>NC_086108.1:53699106-54949106 GCF_963921235.1 Mobula hypostoma | reverse complement strand
GAGGCTTCGGTGGATTTAAACTAGATACGGGGGGGGGAGGGGAACAAGCGTGTAGGAACAGATGTAGGGAAGAAGGAAGAAAAATAAAATAGTAAAGTTGTTTGCACTGTTAGTGATAAGCAGAGTGTATAAGGTGGAAAATTTCTTAAATGAATTTGTTTTAATGCCAGGAGCATTATAAGAAAGGTGGATGAGCTTAAAGCATGGATTGATACCTGGAAGTATGATGTGGTAGCTATTAGTGAAACATGGTTACAGGAGGGGTGTGATTGGCAACTAAATATTCCTGGATTTAATTGCTTCAGGTGTGATAGAATCGGAGGGACAAGAGGGGGAGGTGTTGCATTGCTTGTCAGAGAGAATATTACAGCGGTGCTCTGGCAGGATAGATTAGAGGGCTTGTCTAGGGAGGCTATTTGGGTGGAATTGAGGAATGGGAAAGGTGTAGTAACACTTATGGGGGTGTATTATAGACCACCAAATGGGGAGCGAGAATTGGAGGAGCAAATTTGTAAGGAGATAGCAGATATTTGTAGTAAGCACAAGGTTGTGATTGTGGGAGATTCTAATTTTCCACACATAGACCGGAAAACCCATTCTGTAAAAGGGCTGGATGGTTTGGAGTTTGTAAAATGTGTGCAGGATAGTTTTTTGCAGCAATACATAGAGGTAGCAACTAGAGAAGGGACAGTGTTGGATCTCCTGTTAGGGAATAAGATAGGTCAGGTGACAGAGGATTGTGTTGGGGAGCACTTCGGGTCCAGTGATCACAATGCTATTAGTTTCAATATAATTATGGAGAAGGATAGGTCTGGACCCAGGGTTGAGATTTTTGATTGGAGAAAGTCTAACTTTGAGGAGATGCGAAAGGATTTAGAAGGAGTGGATTGGGGCAATTTGTTTTATGGGAAGGATGTAATAGAGAAATGGAGGTCATTTAAAGGTGAAATTTTGAGAGTACAGAATCTTTATGTTCCTGTTAGGTTGAAAGGAAAGGTTAAAAGTTTGAGAGAGCCATGGTTTTCAAGGGATATTGGAAAATTGGTTCGGAAAAAGAGAGATATCTACAATAAATATAGGCAGCATGGAATAACTGAGGTGCTTGAGGAATATAAAGTATGTAAAAAGAATCTTAAGAAAGAAATTAGAAAAGCTAAAAGAAGATATGAGGTTGCTTTGGCAAGTAAGGTGAAAATAAATCCCAAGGGTTTCTACCGTTATATTAATAGCAAAAGGATAGTGAGGGATAAAATTGGTCCCTTTGAGAATCAGAGTGGACAGCTATGTATGGAGCCAAAAGAGATTGGGGAGATTCTGAACAATTTCTTTTTTTTGGTATTCACTAAGGAGAAGGATATTGAATTGTGTAAGATAAGGGAAACAGGCAGGGAAGTTATGGAAACTATGATGATTAAAGAAGAGGAAGTACTGGAGCTTTTAAGGAATATAAAATTGGATAAGTCTCCAGGTTTTGACAGGATATTCCCTGGGACCTTGAGGGAAGTTAGTGTGGAAATAGCAGGGGCTCTGACAGAAATATGTCAAATATCATTAGAAACGGGGATAGTGCTGGAGGATTGGCATATTGCTTATGTTGTTCCATTGTTTAAAAAGGGTCCTAAGAGGAAACCTAGAAATTATCGGCCTGCGAGTTTGACATCAGTAGTGGGTAAATTGATGGAAAGTATTCTTAGGGATGGTATATATAATTATCTGGATAGACAGGGTCTGCTTAGGAACAGTCAACATGGATTTGTGCATGGTAGGTCATGTTTGACAAATCTTACTGAATTTTTTGAAGAGGTTACTAGGAAAGTTGACGAGGGTAAAGCGGTAGATGTTGTCTATATGGACTTCAGTAAGGCCTTTGACAAGGTCCCACACAGAAGGTTGGTTAGGAAGGTTCAGTCATTAGGTATTAATATTGAAGTAGTAAAATGGATTCAGCATTGGCTGGATGGGAGATGCCAGAGAGTGGTGGTGGATATCTGTTTGTCAGATTGGAGGCCGGTGACTAGTGGTGTGCCTCAGGGATCTGTACTGGGTCCAATGTTATTTGTCATATACATTAACGATCTGGATGATGGGGTGGTAAATTGGATGAGTGAGTATACAGATGATACTAAGATAGGTGGAGCTGTGGACAATGAAGTAGGTTTTCAAAGCTTGCAGGGAGATTTAGGCCAGTTAGAAGAGTGGGCTGAAAGATGGCAGATGGAGTTTAATGCTGAAAAATGTGAGGTGCTACATTTTAGTAGGACTGATCAAAATAGGATATACATAGTAAATGGTAGGACATTGAAGAATGCAGTAGAACAGAGGGATATAGGAATAATGGTGCATAGTTCCCTGAAGGTGGAATCTCATGTGGATAGGGTGGTGAAGAAAGCTTTTGGTATGCTGGCCTTTATAATCAGAGCATTGAGTACAGGAGTTGGGATGTAATGTTGAAATGGTACAAGGCATTGGTGAGGCCAAATTTGGAGTACTATGTACAGTTCTGGTCACCGAATTATAGGAAAGATGTCAACAAAATAGAGAGAGTACAGAGAAGATTTACTGGAATGTTACCTTCATTTTATTACCTAAGTTACAGAGAAAGGTTGAACAAGTTGGGTCTTTATTCTTTGGAACATAGAAGGTTGAGGGGGGACTTGATAGAGGTATTTAAAATTATGAGGGGGATAGATAGAGTTGACGTGAACAGGCTTTTTTCCATTGAGAGTAGGGGAGATTCAAACAAGAGGATATGAGTTGAGAGCTAAAGGGCAAAAGTTTGAGGATAACATGAGGGGGAACTTCTTTACTCAGAGGGTGGTAGCTGTGTGGAACGAGCTTCCAGCAGAAGTGGTTGAGGCAGGTTCAATATTGTCATTTAAAGTTAAATTGGATAGATATACGGACAGGAAAGGAATGGAGGGTTATGGGCTGAGTGCAGGTCGGTGGGACTAGGTGAGAGTAAGAGTTCGGCACGGACTAGAAGGGCTGAGATGGCCTGTTTCCGTGCTGTAATTGTTATATGGTTATATAGTTATAAGGCAGGAGAATATGATTGAGATTAAATCAGCCATTACCAATTGGTGGAGCAGACTTAGTGGCTCAAATGACCTAATTCTGCTCATATGCTTATGATCTAAATATGACCGATTTAGCAAATCTGATAAAAGACCAATAAACACACAATGCTGGAGGAACTTGGCAGGTCATGAAGCATCCATGGAAGAAAATAAACAGTTGAGGTTTCAGGCCAAAGTTCTTCATCAGAATTGGAAAGGAAGGGAGAGAAGCCAGAATTAAAATATGGGATGGGGGTGGTCGAGTACAAGCTAGCAGATGGATAGGTGAGACCAGGTGAGGGGGAAGGTGGGTGGGTGGAAGAGGGGGGTGAAGTAAAGAAACTGGGAGGTGATAGGTGTAAGAGGTAAAGGGCTGAAGGAGAAATTTAATAGGAGAGGAAAATTGACCAAGGACTGAAGGGAAGTAGGAAGGAACCAGAGAGAGGTGATGTGCAGTTCATGAGAGTGGGGGAGGAGAAGAAAAGGGCAGAGAGGGTAACCAGAATGGGGAATTGAGAAAGAAAGCAATGGGTGGGGGGGAGGCAGGGAGAAGCTACTAGAAGTTCGAGAAATTGATGCTTATGCCATCAGATTGGAAGCTACAGGTATGGAATATCATGTGTTTCTCTTCCAACCTGAGTTTGGCCTCATCATGGCAGTGGACATAGACAGACATGTCAGCATGAGAATGGGAAGTCAAATTGAAATCCTGCAGTTTCTGATAGACAGCGCAAATTCGCTCCCAACCTACATTGGGTCTCACTGACAGAGGAGTCCGCACAGGAGCACTGGATACAATAGGTGACTGACAGGCTCACAGGTGAAGCGTTGCCTCTCCTGGAGGGACTGTTTGGGGCTCTGAATGGTGATCAGGGAGGAGGTTTATGGGCAGATGTAGCACTTGTCCCATTTGCAGGGTTAAGTGCCAGAACAGACCAGCAGGGAGGGATGGTCTCATCTAACACCTGCTGCCTTGTACTCCCCCTCCCCCCACCTTATTGTGGCTTCTGCCGCTTCCTATCCAGTCCTAATGAAGGGTCACGGACCAAAACCTCAGTAGTTTATTTCCCTCTATAGATGCTGCCTGACCTGCTGAGTTCCTCCAGCAATTTTGTGCGTTGCTCAAGATTTCCAGAATCTGCAGTTTCTCTTGTGTCTGTGATAGAAGACTAAAGATGCTAAAATAAATGTGAACGAACTGAAATCTAAAAGAAGGTTCTAAAAATGTGTTGCAGAACATTCATTCCAGAGTACCTTTTCAATTAATGTCTATTAAGTACAGTATATCCATGTGGTCAGATATGTTGGCTGAGCAAATCTAAAAAAAAAATTAATGCTAAAGCTTACATTTTAAAAGCACTCAAAATAATCCCAGTGTGATGTATGCTTGTAAGGTTAAGTTACCTGGATCCAGAAAAGTGCATGAGAGGCACTGGCCTAACAAAATAAAGAGACCAGCAAACCAGGCTCTGAAATGAAATTCAAGGTTGTGCGAAACTAATTATCTCTTCCACATTCCAGAGAACACAGCGCCATTCAATTGAGCCTCATCATTCCAATTAACCCTGTGAGCCCTCCTCAAGCCCTCATCTATCACATTTAACAGCAATCGATATTCTGATGCCCATCTCAGTGGCCGAGGGCGAGTAAGAGAATAACATGTAAACAGCAATATCAAGACAAGTTTCTTTACTGTTTGGAGAAACAGACTTGGCAGAAACATGAGACGCTCATGGCATTGGCTAAGTGATTTATACTACGTTCTAAATACAGAATGTAATCATTTTACAAAAAGCTTTTATATATTTTAAGTCACTGCTGCTTCTCAGTAAGCATGTGATATTGTCACAATGGGGGACATTGGGAAACGGACCCAAGTGCAAGACACAGGCACTGAAGTACTGAGAACAGGACAAGGATGCAGGACCTGGGCAAGGACATGGACAAGAAACAGGGAAACCGAACAAGGAACTATAAACTAGGAGCCTGGGCTTGAACCCTGAGCCAGAGACTGGACAAGGACCCAGAACCTGGCTCTTGCCTCGGGCTCGGGCTCCAGAACCAGGCAAGGACATGACATGACTGCAGGACTGGAGGCTGGGGTTTAGAGGCTTGAGGCTTAGGGTCTTGAGGCTTGAGGCTTGAGGCTTGGAGACAGGCTTGGGGGGTTGAGGCTTGAGGCTTGGAGACTGGCTTGGGGTCTTGAGGCTTGAGGCTTGGGGTCTTGGGTCTTGGGTACTTCGAGGCTTGGGTATGGACTCCAAGCCAGAGACTGGGCAAGGACCCAAAACCTGGGGCTCGGACTCCAGAACTAGGTGAGGACAAGACGAGGCTACAGGACTGGACATGGCTTGGGTGAGGCACTCCTGGGTAGGGCGAGACACAAGGACAGGTAAAGGCACATGGACAAGACTCGGATAGGACTGGACTAGGCACGGACCGGATGAGGGCCTTCAGGAGCATGGAGCCTTGGACTAGAAGAGACGGGAGCATGGAGTCTTGGACTAGAAGAGACGGGAGCACAGAGTCTTGGACTAGAAGAGACGGGAGCACGGAGCCTTGGACTAGAAGAGACGGGACCCCTCCTTGGGAACAGGACATAGGGCCGGGACTCATACACAGAATGCTGAACATGAAGAGACAGATCCCAACACAAGGTAGCGGCAAACGGCCGGACCTACGTAGCAAAGGCGTGGACACAGAGAGACGATTCCACACAACGAAAGACAGTTCCTTATCTTGACCTAACAAGGCTCTGGTCTTGCTCCAGCAGTAAAACTTCAGCGATACAGGTGGGGTATCCAGGCTAGGTGAGCAGGCAGAGAGTCAGGCGAGGGGGGAAAGACAAAGAGGGGAACAGACAGTCCAGCAGAGAATCCCTGGTTTGCAGAGGTGTTTATGTCTCAGCCCCAAAACGAGAATCATGTGCCTACAACAGAAACGGGGGAAAACCAGAAACCCTGGAATAAGGAACTATGGACCAGACCGTGAACCAGAATATGGACTTCATGGACCGGTCCATGACAGATATAAACATAACTAAGGTGTAATTTGAAGTAATGAAGAAACATCAACCCACCATGCAGTTGCTTAAACCATCATTACTTAAGGGTAATGTGCTCTCTGTTCACCACAACAATCTTTCACTCTATTTGATAATCACAAATATTTTCTCCTTAAAGTGAAAATTAATCATGTCTATGTAACAATAAATGCCAACAACCCTTAGAAACTATTGGAGGAGAAAACATCCACTATTTGAAAAGTCAGTCTTAGCCTGTCTGTGTCATGGTCTGGTCCGTGAAGTCCCCATTCTGGTTCACGGACCAGTCCATCGATCCTTATTCCAGGTTTTCCAACTTTTCCTTGTTCTGTTGGTGCCTTAATTGAGGCACATGATTCTCATTTTGGGCTGGCTACATAAACAGCTCCTGGGTTGAGCTTCAGTGCTGGACTGTTCCCTTCCCTTCTCCTCCCTTCCCTTGGCTGAAGCTTCGCCTGCTACCTTTTGCCTGAAGCCTTGTCTGCGTCCTCGCCTATGCTTGCTGTCAAGTTCTACTACCAGAGCAAGTCCGGAGCCTTGCTGTGTCTAGATAAGGAACTGTCTTTTTGCTGTTTGGAACTGCCTCTGTGTCTAAGCCTTTGCTAGTTAGGTCTGGCTGTTTGCCGCCAACTTGTGTTGGGAACTGTCTCTGTGTCCATGTCTTCACTAGGTAGGTCTGGCTGTTTGCCGCTACCTTGTGTTGGGAACTGTCATGTTCAGTTCAGCATTCCGTGTATGAGTCCTGGCCCTAGGGCCTGTTCCCAAGGAGGAGTCCTGGCTTTGTGTTCCATGTCCCCATCTCCCAAGACCACCGAGGCTCTGTGTTCTGCGTTCCCGTCTCCCAAGACCAAGGCTCTGTGCTCTGCATTCCTGTCTCCCTCGACCAAGTCTAGGCTTTGTCCTGTCCTTGTGCCTTGCCCAGCCCAGGAGTACCTCACCCAGCCTGGTGCTGGAGATCCCTCGTCCTGGGCTGAAGCCCCCTCATCCTGTCCAGGAGTCTTTCATCTCATCCTGTAGCCACGTCTTGTCCTCACCTAAATCTGGGTCCTGAGCTGAGTCAAGACCCAGGTTCTGGGCCCCTGTCCAGTCTTTGGCACAGGGTCCTAGTCCAGGCTCCCCGCTCCTAGTTCCACATGCAGGTCCCGTGTCTCTAGTCCAAGCCCTAGCCCAGATCCTGAATCCTTGTCTCATCCAGGGCCTGTGTCATGTCCAGCGTCATTTCTTCCCCACTTTCCTGGCTTTCTTGACACACCTAGTCCTGTTCCTTGTACCTCAGTGTCTGTGTCTTGCATTTTGGTCCGGTCCCAGCACCCCTCCCTCATGACAGTCCACTTTTCAGCCAGTGGTATTCATGGCATTTGGGCCCAGAGACAGGGTAAGTGAGTGACAGATGCAGCATCTGCTTACATATTTTAAATCTGATCAAAATATCCTCTGTCAGATGTTGCCTTCCTTCAGAGATCAAAGGGAGGATTTACTCAATGTGTTAACAACTTTCCTGGTCTTAATTCAAAATACATTCAAGTAAATAAAACTGTGTATATTGCAAAAGTAAAGGAAAACAAACTGCTAGGAATAGACATCAGCTGCCACTATGAGTATGAGAAGGTATATTGAAGTTTGCAGGAGTAGATTCTTCATCAAAACTCAAAATTGGAAGACAAGTGAATTTTCTATGCCATGGAACTCGGCAAATGAATTAGGAAGAAAGCTAGAAAAATATGAATATTGTCGACAGATTTGTCCCAGCAGGAATAAAATCAGTTGTTAAAATAGTTAAGCCACCTTAGTCTTGGAAGGCAATGGAAGGAAAATATGCTGATATGGGAAATGTGAAACTAAAATATTCTGCTGAAAATTCTCACTCATTTCCTATCTTTGCATACCATAACCATATTAAGTCCGACAATAACACCCAACACTGATGCTAGGTCTTGACCCAAGATGTCGACCACCTCTTTGCCTCCACAGATTCTATTCAACACGCTGAGTTGGAGTAGCTTGTTTTATTTTCTCCAGGCTCCAGCATTTGCTGTCTCTCGTGTCTCAGTAACAATACCAAGTTTAATTTTACCAACACCTATCAATGGTTTTGCTTTTCCATTGATCGTTGTGTTTATGGAATGATACTTGAGCATTTTAGGTACACTGATATGCGCACAATCTTGCATTGAATAATTGGATGAATAATCTTCTATCTGCCTGATAACATGAGTTAGTTTTAAATTAGAACAGAATGTGCACAGTAGTAAAATATGTTTTCTACACCTATCCACCTTTCCCCTTCCAACATCCTTCAAAAGGATTAAAGAATTAAATAAAAACAGCAGATTCTAGAAATCTAAAACTAAATCAGAAATTCTGTTCAGTTCTGATGAAGGGCTTTCAATCCAAAACATTAATTCCATTTCTCCTTCCATGGGTGCTGCCTAACTTTCCGGATGCTCCCAGCATTTTCCATTTTTCATTACCCCTTGAAAGAATTCTGCATATACTGCTTTCCATATTCCTCACATAGTTTAGTACAAAGCTCCACTAGTTATCACATTCATAAATCATATGCAAAGATCTGTTGAGGCTGGAAGGTATGTGTTCCATTGATTGTTTTAGCACAGTCGGGGTTTGTTGCTAAGAAACCAATAGGACCAACAGCACTCTTCAAAATGTGTGGAAAAATTTGCACACCACCTTCAGCTGAAGAGCACAGACTGACGTGGTGAAGTGCCAATATGTACTAATCAAATTGCATTATTCCAAAATTACCTCCTTGAAACAATCCCTCATTCATCTTGTTGTGGGAACACATAGAATATTGTGCATATGAACAAAACTCACTGCACGAAAGCATCTTTTAATAAAGAGATGATTATTAATTACTGGCAATCAACAGCTTGTTCACTAAAAATTAAATATCTAATTGTGAAGGCTTATTCCTTTAGCCATTAATTGCTGTTGTACAATAGATTTTAAAATATATATTTTTCACTTATGTAGTGTTTTACTCTTTTACTTAAACAATTATTTCTCTTTAGCTTTCACCGCATCTGATTCAAGTCTGGTGAAGATGAAAGTTACAAGAGGTTCAGGTACTGTCACCAGAAAGCCATCTCATGGGCAAAGTGGAAACTTCAGACCAAACTTAAATTAATGAAGGATGCTCAACAGTTGTGGCAGGGCTTGAATACTATCACCTCTTACAAAGTTAAATCAAAGGACATGGGGACAACCGGGCTTTGCTTCCAGGTGAGTTTAATACCCATTGACTGTCAAAACATGTCACAAACCCATGTTCCCCGATAATCAATGATTTCAGTCTCTAGAGCTGATGTGCAAGAAGCCTTCAGGAAGGTGAACCCACAAAAAGCATCCGGCCCAGATGGGACACCTGGCCAAGTACTAAAGATGTGTGCTGATCAACCAGCTGGTGTGTTCACTGAGATCTTTCACGTCCTGCTTCAGCAGTGTGTGGTATCCACCTGCTCCAAACAGTCTTCAATCACACTGGTGGCCAAGAAGAGTTTGGTGATCTGTTTCACTAACTATCACCCAGCAGCACTTACGTCCACAGTGATTAAGTGTTTTAAGAGGTTAGAGATGAAACATCAAACCACAAGACCATAAGAGCAGAATTAGGCCCTTCACCCCATCGAGTCTGATCCGCCATTACATCATGGCTGCTGCTGGATCCCACTCACCATACGCCTGACTTCTCGCCATATCTTTTGATGCCCTGACCAATCAGGAAACAATCAACTCCGTCTTAAATATACCCACGGACTTGGCCTCCGCCACCGTCTGTGACAGAGCATTCCACAGATTTACTACTCTCCAGCTAAAAAAATTCCTCCTTAGCTCTGTTCTAAAAGGTCACCCCTCAATTTTGCGGCTGTGCCTTCTAGTTCTGGATACCGCTACCATAGGAAATATCCTCTCCACATCCACCCCATCTAGTCCTTTCAACATTCAGTAGATTTCAATGAGATCCTCAAGTATTCTTCTAAATTCCAGTGAGTGCAGGTCCAAAGCTGCCAAACGTGACTCATATGTTAACTGCTTAATTCCCAGAATCATCCTCGTGAATCTCCTCTGGACACTTTCCAATGACAACACATCCTTTCTGAGATACGGAGCCCAAAACTGCAGACAGTACTCCAAATGTGGCCTGACTCATGTCTTATAAAACCTCAGCATTATCTCCTTGTTTTTATATTCTATTCCCCTTCAAATAATTGCCAACATTTTATTTGCCTTCTTTACCACAGACTCAACCTGTAATTTAACCTTCTGAGAGTCTTGCACAAGGACTCCTAAGTCCCTCTGCACCCCTGATGTTTGAACCTTCTCCCCATTTAGATAATAGTCCACACTATTTTTTCTTTTACCAAATGTATTATCATACATTTCCCAACACTGTATTCTTTTTACCATTTTTTGTCCATTCTTCCAATTTGTCTAAGTCCTGCTCCAATCACATTGCTTCCTCAGCACTACATACCCCTCCACCTATCTTCGTATCATCTGCAACCTTTGCCACAAAGCCATCAGTTCCATTATGAAAATCACTGACAAACTATTTCAGAAGTAGTGGTGCTAATACTGACACCTGAGGAACACCACTAGTCACTGGTAGCCAACCAGAAATAGCTTCCTTTAATCCCACTCGCTGCCTCCAGCCTGTCAGCCATTCCTCTATCCATACCAGTATCTTTCCTGTAATGCCATAGGATTTTATCTTGTTAAACAACCTCATGTGTGGCATCTTATCAAGTGCCTTCTGAAAATCCTCTGCCTCTCCTTTGTCCACTCTGCTTGTTACTTCCTTGAGGAACCTAACAGATTTGTCAGGCAAGATTTCCCTTTACAGAAACCATGCCGACTTTGACTTATTTTCTCATTAGTCTCCAAGTATCCTGAAACCTCATCCTTAATAACAGACTCCAACACTTTCTAATCCACTGAGTTTAAACTAACTGACCTATAATTTCCTTTCTTTTGCCTTCTTCCCTTCTTAAAGAGTCCTCTGGGACTGATTCTTGAAATATCATGATGAGTACATCTATTATCTCTTCTCCAACATCTTTGAGGACTCTGGGATGTAGTCCATCTGGTCCAGGTGACTTATCCTCCTTAAGACCTTTGAGTTTGCCTAGCACTTTTTCCTTTGTAACAGCAATGGCACTCACTCCTACTCACTGACACTCACAGACTTCTGGCAGTGAAGACAGATGCAAAGTACCCATTAAGTTCATCAGCCATTTCTTTGTCCGCAATTACTACCTCACCAGCATCACTTTCCAGTGGTCCAATATCAACTCTGGCCTCACTTTTACTCTGTATATAACTGAGAAAACTTGATATTTTGTCTAGTTTGCCCTCATATTCCATCTTTCTGCTTCTTATAGCATTGTTAGTTGCCTTTTGTTGGATTTTATAAGCTTCCCAATCTTCCAACTTCCCCCTCACTTTTTCTACTTTATATGCCCTTTTCTTGGTTTTTATGCAGTCCTTAACTCCCTTTGTCAGCCACAAATGCCTACCCCTACCATCATGCCAACATATCAGTTACTGCCTGAGGAGAGATGTAGATCCACTCCGACTTCTCTACCGCAGCAGATCCTATACCATTAGCTCTTCTCTCAACCCTGGAACATTTGAACAGCAACAATGTATACATCAGGATGTATTTGTCGACTACAGCTCAGCATTTAATACCGTCAATCTCTCAAAACTAATCAATAAGCTTCAAGACCTTGGCCTCAATACTTCCTTGTGCAATCGGATCCTTGACTTCTTCACTTGCAAACCCCAGTCAGTTTGGATTAGCAACAGTGTCTCCTCCTTGGATCTTCATCAGCACAGGTGCCACACAAGGCTGTGTGCTAAGCCCCCTGCTCTACTCACTTTACACCGATGACTGTGTGGCTAAGCACAGCTCCAATGCCATATTCAAGACTGCTGATGACACTACTGCTATAGACCATGTCAAAGGTGGTGCTGAATCAGCATATAGGAAGGAGATTGAAAACCTGGCTGAGTGGTGTCATAACAATAACCTCTTACTCAATGTTGTAGGTTTTCACACACAAAATGATGTGAGGCATTTAATACTTAAGAAAAACCACAACAGCTCATTTACTAAACTCCAAGAAACTGAACACACAGCGCAGTAAAAGTCCTTTACATAATTATGTTTTCATGTCAGACCAGCTGCTTAAAGTGAACCCCAACTCAATGCCAGCGGTTGTGAGTTACGTATGTTTCCACCAAAATTACATTGCCATACAATATCACCAAGACAAGGAGCTGATTATGTATTTCAGGAGAGGAAAACCAGAGATTCATCAGCCAGTCCTCATTGGAGGATCAGAGGTGGAGAGGGTCAGTAATTTTAAGTTCCTAGGTTTTATTATTTCAGAGGACCCGTCCTGGGCAGCCCAGCATGTAAGTGCAATTATGAAGAAAGTACAGCAGCATCTCGACTTCCCAAGGAGTTTGCGAAAATTCAGCATGACATCTAGGACTGTCAATCTTCCATAGATGTGCAGTGGAGAGTCCATCACAGCCTGGGAATGGAAACACCAATGCCCTTGAATGAAAAATCCTACAAAAAGTAGCGGACACAACCCAGTCCATCACGGTGACACCCCCCCAACCACTGAGCACATCTACATGAAACACTGTCACAGGAAAGCAGCATCCATCATCAGGGACCCCAACCACCAGGACATGCTCTCTTCTCACTGCTGCCATTAGAAACTTATTTCCATCTAGCATAGTTTGCATTTTGTTGTTTGATTGTTTGAGGTTTTTGTATTGCTATATTTATGCTCTTTTCTTGGTTGGTGCGGCTGTAACGAAACCCAATTTCCCTCGGGATCAATAAAGTATATGTATCTATCTATCTATCTAGAAAGAAGGTACAAGAGCCTCAGGACTCACACAATTAGGTTCAGAAACAGTTACTACCTCTCAGCCGTCAGGATCTTAAACCAAAAGTAATAACTTCACTCAACTTCATTTACTCCATCATTCAAATGCTCCCACAACAAATGGATTCCCTTTCAAGGAATCTTCATCTTATATTTGTGATATTTATTGCTTATTTATTTATTATTGTTGTTTCTTCTTTTTGTATTTGCACAGTTTGTTGTCTTCTGCACTCTGGTCGAACACTCTAGTTGAACGGTCTTAAATTGATTCTGTTATGGTTATTATTCTATAGATTTATTGTGTATGCCCACAAGTAAACAAATCTTAGGGTTGGATATGGTATCATATATGTACTTTGATAATAAATCTACTTTGAACTTAGACTTGATATTAACTCACTCCCATTTACACTTTCGTATGAGTATTTCTCAATGCTGATCAAATGACAAACTTATTGCCATACCTGCACCCATTATCAGCTCACACTTCACACAACTTGACAGACAGAATTGTGAAAACCCAAACAACCAAAATCTCCAAAGTCTGAAGAGTTCCTTGTGTGGTGAATTTTTATAATATTTATATACAATAAAATATACGTAAATATACATGTGAAAGAAAATAATAATTTCACTTGCAATTAAATCCCATTTTTACAAGTACTTGATAAATATTTATTTAGACATGCAACCTTATTGAAAATGCTTCGTTGGAAACAGCCCTTTCGTTGTGCCTACCTGCATGCACTAAAAATGCTGTGTGCGTGAAGCATCTAGGATTAGTTGCTGGATTAGAGTGCATTTTACTCAGAGCCCTCTTTGCCTAAAATATGAAGTTATTTATGCCTGATTTATTTGAGTGTGATACATGTGAAGTCTTGCCTATTGGGGAAGTGGACTGGGCACAAAGCTCACAGATTTTATTCTTGACTTTTCTAGGGCATTCTCTTTCTCAGTGCCTACCCAATCCTGCCCTTCCCCCTCCTTTGTTCCTTTACATTTATATCATATGTACCTTAAATTCCGTACATACCTGCTGAACTGCTAGCTCTCTCCAACAGTGCAGAATCCACTTTATGATTCTGACTTTGCCACTGGAGGCAATAATGTTGCAGGCCAGCAAGAAAGGCATGCACAGGTGCATGCACATGAGCAGAGAAGTACATGAACAAGTAACAGCGAGATAATCAGGACCAACACGCTACAGCTTAATTTTTGTTTACAGACTCAAGAGACTACAGGTACTGAAATCGGGAGCAACAAACAATCAGGTGGAACACAGTAGAATGTGTGTGGGGGGGGGGTGGCGGTTGAATGTCAATATTTTGGGTTGAAAACTGTCCATTATTTTTATTGAAATCTTTAATTAAAATTAACATCAATTGCTGTCCCTTGATCACAAATTGAAAAATAAAATTGGGTCACAATATTTCAGCTTCTTTTGTATTTTTTAAACGATTACTCTAATTTCACAAAGCAAAAACATAAATTGTGCTTGCCAAGTTATCCAAATTCCTCCCACCTTCCCAGGTCTATTTTTTCTTTCTTATAGCTCAACTTATCTTGACTCCTACTCTTTGTGAAAATTAACCCTAAAATAATTTACTTATATTATTTCTTCTACCCTCTGGTTCACATCATCATTTTGGAAATATGAGCAACCATTTAAACAGCTCTTAATTAGCTAAAATCAGCTTTAAACTTGGCAGAGTCCATCAATATTTGGAGGTTAAACCACAGCCAATGCGGCTGGAAGAATTAATTCCACATAACAAAATTAAAGTGTTTTTTTTAATTTTCCAGGATTTCACAAAATTATCATCATGAAATTAATGCCAAAAAACATACTGGGTAGGGTCTGGATCTTTTCAACAACTCACATGGAAGTGTTCAACATTGGGGGAAGAAAATTGCTTCTTTGTCTTGTAATCAAGATTTTAATCCCTTTGTGCAGATTAGACATTGAATATAGTTTATATGAAATCTCATCCATAGTCTGCAATAAGGATGAAAAAGAAGTTATCTTGTGGAAGCAAGGGCTGCGGCAGTGAAGCTAAATAACTATGTTGCATCTGGTTTCACTCGAGCAGAGAATGCTGCCAGTAAACTGGAAGAGTGGAGGCAATAACAAAAGAGGTTAAGATAATAACAGATAATGAGACACACTTGAAATATTGTCAGTTCTTAAAGTGAAGAGGCATCCAGTCAAATACTCTATTCAATCTTCGTAACCTTACCTTCAACAAACTTCCAGTGGAACTGGAGGTAACTTTGAGGACTGTGCCAAAACACTCCAGAATCAAGATTGCCCAATCTTACAGCTTATTGGCATGAAATATGAAATACTAATTTTAAAATAGAGCTTCTTAGAGGCACTTTAACCATTAAAGGAATGGTAGTGGTCAAGTTCGCAGTCTGCTTGTGTTTGTGCACTTTCAGAAGCCAAGCTCCAAGATATTGTCAACTTATTCACTGAAGCATATAAAAGTAAATGCCTTAACACTCAATTTTCTAAATCCCAAGGTCCTCGACTAATCTGACCCAGCTGCGCCACACTGCGCTCTGACAATATGGGTTCATAACATCACCTCTGGAAAACATGATTCATTTCCTCACAGATCTTTTATAATCTGGACATAAAGTCTGAGTAAATTACATCTATACAATTTAATAATGGATGTCAGTTTGTTTTTCACAATTAATGTTATTTGATTTTGATTAATCCATCATTATTTCATAATCCACTGAAATCTTAGTTAAACAAATATTCCTTTAATGGCTAAAGAAGCACTATTTTGAAATTAGTATTTAATATTTCATGACAATCAGCTGTAATATTGGGTTCAATTCCCACTGCCATCTGTAAGGAGTTTGTATGTTCTCCCCGTGGCAACATGGGGTTCCTCCGGGAGCTCTGGTTTCCTCCCATATTCCAAAGATGTACAGTTAGGGCAAGTGAGTTGAGAGTATGCTATTGCTGGGGTTGGAAGTATGGCAACACTTGCAGGGTGCCCAGCACAACCCTCGCTTATTTGATTTAATGCCAACAACACATTACACTGTCTTGTTTTCTCGAGCAGGTGACAAATAAAGCCAATCTTTCAGCTCTTGATCTTTAAATCTCTACTCTTGTATTAGTTCTTAAATCAGATAGATGGCTTGCATCTGTGAAAATCTATCAAACTATTATCAAAAGTGTCACCCATGTCCAGGGATCTGGTGCAGAGATTGTCAGTCACCAAGGTGTAATTGCTTGTTGTGTACAACCAGGCACTGCTTGAATATAATCAGCTGAAATAATGCAACCTGTAACCACAGAGCACTGGTAAACCTTTCATTGCTTTTTCCACCCATGGGACATTGTGCTGCATGTTTATTGAGAATGGTATGTGATTATTTTGCAACCTTGGCAGGTATATTGTCAGTTCAGTTTTCAGTGCTGTAAACTCTGCTCTCTTTAGTGAATCCCAAAGATGCAGTGATAGATTGTACTTCAATGAATAACAGACATTTTCTTGCCAAATAATTATGTGCAACCTATCTGCCAATTTTCTGCATTATAACAGTAAATATGCAAAGAATGCCTGTAATGTACTTTTGGGTAATCTAAAATTGTGAAAGACTTTCCTTTGTTGACCTTTAAGGTCAGGCTAACTGGTTAAAAATACCTTGGGGTATTGCTGATCATATATCAAATAACTTAGTTGATTATGAGATGTTGAATTACTTCAATGTTAGAATCAATTAGATTTGAGCTACTTTCGGTGATCCGGTCAGAGAAGTAAGAAAACTTGATTGTAATCACGTGATCAATGCAAATTTCAGGCTTATCTGAAACTTCTCTTTTATTGGTAGAATAACCTACAACTTAGACCATAAGACATAGGAGCAGAATTAGGCCATCTGGCCCATCAAGTCTGCTCCGCCATTCAATCATGACTGATCCTTTTTCCTTCTCCTCCTCAGCTCCACTCCCTGGCCTTCTCCCCATAACTTTTGATGCCATGTTCAATCAAGAACCTATCAATCTCTGCCTTAAGTACACCCAACAATCTGGCCTCCAAGGTGCACGTGGCAACAAGTTCCACAAATTCACCACCCTTTGGCTAAAGAAATTTCTCCGCATCTCTGTTTTAAAAGGGCGCCCATCTATCATGAGGCTGTGCCCTCTTGTCCTTGACTCTCCCACTATGGGTAACAGCCTTTCCACATCCCCCCTGTTTCGGCCTTTCAACATTTGAAAGGTTTCAATGAGATAGAAAAACCATAGAAAACCAGAGAAAAACTACCGCACAGAAACAGGCCTTTTGGCCCTTCTTGGCTGGGCTGAACTATTTTCTGCCTAGTCCCACTGACCTGCACACGGACCATATCCTTCCATACACCTCTCATCCATGTATCTGTCCAATTTATTCTTAAATGTTAAAAAAGAACACACATTTACCACCTCGTTTGGCAGCTCATTCCACACTCCCACCACTCTCTGAGTGAAGAAGCTCTCCCTTATGTTCCCTTTAATCTTATCCCCCTTCACCCTTAACCCATGTCCTCTGGTTTTTTTCTCCCCTTGCCTCAGTGGAAAAAGCCTGCTTGCATTCACTCTATCTATACCCATCATAATTTTATATACCTCTATCAAATCTCCCCTCATTCTTCTACGCTCCAGGGAATAAAGTCCTAACTTATTCAACCTTTCTCTGTAACTGAGTTTCTCAAGTCCCAGCAACATCCTTGTAAACCTTCTCTGCACTCTTTCAACCTTATTAATATCCTTCCTGTAATTTGGTGACCAAAACTGAACACAATACTCCAGATTCAGCCTCACCAATGCCTTATACAACCTCATCATAACATTCCAGCTCTTATACTCAATACTTTGATTAATAAAGGCCAATGAACCAAAAGCTTTCTTTATGACCCTATCTACCTGTGATGCCACTTTTAGGGAATTTTGTATCTGTATTCCCAGATCCCTCTGTTCTACTGCACTTCTCAGTGCCTTACCATTTACCCTGTATGTTCTACCTTGGTTTGTCCTTCCAAAGTGAAATACCTCACACTTGTCTGTATTAAACTCCATCTGCCATTTTTCCAGCTGGTCCAAGTCCCTCTGCAGGCTCTGAAAACTTTCCTCACTGTCCACTACACCTCCAATCTTTGTATCATCAGCAAATTTGCTAATCCAATTTATCACATTATCATCCAGATCATTGATATAGATGACAAATAACAATGGACCCAGCACTGATCCCTGTGGCACACCAATAGTCACAGGCCTCCACTCTGAGAAGCAATCCTCTACTACCACTCTTTGGCTTCTTCCATTGAGCCAATGTCTAATCCAATTTACCACCTCTCCATGTATACCTAGCGTCTGAACTTTCCTAACTAACCTCCCATGCGGGACCTTGTCAAAGGCCTTACTGAAGTCCATGTAGACAACATCCACTGCCTTCCACTTTCCTGGTAACCTCCTCGAAAAACTCCAATGGATTGGTTAAACATGAACTACTACACACAAAGCCATGTTGACTCTCCCTAATAAGTCCCTGTCTATCCAAATGCTTGTAGATTCTGTCTCTTAGTACTCCCTCCAATAACTTACCCACTACCGACGTCAAACTTACCGGCCTATAATTTCCCAGATTACTTTTCGATTCTTTTTTAAACAACGGAACAACATGAGCCACTCTCCAATCCTCCGGCACCTCACCCGTAGACACCAACATTTTAAATATATCTGCCAGTGCCCCTGCAATTTCAACACTAGTCTCCTTCAAGGTCCAAGGGAACACCCTGTCAGGTCCTGGGGATTTATCCACTTTAATTTGCCTCAAGATAGCAAGCACCTCCTCCTTTTCAATCTGTACATTTTCCATGATCTCACTACTTGTTTCCCTTAATTCCATAGACTTCATGCCAATTTCCTTAGTAAATACAGACGCAAAAAACCCATTTAAGATCTCCCCCATTTCTTTTGGTTCCGCACATAGCCGACCACTCTGATCTTCAAGAGGACCAATTTTATCCCTTACAATCCTTTTACTCTTAATATACCTGTAAAAGCTCTTTGGATTATCCTTCACTTTGACTGCCAAGGCAACCTCATGTCTTCTTTTAGCCCTCCTGATTTCTTTCTTAAGTATTTTCTTGCACTTTTTATACTCCTCAATCACCTTATTTACTCCTTGTTTCCTATACATGTCATACAACTCTCTCTTCTTCTTTATCAGAGTTGCAATATCCTTGAGAACCAAGGTTCCTTATTCCTATTCCCTTTGCCTTTAATCCTGACAGGAACATACAAGCTCTGCACTCTCAAAATTTCCCCTTTGAAGGCTTCCCACTTACCGATCACATCCTTGCCAGAGAACAACCTGTCCCAATCCACGCTTTTTAGATCCTTTCTCATTTCTTCAAATTTGGCCTTCTTCCAGTTCAGAACCTCAACCCTAGGACCAGATCCATCCTTGTCCATGATCAAGTTGAAACTAATGGTGTTATGATCACTGGAACCAAAGTGCTCCTCTACAAAGAGATCCCCCCTCATCCATCTGAATTCCAGCGAGTACAGACCCAGAGCCATCAGACATTCCTCGTATGATAACCCTTTCATTCTTTTCTAAGATGAAGGGCCCAAAACTGTTTAAATACTCAAGGTGAGGCCTCACCAGTGCCTTATAAAGCCTCAGCATCACATCCTTGCTCTTATATTCTGACCACTTGAAACGAACACTAACAAGGCATTTGCCTTCCTCACCACTGACTCAACCTGCAATTTAACCTTCAGAGTGTTCTGCACAAGGACTCCCAAGTCCCTTTGCATCTCAGATTTTTGGATTTTCTCCCCGTTTAGATAATAGTCTGCACATTTATTTCTACCAGCAAAGTGCATGACCATGCATTTTCCAACACTATATTTCATTTGCCAATTTCTTTTCCATGCTCCTAATCTGTCTAAGTCATTCTGCATCCTATTTGTTTCCTCAACTCTACCTGCCCCTCCACCAATCTTTGTATCATTTGCAAACTTGGCAACAAAGCAACTATTCCATCATCTAAATCATTTATATACAGCATAAAAAGAAGTGGTCCCAACACTGACCCGTGCAGAACACCACTAGTCACAGGCAGCCAACCAGAAAAGGACCCTTTTATTCCCACTCACTGCCTCCTACCAATCAGCCAATGCTCTAACCATGTTAATAACTTTCCTGTAATACCATGGGCTCTTAACTTGGTAAGCAGGTTCATGTGTGGTACCTTGTCAAATGCCTTCTGTAAGTCCAGATATACAACATCCACTGCATTCCCTTTATCCATCCTACTACTAATCTCAAAGAATTCCAATCGGTTTGTCAGGCAGGATTTCCCCCGAAGGAAACCATGCTGACTTTGTACTATCTTGTCCTGTGTCACCAAGTAATCCATCACCTCATCCTTAACAATTGACTCTAACATCTTCCCAACCACTGAGGTCAGGCTAACTTTCTGACCTGCTGCCTTGCTCCTTTCTTAAAGAGTGGAATAATATTTGCAATTTTCCAGTTCTCTGGCACTATGCCAGAATCCAATGATTTTTGAAAGATGATTTCTAATGCCACCATAATCTCTAACGCTACTTCTTTCAGAACCCTCGGGTGCAGTTCATCTGTGAGTAGAGCTAGCAAGTCACCATTTGAGCCTGACCAGCAAGTTTGGGACATGTGCATTCTTGTGAGAGTCTTCAGCTTGTGGACATTTGCAAGGGATGTTGTATATAAATGCCAGCTGTGTGATGGAGATCTGCTGGCAACTTCCACAAAGCTCAGGCCCAACATTTAATGATGTCGTGCTGTCTTTTGTTTTAGAAACAGTGCCTTTCTTTTGATCATCTTTGGATTTACTATAAAAGCTTTCAGTTAAGGCGAAAACTGCTCAATTACTTGGTGCTGATACTGCAAGTATATTTTACACAAACTGCCATTTTTTTTAGGAAGTTTTGATTTCATTGATAGTTCTAAAACAAAACAAAAGCTAGATAGAATTACATTTATCTTTTACAATAACTACAGCCCTCATGAATTCCACTTCCTTCCTGATAAATAGCCAGACTGATCAAAGGTCTAAACTTTTACCTGCATATTGCACTGTATTTCCTAATCTGAAATATTCAGAAACACAATTTAAAACAAACCCCAGAAACATCAACATTTAGCTGTGTTTTTATATGAAAGGTGAACAGTCAAGGCTTCCAGTTCTGATCACTGCTAAGCATCAGTAAAGATCGGGATTACACTTCGCTGAAAGAATCAGACATCTTATTTTTAAGCTTCAACTCAAGCAAGTCCTTGTATATCAGACTAATGTTATAATCCATTCAGCTTTCTTGTACACAAGGACCAACATATGGAAGAAGAGAAAGCTGCAAAATAACAGAGACCCAATTAACAACTGATCACATCGTAGAATACTTTTATCAATGGATCCTTAAATCCACATGATCATACCATTGTGACATATACAATAAATAAATTCATAAACTTGAATCACACTATCAATAAAGGTTCCAAAATCTAGAATCAAATTATTCACCTTTATCATTTTGGCAGTAATAATCATACAACGTCAGAAAATCAAACTGTCAAAGTGGTAAAATTATATCAAACATATGAAACATATGCACTAATTATGTTAGATCACAAACAATCTTACACAAAAGTTCAATTTTCATCTCATTGATGAAAACATTATTTGGGCAATTAGTATCTTTGGAATATATATTAAACAGTCAACTAGAAATATTGTTTTGCTTTTTACTCATTTGTGTTTGGCTCCAGTGTCTCAGGATTCCTCTTCAATCAGAGATACTACTTTGACATACTCCAGCCAATCAAAATGCTTTGGTAAGATCCATCATAAACTGGAGCCGATACTTCATCGTGCTTTTCTGCTCCATCCGCCAAAAGCGGGACTTCCCTGGCCAAACATTTCAATTCCGACTCCCATTCCCGTTCTGACATGTTGGACCATGGCCTCCACTTGTGCCACGATAAGACCACTCTCAAGGTGGAGGAGCAACACCTTATGTTCTGTCTGGGTAGTCTCCAACCTGATGGCATGAAAATCAGTTTCTCCTTCTGGTAAAAAAAATCCCCTCCCCCTCTCCTCTTCTTCTATTCCCACTCTATTTCAATCCTATCCATACACTTGTAAACTGCCTTTTAAATGCTGTGGTGTACCTGTCTCTACCATCCCTTCTGATAGTCTGTTCCAGGTGAAAAACCTACTGCCCAGCTCTCTTTTAATTATTTTCCCTCTCATCCCTAACCTGAGTCCACCAGTTTCAGGCCCCTCTGACCTTGGAAAAAGACTGTGGCTAGCTATCCTATCTATCCCCTTCATAATTTTATAAATCTCTGCAAGGTTACCCATCAACCTCCTGTGCTCCAATGTGAAGAATCCCAGCATATTCATTCTCCCCTTGTAACTAAAGCTCTCTAATCCAGCATAAATCCTGATGAATCTCTTCTGCACTCTTTCCAGCACTTACCACATCCTTTCGACACTGCAAGTGATATTCCAAGAGTAGCCTAAACTCTGTCTTGTACAACTGCAACATAATGTGCTGACTTTTTTATTCAGTACCCCTGCCTAAGATAGAAGAAGAAGAAGAAGAAGAAGAAGAAGGAATCCCTTAACTCCGAGTGGAGTCATCAGGACACCGCCATGACAGCGTTTTTTTAGCAGGATTGCATATTTTTATGAGGTCAAGTTGCTAGCTCGACGCTCAACCCAGCACAGATGGAAAGCATGCAATGGAGCCGGTTGGATTCGAACTCTGGAGCCTTCACTCCGAAGTCAGGTGCTGATGCTACTACGCCACCAGCCAGCATTTGCCTAAGATAGGAAACCCACTCAAAGCCTTTATATAGTTGAGTTTTCATTCCCTTATACTGAGGGAAAGAAAATCCAAACATACAAAATCAGATTTTCACAACTAGGAGGTTGTTCAGCAATGATTATGAGACATAAAAAACTTAATTACGCCTCATTTAACAATATGTAATACTTTACAATGATTTTACAGCAAGAATGATTTATTAGAAACTTAATGTCTTAGTAATTTTTGCTTTTAATGCAGCTTACTGCACTGAGACTACATCCAGTGGAGGAACAGGGATTTCCTGGCAGCAGCTTCTGGATTCCCATGTTTAACTGGACAAGTCGGTTTTCCCAAAGCATTTACTGCCCTCCATACTGATGAATGCTAATAGTCTCCCCAGTATTCCCAGGGGATCTGTGGTGTCTAGCAATGGTGAAATTATGAAGCTGGCTGAGGAGCAAATCAAACTGAAGAAATTTAACCTGCAGCAAACCATTTTTAACATTTTGCAGACTGCCATCCTCAAGCCATAATCAACAAATGGGGCTGTAGATAAAGACTTTTAGCTAAATAGTGTTTGGGAGAGTTCTGGTGAGGGAAATTTAGAAAATTAAAAGAGAAAGAACAGAATGATAGGGCCCAGTAGCATAACCAGAGTTTGTTAAGAGGAGGTAATAACTTAAAAACAGCAAAAAAACAATATCTGTATGCACAACACTCATAATAATGATAAATAAATTAATAGTACAAATCTAAACAAAGGCATACAGTCTTGTCTCCAAATCATTAATGAATCTACAGTACTGTGCAAAAGTCTCGGGCACACATATATATAGCTAGAGCGCCTAAGACTTTTACTACAGTACTGTAGTAATTTTATATATTGCACTGCATGGCTGCCTAGAAAAGAACAACTTCATGACATATGTGAGTTATCATAAACCTAATTCTGATATGGATCTCCACTAAGGACTGAGAGTGGGAAGGGGGCAGGGAGAGGGGAATCATGGTTGGGAAAAGGGGAAGGGAGAGGGGAAGGAGTGGGAAGCACCAGAGAGACATTGTGTAATGATCAATAAACCAATTGTTTGGAATCAGATGACCTTTCCTGGTGTCTCAGGACTCAGTGTGTCTGCACCCACGCTACCCTCTGCCCTGGCACTCCTTCTCTGCCACCTGTCCAACACCCCTGACGTGGCACTCCTAACATTCTTTGCTCCTGCCAGACATACAAACTTGCTCCCTGCTCCACGTTGACAAATATAGTACTGTGCAAAAGTTTTAGACATCCTAGCCTAAGACTTTTGCGCAGTACTATAGGTTACAAAGTTACCTAATTGATAATTAATCATGAAGTGTTTTCAGAGGCTGGTCATGGCATGTGTTAACTCCAGCCTCCCAGGCAACCTCAACCCACTACTATTCGCTTACTGCTGAAAGATGCCTATTGAAGACTCCACCTTTCTGGCTCTATACTCATTTCTGAAGCACCTGGACAGTAAAGACACCGAAGTTAGACTATTTTTATTGACTGCAGCTCCACCTTCAATACTCTATTTCCAAGCAAACTCATCTCCAAATTCCTATTCCTGGGATTCAACACTTCCCTTTGCAACTTGACCAACAGACCACAATCAGTAAGGATCAGTAGCAACATCTCCTCCGTGATTATTCCCAGCACCGGTGCCCCACAAGACTGCATCATCAGACCCCACTCAAATCCAGATGCACTCACAACTGTGTGATCATACTGTGTTCTAATTCCATGCACAAATTTGTAGATGATACCACGGTAGTGGACCATAATTCAAATAATAATGAGTCCAGGAAGTACAGGATAAAGTGCAGGAAAAGCTCGTGACATGGTGTTATTAACAACAATCTTTACCTCAAAATCAGCAAAACAAAAGAGCTTATCACTGACTTTAGGGAAGGGAGGGCTGGAGGTACACATGCTTCTGTTTACATCAACCATGTTGAGGTTAGGAGGGTTGAGAACTTCAGGCTCCTAGGAATGAACATCTGTAGGTTTCTGTCTACAGTTCTTACTGCCTCGATAAAGCAGCAAACATAATCAAAGACCCCCCCCCAAACACACACACACATCCCTGACATTCTCTCTTCTTCGCCTCTCTCACATTGAGGAGGAGAAGCCTGAAAGCATGTACTACCAAGCACAAGGACAACTATTGAATACGATAGGATGGACTCTTCACCTCGCAATCTACTTTGCTATGGCCTTGCACCTTATTGTCTACATGCACATCACCTTCTCTGCAATTATAACACTTTATTTTGCTCTGCTTTATTCTTTTACCTTGTACTGCCTCAAAGGGCTAGTGTAATGAATTGATCTGTGTGAATGATATACAAGACAAATGTTTCACTATACTTTGGTACATGTAACAATTTTAAACCAATTTACCAACTTAAATATTCCAGGATTCTTAAATTTTACAAGAGACAGGCAAAATAAAAAAGAAGGGGATCATCCTAATAATAAAGTATTGAATTAAAATGGCAGAGAGTTATGGAGCTCCACTCCAAAATCCAGTAAGTAGAATCAACTTGGCCGGATAAAATTTTACAGAAATACTTATGATGGTTTAGTTCAATATGAAATCAAGTCGTAAATATAAACAAAGCAAACCACAAACACAAAAACGTAAGTTGATTACGGTGCATGTGGTAAACAGCAGTGAACAAACAGTGACTGACATTCAAATAATATGTAGTTTATAACAAATGTATATCCCTGGGCATAAAATCTCAAACATTAAAAACAGCCCAATTGTAGACAAGGAGAAATTTGTAACTTGCACAAAATGCTAAAGAAAACCCTGAAGGGTCTCAGCTTGAAATGTTGACTCTTTATTTCTTTCCACAGATGCTGCCTAACCTGCTGAGTTCATCCAGCATTTTGTGTATGTTACTTTGAATTTCCAACATCAGCAGAATCTGTCTTGTTAATTAGAAATTGATATTAGATCAAAGGAAAAGGCTTGTAAGAGGATTGAAAAAACTTCAGAATTTGGCGAAGGAAGACCAAGATGTTGATATGGAAGGGAAAGATAGAATATAAAAGTAATCTAGTGAGAAACATAAAATGAGACCGTAAGAATGGCAATAAAAGAAACAAAATAGCAAATAAGCTAAACATAGTGTGTCTATTGACAGCAGCCATTAAAAATGAGAAATTGTGAACAACAGCTCTACAGAGAATAATGAGTTGAAAAAAAAAAGTTTGTAAAAATAATATGGAAGACATTAATAGAATTGACAGCCCTTAAATTCTTAGGAGCTGATGCCCTGTGTCATAAGATTTTGAAGCAGGTGACAATGGAAGTAGTGGCTGCACTGCTTGTCATCTTCTAAAATTCCACCAGTTCCAGAACAATTCTCACAGATTCAGATTAGCAAATACAATCTCACAATTTAAAAAGGAGGGAGCAAGGAAAGAGCAAATTTATAACCTATTTAGTCTGACATCAAACAGGAAAATGCTAAGATTCATTCTTAAGTGAATAGTAATGGAGCATTTTGGAAATATTAATATGATTGTTCATTTCAAAAAGATTTATGAAAGGGAAATCCTGTTTGCAAAGAGTTTTTGATGTTGTACTCCACAGAACATGGGGGAAACTATTATATGTATTTTCAAAATACTTTCAGTAAGGTTTATTACAATGAATTACATGGGTTAAAATTAGGCAGGGGTAATATACTGACATCAACAGGATTTGTTAATGCTATAATACAAGAACCGGGCTAAATGGGTCACTTTTGAGTTGGAAGGCTGTGTCTAATGCCATACAGATTACTGTTGGAGCTCTAATATTTACAATTTATAGCAAGAATTTGGATACGGGAGCCAACTGTACTATTTCCAAAATTGCTTAAGATATGTCACAAGAAGAGGTTGCAGAAACGTGTCAGGAAGATATAGTCATGTTCAGTGAATGGATGAGGGCATGGCATGTGGAAAATAATCTTGGAGAACTTGTAGGAAATAGGGAAGCATTATTTGCTTTAAATAGTGAGCTTTGGAAGGTGCTGGTGTTCAGAGCCTTATGAATCACGGAACATTAGCATTCAGGTACATAAAACAATCGGGAAAGGAAACAATAGTTTGGACATTATTGCAAGAGGGTTTAAATACACCCCTTACGAACAGGATGGATCCAGGGATACTGTTTACCCTGGGTGGGATTACTGGAATCAGGGATCAGTTTCAAATTTAAGGGTCAATTATTCCATATTGAAATGAGAAGAAATTTCTTCATCCACAGGTGAGAAATCTTTGGAATCCTCCACTTGAATTGCAGGTCTTCAGAGAGTCAGTCACTAAACATGTTCAAGTCAGGGTCAACAGATGCTTGTTTATGAAGGGAATCAGAGAATTTGTTAGCAAAGTTAGTAAGGCCTTTGACAAGGTCCCGCATGGGAGGTTAGTTAGGAAAATTCAGTCGCTAGGTATACGTGGAGAGGTGGTAAACTGGATTAGACATTGGCTCAATGGAAGAAGCCAAAGAGTGGTAGTAGAGAATTGCTTCTCAGAGTGGAGGCCTGTGGCTAGTGGTGTGCCACAGGGATCAGTGCTGGGTCCATTGTTATTTGTCATCTATATCAATGATCTGGATGATAATGTGGTAAATTGGATCAGCAAATTTGCTGATGATACAAAGATTGGTGGTGTAGTGGACAGTCAGGAAGATTTTCAAAGCTTGCAGAGGGATTTGGAGCAGCTGGAAAAGTGGGCTGAAAAATGGCAGATGGAGTTTAACACAGACAAGTGTGAGGTTTTGCACTTTGGAAGGACAAACCGAGGTAGAACATACAGTGTAAATGGTAAGGCACTGAGGAGTGCAGTAGAACAGAGGGATCTGGGAATACAGATACAAAATTCTCTAAGAGTGGTGTCACAGGTAGATAGGGTCGTAAAGATAGCTTTTGGTACATTGGCCTTTATTAATCAAAGTATTGAGTATAAGAGCTGGAATGTTATGATGAGGTTGTATAAGGCATTGGTGAGGCCAGATCTGGAGTATTGTGTTCAGTTTTGGTCACCAAATTACAGGAAGGATATAAATAAGGTTGAAAGAGTGCAGAGAAGGTTTACAAGGATGTCGCCGGGACTTGAGAAATTCAGTTACAGAGAAAGGTTGAATAGGTTAGGACTTTATACCCTGGAGCGTAGAAGAATGAGGGGAGATTTGATTGAGGTATATAAAATTATGATGCGTATAGATAGTGAAAGCAAGCAGGCTTTTTCCACTGAGGCAAGGGGAGAAAAAAAAACAGAGAATTCTGCAGATGCTGGAAATTCAAGCAACACACATCAAAGTTGCTGGTGAACGCAGCAGGCCAGGCAGCATCACTAGGAAGAGGTACAGTCGACGTTTCAGGCCGAGACCCTTCGTCAGGACTAACTGAAGGAAGAGTTAGTAAGAGATTTGAAAGTGGGAGGGGGAGAGGGAGACTCCCCCTTCCACTTTCAAATCTCTTACTAACTCTTCCTTCAGTTAGTCCTGACGAAGGGTCTTGGCCTGAAACGTCGCCTGTACAAAAAACCAGAGGACATGGGTTAAGGGTGAAGGGGGAAAAGTTTAAAGGGAACATTAGGGGGGCCTCTTCACACGGAGAGTGGTGGGAGTGTGGAATGAACTGCCAGACGAGGTGGTAAATGTGGACTTTTTTTAACATTTAAGAATAAATTGGACAAATACATGGATGGGAGGTGTATGGAGGGATATGGTCCATGTGCAGGTCAGTGGGACTAGGCAGAAAATGGTTCGGCACACCCAAGAAGGGTCAAAAGGCCTGTTTCTGTGCTGTAGTTTTTCTATCGTTTCTATGGTTTTTAAGTGGTACTGGGGTGAAAGATCAGCCACAATCGTTTTGAAAGTAAGGGATGACAGGCCAAATCCTGCTCACATTTCTTATGATCTTATATTCATTTAATATCGAATCCTTATTTATGTTGTCCTAAATTTATTGTAATTGATCTATACATTATATTCATATTGGTACCAAGACAACAAAAAATGGAGGAAATTTTCTTCTTAAAATTCTCTTCACAAAGGTTGTGATTTTTTCTGGAGTACGTTTTCAGAATTTCCAGAAGCCTTCTTGGGCTTTGCCCAAATGTACATTCTTCATATCTTAGTCTAGACATTCAAAGAGAAACTTTTCTCCCTATTGGTTTCCTTGAGTAATTCTGGGGCAGAAAAATGACTGAGGACCCATCATGCTAGATTTCTGCATATTTCTGTTCTTAGAGCCATCTTACAGTCCTATTTTTCCTAGATCTTTGAAATAACTACCTAAAAACAGGCAAATAAGCTTTAATAACCACATAAACATGAGGAAATCTGCAGATGCTGGAAATTCAAGCAACACACACAAAATGCTGGTGGAACGCAGCAGGACAGACAGCATCCATAGGAAGAAACACAGTCGACGTTTCGGGCCGAGACCCGACTGTGCTTCTTCCTATGGATGCTGTCTGGCCTGCTACGTTCCACCAGCATTTTGTGTGTGTTGCTTTAATAACCTCATGTCATGATGCTATCTTGTCCGTAAATACTGCCACATTGATGAGATGTAGAGATTATCTCTATGCAAAAAGGTACTAACAATTCATTTAGCCTTTAGAAATATATTAAAAATTAAATACAGGCTCATTGATTTATTGCAAAATTGTTAATTTCCATTTAATCTGGCACATTATATGAAGCATGTGTTGGCCAAGATCACATTGCCAAGCAATCTACTATTGGACGTGCCAAAGGCCACTGACAGGAATTTTCCATCAGGAATCATGCTGGGTGACCAGTGGCCATCAGTAAAATTTAAATTAGACCCATTCCTGGAATTAGCTGGAAGCAGTGCCACATCAGTCAAGCAAGTAAAATTCTGTTACAACACAACTGCCAACAAAAAATATCTTGGTCTGAGGACAAGTGGGCTATTCCTCCTAATGGGGCATCACAGCTGAGTGGTTTCCTATCTTTACCAGTGATTTTAAATAGAGGTAACCATTACAAATGGAAACTGTGCCCCAAGGATCTTGAAGCTTATTTTAGAGCAAGATCATTTGACTTAGCCAGATTGATGTTTGAACCTGAATCTTCCTGATCCTTAATTTCAAAACCACACCACTTGACTCATTCACTCACTAAGCACCGACGATTTATCTTTTCATGATGACATTCACACGAGTGAAGGGCTGCTGCATTCTGCCATGATTTACATCCCCACTATGTGTTGTAAATATAAAAATAAAGTGTCTAAAGTAACATAATAACCTATTGCTTCTTTGAATCCATGGAAAAACATCAATAAAAAATGTACCAACAGATCCATTTTCTTAGAATAGGTTACTATTTTGTACAATAGGAATAGCTGGTGAAATGTGAAAGGATGGCCAGTTACTGAGTGAGAGTTAGTGATAGCACTCAGCAGGCTATCTAAAGGTCAAAGCTGAGAAATTGCTTTATTCCCATATAATGGTGGTAAAGCAGTGTTGTCAGTCACCTTAAAGCTGTTTGCAAATGTGCTAAAACAACCGAGATCCTCAACAGAGCAGTGTTGTTGGGATTCTCTTTCACTGTCTGTTTCAGCGGCTCTGTATTCCATTGGCTGACTGCAACTATTCACAGCTGCAATTAATCTCACTTGTGATCTCTGCTGAAAGCTCTTAAAGGGACACATCAAAATATAAGCTACACCCCTTCAGCGACAAGGGAGTTTTGCTACTGAATGAATGGATGTGGCATGATGAAAGGGACAGTGTAAGAGTGTTCCCAGGGTCAAGTCAAGTCAGGTCAGGTCTACAGCTTCTCCCCCTCTGTCATCCAGATTCCTAAATGGACATTGAACCCGTGAACACTACCTCACTTTTTTAATATATATTATTTTTGGTTTTTGCATGATTTTTAATCTATTCGATATACGTATAGTGTAATTGATTTAATTATTTTTTTCTTCTTTCTCCTTCTTCTTCTTCAGTATGCATTGAACTGCTGCTGCTAAGTTAACAAATTTCATGACACATACCGGTGATAATAAACCTGATTCTGATTTAACTATATACACGTATACAATGTACATAATGTATAATGCACATAGAAATAACATTTCTCCAAACCAGGGTGTAAAGCATAGTAGTACACATAACACATGAGAACTTATGAGGGCAAGGAGAAAATCTATAGATGAATCACATATAAATAACAAACTAAAGTGCATAAATTAAATATTGTCAGGTACGGAACAGATTAACCGGTGACACTTCGAGTGCGATGCAGCTGGGAGTTCAGAAGCCTGATGGCCTGAGGGAAGAAACTGCTTCCCATCCTGACCGTTCTTGTTCTTATGCATCGGAGTCTCCTGCCTGATGGTAGAAAGTCAAAGAGGATGCTGACGACAAATGGTTGCAGGGGGCTTGTTCTTGGCACAAGGGGGATGGAGACTCATCTGGGCTGCAACTAGGCAAGAGAATACTTCGAGGTCTGCACAGGAACGAATATTAATGCAGTCTGTTAGGGGAGACACAAACTGCAGCTTGTAGGAACGCCGCCTCACAGTGCCGGTCACCAGTTTTAATCCTCAACTCTGGTGCTGACTGAGTGGAACTTTCACATTCTCTATGTAACGCCTTGAGATTCCCACAAGTGTGCTGGATTCCACCACATCCCAAAGGTATGCATATTGGTAAGTTTATTGACCACTGTAAATTACCCCTAGTTTGTAAGTGCGTGTAGGATCTTGGAGAAGTTGATGAGAATGTGGGAAAATATAATGGGATTAGTGTAAGATTGGTATTGATGGTATCTGATGATTAGTGTAGACTTAATGGGCCAAAGAGCCTTCTTTTACATCTTAAAGAAATATGACAGGCTGGGGAATTCCACTGAAGGCAATTTCGCTATCTGATACAACTACTCTTTTTGGCTGAATGAAAAGAAGATGAAGGTCAGGTGTACTTCACTAATGCAGCAAATAGCAGCAATGAGCAGGAGCAGCCTGGAATTAACCCAAAGCTTGAAGAACTGAGAATAACTTTGGAATTTATTGAAAAGGCTGTGTAAAGTTGGATAAAAGATAGCAAGAGGGCACATGCCTCAGCAAGTACAAAAATGTGTGTTGTGTTAGCCTATTAAATAGCACAGTTTTAGGGAAAACAGCTTCCATAAAACATTATGGAACTATTAAAAATAATACCTTTTCAGATGAATAAATTTAAGAATTACAGTGACTTTGGACATTGCACTACTTTTAGCAGCATTTGTGCGAGAAAATAAAATAAAGGGTTGTACAAATGAAAATCCTGATGAAAAGTCAGGGGCAGAATTTGCGTGCAAAATTGCCCTGGTCTGATTTAAACCTATTTTCAATTGAACCACATAATTTATTTGGAATTGAGAGATCCAGAGAATGAAAAAAAAATTGGCATATGGGAGATTCAGGTAAGTCTTCAATTCAACATAATGAGGATATATGGAGAAGACTGAACATGTTAAGTAGCCTTTTAAGAGTGCAAACACACAAGACTGACATTTATGAGAGCATTAGAATACATTTATGGTATTATATTTTGCAATGAGAATTGGCAGATTCCAGAATCCCACTCTTAAGGTGGTTCAAGTGAACCCTTTTACATGAACGTTCATACAGTCATAGAGTTATACAGCACAGAAAAAGGCCCTTCAGCCCATCATGTCCAGACCAACCATTTACAATAACCCCATTTTCCCAATTGACTACAGAAGATGGAAACCGGAGGTCCATGAGCCAGTCTGCATTAGGGGAACAGAGGTGGAGAGGGTCAATGACATTAAATTCCTTGCTGGTATCATATCAGAAGATGTGTCCTGGGACAAGCACGCAAGTGCCATCACAAATAAGGCACAGGAGTGCTTCTACTTTCTTCAAAGTTTGCGCAAGTTTGGCATGTCATCTGAAACTTTGACAAAATTCTGTAGGTGCATAGTGCAGGGTATCCTAATTGTTTGTATCATGGTCTGGTATAAAAACACCAATGCCCTAGAACAGAAAAGCCTTCTAAAAGTGATGGACACAGCCCGGGCGATCCCCACCACTGAGCATATCTGCCACATGAAAGCAGCATGTATCATCCATGCCATTCTCTCTCTTCGCTATTCCCATCGGGAGGGAGGTACAGGACAGGACAGGACCCTGAGGTCTCACGCCTCCAGATTCAGGAACAATTATTACCCCGCAACCATCAGGCTCCTGAACCAGGGTCGATGACTTCACACACCTCATCTCTGAACCGATTCCACAAACTATGGGCTCATCTTCTCAGTATTATGGATTTTCTTATTTATTTATTTATTTATTTTTATTCGCAATTTGTCTTTTTTTCACATTGGTCATTCTTTGTGTGCAGTTTTTCAATGATTATATCATTTTTCTCCATTCTACTGTGAATGCTTGTAAGGAAATCAATCTCAATGTAGTATTTGGTGACATATCTGTTGATAATAAATTTACTTTGAACTTTGAATATCCCCCTATGCCTTGACAATTTATATGTCTGTCTAATTGTCTCATAAACACAGCGATTTATTTGATTTTTTACAGCTCCTTTAACAGGGTTCCTTCTAAGAGGACCACAGCTGTGAAGTGGTTTGGATGACTGCATGCATCAGTGACCTGGAGAGCTATGCTGCCCGGAGTCAGGGCCTTATGCCTTGGCTCTTAGTAGGGTCAACTATGCCAAGTATGTCAAAGGATAGAGACCAGACTAAGAAAGATCCACCTGACCTCCAGGTTCGGGGGTTCAGCTGAGGGCCTGACTGGTCGAACAGAACTGTTACAGAAATAGCATTGAAAAGTCTTTAATATATCTGTGTGCGATGGTATTCCTGAGTCTCCACCCAGGATTTGCACGGCTGACAGTAGTGAAAACCAAGAGGAAGCTACCAGCATGATGAAGGAAGCCCTGAAAACTATCAAGACCAAACCTAAATTGATTTCTGGAATATACAAGCCATGTGTGGCCATCGCTGAGACCTGGCTAGAGGATGCATGTCTCTGGGAGCTGAACATCCAAGGATACGCGGTGTATCGGAAGGATAGGAAGGTAGGCAGAGGGGGAGGCGTGGCTTTATTGGTAAGAACTGATATTAAATCATTAGAAAGAGGTGATATAGGATCGGAAGGTGCAGAATCTTTATGGGTTGAGCTAAGGAATAGCAGGGGTAAAAGGACCCTGATGGCAGTTATTTATAGGCCTCCAAACAGCTTCAGGGATGTGGACTACAAATTACAACTGGAAATAGAAAAGGCTTGTCAGAAGGGCAGTGTTATGATAATTGTGGGGGATTTTAACACGCGAGTAGATTGGAAAAATCAGGTCAGCACTGGATCTCAAGAGAGAGAATTTGTAGAATGTCTGCGAGATGGCTTTTTAGAACAGCTTGTTGTTGAGCCCACTAGGGGATCGGCTGTACTGGATTGGGTATTGTGTAATGAACCGGAGGTGATTGGAGAGATTGAGGTGAAGGAACCCTTAGGAGGCAGTGATCATAACATGATTGAGTTCACTGTGAAATTAGAAAAAGAGAAGCCGAAATCTGATGTGTCGGTGTTTCAGTGGAGTAAAGGAAACTACAGTGGCATGAGAGGAACTGGCCAAAGTTGACTGGAAAGAGACACCGGCGGGAAAGACGGCAGAGCAGCAGTGGCTGGAGTTTATGCGAGAAATAAGGAATGTGCAAGACAGGTATATTCCAAAAAAGAAGAAATTTTCGAGTGGAAAAAGGATGCAACCGTGGTTGACAAGAGAAGTCAAAGCCAAAGTTAAAGCTAAGGAGAGGGCATACAAGGAAGCAAAAATTAGTGGGAAGACAGAGGATTGGGAAGTCTTTAAAACCTTACAAAAGGAAACCAAGAAGGTCATTAAGAGAGAAAAGATTAACTATGAAAGGAAACTAGCAAATAATATCGAAGAAGATACTAAAAGCTTTTTCAAATATATAAAGAGTAAAAGACAGGTGAGAGTAGATATAGGACCGATAGAAAATGATACTGGAGAAATTGTAATGGGAGATGAGGAGATGGCAGAGGAATTGAACAAGTATTTTGCATCAGTCTTCACTGAGGAAGACAGCAGGATACTGGACACTCAAGGGTGGCAGGGAAGAGAAGTGTGTGCAGTCACAATTACGACAGAGAAAGTACTCAGGAAGCTGAATAGGCTAAAGGTCAATAAATCTCCTGGACCAAATGGAATGCACCCTCGTGTTCTGAAGGAAGTAGCTGTGGAGATTGCGGAGGCATTAGCGATCATCTTTCAAAAGTCGATAGATTCTGGCATGGTTCCGGAGGACTGGAAGATTGCAAATGTCACTCCGCTATTTAAGAAGGGGGCAAGGAAGCAAAAAGGAAATTATAGACCTGTTAGCTTGACGTCGGTGGTTGGGAAGTTGTTGGAGTCGATTGTCAAGGATGAGGTTACAGAGTACCTGGAGGCATATGACAAGATAGGCAGAACTCAGCATGGATTCCTTAAAGGAAAATCCTGCCTGACAAACCTATTACAATTTTTTGAGGAAATTACCAGTAGGCTAGACAAGGGAGATGTAGTGGATGTTGTATATTTGGATTTTCAGAAGGCCTTTGACAAGGTGCCACACATGAGGCTACTTAACAAGATAAGAGCCCATGGAATTTCAGGAAAGTTACATACGTGGATAGAGCATTGGCTGATTGGCAGGAAACAGAGAGTGGGAATAAAGGGATCCTATTCTGGTTGGCTGCCGGTTACCAGTGGTGTTCCACAGGGATCAGTGTTGGGGCCGCTTCTTTTTACATTGTACATCAACGATTTGGATTATGGAATAGAGGGCTTTGTGGCTAAGTTTGCTGACGATACGAAGATAGGTGGAGGGGCCGGTAGTGCTGAGGAAACAGAGAGTCTGCAGAGAGACTTGGATAGATTGAAAGAATGGGCAGAGAAGTGGCAAATGAAGTACAATGTTGGAAAGTGTATGGTTATGCACTTTGGCAGAAAAAATAAACGGGCAGACTATTATTTAAATGGGGAAAGAATTCAAAGTTCTGAGATGCAATGGGACTTGGGAGTCCTCGTACAGGATTCCCTTAAAGTTAACCTCCAGGTTGAGTCAGTAGTGAAGAAGGCGAATGCAATGTTGGCATTCATTTCAAGAGGAATAGAGTATAGGAGCAGGGATGTGATGTTGAGGCTCTATAAGGCACTGGTGAGACCTCACTTGGAGTACTGTGGGCAGTTTTGGTCTCCTTATTTAAGAAAGGATGTGCTGACGTTGGAGAGGGTACAGAGAAGATTCACTAGAATGATTCTGGGAATGAGAGGGTTAATATATGAGGAACGTTTGTCCGCTCTTGGACTGTATTCCTTGGAGTTTAGAAGAATGAGGGGAGACCTCATAGAAACATTTTGAATGTTAAAAGGCATGGACAGAGTGGATGTGGCAAAGTTGTTTCCCATGATGGGGGAGTCTAGTACAAGAGGGCATGACTTCAGGCTTGAAAGGCACCCATTCAGAACAGAAATGCAAAGAAATTTTTTTAGTCAGAGGGTAGTGAATCTATGGAATTTGTTGCCACGGGCAGCAGTGGAGGCCAAGTCATTGGGTGTCTTTAAGGCAGAGATTGATAGGTATCTGAGTAGCCAGGGCATCAAAGGTTATGGTGAGAAGGCGGGGCAGTGGGACTAAATAGGATAAAATGGATCAGCTCAGGATAAAATAGCGGAGCAGACTCGATGGGCCGAATGGCCTACTTCTGCTCCTTTGTCTTATGGTCTTATGTACAACACTGGCAAGCTAGCACAAATAACTGCAGAAATGCATCATTACAGCCTACATATACCGGGTCTCAGTGAAAGCAGATGGACAGGGTCTGGCAGACTAAAGGCAGCAACTAGAGAAATAGTTTTATACTCAGGAAGGGAAATTTCTCAGCATCATGATGGTGTAGCTGTCATTTTGAAGAAAGGAACTGAGGAGTCCTTGATGGAGTAGAAATCAATAAACAATAGGTTAATGAGAGTCAGAATGAAAAAGCAAGTGAACATGACTGTGTTGCAGTGCTATACTCCAACTAACAATATTGACATTGAAGAAAACGATGTCTTCTACAAACAGCTGCAATCGGAGGTGGAGTTAACACCACACCGTGACGTAATCATTGTCATGGAATATCTAAATGCAAAAGTGTGAAATGACAACTCACACTTCACTAGGGTCATGGGCACGCATGGACGTGGAACGACGAACAACAACGGTGAAAGACTGGTAGAATTCTGTGCCATGAACAATCTGATCCGAGGAGGGACCATCTTTCCACACCATGAAATCCACAAATTGACATGGTTCTCACCCAGTGGGCGTGACAAGAGGCAGATAGGCCATTTAATGATCAATGATACATGGAGACTATCATTACAGGATGTAAAGGTGAAGAGAGGAGCAGATACAGGAAGTGATCACCACCTTGTTGTAGCAATGATGAAACTCAAGCTGAGAAGCACTGGAACCAGAACACATGTACAAAGACATTTTGATGTTGAAAAGCTCAAGGAAACCAGTGTGAGATCTGCATTCATCATTCACCTTAAGAACAGATTCCAGGCCTTGGAAGACCTTGACAAGGATGTGTTAGACAAGATCGACACAATGTGGAAACATATCACCTCAGTCTTCAAGGAGAGCAGTGAGGCTTGTCTAGGACAGACAGCTGAAAAAAAATAACAAAGAATGAATACAGCAGGAAACATGGACAGCCTTAGAGGAAAAATGGAAAAATTAAGAAGAAAGTGCTAGATGCAAAGTCAACACGTCTCAAGATGAAACTTCAACTATCATACACCGAAGCTAATAAGAAAGTGAAGAGACTTGTGAAAAGAATAAGAGAGTCTTACATGGAAGACCATGCAGTGTAGGCCAAAGAACCAGCCAATCAAATGACCAGGGAAATATATACAAGATTTCAAAATTGGTACACAGAAAGTTGCAGGCCAAATCCAGTGGTCCTGTGAGAGACAAGTATGGTCTGCTTTTGACAACTGAGAAAGAACAAGCAGCACGATGTACAATTTCAGAGAATTACTGCATAGACCAGCTGTCCGGAGGTGTAGTGGCATCCACACCAGACCTCAAGGTGAATTGTCCTGGGTTCGAATCCAGCCAGCTCCTTGCATGCTTTCCATCTGTATTGGGTTCAGCAGCGAGCTAGCATATCAGCCTCATAAAAAAAACAGACAAAAATACTAAGGCAAACAACAGGAATTCTGCAGATGCTGGAAATTCAAGCAACACACATCAAAGTTGCTGGTGAACGCAGCAGGCCAGGCAGCATCTCTAGGAAGAGGTACAGTCGACATTTCAGGCCTGACGAAGTGTTGCTGCAACTAAGCCACTAAGGAACATAACAATTTAATGCCAACCTGTTCAAAGCTAAATCAAAGGTTGCAGCAGCCATCCTGCAACCACTGTTTACTATAATCTGGGAACAGGCCCAAGTACCCAAGAAATGGACAAAGGGAGTCATTGTTAGGATTCCCAAGAAAGGAGTGCTAAGTGACTACAGTAACTGATGTGGCATCACACTTCTGTCTGTGCCTAGCAAGATTATCACCATAGTCATTGTCTAACGGATTATAGTTGCTGTCAATGTGTACTTGAGCAAGCTGGTTTCAGGAAGAACAGAACTGTGCTGACCACATCTTCACATTGCATAACATCACAGAGCAGTGCTCAGAGTGGCAGAGACAACTGCATGTGAATTTTGTGGACATTGTAAAGGCTTTTGTTGGCATCCACAGGGAAAGCCTCTGGTGAATTCTCAGATCATACGGGATCCCTTCCAAAGTTATCCAGCTCATCCAGAGTTTCTCTGCTAACTTCACCTGCACAGTTGGACACAGCAACCTCAGCTTTGAAATCAAGACAGGGGTGAGGTAAGGCTGTGTGATGTCAGAGATGTTGTTTAACCTGGTGATTGACTGGGTTATGATGCAAACAATGACAGATAACTAGAGAGACATGAGGTGGACTCTATTCTCTACTTTAACTTTCTACATGACCTTCCATTACTATCACACACAGCAGCAGATGCAAGAGAAAACTCAGCGCCTGTGTGCTTTTGGTGAACAGATTACTCAGAATCAGCCAGAGAAAACTTAGACCATGACTCTCAATGTAGAGTGTCCTACTCCCGTCAAGGCACATGGCGTTGACTTAGCCAGCACCGACAGATTCACCAACTTGTGCACCAGCATTCAGCAGGATGGTGGCAGCAAGGACCAAGCTACAAACATCTTCAGATCAATGAGAAATATATAGTGATCAACCAAGTATAGCGTCCATACCAAGGTGAAGCTGTACCAGAGCTGTGTTCTGTCCACACTCTTGTACGGGTGAGAAAGCTGGCACATGACAGGGAGCGACCTTGTCAAGCTTTCATAATTTCATACCAAGAGCCTCCATATCTTCTGACAAAAGAAGATCTCCAACCACACCCTACTGCTTCAGTATCATCAAGAGGACATAACCACAATCATCATGAGGAAACATTGGAGATGGACTGGGCACGTGATGAGAAGAGGCCAAATCCATCATCAAGACAGCACTTCACTGGATCCCTGAAGGGTGGAGGAAACACAGGAGACCAGAAACAACCTGGCGCTATATCATAAAGAAAGAAATGAGAGCCCTGAACCACACCCGGGGCACAATAGAGAAGACGGCCAAGGACAGACATAGATGGAGGAGCTTCACTGCTGCCCTAAATGCCAGCAGGTGTAATGGGCAGTAAGTTAACAGCTTTCCAAGATATCAACCACTCTCTTTTTAAAACCTTTTCCCTTAAAACCCCCTTAAATTTTCTCTCTGATTTTAAATCTAAACCTTGTGTTTGATGCCCCTGCCATGCGAAAATAATTCTGACTAGCTACCCTATACATTCCTCTTAATATTTTATATATCACTCAACCTCTTTTATTCCAGGAAAAGCAAGCACAACCCATCCAATCTCTTCCTACAACTAAAGTCCTTCAACCAGGCAACTTCCTGGTCAATCTCCTCCGTATTCAAGTGCAACCGATCCATCCTATATCATGGTGAGTTCCGGTAAAATGGCAATACACACAAAATGCTGGAGGAACTCAGCAGGCCAGGCAGTATCTGTGGAAAAAAATACAGTCGACGTTTCGGGCTGCTGCCTGGCCTGCTGAGCTTCTCCGGCACTTTGTGTGCGTTGCTCGGATTTCCACCATCTGCAGATTTACTCTTGCTTCTGATAAGATGGAGCGCGTTTAGATGCAACAGTTTCTTGGGAGCCAACCAAAGGTGCTTTGGCTTTTTTATGATCACAAGACAATGCTGGACATTAAGAACTTCAAGTATTTACCCCACCACAGAGTGGCTCTTTGTCAGAGGAGCTCGAGAGCTGTACTTGATGCTGACCATGTTACTGCCTGCTACAGAAAGGCATCGGAGTCGGTGCACAAAAGCATTGAGCACTCCAACAGCAGTGACTGTCTTGGACATTTCCCTACGATCTCAAGACCCTGTCGGACATAGGTGATGTAAAATACTGCAAGTCCATTTTCCTTGTTTGTTGGGAAGACAGAAACCAGGGGAGCTGTGTGGCCTCGGTTGTAGTGAGGACCAGGCCTCAAGCTGTGGGCTTTCCTGGTGCAGCAGCCCAGCAGAGAAGATGCCAGAGGCGGTGTAGTGCAGCATCCATGCTAAGTCGGGGGCTAGCGCCTCCTGTCGGTGCTACCATCCAGCGTTTGCTTGGGGGAAGACAAGCTGGATTGTGTGCATGCTTGTGAACTTTCATCTGTGGACCGCTGAGACTGCAGTGACTTGTTCTTGCCAATAATGCCCATGCGCTAACAAGTCACAGAAAATGTCACTCAGGGACTTGGGCTAAATAAATATTTTTGTGTGACTGGATGTTTACTTGCTATCTCATATGTGATAGTCCTGCCTTGTGCTGTGTAATTCTGTTCATACTGTGTTTTGCACCCTGACCCTGGAGGGACGGTGTTTCAATTGGCTGTATTCATTGGTGTTCATGTACAGTTGAATGACAGTTACACCTGAACTTGACTGCATACAACATTTCATGAGCAATGTAACTAGTGTTTTGTAAAACTGCAACATAGCATCCCAACTTTTATAACCCATAGCCTGTCTGGGTACCATGGACATGAACCTCGAGGTCCCTCTGTTAATCAGGATGCCTGAGCATCCTACCATTTACTGTACTTGTCCTACCCCTGTTTGACTTGCCAAAATGCATCAGCTTGCACTTGTCAAGATTAAGTGCCACCTCCCCATTCTCCATCCAACTTATCATCTAATCTGTATCAAATTGTATCTTTATACAACCTTCTTCATGTAATTTATAAGACCATAAGATATAGGAGCAGAATTAGACCATTTGGCCCATCAAATCTGCTCCAACATTCAATCATGGCTCTTCCTTTTTTCCTCCTCCTCCTCAAGCCCATTTCCTGCTTCTCTCCGAAACCTTTGATGCTGTATCCAATCAAGAACCTATCAATCTTTGCCTTAAATACACCCAATGACATGACCTCCATAGCTGCATGTGGCAACAAATTCCACAAATTCACCAGCCTTTGACTAAAAAAATTTCTCCGCACCTCCGTTGTGAATGGATGCCCCTCTATCCTGAGGCTGTGCCCTCTTGTCCTAGACTCCCCCACCATGGGAAACATCCTTTCCACATCGACTCTGTCTAGTCCTCTCAACATTTGAAAGGTTTCAATGAGAACCTCCCTCATCCTTCTAAATTCCAGCAAGTACAGACCCAGGGCCATCTAACGTTCCTCGTATGATAACCCTTTCATTCCTGACATCTTCCTTGTGAACCTCCTCTGGACACTCTCCAATTCCAGCACATCTCTCCTAAGTTAAGGAGCCCAAAACTGTACACAATACTCAAGGTGAGGCCTCACCAGTGGCTTATAAAGCCTCAGCATCACATCCTTGCTCTTGTATTCTAGACCTCTTGAAATGAATGCTAAGAGTGCATTTGCCTTCCTCACCACCGGCTCAACTGCAAGTAAACCTTTAGGGTGTTCTCCACAAAGACTCCCAAATCCCTTTGCATCTCAGATTGTTGGATTTTCTCCCCATTTAGAAAATAGTCTGCGCATTTATTTCTTCTACTAAAGTGCATGACCATGCAATTTCCAGCATTATATTTCATTTGCCACTTTCTTGCCAATTCTCCTAATCTGACTGTCCTTCTACATCCTACCTGTTTCCTCAACACTACCTGCCCCTCCACCAGTCTTCGTATCATCTGCAAACTTGGCAACAAAGCCATCTATTCCATCATCTAAATCATTTATATACAGCATAAAAAGAAGTGGTCCCAACACCAACCCCTGAAGAACACCACTAATCACTGGCAGCCAACTAGACAAGAATCCTTTTATTCCCACTCACTGCCTTCTTCTGATCAGCCAATGCTCTAACCATGTTAGTAACTTTCCTGTAATACCATGGACTCTTAACTTGGAAAGCAGCCTCATGTGTGGTGCCTTGTCAAAAGCCTTCTGAAAATCCAAATATACATCATCCACTGCATCCCCTTTATCTATCCTACTTGTAATCTCCTCAAAGAATTCCAACAGGTTCGTCAGGCAGGATAGTCCCTTCAGGAAACCATGCTGACTTTGTCCTATCTTGTCCTGTGTCACCCAGCACTCCATCACCTCATCCTTAATAATTGACTCTAACATCTTCCCAACCACTGAGGTCAGGCTATTTGGTCTATAATTTCCTTCTGCTGCCTTCCTCCTTTCTTAAAGAGTGGAGTGACATTTGTAATTTTCCAGTCCTCTGGCATCATACCAGAGTCCAGAGATTTTTGAAAGACCATTTCTAATGCTGCCACAATCTCTAACGCTACCTCTTTCAGAACCCTAGGGGGCAGTTCATCTGGTCAGGGTGAGTTATGTACTTTTAGGTCTTTCAGCTTTTTGAGCACCTTCTCCCTTGTAATAGTAACTACACCCACTTCTCTTCCTTCACACACTATAACATCTGACACACTGCTAGAGTCCTCCACAGTGAAGACTGATGCAAAATACTCATTTAGTTCATCTGCCATCTCCTTGTCCCCTGTTATTATTTCTCCTGCTTCATTTTTTAGTGGTCCTATATCCACTCTCAACTCTCTTTTATTTTTTACATACTTGAAAAAGCCTTTACTATCCACTTTGATATTATTTGCTAGCTTGCTTTCATATTTCATCTCTTACCTTCTAATGATTCTTATAGTTGCTCTCTGTAGGTTTTTAAAAACTTCCCAGTCCTCTATCTTCCCACTATTGTTTGCTTTGTTGTATGCCCTCTCTTTTGTTTTTACATTAGCTTTGACTTCCCTTGTCAGCCACGGTTGTACTGTTTTGCCATTCAAGTATTTCTTCACTTTTGGAATACACATGTCCTGCACCTTCCTTATTTTTCACAGAAATGCACACCATTGCTGCTCACAGCTCCTTCCAATTTACTTTGGCCAGCTCCTCTCTCACACCAATGTAATTTCCCTTACTCCAATGAAATACTGCGATGTCAGACTTTACTTTCTCCCTATCAAATTTCAAGTTGAACTCAATCATACTGTGATCACTGGTTCCGAAGAGTTCTCTTACCTTAAGCTCCCTAATCGCCTCTGGTTCATTACATAACATCCAATCCAATATAGCTGATCCCCTAGTAGGCTCAACGACAAACTGCTCTAAAAAGCCATCTCATAGGCATTCAACAAACTCACTCTCTTGAGATCAATTACTACCCTGATTTTCCCAATCAACCTGCATGTTAAAATCTCCCATGACCACCATAACATTGCCCTTTTGACACGCCTTTTCTATTTCCTGTTGTAATCTGTGGTCCACCTCCCAGCCACTGTTGGGAGGCCTGTAGATAACTGCCATCTGGGTCCTTTTATCCTTGCAGTTTCCCAACTCAACCCACAAGGATTCAACATCTTCCGATCCTATGTCACATCTTTCTACTGATTTGATGCCATTCTTTACCAGTAGCGCCATGCCTCCCCCTCTGCCTACCTTCCTATCCCTCCGATATAACATGTAACCTTGGACATTCAGCTCCCAACTACAACCATCCTTCAGCCACAAATCAGTAATGGCCACAACATCATACCTGGCAATCTGTAAAATCGCAACAAGATCATCCACCTTACTTCTTATACTCCGCACATTGAGATACAACACCATGAGTACCATGTTCGCCAGCCTTTTTGACTTTGCATCCCTAATGTACTGATACTCACCCTGTTGGATGTCCCATCACCTGCCTGCCCTTCCTGACAGTCTGACTGCATGCTATCTTTACTTCTTTACCATCCATCCTATCCTGAGGACTATCACTCCAGTTCCCACCCCACAGCCAAATTAGTTTAAACCCTCCTCAACAGCTCTAACAAACTACCCATGAGAATATTGGTCCCCCTCGGATTCAGGTGCAACCCGTCACTTTTAAACAAGTCATACATCCTTCAGAAGAGATCCAAGAATCTGAAGCCCTGCCCCCTGCACCAGCTTCTCAGCCACACATTTATCTGCCAAATCATCCTGTTTCTACCCTCACTGGCGCGTGGCAAGGGCAGCAATCCAGAAATTACTACCCTGGAGGTCCTGCTTCTCAGCTTTCTACCTAGCTCTCTAAAATCTCTTTTCAGGACCTCTTTGCTTTTCCTTCTTATGTCATTGGTACCAATATGTACCAAGACTGCTCTCCCTCCCTCTCCAAATTGTTGTAGACCAATCTGAGATGTCCCTGACCCATACCATCCGGGTATCCTGTTCACACCCACAGAATCTCCTGTCTGTTCCCCTCACTATTGAGTCCCTTATCACCACCGCTCCCTTTTCTCTCTTTTCCTCTGCATCATGGACCCATGCTCAGTGCGTGTAACCCAGTCGCTGTGGTATTCCCCCGGGAGGTCATCCCCCACAGAAGTATCCAAATCAGTATACTTATTTTTGAGATGAATGGCCACAGGTGTGCTCTGCTCTAACTGCCTATTTATATTTCCATTTCTCCTGACAATCACCCAGCTATCCGTCTCCTGCAACTTCGGGATGACTACTTCCCTGTAACTCTGATCAATTATCTCCTCACTCTCCCGTACAAGCTGAAGGTCATTCAGCTGCTGCTCCAGATCCCTAACATGGTCTTCACAGAGCTGCAGCCGGATGTACTTCATGCAAATGTAATTCCCTGGGAGACTCTGGGTCTCCCAGGTCTCCAACATCCGGCATGAAGAAACCACAACCGCCATTTCCTATACCAAGTACAGTAAGAGAAAAACAAAAAGAAAACCATAACAGAAGCTTACCCACAGCCAATGGCTTCTCCGAGCCAAAGCTTTCTTTGAGCCAAGGCCTAACATTTCCACTCTCTCCACTGGCCTACTCTCAACAAATGGCCGCTCTGCTTGTCCCTCTTGTACTTTTATTTAGTTTGCAGTACTCTGCTCCCACCACTGATAGGGCCTCTGCAATGGCCAAACACCCGTGAAGCTCTCTTTTTAAATAAACAAACCTTTTTAATTTGAAAACCTTTTAATGATATCTCCAACATTCACCAACAACAAAGGTCCCAGCACTGATCCCTGCAATGCACCTCTGGTCACAGACTGAAGCGCACCTTCAATAACTCCAAAAGATTGAAGTTGGATAAATTACTGAAAGGCTTTTATTCGCTGTACAATATGACCCCCATGGTGAGTGTCTGCCCCTAGACTGAAGGGGAGGGGCAAGGTGAAACACCTTTATACAGGATTCTGTGGGAGGAGCCACAGGGGCAGTCAGCAGAGGGGCGTGTCCAGACAGTTAACCCAGTTACAACATATATATGGTTTACCACATTCACCCCTCCTTTTTTTAAAAAAAAGAGAGTCCTGCGGGGTGAAGTGACTGACAATATTTACAACAAGTATACCTACAGGTCAAGTCTATCAGGCAGTCGAGTCCGTCGCTGTGATCTACGTAGCACCGGTGGTGATTGCACCGGCGATGGCGGTTGTGCTGGCTCCGGCCTGACTTCAGGTGCCAGCACGTTAGGCGTCGGTAATCCCTCGTGTGTGTGCGTCGCGCCCGGTATGGGAGTGTCGTGTGGCGTCTGTGTAGGGCTTGGAGTGTGCGGTGTCTCGTGAGTACATACATTGGTGGGTACGGGGTCAATAGTCACCACAGAGTGTTCAGGGTAGGGGCCCGGTGCTCCTGCGGGCGCTAGGTTGCGGATGGAGACAGTGTCCTCCCATCAGGTAAAACCACATAGGCATACTGAGGGTTCGCATGAAGTAAGAGAACCCTCTCGACCATCAGGGAGTATTTATTGCTCCTCGCATGTTTCCGGAGCAGTACTGGCCCCGGGGACGTCAGCCAAGTTGGTAGGGTAGTCCCAGTGGTCGACTTTCTGGGAAAAGAAAAGAGCCGCTCATGAGGGGTGGCATTGGTGACCGTGCATAACAGGGAGCGGATGGAGTGGAGTGCCTCGGGAAGGACCTCCTGTGAGCGGGAGACCAGCAGTCCCTTTGACCTGAGGGCTAAGAGTGTGGCTTTCCACACCGTGCCATTCTCCTTCTCCACCTGTCCATTCCCCCGGGGATTATAGCTCGTGGTCCTACTAGTTGCAATTCCCCTAGCCAGCAGGTATTGGCGCAGCTCGTCACTCATAAACGAGGACCCTCTGTCACTGTGGATATAGCATGGGTATCCGAACAGAGTGAAGAGCTTGCGCAGGGCTTTTATAACAGATGTGGTAGTGGTGTCGGGGCAGGGGATGGCGAAGGGGAACCGCGAGTACTTGTCAATAACGTTAAGAAAGTACACATTGCGGTCGGTAGAGGGAAGGGGGCCCTTATAGTCAACACTCAGTTGCTCAAAAGGGCGGGTGGCCTTGATGAGTGGTGCCTTTTCGGGTCTGTAGAAGTGCGGTTTTCACTCTGCGCAGACTTGGCAGTCCCTGGTCATCGTCCTGATCTCCTCAAGGGAGTAAGGCAGGTTCCGGGCTTTCACGGTGGAAAAGCCGGGTGACCCCCGGGTGGCAAAGATCTACATGTAGGGCATATAGCCGGTTGATCTGCGCGCTGGCGCACGTTCCCCGGGATAGGGCATCGGAGGGCTCGTTGAGCTTCCCAGGCCTGTACATGATGTCATAGTTGTAGGTGGAGAGTTCGATTCTCCACCTCAGAATTTTATCATTTTTGATTTTGCCCCGCTGCTGATTATTAAACATGAATGCGACTAAGCGCTGGTCAGTTAGCAGGGTGAACCTTTTGCTGGCGAGATAGTGTCTCCAGTGCCTAATAGCTTCCACTATGGCCTGGGCGTCTTTCTCTATCGCGGAGTGCCAAATTTCAGGGCCTTGAAGGGTACGGGAGAAGAACGCCACCAGTCTATCCGCCCGGTTGAGGGTAGCAGCCAGCGCAAAGTCGGAGGCGTCACTCTCTACTTGGAAGGGAATGGCCTCGTCCACCGCATGCATTGCTGCTTTGGCAATGTCCCCTTTTAATGCGGCTGAAGGCCGCGCGGGCCTCGGCTGAGAGGGGGAATGTGGTGGACTCAACCAGGGGGCGGGCCTTGTCTGCGTAGTTAGAGACCCATTGGGTGTAATATGAAAGGACGCCCAGGCACCTTTTGAGGGCTCTGAGGGTATTGGGAAGAGGGAGTTCCAACAGGGGGTGCATACGGTCGGGGTCAGGGCCGATGACTCCATTCCCCACGACACACCCAAGGATAGCAAGTCAGGTGGTCCCGAATACACACTTGTCCTTGTTATAGGTGAGGTTGAAAGATTTGGCCGCTTGGAGAAATTTTTGGAGGATGTTGTTGTGATCCTGCCGGTGGTGACCGCAGATGGTGATGTTATCCAGATATGGGAACGTGGCCTTCAGTTGGCACTGGTCCACCATCCAGTCCATTGCCCTCTGGAAGACAGCTACCCCATTTGTAACACCAAAGGGGACGCACAGGAATTGATAAAGCCTGCCGTCCGCCTCGAAGGTGGTGTAAGCGCGGTCTTCCCAGCGGATGGGGAGCTGATGGTAAGTGGATTTTAGGTCTATGGTCGAGTACACCTTGTATTGTGCTATCTGATTGACCGTATCCGCGATGCGGGGTAGAGGGTACGCGTCGAGCTACGTGAACCTATTGATGGTCCACGACCATCCTATTCTTCTCCCCGTTCCGAACAACGACCACTGGCGCCCTCCAAGGACTTGTGCCTGCCTCAATGACCCCCTCCCTGAGCAGCCGCTGCACCTCTGACTTAATGAAGGCTCTGTCCCCCGCGCTGTACCTCCTGCTTTTAGTTGCCACAGGTTTACAGTCGGGGGTCAGGTTGGAAAACAGCGGTGGGGGAGGGATCCTGAGGGTGGAGAGGCCGCAAGTGGTGTCGGTGGTGCGGCAGTTGGCATGGTGTTGGGTGGGATGTGCGGTTCGGTGTGTGTGTGTGTGGTCAGTAGCGGGGTATGTGACGTATCCCTACAAAACTGGGGATTTACGACAGTGATTGGTGGGAGGGGCCCATCATACTTCATTGTCACGCTTTTCAGGTGGCTCTGGAAGTCGAGCCCCAATAGCACAGAGGCACACTGTTGAGGTATGACCAGTAACGTAAAGTCTAGATATTCTGTGCCCTGCACCACTAGATTCACTACACAACCCCTCCCGGATGTCTGTTGTATGTGACCCGGAAGCCATGGTGACCCTCTGACTTACCGGCCGTATCACGAGTCCACAATGCTGCACCGTGTCCGGTGGATAAAACTCTCCGTGCTGCCTGTGTCAAAAAGGCAGCTTGACCTGCGCTCCTCCACCAGGATGTCCATCATTGACCTTGTGAGCTGGTGGGGAGCGCTTTGGTCGAGGGTCACGGAAGCCAGGGTAGGGTCGCTGTCTTGGTCCAGCGCGGTGGGGTGCCCCATGAGCACCCGTCGGTCGTCAGCGGTGGGAGGGGCGCCAACCAAAATGGCCGCCCCCATGTCTCACACGTGGTGGCGGTGTGCAAGGAAGATGGCGACAGGCAAGATGGCGACCCCCATGTCTCACACGCGGCACTGCTCGATCCCGCTCGCGATTTGGACTTACAGACCATGGCGAAGTGGCCCTTCTTTCCGCAGCTGGATCAAGTAGTTTATCGGGCCGCGCAGCATTTCCAGGGGTGCTTCTCCAGTCCGCAGAAGTAGTACTTCGCGGACTCGCGACTGGCGGCAGCCGAAGTCGATTCGCCGGCGGGTTGCAGGGACTTGCAACTGGCAGAAGCCGAGGTCGATTCACTGGTGGGTTGCGGGGTCTGCGGCGCCCATGAGGCCATCGGGGGATCGTGTGCCTGGAGAGCCTCGGAGTTATGCAGAGCAGCATCCAGCGTGTCGGCCAGCTCGATCGCCGAACTTAAGGTAAGATCGGCTTTTTCCAACAGCCGCTGGTGCACATACACTGACCTGGTCCCCGTGACGAAGGCGTCTCTCACTAGGAGCTCTGCATGCTGCGCCGCCGTCAGCTCCTGGCAATTGCAGGCTCGCACGAGTGTCCGTAGGGCCTGGACAAACTCAGCACTTGATTCTCCGGGCCATTGTTGCCTTGTTACTAAGTGATGCTGAGCATAGACGCTGTTTATCGGACGCAGGTATTGTCCATTGAGGGCGCTCATCGTGCCGTCGTAGCTCGACTGGTCTCTGATTAGCAAATAGACCCGTGGACTGACCCTGGAGAGTAGAACACTGTGCTTCGTTATGGGATCGGTCATTTTAATCCCCTCTATGTAAGCTTCAAAGCAGGTCAGCCAGAGTTCGAAAGCGTTTCCAGCTTCAGGCGTTTGCGAATTGAGGTCTAACCTGTCGGGTCTCAGCGCGTGTTCCATGCTTTAAAATGTACAGCGAATAAAATTGAAGCGCACCTTCAATAACTCCAAAAGACTGAACTTGGGTAAAATACTGAAAGGCTTTTATTCGCTGTACAATACGACCTCCATGGTGAGTGTCTGCCCCGGGACCGTGGGGGAGGGGCAAGGTGAAACACCTTTATACAGGATTCTGTGGGAGGAGCCACAGGGGCAGTCAGCAGAGGGGCGTGTCCAGACAGTTAACCCAGTTACAACATATATATGGTTTACCACACAGACATGACACCCAAAAGGATGCATTGAACTTGTTTCCCTTAAAACTAAAATTCCATGACTTGCACCCATGTCCAATAGGGAATCAGTGGAGTGTAGTGACACTTTCAGGTTTGAAGGGTCGCGGACCCAAATTGTCAGCTGTTTAATCCCCTCCATAAGTGCTACCTGACTTGCTGAGTTTCTCAAGCATTTTGTGTGTGTCGCACAATGTGTAACTTTTAATCCCTCATATTCAGATTCTTCAGACATAAAGATCAAAATTCCTTTTTTAAAATTATTTTTCGAATCTATCAATGATATGTTTTAATGATCAATGTACATATTTCTTTAAATCACTTTGGATCTCAACTTGTTTATACTTCACTTTATTTAGCACAGTTTCCACTTTATATTTAATCAATTAATTTCTTTATGCTCTACTTCTATCTGCACCACTTATCTGTGTGCCACTGACAAACTCATTAACAAGTATTTGCATACAGGTGCTAATAGAAAAGTCAAAAAGATCAGGAAAATATGTTTTAACAATACTTACATGATTAAAATCTCTTGAATAACTTCCATATCACTGAACGAAAACATTCCTAGTGACTTGAGAGCTTTTGAGGTATGGTTTAACTTTTTAAAAAGCCTTTCAGAATCCTAAATATTCACATTGCAGCAAAACCAAGCTCCTATTTCCCAAACAGTCTATGTGCTGCACAGAGCTTATCTCTTTAAAATACTCCTCTTCAATGTAGAGTAAAGAGTTGCCCTTTTAGAGAGCTTTTTGTCCCTTTCAGGGGCCCCCAAAGTTCTTTGAAAACAAATAAGTACATTTGAGGTGTGATTGGGTCCAAATGCAGCAGTCCATTTGCACAGAGCAAACGTTTCCTATCAGCTGTATGAATTTGTTCAGTTAATATTGGCTGAGGGATAAATATTGGCAGAAAAATCAGGCCAGCAGCTCTCCTGTTGTCCTTTGAGATAGAGTCATTTGAACTTTTAAAACTTAAAAGTGCAGATGTGGGATTCATTTAACCTCAAATCTGATCAACATAATCTTGTTTCAAAAGCAGGTCCCACACATAAAAGGTCAGGGAGTCTACTTTCCTTGAATCCCAAAGCAGTTAATGATCAACTTTTCCAAAAGACATCCAAATTTATTGTGTTTACTTAAAGTTACAGCCCATACTTTAAAATGTATCTTTGGAATTTTATATTTATTTTGGCATTTTAAGAACACATATCATTCTAGAGGAAATTCTTTGTAAATAAAAAGGGTTGGGGAGGGTGGAAAAGATTCCAAGAATTTAGGCAAATGTACAAAACACTATAGCTATTCATGTGTGCATTAATTCCATTACTCTTTTAGCCATGATACAACTTTGGGTATATGAAGATTCAAAATTGTGCACTTTCATATCATTTAAATGCTTTTGTCCATAAGACAACAACAAAAACAACAAAAATGAAAGATAACAGACTTAAAATAGACTATCTGTGAAATGGACGGACATATAGTAAATGAGATTCATGGAAAAAGATTGCAGGTGATCACATTGTACTCTGTCTGTCTGTCTAGGTACCATATCCAATGCGGACATTGGTGACCATGGTTTTCCATGTAGACCTATCCCTCATTCTTTGGATGACTTCCATTTCCTTGATGTGTAGCCACGTGGCTAAGCTTTTGATGTACATAAGCCGAGGTCTTCCTCTAGGTTTGCTCCCCTTGATCTTTCCAGAGAGTATGAGTTTTTCTAATTCATCTTTCCGCATGATGTGTCCTAGGAATCTGATTTGTCTTTTTCTTATTGTTGGTATGAGTGATCGAACTGCTGGGCTCTTCTAAGAACTTCTTCATTTGATGTGTGTGTGGTCCATGATATTTTTAACATTCTCCTGTTGAACCATAATTCAGCTGTTTCTAGTTTCTTTTCCATTGCTGGAGAAATGGTAAGCATTCACTTTCATAAGTCAGGGTAGAATAAATGTAGCACTGCAGTATTCTGTTTTTAGTGTACGTGCTCATCTTTCTGTCTGTTAATATGGTCTTCATTTTTTGGAAAGCTTCTTTCACCATTGCTATTCTGTATTTGATATCTGTGTTGCACCTGCCATCACCTGTTATTAGGCTGCCAAGATATCTGAATTTGTTGACCTGTTTGATGTTTGTATTTCCGATCTTGATCACACATTGTGGGATGTTTGTCTTTCTGGAGATGACCATGCTTTCTGTCTTCTTGGTGTTGATTGAGAGGCTTCTGCGATTACTTTCTGCTGCCACTATAGTGAGTAGTTCTTGAAGTTTTGTTTCTGAGTCAGCTATTAGTATGATGTCATCAGCATATCTGATGTTATTTATATTATGGTGAATCCTTTGATGGTGAAGGAGTCAAAACAATGCAATATAAATGGATCAATTTTGAAGGGGTGCAAATAAAAGAATGCATAAATTCTTAACGTGGCACAGCAAATCAACAAAACAGTAAGCAAAGTGAGAGGGATGCTGTTCATTAGGAACATTAGGATAAAGAATAAAAGTAAGGAGTCAAACTTATAAAACTTTGCATTGTTCATTTCAGGGCACCATACTTTGTGAAGGGTGAGGTGGCTTTGGATAAGGTGCAATAGAAATTTATAGGAAGGTTGCCTGGAATGAGTTACATGGATAGGTTGGTGAAGTCAACTGCACCCAAACGAGCTGAGACGGCAAAGAGGATATTCAGTAAATGTGTTTAAAATCATGAAGGATTCATATATTGTAATGTAGAACAACTCTTACCCCCCACGCCATGTGACATTATTTAAACTTTACATATTTAAAGTGTTTGGCAAGAGAAGAGGTTACATGAGAACAAACATACTTAATAAATAAATGGCTACGCCTAACAGAGCAGTGGAAATAAACTCAAAATTTACTAACACTCAAAAAATAGAATAGAGAAATAATTGTAGGGTGTAAGCTAACTGAACCACCCTTTGAAAGAACTGTTATGGACTCTAAAAGTGAAGTTGCTTCTTTCTGCATTGCACTGAAAGAGTCTAAGGAGATATAAATAAAGGAAAGCCATAGAAATTAGTAAATAAAGATCTGTCTGAAAGCATGTGGCACAAATACAGGTATCAATGAATAAAAATTCCAAAAGACAATACATGGCCACAAAAGGTTAATCTGCCTTTAAGAGGTTTACTTCAGCAGGCCAGAGTTTTCTGTCTACTGTTCATGGGTGAAGCATAAAGCTGATGATCTGAATTTCAAGACTGTTTTTTTTTTCTGGGAAAAAAATATAAGCCCATGTACTCTGGAATTGTACTCATATATCTGTGCCCAAATGACTTATGAAAATAATCATACATACAATGAGACAGATGAAACAGGCAAATCTACTTTTGACCTACAGAATATCCACTGCTTCTAATACCTTCAAAAAATAAAGCTTCTGGTTTATCTTTCTCTCACTCAGTTCCTCAATTTTAAATTAAGAAATAGTATAGCACATCTGGAAAACATCTGTGAGCAACATGTGCCAACTATACAGTGTTGGTTAAAGAAAAATAGTATGTGTGATTTTAACCCTTCTGGAAGCTAGCTGAACATAAGTTAGTTAATTTAGTTAATCAGATAACTAAATGTAACCAATGTCCCATTCCAATTTTTTTTCTTATTCCTTGAACAATTGAGATGGGACACCGACAGGTATCCAGAGGAATACTACGGATCAGCTTCCAGTTATGGTATCAGGAACCCAAAACTGTAGGTCTGAGCAGAACAATGCCATCCATTGATGGAAATCCAAATGGGCTAAGAACCACAGGTGCTTCGACAATCTCACAAGAAAAGCTCTCTTTTCCTTGCTCCAATGAACTCTTATATTTATCGGAATGTGGAAGCCCATTCCACCAATGACCTTTGACATTCACCTGTCATCTGACACTGCAATGTTGCCACCTGGCCAGCAACTGTTTTCTGGCTGTTCCGGGTAAGAAGCCAGCCACTGGAATTAGCTAGATGCAGAGCATATGCTGCCCAATTCACACAAGATCCGGTTGAACATGCTGCATCCAAAATCTCTTAACTGATGGACAACTCAGAGGCATTTTCCATCTGACTTCCTCCCCTCAGGCAGTCTTTCAGGATTGAGGATGGCTTCCATTCACTTCATTCCTATGATTATTAGTGATGGACAAAGGCAATGTGAGACCTGCAGGCATTGCTGCAGAAGGCACGTGAGCTGTCACACCAGTAAGAAGTTTGAGGGGTAGCATATTCCCTCTGCCATTTACACTGTTTACTCCCAATAAAGGAACTTCAAGTTATCAGTACACACAATATGCTAGAGGAACTCATTAAGTCAGGTGGCAGCTATGGAGGGTGTATCACCCCAAACAGATCTTTTACTCCCAGCTGAAGAAAGATCAGCGAGCCACTGGTGGGCAAAGGAAAGAGTTCAAAGACAACATCAGAATCAGGCTGAAGAAATTCAACATTGCATCTGAAAATTGGAAGGCATTGCACTCAATAGATACATCTGGAAGAAATCTGTTCAAGAGGGAGCTGTGTGTTACATGAGAACAACCTCCGCAGTGCCACAGTGAACAAGCGGCGACTGCATAAAGTGAGACTGAAAAACCAAAAGACCCAACCACTAACCACAGCCACCAGTTACTCTCGCCCACGCTGCATCAGAAGACCTGTATCGTAGATCGGCCTCCACAGCTGCCAGTTACTCTCGCCCACGCTGCATCCGAAGACCTGCATCGTGATCGCCCTCCACAGCCGCCAGTTACTCTCGCCCACGCTGCTTCCGAAGACCTGCATCGTAGATCGGCCTCCACAGCCGCCAGCTACCCTCGGCGACGCTGCTTCCGAAGACCTGCATCGCCGATCGGCCTCCACAGCCGCCAGCTACCCTCGGCCACGCTGCTTCCGAAGACCTGCATCGCCGATCGGCCTCCACAGCCGCCAGCCACCCTGGCCCACGCTGCTTCAGAAGACCTGCATCGCAGATCGGCCTCCACAGCCACCAGCCACCCTGGCCCACGCTGCTTCAGAAGACCTGCATCGCAGATCGGCCTCCACAGCCACCAGCCACCCTGGCCCACGCTGCTTCAGAAGACCTGCATCGCAGATCGGCCTCCACAGCCACCAGCCACCCTGGCCCACGCTGCTTCAGAAGACCTGCATCGCAGATCGGCCTCCACAGCCACCAGCCACCCTGGCCCACGCTGCTTCAGAAGACCTGCATCGCAGATCGGCCTCCACAGCCACCAGCCACCCTGGCCCACGCTGCTTCAGAAGACCTGCATCGCAGATCGGCCTCCACAGCCACCAGCCACCCTGGCCCACGCTGCTTCAGAAGACCTGCATCGCAGATCGGCCTCCACAGCCACCAGTTACTCTCACCCACGCTGCGTCAGAAGACCTGCATCGTAGATCGGCCTCCACAGCCACCAGTTACTCTCGCCCACGCTGCGTCAGAATACCTGCATCGTAGATCGGCCTCCACAGCCACCAGTTACTCTCGCCCACGCTGCTTCAGAATACCTGCATCGTAGATCGGCCTCCACAGCCACCAGTTACTCTCGCCCACGCTGCGTCAGAATACCTGCATCGTAGATCGGCCTCCACAGCCACCAGTTACTCTCGCCCACGCTGCATCATAATACCTGCATCGTAGATCGGCCTCCACAGCTACCTGAGGACACACCAATAGACAACCCCTTAGGAGAATATCATACTCAACTTGAGTGATCGCACTGTTGTGGAAGAAAATAAACAGACTTCGGGCTGAGCTCCTTCACCAGGACCAGAAGGAAAGGCGCAGAAGTGAGAATAAGAAGGTGGGGGTTAGATGAAGGAGTACAAACTGGCACCAGGTGAAACCAGGTGAGGGGGAAGGTTGGTAGCTGGGTAAGGGGAGATGAAGTAAAAAGCTGGAAGGTGATAGGTGGACATGAACCAACATGTCAGAATAAGAATGGGAAGTCAAATTAAATTGGAAGGCTACCAAGAAATCCTGCCTTTTGTGGCGGACGGATCAAAGATGTCCCCCAACTACTGGTCTGCTGAGCTTTCCCAGCATTTTGTGTGTTCCCCAAACTACATAGGGTCAGGCCACACCTCCACCGCCATCTCGTCAATATTAAGGTTGTCAGTACCATCCCAAATCTTCCTTCTCCATTTTAAGCAGTCATGAGCTGGGGATTCCCAAAGTTGGTGAAGATGTAACACATTTTGAAAGAAGGCTTTGATAACATCCTTTGGCTCTTTCATCTGTCCACCTGATAATCTCTTGCCATGATGGAGCTCAGAGTCCAGTATTGGGCATACAAAGTATGTGGCCTGGCCACTAAATACACTATTTGTAATTAAGGCCTCATTGCTATGGAAGGTCTTATACTTTCTGTACACAGGGTGATCGCGAGCATGCACATACACAGTAGTGGCCAGTTCAATAAGCAAAGTTGAAGTAACTGCATTCTGGAGTGGAAGTGACATAGTTTGGACAGGGATTACCATTTGACCTTGGGAAGGAAGAAATTGAAGAGAACCCTGGCAAACAGCAGGAAAGACCTTAAAGACCTTCTACAAGGGCACTATTGAGAGCACCCTGACTGGCTGTATCACCATCTGGTACGGGAACTGCACCAATCTTGATCACCAGGCACTGCAAAGAGTCGTACGGACAGCCCAGCACAACTGTGGATGTGAACCTCCCTCACTTACGGCAGCAGGTGCAGAAAGAAGGCCTGGAAGATCACTGGGGACACCAGTCACCCCAACCATTAACTGTTTCAGCTGCTTCTGTCTGACAAACGGTACCATAGTGCTAAAGCCAGGGCCAACAAGCTATGGGACAGCTTCTTTCTACAAGCCATTAGACATTTAAATTCACGTCTGTACATTGCGACGGAGTCATAACACAAAGATTTTTACTCCCTCACGTTGTGGGATGGGTGTAAGATTTAAATAAATTCAAATTCAGAAAGCCCCTCTAGATATTGAAATCAAATTCAACTTTCTTGAAGTACATCATGCCTCTATGGGCCTGCAGAATGTTTTCTTTGTAGTGTATTTAATATTTCAGTAATATTGCAAAGATTTTGTTTGATTAAACATTCTTTGCTTGCAGGTTATATTATGTAAGAGATACATGAATGACATATGTCATTACACCAACACGTCATATGTGAGCACCTCACCCAAAAAAAATGAAGTGGACAAGTTTTTCCAGGCTTCTGTATTTTTCTTTCAATTAGTTTCTGGAGTTACAAAAACATAACAGTCTTCCTCCCAGTTGTGAATTTGTATCTGAAGTCCCCCTCTATGTGAATTTTCTCTCCACCAAGTTTTACAGCAACAGAGTACTAGCTGCTCCTGAGAATATAGTCTTTCAGAGTCTTGTCAGTCCAGGTTTGTTAGTGAATATGGATCAAATAGTTTTTAGTGGTATGAAGTCAAAGAATATTGCATCAAAGGATAAGAGGTTTTTTTAAGATGCCCCCTCCATCAGGTCCTGATGCATCCTCCCTTCTTGATAAGTTCTGTGGTTCTCTTGGCTCTCAGCAAAGTAGGGGTTTCTGTGCTGAAATGAGTTTGAAGAATTGGCACGTTATACATTAGTACCTTCCCCCTCATCCTGCTGCTTGTAGTTGACGCATGTTTCGTAACACAAGGCTGAAGTAAGATATTAGCTGGATCATTCTGTTCTAATTTGGAGCACTGGTATCAAATAAGGATTACATTTCGATTGATGTCTTGATCTGCCTACACTTTATACTTCCAGCACACATTTATAAGTGTGTCAGCCAGAAAAGCTACACAACAAATGTATACCCAAATGCCAGACACAAGCAGAACCAGTGCAGTGCTTGGAACACTGAAATACAGTGGAGCCAAATCTTCCAGCTGTGCAGTTTTTATCTGCTTGCCTTTTTTTGATTATTTTGCATCAACATTTGAAAATACAGAACAGTCATGTTTAATCTTGGCAACGTGAAATCCAACACAAACCAACAGCCATCAAGCCGGCAAAAAAAAAAAGACAACAATGTTGGAGCATTTCAGAGAGAAAAAATGTCATTGTTGAAAATTGTTATTCTCAAATCAATTCAAAGATGAGTTTAAAATATTACAATAACCACAAAGCACATTACACCACATTCTGTCGAAGGGTTTCGGCCCAAAACGTCAACTGTACTTTTTTCCATAACTGCTGCCTGACCTGCTGAGTTCCTCCAGCATTTTGTGTGTACTGCTTGGATTTCCAGCATCTGTAGATTTTCTCTTGTCTGTGACACTATGGTGCTTACCTTTTTCACACTATATTACACTCCTCCAGAAACTCATCCAGTTTTCCCATGAAGTATCAGCAAATTTGCACTCACTAGTCAGCTAGATTCCAAAGTTCAGTGATCCTATGTAAAAATCAAAAATCACCCTAGTTTTAGCTATGTAATTTACATGCAATTCTACTTGTTGCTCTGTTGTTTACTTACTGCCCATTACACCACTGGCATTTAGGACAGCAATGAAGGACCTTCATCTCTGTCTGTACAGAAGGATTCTTCATTGCTGTTTCCATGACAATTTATTCTGACTAGTCAGGCTTGTTAGCCCTGAACTGAACCTCTAAACCTGGAGGACCGGTGGACCGCTCTTAAGCTGGCCTCTACCCTTTGACTTGTTTGGCACGAGTGACCCTACCAAGAGCCAAAGCACAAAGCCAATATAGCTCTCCTGGTTATTGAGGCATGCAAGCCTCCAAACCCTATGACAAGGTTGTGGTCCTCTTGGAAGACTTGTTGCCCTATAATTAAATTCAATTACCCTGATCATATGGAATGAATCTGAATGTTCATCATTTTAAGTATTTCAACTGTCACCACTTTTCCTGAACAAAAAGATCTAACTGCCTAGTTTGTACTTCAATAATACTCTTTCAAAGAAGTATATCTAGGAAACCAGAACTGACATCACTTCTAAAACTAAGCCAAAACCTGGTGTCAAAAATAACTAAAATACTGTAGTTTTTTTGTGTAATATTGGATCGTTTCAGCATTCCTTTTTAATGATTTCCTTTTTCTTAATCCTCTCAGTGCAGGCCCCAAATCTTTAGAGACATACATATCAGAATATAGAGAAAGCACTAAGCCTTCGAGCTTCTCATGTTGCTCTGCAATTCAAAAAGACTACAGTTAATTCTGTACTCCAACCACTTTCCCACCATTTCCTTCAATTTCCTTAATGTCCAAAATATGTACATGATGATGGAGTATCCTATTTCTCAGAGGATTCCAAGAACTTACAGCCATTCAAACATTTCTTCTTATTTCTATCCTAAACTGTTGATCACTTACCCTAAAATCAAGCTCCCCAAGTTAAGACTTTCTAGGTAGAGGTCTCACCCAACAGACTTAAACTGACCATCCAGCGTTTTTCTCTCAACAATTGTTGCAGCCAGAGAAGCAGCAGGGAGGAGACAGCAACTCTGAAGAAGTTATTTGTTTCTATTGTTTGAGTTGCTATACACTTTACCAATGAAAAGAAAGTAGATTTGAGCAGAGTGGCCATCATGATAGTAGGCCAGTGTTGGAATGGGGAGATGATGTTTTTCCTTGAGAAGTTTTGGTGAGGAGGCACAGGTGAATGGCAAATAAGATTCAGGTAAGAATTTTATTTTCCTGTTAATCTATGATCTTTGACAGTGTAGATAAAAGGATATCATTTTATCATTATTGCACTCTGCTGACTCATCTTACTTCTCCTGCTGGACACCCATCTCTCTGAGGTGCACCTGAGGTACCTGCACCAGTTCTCTGACTGCCCACATCTTGCAGGAGGGCAGCGGAATGCCCCTCCTGTAAGACGTGAACAGGCAAGGAACCTTGCAGTCTCCCTAATGACTACTGAAACCCTCGTTTCCTTGGGCTGCGTAAATCTAGGGAATACACACTCCAGTCCCACCAAATCTGTGAGATTGGCACGGCTCTCCTACCCCAAACACCGGTTTGTATGGATGCTGTGTAATTTGCTACCTTGTTACAACTTGGTGCCAAGAAATAACAGACAGCACACTGCATACGAATAAAGGAACTATATTTATGAATGTTAGCTTAACTATAGGGTTAGTAAAGAAAAGAAAGAAAAACAAAAAGGGCCCATTACAATTAAACAGTCAAATGTGCACAAGTTGGAGCTCAACTCTTCCAAAAGTCATATTCACCGATCCTCAGTTGACCTCTGCACCTTGCTCCATCGAATCATGATCTCCCACCAGCTCAAACCCTATGACCAGTTCTCTCCAGCTTCTTCTCTCTCCATTTCCCACTGAACAAAGACCCTTCAGCTCATACCAGTGTCAGGCACAGAAAAATAAAACCCACTCCCGATTGGACAGCTCACATTCCAAAGCACTCGTTATCTCTAACCATAACCCAAACACTGCTTCGACAGAAAGAGCATCACATTAACAGTGAAACCTTTACCAGGGTGGTACACTACAGCTCTGCGATGTTCACTCAGCTAACAGACTGGACACACCTTGTGGACATTCCCCTTACCAATAGACATGCCTCTTTAGATACTGATGGAACCAATGACGTGGACTAGCAGCAGTAGGGATAAGGACCTGCAAAAGGGTTTTAGGGAGCTAGGCATAAAATTAAAAAGCAGGACTTCGGGTTGTAATCTCATATGTGAGGTGAGAAATGGATACAGCATGCAGTTCTATTTAATTACTATTTAATTATTTATGGTGCAACTGTAACGAAAACCAGTTTCCCCCGGGATCGACAAAGTATGACTATGAGTTCAATATGTGGCTAAGGAGCAGATACAGGAGGGAGCACTTCAAATTTATAGACCATTTGGCTCTCTTTCAGGGCAGCTACAACCCCACAAACAAGACAGTTTTCATCTGAATAACCATGATCCTCACTGGGTGGTTTGCTGGTGCTGCTTTGGAGGGATTAACTAGTGGCAGGGGGATGAGAACCACAGTAGCAGAGCAACAGGTACAAGAAAGGTGGTATGACAAGTAAAAGTGAAAAGAACAGCAAGGCACAGACTAATAAATGTAGCAGGACTGATAGGCTGACATGTGCTTATTTTAATGTTAGGAATATTATGGAAAAAGAGGATGAACGTAAAGCCTGGATCAATATATGGAATTATGATGTTGTTTCCATAACAGAGACCTGGGCGTGAAAGGGACAGGCAGGAATGGCAACTCAATAGTCCTACGTTTTGTTGTTTTAGATGTGATACAGGGGGTGGGGGTAAAAGAGGTGAAGGGCTTGCACTACTGATAAGTGAAAATCAAACAAGTGCAGTTTGGGTGGAGCTCAGAAATAGGATAGGTGTAATTATGCTGATGGGATTATACTTTAGGCCATCCAATAGCCACAGAAAGGAGGAGGAACAGTTATGTCGGCAGATTATGGAAAAATGCAGAAACGACAGGTTTGTCATAGTGGGAAGCTTTAACTTCACAGTATTGATTGGAACTTCCTTAATACAAGAAGCTTAGATGGGGCGGTATTTCTTCAGTGCATCCAAGAGGGGTTTTTGAAACAGTATATGGAGAATCCAGCTAGGGGACAAAACATACATTAGCCAATGTTCATCTGATTTAAGTGCCGAACGAAATTAAAAAGATTAAGACGTCGAGGCTGAGGTCAAAGATCAACCAGTGTTCAGCTCATAACTCTGTAAGGCTTCACTCGCCTCAGCACTGAACTGGTTCCATGGCTGTGGACTCACTTGCAGGAACTCTGCGGTTCATGTTCTGTATATTATTTGTTTACTTTTTTTATTGTTTGCACGTTTTGTTCTTTCTTTGTTCATTGGATGTTTGACAGTCTTTGTTGGGTGGGGTTTTTTGTGGATTCTATTACTTCTATGTTTTGTGGCTGCCTGCCAGAAGGTAAATCTTAAGGTTGTACATGTTATATACACCCTGATAATAAATGTACTTTGAACTTTGATACTAGACATTGGGGGAGGCAGGGCAGGTGACAGAGCGAATAATGTGACCATGTGACTAGGGACCACAGCTCATTATGTTTTAAGATAGTTAAGAGTAAAGATATAATTGGATCTTGTGAAAAGGTACTAAATTGGGGAAGGCAAATTATGACAAGATAAGGTAGGAGCTAAGGAATGTTGATTGGGAGCAGCTGCTGTCAGACAAGTCCACATCTAACATGAGAAGATGTCTAAAGGAGAGCTGATGATCCAGTTCTGATCCCTCTGTGAGGCCTGGTGTGTGTTCCGTCATCTTACCCTTTCTGAAATCCACAGTTAGCTCTTTGGTCTTGCCGACATTGAGTGCAAGGTTGTTTCTGTGACACCATTCAACTAGCTGGTATATCTCATTCCTGTACACCCTTTTGTCACCTCTTAAAGGATAGGATTAATGCATATATGGAAAAACATTGCCTGCTTAGGTACAGTAGCATGCTTTTGCAGGCTGGGCCATGCCTTATAAAATTGATAGAATTTTTTTTGAGGAGGTGATAAAGGTGCTTCATAGTTGATGTTATCAGTATGGACTTTAATAAGGTCCCTCAGAGTAGATTGATTCAGAAGATAATGGTACATAGTCTCCAGGGTGAATTGCAAGTTTGGATTCAGAACTAGTTTCCCCCATAAAAAAAATGTGCAAGAATGTTATTCTGTCTGGAGGCCCGTGACCAGTAGTGGTCTGCAAGGATCCGTGTTGGGGCCTCTGATATATATCAATGACACAGGAATATGTGCACAGATGATACATAGGAGTAAGATATTAAATTGGCAACAAGATCAGCATGATGTCCTGAGCCAAATGCCTGAAAGGTGCTGTACCCTTCCACATATCATAATTATATTCTTGGTATTAATCCTGTCCATAACAGTAACAATGCTTTTTTCAACTCTAAATGCCATCTGCCAGATATAGAACCATTTCCACCTTGCATCAAGATTAGATTGTAATATTCTTCTGACTCTAGTCATTGTGTTTGAAATTTTCCTTTGCTGCTCCTGAGAGTTCTTACGCACATGCGCATCAGTCACATTGTGCTCTATTGAGTAATCTCCAATTGAAATTAAAAATGAACCAAAAAAAAATCAAGATCATTGTGGAAATATTAGTTATCATGTAAATAATATATAAAATGTTGTCCTTGCTTGATATAATTGATTTTGAAACACTATTATATTCTATCTTCACATTTATCAATGAGCAGCAAAGCATAGTAACTATAATTCAATATTGACATTTGATTTAAATAAGTTCAATGAAAATCTGCAACAGTGTGCTGATTCCATTCTACAGATGGTATCACACAGAGGCATACTTGATTTCAGACTTACTTGTTGATAAAGAAATAAGCCTATCAGTAAGTACCTCTCTCAGCCAAGGTAAAAACTAAAAAGGATGCATACGATATTAGAGACAATGAAACAATACAGTTTCTGATACCTTTAATGTTTTGGTGTTAAGGCCCACTCCAATGCCATGATGGGAATAGTAATGGAGATTTTATCTAAAAGGAAGTTCAAAGTAAATTTTATTACACAGGTACATATATGTCACCATATATAAATCTGAGATTTATTTCCTTGTGGGCATACTCATCTAATCTATAGAATAGTTAACTATAACAGATCAATGAAAGATCAACCAGAGTGTAGAAGACAACTTGTACAAATGCAAATATAAATAAATAGCAATAAATAACAAGAACAAGAGATAATGAAATAGAGTCCTTAAAGTGAGATCATCGGTTGTAGGAACATTTCAATAATGGAGCAAGTGAGTGTGGTTATCCCCTTTTATTCAACAGCCTGATGGTTGAGGGGTAGTAACTGTTCCTAAACTTGGTGTGAGAGTCCAGTGGCTCTTGTACCTTCTACCTGATGGCAGGAGTGAGAAAAGGGCATGTCCTGGGTGCTGAGGATCTTTGTTGATGGATGCTGCTTTCCTATGACAGCTTTTCATGTCGATGTGCTCAATGGTTGGAGGGCTTTACCCATGAAGTACTGGACCAATCCACTACCTTTTGGAGGATTTCTGTTCAAAGGCCTTTAAAAAGAAAATTCTACATAAGTGAGGAAAAATAAACATTATTACATTTAAATATTTTTTTAAATGGGTATAACAGGATATTAAAGCAGTCAGAAAATGGGAGTTAACTACCATTACTTCTGTGGGATTAAGGTGTTGGCCACTATAGCACAGGAGGATTATCTATTTCTGTGGCTAAGATGCACAGAAAAGCCTAATGGCTGTGTTGCATCCAACAAGGACTAATTGATCAGAGTCACAAACCTGCTCTTTCCTAAGGCTTTACAAAGTTGTTTTTTTAAACAAATAAAATTATAATTCTCTCATTCTATTGAATCTACTTCCCCACTAAGCTACTGGGTAGAACATTCCAAGTCATAACAACGGACGGTGATCATAAACATTTTCATTCCCCTCCGCTCATTATCTTAAACCGGTGGTTAACAGTGGTCCTGGCATGGAAATTGTTGTGTATTTCATACTACAGTAATATTTGAATGACATTGTAAATATATTGTTTGACTAAGCATTCTTGTGTTTCCCCCAGACATTACGGCTACAACACTCCGGCCAGACGTGGTCCTGTGGTCCACAATAGCCAAGCTGGCATACGTTGTGGAATCGACAGTACCATGGGAAGATGGTGTTGAAGAAGCTTATGAGAAGAAAAAGACCGAGTACTCTGAACTGGCAACTGAAGCTGCCCAGAACGGCTGGAAGACCAAGATTTTCCCTGTAGAAGTGGGATGCAGGGGATTCGTTGCTACATCTACGACCAGTCTATTGAAGAAAATGGGGGTGAGGGGTCACTCCCTCCAACAAACAATCAAGTCCTTGTCAAATGCAGCAGAAGAAAGCAGCAATTGGATTGATATTAAAAGGAAAGACAACAACTGGGCTGAAAAAGAAGACAGGAGGGTATGGAACTGAAGGGGGAGTATCTGGGACGCCAGGTAGCACCATTGAGCCCTCTGGAGACGTCGTGGGCTTATCAACAAAACGTCAAAGAAGGAGGGTGCCCACCTGATGACCCCGATGACATACCTACCCTCCCTCCTTGTCACCACTCCAAACCCACTGTCAACATCGAGAGTGCCAACTTACCATACGGATTGAAACGTCAAGTCCTAGTAGCTCTACTCTACATAATTCATTGAGTTATATGTGAAAGTATATGAATGGCATGCGTCATTATGTCATTACATCACAAATGCATGCCTCACTGAAGTAAAAACTAAGTAGACACACATTACCTCCAGTGCCCTGTGTTTATCTTTTGATTAGAATTCTGTTCTGGAATTAGAAAACATAGAAAAACTACAGCACAGAAACAGGCCTTTTGGCCCTTCTGGGCTGTGCCGAACCATTTTCTGCCTAGTCCCACTGACCTGAACACGGGCCATATCCCTCCATACACCTCCCATCCATGTATCTGTCCAATTTATTCTTAAATGTTAAAAAAGAACCCGCATTTACCACCTCGTCTGGCAGCTCATTCTACACTCCCACCACTCTTTGTGTGAAGAAGCCCCACCTAATGTTCCCTTTAAACTTTTCCCCCCTCACCCTTAACCCATATCCTCTGGTTTTTTTCTTCCCTTGCCTCAGTGGAAAAATACTGCTTGCATTCACTCTATCTATACTCATCATAATTTTATATACCTTTATCAAATCTCCCACATTCTTCTACGCTCCAGGGAATAAAGTCCTAACCTATTCAACCTTTCTCTGTAACCCACTTTCTCAAGTCCCGGCAACATCCTTGTAAACCTTCTCTGCACTCTTTCAACCTTATTAATATCCTTCCTGTAATTTGGTGACCAAAACTGAACACAATACTCCAGATTCGGCTTCACCCATGCCTTATACAACCTCACCATAACATTCCAGCTCTTATTCTCAATACTTTGATTAATAAAGGCCAATGTACCAAAAGCTATCTTTACGACCCTATCTACCTGTGACGCCACTTTTAGGGAATTTTGTATCTGAATTCCCAGATCCCTCTGTTCTACTGCACTCCTCAGTGCCTTACCACTTACCCTGTATGCTCTACCTTGATTTGTCCTTCCAAAGTGCAATACCTCACACTTGTCTGTATTAAACTCCACCTGCCATTTTTCAGCCCACTTTTCCAATTGCTCCAAATCCCTCTGCAAGCTTTGAAAACCTTCCTCACTGTCCACTACACCTCCAATCTTTGTATCATCAGCAAATTTGCTGATCCAATTTACCACATTATCATCCAGATCATTGATATAGATGACAAATAGCAACAGACCCAGCACTGATCCCTTTGGCACACCACTAGTCACAGGCCTCCACTCTGAGAAGCAATCCTCTACTACCACTCTTCGGCTTCTTCCATTGAGCCAATGTCTAATCCAGTTTACCACCTCTCCATGTATATCTAATGACTGAATTTTCCTAACTAACCTCCCATGCGGGACCTTGTCAAAGGCCTTACTGAAGTCCATGTGGACAACATCCACTGCCTTCTCTTCATCCACTTTCCTGGTAACCTCCTCAAAAAACTCCAATAGATTGGTCAAACATTACCTACCATGAACAAAGCCATGTTGACTCTCCCTAATAAGTCCCTGTCTATCCAAATGCTTGTAGATTCTGTCTCTTAGTACTCCCTCCAATAACTTACCCACTACCGACGTCAAACTTACTGGCCTATAATTTCCTGGATTACTTCTCGATCCTTTTTTAAACAACGGAACAACATGAGCCATTCTCCAGTTCTACAAACCATAATTCAAACCATAATTACAAAATTACAAACCATAATTCACAGGTTCATAAACATAGAAACATAGAAACATAGAAAATAGGTGCAGGAGTAGGCCATTCGGCCCTTCGAGCCTGCACCGCCATTCAGTACGATCATGGCTGATCATCCAACTCAGAACCCTGTACCTGCCTTCTCTCCATACCCCCTGATCCCTTTAGCCACAAGGGCCATATCTAACTCCCTCTTAAATACAGCCAATGAACTGGCCTCAACTGTTTCCTGTGGCAGAGAATTCCACAGATTCACCACTCTCTGTGTGAAGAAGTTTTTCCTCATCTCAGTCCTAAAAGGCTTCCCCTTTATCCTCAAACTGTGACCCATCGTTCTGGACTTACCCAACATCGGGAACAATCTTCCTACATCTAGCCTGTCCAATCCCTTTAGGATTTTATACGTTTCAATAAGATCCCCCCTCAATCTTCTAAATTCCAGAGAGTATAAGCCTAGCCGATCCAGTCTTTCTAAACAGGATGATAATAATCATAAAAACAGAGGTGAAGCAGATGAAATAACCATTGCAAAGGGAGTGCCAGTGTTGCTGAGTGTAATAGATGGAAATGAACTCAGTTTCCTTATAAGTTTAACTGCTCCAACCAAACCAGCCTAAGTAAGCTTTACTGATGTCATGAAAGTAATGCAGGAACACTTAGATCTGAAGCCATTGGTAATTGCAGAACGCTTTATGTTTCATAAGCACAATCAAAAGGAAGGGGAGATCATTTCAGCTTACATGACTGAATTGAAGAAATTGTCTGAGGACTACCAGTTCTGTAGTGGCTGAATGTTGAATTAAAGATTGGGTAATTTATGGAACCTTACATTGTCATAGTCATAGTCATACTTTATTAATCCCGGGGAAAATTGGTTTTCGTTACAGTTGCTCCATAAATAATAAATAGTAATAGAACCCATAAATAGTTAAATAGTAATATGTAAATTATGCCAGGAAATTATGAAATAAGTCCAGGACCAGCCTATTGGCTCAGGGTGTCTGACTCTCCAAGGGAGGAGTTGTAAAGTTTTATGGCCACAGGCAGGAATGAATTCCTATTACGCTCAGTGCTGCATCTCGGTGGAATGAGTCTCTGGCTGAATGTACTCCTGTGCCCCACCAGTACATTATGTAGTGGATGGGAGACATTGTCCAAGATGGCATGCAACTTCAACAGCATCCTCTTTTCAGACACCACCGTCAGAGAGTCCAGTTCCATCCCCAGAACATCACTGGCCTTACGAATGAGTTTGTTGATTCTGTTGGTGTCTGCTACCCTCAGCCTGCTGCCCCAGCACACAACAACAAACATGATAGCACTGGCCACCACAGACTCGTAGAACATTCCCAGCATTGTCCGGCAGATGTTAAAGGACCTCAGTCTCCTCAGGAAATAGAAACGGCTCTGACCCTCCTTGTAGACAGCCTCGGTGTTCTTTGACCAGTCCAGTTTATTGTCAATTTGTATCCCCAGGCATTTGTAATCCTCCACCATGTCCACACTGACCTCCTGGATGGAAACAGGGATCACAAGAAAGCATTTAAGAATGGCTCCTAACTGGAACAACTAACATTTAAAAGAGCAGTTGAAATGGCTGTGTCAATGGAAACAGCAGACAGAGACACAATGGAGTTACAGTCAGGAATGAAAGGGAATGTCAACAAAATTGCAACATCTAAACAGAAACTAGCCTGGCTAAACAAATTGTGCTGCTGTTGTGGCAAGGGCTCAAATACACCAGACCAAAGCTGATTTAAAGGTGAAACTTGCAGAAAATACAACAAAGTTGGACTCATACAAAGAGCATGTCAGGCAGACACAAGTAAATGGACTGCACAGGGAAAAGAAAAAGATAAAAAGTCAAGTTGCATTTTCAAAAAGAGCACTAATCTGCATGCTGTTGAGGAAAAATCTGATAATCATGAAAGTGTCATGGGTTTAGATAGCCTTGAGATTTAAAATATGAAAGCTAACCATAGACAAGCAATATGGGGTATAGTGAAGTGAATGGGAAATTAATTAAAATAGAATTGGACACTAGCTCGGCTGTTTCAGTCATTCCACAAATGAGTTCGGATGGCGATTCAAAGATACCAAACTGAAGCCTACAGACATCCAACTGAGAGCCTATACTGGAGTAAAAATAACTCCTGTGAGAATGACATTTTAACAGTTAAATATAACAAAAAACAAGCCATATTTGTCTTGTATGTGACCAAAACAGGAGGGCCAGCATTGTGGGGATTTGAGTGGCTGAGACAACTAGGCTTGATTGGAGATCCTTCCACTATTTGCGTGCCACATCCCCTGTAATAGAATCATCCTAAAGTAAATTAAGATATCGGATAATACCACAGCAGACAAGGGACAGAGGGAGAAAAAAGAGAGAGAGAAAAAGAATGTGCGTATATAAATAAATAAATAATGGATGGGGTACGAGGGGGAGTGGCACTTATCCTTGGAAGCAGAACAAGTGCTACACATCCCCTTACACTCCCTCCCTCACCACCATTCAGGGCCCCAAACAGTCCTTCCAGGTGAGGCGACACTTCATCTGTGAGTCGGCTGGGGTGATATACTGCGTCCGGTGCTCCCGATGTGGCCTTCTATATATTGGCGAGACCCGGCACAGACTGGGAGATCGCTTCGCTGAACACCTACGCTCTGTCCGCCAGAGAAAGCAGGATCTCCCAGTGGCCACACATTTTAATTCCACATCCCATTCCCATTCTGACATGTCTATTCACGGCCTCCTCTACTGTAAAGGTGAAGCCACTCTCAGGTTAGAGGAACAACACCTTATATTCCGTCTGGGTAGCCTCCAACCTGATGGCATGAACATGACTTCTCAAACTTCCGCTAATGCCCAACCTCCCCCTCGTACCCCATCCATTATTTATTTACATACACAATTCTTTTTCTCTCTCTCCTTTTTTTCCCCTCTGTCCCTCTCGCTATACCCCTTGCTCATCCTCTGGGCTTCCCCCCTCCCCCTTTTCTTTCTCCGCAGGTCTCCTGTCCCATGATCCTCTCATATCCCTTTTGCCAATCACCTGTCCAGCTCTTGGCTCCAACCCTCCCTCCTGTCTTCTCCTATCATTTCAGATCTCCCCTTCCCCCTCCCCCTCCCACTTTCAATCTCTTACTATCTCTTCTTTCAGTTAGTCCTGACAAAAGGTCTCGGCCTGAAACGTCGACTGTACCTCATCAAAATGGAATTAGCTGAGGTCTTCCTACAGATGGAAATGGAATAAGAGTCCAAAATGTTTCTTACTAAACACACACAAAAGGTAATATCACTACCACAGGCTTATTTTTGGAGTAGCAGCTGCACTTGCACTCCGGCAGAAAGCTATAGACGAGATACTGCAAGGCCATCCAGGCACTCAGCGTTACTTGAATGACATCATTGTTACTGGAAAGGATGACAAGCACAGCTCCAAAATCTCAAGACAGTGTTATAAAGATTATGGACTCTGAGAATGATGCAACAAGTGTGAATTCTTTAAACCAACCATCACTTACTGTGATCACACCATTGATTCACAAGTATTACACAAGTATGCTGAGAAAATTCAAGCAGCAGTGGATGCCAGAGGGCATGTCACAATTGTGGTTCCTTTTTAGGATTTATCAATTACTATAATATGTTCCTGCCAAACCTAGCTAATGTGCACCACCCCTTGAACTCATTACTATAGATGAGGAGGAAACGGCAATGGACGAAGCATTGTGAGGTGGCTTTCCAAACGGAGAAGGAAATGGTGACATCAGGCACTGTACTCACACATTAAGATTCACACCAAATAGTGAAGCTTGCCTGTGATGCCTCGCCTTATGGTATAGGTGCAGTCATCTGACATGCTAAACTGATAGAAATTAATGTCCCATGGACTTTGCACCACATTCCCTTACCGCTGCAGAGAAAAATTATGCACAGATTGACAAGAGAGAGTTTGAGTCTGGTTTGGCATACAAAACATTTCAACCAGTACTTGTATGGGAATGAATTTACCCTCATTACTGGTCATCAACCACTGATACCCATTTTCAATCCACAGAAAGGTGTTCCACTAAAAGCAGCAGCACAAATGTAGAGATGGGCTCTATTTCTTGGAGGGCACAATTACAAGATTGAATTTAAGAGGATGACTAAACGTAGAAATGCTGATGGACTGTCAGCAAAGGAAAAGGAAATACCTAAAAAATTTACAAAAGGGGGCATTGCTCTTGATGTATTCTCCCCAATGCAAATCAAATGTCTCTCCTTTTACAACAGAGATGATCCAAAGGCAAAAGAGAAAAGATCCCACACTGTCTCAGGTCTACATGGCAACTCAAAATGGCTGGAATGACCAGCAGAAATTCCAGTTCCTCCATCTTTACCAGCACCAGGATGAACTTGCCATTGACATAGGTTGCTTCATGCTCAATTCAATTCAAGTTTAATTGTCATTTAACAATATGTGAATACCATGGATACAGCCAAATGAGACAGCGTTTTTCCAGTGTCAAGCCAAGGTACAAAACACAGTACCAACAGTCACACAGCACAAAGCACACATAGCACATACAAGATAGCAAGCACGTGTAATACATCAGTAAAATACAGCCACACAAAAAAAAAGTCCAGATCTGAGCCATGAATGCCACAGAAATCTGCCGTCGACCACAATACAGTTTGTCTTCTGCCAAGCTAGCACTGGAGGGCAGCACCAACTCCAGCCTGGACGCCTCTCTCCTGCTGGCTATAAACAGGTGACACCACAGCTTCGGACCACGTCCTCACAAATACAAGATTGCAAGTACATACAAGATATCAGTAAGATACAGCCATGCAAAAAATATATATATCGTCTAAATCCTGAGTCCATAAATGCTGCAGAATTCTGCAGTCGACCACAATACAGCTCGTCTTCTGTTGAGCAAACTCTGGTGGGAGGTGCAGCGCCGACTCCAGCCTGGGTGCTGCGAGTGCACCAGCCTCTGACGCCTCTCTCCTGGCGGCTGAAGACAGGTGACACCACACCTTGAGGCCTAGTCCTTGCTAAGACTGAAGCCACGCAGCTTCCCCGCCGCCCATCTCTGCTCTCCGCCAATAAAACAGTGATTTGAACTTGCAGCATTCCACATTTACAACACCCAAAAGGGTCTTGCCGTTACAAGAAAAGTGAACATGCCGATCACTCAATATTGGAGTGTACGCCTCCTTCAATGCACAGTAGCACGATGCACAGCTCCTTCATTTTCTCCGCCAACAAGCAGCTCACTGATGGGGTAGACTTGCAGTACTTTAAGTTCTTAGTATCGAGTAGGGTATTACCATCGTAAAAAGATATATTTAAAAAGCACAAAAGCACTTTTTGTTGACCCCATAGAAGCTGCTGCAATTGAGTGCGTCACCAGCTTACTGGAACCAGAGGCCGGATGTAGGGATTGAGAATTGTTGTACCATCCAAGCTGAGAGCAAAAGTGTTGGAGAAGCTACATGTGGTCATCTAGGCATGGTCAAAATGAAAGCATTGGCCCAAAGCTTTGTCTCGTGGCCTGGAGTAGACCAGCAGAATAGCTTCCCATGAACTGTTCAAGATGTCAACATGCCCAGATGATGCAGCTACAAAATGGCCAGAAGTTTTCCTAATAGCCTCCACTACAGCCTCGCACGTGCTGATGTGTGAGAAGCCACTTCTGAAGGACTGGTGTTCCAGAACGTTCTGTAAGTGACAATGGACTACAGTTTATGGCAAAACAGTTTCAGTTATTCCTGAAAATGAATGGAATAAGATGTATTACATCTGTCCCAGACCACCCAGCGACAAATGGCTTGGTGGAAAGGATTGTCCAGAATTTACTGCAAGCAATATCAGCAGAGCACACCACACTGACACTGAATCAAAAGCTCACCAAATTCCTCCTTGTATATCACAATGCAGCACACTCCACAACCAACAACTCATGAGCTATGCTGTTCCTGTGCTGCATTCATGCTTCGATCTCCTCAAAGCCAGTCTCAGAAGTACTATGCAGAATAGAAAGCTGAGACAAATTGAGGGTTCCTTAAACAAGGTTTGATGCTTTACTCCTGGACAAGCAGTCCTGGCAAGGAACTACAGAGATGAGCAAAAGTGGGTACTTTTAAAGATTAAGTACAGAATTGGACCACTCTCCTGCGCAGCAGAGTTTGCATCTAATGTCAGCTGGAGATGACACATCAGTCAGTTGAAGAGAGCAGAGGCAATTGTTAGAGAAGAAAGGTGTCCAGAGATGTTAGAACCACTTCCTATAGTGTCAGAGTCAACTTCTACAACCACCATAGAGGATGCCTCAGAGTCTGAAATAGTTTCACAGTCAAAAGTCTCACCAGCCAAGCAGATTGGACCCCTTTGTCAGGAAAGGCATTATCCCACAAAAGTAAGAAATTAAATCTTTAGGCCTGAATGGGACAACTTACAAGCTGTAGAGATCAATATAGTATTTATATTATATAGTATACTGTATATATACAGAATGCAAACAAGTTAAGATGCGTTCTATATTGAGTTGGAATTTATAGCTAACCAGGGAGGAGTGTTATGTATTTAATATATCAGTAATGTGAGTAATATTGTGAATATATTGTTTGATTTAGCATTCTTTGTTATTCTAATTAATTACAGGTTACATATAAAAGTATGTGAATAGCATACATCATTATGCTACCACATCACAAATGCACGCCTCACTAAAGTAGAATAAACTATGTACAGGAGTTATCCCCGGCTCCATGTTTTTTCTTTCAATTAATTTTATGTTTCAGATTTACCAAACATAATGGAAATAATTCCTTGTTTCCACAAATTCCTGCAATTCTCAGCACCTCTTTTAAATCTGTTCTCAACTTTTAAACTTTTTACAGGTAGAATTATGAAAAATGAACATTTGACATCAAGACGAAGTGCAATATTCAAGCAAAGCACAATCAGAGGCTTGAGAAGAAATAAGTCTGAGGGTGAAAGGGAGGAGGGTAATTAATGGAATTCTAGTTAATGAGTGAAGCAAACTATAAAATATTTAGCATAGAAACTGGTCATTTCAGCCCAGATGGTCTTTTAATATCAAAAGTTCAGAGCAAATTTATTATTAAAGTATGTACATATCATCATATACGACCCTGTGATTCATTTTCCTGTAGGCAGTCACAGTAAATACAAGAAACTCAATAGAATCAATGAAAGACCACACCCTACAGAACAGATAAACAATCAACGTGCAAATTAGAACAAACTGTGTAAATACAAAAAGAAAAAAAAATAAAGAATAAGTGATAAATAGCAAGAACATGAGATGAAGAATCTTTGAAAGCGAGCCCATAGATTATGGGAACAGTTCAGTGATGAGGCGAACGAAGTTACTCCTTCTGGTCTAAGAGCGTGATGGTTGAGGGGTAATAATTGTTCCTGAACCTGGTGGTGTGAAGACCTGCTGGAACTCTGGAAGTCCATGAAGCCAGATCATACCATTTCAGTCAGAATCAGAATCAGGGTTAATATAACTGGCATATGTTGTGAAGCTCTTCGTTTTGCATCAGAATCAGAATCAGGTTTATTATCACTGGCATGTGTCGTGAAATTTGTTAACTTAGCAGCAGCAGTCCAAAGCAATAAACAATATAGAAGAAAAAAATAATTACAGTATATGTATAATGAATAGATTAAAAATCGTGCAAAACAGAAATAATATATATTAAAAAAGTGAAGCAGTGTTCAGGGGATCAATGTCCGTTTAGGAATCGTATGGCAGAGGGGAATCACTGAGTGTGTGCCTTCAGGCTTCTATATCTCCTACCTGATGGTAACAGTGAGAAAAGGGCATGCCCTGGGTGCTGGGGGTCCTTAATAATGGATGCTGCCTTTCTGAGACACCGCTCCTTGAAAATGTCCTGGGTACTTTGTAGGCTAGTACCCAAGATGGAGCCGACTAAATTTACAACCCTCTCTCTGTAGCTTCTTTCGGTCCTGTGCAGCAGCCAACCCCCCCCCCCCACCCCATACCAGACAGTGATGCAGCCTGTCAGAATGCTCTCCATGGTACATCTATAGACGTTTCTGAGTGTGCTTGATGACATACCAAATCTCTTCAAACTCCTAATGAAGTATAGAAGCTGTCTTGCCTTCTTTGTAGCTGCATCGATATGTTGGGACCAGGTTAGATCCTTAGAGATCTTAACACCCAGGAACTTGAAACTGCTCACTTTCTCCAATGAGGATTGGTACATGTTCCTTCATCTTACCATTCCTGAAGTCCACAATCAGCTCTTTCGTCATACTGACGTTGAGTGCCAGGTTGTTGCTGCAACACCACTCCACTAGTTGGCATATCTCACTCCTGTACGCCCCCTTGTCACCATCTGAGATTCTACCAAAAATGGTTGTATCATCAGCAAATTTATAGATGGTATTTGAGCTATGCCTAGCCACACAGTCATGGGTATGGAGAGAGTAGAGCAGTGTACTAAGCACACACCCCTGAGGTGCACCAGTGTTGATCAATCTGACCTAGTATAGGATCGGAGATTCCAGTCTTTTAAATAGAGGTTCAATTTAAAGAATGGGGAAAATATATGCAACACCCTGGGAAAGGTTTCACTGCTAATGTCTTTCTGTAGAAGCTGTTATGGTTAGAGATAACGAGTGCTTTGGAATGTGAGCTGTCCAATGAAGGGAGTGTGTTTTTCACAATGTGTGCCTGACACCGGGGTGAGTGGGGTCTTTTGTTCGGCAGGAGATGAAGGGAGAGGATGTTGGAGAGAAGAGGTTGTAGGGCTCGACCCAGAGCGGGGCCATGATTCAACGAAGCCTGGGGAAACCAAAGGAGGATCAGCAAATGGGAAACCATGAGCTCCAACTTGTGCACATTAGACTGTTTCATTAAAATCAGCCCTTTTCTTTTTGTTTTTTCTTTACTAACCCCTTAGTCAAATTAAGAATTATAAAGCTAAATCATTTAATTGAATGCAATGCACTATCTGTTATTTCGTGGTCCCTATTTGTAATAGGGTAATGAATTTTACGCAGCATCCCAGAAACAGGGGGTTTTGTGGGGGGCTTGTGCTTCCATCTCCCAAATTTGGTGGGGCCAGAGATTGCCTTCCCTCGACTTACGCAGCCAACAAAACCAGAGTGTTTCATATATATACAATGTTGATAAAAAGTATTCGTGTTTTATTATTTTACAACATTGAATTACAGTGGATTTAATTTGGCTTTTCTGACACTGATCAACAGCAAAGACACTTCTCCGTCAAAGTGCAAAACAAATTTCTACTAATTAGTCTAAATTTATTGCAATGATTAAACTCAAAATAATTGCATAATTACTCAGCTCTTTCAAATCAGTACTTAGTAGATGCACCTTTACCAGCATGAAGTCAAGGATTGCTCAGTGTCACGGCTATAAGTGCTTTTGGAAACTGATACACCTGCCACAGGTAAAATGGTCAATCCTCCTGTTGGTTCACCCAGTTGCTACCACAGATTCTGACCGGCAGCTATTGCCTTGGATACTCAGCCAGCTTGGTAAGTGCTGGTGCTGACAAACCACTCTTGAAGTTCATCCAGAGTTCATTCTGTAATCTTCCCATTTTCAGTATTATTTCGAAGATTGCTCAATTCTGAGAATTTTTCACCATTGGACCTGCGACCATGACATTTCATGGAATCTGGAGTCAATGTTGAGGGCTCTAACAGATACTCTTTCTTAAATATATATCACTTGTGCTATCACCTCTTGTGAGCTGTACTGCCATTGGACACGACGTACCCAAGGCTTGTGATGGAGGTGTCTGGTACAGTATCTGCATGGTATCATTCTGTGAGAAAAGCCACGCCAAGCTGTTGCCTAAGCAGTTTCCCAGTCTAGACTAGGCCCTAGATGTTTGTGAGGAGGATTTTGCCAGCTTGGCCACATAGAGACCAACTTTATGTTGAAATTCAGTGTCGGTATCTATGTCCATTTTTATTTCTTTCTGTTTGAATGCAACAGTATTGAAGCATGAGTGGCTAACAGAGTGGCTTTGTTCGGGCACTTAAGAGCCAACTGCTTGGGGTGCTTCTGGAGTTGTGTACAGGCCAGACTGGGCAAGGATGGAGAATTCAGTTCCCTGAAGGGCATATGTGATCAAATGGATTTTTGTATGATGATCCTGGTGGGATTTGAATTGGTCTCTGGATTGTTTATCCAGACATCTAGATTACTGGATCAGAAAGTTTGAATGGAAAAGTTAAAATGAATAATCAGAAACAAAATTACTGACAATTTATTTGAATTTCCTATATTGACCTAACACTCTTCACATTTTTCTCTCCACATACACCTTTGATATGCAATGAAGGTCTGGAATATTGCAGAGTTTGCTATCCAATACCAGGTATAAACTTGAATCCTCATGCCCTATAAAATTAAATGTATCATAAAGCGCACCATGAAGAGACTATATGTAAGTAGGATAACAGTTGTCTATTGTGATATCATTTTTCCAAGCAGAAATATTAACTCAGTCATCTTCCACTCTGTAACAAACTAGCACTAGTACCTAAAAATATTGTCAACAACATAATCTGCATTTTCCACCACCTACTGTATTTTGCTACTTTTATTTGACATTAGTGAAATCTTGGTCAAAAGTTCTGTCTGTTATAGTTCAGAATATCTTAGTTTCTTTTTAAATAAACTTAGTATATAGTCTAAATGTTTGCTTTTCAGTCTGCTGAATAAGTATACTTTGCTGTGAAACAGATTGATTGCTCCAAGTCCTAACATAGGTCACAACTTGTAGCTTGGGGTGGGAATGCCAGATAGTCAACAGTGGAGTTTAAGGACTTCAAGAAATTTTTGAAGTTTAATTATGAGTGAGAAATGTGTCTATCATCATTCTGACACATTTGTTTGGTCCACTGATCTTGAAGACTATACAGCTGAGTGATTTACAATGAGTTTTATTATAATTGTGTTTCACGATTTTACCAATTAAAAATATACTAAGACTTCTTGTACAACAAAACCAAAGCTGCTACAAGTTGTTCCTAAACTGAAACACTTTAGTGATTATAGTCTAGGATAGTATTTTCTTTGGCTTTATGTCACCTCATAGAACAGAAAATAGTCTGTTCATTTTTCCTGAATCTACAACAATCTGCAGCCTCTGGCGATCCTGTGCATTGGAGCCTTCATACCAGGCTGAGATGCAACCAGAGAGAATGCTCTCTACTGTACGCTCACAGAAATTTAAGTCAATGGTGACATAGCAAATCTCCTGAAACTCCTGATAAAATAGAGCCACTAGCATTCCTTCTTTGTGAAGGCATCAATGCGTTGGGCCTAGCATAGGTCCTCTGAGACGTTGATGCCCTGGAACTTAAATCTATTCACCTTCTCCATCACTGGCCCCACAATGAGGTCTCGTGTGTGTTCTCCCAACTTCACCTTCTTGAAGTCCACAAGTCAAATTGCTTGGACTTGCTGACATTGTGTGAGGTTTTTGTAGCAACATCACTCAACCAGCTGATCTACCTCATCTGAGACAATAGTGGTGTCATCATTTGAGCTATGTTCAGTCAGACAGTCATGAGTGTAGAGAGAATAGAGCAGTGGGCTAAGCATGCATCCCTGAGATTCACCTATGTTGATTATCAATGTGGAGGAGATGTTATTACCAAGCAGCCAACATAATCACACACCACTCACCCCAGACATTCTCTCTTCTACTATTGAGTAGAAGGTGCAAAAGTCTGAAAGTATGCAACATCAGGCTCAAGGACAGCTTCTATCGATTGCTGTAAAACTACTGAATGGTCCACTAGTACAATAAGACGGACTCTAAACCTCACAAGTTTGTTATGGCCTTGCATCTTATTGTTTGCCTGCTCTGCACTTTCTCTGTAACACATTACTGTATTCTGCATTTTTTTTTCCTTGCACTATCTCCAAGACTGTTGTAATGAAATGATGTATATGGAATTACCAAATTACAGGAAGGATATTAATAAGGTTGAAAGATTGCAGAGGTTTACAACGATGTTGCCGGGACTTGAGAAAGTGAGTTACAGAGAAAGGTTGAATAGGTTAGGAGCGTAGAAGAATGAGGGGAGATTTGATAGAGGTATATAAAACTATGATGGGTATAGATAGAGTGAATGCAAGCAGGCTTTTTCCACTGAGGCTAGGGGAGAAAAAAACCAGAGGACATGGGTTAAGGGTGAAGGGGGAAAAGTTTAAAGGGAACATTGGGGGGGGGCTTCTTCACACAGACAGTGGTGGGAGTGTGGAATGAGCTGCCAGATAAAGTGGTAAATGAGGGCTCACCTTTAACATTTAAGAAAAACTTGGACAAGGTACATGGATGAGAGGTGTATGGAAGGATATGGTCCAGGTGCAGGTCAGTGGGACTAGGCAGAGAAATGGTTCAGCACAGCCAAGAAGGGCCAAAAGGACTGTTTCTGTGCTGTAATGTTCTATGGTTCTATGGAAAATGTTTTTTTCACTGTGCATGTAACAATAATCAACCAATTCCAATTCCATATTTTCTGATTAAGCCCATGACCCCTACTGGGACATAGGCCACTGACAGCAGCTTGCCAGAATCCTCTGTCCTGGGCCAGTCTTTCAAGTTGTCCCCGGGTGTAGTCCATCGAAGAACCTTCCTCTCCCAAGGATGAGGTCTTTGGAGTTTCTGTAGCACTGGGTTTTTACAGAATGGTGCTGCTGGCCTCATGCCCAACCCGCCTTTTGCAGCCGGGCTTGGGACTGTCCATGGTGGAATTAAAATATCCATATGGATCATTAAATTATGTTACTGGAATCAGAAGTTGTTGATCAGCTATTAAAGCAGACACTTTGGAGATAATAATCACAATAAAATCTCAAATTTCACTTTATATGAAACAAGAACTTCAAAGATATACATGTTCATACCAGTAAAAGGCAAAATGTAATAACAATGTTAGGAGGTTTTTCATACAAATTACCATACAATGTGACCAGTAGTTCAATAATGAAAAGAAGGATCCTGAGATATTGGCTAGATACTATGAAAGGAAAAGAAATGGACTATGGGATCTAATTAGAAGGATCAGTAAAGAAATGATGTGAATAGCCTTTCTCTCTTACACATGTCTCTTGATCGTCAGGACCAAAATCCAAAAACAGAGTGTAGTTTTTTTTAAATGAACAGTTCAAAAAACATCCTGGCATCTCACATTTCCATGATAGAACAGCATCATTCTGTTAGCTGTGAATTATGCGTCTCTTCCATGAAATTCTACTTATTCATACAGGAAAATGGAAGTATAATTGCAGGATAAACAGCAAATTCTTAATTCAAGTAAAATTCACATTGTTCATTTCTGAAGAAATTGAGACAGAAAACTAAACAGGCTAATCACAGCATACCTGTTATTGCCTTTGCTGATGTTCCTCTTGTTGAATTTGAGCAAATCCTTGAGTGAAGCAGACTTCTAGTTCATAATGACAAAACACTGTCGTCTCTCCCAAATCCCAGTAGGTAGATACCCATTTCCTATCCCAGCAACAACTTAAGTAGATGATGAAACAAATTTCCTTCTATATATTTCTAATTACCAGTAATTCCATGATCTGTGAAAATAGACAGATTTAGCATTTCAGGCCAATAAACTTTCATCAGTTCTCAATTATCAAATTGGGAACATAAATTTCAGTTCTCTCTCCAAACAGTCTGCCCAAACTGCTGAGCTCTTCCAGCATTTTTTTCTCCTAATATCCTCAACAACTTCCTACTATGCAATTGGTGCATGTGCTTACAAAGTTACTCTGCATTCACAACTTTAAAGCAATGGAAAAGATATTTTAAAATGAGTTAAAGGGAAAAGAATATGCAAAAATCACATTCGCCTAATTTTCAGAGTATTATTGATTGTAATATGGAATTCTCAAATAGCAAGATAAAGTATCAATATCTTTTTACAAGCAGAATTTAGTAACAGTCATTGTAAATTAGTGGTCCTGCAATTCATTCCATAGCAAACTAATTATGCCAAGATATGCTTGCAAATCTTCTGTCAGATTTTTCCTTTAAGTTTTTATGTTCACATTTAAAATGGTAATGGAAAACTTGGCAAACTGTTGCAGGGTAATGTTATGAGTGGAAACATATGTATAATTCACAACCACCGACATTGGATTGGGGTTCACTTTGAGAGGCTGGTCTGATGTGATGACTTAATTAGGTGAAGTTTTTACCGCGCTTTATGTCCTGTGTTGGGTTGAGAATAAAGGACATTTTACGGTTTCCCTTAAACGTAAAATGCCTCTGCCATTTTATTTATAAAAACCCACATTGGTGACCCCAATTTTGTAGGTCGATTCCAGAATAATTAAACAAATGCAGTCATTTTAAAACTGCTGGAGTTTTGGGAGCAAAATGCCGTTGCTTGGTTTGTGTTCATGCTGTGAGAAATCTCTGCAGACAACACCCGATATTACTACATAGTAGTATCGTTTGGCAAATTCCACAGCAGTGAGAGTGGTGAGTCTGCTTGAACACTAGTCTGAACGCAATAAATACCACACACTGAAAACTTGCTTATTACAGACTTTTGGACTATCAGAATCTGAGCACATCAAACAGTTGTTCTCCTTGCTTGACCTGGGGGATGCTAGGCCTTCAGAGCTAATGAACTCCAGGAAAACTCCAGGAAAATCACCATCCTTGTTTTATTTTTAAAGAACTCTTTATGCAACAAATGCCTGAGCAATTTTGCATAGCTCGCACTAACGTACTTGTGAGTGACGATAGGGAGTTTGCTAAGAGAGCTGATAGTCCACACTCAGCCAGGTAGAGATACATCATTCCTCCTCTGTTCCCAGCCTCAACAAGCCCGGTCAGCAGGGCCTCCAACACACACACAGCTGCAGCTGCGAAACAGCCAATGGTGGGTCTGTGCTTTTACCACACTCACTTTGGTACAAATGCTAGGAAGTGCTGATCACCTTACAGCTTCAACAGTGCCAGAGGATCAGGACATCAGAGGTCTGTGAACACCATGGGTTCCAGCTGCCAGGGCTGTCTACTGTTCATTACAGACATCCTTTTAGATGATGCTTCTTGTGTGACACGGATGCTGAAGTGAGTGTGCTGCCAGCATCATCTGTTATTTAGAAGGCAGAGAGTGACAACACCTCGCTGGAAGCCGCCAATCGCAGCAGGATCCAAACTTACAGGACGTGACATGTGACGCTCTGCATCAGTGGACGATGTTACACATGGGACTTCGTCCTGGCTAAAGTGGCTGGACATATGCTCAGTGCAGATTTCCTGTGTGCACAAGGACTGTTTGTTGATCTTAAGAACTGACAACTTGTGGATGTCAAGGATTTTGGTTCATTACCCTGCTCCCTCAGTAAGTTCCCCTCAACAAATCTGTCAAACGCATGCACCACCACATGTGAGTTTACTCGATTGCTGGGTAAATTCCCAAACATCACCAAGCCCAAATTCTCCACTAGTCAAAAAACATGGGGTCAAGCACCACATTTCCATAACTGGCCTGCCAGTCAATGTCCATGTCTGTAGACTGGACCCAGAAAAGCTGTCAACCGCAAAGGGTATGCTTACTAACATGGCAAGTCTTGGTATTGTACACGGGCCAAATAGCCGCTGGGCTTTGCCCCTCCACATGGTCACTAAGCCTGATGGTGGTTGCTACCCATGTGATGATTACTGATGCCTTAACAAAGTTACCACCCCTGATCTCTACCCAGTCCCACACATCCAAGACTTTTCAACATGTTTAGCCAGACATTTAATTTTTTCTAAAGTTGACTGAGTTTGGGGCTAACATCAGGTGCCCGTGTGCTCAGAGGACATTCCCAAAACAGCTGTGATAACCCCATTTGGCCTCTGAGTTTCTACACATGCCGTTTGGACTGAAAAATACAGCACAGACTTTTCAACAGCTGATGGACTCTGTATTAAAAAACTTAGACTTTCTCTTAGTTTCTTGTTTTTTGTTTACCTGGATGACATACTTATTGCCAATGCATCCAAATCCAAACAGGCATCACATCTCCTCACACTTTTCAAGTGCTTAAACCAACACAGATTGATTATTAATCCTGCTAAATTCCAGTTTGGGTTGTCAACCATTGACTTTCTCAGCCATCGTATCTCCACAGAAGGGGCAAAACCTCTCCCATCAATAGCCACTATTATAATTTCCCATCACCCCAAATACTAATAAATTACTAGAGTTTTTAGGTATGGTGAATTTCTATCACCATTTCAATCCATGACCTTATGCCACTTTGCAAAGTGCCCTTAAAGGGAATGCCTCTAATCACGTGCTTGACTGGCCAGCGGATATGACCAGAGCATTTGATGACACCAAATGAGCTCTTTCTAACACGACCCCACTGGCGCATCCACTCCTCAACACACCCCTAGCCATCACTACTGACACTTCGAACTATGCTGTGGGTGCTGAGCACAAACAGTTGATCAGAGGCATGTGGCAGCCTCTCGCCTTCTTCACCTGGCAGTTCCATCCTCCTGAAAGAAAGAACAGCACATCTCACCGTGAGCTTCTCGGTCTCTACCTGGCTGTCTACCATTTTCATTTTCTACTAGAGTCACCATTTCACAGCGCTCATTGACAACAAACTCCTCATGCACATGATGGCCAAAATATCAGACCCTTGGTCTGCATGGCAGCAACACCATCTGGCCTACTTATCAAAGTTCACAGCTGATACACAACATTTAAAGGGGAAAAAAAATGCCATAGGTTGATTGGCTCTCATGGCTAGCCCTTGAGGCTGTACACATAGGGGCTGACTATGCCAGCCTGGCACCTGACCAATCTATTGACCCAGAGGTCCAGGGTCACAGGCCTGCTATTAAGTTTGGGGAAGTTGGGGTTTCTCTCCTATGCAATGTCTTGAACCAGTCACTCTTGCCCCATGGTGCCCGCAAACTGGAGGCACACTGTTTTTAGTTCCAATCACAACCTCTTGCATCCGGGCCGGAAGTCCTCACAGACACTGATTGCACTAAAGTTTGTGTGTCATGGCTTTAGAGAGGACTGTGTGTGATTGGAGTACAGCCTGGGTTGAATACCAGTGAGCGAAAATTAACTGTCATGATCAGGCACCTTATGAGATCCCTAAGCCACTGTTTTACCATGTCAATGTGAACTTGGTTAGTCCTCTTACCCCTCCTGCTGTTTCATGCTCCTCCTTATCAAGGTGGACCATACCACCAGCTAGCCAGAGGTCATCCCTCTCACATCGATGACGGCTGCAGATGTGGCTCGGGCGTTCGTCAGCACCTGTATAGCTCAGTTTGGCACCCTAGCTGATATTTCCTCTGACTACGTTCCCCAATTCACATCAGACTTCTGGGCTGTGATGGCCCAGAACCTTGGCGTTAGGCTCTATCACACCATGGTGTATCACCCACAGTCCAATGACCTATGCAGCAGTTCCACCGCTCCTCAAAGGTCCGTCTGAGGGCTTCCCAGACTGATGAATGTTGGCATGATTGTCTTCCGTGGGAAATGCTAGGCCCCAGAATAACTCCAAAAGAGGACCTGCAGTTATCCACGGTTGAGTTGGTATACAGGCAGCCACTACGAGTGCCAGGTGGTTTTATTCCTAATGCCAAGACCACCTGATCGGCCACTCAACAGTGTTTCCACCCTCCTCAGTAAGCTCAATTCCTTTGCACCTATTCCTACCTCCCATCATGGGGTACAGCACTCTTGGGTTCCTATTGATGTACATTCTACCTTGTTCATATACATCCACCATGACACACGCCACCATTCCCTTAGGCCTCCTTACGATGGCTCATTCCACATTTTGGAATGGAGAGAAAAGGCTTTTATCATAGATAGGAGGGGTAAACCTGAATGGATTTCAGTATATCACCTTAAACCAGCCCACCAAGATTTAGAGGATTCCGTTACCGTGCCCCAGCATCACAACAGGACCACAAGCATGTCAACACACCTCTGGACAAGCCAGAGGCACTTGTTACTCCAGCCTGGAACACAGGACCTGAGCCGGACAGCTCATCTGAACTCCAGACAGGCTTACAATGGCAGTTTTGGTGAATTCTTGGGGCGGGGGGGGGTGAAGTTCTGCACAGGGTGATGTAATGGATGGAAATAGGCATAATTCACAACCACCGATATTGACTTGGGTTCACCTCAAGAAGCTGGACTGACGTGATGACGTAATGTTGTGAAGTTTTTACCGCACTTTATGTTCAATGTTGGGTTGAGAATAAAGGAGTTGTTATGGTTTCCCTTAAACTTAAAACGCCTCTGTTGTTTTATTTACGAAAACCTACACCATAATTACATCTTCCCCCAAATGAAGCACTTTAGCACCATCCAGTAACAAGTGGATGTAACTACAGCATGAGAAGTTTACATATCCAATTTCAATGATAAATAAATGAGAATGTAGGATTTTATAATATAATTACAAAAATTAATTCAGAATTTGGTGAACTACATTGGCTTGACATGATCCAAATATTCCCTTCCATCCAACTCCATGTTACTAATCTCGACCTTCACCTGCAAAGTCATTTGGATAACTAGCCTGGTTAACATCTTTCAATTACCCATTCAATTTCTTTTCTGCTCTGATTCAAATAATTCTCACTTACTGATCTTTCTAATTGATAGCAAGGAGAATGGAATGTTCCACCTGTATTTAAACACAACAATAGCCACAATAAGGGTACAAAAGATATTTCTGAAAGATACCAGGAATAAAGATAAAGGGAAACGTTGGACCCTTCCCATTAAAAAGTTAAATGTATACCCAATTGAACTCAAATTACGACTACTCTTTTTAAAGATAAAAGATGAAAAAACAATTCCACTACAAAACGTGAAATGTAAATTTGTAACATAATTAATGAAAGGATAGAAAATATTACATCTTTCAGGAGGTTAGAAGGATGCAAAATTTTCACTAGAAACAATGATGAAGGCTGAATTCAAAAGTGGATAAATATTTGATAAAGACCAAATTAATAAATCAAGCTGAAAGGGAAAGGACATGCATTGAGTTGATTCTACTTTGCTATGAGGGATTAAATGGTGCCTTTCAGTCCTTCAATTCCTTAAAATCCTATAATTTAAGTAATGTATTTGTTAGGATTTTTGAACAGCTTAAGGCCAGCCAAATTCTAAATCCTTTCAGAAATTAGTTCCTTGATTCTCCTTCACAACTGCTTGTCATTTTAGACTGAAATTATGTAATTTACTTATAATCCCAAAAATATATTTCCTAAAATTTGAGTATATAATTTAAGTTTTATCATGTTTATTGAACAGGGAAAAGAAAACAGAATGGTAAATAAGTCCTGACGAAGCGTCTCGGCCTGAAACGTCGACTGCGCCTCTTCCTATAGATGCTGCTTGGCCTGCTGCGTTCACCAGCAACTTTGATGTATGTTGGTAAATAAGTTAATCACTGCATAATCCTTTTCATCAATGCAGCCTATTTTTATTTTAATTTCTACCTTTAAAACATAGATCAAATTCAGCCAGCAGTTTTCTATAAATTTGTTGTACTAGAGCCAGGAATCGATACCAGCCATGACAATCTGGCTTTTTTATTGGTAATAATATTCTGCCCAGAACAGCTATTCTATTACAAAGGCTATATGAAAAATGCCTTTCCACTGCAGTTCAAAAACATTGCTTAAGGCTACCCTGTACAAAGAACACATTGAGTGTGTTTCTGGTTCAAGTTAGCTGTAACATTTTGGTGTTGACCAAGATTCTTTCAGATAGTTAAGAACTAATCAAATACTGTAGTAACCATTCACATCCTGGAACATGAAAGTCATCAACAGATTATTGTTCCAGCCCCCACTACCTTCCCTCACCCAATTATGAAACATTTCAAACCTCATTACTTGTAATTTTCATAATTAAGACATAACATGCTTAAAGTACTTGCTCCTTTTAATACATTAATTTAGAAGTATTTTATTTGATTTCCAAATAAATAATGAACTGTACTTTAAAAATAAAACTAGAAAAAAACTTAACATTTCCTGTTTAAGTAGACCAAAGTCTGTTCAAGTTAGACTACACCCAGCTTGGTGGACGACTCTCAGACATTTGAAAATCTTCTAGAAGCAGGTGTTCCCAATTATTCTCCCTTGCTCTCTCTCTCATACTCCACAGTAAAGCACAATTTGACAACCCAACCTTCAAAACACCATTCAACTGTCAAGTACCAAGGTGATAGATGATGCACCTTCTCCTCAGAAGAGAGGAAAACAATCATCCAAGACACTTTTTCCTACACCACCGAGTTCTTAAATCTATCTAACATCCCTAAATTCTAAGTAGAGAAGGCATGGACTTCTATCACCATGACTGTCATCAGATTTTACACCCTTCCTCTTACTCACCAAACTTACTCCAGCTTTCCTTCTGCCTTCATCCTGCCTTCATCCTGAAATGGCTTCTCTCACTACTTTTTCTCCCATACTTCAGATTTGCCACTCCCAAAATCTTCCTCTTTACTCGGCTTCTCTACTTGTTCCCTACATAAACCAACAATATAAATGCTTCCATCCAAAGTTTCTATTCCCCTTTCTTGCCACAACACTGGGATAACTCAGTTCTTTTTCACCGAAGTACCACCACAGTGCATCCGTTTAGCATCTCTGACTCACTCAGGAATTTTTAAGTGAGAGTGAGAAACACACAAACCTGGGATTCATAAGGAGGAGTGCTACCAGTCGAATGGCTAAAACACAACTGAAAAGAAATGTAGAGTAATAGATATTGCCCTAAAGTGGAATCAGTTATGGGGAATAGGCAGCAAAGTAGAGGGAAGACAAACATCAAAGCAGCAAGGTGCTTTGTGAATGGCAGAAGGAAACTTGCACATGACATGTGTCTCAGAATAATGGTGAAATAAGAGGTAAAAGACATAGAACTGCTCAGATTGATAAAATGGACAGAGTACAACATAAGTAGGAACTGTGCAACACACATAAAAGTTGCTGGTGAACGCAGCAGGCCAGGCAGCATCTATAGGAAGAGGTACAGTCGATGTTTCAGGCCAAGACCCTTCGTCAGGACCCTGATGAAAGGTCCTGACGAAGAGTCTCAGCCCAAAACATCGACCGTACCTCTTCCTATAGATGCTGCCTGGCCTGCTGCATTCACCAGCAACTTTTATGTGTGTTGCTTGAAATTCCAGCATCTACAGATTTCCTCGTGTTTAAGTAGGAACTGTTCTGACATTCAAAAAGAGCCTAGCTGGCTTGATGTTGGCCTCAGCTCCATTTTACTACCTGTACACAATAACCTGCAATTACCCTTCAGTGCAAAATCTATCTCGGTCTTAAATACATTCAACAATACAGTTCTCTGGGGAAAAAGAGTGGGAGCATTCTGGGAAAAGATGTTCCTCCCTTTTTATGTCTTAAATCAGTAACTCTTTAACCTGAAGCTCTTGTTTTAGATTATTCCACAAAGGCAACTGCACTTCAACAGCCTGCTCATAGACTGCTTGTCCCACTCCCACTGAAGAGGAGACAAAACAGCATCCATGCTAAGACCACCAGACTCAGAAACAGTTACTTTCCCCATGCAGTGAGGCTGATCAATACCTCCATCCACTAACCCACCCCACCACACGCTCTGTATCATTTCTTGTCAGAGTCATCTTCTGCACAGATACTCCTGTACCTAGTGCCACAGTATCAGCGCTGGTTGTGTTATTCTTTATCATCTATGTTAATGATGTGGTAAAATGAATCAGCAAATTTGTAGATGATAGTAAAATTAGGGACATAAAGGGAAGCAAGAATGGCTAGCAAACCTTGCAGTGTGTTCTTGACCAGATGGGAAAATGCGCAGAAAAATGGCAAATGAAATTTAATGCACACAAGTGTGAGGTGTTCCACTGTAGAAGGACAAACCAGAGTATGACTCACACACTGATCAGTAGGGCACTGAAGTGTGCATTAAAGGTACATAGAAACATAGAAAACCTGCAGCACAATACAGGTCCTTCGGCCCACAAAGTTGTGCCGAACATGGTCCTACTTTAGAAATTACTAGACTTCCCCATAGCCCTCTATTTTTCTAAGCTCCATGTACCTATCTAAAAGTCTCTTAAAGACCCTATCGTATCCCCCTCCACCACCGTTGCTGGCAGCCCATTCCACGCACTCACCACTCTCTGAGTAAAAAACTTACCCCTGACATCTCCACTGTACCTACTTCCCAGCACCTTAAACCTGTGTCCTCTTGTGGCAACCATTTCAGTCCTGGGAAAAAGCCTCTGACTATCCACACGATCAATGCCTGTGAATACAAATCCATAATGCCTTGAAAGTGACATCACAGGCAGATACGGTTGTGAAGAGATTCTGTAGTACCTTGGCCTTCAGTGAGTACAGGAGTTGCCTGTTAAAGTTGTTCAAGACATTGACAAGGCCAAATTTACAGTACTGTGTGGAGGGAGGTCTAATCACCTCCAATCAGGAAAATACCAAAAAAAGCTTGAAAGAATGCAGAGAAAAATTAGGATGTTGCCAAGACTTGAGGACCTGAGTTATAGGAAAGGGAGAATAGATTAGGATTTTATTCCCTGAAGCACAGGGGAATGAGGGGAGATCTTTTAGGAGGTACACAAAATCATGAGTGGTATAGATAGGGTGAATGCATGTAGGCTCTCCCCCCACCCCCCGCCGCCCCCCAAGATTGGGCGAGACAAGAACTAGAGGTCTTAGGTTTAGGGTGAAAAGTGAAATATTCAAAGGAAATCTGAGGGGAAACTTCACTCAGCAGGTGGTGCAAGTATAGATCAAGTTGCCAGCGGAATTGATAGACATGGTTCAACTCAACATTTAAGAGAAGCTTGGATAGGTACATGGATAGAAAGTATTCGGAGGGATATGGTTCAGGTGATTGTAGATGGGACTAGGTAGACTGAAGGCCCTGCTTCTGTGCTCTATAGCTCTATTCCTCCACCCAAACACCAAAGAATTACTTCAGCCAAGTCGCACTCAGTCCCGTTCATGCACAACCATATCCAAGTAGAATACATTTGCAGGTGTAATCTGATGAAACATGGTAACTTCATAAAACATATCTAAATATAAACTAGTCAAAATTGAACATGATAAAGTGAGGATAATATACACTCCATGCATTATCTAAACTTTCTAAGGAACACTTCAAATTACTAAATGACCTTCTGCTGTTAGTAGCCTTACTTTCCTTGAGAACATTCTGTCTCCAACAATAATCAAAGGATTCATTTTGCTTATAATCAGCTCAACAGTTTCCCTGTGCTCTGGATGGATGAAACAGGATCTATTCCTCCAAATGGTGAGCTGAAAGCTATATTTAACAGTTATTATACCAGACAGTAATTTTAGTTTCTAACTTATTCACACTAGATATAATTGGCACGATTAGAGAATATGTGCCTTTTCCTGTTAATTTAAACACCCCCAGGTTTTAAAGAGAACATGCTGGGTGCCTTTGCCTATAATGTTGCAATTAATCAGCATGTCAAAAATGATGCCAATTTTGCTATTCAAATCCTATTGGCTTTCAGTGGGCCTTCAGTGTCCAGCTGCTTCATGGATATGATGAGGAGTAAAATGCATATTCCAAAATAGACAAAGAGTGCTGGTCACCAGCTTGATGGACTGTGCATTTATAAAGGACTGAGCAATTATCTTTTACAATTTTAAAACCAGATTGGAGGCATAGCGAAAAAGGGTTTCAAAGCTTGCAGAGGGATTTGGACCTGCTAGAAAAATTGACAGATGGAACTTAAAGCGGACAAGTCTAAGGTGTTGTACTTCAGGAGGACAAACCAGGGCAGAACTTGCATAGTGAACAGTAAGGCACTGAGATGTGCAGTAGAACAGAGGAATCTGGAAATACAGATCCATAATTTCTTGAAGATGGTGCCTTAGGAAGATAGGGCCATAGAGGGTCAGAAAGAGTGCTTTTGGCATAATGGCCTTCATAAATCAGAAAATGAAGTACAAAAGTTGAGAGGTTATGTTGAAGTGACACAAGGCATTAGTGAGTCCAAATTCAGAGTATTGTATGTAGTTCTGGTCACTTACCTGTAAGAAAATTATCAATGAAATTGAAAAAGAACAAAGAAAACTTATAAGGATGCTGCTGGAACATGAGGACCTAAGTTATAAAGACAGGTTAAATAGCCTAGGATTATATTCCCTGAAGCAGAGGAGAATAAGGGGAGATTTTATAGAAATATATAAATTATGAAAGGTATAGATGGGGTAAAGGCAACAGCCTTTCTCCACAGAACACACAAAAATGCTGGAGGAACTCAGCATCTTTGAAAATGAATAAACAGTTGATGTTTTGGGCTGAGACCCTTCATCAGGACTGGAAAAGAAGGGGGAAAATGCCAGAGTAAAAAGCTGAGAGAGTGGAAAGAGGTAAAGCTAGAAGATGATAGGTGAAGCCAGGTGAGTGGAAAAAGCAAAAGGCTGGAGAAGAAGGAATCTGATAGTAGATTGGACCATGGGAGAAAGGGAAGGAGGAGGGGCACCGAGCAAGGTGACCAGCGGGTAAGGAGAAGAGGTAACAGGAAAGTGAGGAATAGAAGAAGAGAGAAGGGGGAAGGAAAAAGAAGAGAAAAAAAAACCAGGAGAAATTAGTGTTCCTGTAATTAGATTAGAGACTACCTAGACAGAATACATGGTGTTCCTCCTCCACCCTAAGTGGCCTCATCGTGGCAGAAGACAACGGCATGGACCAACATGATGGAACACGAATGGAGATAGGAATTAAAATGGTTGGCACCAGGAAATTCCACTTTTGATGAATGGAGTGGAGATGCTCAACAAAGCAGTCCCCAATTTAAGTCAGGACTCACCAATATGGAGGAGGCAGCATCTGAAGCACCAGATACAATAGATAACAACAGATTTGCAGACAAAGTGTTGCCTCCCCTGGAAGGACTGTTTTGAGGCCCTGAATGGAGGTTTAGGGAGGAGGTGAAGCATTTCTCTCACTTGTAGGAAGCAGATTAGCGGGGAGGGACAGAAGGACAAAGGAAGCATGGAAGCAATCCCTGCTGAAAGTGGAAAGTAGGGTGGGAGGAAGTAAAGAAGTGTTTGGTGGTAGGATTCTCTTAAAGATGGTGGAAATTGCGGAGAATGTTGTGTTGGATATTGGGTACCTTCCCCACCCACCTTCTGGCTTGTCATCTTTCCCCTCCCCCCAACTTTTTATACTGGAGTTTTCCCCCTTCCTTTCCAGTCCGGATGAAGGGTCTTGGCTCAAAACGTCAACAATTTATTCATTTTCATAGATGCCGTCTAACCTGTCAAGTTCCTCCAGCATTTTGTGTGTGTTGCTCTGGATTTCCAGCATCTGCAGCTTCCCTTGTGTTTAAGATTTTTCCCACAGAGGTTCAGTGAGACTAGAACCAGATGTCATAGGGATAGGGTGAAAGATGAAATATTTAAAGGGAAGCTGAGGGACACTTCTTTACTCAGAAGGTGGCATGAGTGCAAAACGAGCTGCCAGCAGGAGTGGTGGATGCGGTTTTTACTGCGACACAAGTTTGGATAAGTACTTAGTTGAGAGGGGTATGGAGGGCTACAGTCCAGGTGAGGGTCAATGGGGCTAGGCAGAATAAAGTAAAACAAGTGCAAATGCTAAAAATCAAAAGTAAACTAAAAATGCAAACAAATTTAAATAAAAACTGAAAATGCTTGAAATACTCAATAGGTCAGGCCACATCAATAGAAAGAGCAACTATGTTAATGTTTTAGGCTATGCCGGAGCTCTAAACCCTGGTTAATTCTTTCACTGAAAAATGAAAAGGGCCCTGCACTAAATATCCAGAAGGCAAACATACTTCACAAGCCTGCCGTCATTGTTCACATCATCCCAACAATCAAGGTATATGAGAACCCAAAATAATCAGTTCCCCTTACTCATGAATCACCGGTCAGAAAAGGAAGTCAATGATGTAGACTCTTCACCTCAAAATACGATATAGCCTTGATCTACCAGCTGCAAGGTGTTCAAAGACCATGATCTCAATCCCAGCACCACTCATAATTTACCATATCACAGTAATCCCTATTCTTCTGCTTGGATTAGAGGTATAACAATTTATGGTTCCTGTCTGAAAGCAGTGGAAAAATCACCAAAGCTACCTGCACAAAACCATACAAAGCCACAAAGCAGGATAGACAAACCAGGCAGCAGCCTCTCCCAAGCAAACATACCTACCAGAGAACAGGTCACATAATTAGCATGGAGTCACAGAAGACTGCAGGTGTTGCAATCTGCAGTAACACAAGCAGTCTGAGACAGCATGTATGGATGAAAATGGACAATCCAATTTTCAGGTCAAAAATCTTTCTTCATAGCTCTAGATGAAAACTGGACACAACTAATGAAGGCAGGTAGCAGGAAAACCAAAAGCTACCAATGCCAAAATCTGATAAGCAACTGAGCATGGGAACCACTCGCATTGAGAGAAATGAGGTGGGCAACAGATGCAGGGGAAATGAAAAAAAGGAAGAGGTGTCAGAAATGGCCCACGTGAATTTGAGAACAGGGTGGAAGTTGGTGGCAAAGTTGATAAAATTGATGAGTTCTGCATCAATGCAAGAAATAGCACCAATGCAGTCATCAACGTAACAGAGAAAGATTTGGAGGAGTGGTACCAACAGTTTTGGAACAGAGATCATTCTCCATAGCTAACTAAAGGACAGGCATAGTTCTAACAAGTTCAGCCAGGCCAATGGCAGTGCTGGTGTAGGGTAACTGGTTGGATCTTTGTGCTGGAAAGAAGTAGAGGATCTTGCATCTTCCAAACTGGATGTAGGTGTATAAATACTGAACATCCATGGAGAAGATGAGGCCGGGGAGTGTGAAGTTGTCCATATGGTAGAGGGCATGCAAAATGTCCCAGTAGTTAGGAAGGGTCTGAACAAGGGGAGACTGGACGGAGCAAATATATTTGGAGACAGGTCTGGTGGGGCAAGAGCAGGCAGAAACAATGGGCCTAACAAGACAGTACTGTTTGTGAACCTTCAGCAAAAAGTAAAAGTGGCAAGTGCATGGTTGAGGAACTATTAGTTTAGAGGCCATGGAAGGGAGATCTTCTGATGTGATGACATCTTTGACAGTGCATAAGATGATGACCTGGAGTTTGTCGGTGGTATCATAGTCTAGGGGTTGATAAGAGGAGGTATCCAAGAGCTGTTGGTAGGCCTCTAGAAGGTAGTAATCAGTCTGCCAGACCACAATACAATCACCCTTGTCTGCAGGTTTGATGACTGATCCTGGTACTCCAGTTCCTAATAAGCAATGACCCAAGCATGGAAATAGCAATAAATTGACTTGCATCACATACTTTGCTATATAATTGGATAATTGAGAGGAGAAAATAAAATGGAAGATTTAAACTGCTTCCAACCACTTATCTTTAATATGGTTACTATCAGTGTTGAAATGGGAAGATACTCCTGCTCCTAATATGAACTCCTGGAACATGTAATCAATTCAGGTAACAAAAAAGTTGCATTTTATTAGTTTACATTTAAATTCAAACACAAAACTGTATAAGAATCAATTTGAGATACTGTATCAGCCAAATTCATTATTCTACAATTAGTTTAGCTTACAAGGTATGCAGTGGAAAAAGTATTGAAAATTTATTGACAATAACATTCAGTAAACAATTCACATACAAAAGTTTAAAAGCAATCTGTGGCATTTGAAGCTTACAATATTCTTACAGAGTCATAATAAGAAACTTCAACCAAAGGGAACCCCATTTAACAAAAAGTAAATCCCTGCCTCCACAAATAAATCTATTAAAAATATCTTCTAAATTTGAAGATCAATAATTAATGCTATTCTTCAACATTTTACTTGTATCAAATGACCAACAGGAATAGTCAAAACAAGTTTCCAACTTAGTGCAACATTTAAATGATCTGAAGGCAAGGAACTGATTCATGACCTGTGCCCTGCCAGCATACAAATGAATAATGAATAATTTTGCACACAATATTTCAGTTTCTATACATGCAAAAGACACTATTTAAGATGGGCATAATCTTCATTTGCAAATTACAACTTCAACATTTAATCAAGGTTTTGACTATGGTTTAAGAAATTGAATACACAAATAACAAAATGGGAGAGATAACTGACTTCAAATGTTTTTCTCCAATTAGCTTTTGGCTGCATTTCAAATAACAAGGCCAAATTTAATCAAGGAAATATTAGCTACAAATATGGAAACCATGCCATTAAATACTTAATGCCAGCATTGAATAAGCATACAAATATCATATTAGACATTCATCTAATATTATGAAACACTAGCCTTTATAATTTTATTTGACATATTCTACAATATGTAGTCAAAGCTTCTTCCAAAAAAAAAGCATGCTCCATGGATAAGCCTGCAAGTTACAAAATCATTCTGGAAACAAAATATAGAAATTGTCAAGATGGTCACATGCTTTAAGTTTAATGTATTTCTTATTCTTGGTTCCACTTGGGAGAACATAAGTCAATGTATTAACAACAGTAGGCACAGCATGGTGCCAATGAGTTACCACAAGTATGGCATTTAATGCTGCATCTACACATATATCTTTGGGCTTGGCTTAATATTGAAATAAAACCTTTCATGAAGGGTATACAATATCGATAATTTACTGTGAAATTATTGGTTACAAATACCACATAATGTAATCAACTTCAATGTTCCCATAACCCCATCACATTCTTTTTAGATACTTAAATTTCAGAAGTCTTTCTCCACTAGGTACAACATGACAGTTGCGGAGATACTCCTTACATTAACTTTAATGTTGATACATAGAAGATACAGTAAATGTCTGTTTTAGTCAAATAATCCTTTCTTCAAAATATGAGACAGTCAGCATTAGAAAGGGTAGAACACAATACAATGGTTGTCAAGAATTTTTGAGTAGTGCTTCTGTTTCTAAGCATTTCAAACCTCTTTTTGTCTTGCATATAGTACAAAAAGAAAAAGATCCTAGAGATCTTAAGGATAACTTAAATACATTGCATTTTAAGTTCTTAAAGCACAATGAACTTTTATATAAGCATATCAAAATGGCAAAGACAAACTCTGAAAGAGCAAATGGTGACATTCTGTTCATTGGAAATAATATATAGTTGCTCAAGATGCATTGTAAAAGCTCTGACATCAAGGTAAATGCCAGGTCAATAATGATGGTCTTTTTGGCTAAAAAGAGGCAGAACAAATAACTAACTAGTCAAGAGGATTTATACCTCTCTATACCGCAGGAGTGGGCCAATGGTAAATCCCCCAGTCAAATTCAACTAACAATGCCACCAATCACATCAGAACTCCTCCAATAGTTTTACTTTTTTTACTTTTGTTTATACAATGTATTAAAACGAAAAACCTGATGCACGTTTCAAGAACCAAGGAGTATACTTTCCTCTCATCGGAGTAGATGTCATCATGCACCCTACAATATATTTTGTTCATTGGTCAACACAGGCAAATACTTGCAAAGGCCCATCTTTGTGTTCAAATAAAATTTTACTATTTTGGAATTGCGAGATTAGCACAGACCTAGGTCATGAAATAACTAAATTTAATATACAAATAAATCTTGGGTTATTTTTGAATGCTGCATTTACAGATGGTACACACTGCACTTTAGTTGGAGTTTTAGTAGGTTCAGCATCAAAGGGTCATCATATCCAGGGTTCATTGCAAAACTACCATTGCTCCCAACTAAAGTCATCCCCTCTACCAAACACTAGGAAAAAGCCCAAAATGGTGAGAAAGATTACTGCATTGCCTGCCAGCACGAGTCCACAGGCTCCCCACTGGATCTGAAATATGAAACACAGGACAGCAATCTCAACATAATAGGTTTTAAAAAAATGGAACATTACCTGTACCCTACTGCAGCAAGCACATTCAAATAAACGTTTTGCTACAAATTAGCTATCTGCAAAGTTGTTATTCATTGCTGGCTTAGCTCTGATCTGTTCATGCTCTTGCTCTCCATACTGAAGAAAATTATCCCCAATGAAGCCTACATATTGAAGTAACTACAGAAGTATGTAAATGGGTAATTTTTAACTGATACTTCAGATGACGATCAATGGGTCAATGAAGTAATTAACTTTTACTTCAACATATTGATTGGATTACATAGCAATTCAAAAAGTAGTAACATTTATGTTTATGTTTCCTCTTAACTTGAGGTGCATCAACTTCAGAACCATTTTTATTATATTTTTGGTGATACATTTCATAAACGAGATAAATTTTCATTTTGAACATAAAGATACAGGGACTGATGACTGGAAATAAATCTACAGTTGGTTTAAATGAGATTTATATCAATGGTATGGAATTTATTGGAGAAAATCCTAAGGGATCATCTTCGGATCATTTGGAAACACAGAGATTGATCGAACATAGTCAGTGTGGCTTTATGCAGGATAATTTGATCAATTTCTTTTAAAGGGAAGCAACCAAGAAGATTGACAAAGGCAGGGTGATACAAAATTATTTATATGGACTTTAGTGGTAACACAGGTGGATAGGTTGGCGAAGAAGGCATATGGCACACCTGCCTTCACAGGTTGGAGCTTAGAAAATAAAAGTTGGAGGTTATGTTGCAATTTTACAAAACACTGGCTGGGCCATACTTGTCCAGTTTTGCACTGAACAACTTTAGTTTATGGAAGAGATTGGACAGCCCTACTTTTTTTGCCCTGGAGCAAAGGAAGCCAAAGGATGCTTTGACCAAGGTGCATAAGATTTTAACAAGTATAAATAAGGTACATAGTCAGAATCTCTTTTCCAGGCTAGGGCTATCAAGAACAATGGGACATAGGTTTAATATAACAGAAAGGAGCTTTAAAGGCGATTTGAGGGGAAAGTGTTAAAATCTCATGAAAAGTGTTTGGGGGAGGGCAACCTAAGGGAAGGAGGGGGTAGGCATAGCAACTGGGTCCTCTGGCACTGAGTCTGGGACAGTGGCTCAGAAGAGAAGAGATTTGAAGAGGACTGCAATAGTGATCGGAGATTTCATAGCTAAAGGAAAAAAGATGAGATTCTGTGGATGCGATAGAGACACCTAGATGGTATGTTGCCTCCCAGGTGCCAGGGTCAGGGGTGTCTCCAATCAGGTCGAAAGGGGGAGGTGAGCAGCCAGAAGTCTTCATACATATTGGCACCAATAACATAGGGTGGAAAAGTGAGGAGGTCCTGAACAGAGATTTCAGGGAGCTAAAATGCGTAATCTCCAGGGTAGTAACCTCTGGAATGCTGCCTGTGCCACATGCCAGTGAGGGTAAGAATATGAGCATCTGGCAGATGAGTATATAGCTGTGGAACTGGTGCAGGTGGCGGGCATTTAGATTACTGGATCATTGGGATCGCTTTGGAAGGTATGACTTTTACAAAAGGGACAAGTTACACCTGAACCTGAGGGAGACCAATATCATCGCGGTCAGGTTTGCTAGGGCTGATGATGGGGTAGTAGGTTTACAAACACACTGCTGCATTGCTAGCAAGGAAAGGCTAACAATAGGACAAAATTGCAGTCAATATGAGTTGCAAAGTAAAAAGGAGACAAAATCAAAAAGAGTGATGAATGCAGGACTGAAGGTGTTACATATGAATGCATGGAGTATATAGAATAAGGAATATGAACATAGCACAGTTGCAGATCAGCATGTATGACATTGTGGGCATCACTGAATAGTGGCTGCAAGAAGATTATAGCTGGGAGCTTAACATCCAAGCATACATTTTGTATCAAAGGAACGGGCAGGTAGGCAGAGGTGGTGGGATGGTTCTGTTGGTAAAAAAATGAAATCAAATCATTAGAAAGAGGTGACACAGGAATGGAAGCTGTAGAATCATTGCATGTCGAGCTAAGCAGCAGCAAGGTAAAAAGACCCAGATGGAAGTTACATACAGATCTCAGAACAGTAGCAAAGATGTGGCCAAGAAATTATAACGAGAGAAAGAAAATGCATGTCAAAGGGGCAATGTTATGATAGTCATGGGGGGGAGGGAGGGTCCATGTGCAGGAGGATTGTAAAAATCAGGTTGGTGCTAGATCCCAAGATAGCTATTTAGAAAAGCTTGTGATTGAGCACACAAGGGAATTAGATATTCTGGATTGGCCATTGTGCAATGAACTGGAATTAATTAAAGAGCTTAAGGTAAAGGGACAGTGATCATTATAAGATGAATTCATCCCGCAATTAGAGAAGGAGAGGCTAAAGTCAAATGTATTAGTATTACAGTGGAGTAAAGGGAATTACAGTAGCATGAGAGCGGACTGGCCAAAATTAGCAGGGATGACAGCAGAGCATCATGGCTGACAAGAAAAGTCAAAGCCAAAGAGAGGGCATATAATAGAGCAAAAATTAGTGGGAAGTGAGAGGATTAGTAAGCTTTTTAAAACCAACAGAAGACAAATTAAAAAATCATTATGGAAAAGATGGGCTATGAAGGTAAGGTAGCCAATAATATTAAAGAAAATGCAAAAAGTTTCTTCAGATATACAAAGTGTAAAAGAGAGGCAAAAGTAGATATTAGACCACTGCAAAATGATGTTGGAGAGGTAGTAACGGTGGACAAGGAAATGGCAGACCAACTAATTATGTATGTTGCATTTATTTTTCCCTGTAGAAGACACTGGCTGTATGCCAGAAGTTCGAGTGTCAGGGGGCAGAAGTGAGCGAAGTTGCCATTGCTAGGATGAAGGTGCCTGGGAAACTGAAAGGTCTGAAGATAAGTAAGTCACCTGGACCAGATGGTCTACACCCCAGGAAGGTCGAAGTAGGTTCACAAAAATGATGCCGGGATAGAAAGGCTCATCATATGAGGAGCATTTGATGGCTCTGGGCCTGTACTCACTGGAATTCAGAAAAATGAGGGGGGATCTCATTGAAACCAATCAAATGTTGGAAGACCTCTATAGAGTGGATGTGAAAAAGATGTTTCCTATAGCTTGGGAAATCTAAGATCAGAAAACATGGCCTCAGATTAGAGGAACATCCATTTAGAACTGAAATGAGTGGGAATTTCTTTAGCTGGACAGTGAATTCATTTCCACAGCTGAATGTGGAAGCCAAGTCATTGGGTATATTTAAGGCAGAGGTAGGCTCTTGATTAGTCAGAGCATGAAAGGATACAGCAGTAGGCAGGAGATTAGGGCTGAGACAGAAATGGATCAGCCATGATGAAATGGAAGAGCAGACTCAATGGGTCAAATGGCCTAATTCTGCTCCTATATCTTATGGTCTCGAACCTGATGCCAGATACATTGGTGGAGTCAGATACAATCATTATTTTTATGATACTTTTAGACAGGCACTTAAAAAGGCAGGGAATAGGATACAGGCCTAATGTGGAGAAATGGGATTAGTGTAGATGGACAAAAAGTTAGCATAAATGTGATAGACCAAAGGACCAAATTCAGTGCTGTGTAACTGTATGAAAGAATTAGTAACCCAGTCTTTGCGATTTCCCCACCTTCAGCCATGCTGTTATGTGAATGGTATGAAGAGAAGGGCAAAATAGAAGAATTTAAAAAATTGGATTTTAAAAGGTCATTTGTCTTGAAGATTTAATTGTTTTGTAATCTACAAATGCTGTCTGATATCATGTCCCAAACTTGATAATAATTTGAAATTTTCAGTATATATCCTATTAAATTAACTGGTACACTAATCAAACATCAAATACACATCTTAATAACACAAGATTATTGTATTATACCCATATTAAGTGAGCACATTGGAAACTGTAGCACATGAATGTAAATCTCAAACATGCAGTATTTGACAAACTTAGAAGAAATTGTTAAAATGTATTCAACATTTATAAGCTGTTCTGCTTCAATCTGGATTCCCCGATCTATTTCTGTATTTTATTTTACATAAATGTCAATCGCCTCAATAACATTAACCATAATGACTGTCTGCTCTTATATGTACAGAAATATGACCCAGTAAATTTGGATGTCATTACTTGGGAAGATCCAGTCACTATCAAAAGAACTGTTTTTCTCAGTCATAAATTCCATCTCCCTCTCTGGACACCATTTCCAATTAAACTAAATTGTTTGTAACCTTCCTATCATATTTCACCATGTTTAGCGAATGACTACTGAGCTGTAGCATCATTAAGACCATCTAATTCCACTTCATCAATAATACAAGAACCTGTCTACCTTTAAACATTGCCCTTATCCCTTTATTTCACTGCATACTTGGTTGATTTTATTTTATTTAGAGAGACTGTGCACAGTAGATCCTCCTAGCCATGCTGTCCCAGCAACCCGACAACCCCGATTAACCTTAACCTAATTCCGGGACAATTTACAATGACCAACTGAAGTACCCGGTACGCCTTTGGACTGAGAGAGGAAACCGAAGGCACCTGGGTAAAATCCACGCATTCCACGGGAAGGATGTACAGGGACTCCTTACAGAAGCATGCTGAAATTGAGCTATAAACTCTGGGATGCCCCAAGCTGTAACAGCATCACGCTAGCCCCTATGCTACCGTGGTGGCTGGACATATTTCCACCCTACAGCACAAATATCCTATTTTTGACAAGCAGAAAATTACAAATAGATAATAAGCTAGAATGACAACACAGTTTTTAGTCAGGTTTAGGAAGGACTTACCACTGAAACTCGAGCAAGTATTATTGGGAGCCCAAAGGCAGAAACAACAATCCCTGTGGTGAAAAAATATGCAAGTTCACGACAGGCACTGCTTGCTGCATCGGTGTCATCACCCAATCTTCGTGCAATAAAGGTCGGGATAGGTGACAGGAAGTAAAATATCAGCACAAACAAGGGCCAGTAAATGCTGCAGTGGAGTTAAAAATGAAAATGAAAAATAATTAAAGTAGGAAGATTTAAACCTTTATAAATTCTACTGACAAAAGGGCTTGCATATGCCTCTAACTGAAACCAGGTTAACGTTTCATAAAACGCTCTCACTTATACTTCTAAGCCTCTTAAAAGAGGGAACTTAAATTAGTAGCCAAAATATAATAGAGCTGAAAAGCAGTAAGAAATTTAAACAAATTTGATGTTTGAGATCTTCAAATCATAGCAAATGGGCAACTGAGAGAAAGCTTGAACACCAAAATATATTAACAAGGAGTGATTACATTGCATTCTTGAATTGGTTATTACTCAAAGTCAAAGAACACTCAGTGGCCATTTTATTAGGTACTTCCTTAAGCTAATAAAGTGGCCACTGAATTATGCTTGCGGTCTTCTGCTGCAAAATCCATCCACTTCAAGGTTCAACTAGTTTTACATTCAGAGGTGCTCTTCTGCACACTACTGTAACGCGTGGTTATTTGAGTTACTGTCGCCTTCTTGTCAGCTTGAACCGGCTTGGCCATTCTCCTCTGACCTCTCTTATTAACAAGGGATGTTCACCCACTGAACTGATAAGTCACTGGATGTTTTTTGTTTCTCACACCATTCTCTGTTAACTTTAGAGACTGTTGTCCATTAAAATCCTAGGAGATCAGCAGTTTCTGAGATACTCAAATCACCCCAACAATCATTCCACTGTCAAAGTCACTTAGATCACACTTCTCCCCTGTCCTGATATTAGGTCTGAACATCTGAACTTCTTGACCATGTTTCCATGCTTATGTGCATTCAGTTGCTGCCATATAGTTGGCTAATTAGATAGTTACGTTAACAAGCAGATGTACAGGCGTACCTCATAAAGTGGCCACTGAGTGCAAATTTATCAATGTCCGTATACAGTATGTTGCCATATACTACCTTGAGATTCACTTTCTCACAGGTATTTACAGGAAAATAGGGAAACACTAAGATTATACACTAAAAAAAACTAAAACATAAAAACTGATAAACAACCAACATGCAAAAGAAGATTGTTCAAAACAAAATAATACTGAAACACGATTTGTGGAGTCATTGAAAGCGAGGCTGTAGGTTGTGAAATTAGTTCAGAGTTGTGATGAGTCTTCAACAGTTCAGAAGTCTGATAATTATAGGGTAACCACCACTACTTTATTATTTCCAGTCAGTCACTTTATGTACAGACACGCCTGTGCTGGTATCACTTTATGGACACACAATCAATGTATATAAGCTTAGATTTATTGTGCTTTTTTATAATTGCGTTCTTTATCTTACTGTGTTTCTTTTGTGCTGCATCAGATCCAAAATAACAATTATTTCATTCTCGTGTATATTTATGTACTGGAAATGACATCAAACAATCTTGACAACATTAAACCATTCTTGATGTGTGATCCAAGGCTCCTGTTCCTCCAGTCCGATGGTAGTAGCATGGTGGAGGTTGCTGATGATGGATGTTGCTTTCTTACAATAACAGTCCATGTAAATGTGCTCAAAAGTGGGAAGGGCTTTGCTTGTGATACACTGGGCTGCATCCACCACTTTCTGTAGACCTTTCTACTGCCAACTTCAGCATACTTTGATCCTCATTCCTTTCAAATACTGATTCTTTAATGGCACAGGTCTTTGTGCTTGCACTGTGCAAATATTCTCTTAATTACATTTAAAAGAAATGCAGTTAAATGATCAAACTGGAATAAATGGTAAGGCAAAGAAGACTATGTAGGAACAAGAAACAAGGAAGAATTGGTGGGTGAACGACTAGTTTCTGCTGTGCTGCAGATCATGACCTTTCCTGGAGGTTTTCCAATTGCTTGCTTGGTGGCTGGAGGGTGCCGATGCTTTTTGCTGAAGTAACTGGGGGACGGAGAGGGTCGATGCTGTGTGCGTGGGAAGAGGAGTAGGGGGGCTTTGGGGTTCTAATGTTTTTACTGTCACTTATTCTTTGGGATACTCTGTTTTCATGGATGTCTGCAAAGAACAAGATTTTCAGGTTGCATATTGTATACATTCTCTGATATTAAATGGAACTGTTGAAAACATTGGAGCAAAACATCAATTTGTTTGAACTAGAGGCACAATAGAAAGTAACAAATAAGGGGACATAGTTAAGTGTGGAATAGATATAAGATTGGGTATAAGAATTTGATTGGTAGAAAAGAGGCAACTGACATCAGATCTGCACCTTGTCTCCTACTCCAGGCCTAGCTTTTCCCAAGCACCTACAAAACTGCAAAACCTGTCGTTGAACTGGAACACCTTCTAATAATCTGTTCACACCATCAAATTCTGTCCTTTCCAATACTTTGCCCTTTTCCCAGTTCTGCTGGATCCACTAAATTTCACATATAAAGAATTGCATGTATTTTCCAATTCCAGGACCACCACTAGATTTCTCTTACCATTTTACCATTCTCTTACCATAAAAGGTTCACCCTTTTAGCTGGTCTTAAGGCATGTCAGACCATCAGGATCCAGACTGCATTTCCAAAATAACAAAATCACCACCAATGCTAATAAACTCATGACACAATACTACACAGCAGAACATTATCCTTGGTCCAAAACTTACTATAATAAGTTGGCTGGAAATGTATTACGTTATAAAACCTGTATTTTTGTATAACAAGATTAAAATGTAGTTTTTTATTCCCAATTGGCTACTTCTGAAGCTAGGAATTACTAGCATCTACCCATTTCCAAATTTCACTCATTAACTAAATGACTTTAAAACATGTCTACTTACAACAATTAGACTATGGGCTTAACCAAGAAAGTTCATGTTCAAGATAAACAAATTGTGGTTCTACAGATATGTTCTGGGCTATATAACATATTGCTCTTGAGATAACACACATCATTCTATTTTGAAACAAGGACAAATTCAGTAAAATATATTTTTCAGTTTTGCACTTTTTTTTAAACTCCAATGCTGCTCCTTTCCAGAAGATGATGGTACAATTTAACTAATTATCACTGTTTCTTAACACATCAATCAAGCACAAAATCTTCACGTGTGTGCTCTGAATAGTTTCAAGTCCATGAATGATCTCAGCTAGATTATCACACTTCTGCACGACTTATTGAACAGTAATCAGGACTCCTAATGGTTCCGCCTGCTGTTCTACACAAATATGAAAGCAAAATGCTGAAGAGAGGTAGCTAATTACCACTGAATGTAACTTCTGACTCATTAAACAGTCTTGTAGAGGGAACAAGCAACATCCACAGAATTAAAAGGAACATTATTTCCTGGTAAGAGTTTAACTGAAAAAAGTCAGAATCTTACCCGTATTGTTCAAGGGCACATCCCAACATGAGGAAAGTCAGGCCTATGGCACCACTGAAGGATAAACCAACTAGAGCTGCAAGTAAAATGGAGAGGGCAAGTTATCCAAGCATTTACAAACTATTTACATAATGTGGATATTAGACAATCTCAGTGTTTCCACGTGACAAGTTTCATTAAAAGTTGTTCACAATGATTACTGAATCTTCTCCCAACTTGAACTTCTCTTCTATTACACATTACACATACAATGAATGCCACAATGCATTGCATTTCTCACAATTCCTCATCAATCTCTACCTTTCAAGTGAACAGGAAATAATTTATCACACCCTGCTCCAACTCTTTTTCCCCCTCAATCTTAAAACTGCAGAATTAAATATGTTAAAGTATTTGTGTTGAAATATGCATACTTTTGAACACAAACTAACTTTAAATCTTACTAGTGGCTGACACTCAAGTCTTGGTACTTTCAGATAAATTTGATTAACAATCTTGAATTTTAAAAAAGTCATTAGCAATGATGACCACAAACCTGCCATCCTTACTGGTCTGGCCTAAATGCAGTTCGTGACAAACCAATATGATTGACACTTAACACACATCAAAGTTGCGTTCACCAGCAACTTTGATGTGTGTTGCTTGAATTTCCAGCATCTGCAGAATTCCTGTTGATTGACACTTAAAAAGCTCTCTGAAACCTATCAATAAATATATTGAAATTCTGAGATTTATAGATTGGACTGTAGTTCATATTGGCTTCTTTCAATTCTATGTTTTTTACATGTTCTCACCATTCTTTTTTGTGTATTAGGGGCTTGGGGTTGGGTGATTTGTTAGTTTTTGTGCGAGAGAGGGGTTGAACGTGTTAGCAGCTTGTGAATTTTTGTTTCTATCTTTTTGTAAAGGGGGGGATTGACACCTTTCTTTCAACTACTTGTATGGTTTTTGTATTCTATGGCTATCTGGAGAAGACAAATTTCAGAGTTGTATTCTGCATACATTGATAATAAAATGAACCTTTTAAATACGAGGGGTGATTGATAAGTTTGTGGCCTAAGGTAGAAGGAGTCAATTTTAGAAAACCTAGCACATTTATTTTTCCTAAATTTACACACTTAGTCCAGCGGTCATGGAGCATACAGATCCCTTCTTTGTAGAAGTCGGTGTCTTCTGGCCTAAAGTAGAAGGAGATGAGGAGAAACTTCAAACTTTCTGCATTTTCACTCAAAGAATTGAACTGCACATGCATGCAACGAGAGCTGTATAACTCATCTCCTTTTACCTTAGGCCACGAACTTATCAATCACCCCTGCTGTGGGCCACTTCTACAAAGAAGGGATCCATATGCTCCGCAACCGCTGGACTAAGTGTATACATGTAGGAGAGGACTATGTTGAAAAATAAATGTGCTAGGTAATCTAAAATTGACTCCTTCTATCTTAGGCCACGACCTTATCAATCACCCCTCGTATATCAATAAATCACCAAGTTCCAGTACAATTACGGGTGGAAAATAAGTGCTGGCCTTGCAAATGATACCCAAATTCTGGAAGATGTATGAAAATAAACATCATCAAGATTCAGCATGTGCACTACACAGACAATGGCTACATTATGATAGATATATAGATAGACAGACAGATATACCTTATTGATCCCGAGGGAAATTGGGTTTCGTTACAGTTGCACCAACCAAGAATAGAGTATAAATAAGGAGTATGGCTGTTCAGGTGTTGGAGGTTTGCCCTTACGATTTCACAAGTAATTACCCAAAGATTTAAGAAATGGAATAAAATTTGCTGTTACAAAATAGGGGGAAAATAAGAATTGAAAAACTATTTTTTGTTCCATCTCAGTTCAATTGACTCATGCAAGTGAGACAATTTCACATAAGAATATTGTGATATGGATAATTTTTTTTAAAACATCTCTTTATTGCTTTTACAGAATAAAAATACATTAGATCATCCATAGGTTTGAAAGTACAACAAATTTAAAGAAAAAATAAAGTACATAACAAATCAAAAGGAAAAAAAACACACAAAAAAGCAAACACCCTGCCATTAAAAAAAGCAGTCAATTCAGTTCGTTACTTTCATCATCCTGAATATTGTTCTCCAGAAACTTATAGAAAATGTCCCAAATTTCCCAAAATTTGCCAAGTTTGCTTCTGTGATGTAGCTTATCTTTTCTAGAGCAAGATAAGAAGTCATTCCTTTCAGCCATTGTGAGAGCCCACGGGTTGTTGGTTTCTTCCATGAATAGGCTATTCAGCGTTTGGCTTCCAAAATACAAATATTAAGCAGAGACCTTACATTTTTGGAGGTTACAAAGTCCTTTGGATAAATATTCAGAATACATAATTTAGGATCAAGGGACACCTTTTTTCCAATAATCTGACTAATCAAATCCAGCACCTTCTTCCAGAAGCAGATTATCTGGGGGCACTCCCACATACAATGGAACAGAGACCCCTTTTGGTGATTACATTTATTGCGTGCATCTGGAATGTTGGGGTTAAAGTGATGCAACCTGACTGGAGTAATGTACTGTCTGGTTATCCATTTTGTATTGTAGTAATTTAGAATGAGTGTTCACTGATTGAGTTTGAACTAAGGAACAAGCTCCTGACCACTGTCTTTCTAACAGGTTCTCATGCAAATCAGGTCTCCATGCTTGTAGTATGTTGTTTGACGACTCTTTGCATTTACTTGCAAACAAACTGTATAATACAGACACATGTCCCCTAGCTTCAGATAATTTCAGAGTGATGGCTTCTAGTGCTATGGATAATTTTTTAGGAATGCAAACATCCCATAATGTGAGGCGTACTATTTAACATTTTTCAAAGTATTGCGGATTTACTTAACATACAATGTGCTCCTGCATTAACTGTAGAAACAGTGTTCCAGTTTGAATTATAAAAGCGTGCTTTTAATAAAAGAAACAGAATAATTTTTTGGATACACATGATGTGCTCTTCTTTTCAATGAAGAGAACAGCATACCCATTCCTCCACCACAGATTGTTACAGGAACTCCATGAATCCTCAGTGTGAAATCCATCATGTTGCTTGTACAGTCACTGCTCATTTGTCATTACAGATCTCTAATTTGATAACTGTATTTCTTCTACATTTCTTTAGTCTAATTCCTCCAGACCTCTCAAGCCTTGGGCATCCTGTATGGTACTGATTAATATTTGTTTTCAACAAATTGCATGCTTCCATCAATCTGAGCTTTTCCTTCTCTAGAATAGTAACATCAAGATCAAAAATGGTGACAAACCCTTTCCCACCTCAATCCTCTCACATCAACTTATCACCAAACTTTGAGTTTGGTCCAGTGAAAACATTCAGGCTCAAGCGAGAAATTGCAGAACCAAGCCCACTTTACAACTTGAGAATTCTCCTAGTGAATATTTTAGTATGCTTTGGTGGAGGAGCTTGGAACATAAGTGGCAGTTTGGACAGCTCCTCAAACATCTTTGGTTATGAAGGGAGTCTTTAGCCAATCACATTTTCACTGCCCCTCTAACTGCATACCTTCATGTTCTTTTTCAGTAACACTTAAAAATTTTGACCAATGCAGCAATCAAATTCTGCCAGAGGTGAAAATTCTATGAACCACTGGCTTCACACCCAAATAAGATAGTTCTTATTTTAAGGTCGGACCACAAGAGGGAATAGCTTGTATGTACTATGTTTAGATCAAATATCTAGACCTAGATCTTTAGCCCTGACACTTTACTCCTCACTCCTTCCTCTCAAGTTAAATATATGCCCCCTTTGACACAGTGTCCAGAAAGGAATAATGTATCAGATGAAGTGTGACCAAGGTGCTGTATAGCTGATCTACATACATTTTTTAAACTTCAAAACCATCTGAAATAAAGACCTGTATTTGATTAGTTTTCTTGTTTTGTTATTTATACCCAAGTGCAACCCCCAAAAAAAATGGACAATTTCCAGGCCTTTGCCACTAATATTCAGATTTTCCATCACGGATCCAAAACTGGTTTCTCTCGCCTACATATTCAAAAATTGGTTGAGTACATCTTTCAGGTGAGGCATGAAAACCAAAGGTTAAAATGCCTATCTGTTATACTTAGAGTCAAATTATGCTATTTGAAAAGCAGGGCATTTTCCTAGATCCTAACTCCAACTCCCACTAAATCGTATTTGGTAATTAACGGCCTAATTTGTACAAATGTTGGCTGTCATTTCAATGAAAATACAATGACATACGACCAGAGCTCAGTAAAGTATCTTATCTTAATGCAAGGGTTCTCATGAAATGCGACTAGCTTGAAACGTTAATCAAAGCCAGAGTTGTTCAGCATAGAAATGGGCCCTTTGGCCCACCTCGTCCATGCCAATCTTTTTGCTCATTACACTAATCACATTACGGCTGTATCTTTCTATGCCTCTCCTACTTAAGTATCTGTTTAAATGTCTCTTAAACATGGTAATTCTACCTGAATCCACCACCTCCACTGGCATTCGAGCTATTAACTACTATGCAAAAAACTTACCCTTCAAATTTCCTTTAAAGCTCTCTCTTGTTACAGTAAACCTATGCCTCCCGATTTGATAATACACTCATTAGAAAAATATTTTAATTAGCTACCCTATGCCTCTCATAATCTTATAAACTTCTATCTGATCACCGTTCAGCCTCCTTCGCTCTACATCTTCAAACTAAAGTCCTCCATTTCAGACAACATCTTGGTGGATTTCCACTGCACTTGCTCAACACAATCATATCCTTCCTTTGCTGTGGTGACCAGAACTGCACACAATGTTCCAGTGTGAACTAACCTGTGCAACCTGATGAATATTTCAAGCATTTTCCATTCATAAGCTTTTTAACTCCAAAAGAAAACATGGTATGCTGAAACCCCACATGCAGCAAGATTTTCTTCTGCACTCTCCAACAGAGCAACTGATAGATCAAAGATATCAACCCCAAAGTTATACTGCTACACAACAGCTATTGAGTCAAGCAAAAATAAGGCCTAGTATTGTATTCATTTTGTAAAGCATTTTTTCTCTTGATACGATTCAAATTTATTTGTGTATAGCCCAACGTAAACTTCCCATGAACAGAATCAAAATGGATTTAAATACAATTTTTCAAATTATTTTTAAAATATTCCTTGGTAGTATTTAAGAAAACCCCAAGTCTCGTCAGGGATGAGTTATAGTTTTATGAGTGACAGCAAAATCTTGGAGGGCAGGAACCATTTAAAAACTCAGTCTTGTCAGTAGTGAGTCTTCACTGAGCCAGTGTTAGTGGAGTGGGCATTTTTGGAATGGGGCAGTGTTAGAGTGGTCCAACTTTGGCTCAACAGGCTCAACCAAGAACAGGCTTGAGGAAGCACAGTTGGAAGTTCTAAGTTTATTTTTTGTTCCACTTTGTCTATTAGTCCATAGCTAGTCTGCTGAGAATTGGTCCAGAGTTCCATGAGTGAGATGAAAGAACTTTGGATTCCTGCTAACTACATCTGCATGAAGTGCACCGTGCTGTAGCTCCTTAGAGACTGCAGCATGACAACTTCTGGTTCATACAGAATGAGGTGGTGACAGGAGCTACAGGTAGGTAGTCATCCCTAAGTTGCAGGAAGCACGTATAGTTGCAAGAAAAATGTTTGTGAACGCTTTGCAATTACCTGTTTTTCTGCATTATTTGCTCAAAAAATGTGGTCTGATCTTCATCTAAGTCACATTAATAGACAAACTAAATCTGGCTGAACTGACAATTGTACGTTTCATGTCTTTATTGAACACATTGTTTAATCATTCAATGCAAACTGTCCAGGCTCTTGAGGCAGCAAAAGCAGCCCCAAACTAAGATGCCCTTCCACTGTACACAGTTGGGATGAGGTTTGGGTGCTGGTGTGCAGTGCCCTCTTGACTCCAAACACAGTGCTGTGCATTTCTAGCAAAACATTCAACTTTTGTCTTATACATCCACAGAACATTGTCCCAGAAGTGTTGTGAAACATCCACGTGGCCTTTTGCAAACCTGAAATGTGCAGCAATGTTTTTTTTAAAAGGGAGCAGTGGTTTCCTCAGTGGCGTTGCCCATGAACACCATTCTTGTTCAGTGTTTTTCTTATGGTGGGCACATAAACGGAGACTTTAGTAAGTTCTAGAGACTTCTGCAGCAGGTCTTTCGCTGTTACCCTTGGGTTCTTTTGTGCTTCCTTCAGCATTGCATGTTGTGCAGTTGGTGGGATCTTTGCAGGATGCCCACTACTAGGGAGAGTTGCAACAGTACTGAATTTCCTCCATTTGTAGACAATTTCTCTTACTGTGGACTGATGAACACTCAGGTCTTTAGGAATGCTTTTGCAGCCTTTTTCAGCTTCATACATCTCTAAAATTCTTCTTCTAAGATCCTCTGAAAGTTGTTTTGATCAAGGCATGGTACACATAAACAGATCTTTCTTGTGAAGAGCAAGCTCTGTCAGTAAACTGACTTTGTGTCATTTTTAATAGGGCAGGGCACTTCTACAACCCACACCGCCAATCTCATTTAAGACCATAAGGTATAAGAGCAGAAATAGGCCATTTGATCCATCGAGTCTGCTCCGCCATTCAATCATGAGCTGATCCAATTCTTCCAGTCATCCCTGCTCCCCTGCCTTCTCCCCATACCCTTTAATGCCCTGGCTAATCAATAACCTATCTATCTCTGTCTTGGCCTCCACAACCACTCCTGGTAACAATCTCCACAGATTTATCACCCTCTGACTAAAGTAATTTCTCTGCATCTCTGTTCTAAATGGACATCCTTCAATCCTGAAGTTGTGCCCTCTTGTCCTAGACTCCCCTACCATGGGAAATAACTTTGCCATATCTAATTTGTTCAGGCCTTTTAACATTTGGAATGTTTCTATGAGATACCCCTCATTTTCCTGAACTCCAGGGAATACAACCCATGAGCTGCCAGACGTTCCTCATACGATAACCCTTTCATTCCTGGAATCATTCTCATGAATCTTCTCTGAACCCTCTCCAATGTCAGTATATCCTTTCTAAAATAAGGAGCCCAATACTGCACATAATAGTTCTAACTGTAGTCTCATGAGTGCCTTATAGAGCCTCAATATCACATCCCTGCTCTTATATTCTATACCTCTGGAAATGAATGTCAACATTGCATTCACCTTCTGCACCAGCGACTCAACATGGAGGTTAACACCCAAGTCCCTTTGCAAATCTAAATTTTGAAATCTCTCCCCATCTAAGTAATAGTCTGCCCATTTATTTCTTCTACCAAAGTGCATGACCATACACTTCCTAACACTGCATTTCATTTGCCACTTCTTTGCCTATTCCCCTAAACTATTTAAGTCTTTCTGCAGGCTCTCTGTTTCCTCAACACTACCCACTCCTCCACCTATCTTTGTATCATCGGCAAATTTAGCCACAAATCCATTAATCCCATAGTCCAAATCATTGACATACATCGTAAAAAGCAGCAGTCCTAACACCGACCCCTGTGGAACTCCACTGGTACTGGCAGCCAGCCAAAATAGGATCACTTTATTCCCACTCTCTGTTTTCAGCCGACCAGCCAATGCTCCACCCATGCTAGTAACTCCCCTGTAATTCCATGAGCTCTTATCTTGCTGAGCAGCCTTATGTGCGGCACCTTGTCAAAGGTCTTCTGATAATCCAAGTACACCACATCTACTGCATCTCCTTTGTCTACCCTCCTTGTCATTTCCTCAAAAAATTACAGTAAGTTAGTCAGACAGGATTTCCCTTTCAGGAAACCAAGCTGGCTTTGGCCTATCTTGTCATGTGCCTCCAGGTACTCCCTAATCTCTTCCCTAACAATCGATTCCATACAACTTCCCAACCACTGATGTCAGGCTAACAGGTCTATAGTTTCCTTTCTGCTGCCTCCCAACCTTCTTAAATAGCGGAGTAATATTTTCAATTTTCCAGTCATTTGGTACAATGCCAGAATCTACTGATTCTTGAGAGATCAATGTTCATGCCTCTGCAATCTCTCCATCTACTTCCTTCAGAACCGAGGGTGCATTCCATCAGGTCCAGGAGATTTATCCATCCTCAGACTATTAAGCTTCCTCAGCACCTTCTCAGTTGTAATTTTCACTGCACATACTTCACTTCCCTGACAGTCTTGAATGTCCAGTATACTGCAGATGTCTTCCATTGTGAAGTCTGATGCAAAATACACATTCAGTTCTTCTGCCACCTCTGCATCTCACATTACAATATCTCCAGCATCTTTTTTTATTGGTCCTATATCTACACTCAACTCTCTTTTACCCTTTATATGCTTAAAAAGCTTTTAGTATCTTCTTTGATATCAGTCGCCAGCTTCCTTTCATAATTCATCTTTTCCCTCCTAATGACCTTTTTAGTTTCCTTCCGCAAATTTTTAAAAGCTTCCCAATCCTCTATCTTCCCACTAGCATTGGTGTCCTTGTAGGCTCTCTTTTTTGCTTTTACTTTGGCTCTGACTTCACTTGTCAGCCACGGAAGTGTCCTTCTTCTATTTGACATTTCTTCTTAATTGGAATATATCTGCTTGCATTTCCCTCATTTTTCACAGAAACTCCAGCCATTGCTGCTCTGCTGTCCTTCCTGCTAGTGTCCCTTTCCAGTCAACTTTGTCCAGTTTCCCTCTCATGCCATTGTATTTCCTTCATTCCACTTTAATACCGACACACTGGAAATTAGCTTCTCCTTCTCAAGTTTCAAAGCGAACTCAATCATATTGTGATCACTGTTCCCCCTAGGGAACCTTAACCTTAACCTTAAGCTCTCTTATCACTTTCAGATCATTTCATTGATGGGAACACCTGACTCCAAATAGCTTTTGTAGAAGGCATTACCCCAGAGGTTCACATGCATTTTTGAATTAGACTGGAATTGTTTAAACGGTGTACTCAGCATTGACGAAAATAAATATGATTGTTTGTGTGTTATTAGTTTAGGCAGATTGTGTTTGTCTATTATTGTGACTTAGATGAAGATCAGACCACATTTTATGAGCAATTAATACAAAAAAAAACAAGTAATTGCAGAGGGTTCAGAAACCTTTCCTTGCAATTGTACCTGGGTGACTGTCAGAAGAGGGCAAGGAAATAGGCAGCCAGTGCAGCGTACCCCTCTGACAGTTCCCCTCAGGAAGTATACTTCTTTGGATACTGATGGGGCGGGGGGGTGCGGGGATTGACCTATCAAGGAAAAGCCACAGTGAGCAGGTCACTGGCACTGAGTCTGTCTCAGTGGCTAAGAAGAGAAGGAGGGAAAAGAGGAATGCAGTAGTGATAGGGGTTTCCATCGTTAGGGGAGCAGACAATAGATTCTGTGGATGTAATAAAGACACCCAGACGGTATTTTGCCCCCCAAGTGCCTGGGTCAGAAACGTCTAGGGTCATGTCTACAGCATTGTAAAGGGGAAAGAAGAACAGCCAGAAGACGTGGTACATATTGGAACCAATGACATATTCGGAAATGGTAGGAGGTCCTGAAGAGAGAAAAACATCCTCTGAGCTTTACAGTTTAATTTCTTCCACTGAGCCAATACTTAACCAACATCCTCTTGGCTCCTGTGTTATGCTACTGAATGTATTCCTAACATCTAGAAATCACCCACTAAATTTCCTTGATTAGCCTTCTCCATTATCTCCAGGAATTCAATCATTTCAGCCAAATGCAATTTGCTTTAAGAAATCTTAAATTTTTTGATTTAGCCACTCCATTTATTGCATCTGGCAAGTTATCAATAACATGTCCATCAAAATACTTGGACTGTCTGGCTCCCTCTAACGTCACTATTTGCCTGATAAACTATACACTATGGGCATTAATATCGTTCAATAAAAAATGAAAAGGTCAATACCTCACCACAATTTTTGTTCTTAAGAGCCATACTCAACCATTCAGAATATCAAAGAGAAACCGGACCCTGACATCCTATCTGACTCAAAGTTGAGTTTCCAATCCCAAACCAAATATATCACTCCCTACGTATAACAACCCTTATATACACCTTAGGTGCTGAAACAACCAATCACAACTTTGTCTCTTCTCAGTTTGACTATTCCAGTGAACTCCCAGTTGAAAGCATTCTCCCGCCATACAAAAACTCAAATCAATTTAAAACACTGCTGCCCGTATGCCAACTCATACCAGCCTGCATTATCTTCACATTAGTTATCTGTTTTAAAAGCTGATCAACATCTCTGTAATTTTCTCCACTCAAAAAAAATTTCTACCCTTGGAGTTCATCAACTTTATTAGTTTTTCATTGACAGCCTTCACTTGTTAAATCTATCTGAATCCCTGAATTAAAATCCAGTTCCTTTATCAAGCTTTTGGCCCAACACGTCTCCCTATAGGCCTCAGATATGGATTTGTGTAATGACATTTAGAAGCCACTTGAGAAATTGGCTCTACCAAAAATAAGTTACAGCTTAAGATCTTGAGGAAGAATCCTCATCCACACTCAACACATGTTTTCTTAGTAATTGAGAAACTAATTGCTTATTTGAAACATTTTTTCTCACGGTAGTGAGTACCACACTTTATCCCTGTTAAATGAAAACCAAGCAAATCAAAATATAAAAACGAGGAAATCTGCAGATGCTGGAAATTCAAGCAACACACACAGAAAATGCTGGTGACCGCAGCAGGCCAGGCAGCATCTATAGGAAGTCGGCGTTTCGGACCGGGACCCTTCGTCAGGACAAATCAAAACATAAACTGAAGAAACTCAGTTGATCAGTCAACATCTGAGAGGGAACTGTCCATTTTCCTCCCAATGTTGCCTCGCCCGCTGAGTTCCTCCAGCTGTTGTTTTTATTGCTCTAGATTCCAGCATCTGTAGTCTCTTCTGTCTAGCGTTTCAGACCATAAATAAGGAGGAAATGCTTCGGCTTGAAGATATTCAACAATCAGAATGACTGAGTGGTATACAGCATCAGGGTTCCATCTCAAATACTAAGCCTGTTCCACTATGACGCTACACAAGGGAAGGAGGGAATACGCCCGACTCTCAGTTGCAGGACAGGAGGGTGGAATCGCTCCTGCTGTTATGCTGTACAATTGGCACTCACTGTCAGGGCTCACGAGTGAAGAGCGGCACTTGGGAGGAGTTCCGCTGCTGACCAACAAGATCCAGCTTCCCAGGAGAAGCCGAGGTTTTTCGCTGTGAATATGACGACAGTGTGATTTCCGACCGAGCGGGCACCGACCCCCGTCATCCGAGTGAGGCCTCTACTATAGCTGAGGCCTCACTGGGAAGACTCCAAACGCAGTTTCGTGGGCACTGTTGAGGCGCATCCTACCTTTGATCCCCGCCATCTTCCTGCCGATCTAGCTCTGCGTTGTCACCCTTCCCCTACCAACCGAAACCATCCAATCAGCGACGCTGCCACGGGTGCAGCTGGCCAACGCGTAGCATCCTTTTACCAATCAGCAAATACTGCAAACCAGCTGACCAATAGGCACTCGCAACCTGCCGGAGGACTCACCACTTTTTACTGGTGGAGCGGAGGTGTCCAATCCGCGATCCGTTCAGGCTGGGTAACCAATCATATGGAAGATCAGCCCGTCAGTCATCAGCGCACTATTTGGCTAAATCCAAGTGAATTTTGTCCAACCACTTCCCTTCAGTGCCGTAGTGAGGGATTGAAAATAATTTGTAAATAAAAGTATTTTATAAATAAATAGTCCATATCAGCAGGAAGAGAAATTCCGCATTCAAAGAAAGGCATTTGTACAATAAGAAAGAGTTTAAATACGCAGAAATCCCGGAAATAAAATGCTAATTTTGTCGAAAAATTATCCTGAAATTATTGGATTGCCATGATTCAATTAATAATCTGGCTCGGGAACGGAGGGTGGGGAACCAAATGTAACGCTTCCAAGTTTTTTGATACACAAAACTAAATGACAATGGAAATAGTCATAGGAAATTACTGCAAAGAACCAGGCCCTTCGGCCCGTCCAGTCCATGCTGAAACCGTTTAAACTGCCTGTTCCCAAATAGTAATAACGATACAAACAAGCTTCAAGCCGAACTGAGACAAACCAAGTTCAGATACTACTGGCATTTCAAAAGGCAAATGGTTTGTTGACCTTGGTTAAAAAAGGTGCATAAAACTAAAGATTATTGGGAAATTGCATCAGAAGATATAACAATAAAGAGTTAACGTAAAATAACATATCCCTGTAAAATAATATATCGCCTTGAGATAATATAGCAGAAAAACTGATCCATCCCGGGGAGAAACCACAACATTAAAATAATATTAAATGAAGGAAGCAGCTAACAGCATTGCCAAGCCAAACAAAAAACAACCCAATAAACTTGAGGATTGGGCAGAGTTCAGGAATTAGCCAAGGAGGACTAAGGCTTTGATAAGAAAAGAGAAACAAACACAAAAATAACCTACTGAGATATATTGTAGGACCTTTAACAGTTCTATAAAGAGGAAGCTTTAGAAATTAAATTGGGTGTGTCTCTTACAGAATATGACAGCATAAGTCACACTGGGGTAATAAGGAAATGGCAAAGTAATAAATAAATGAATATTCTGAGTCTGCCTTTATGTAAGGCAGAAAATCAGGAAATAATGAAGAACTACTAATTTAGGGTGAATAAGGGCTTCAAAGGAATTAGCATTAATTTTTTTAAAGTATTGAAATTATCATAAGTGAAGGGCAATAAATCCCCTGGCCCTAATGAGATGCACTCTACAGTTCTGAAGGATGTTGCTAACAAAAAAGTGGATTCACAAGTTGTCATGTTTCAAATTCCAAATTTTGAAATGGTTCCACAGATTGGAACATACTAAATGCAATCTTACTATTTAAAAAAAAGGGGGTAAAAATAGAATTATAGACGAATTACTGTGATATTCCTGATAAAGCAATCACTTAGAATCTGCCATAAAATAAGAGGTAATCGTGAACTTGGGAAATAATGATCGGACTGAACAGACTCGATATGGATGGAAGGAAGGTTAATCAGGTTTGACAAATCTCTTGTAACCATTTAAGATTGGAAAACGCTGAAAAGATAAAGGTAAGCCTACTGATATGTTGTATTTGTGTTTGCATAAATCCATACAGGTGATAAACTACCATTTAAGAGATTATTAAACAAAATTAGAACCATAGTATTAGAGATAATATAGTGACATGGCTGAGGATTGGTTAATGTGAAAGAAAAAAAGTCCCAATGAGACAACTTCAATAGAACATAGAAATATGCAGCACATTACAGGCCCTTAGATCAACTATGGTGTGCCAAATATGTAACCTATTCTGGAAACTGCCTAGGATTTCCCTGCCGCATTGCCCTCTATTTTTCTAAGCTCCATGTACAGTATCTCTCTAAGAGTCTCTTAAAAGACCCTATTGTATCCACCTCCACCACCATTACTGGTAGTGCATTCCACACACGCACCACCCTCTGAGTGAAAAACTTACCTCTGATATCCCCGCTATACCTACTTCCAAGCACCGTAAAACTATTCTCCCTTGTGTTAACCATTTCAGCCCTGGGAAAAAGCCTCTGGCTAGCCACACAGTCAATGCCCCTCATCATCTTATACACCTCTATCAGGTCACCTTTCATCCTCTGTCCCTCCAAGGAGGAAAAGCCAAGTTCAGTCAACCTATAAAGGCATGCTCTCCAATCCAGGCAACATCCTTGTAAATCTCTGCACTCTCTCTATAGTATCCACATCCTTCCTGTAGAGAGGTGACCAAAACTGAACACAGTACTCCAAGTGGGGCCTAGCTAGGGTCTTATATACCTGTAACATTACCTCAGGGTTCTTGAACTCAATCCCACAATTGATGAATGCCAACACACCATACGCCTTCTTAACAGTACTGTCAACTTTGAGTGTCCTATAGACACGAACCCCAAGATCTCGCTGATTCTCCACACTGCAAGAGTCTTACCATTAATATGATATTCTGTCTTCAAATTTGACCCACCAAAATGAACCACTTCACTCTTATCTGGGTTGAAATCTATCTGCCACTTCTCAGCCCAGTACTGCATCCTGTTGATGTCCCACTGTAACCTCTGACAACCCTCCAGACCCACAATACCCCAAAATTTTGTGTCATCAGCAAACTTACTAACTCACCCTTTTACCTCCTTATCCAGCTCATTTATAAAAATCACAAAAGGGGGGGATGTCCCCAGAACAGATCCCTGGGGTCACCGACCTCCATGCAGAATACAAACCATCTACAATCACCCTTTGCTTTCTGTGAGCAACCCAATTCTGGATCCACAAAGCAAAGTCTCCTTACTTTCTGAATGAGCCTTGCATGGGGAACCTTATCAAATGCCTTAGTGAAATCCATATACACTACATCCACTGCTCTACCTTCAATGTGTTTTCTTACATCCTCAAAGAATTAGATCAGGCTCATAAGGCACAACCTGTCCTTGACAAAGCTATGCTGACGATCCCTAATCAGATTATGTCTCTCCAAATGCTCATAAATCATGCCTCTCAAGATCTTCTCCAACAACTTGCTCACCACTGGTCTGTCATTTCTTGGGTCATCTCTGCTCTCTTTCTTGAACAAGTGAACAACATTTGCAACCCTCCAATCCTCTGGTACTTCTCTCATCCCAATTGATGATGCAAAGATCATTGCTAGAGGCTCAGCAACCTCCTCCCTCTCTTCCCACAGAGGCCTGGGGTATATCTCATGCAGATCCAGCGACTTATCTAACTTAGTGCTTTATCCTCTTTCCTAATGTCCATATGCTCGTGTTTCAATCTGCTGTAAGTCATCCCCACAATTGCCAAGGTCCTTTTCCCTGGTGAATACTGAAGCAAAGCATTCATTAAGCACCTCCGCTACCTCCTCCGACTCCATTCACATGTTTCCACTATTGCACCTGATTGGACCTATTCTCACATCTTGCTTTTCATATACCTGTAGAATACCTTGGACTCTTCTGTAATCCTGCTCACCAAGGCATTCTCATGGGAGGAGGTCCTGAAGAGAGAACTGAGGGAGTTAGGGAGAAAGCTGAAAAGCAGGACCTCCAGGATAGTAATCTCAGGATTGCTGCCTGTGCCAGTGCCAACAAGCGCAAGAATAGCATGATCAGGCATATTAATGCATGGCTAAGAGACTGGTGTAGGGGTCAGGGCTTTGGGTTCCTGGATCACTGGGATTCTTCTGGCAAGGTACGACCAGTACAAAAAGGAAGGGTTACACCTGAACTCAAAGGGGTCCAGTATCCTAGCAGTCAGGTTTAATAGAACTGTTAGGGAGGGTTTAAACTAATTTACAGGGGGATGGGAACCAGAGTGATAGGGCTGAGGAAGGGGAAAAACAGAAATAAATCAAAGATAGCGTGCAACAGAGATGATAGAAAGGACAGGCAGGAGATGAGGCATAATCGCAGCCAGTAGGATGAGTTACAGGGCAATAGAGGTGTGGTGCAGTTAAGACAGAAAGCAACAAATACTGGACTGAAAGTGCTATATTTGAATGCACGCAGTGTAAGGAAGAAAATAGACGATCTTGAAATTCAGCTACAGATTGGCAAGTATGACATTGTGCCCATCTCTGAAACTTGGCTGCCACTGGGAGCTGAACATCCAAGGATATATGGTATATCGGAAAGATAGGTTACAAGACAGAGGGGGTGGTGTGGCCCTGTGTATACAAAATAATATTAAATCATCAGAAAGGGATGACGTAGGATCAGAAGGTGTAGAGTCCCTATGGAAACAACAGGAATTCTGCAGATGCTGGAAATTCAAGCAACGCACATCAAGGTTGCTGGTGAACGCAGCAGGCCAGGCAGCATCTGTAGGAAGAGGTGCAGTCGACGTTTCAGGCCGAGACCCTTCATCAGGACTAACTGAAGGAAGAGTGAGTAAGGGATTTGAAAGTTGGAGGGGGAGGGGGAGGGGGAGATCCAAAATGATAGGAGAAGACAGGAGGGGGAGAGATAGAGCCAAGAGCTGGACAGGTGATAGGCAAAAGGGGATACGAGAGGATCTTGGGACAGGAGGTCCGGGAAGAAAGACAAGGGGGGGGGACCCAGAGGATGGGCAAGAGGTATATTCAGAGGGACAGAGGGAGAAAAAGGAGAGTGAGAGAAAGAATGTGTGCATAAAAATAAGTAACAGATGGGGTACGAGGGGGAGGTGGGGCCTTAGGGGAAGTTAGAGAAGTCGATGTTCATGTCATCAGGTTGGAGGCTACCCAGACGGAATATAAGGTGTTGTTCCTCCAACCTGAGTGTGGCTTCATCTTTACAGTAGAGGAGGCCGTGGATAGACATGTCAGAATGGGAATGGGATGTGGAATTAAAATGTGTGGCCACTGGGAGATCCTGCTTTCTCTGGCAGACAGAGCGTAGATGTTCAGCAAAGCGGTCTCCCAGTCTGCGTCGGGTCTCGCCAATATATAAAAGGCCACATCGGGAGCACCGGACGCAGTATATCACCCCAGTCGACTCACAGGTGAAGTGTTGCCTCACCTGGAAGGACTGTTTGGGGCCCTGAATGGTGGTAAGGGAGGAAGTGTAAGGGCATGTGTAGCACTTGTTCCGCTTACACGGATAAGTGCCAGGAGGGAGATCAGTGGGGAGGGATGGGGGGGACGAATGGACAAGGGAGTTGCGTTGGGAGCGATCCCTGCGGAATGCAGAGAGGGAGGGGAGGGAAAGATGTGCTTAGTAGTGGGATCCCGTTGGAGGTGGCGGAAGTTACGGAGAATAATATGTTAGACCCGGAGGCTGGTGGGGTGGTAGGTGAGGACAAGGGGAACCCTATTCCTAGTGGGGTGGTGGGAGGATGGAGTGAGAGCAGATGTACGTGAAATGGGGGAGATGCGTTTAAGAGCAGAGTTGATAGTGGAGGAAGGGAAGCCCCTTTCTTTAAAAAAGGAAGACATCTCCCTCGTCCTAGAATGAAAAGCCTCATCCTGAGGGCAGATGCAGCAGAGACGGAGGAATTGCGAGAAGGGGATGGCGTTTTTGCAAGAGACAGGGTGAGAAGAGGAATAGTCCAGATAGCTGTGAGGACAGGGTGAGAAGAGGAATAGTCCAGATAGCTGTGAGGACAGGGTGAGAAGAGGAATAGTCCAGATAGCTGTGAGTGACAGGGTGAGAAGAGGAATAGTCCAGATAGCTGTGAGATACAGTCCCTATGGGTTGAGTTAAGAAATAGCAAGGGTAAAAGGACGCGAATGACAGTTGTATACAGGCCTCCAAACAGCAGCCAGGATGCGGATTACAAATTACAGCAGGAGATAGAAAGGACATATCAGGAGGGCAATGTCATGATAATCATTGGGGATTTTAACATGAAAGTGGATTGGGAAAACCAGGTCAGTACTGGACCTCAAGAGAGAGAATTTGTAGAATGTCTAAGGGATGGCTTTTTAGAACAGCTTGTTGTTGAGCCCACTAGGGCATCGGCTGTGCTGGAATGGGTGTTGTGCAATGATCCAGAGGTGATAAGAAAGCTTAAGGTTTAGGAACCCTTAGGGAACAATAATCACAATATGATTGAGTTCACTTTGAAATTTGAGAAGGAGAAATTAAAATCCAATCTGTCAGTATTTCAGTGGAATAAAGGAAATTACAATGGCATGAGAGGGGAACTGGCCAAAGTTGACTGGAAAGGGACACTGGCAGGAAGGACAGCAGAGCAGCAATGGCTGGAGTTTCCACAAAAAATGAGGGAAGTGCAAGCAGATATATTCCAATTAAGAAGAAATTTTCGAATGGAAGAAGGACACTACTGTGGCTGACAAGTGAAGTCAAAGCCAAAGTAAAAGCAAAAGAGAGGGCATACAAAGAAGCCAAAGCTAGTGGGAAGATAGAGGATTGGGAAGCTTTTAAAAACTTGCAGAAGGAAACTAAGAAGGTCATTAGGAAGGAAAAGATGAATTATGAAAGGAAGTTGGTGACTAATATCAAAGAAGATGCTAAAAGATTTTTTATATAAAGGGTAAAAGAGAGTTGACAGTAGATATAGGACCAATAAAAAAAGACCCTGGAGATATTGTAATGAGAGATGCAGAGATGGCAGAAGAACTGAATGTGTATTTTGCATCAGTCTTCACAGTGGGAGACATCTGCAATATACTGGGCATTAAAGAGTGTCAGGGAAGTAAAGTACGTGCAGTGAAAATTACTACTGAAAAGGTGCTCAGGAAGCTTAATAGTCTGAGGGTAGATAAATCTCCTGGACCTGATGGAATGCACCCTCGGGTTCTGAAGGAAGTAGATGGAGAGACTGCAGAGGCATGAACAATGAACTTTCAAGAATCGATAGATTCTGGCATAGAAACATAGGAACATAGAAAATAGGTGTAGCAATAGGTCATTCGGCCCTTCGATCCTGCACTGCCGTTCAGTATGATCATGGCTGATCATCCAACTCAGAACCCTGTACCTGCCTTCTCTCTATACCCCCGATCCCTTTAGCCACAAGGGCCATATCTAACTCCCTCTTAAATATAGCCAGTGAACTGGCCTCAACTGTTTCCTGTGGCAGAGAATTCCACAGATTCACCACTCTCTGTATGAAGAAGTTTTTCCTCATCTCGGTCCTAAAAGGCTCCCCCTTTATCCTTAAACTGCGACCCCTCATTCTGGACTTCCCCAACATCGGGAACAATCTTCCTGCATCTAGCCTGTCCAATCCCTTTAGAACTTTATACGTTTCAATAAGATCCCCCCTCAATCTTCTAAATTCCAGAGAGTATAAGCCTAGTCGATCCAGTCTTTCTTCATATGAAAGTCCTGCCATCCCAGGAATCAATCTGGTGAACCTTCTTTGTACTCCTTCTATGGCAAGGATGTCCTTCCTCAGATTAGGGGACTAAAACTGCACACAATACTCCAGGTGTGGTCTCACCAAGGCCTTGTACAACTGCAGTAGAACCTCCCTGCTCCTGTACTCGAATCCTCTTGCTATGAATGCCAGCATACCATTCGCCTTTTTCACCGCCTGCTGTACCTGCATGCCCACTTTCAATGACTGGTGTACAATGACACCCAGGTCTTGTTGCACCTCCCCTTTTCCTAATCGGCCACCATTCAGATAATAATCTGTTTCCCTGTTCTTGCCACCAAAGTGGATAACCTCACATTTATCCACATTAAACTGCATCTGCCATGAACTTGCCCACTCACCTAACCTATCCAAGTCACCCTGCATCCTCTTAGCATTCTCCTCACAGCTAACACTGCTGCCCAGCTTCATGTCATCCGCAAACTTGGAGATGCTGCATTTAATTCCCTCATCTAAATCATTAATATATATTGTAAACAACTGGGGTCCCAGCACTGAGCCTTGCGGTACCCCACTAGTCACTGCCTGCCATTCTGAAAAGGTCCGGTTTATTCCCACTCTTTGCTTCCTGTCTGCCAACCAATTCTCTATCCACATCAATACCATGTGCTTTAAGTTTGCACACCAATCTCCTGTGTGGGACCTTGTCAAAAGCCTTTTGAAAATCCAAATATACCACATCCACTGGTTCTCCCCTATCCACTCTACTAGTTACATCCTCAAAAAATTCTGTGAGATTTGTCAGACATGATTTTCCTTTCACAAATCCATGCTGACTTTGTCCGATGATTTCACCGCTTTCCAAATGTGCTGTTATCACATCTTTGATAACTGACTCTAGCATTTTTCCCACCACTGATGTTAGGCTAACCGGTCTACAATTCCCCGGTTTCTCTCTCCCTCCTTTTTTAAAAAGCGGGGTTACATTAGCTACCCTCCAATCCTCAGGAACTAGTCCAGAATCTAAAGAGTTTTGAAAAATTATTACTAATGCATCCACTATTTCTTGGGCTACTTCCTTAAGCACTCTGGGATGCAGACCATGTGGCCCTGGGGATTTATCTGCCTTTAATCCCTTCAATTTACCGAACACCACTTCCCTACTAACATGTATTTCCCTCAGTTCTTGCATCTCACTAGACCCTCGGTCCCCTACTGTTTCCAGAAGATTATTTATGTACTCCTTAGTGAAAACAGAACCAAAGTAGTTATTCAATTGGTCTGCCATGTCCTTGATCAATTCACCTGTTTCTGACTGTAAGGGACCTACATTTATCTTAACTAATCTTTTTTCTTTTCACATACCTATAAAAGCTTTTACAGTCAGTTTTTATGTTCCCTGCCAGCTTTCTCTCATAATCTTTTTTCCTTTTCCTAATTAAGCCCTTTGTCCTCCTCTGCTGGACACTGAATTTCTCCCAGTCCTCAGGTGTGCTGCTTTTTCTGGCTAATTTGTATGTTTCTTCTTTGGAATTGATACATTGTACCAGATGACTGGAAAATTGAAAATATTACTCCGCTATTTAAGAAGGGTGAGAGGCAGAGGAAAGGAAACTATAGACCTGTTAGCCTAACATCAGTGGTTGGGAAGTTGTTGGAATCGATTGTTAGGGAAGAGATTAGGGAGTACCTGGAGGCACATGACAAGATAGGCCAAAGCCAGCATGGTTTCCTGAAAGGAAAATCCTGCCTGACAAACCTACTGCAATTGTTTGAGGAAATTACAAGCAGAGTAGACAAAGGGGATGCAGTAGATGTGGTGTACTTGGATTTTCAAAAGACCTTTGACAAGGTGCCGCACATGAGGCTGCTTAGCAAGATAAGAGCCCATGGAATTACAGGGAAGTTACTAGCATGGGTGGAGCATTGGCTGATCGGCAAAAAACAAAGAGTGGGAATAAAGGGATCCTATTCTGGCTGGCTGCCAGTACCAGTGGAGTTCCACAAGGGTCAGTGTTGGGACTGCTGCTTTTTACAATGCACGTCAATGATTTGGACTATGGCTTTAATGGATTTCTGGCTAAATTTGTCGATGATACAAAGATAGGTGGAGGAGCGGGTAGTGTTGAGGAAACAGAGAGCTGGCAGCGAAACTTGATAGTTTAGGGGAATGGGCAAAGAAGTGGCAAATGAGATACAATGTTGGAAAGTATATGATCATGCACTTTGGTGGAAGAAATAAACGGGCAGACTATTATTTAGATGGGGAGAGAATTCAAAATGAAGAGATGCAAAGTGACTTGCGAGCAGGATACCCTAAAGGTTAAACTCCAGGTTGAGTCATTGGTGAAGAAGGTGAATACAATGTTGGCATTCATTTCTAGAAGTACAGATTAGATATGGCAAAGTTATTTCCCATGGTTGGAGAGTCTAGGACAAGAGGGCATGACTTCAGGATTGAAGAACGTCCATTTAGAACAGAGATGTGGAGAAATTACTTTAGTTAGAGGGTGGTAAATCTGTGGAACTTGTTGCCATGAGCAGCTGTTGGGGCCAAGTCATTGGGTGCATTTAAGGCTGAGATAGATAGGTTCTTGATTAGCCAGGGCATCAAAAGGTATAGGGAGAAGGTAGGGGAGTGGGGATAACCGGAAGAATTGGATCAGCCCATGATTGAATGGTGGAGCAGACTTGATGGGCCAAATAGCTTACTTCTGCTCCTATATCTTATGGTCTCATGGCCCCTTCCAGCTCTCCTAATTTCATTCTTAAGCTCCTTCCTGGAAACCTTGTAATTTTCTAGAGCTCTGACAGTACCTAGTTTCGTGAACCTTTTGTAAGCTTTTCTTTTCTTCCTAACTAGATTTTCTACATCCTTTGAACATCATGGTTCTTCTACCCTACTATCCTTTCCCTGCCTCAATGGAACATACCTATGCAGAACACCATGCAAATACTCCCTGAACATCTACATTTCTGTCATGCATTTCCCTGAGAACATCTGCTCCCAATTTATGCTCCCAAGTTTCTGCCTAATAGCATCTTATTTCCCCCTACACCAATTAAATGTTTTCCCAAGCTGTCTGCTCCTATCCCTCCTCAGCGCCATGGTAAAGGAGATAGAGTTGTGATCTCTACCTCCAAAATGCTCTCAGAGATCTGACACCTGACCAGGTTCATTTCCCAATATCAGATCAAGTGCAGCCTCTCCTCTAGTTGGCTTATCTACATATTTTGTCAGGAAACCTTCTTGAACACACCTATCAAACTCCACCCCATCCAAACACCTTGCTCTAAAGAGATGCCAGTCAATCTTAGGAAAGTTAAAATGACCCAGCTCACCAACCCTATTATTATTGTACCATTCCAGAATCTGCCTCCCTATCTGCCCCTCGATGTCTCTGATTCTATTGGGGGTGGGGGGGGGTATCAATAAAAATCATCCAGTAGAGTTATTGCCCCTTTCCTGTTTCTGACTTCCACCCACACTGACTCAGTAGACAATCTCTCTATGACTTCCTCCTTTTCTGCAGCCATGATAGTATCCCTAATTAGCAATACCACACCCCCACCTCTTTTGCTTCCCTCCCTGTACTTTTTGAAACATCTAAAGCCCGGCACACTCAGCAGCCATTCCTGCCCGAGACATCCAAGTCTCTATAATGGCCACAACGTCATAGTTCCATGTATGGATCATCCGCCTTGTTTATGAAACTCCTTGTATTAAAATAGACACATCTCAAACTATCTGGCCGAGTGCATCTTTGCTCCATCATCTGTCTACCTTTCCTCACAAACTCCCTACAAGCTGCTCTACTTGTGCACCAACCACCCCAACCTCTGGCTCTTCACTTCAGTTCCCACTCCCCTGCAAATCCAGCTTAAACCCTCCCCAATCACATTAGCTCCCTCCCAAGCTGTTGGTTTCCCTCCCTTTCCCCAGAAAACGTTCCAATGATCCAAGAACTTGAAACTCTGCCCCCTACACCATCTCCTCAGACACTCATTCATCTGTTCTATCTTCCTGTTCTGACCTTCCCTGGCTCATTGCACTTGGAGATTACCATCTTGCAGGACCTGCACTTCAGCCTCCTTCGTACCCCCTAAATTTACCGTGCAGGATCTCTACCCCTCTCCTTCCTATATCATCAGTACCAACATGTACCATGACAGCTGGCTGCTCACCCTCCCCTTCAAGAATATTCTGCAACCACTCAGAGATATCCTAGACCCTACCACCTGGGAGGCAACACACTGTCCTGGCATCTCATTTGCTGCCACAGAATTTCTTATCTGTCTCCCTAACTATCGAGTCCCCTATGACTTTTGCTCTGCCTGACTTCACCCTACCCTTCCGAGGCTCAGAGCCGACCACAGTGCTATTGGTTTGGCTGCTGCTGCCTTGCCAGATAGATCACCCCCCCCCCCAGTAGAATCCAAAGGGGTATACCTGTTGCCGAGGGGAATGGCCTCAGGGGGACTTCTTTCTCCCTTTACCTCTCTCAGTATTCACCCATCCACTCCCTGAATTGTGCCTTTGGGTGTAACCACCTGTTTAATTCTAGCAACTGCTCTGCCTCCTGGATGATCCTTAGTTCATCCAGCCCCAGCCCCTTAATGCGGTCTTTCAGGAGCAGGAGTTGGCTGCACTTCCCACAGGTGTAGTTATCAGGGAGACTATCAGGCTCCATGAATTCCCACGTCCTACAGGAGGAGCATTCCACTGCCATATCTGCCATCCTGCCTGCACTGTACAATGGGCAACTAAGACGAAATCAGCAATAATGAAAGGAAAAACATACCCTTCTTACCTGTTTCTTTGGCCTGAGGCCCTTCTTGTTGAAGCCTCTTGAGTCAAAGCCCCGAAGTTTCCACACTAACTCGAGCCCCCTTAGAAGGTTCCCCCAAAGGGAACCCTTAAATCAAGGAACAAGTGCTAGGGACACAACTGTTCACAATCTATTTCAATGGCATACTGTAGGTGAAGGGAGATTAAGCACAATATAGCCACATATGTTGCTGATAAAAATCTGAGTGACAGTGTGGGGTGAGAAAGGATACTGAATGGCTTCAGAGAATATAGACAGGTTAATCGAATGGAAAAGACATGTCAAATTGAATATGATGTGGAAAAATGTTTTGGTAAAAAGTAGAAATACAATATAGTCACAAAGAGACCGCAGATGACAAAGTCTGGAGCAAACAAAAATGCTTGAGGAATTAAGTAGCATCTGCGGAGTCAAAGGAATAATTGATGAGTCATGATCCGGCTTCAGGGCTGAGCATGTGGACAGAAGATAATCAGTATGGGCAGATGAAAGGGAGAGCTGAGACAAGGTCTAGTAAGTAATAGGCGAAACCAGGCAAGTTGGTCTCATATGCCAGACTACTGTTTATAGACTACAGTTCAGTGTTCAATACCATCGGGCCCCAGAAACTGGTGGGGAAACTGTCCTTACCAGGTCTCAACACCCCCCCCCCCCCACAATTGGACACTGGACTTCTTAACAGCCAAGCCACGGTCAGTCAGTGTGGGCAGCAATATCTCTCATGCTGAAGACACTGAGCACTGGTGCTCCTCAAGGCTGTGTGCACAGCCCGCTGCTGTTCACACTGCAGATAAGGGAGGGGTGATGGACGGATAGAGGGGAGGCATGAGGAACGGTAGGCTGGGACAAAGCAGCCCAGGTGGATAGGTATGTGGGTGGAGAAACAGAAATGGAAAAGGGAAGCAAATGGGGGTAGCGCCTGGGTGAACCAGCAAGGGTGGGGAAGAAACACAGAGCATGTGAATTACCTGAAAAAGGAAATTTCAGTTTTCATACCATCGTGTTTCGGGCTACACAAGTGGAATACGATGAGCCATTCTTGCATTCGGTCTTATTGTGTCAGTGCAGAAGGCCTAGAATCAACAAGTCATTGTGAGAATGGGGAATAATAGTGACATGTCACTGGAGGCACAAGATGTCTCTGGGGGTGGGGGGGGGGAAGGGTGCAAATGAACAGCAAACTGGTTGCCTGGTCTTTGCTTGGTCCTACTGATGTGGAGCAGGCCACACTGGGATCATCAAATGCAGTTAGAGGTCAGAAGAGGTGCGTATGCATCTCTACCACACCTATAAAGGCTGTTTAAGTCCCTGGATAGTGATGAGGGAGGTGGTGTAGGGACAGGTTCTGTACCTCATATTGTTGCAAAGGAAATGCCAAGAGACGAGGAGGGGTGAATGGAGAGAGATGAGAGGATCAGGAAGTCACAAAGTCTGAAACAGAAGTGTAGATTATATTATTGGCGAAACATTATTAGGGTCTCACTGTATGTGAAAGTTAATGTACAATTTCAGCCAGCAATTAGGAGGAGAAACTGTATGTTGAAATTTATTACAGTACTATCTGAATACAAGAGAAAAGTTGCCTTACTGGAACTGTACAGATGCCTGGTGAAACTACATCTTGAAGATTAAATGCAAATTTGATTTCTTGACTTAAGGAAATATATTTGCATTATTGCAGTAAAGGTTCACCAGATTCCTGTGAAGGTACAGTAGATTTGTTGCATGAGTAGAGATTCATAAGCTGAATTTACACCTGCCAGGATATAAAGGAATGAGATGTGATCTCATCGATAGCTACACATTCAGAAGAGATTTCACAAGGTATAGCAGAACTGATGTATTCCCTAGTATCAAAGGTCACAGTCTTATTATGAAGAGTCATCCATTTAGGATGGAGACTTTGCACAGAATAATTACAAATAGAATATCAGCATTCTATTTCTCATCTCTTTTGCACCTTCTCCAAGGTTTTGATGTGTTTCTTAAAGTTTAGTGCTCAAAACTGAATGTTTTAGTTCAGGTAAAACCAGTGTTCCAGAAAAATTCATACATCGATTCTATATTTTAGCAGCCTTCTCAAGTTGTTCAGCCACTTTCAAAGATTTTTCGGCATATATCACCAAGCCTGTTGGTTCCTGGGCATCCATTAAAACTAGCTGTTTGATTTCTTCCATTCTTCCTAAATAAAATCATTTTACAGTTTGGTACTTAAAGTTTCATCTGCTGTGTGTGTATCCCAGGGCACCTTCAAGGAGAGGTGTCTCAGAAAGGTCCAGCACCCAGGGCATGCCCTTTTCTCACTATCACCATCAAGTAGGAGGTACTGAAGCCTGAAGGCACACAATCAGATATTCAGAAACAGCTTCTTCCCCTCTGCCATCCGATTCTTAAATGAACATTGAACCGTTGAACACTACCTCACTTTTAAAATGTATATTATGTGTTTTTTTGCATGATTTTTAATCTAATCAATACACATATACTGTAATTTATTTATTATTTTTTCTCTTCTATATTATGTATTGCATTGAACTGCTGCTGCTAAGATAACAAATTTCAGGACACATGCTGGTGATTCTGATCCATTTCACAAATATGTTGCTTTGGCCATCACTTTGTTCTTATAGTGGAGTTCTGTATTTGAGTTCAGCATCACATTGAAAGTATGGGCTTTTGCGTTAATTTTCACAAATGAAAGACAGAGGTTGTTCTGTTGCCAGCCTTTGGCACCTATCACTGTACATTTTCCTCTAGCCTAAAATCTGGTCACCACTCCTCTTTCCATCTCTCAGCCAGCTTGTAGCCACATTACATCTCCTTTAATCCTGAACTTGAATTCTGCAAACAATGCACATCTATACTCACCTCATTTTACAGATGCACGGCAGACAGCATCTCAACAAGCTGCATCACTGCATTGCATCAGATCTGCAGAGTGGTGCACAGGAAGGCTCTGCAATGGGTAGTCAAAACTGCCCAATGTATCACCTGCACCAAGGACAGAAAGGTGCTGAAAAAAGGCCAGGAACATCATGAAGTATCCCACTGTGCTCATGGACTGTTTGTCCAACACCCATCAGGAAGGAGGCTACATAGCATCTTTGCCAGAACCACCAAACTCAATAATGTTTACTTTCCCCAAGCAGTAAGACTCTATCAACCCACTAAACCACCCCACCACAACCCCAACCACCACTACTTTATCATTTCCTGTCAGAAACCTTACATACAGACACTCCTGTGCATAGTGCCACTTTAATAACATGCAATTAATATATAAGCTATGTATTTATATTTATTGTTTTTTTCTATTATTATTGTGTTCTTTATCTTTTTTTTGCTGCATCAGATCCAGAGCAACAATTATTTTGTTCTCCTTCACACTTCTGTACTGGAAATGACATTAAAGAAGGCTGAATCACAATATATGGCTTTTAAGCATCTTTTACAAGGTCATATATCTCATCATCAATTACATTACACTAAATATTAATCCCTTTCCTCCAAAATTGGGAACTGAATTGTTGCGTTTAACCACCACCAGAAATTTTGTTTCCAACCATCAATTCCCAGAGGATGAAACCTCTGCAGTTATATGTGAAGCCAAGATGAACTTCCATCACCCATTTTTACTTCTGGGTTAAACTTATCTCCAAGTCATTTGTCTAGATGTCTGGATGGCCATTCTGGTAACATTCCAGTCAAGGGTCCAATACTCAATGATATAATCTCCATAATCACTCTGACTAATGTAGAACTGGACAAAGGTATCATGCACCTGTGAAGGTCAGCCATATCTTGTTAATTAATTTCAGAATTTTTATAACAAGGAATTAGCAATCAGTAATTGGAATGCCAGTTCACCATACCTTTAGAACAATGATCCTTAGTCCATGACCTTGTAAAAATAAAACTGATTCTGATAGTGCACCCTTAACTTGCTGAATATATAGCTAGAAAATGAAGGATACATAATCCCTTTTGCACACTGCATAGCACTTTTGGTGTAGTTTAAATTTAACCAAAGATGTTTACAAAAGCTTCTGAAAGGTGCCTATTTTATAAGAAAAAAATAATGAGCAAGATAGGAAACAAATTCCACAAGACTGAAATAATAAATTGTATTTAAAGAGCAATGAAACAGTTAGAACCATTAACAAAAGACAGAACATATCTGAAACGCACAAGACTTTGAGAAAAGGTTTGCAAATATTTACAGAAACGGGTTAACATAACAGAACTTGGCTTAAATCCAGGCAAAATGAATAATCCACACAAACAATTGTCCATTCATCATTGATACCAAGTTATCTTGGATGACCGGCCATTTTGGACTTTCATTAATTTCCACACTACTATCAAGAGCCATACAAAATGGAGCACAACAGCAAGCACAAAGATATCCAATTAGACAAGATCATTGGAGCCATTTGCTCTGATCATGTCACTGATGATTGCTTGATTTAAAAATTGTACGTGATTACTTGACAATCTATACTTTTGTGAATGGTTTTAATGTTGCTTTACTGTTACGTTAGTTAGAGTAACTTTGATTAACACATTCGAAGGAATCTGACTTTCTTCGAAGAAACTCCCTAATCCACTGGACTATTTGGATCTTCACATATAATCCTTTCTGTAACTTCAGAGTTTCTTCAAAAATATTCAGTGTTGGAGGAAAAGCCAAGAATTAATTGTATTTGCAGTGCAAATCAAACAGTCAGCGTTCAGCAATACACACATTTATTTGTTGTCAATAACAGGCAGTATTATGTACAATTTATAATGAACATAATTTAGAATTTAAGACATTTTCTCAACAGTCACATTTCATACAATGACATCAGATGTAACAAAGATCATAATGAATTTAACATTCAATCTATGCTTTCTTTACATTCCCCCACTCACCATCTATCCCCGCCCCATCTCATCCTACGAACACACAAGTAATAAATCAATGTTAATCGGACATTCCGTAGACCGTATATTCAGGCATAAAGACTAAATTGTGAAGCTCCTGTACTCTAATAACCATGATCTGCATGATTCACAAAAGTGCATAGACAACAAATCTTTTAGTGTTCTGCTGTATCACAGACTGTAGAATAAAGCATCTTGGGGGGAAAAGGAAAATTCAAACAGATTACATGATATATACAAACAAAATGGCATATTAAATAAAATATTTTGAATAATGCTGTAGAATTAGGATTTCTCCATTAAATTAGATAATAAGGACATACTTGAAAATGGAATTCTATATTTACAACTGGTGCTCATGATATCGTCTAGGGCCTATTTGCAGCCACTCTTACCTTGACATTCCATATGCCAATTAGCTTTTATTCACAGCTTTTCTCATTTTAAAATAGTGATTTTCGCTCCCTTTTTTTTTGCTTACTTTGCTTCAGCAAAAGAACCAAAGGAAGCTTTTGGTTATTTTGGCTTTGACAAAGCACAAAGTGAAGTACAATTTTAAGCATAACTATTTGCCTTATGTCGTTTCCTCTTACTGCTATGAGGAACCCTCATCTTGGCAATGGCTCACAGCAGCATTATTAATAACTGGAGCTTGATATGTGAGAGCCACAAGCACAGTTCCAAACCATTGTGTTTCACAATACAGCATAATGTAACAATCCCAAGCGGCTATTAGGCAGGACACTTAATGAGACTGCAAGTGAGTAATACTGATCAGTACTATCGGGAATTGAATGTGTGAGATGATGATTCCAGATGTATCATAAAGCTTGTTGCTTTACCTAGACAAGGTGTTTAATTTTTCTTTACATATACACAGACTTCGTAATGTTACATTGTCCAGCAATTAGTAACAACAATACTAATACACTAATTTCAAATGGTGTGAAATGAAAAGCAGAACTTCAACATGATAAGTTTCAAATTACATGCAACATTTTTCAGAATAAAGAATGTAAATATTAAGATTCGGGCAGAATGTTACAAATTGCATTGCAAACAAAATTAAGAGGAAAGTAATCACAGAAGGGGTCAATTCTTATTTTTATAAGCCCCCCAAAATTCATGTAGTGAATTTTTTTCAGTTATAATTTACTTTTAACAAAACCCCATGTAAAAGGACTTGTCACTGAAACAAGAATAGCTTGATTGAATGATATATACTCAATTAATTAGTAAATGAGTGCCTGTATACAGATTTACCAAGGGAAGGCAGTATACATCCACATTAAAGCAAAATAGGAACTAAACATTTAACACAGTTAGAGTCAACAGTAAATACCGGCAAATTGTTTGCATGAAATTAGTACAGAGGCTTTTGGCCTTGACTTTCAAATTCTGACCAGGCATCATTCAATTCCATGAATATCATCTTGGCATATTGTTCATATGGCTGACCAGTGGCCTGTGAAAATAAAATGAAAATACATACATCATATAGAGAATGACACTGAAAACCATAACCAGCCATACATTAGTGCCAGTTTCTTTTACTCTCTTTTTTCCCAATCCAGAATTCTAAACTCAGACAGATGATTACCTGCAAAAATTATGATTAGAAAATGGTTAGTAATCCCAAATATTCTTCACAAGAAGAAAAAAAGACAGGATGACAAAAATGACATTAGACTCTGAATATGCCAAGTTCTTTCATTTCAAATCTATCCCAATTATCTTATAATCAAATATAATCTATTTTATCTTGAAAGAAGAGTTCTTCACCTTACATTTATCTCCAGGCTTATTTCACAGGCTGTCTAAATTCACAATGATAATTTCTTGAGTGTAACAGTATCATCATTTATTGTTGATAATCAACTTTTGGAAATTTAAGAGATGTGGTGCTATTAGAAATACATCATCCTTTTCAGCCAAAGCAGTTAAATCTCACACACATCACTTGTATCATTCCAAATCCAACACATTTTTAATATGCTAAGACAAATCACTTTAAATTGCTGTAGAAGTACTTTCACCAACTAGACTGGAGTAGCTCAAGAAATTATCACCACCTAAAGACAACTGAGGATGAATACCTATATTCACAGAACTAATTTCTTCTGTTAATTATTGGCATCAGCACTCCCAAGCTGGAAAAATAGTGTTTTCAACAATTCTGACACAGGACAGACACACAAGACAAGCAGAGAAAGCAAACATTTGTGTGAAAGAAGATATTAATTGTAATTTTAAGGATTGTTTCATGTATGCTTAGCCAAGTTACATGAAATGCCTACTAGAAGAGAGTTTGAAACCAAAACAAACACAAGTTTAATGACAGGGTATCCTTACACTGACAAATTTGGATTCCTGCCAGGATGCATCTTTTTATCAAGTTAGAGCACCTGTTCTTACATCCTGTTAATGTTAATCCAAATCCTTATTCATAGATGAATATGCTTTGAGAACTACTGTAGATGCCCCAGCATTCTGAGGGCATCAATCCACTGGTGAAGCAGAATAACCTGTCACTCAAACATGGACAATAAGCTTATCTCAATACGCAAGGATGAGGCACCATAGCTGACCAGGTGCCACCAGCACTCTAAGTGAGAATGAGTGAACTTACTAGGGGTGATTGATAAGTTTGTGGCCTAAGGGAGAAGGAGTCAGTTTTAGAAAACCTAGCACATTTATTTTTCAACATAGTCCCCTCCTACATTTACACACTTAGTCCAGCGGTCATGGAGCATACGGATCCCTTCTTTGTAGAAGTCGGTGTCCTGGACCTCCAAAAGTGGTCCACAGCAGGGGTGATTGATAAGTTTGTGGCCTAAGGTAGAAGGAGATGAGTTATTAACTTCAAACTTTCTGCATAAACACTCAAAGAGTTGAACTGCACGTGCACGTAAGCAGAGCTGTATAACTCATCTCCTTCTACCTTAGACAATAGACAATAGGTGCAGAAGTAGACCATTTGGCCCTTCGAGCCTGCACCGCCATTCTGAGATCATGGCTGATCATCTACTATCAATACCCGGTTCCTGCCTTGTCCCCATAACCCTTGATTCCCCTATCCATAAGATACCTATCTAGCTCCTTCTTGAAAGCATCCAGAGAACTGGCCTCCACTGCCTTCTGAGGCAGCGCGTTCCACACCTCCACAACTCTCTGGGAGAAGAAGTTCCTCCTCAACTCTGTCCTAAATGACCTACCCCTTATTCTTAAACCATGCCCTCTGGTACGGGACTCTCCCAGCATCCGGAACATATTTCCTGCCTCTATCTTGTCCAATCCCTTAATAATCTTATATGTCTCAATCAGATTCCCCCTCAATCTCCTTAATTCCAGCGTGTACAAGCCCAGTCTCTCTAACCTCTCTGCGTAAGACAGTCCGGACATCCCAGGAATTAACCTAGTGAACCTATGCTGCACCTCCTCCACAGCCAGGATGTCCTTCCTTAACCCTGGAGACCAAAACTGCACACAATACTCCAGGTGCGGTCTCACCAGGGCCCTGTACAAATGCAAAAGGATTTCCTTGCTCTTGTACTCCATTCCCTTTGTAATAAAGGCCAACATTCCATTAGCCTCCTTCACTGCCTGCTGCACTTGCTCATTCACCTTCAGAGACTGATGAACAAGTACTCCTAGATCTCTTTGTATTTCTCCCTTACCTAACTCCACACAGTTCAGATAATAATCTGCCTTCCTGTTCTTGCTCCCAAAGTGAATAACCTCACACTTATTCACACTAAACGCCATCTGCCAAGTTTCTGCCCACTCACCCAGCCTATCCAAGTCACCTTGAATTCTCCTAACATCCTCTTCACATGTTACACTGCCACCCAGCTTAGTATCATCAGCAATCTTGCTGATGTTATTCACAATGCCTTCCTCTAAATCATTGACGTAAATCGTAAACAGCTGTGGTCCCAATACCGAGCCCTGTGGCACCCCACTAGTCACCACCTGCCATTCCAAGAAACACCCATTCACTGCTACCCTTTGCTTTCTATCTGCCAACCAGTTTTCTATCCATGTCAATATCCTCCCCCCAATGCCATGAGCTCTGATTTTACCCACCAATCTCCTATGTGGTACCATATCGAATGCCTTCTGAAAGTCAAGGTACACCACATCCACTGGATCTCCCGCGTCTATCTTCCTGGTTACATCCTCGAAAAACTCCAATAGATTAGTCAAGCATGATTTGCCCTTGGTAAATCCATGCTGACTCGGCCCAATCCTATCACTGCTATCAAGATATGCCGCTATTTCATCTTTAATAATGGACTCTAGCATCTTCCCCACTACTGATGTTAGGCTAACAGGGTGATAGTTCTCTGTTTTCTCCCTCCCTTCTTAAAAAGTGGGATAACATTAGCCATTCGCCAATCCTCAGGAACTGATCCTGAATCTAAGGAACATTGGAAAATGATCACCAATGCATCCGCAATTTCCAGAGCCACCTCCTTTAGTACCCTAGGATGCAGACTATCTGGACCTGGGGATTTGTTAGCCTTCAGTCCCATCAGTCTAATCATCACCATTTCCTTCCTAATGTCAATCTGTTTCAGTTCCTCTGTTACCCTATGTCCTTGGCCCATCCATACATCTGGGAGATTGCTTGTGTCTTCCCTAGTGAAGACAGATCCAAAGTACTTATTAAATTCGTCTGCCATTTCTCTGTTTCCCATAACAATTTCTCCCAATTCATTCTTCAAGGGCCCAACATTGTTCTTAACTATCTTCCTTCTCTTCACATACCTAAAAAAACTTTTGCTATCCTCCTTTATATTCCTAGCTAGCTTGCGTTCATACCTCATTTTTTCTCCCCGTATTGCCTTTTCAGTTAAGTTCTGTTGCTCCTTAAAAATTTCCTAATCATCCGTCTTCCCACTCACCTTAGCTCTGTTATACTTCTTTTTTAATGCTGGACTAAGTGTATAAATGTAGGAGGAGACTATGTTGAAAAATAAATGTGCTAGGCTTTCTAAAATTGACTCCTTCTACCTTAGGCCACAAACTTATCAATCACCCTTCGTAAATACCTAAGCTGGGTTTATAAAGTCCTCAATCACTTTACCTCAAAGAAAATATTTAACATAAGACAAAATTCACAGAGAATCACTTTCACTCAAACACAGGATAATCAAAACTTAATCTATATCACTTTCTCAGGATATTTACTTTACAGTCCTAATGAAAGGTCATCAACTTGAAAAGTTAACTGTTTCTTACAGCAGCTGCTAGATTTTGAGCATTTCTAGCCTTTTCTGAAATTACCAGATGTTACTGACCAATTTATTCTTTCAGCAATGAATAATTGATCTTTTTCATCGTCTTTTATTTTAAAAAAAGATCCTCATTTTAATCATCCAGTGTCAGCATATACAAAATGTGGTAATATACGTTAACTTTTCCATAATGTAAATTAGCCTCATCCTCAACCGAAAACATCTCAGAGTATTGTTCGTGAACTACATCATTTCTATATACCCTGACAATCATTTCCTTGAAGTTTGGAAACACAAGTCGCCTTTATCTTTCCAGGATCAAATTCCTTCTAGGAGTAAAAAAAATATTAGCTATTCATCCACACTTGCACTTGGCCATAATCGTCCACTGTGCTTTTGCAGAGCAAATTCTTGTCAGTCAAATATCTGAACTGTGTAACACCCTCTTCGGGGAAAATTAACATCAAGGTGAACATCTTCATGTCTTTAACCATATTGAAAGACACACTGGACCGTGGAAAATTGAGACCTGGAAATGTAAATCAATCGTCATAAAAATGAGGATGTAAAATATTGAGAGAGGATTAAAACAATGGAGTGAGAATTTTAAAAAAAGTTAAATGCAATAACACATAGGAGCAGAACCAGGCTGCTCAAACCACAGTCTACTCTGCAATACCATCATGGCTGATTTATTGTCTCTCATCCCCATTCTCCTGTCTTCTCCCTGTAACCTTTGACACTTTTACTAATCAAGAACCTATCAACTTCTGTTTTAAATATACTCAAATATACTGCCAAATCCAGTTCTAACCACATCACATGACATAATGATAATGACAAAACAGTGGTTGGTCTTGTCAACAATGATGAAACAGCATACAGGGAGGAGGTAATGCAGCTTGTGACAGGCATAAACACAACAGCACGAGTCTCAGCATGGACAAGATTAAAAAAATGATTGTGGACTTCAGGAAGGTGCAGGCTGGCCATTCCCTACTGCACATCAACAGCTTTTCTGTGAAGAGAGTCAGGAGCACCAAGTTTCTTGGTGTGCACATTACTGACAATCTTACGTGGTGCCTCAACAGCTGCTCCTTAGCCAGGAGAACACAGGTACACCTCCACTTCCTGAGGAGACAGAGGAAGTGAGGCTCCCCGCACCCCCCACCCTTGTTTTATTGTAATAGTGCCAGTAACATTATACTGTCTTACATAAACACTTATCTCACACTTTGTCAACTTGTCAATCTTCAGGCCATGCGCTAATATGACTGTGACTATGTGCTGTTTGTGACTGCACGTGCTGTGTGTGTTCAGGCTCAAACAGGTTGCCAGTAATTTTCCAATGAGTTGAGTTTGTATCTTTGATGTCAGTACCCGAACTTCATGCCATCCAATACATCTGAGGCAGGAGGATTAAGAGGTGCTGTATTAAGAGAAAATGAAAGGAGGGATGCACCTCGATGTTGATGTAGGTGGTAATTACCCAGGAACAAACAATATAAATGGAATCAGCTCTTAATCATCATCCACCCTCCAACTAATACCAATCGATCATAACTCCTCTCAGTTGAATATCACTTAGAGGTTGCAAAGGCAGAAAACATTCAGGGCAAATCAGTAGCAGCAGATTACAGAGAAAATTTGACATATTGAACCTGCACCTGTTGGTAGAGAAATCAACATAAAGAAACAAATTTACCTCATATTGTCCTCAGACATACATATCACTTGCTTACCTATCTGAGATAGTCTTGATAGGAATGATCACCCTTGAATACTTGGGAAGAGAAAGTTTAAAACAGTACTTGCTTCCATCAAGTTTGCTTGTACCAAAAATATGCACTATCATCTTGCAGAGAAGACTTAAGGATGGGTCAAAAACAAGGCAATCATGAAATGTTACAATCACCAGTATAATTGTGCATTGCCCTTGATTGTGATCTCATAGTGAATCACGTTCTCTTGATTTTGCCAAGAAACCAAATTTGGTCCAATAGTAAGTCACAGATACAAGAATCTAAGACATAGGAGCAAAATTAAGACAACCAACCCATTAAATCTGCTTTACCATTCCATCATGGGTTGATTTATTATCCCTCTCAACCCCATTTTCCAGCCTTCTCCCCATAACCTTACACCCCCTTACTAATCAAGACCCTATCAACATCCTCTTTAAATATACCCAATAATTTGGTCTTCACAGCTGCCTGTGGTAATGAATTCCACAGATTCACCATCATCAGGCTAAGGAGATTCCTCCTGATCTCTGTTTTTTTTGAAAAGCACAAGGTCATCAACAAAGCAAAGTTATCTGACAATTAATGGAGAATCAGAATAAAACTCAAGCCCTAGCACATCTGGTCAAAATCTGTACATGATCAGCTGGCAATGAATCTTAATAGGTGACTTGAAGCTATATATAAACAAAAACACACGGAGGCTGATGAGTGTCTTCAGGCAACGTCATAGGCTAATTGTACTCAACCTATTTCCCAGAGATTCCACGGTTCGAAGTGCTACTAATTGCTATAATCTGTTTTCTATAATACTTGACTGGACTCCATACACTCCAGTTATATCATCTCATGACAGCTGAGCTGTTTAATTGCACTATAGCCAGCTTTTTCCTTTCCAGCTGTAATATTGGCATCTACTGGACAAAATCTGAAATTACACACATGCATCCTGCTCCTAATCAAATCAACAACGGGCCAAGCAGCCTGCTTGAAGGGCATCAAGTAGCAACTGCTCACCAACACAGTTTGAACACCAGAATTTTTGCTCATCTCAGCATAGCCTGATCCAGACCCAGAAGTAAAGCTGAAAAATGGAGACAGCAAACAACAGGAATTCTGCAGATGCTGGAAATTCAAGCAACATACATCAAAGTTGCTGGTGAACGCAGCAGGCCAGGCAGCATCTATAGGAAGAAGCGCAGTCGACGTTTCAGGCCGAGACCCGAAGGGTCTCGGCCTGAAACGTCGACTGCGCTTCTTCCTATAGATGCTGCCTGGCCTGCTGAAAAATGGAGCCCTGGTAACAGTAAGCATGTTTGACTGCAAGCCCATGGCAACTGAATATGATATTATGGAGCCCTACATTCCTAGAGATCAAAGTTAAAATTCAACAATTATTGGACATGTTGCCAAGTGATGGCAGTGCCTGAAAAGCCTTACGCAACAGCTGAAGCTCCAGCATACCAGTTGGGAAGAAATGATCATCAATAACAGAAGAAAATCATCTGATCTATTTATCTTCAACTACATCATAATCATTGAATGTTCCCACATTTATCTGCATCTCAAGACATCAATGGCTTAATCCTTTCAGCACGTTGGGTTTTAGAAATGGGAAGTCAAGTGACTCCTTTCCAAATCATTCCTATGTTTACAAAATTGTTAATGCTTTCAAACCTATCACTTACCTGGATGGGTGCATTCAAGGGTTGAACTCCATTCAAAATAGAAAAACTACTGATTCACTGCGCTTTCACTACCCAGTTATCAATTCACTGTGGTTGCAACATGTGCCATCAACAAATTGCATGACAGCACCTCAATTTCAACCATCAAGAACAATAATAATGTTTAGAGAACAACATTGCATTTTGTCATGACCTTATTGAATAGCGGGGCAGGCTTGATGGGCCGGACGGCCTACTCCTGCTCCTATTTTTTTATGTTCTTATGCTCCCTTTCCTGATTACCATACCATCTTGACCATGATATTTTCTGTTAGTCCTGATGAAGGGTCTCCACCAGATGCTGCCTGGCCTGCTACGTTCCACCAGCATTTTGTGTGAGTCATTGGACCTTTTTTTGGCTCAAAATGGAACAAACTGCTACAAAAAGAAAATCTTTTTCTGTGAAAGATAAGCTTCGCGCACTTGACGTGATCAAGACTAAAAGTCAGACTCAAATTGCATGAGACCTCGGGATACTGGAATCAGCACTTCATAGCTGGAAGTGTCACGAAGAGAAGTTACGCGCGCCGCTTTGCAAAGTTGAAGAAGAAGCAGGACTAAAAGCCAAACGCCTGAAGACAGCCAAAGATGTCAGCCTCGATGACTCCCTGTATGAGTGGTTCATTCAAGTTCACTCAGAAGGCCTTCCAATTTCTGGTCCTACTCTCAAAGCTCAAGCGGAGAAGTTTCACAAGCAGATCAATGGAGAAACCTCACAGTTTAAAGCTAGCAATGGATGGCTAGACTGGTTTAAACGCCGTCACGGGATTTCTCAAATGTTAGTGTCAGGAGAAATTCGCTCAGCCGACAGTGCCGCTGCCAATGAATACCCGGCTGAACTAAAACCTCTTAGAAGGTGGCTACGTGGAAGAACAAGTGTACAACTGTGACGAAACAGGCCTCTGCTACAAGGTGATCCCAAACCGTACACTGACTAGCAAAGATGACGCCCACCGACATGAGGGGTTCAAACAATGCAAAGATCGCGTGATGTTGTTGTTTTGTGTAAACAAGATTGGATCACATCAGTTAAAACCGGTCATGATTGGCAACTCTCGCTCGTCCTGCTGTTTCCACCATGTCAACATGAAGTTGTTACTGTTCAAGTACACACACAGCAGCAATGCTTGGATGACAGGAGTCATCTGAGGATTGGTTTCACAAAACTTTCGTCCCTGCCGTCCGCGCTCATTTGTGTAAGCAAAAGCTAGAACCCAAAGCTCTTCTTTTGCTTGACAACTGTCCCGCTCGTCCGCCAGCTGCCAACCTAGTAAGCCGTGACGGAAAGATCCGAATTTCTTACCTCCCCAAGAACACTACGTCCAAGGTCCAGCTCCTAGATCAGGGGATCATCTCCATGTTCAAGCAGAATTACAGGCGGGAATTAATTTGTAGAATTGTAGACGACCCAACAACGCTTGATGCCTATCTGGAAAGCCTGAACGTGAAGGAAGTTTGCCACTTAGGTGGGAAGGCCTCGGCAGCAGTCAGCTTGTCATCTGTAGAGAAATGCTGGGAAAAGAGTCTGGGGCCAGCCTCTTCATCACGCCAATCCACCATGGAAGAAGATGATGACGAGCCAGATTTGTTCAGCTTCACAGAGGAAGATGTGCGTGAGGCAGAGAAGCTGTCTGAATGGAACAAAGAGGAGCTACACCAGTGGTACTCTGCCGACGACGAATGCCCAACATATGAGCACCTGACGGACGCCGAGATCGTCCATAACGTAACTATAGCACCGGCGGAAGCACACGCACGTGTGTGTGTGTGTCTATTGACTACAGTTCCATCTTCCATACCGTAATTCCAGGCAAACTTATGACCAAACTCTGGACCCTAGGAGTTAACACCTCCCTCTGCAACTGGATCCTTGATTTTCTGACCAACAGACTGCAATAAGGGTAGGTAGTAACAACTCAATTATTCTAAACCCTGATGCTCCACAAGGTTGGATTTTCAGCTCCGTACACCACTCTCTGTACACTTATGACTGCATGGCCAGGTTCTGCCATTTATGTTAGCAGGTGATACCACCGCAGTGGGCCACATCTCTTAACAATGAGTCAGAGGTCAGGAAAAATTAGAGAGCATAGTAAAACAGGGTTATAACAACAATCTTTCCCTCAATAGCAGCAAATTAAAGAACTGGTCATTGACTTCAGAAAGGGGTATGGTGCACATAGTGCTTACATCAATGGTGTTCAGATTGAGAACTTCGGGGTCCAAGGAGCGAACATCACTACCGGCCAGTCCTGGTCCAATCACGTAGATACCATGACCATGAAAGTTCAACAATGCCTCTACCTCCTCAGGAGGCTAAAGAATTTTGGCATGTCCTTGTCAATACCTACCAATTTTTTTTTTATTGATACACTTATAGAACCTGGGTGCACGTCAGCTTAGTATGAAAACTGCTCACACATGACCACAAAGAAACTGCAGAGAATTGTGAACACAGGTCAGAATATCAGAGTCTCCGTTTCATGGCATCTATCTATACTTCTTGCTGCCTCAGTAAAGCAGCTAGCATAATCAAGACTGCTTCACCTCAAATATTCCTCCATCTCCATCTCCCACTGGACAGCAGATACAAAAGCTTGAAAGCACATACAACCAAGGACAGCTTCTATCCACTGTTATAAGACTACTAAGTAGTTCTCCAAAATAAAAAGGACTCCTGAACTCAGCTACTTCGCTATGATTTTGTGCCTTATTGTTTACTTGCACGACCCTTTCTTTATTTAAACACAAAATACTCTGCAGATGCTGGGGTCAAAGCAACACTCACGACACGCTGGAGGAACTCAACAGGTCAGGCAGCATTCGTGGAAATGATCAGTCAACGTTTCGGGCCGGAACCCTTCGTCAGGACTGAAGAGGGAAGGGGCAGAGGCCCTATAAAGAAGGTGGGGGGGAGGGTCCCCTTCCCTCTTCAGTCCTGACGAAGGGTTCCGGCCCGAAACGTTGACTGATCATTTCCACGAATGCTGCCCGACCTGCTGAGTTCCTCCAGCCTGTTGTGAGTGTTGCTTTCTTTATTGCTGTTATACTTAATTTCTACATTATATTGATGTAGAACAAGATAAAAACAAAGATTTGAGTTGCATGAACAGTATGCACAACAAATTTTCTACTGTATCTCAAGATATGTTATAATAGTAAATCCATTTCGAATAGATGTCAAAGGAGCATCTAAAGATTACAAATGCAAATGCTCCTGTAGATATAAGAGACAACAGTTGCTAAATCGGCAATGGGAAAAAAAACTCCTGAACAAACTCAAGTAGCATGTATAGAAGCAAAGGAATACCAAAAGCTAAGTAGAGGTAAATAACCTTATTTTTTCACCTGAGATAGTCGTCAATGGTACAAACAATTTTCCAAGTCACCCAAACTCCCATTGCTCCATTTTCCTCTCCTTATGCCCCACCAACCCCAAATTCATTCCTCTCACCCACACACTACATCTACTGGCTCTTATCCCCTTCTCCAGTTGGTCCCTCATTCCTCCTTTACCTCGTTCCACCAATCACCTTCCTTATCAGACTCGAGTATCTGCAACCTCTTCCTTCTGCTCATCTTCCAGCTTTGTGTCTATCTCTATCCTTTGCTCTCTCCCACCAACCTGACTCCATCTGGCACCTCTTTCTCTAACATCACCCAGCAGCCAATGATTCCAGACTCCACCCAATCCTCCTCCTCCACCTCCACCAGACCCAATCTCCGTCTCCTTCCTCACCTAGTTTCATCCATCACATGGAAGCCCCTTCCATAGCCCTCTTCTGAACTCTGAATGCTGGCAATCTCCTGCCTACACTCTTAATCCTGAAGCAGGGTCTTCACCTAAATTAATGACTATCCCTTTGTCTCCACAGATGTTGCCAGACCCACCAAGTTCCTCTAACAGTTTAAAAGCGCAAACACGAGGAAATCTGCAGATGCTGGAATTTCAAGCAACACACATATCACCAGCAACTTTTTCCAACAGATTTTTTAAAGCAATTTATGGCTCTTTCCACTATTAACTTCAGGAGTACTGAGAGCAAGATGTGTTTTCCATTTCCTGGTTTATGATTTTCATCTTTACTGTGGCAAAAAAACTTTGCCTGTCAGGTGGGCCATTGGTGGATTGCCTTATGCGAACTGTTAGATTTCAAAATTCATAATCCACTGCATGGTGAACAAATTCAGAACTGAAATGCAATTAAAATCAAATGACATAGTATGTCAAATGACAAAACATGTTAAAGCTACTTCACACTGCATGCAGCAGAAACCAAATCAACACTCCCACCTTCAATTTCTGTCAAAGGCTGCCAGAGCCATTCTGAAGATGGAAATTCAGGACTATGTTGTCTATGGTCTATTACCTGCAATGCATCAGCAACTGCTTGCAGGAGGCAAAAGTTAATCAAGATTACCAAGTATTGATACCAGATAATTGTAGAACTTACCTTATCGGGGTGAACAACAAGTACTGCCTTCCGATAGACTTTTTTCACTTGTTCGGGAGTTACGAGATCTGCCATGCCAACAGGCTTCCATTTTGTTTCCCCTTCCCATAAAACAGTGTGCATAGTTGACAGTAATGCTCGTATATTTCTTTCTTTCCCTTCAATCCAATCCAGTAGCTGAAATTGAAATAATAAAATTAATCTTGAGTGATAAGCAGGACTGATGATGAAATTTACCTCTAGGGACCAGACTTTGAAGTGAAGAATCTTTATCTAGAAAGATATTTTAGGTACAAAATATTCTAAAATACATTTTGAATCTAGCTTTATCTAAAGTACCAAAATAAATTACTTGCACGTGGGGTTAGAACAATTTTGACTTTTACGACACAGTATCAACTCGCATTCAGGATATGTAACTGATGAAGAATAAAGAAAACTTATTTTGCTTCAAGTGAATACCTTATAAACACTGTTTCACGAAAATATCTAATGAACAGAATATACCACTTCCCAAACCAGAAAGTCACACAGCTATTTGGGTTAAATAACACATTTTATAGGACTTTTATTAAATTGCTAGAAATTGACATGTGGTTTCCTAAATTCGTATTGCACATGACCTTTGTAGACAGGAAGAGAGACAATTTCATCTCATTATTCTTCATTACATTGAGTTACTTGCCCACTGGTGACAAGACAACAGATTATGTAACCCAATCTCTTGCACATACATAGATACAACATAGACCAGGCTCTTCCAACTCAACGGACCACACCACCCAGCAAACCACCTATTTAACCCTAGCCTAATCAGAGGGGAATTTATAATGACCAATTGGCCTACTAACCAGTACGTCACTAGACTGTGGGAGGATACTGCAGCACCTGGAGGTTCATTGGAGATTGTAGAAACTCCTTACAAATGGCGCTAGAGTTGAACTCCAAACTCCAGAATACCCCAAGTTGTAATCGTGGCATGCTACCTACTACATCATCATGGTGCCCATGCTCTTGAGATATCTGGATTCTTAATTGAAGCATAATCCTGGTGTACCTCTTTATTTGAGTCCTGACATTTACAGACATTACTTTTGATCTTACAAGTTGTTTAGCTGTGATTAAGGCTTTTATTTTTAAATTCCAGTATTTCTTACTTCATTCTTACTATCATAGTGCAGTCACATTGAGGGTGAATTTGTTCAAGAAATAATATCTTATTTGTTTAATTTCTCATAAGCCAGAAGGAAATCTACCTTTTCCTTTGGACATAAATGAAGTTAAGACCTGGTGTTCATCTGGAAAAAAAAGTGTAGTAATTTACAAAAATGCGTAGACCTTAAACTAAATATGCACTAGCTTTTAGTAAAACTGTATTTTTGAAAACAATGGAGAATTATGTTTGTTAATTTTTTTCTTCATTTTGATTTTGAAGGCAAACAATGGTCATTTAAATGTATCTGAGTAGACAACAAGGTTTTCAATTTGCTTTCCTATAACTGATTTACTGTTCAGGAGCACATTAACTCAAATAACCAATCATTCTCTTCTAAAAGATGGTCAACCTAGTAGAAAAAAAACTCGAGTTTATGTATTCCTATAGTCAAAACAAGCTATCATTCAGTTTTCCGGGGCCAGTTTCAGACAACTGGCAAGAGGCTTAGTGGCAGGTTGGTCATCTGTCCTGGAAGACCACACTACACCTAAATAATTAAAAACACAAAAATAGGAACAGGCTACCTGCTCCCTTAAGCCTGCAATACCATTTAATATAATCAGGGCTGATCCACCCCCATCTCGATTCTTCCTCTGTGCCAGATCTCCATAGCCTTCAATTTCCCAACCTTTCAAAATTTATCAACCTCCACTTTAAATATTTCAAATAATCTATTTCCCAACACTCTTGGGAAAGTAAAGAATTGCAAAAGCCAACTGGTGGCCTAGTGGCATCAGTGCCGGACTTCGGAGCGAAGGCTCCCGAGTTTGAATCCAGCCGGCTCCCTTGCACGCTTTCCATCCATGCTGGGTTGAGCGTCGAGCATCGAGCTAGCAACTCAGCCTCGTAAAAGTAAGAATGCCTGCTAAAAAAAAATGCTATCATGACGGCATCCCGATGACTCCACTCGGAGTTAAGGGCTTTCTTCTTCTTCAAAGAATTGCAAAGTCCAATACACCTACCTAGAATAATACCTCGGGGGTGGGGGGTGGGGGGGGTATGGTAGTGCAGTGGTTAGCACGATGCTCTCCAGTACCGGTGAACGGGGTTCTATTCCTGCCACTGCATGAAAGGGGTACGTATGTACATTTTTCCCATGACTGCATGGGTTTCCTCCCACAGTCCAAAGATCCAGCAGTTGGTAGGTTAATTGGTCATTGTAAATCGTCCCGTCATTCGGCTCAGGTTAAATCAGTGGATTGCTGGGCAACACGACTAGAAGGGCCAGAAGGGCCTATTTCGCATGGTACCTCAATAATTAAATAAATAAATTTTAAATGACCAGCCCTCGTCTTGAACCAATACCAGTCTGTTGTGTATTTAATATTTGAGTAATCGCGTATGTACATTGTTTGATTAAGCATTCTTGCTAGTTTAAATAATTCATTGAGGGTTATATGCATAAATACGTGTACTCTATGTGTCACGGTACCGTGTGATATGTGTATGCCTCACTTAAAGTAAAACCGAAGTTAGACCAACATTCCCTGACTCCTGTGTCTTCCTTTAAATTAGTTCAATGATTTGAAGATACAAAACATAACATTGGTAATGAGGTATTTTTAAAATGAACCCAAGGCAGCTACAGGTTTCCCCCACCATCCGAAGGTACAGCGTTCCTATGAAATGGTTCGTAAGCCGGAATGTTGTAAAGCAAAGAAGCAATTACCATTTACATGGGAAAATTTTGTGAGCGTTCGCAGACCCAAAAATAACCTACCAAATCATGCCAAATAACACATAAAACCTAAAATAACAGTAACATATAGTAAAAGCAGGAATGATATGATAAATACACAGCCTATATAACGCAGAAATACTATTCCACAATCATTGCCGGCACTGTTCTCCATGGCAAAAATCTTACGCAAGCGTTCTCGGGAGAAAATCTTATGCAGGCGCTGTTGGCAAAAACACTCTCTCCAGTAACCTTTAAGCTATGAAGCTGCCAAATCATACCAAATAACACGTAAAAATACACAGCCTAAGTAGAAATAATGTATGTTCAGTGTAGTATCACTTACAGGAATTGGGAAGACAGCTTGCAGAGCACACTGATGATGGTGTGTTAGACTGAGTCGTTGCAGGGTGGGGTGTGGCAGTGGTCCCCCAACCTCCAGGCTGCCGACCGATACCGATCCGCGAACCATCCAGGGGTCCAGCGGTAGCTGGGAGGCACACAGCACATCTTTAAGAAAAAAGCCGAAATAAACAAGCTAATTAATTAGGTGCCGCCCGGCACGTAACTGTTGGCCCAGATCAGAGGCAATGCAATCGGCAATCGTCTCTGATCTGGGCCGACAATTACGTGCCGGGTGGCACCTGATTAATTAGCATGTTTATTTCGGCTTTTTTCTTAAAGATGTGCTGGGTGCCTCCCGGCTACCGCTGCATTCTCCACGAATTGGTATCTGTCCGGGGTCTGGGGGTTGGGGTGGTGGGACACTGGGGTGTCATCTCATCGTCGTCTGTTTCCATTAGGGCAGGCAGCTCATCTTCTCCGATGACTGCGCGCCTCGATGTCGAAGGTCGAGGTTCGTCCTCTGCTGTGGAAGGCTTGCTTGACTGCTGAGCCTCGCACATTTTTAGAGCATATAGTTCCTTGTAAGCACTCAAACCATCTTGCAAATATGTATGCCCTAAACTGACGTACCCTTTCAAAATTAAAGTCGTACTTTACCATTGCAGCGAAAATCTCACGCAGTTGCTTCACATTCAGTTCCTGGACGACTTCACTTTCGCTACTGAATTCGGTTTTGATTGTTATCCTTTCCTCTTCCAATTGCATCAGCTCTTCACCTATCAGTTCTTGGTCATGGGATGCCAAAACCTCTTCAACATCATCTTCGTCAACTTCCACAAGCCAAACTCACTTTGTCCTTACTTCGTTCACCACGATCGAAACGCTTAATTATGTCTAGTTTTACGCGAAGTGTAACACCCTTATGAGCTCTTTTAGGCTTTTCCGATACAATAGACAATAGGTGCAGGAGTAGGCCATTCGGCCCTTCGAGCCAGCACCCCCATTCACTGTGATCATGGCTGATCATCCACAATCAGTATCCAGTTCCTGCCTTATCCCCATAACCTTTGATTCCGCTATCTTTAAGAGCCCTATCCATCTCTTTCTTGAAAGCATCCAGAGACTTGGCCTCCACAGCCTTCTGGGGCAGAGCATTCCATATATCCACCACTCTCTGGGTGAAAAAGCTTTTCCTCAACTCCGTTCTAAATGGCCTACCCCTTATTCTTAAACTGCAGCCTTTGGTTCTGGACTCACCCATCAGTGGGAACATGCTTCCTGCCTCCAGCGTGTCCAATCCCTTAATAATCTTATATGTTTCAATAAGATCCCCTCTCAGCCTTCTAAATTCCAGAGTATACAAGCCCAGTCGCTCCAATCTTTCAACATATGACTGTCCCACCATCCCGGGAATTAACCTTGTGAACCTACGCTGCACTCCCTCAATAGCAAGAATGTCCTTCCTCAAATTTGGAGACCAAAACTGCACACAGTACTCCAGGTGTGGTTTCACCAGGGCCCTGTACAGCTGCAGAAAGACCTCTTTGCTCTTATACTCAATTCCCCTTGTTATGAAGGCCAGCATGCTATTAGCTTTCTTCACTGCCTGCTGTACTTGCATGCTTGCTTTCAGTGACTGATGTACAAAAACACTTAGATCTCGTTGTGCTTCCCCTTTTCCTAACTTGACTCCATTTAGATAATAATCTGCCTTCCCGTTCTTACCACCAAAGTGGATAACCTCACATTTATCCACATTAAACTGCATCTGCCATGCATCTGCCCACTCACCCAGCCTGTCCAAGTCACCCTGCATTCTCATAACATCCTCCTCACATTTCACACTGCCACCCAGCTTTGTGTCATCGGCAAATTTGCTAATGTTACTTTTAATTCCCTCATCTAAATCATTAATATATATTGTAAACAGCTGCGGTCCCAGCACTGAACCCTGCTGTACCCCACTGGTCACCGCCTGCCATTCCGAAAGGGACCCGTTAATCGTTACTCTTTGTTTTCTGTCAGCCAGCCAATTTTCAATCCATGTCAGTACTCTGCCCCCAATACCATGTGCCCTAATTTTGCCCACTAATCTCCTATGTGGGACTTTACCAAAGGCATTCTGAAAGTCCAGGTACACTACATCCACTGGCTCTCCCTTGTCCATTTTCATAGTTACATCCTCAAAAAATTCCAGAAGATTAGTCAAGCACGATTTCCCCTTCATAAATCCATGCTGACTCGGACCAATCCTGTTACTGCTATCCAGATGTGTCGTAATTTCATCTTTTATAGTTGACTCCAGCATCTTTCCCACCACCCACGTGAGGCTAACCAGTCTATAATTCCCTGTTTTCTCTCTTCCTCCCTTCTTGAAGAGAGGGACAACATTAGCCAGCCTCCAATCCACAGGAACTGATCCTGAATCTATAGAACATTGGAAAATGATTACCAATGCGTCCACGATTTCTGAAGCCACCTCCTCAAGTACCCTGGGATGCAGACTATCAGGTCCCGGGGACTTATCAGCCTTCAGACCTAACAGCCTATCCAACACCATTTCCTGCCTAATATAAATTTCCTTCAATTCATCCATTACCCTAGGTCCTTTGGCCACTATTACATCTGGGAGATTGTTTGTGTCTTCCCTAGTGAAGACAGATCCAAAGTACCTGTTCAACTCGTCTGCCATTTCCTTGTTCCCCATAATAAATTCACCCGCTTCTGTCTTCAAGGGCCCAATTTTGGTCTTAACTATTTTTTTCCTTTTCACATACCTAAAGAAGCTTTTACTATCCTCCTTTATATTCTTGGCTAGTTTACCTTCGTACCTCATTTTTTCTCTGCGTATTGCCTTTTTAGTTACCTTCTGTTACTCTTTAAAAGTTTCCCAATCCTCCGGCTTCCTACTCATCTTTGCTATGTTATACTTCTTCTCTTTTATTTTTATACTGTCCATTACTTCCCTTGTCAGCCACAGCCTCCCCTTACTCCCCTTAGGATCTTTCTTCCTCTTTGGAATGAACTGATCCTGCACCTTCCGCATTATTCCCAGAAACACTTGCCATTGCTGTTCCACTGTCATCCCTGCTAGGGTATCGTCCCATTGAACATTGGCCAGCTCCTCCCTCATAGCACCATAGTTCCCTTTGTTCAACTGTAATACTGACACTTCCGAGTTTCCCTTCTCCCTCTCAAATTGTAGATTAAAACTTATCATATTATGGTCACTAACTCCTAATGGCTCCTTTACCTCGAGGTCCCTGATCAAATCCGGTTCATTGCACAACACTAAATCTAGAATTGTGTTCTCTCTGGTAGGCTCCAGTACAAGCTGTTCTAAGAATCCATCTCGGAGGGACTCCACAAACGCCCTTTCTTGGGGTCCAGTACCAACCTGATTTCTCCAGTCTACCTGCATGTTGAAGTCCCCCATAACAACCGTAGCATTACCTTTGTGATACCTTCGAACTCATCTTGCAAATGGCAGCTCACAGGCACGTGTTTAAGCGATGCCGGCGAGAATGCCGTTCCGAATCCGGGGGAGAGCAGCTGCTCGGGGCGCGCTGCCTTTTATCGCACGCTGCTTTTTTATCGCACGCTGCCTTTCTTTGTAACAGTGAAAACACTTTCTGTTAGTGAAAACAGGTAACTAATGTAGGTCTTTCGTAACAGTAAGGTTTTGTAAAGTGAACGTTTGAAAAGCGGCGGACACTTGTACCAACCTATTGAAGCTCAGCACGACATTCAACCTTTAAAAAAAAAGTGCAGCGAAGAACTTAAAGAGTTTTAAAAACGTACAGCACATGTTCTTCTGAAGGGAGGACATGATCAAGTTTTCTTAAAACAAGGCAGTAAATAGAGGAATTCACAGGTTCATAAAGAGTGAGTACCGTGTGGTAATAATCACTAAAAAATAGCAGAAATGGCTGGCTACACTGGAAAAATTGATATGGTTGATTACACAAAAGATAACTCAAATATATATACTGACTTAATTCAGCAATATTTTAAAACAAATGAAACAGCCAACAAGGAACAAGTATCAATTTTGCTGAATGCATTGGATTAAAGGTATACAGTTTGATTTGTCTGTTCCAACCAAGCCATCTAAAATGAGCTTCACTGATATTGTGAAAGTAATGCAGGAACATTTAGAACTGAATACATTGTTGATTGCAGAAGATTTTAGGTTTCATATGTGGAATCAAAAAGAGGGGAATCTATTTCAGCATACATGACAGAATTGAAGTGATTGAGTGTTGCCAGTTCAGTAATGGGTTTAATGATACACTGAGAGATTGTTTAAGGTTGTGGAATCTTTAAAGAAAGCATTCAAAAACAGCTCTTAAATAAGCACAACTTACATTCAAAAGAGCAATAGAAATTGCTATTTCAATGGAAACCACAGACAGAGACGCCATTCAGTTGTAGTCAGGAATTAAAGTGAGCGTGAAGAAAAGTACAGAACAGAAAGCAGCTTGGCCAAACAAATTATGTTACTATTGTGGCAGGGGTTCACATACACCAAACCAATGCAGGGTTAGAGGCGAAATTTGAAGAAAATGCAACAAAATAAGACACATACAAAGAGCACAGTGGGCAGACAAAAATAAATGGACTGCACAAGGAAGAGTAAAAGCTAAAAAGTCAAGTTGCAGTTTAAAAAATAACACTAATCTGCACATCTTTGATGAGAAATCGGATAATGATGAGAGTGACACAGGTTTGTGTAGTCTTGAGATTTACAGTTTGAAAATTATTAATAGACAAGCAATAAGACATGCCAGAAGTGAATGGCAAATTATTGTAATTAAAATGGAATTGGATACTGGTTCAGCTGTTTGTCATTCCACAAAATAAGTTTTAATGGCATTTCTAAGATACCAAACTGAAGCCTGCAGATATCCAACAAAGAACTCATACTGGAGAAAAGATAACTCCTGCAGGAATGACATTTGTAATTGTGAAGTACAACAACCAACAAGCCACATTGAGCTCGTATGTGGTAAAATCCAAAGGACGAGCATTGTGGGAGTGCGATAGGCTGAGACAACTCCAACTTGATTGGAGATCTATTCACCAAATGAATGCCACATCCCCTGTAATAGAGTCAACTGAAAGTGAATTAAGAAAGGCACTGGATGATGCCACAATTGCCTCCATGCTGAACACCATAAACCGCTGCCCAACAGAGGACAAACGTGTGTTGGTGCCAACCTCTGTGCTTCTAGTTAGAAAGCATATTGGACCAAGGAAGGACCATGCTGCTCAGAAGAATTGTGAAAGTGACGAAAGCAGTGATCTGACTCTGACTACAACAGTTTTTGTAGGCTACACACCCGAGAAAGCTTCTGATATGTTAATAAGACGTTACTCGCTAAATATGGCATGTTTGAAGCTGGAAGAGAGTTCAAGGAGCGTCAGGAAAGTTGCAAGCATTCAGCTTTTGTGAGGATAGAGAAACAGAATCTACTCTGTGTGCATTCGGGTTATTGCATGAACTTCAAATGGGAGACAAATAATTGCTTATAAAAGTAGATGCAAAGACCAAAGTCCAGCTGGATGAATGGAAGGCCAAACTGAAAGCAGTCAATGCAGATATGAAAAGAGTGGATTCAAGAGATGATGTTGTGGACGAGGAAACCAGGAGGACAGATCAGATCATAAAGGGAGCAATAGAAGGATTAATAAGAGATTACTGCAGTGAACTAAATGCACGTTCCCAAAATCAAGATGCACAAAACTAGAAGAAAAAGGAAGGATAAGAGAGGTGCCCAGAGCTGTCAGAACCATTTCCTACAGTCTCAGAGTCAACTCCTACAACCACCATGCAGGAGGCTTCAGAATCTGAGATCATTTCGCAGCCACAAGTCTCACCTGCCAAGCAGTGATCCTCCTTGTCAGGAAAGACATTATCCCACAAGAATAAGAAATCCACCACAGCAATTAAATATTTTGGTCTGAATAGGAAAATTTAAAATTTACAATGCTGAGATGTCAGTATGCAGTAGTTGTATTGTATAATAAACTGCGTGTAATTGAGATGCATTCTAGGAATAATGGTGCACAGTTCCCTGAAGGTGGAATCTCATGTGGATAGGGTGGTGAAGAAAGCTTTTGGTATGCTGGCCTTTATTAATCGGAGCATTGAGTATAGGAGTTGGGATGTAATGTTGAAATTGTACAAGGCATTGGTGAGGCCAAATTTGAAGTATTGCGTACAGTTCTAGTCACCAAATTATGGGAAAAATGTCAACAAAATTGAGAGAGTACAGAGAAGATTTACTAGAATGTTAGCTGGGTTTCATCTCCTAAGATACAGAGAAAGGTTGAACAAGTTGGGTCTTTATTCTTTAGCGGGGAAAATTGAGGGGGGACGATAGAGGTATTTAAAATTATGAGGGGGATAGATAGAGTTGATGTGGATAGGCTTTTTCCATTGCGAGTAGGGGAGATTCAAACAAGAGGACATGAGTTGAGAGTTAAAGGGCAAAAGTTTAGGGGTAATATGAGGGGGAACTTCTTTACTCAGAGAGTGGTAGCTGTGTGGAACGAGCTTCCAGCAGAAGTGGTTGAGGCAGGTTCGACGTTGTCATTTAAAGTTAAATTAGACAGCTATATGGACAGGAAAGGAATGGAGGGTTATGGGCTGAGTGCAGGTCGGTGGGACTAGATGAGAGTAAGATTTCAGCACAGACTAGAAGGGCTGAGATAGCCTGATTCCGTGCTGTAATTATTAAATGGTTATATTATATAGTTATATTCTCTATTGGGTTGGAGTTTATAGCTAAGCAGGGAGGAGATTAAGCATTCTTGTTTGTTTAAATAATTCATTAAGGGTTATATGTAAAAGTACATGAATTGTATACCTCATCACGCTATTGTGTGATACGTGCACAACTTGCTTAAAGTGAACCCAAGGTTGGACCCGCATTCCCAAACTCCCTTTTCTTCCTTTGAATTAGTTTAATGTTTTGAAGACTTACGCACAAGTGAAAATATCTTACATCTACTTTGTCAAACCCCCTGAGAATCTTTATGTTTTAATACACCTTTCATTCTTCTAAACTTCACAGACCAACCTGCTTAGTCTCTCTTGACAGGACATCACTCTCATCTCATCCTTTGGAAGCTATCTGAAGCTACCAGGTAAACAGATTAATTCTCGACATCTGTCCTCACCAACATCCTATGCAATTGAAACCAACTGAACTTTTTCTACATTCTAATTCCTCTGCAATAAAGATCAAAATGCTTTTAATCCTCCTGTCTAGTTGTTACACCTGGCTGCTCCTTTTTTGTTAATGTCAGGAACAACACATAGATTCTTCTGTACTTCAGTCATGTGTAGTCACATTCCATTCAGAATTTGATCTTTACCAAATGCACAAGTGTATGACCTTACACTTTCTCACATTATACTCAACTGGCCAAGGCTTCACCCATTTACAATTTCTCACCATCCTGTTGCACAATAACAAATATTCTCCTTACAGCTCTTCCACTTATTTTTATGCCATCAGCAAACTTAGGTATCAGACAATCTGCCTCTCCTCTAGCTCAGTAACATATATAGTAAATAACAGAGGACCGAGGAACTTCTAACCTCAAAGATCTACTTATTCCAATTCAGTTTTCCATACATAACTAATTTTCAATCCATGGTAGTACATTTCCTCCAATATGACAAGCTCTAAAAAATGCAAGACAGCATATTAATTTTTAAGTAAAATAGTGCTACATAAAGTTACCTGCAAAATGAAACGTAAAACTAAATATGACAGGTCTTCTCTATTATTGTCAATCTAACTAAAATCTGTCACTTGCCTTCAATTTCTCAGGGTCCATATCTTTAGCCATTTCTTCCTTTCTCATTTCCGATATCGTCTTTGGACCTCTCTTATCCTTCTGGGATGCAAACCCTTGGCTTGACAACAAGTCCTCAAAGTTACTGTCTGCAACCTTTGGCCGAGTTCCTAAAATAAATTGGAAAATCTTTACCATAAGTCAAGAAGTTTTAGAGTCGGGCAAATTAGAATAGCGAGATGATCAATAAATTAATTAGAAGACCATTTCGAACAACCACTATTTGCATAGTCAGCGTTTTTATTTCAACTAAATGCTAACATTATATTATTTAAAGAGAACCACAGTCACAACAACAATCTTGCGAAAATAAAGCAAGACTACTTCAGTAGGTTGCATTAGTTTATGAATGAGACACATCCAAAGTGGGCTTATTGTCTAACAATGCAACTACAGACAGAATTTTTTGAAAGAAAAAAAATCATTTCAACTGATCTGATTCATAAGCCATATAAAAACGAGAATAATGGTTCTTGCCAAATGCATTCATTGGCATTCTTTTTCTAGTGCAGTTAAAGATGTTAGGTGGAAGCTAAGAGACAAGCTCGATAGCAAGTCCAACTTCAGGAGAATTTGGAGATAAGGATGGAGTAATACATTTGCAATTCAACACAAGTTATGCTTAAGAGCAACTGTGCAATAAATCACAGTGAATTTTCTGTTTCAAGCTTCTGGATACAGTTAGTGTATACAAGCAAATACATTCTCGTTGATGTCCTTGGACAGACGCCAGAAACATAATTTGTGCTGGTTTTCCCCCCCAATCCAGACAGATTGGAACAGTCCTCCTACCTTCCTCAATGAAGTTTACTAACTAGTAACTAGTTAATATGCTCCTTTCCTATCACAAACAAGAGAAAATCTGCAGATTCTGTAAATCCAAGCAACACAAAAATCCAAGCCTGCCGAAGGGTCTCAGCCCAAAATCTCAACTGTACTCTTTCCCATTGATGCTGCCTGGCCTGCTGAGTTCCTCCAGCATTTTGTGTGTGTTGATCCTTTCCTATCTTCTTTTCCATAGGATCAAAAACAGGTGTTTATAATGCTCATTACAACTGTTTATTTTGAACTACCTACAGGAACACACAATAGCAATCAGATCAAGTCACTTCGCAGGAAATCAGCCCCTTTTGTTATGTCTCAAAAATTAAGCAAATGAAATCAGAAACTAATGTAAAGGGAAAAAAACTGTTTGCTATTAATCTGTAATAAAGGAAAACACCAGAAGAGACAAAAATCTTAATTACATATAATTGAGATATTAAAGACCAGTTAGCATAGCAGCAAATTGCAGTGATAATTTAAATACAAATTTATGCGCCTGTTTAACTTCAGACCTAAATTAATCTGATACATTCCTAAAGACAAGGGGAAAAAAAGAGCCATCATTTGGTTATTCTAATACTTACTATTCTATTCACTTGTTTTGCTTGGAAGATATTAAAGAGCAAAGTAGAGAAAAGCTTTCATACTTACCAAAATTTGGTCCTCTTGATCCACGTTCTTCTCTAGAACCAATGACACTAGCAAAGCTCACATTATAATTAGGTCTATTTTGTGGAGATGACTGGGGTACTGGCTGCTGGGGCTTTGACGGTTTAGTTTGTGGCTGTTGCCATGCAGATGAACCTTGTTGCCGACCAAATCCCGCATTCTGTTGCCAAGAACCTCCTCCTACGGGTTGAGGGGATTGTTTCTGTGGAGACGCCACTGGGTGAAATGATCCTCCTGATGTCCCAGTAGGTGTGGTGGGTTTGCTCGAAAATGATGAACCACCTGTTTTTGGATCACATAACATTTAAATATTAAAAATAGTTTCTAACATGAATGATGTTCAAATCTGCAGAATATTCTATTTTATACCGTAGCAAAGTGCAATGTTTAAAAATGAAGGAAATGCAGCAGCCCAAAAAAGATTTAATAGTTAAATAATCAAACATCGAGTGATGAACCAAATTCAGACAGGGTAACATTCTCCTCAGGCTAAGATAACCTTGCAAGTTCCTCCTCTGAACACCTAGGAGCTGGTAACTAAATCTGGGAGAGCTACCACAGTGTTAGTCAATCAACTATTAAATGCAGTCCTAACCATGGATTCACACCCTACTGAAAATGTCAGGCCCCACAATCGCCATGCCTGTCTTTGCCGCCTTCTATCAACAGGTCATCTCCACCAGGTGGCAGTAGAGTGGTATTTAACAGCAGGGCAAGTTTTGGTAATTCTCAATGTCATCCCCAGAACCCATGAAATACCATGGCACTGAGTCAAGGATTGGCAAGAAAGTTTCCTCCATATTACTATTTAATGAATTTTGTCGATGTTCCATATTGAACATTACTTGGAATACTGAAAGCAACAAGGCTAAAATGTCCTGTGTTTGGAGGTCTTCAGTGACAATTGTCAATACTGGCCTGGTGGCACCACCACTCACTAAGCTATCTGAATAATGAAGACCAAGTCGCCAGGCTGGAACTTCAGTTCTCATTCTCACATTCAATATATCAGATAAAGGAAACTACTGCAGATGCTGAAAATCTGAAATTAAAAAAAACAGAAAACACCGGAAATAGTTAGGTCAGCAGCATCTGTGGAGAGAAACAGAGTTAAACTTTCAGGTCAATGACTTTTCCAAAGTTCCAACAGCATTGAAGAAATGTAGCACCATTCAAAACAAAGCAGCCTAATTTCCTGGTAATACACTAAGTACCTTGAACCTTTTAGAGTCAGGATGGCAACAGACCCTTCCTGCTCAACAAGCCCAAACTGCCCATGTACAGTCATATATTCAAGTTACTAACCGACAGGTCTTTGAAATGTGGGTGGAAACCAGAGCGCCCAGAGGAAACCCACATGGTCGCAGGAGAACATACAAACTCCTTACAGCCAGCAACGAAATTAAACCTGGGTTACTGGTTCTGTAATAGTGTTACACTAACTGCTATGCCACTGTGTTGCCTAGGTATTCCCACTTACAAGTTCCCCTCCAAATCACACCCCAGTTTGACCAGGGTAAACACTGCCATTCCTCCATCGTTGCTGGATCCAAATCCTGGAACACCCTACCCAACAGTCCTGTGACAGCAATTTCAACAGCAAGCCTGCAAGTGGTTCAAGGCAGCTGCTCAAATATTTATTGCTTATTTATCTATTATTTCTTGTATTTTCTTTCTTTTTTTTTGCACAGTTTGTAGTCTTTTGCACACTGGCTGTCTGCCCTGTTGGTGCAGTCATTCATTGATTCTATTCTGGTTATTGGGTTCATTGAGTATGTCTGCAAGCAAATGAACCTCAGTATTGTATATGGTGATATATACAACCCTGACAATAAATCTACTTTGAACTTTTGTTTTATTATCCAGCGGTAATGGGCAAGGACAACACTACTGATTTACTTTCTAAAGAATTGAGAGTTACTTTCATTGTCTATACAAGGCACTTGCAATTGTCTTCCCAAACACAATACAACCCTTGATTGCCTATACAGTCTACTGCAAGAAGCTAGCTTTTATTTATCAGGCTTTCAATAATTGTTTTGTCATTCATGTATCACTTTGTATGGGATTTAAATATATGCAATGTTCTTAAGATATTAGTTCACGTTTTACATTTTTAAAAACAGAAAAAAAACCACTTGAGCAGATGAGGTGGATGTACAAATCAAAACTGGCCTTTGATACAACTAATAGAAGGTGATCTCAGTGCCAGAGACACAAGTTCAATTCTGACCTCAAGTTGTGGCTTTTGCCTCAGTTCACTTTTGGACAATTAATAAGATTTTTATTAATGGAAAATATAACCAGTTTTCTAAAAGTTTTCTATTGTGGCTAACTCCTTTAATTCTTAGAGATTGTTAGAGATAGGATCTATAGGCATTCAGAGAATCATGGTCTGATCAGGGACAGCCAGCAAGGCTTTGTGAAGGGCAGATCGTGTCTAACAAGCCTGATAGAGTTCTTTGAGGAGGTGACCAGGCATATAGATGAGGGTAGTGCAGTGTATGTGATCTATATGGATTTTAGTAAGGCATTTGACAAGGTTCCACACGGTAGGCTTATTCAGAAAGTTAGAAGGCATGGGATCCAGGGAAGTTTGGCCAGGTGGATTCAGAATTGGCTTGCCTGCAGAAGGCAGAGGGTGGTGGTGGAGGGAGTAAATTCAGATTGGAGGATTGTGACTCGTGGTGTCCCACAAGGATCTGTTCTGGGACCTCTACTTTTCGTGATTTTTATTAACGACTTGGATGTGGGGGTAGAAGGGTGGGTTGGCAAGTTTGCAGACAACACAAAGGTTGGTGGTGTTGTAGATAGTGTAGAGGATTGTCAAAGATTGCAGAGAGACATTGATAGGATGCAGAAGTGGGCTGAGAAGTGGCAGATGGAGTTCAACCCAGAGAAGTGTGAGGTGGTACACTTTGGAAGGACGAACTCCAAGGCAGAGTACAAAGTAAATGGCAGGATACTTGGTAGTGTGGAGGAGCAGAGGGATCTCGGGGTACATGTCCACAGATCCCTGAAAGTTGCCTCACAGGTGGATAGGGTAGTTAAGAAAGCTTATGGGGTGTTAGCTTTCATAAGTCGAGGGATAGAGTTTAAGAGTCACAATGTAATGATGCAGCTCTATAAAACTCTGGTTAGGCCTCACTTGGAGTATTGTGTCCAGTTCTGGTCACCTCACTATAGGAAGGATGTGGAAGCATTGGAAAGGGTACAGAGGAGATTTACCAGGATGCTGCCTGGTTTAGAAAGTATGCATTATGATCAGAGATTAAGGGAGCTAGGGCTTTACTCTTTGGAGAGGAGGATGAGAGGAGACATGATAGAGGTGTACAAGATAATAAGAGGAATAGATAGAGTGGATAGCCAGCACTTCTTCCCCAGGGCACCACTGCTCAATACAAGAGGACATGGCTTTAAGGCAAGGGGTGGGAAGTTCAAGGGGGATATTAGAGGAAGGTTTTTTACTCAGAGAGTGGTTGGTGCGTGGAATGCACTGCCTGAGTCAGTGGTGGAGGCAGATACACTAGTGAACTTTAAGAGACTACTAGACAGGTATATGGAGGAATCTAAGGTGGGGGCTTATATGGGAGGCAGGGTTTGAGGGTCGGCACAACATTGTGGGCCAAAGGGCCTGTACTGTGCTGTACTATTCTATGTTCTATGTTCTAATATCCACTTCCTCTGCTGACCTCCAGACGCTCATTGTGCACTGCCTGATTCAACTTCAATTCTGAAGTATCTATTGTGCAGCTATATTATACCAATGTGTTATTCTCTAAGCACAACAAATTTATAATACAAAGATGCTCAAGCACACCCTCCAGGTTGTATTGAAATTGGCCTCCAATATAAATCACCCAAATAAAAAGGATACCAGGAAGCCAACCCAGTAAATACAGACATGGGATAAAAAAGGTTATTAAGTGAACACTTGCTTTGCTGTTCTCACCCACGGACAAGCAACACATGAATCCCAGGATAATGTGCATTCTCTAGTTATATTCCAATTAAAGTCTGGAGATTGTTTTTGTATTCTACATACTTACAAATATTCAATCCAGGTTTCTTCAGTACAGTACTGAACATAATACCAAGGAATAGTTCCTTTCTTTAGACAGGCAGCAAATTAAACACATTCTCACTTTCACCCTGTCTAGATCATTGCAGTCTGCACTCATTTTCTATCTAAACTAAAATTTCAATCACTTGAAAAAGAACTGGTATTTTCCACCACTTACATATAAACATCTAAGTCCGCCTCGAATCTACATTCTGTGAAACCTCACAGACCATAATAAGTGCATTTTGTCCATCCGGTGGCCTCTATTAGCAGCTGCTTACAATCACCACTGACAGCCCATTGTCAGAAATTCTCCACCAAATCCCACCTCTTCCTCCTAAATTTAGAACCTCACTAAAACCTCTAACTGAATAAATATTTGGTTATCCAGATCATCCACATACACAACAAAAATTGAATTATTTAGCCTAGTATCTATTTTCCTCAGGTTTCCTGAAATTAGCACGGAACAATTTTCCATGTTAAGAGCTTTCTTTAACGGCATTTGCTGCACCACAAGGCAGTTTCCTCTTCACCAACATCTCCACAAAGAGGAACAAGTTAATATATCTGACAGAACTAACCTGCTAAATTGGCACCAAGCGCACCCAGGTCTGCAAAGGGATCCAGTGTCTGTGGCTTGGACTGACGTGTCGGGGTACTCTGTATAGAGCTTGTAGGACTTGTGTTGGCTGACCTGCTCACACCCATGACCCCTCCTGTTTGCAAAAAGATGAAAGCAAAATGTAAATACTAACTCATTTTTGGTCTATACATTAAAATTATACAGTAAGTCACTTATAACCTCACCCACCACCAATAGTATGCATTACTATATTGTCCTGAAGGCATGGCAATAACCTGCTCCACAGTCAAAGCCAAAGTCACTTGAGTAAACTATGACCTAAACATTATGAGGATAAAGACCATTACCTCATTTTGGCAATATGTACTGTCACAAAACATCACAAAACTAGGAATATATCATGAAGGTCACAAATATCAAAACCTGTGCTAATGTTTATGAATTTTGATTATCATAGTGATTTCTGAAAAAACATATTTTTCATGACATCTTACCCAGTTGAGCTGCCTTGCTTTGAAGGAGCCATTTCTATAATCCTGCTTCTATTGATTTAAGTCTACCTTACTTTCTTGCAGAATCAGTAAATTCAATCAGGTATACAAAATTGTAATATTCTCTTTATACAAACTTCCATGTTTACTTGCGTGTCTACAGATAGACATTCTGATATGTCTATCCACGGCCTCCTCTGCTGTAAAGATGAAGCCACACTCAGGTTGGAGGAACAACACCTTATATTCCATCTGGGTAGCCTCCAACCTGATGGCATGAACATCGACTTCTCTAACTTCTGCTAAGGCCCCACCTCCCCTTCGTACCCCATCTGTTATTTATTTATATACACACATTCTTTTTCTCTCTCTCCTTTTTCTCCCTCTGTCCCTCTCACTATACCCCTTGCCCATCCCCTGGTTTTCTCCCCCCCCCCTTTTCTTTCTCCCTAGGCCTCCTGTCCCATGATCCTCTCATATCACCTGTCCAGCTCTTGGCTCCATCCCTCCCCCTCCTGTCTTCTCCTATCATTTCAGATCTCTCCCTCCCCCTCCCACTTTCAAATCTCTATCTCTCCTTTCAGTTAGTCCTGACAAAGGGTTTCGACCTGAAACGTCGACTGTACCTCTTCCTAGAGATGCTGCCTGGCCTGCTGCGTTCACCAGCAACTTTTATGTGTGTTTACTGATTTCTGTGACTTTATTCCACTTTGATCACTTTTTCCCGAGATTTTCAGCAAGCATTCAGTGCCAGCTAGGTAAATGATATCTGACATTTTTGTAATTAATCCTAGCCTCGTCATTGTTCCACAAATACCTGTGCAGGGTACAGTCAATGTGGAACACAACCCTATCCAACATTTTCACCTGAAAGCTCGATTTAATTGAATGTTTTGGATGATCTTCATGTGTATGAAAGCTGACTGCCATATTTCTGTTTAAGGAACCAATATTAATATTTAAATCTCTCCTAGCATTAATTCTTTGATGTTTGGTTGCAGGTAAAAGCACATTACTCCATTCTCTTTGTAATAGCACTCTCTGATGCATTTCTCATTTCCTCAGATCAGTGTCACTACCAATAACTTGCAAATTTTAAATATTACTGTGCTATGGACACCTGCCTAGAGGCAACCATATTTACTTAACACAGTTATTTGACGTTCAAGTCTTGTATCAAGGACGCCGAGACTTTCTGAAATTTATTCAATTTCTACCATCAAAATGCATTTTGTAACTTGGCAAAAAAATCTACTGTTACAAAATTGCCCATGAGGCTGCAAAATGTACCAAAACCAAACAGATGCACTGATGTTGCTAGGAATGAAATCTGCTGTCCTTCCCTATTCTAGCCTTAGTGCAATCCCAACAGCACAACAACTCAATTGGAATTGAATGGCATTTTAACTCTTTCACCCCACCAAACCTCCCTGACATTCAATGGCAATAACATCATTGAGCAACCCCATCATCAACATCCTGGGTAGGTCACAATTGATCAAAGATCAACTGAACCAGCCACACATAATTGCAACCACAAGAAGAGATTAGAGGTGGGACTTACTGCAGCAAGTGGCTTGTCTCTGGACTCCACAAAATCTTTACACCATCCACAAGGCCCAAATCAGGAGTATAGTGGAATATTCTCCTCTTTGTTGAATAAGTGTAGTTCCAACAGTGGAAAGAAAAATGTTCAACACAAAGCCAATCTGCTTGCATGGAATCCCAACACAACAAATTAAATATGTGGTCCCCTTTTAACATTGTAGTTTACATCACCTACACTTCCATTAGCTTCAAAAGAAATTAACTGCAGGCACATGGAAACACCACTACTTGTAGTACCTCCTCCATTCCAACTGATCCTTCAACATTGTAGGATCAAAATCTGTACTGTAATCCATTTAAATACATTGGCATAAATTCACTTCATTAACATTAGCAATTTATGGCAACAGCTACTCAGTGCAGCAAGAAACAGTCAATAAATCATTGCCTACAACCATTCTCAGCATTAATTAACTTTTCCTAGAAACACACATGGTCTTTACACTCTTGACGGCTTCCTGTACTCTAGTACTCTCTTTTCAGCTTTCCTCAAGTTGTTTTGTTTACACGTTGTCCCTGCAAGATTAAGTTACAAAAGCCAAAGAATAACTCAAACACCAGGAAACCATAACTCTGCTGGAAGACCATCTGTTGATTCAGAATAAGGGGGAAAGAAGAGGTACAGGAAGAACTATGGCAGTACCACACAGCAACAGAAAATGAAATCACATAATCCAAGGTCAAGAGAGATTCTGCTGATGCTGGAAATCTTGAGTACTACACATAAAATGCTTGAGGAACTGACTTTCTGGTTTCCTCCAGCATTTTGCATGGGTTGCTTAGATGAATTCAATCCTTGACAATCCCAGGTAGCTAGCTATTGTCAACAGATGCATAAAATATATTTGTTGCAGAATGCTATGTTTAACCTGAGGAGGCTGTTCTGTTTGCCCAGGCTGCTGAACCAGCAGATGAACTGGAAGATCCCAAGCTCCATCCTCCCATAAGATCTGGCTGAACGGAGACAGCTGGAGTACATGGCAGGACAGGGGAGATTCTACCTAAGTAAACAATATTTAACAACGTATCATACAATTTTTTTCTTTAAAACAAAATCTGCAGCATTATTGCAACATACACCCAAGGGAGTCAGCTAAATATTGAAACAAATACCTAGACGTCACTGGGACCAGGCATAAAAAAGCGTCTTACGTTAACCTCCATTTACAGAAGACGTCAGGGCAGGAGTATAAAATGCTACACTGGCACAAATGCAAAATAATTCAGATGATCAGAAGTCTAAAATAAAAGCACAAAATGCTGCAAGTAGGGAAGCACGGAGAGGGCAGATGAAAGAGAATTGAAATTACACATCTTTCATCGCTCCGCAGATGCTGCCTGGTTTGCTACATATTGCCAATGTTTTCCAGTTTCACTTACCTTCCATTTCAAGTTATCTCCACTTTTTACACTCTCAATTGTGAGCCAAGGAAATTATACCATCAAATGTTTTTGAGTAGTTGACTTATTGTTCATAGAGGAGGATAAACCAAAAAACTGAGTGGAATGTGAAATTGCAACAGCAGCATAAAGTCATAGAATCATACAGCACAGAAACAGGCCATTCAGCCCATCATGTCCATGGTAATGTTTTGCCCATTTACACCAATCCCATTTACCTGTGTTAGGACTATTATCTTTTTTGTCTTACTTTTTTTTTTAAGAAAGGGTCTGGTTGGCTCTTAACCATAGTAATTGTATCTGAATCCACCAGTCTTCTGGCAGTGTATTTCAGATATCAACCACTGCCAGAAAAAAAAACTTAACCCTTATACCCCCTTTAAAACTCTTACTTCTCACTTCAAATTATGCTCTTGTTATTGTTATCACTAGGAATGGAAAAGGGTTTTGACTATTCATTCTAACATTGTCTCTCGTAATCTTATGTATACCTCCAGATCACATCTCTTCCACTTTACCCCAAAGAGAACAAATCCAACCAATCCAATCGCTTGCCGTAACTAAAATTTTCCAATCCAGTGCTGGCCTCATGGAGCCCATGTCAGTTCAGTGCCAACGTCTGCAGATTTCTCAATCTGAAAGTAAGTAGAGCTTTTCATTCAGAGGGTCTCTCTATCTCCTTTGATCACCAGGTGTTCTGCCCCAATATGTTTTTTTCCCCTTCATGTTTTATTATTTGCAACACAAATTTAGTGCAAAATTGCTCCAAGATACCTCAAACTGTAGCTCAGGAACATCTTGACTGTACCATTGCCACACACCCAGTTGTTCACCTAACAATTGTGAATTAAATTCTCAATACAGCTGCACACTTGCAACCATTAAAATGCAACTCAGTCTGACATAGACCATTCATTTCAAATGACAGCAATGTTTCAAAAAAACACTTTAAGAATTTATTTGTCAAACCTATTGCTGCAGTCAGGTCACCATAATTTAACCATTAATCAGAAAATTATCTAGCTAACAATATTAATAATATGATTTTTCATTGTAAAAAGTAAAGCTGATACTTCTAAAATCCATGTTGATAGAGCAATTTAGCTATCTGAGCTAGCCCTATGTGCCCATATTTGGTGCATAAGCCTCTAAACTTTTCCTATCCATATAACTGTCCAAACACCTTTTAAAAGTAGAATTATACCCACCTTTAAAAGTCCTCTTTAATCTTTTCCCTCTCACTTTAGAACTATGCCCTCTAATTTTGAACTCCCCACCTTAGGGAAAAGACTTTAGCGACTCACCTTAACTATTCCACAAATGATTTTATAAACTTCTATAAAGTTTACCACTCAGCCTCCTTCTGCACTCCAGGGGGAAGAGAAGTCCTTGCTAGAGCAAGCAGTAAAGTGTTTGAAAAACATTGCGGGGAAATGGGACTAGATCAGGAAGCTGTTTGGACATGTTTGGCTGAAGAACCTGGTTCCATACTGTGCAATAACTATGACTCATTTTAAAGAACCAGAGGTGCACATTCCTGACATTCCCAGCATTCCCAGGTGGTGAGTGGCTTCAGGCACAAGGTAACTCGAGGATAACAAATAACTGCATAACTCTCCTTCATACAAGTACAATGCCACGCTGAAAAGCATTTGCAACTAAAATTTTTGTATTACAATAATTCATCTTATTTTAAATTAAAAATTTGTTCTTAACATTATAAAACATTTTCATTGTATGCTGGCACTGACCAAACATAACTACATTCTTTGTAGGACAGAAGCAAAGTAAAAACAATTGCTCACCAACACTTACATCAGTGTAATAATTAAGCATTCAGTTTTAGTTAAAAGTTCATCCATTGAATCCTTACCCATGTTAAAAGGATCACCAGCAGGACTATGTGGTGTAGGAGATGGTGCCCTGGCTGTGTGCAGGAATGGCTCTGCTTGCCCAACCGGAGAAGTTGCACCACTCCGACTGAGAAAAACACCAAGTAAATCTTGATTGTTTTGGTTGGCATGAGAATCAAAGGGATCAAATGTTGTTCCTAAGATAACAATATAGTTAATTAAACATGTTAACAATTGGAACTGACAGAAATTTTGCAGATACTGGAAATCTTGAGACACACACACACAAAACGCTGGAGGAACTCAGCAGGTCAGGCTGCATCTATGGATAGTCAACATTTCAGACTATTCATCGGGACTGGAAAGGAAGGGGCAGAAGCCAGAATAAGGTGGTGGTCGTGTGGGGGTGGTGTTGGGGGGGAATAGGAGAGGAGTACAAACTGGCAGCTGATAGATGAGAACAGTTGAAGGGGAAGGTGGGTTGGTGGGGGAGGGGGCTTCATGTGAGAAACTGAGAGCAGATAGGTGGAAAAGGTAAAGGAAGGGATGAAGAAGAAATCTGATAGGAGAGGATATGGCCTCTACTGCCACGATGGGGGCAAAGCCAGGTTGGAGGAGCAACACCTCTTATTCTCTGTGTATTCCCCAACCAGAGGGCATGAACATTGATTTCTCTAACTTCTGACAACCACTCTCCTCTGTTTCCTCCACCTCCCCCCCCAGCCCTAACTCCACCACCAACACCACCATTTCTGTTTTCTCCCATTCTGGCAGCTCTCTCACCCCTTCTCTTCTCCTTTCCCACACTCATGACCTGCCCTTCACCTCCCTCCAGTTCCATACCTCCTTTCCTTTATTCCATTGTCCTCACCTATTACATTCTTTTTTCTTCCAACTTTTTACTGCTTCCACCTATCACCTGCCAATTTCTCATATTGTACCCTTTCTTTTCCTGTCCTGATCAAGGGCCTTGGCCAAAAATGTTAGCTATTTACTGTATTTCCATCCTTAAATGCTGCCTGACCTGCCAAGTTCCCCTGATACTCAACATTTAGAGTTACCAACTTTTCAGGAACCCAATAAACAAAACTACATTTCTAAACAACCCCACACATCCATGCAATCCATTAATACACATGTTATAACTAAATGTTTAACTTAATTAGAGCAAGAAATACATTCAAGTTTCTTATGGATATAATCATTGAAACCATTAATCACTAACTTGGATGTTGGGAATAATCCTAATTTCCAGTCAACCAGTTTAAATAATGTTTAGCTCATGCCTGATCATTTTGTAGAATCACACAATACCATAAAATGCAAATAAAATGAATAATTTTCTGACATAGCAGGAGCATAAATCTTTAAACAAACAGAACATTAGTTCCTTTATTCTTCCAACAAACAAGAGAAAATTTGCAGATGCTGGAAATCCAAGCAACACACACAAAATGCTGCAGGAACTCAGCAGGCCAGGAAGCATCAGTGGAAAAAAGTACAGTCAACGTTTCAGGCCGAAACCCTTTGGCACTGACTTTTTTCCATTTGTGTGTGTTGCCCTTCTATTCTTCGTGTTGTCCATAATTATTAAATTTCTAACATGCTCACTTGGAAACTTTCTGATCTATACTATCTGGTCACATTACCTAGTTTGAAAGGGAGAAGCAACTTGGAAAATAAACCAGCACGAAAATCAACTCTAAAGGTCACTTAGCCAAACAATCACTTAACAAAAGATGGAGTTTGTGGGTTCAACCAGATGAGGTTCAGAAACTTGTGACGTTTGGAGGGAAGTCAGCTGCTGGCCAATTAATTTATTTTTGACTACTTCCAGAAGTAGTACGATTGAACAGACAGGCAGCAATCCAACTTTTTCAGCTTGCATTGTACACATGAACAGTAAGAGCACAGTTGACGCTTTGTGTACCTCTGATACGTTAATCCGTATAATTGAAATTAACGCACTTCAAACTTTTCAACACAGATTCTAGGTCTTGCTATTTCTTTTTAGGAATTGGAACTGCACGCAGTCTGGTTGTATTAGTACAAGCATATGGCATTTGAAGGTTAACTGGACACTGGCTTTATATCTGTTCAGTAAGAATGCAATACCCTGGCTGAACTGGTCCACAGATTTGAAAAGTCAAAATTATGCTTGCCAAAATGCTGAAAGGTTGTGAAATTACATGCCCCACATTTTCCCCAAACGGTGAGGAAAAATTTTCAAGAATTCACAATACAAAGTTTGCAACACTTCTCCATGTTTATGTCAAACAGTCCTCCTCAGGATTGCAGGGTGGTGGGGGAGGGAGGGGCAGGATAATGGTGATGAAGAAACACTACCTTCTACCTCTGATGAAATCTAATTGGCTTTTAGGCTGCCACTTATTAACAATTACAACTTTACAGATTCTTGTATTTCTGAGGGTGTGACATACTCAAATGCCATATTACCTGCCAACTTTTCATATTGTACCCTTTCTTTCCTGTCCTGATGAAGGGTCTTGACCAAAAATGTTAGGTATTTACTGCATTTCCATCTTTAAATACTGCCTGACCTGCCAAGTTCCTCCAGCATTGTGTATGTGTTACTCAACTTTTAGAGTTACCAACTTTTCAGGAACCCAATAAACAAAACTTCATTTTAAGCTGAAATGAAAGGTGGGGAATACTAAAAGAGAAAAATGAAAAGAATATTTTTCTTCTAAATAAAAACCATCATGTTGCAAAGACTACATTTGGCAAGCAGCATAATAACATTACATAATGAATGTAATCAGATATCGAGTAACATAGCACTGCATACCAAATAGATAAATGAAACAAAATGTTATCTCACTAAATTAAAATAGCAATCTTTCCCACATCCAGAAAATCAGGGAAAAAATGCAGAGAATAAGATTGACAGATGTCAAAACATTTAATTCGGATCCATCATAATTAAGTTCAATTGACAAGAAAAATTTTGCAGATTGATTTTCCACCCTGCCCAATGCCACTTCTGAAGAGTCAATCTCAGCCAAGACCCCTGCTGCCGCACCAGATGAGATCAGTTAACTCAGCAAGAGCCTGAACCCATATCAAACACCAGCTCTTAGTGTAATGAACAAAATGAAGATTTCATTTTCTCATATGGTGTACACCACAATGGCCAAGGAATTTCTCAGTCTGTGTATTAAATATGTAATGAAACTGATGCAGGCATATTAAAATACTATAAAATATATCTTAACATAACAAAATCACATTTTAATTTAATTTAGATATTGAAAGGCCACTAAAATAATTCAGTTTGCATAGAGCTTAGTTTAATATTCTGCAGCGTTGTTACACAGCTACAATCAATACCTTCATTGATTCTCGATGGTGATAGAGAGGGAGAGCCTGCAGACCTTCGAGGGGTAGAATGGGCTGAACCTGGAGCTGATGGAATAGAGGAGGTGCTGCCGAACAAATCATTGAGCAAGTCAGAGTTGGTCGGCATAGACCTGGCTTGAGCAACAGGAGGAAAGGTCTGGCCTGCAACATCTCCATTTAAGCCAAGAAGATCCACACTTTCAGGGGCTGAGGACTGAGAAGGTGCCTGTGCTTTGCAACTTTGCTGTATCCTATGCTGTTTCTCTGTGCTAGCAGTACTGTGTTGGCTGGAGAGTGACAGAAGTTCATCGTCAGATGGCTCGCTATCTTCATTTACAAGAGCTGCTCGGTCTTCTGAAGGTGGATTAGCACCGTTCTTGTCACCTCTTGTTTCTAGGAAGCAATTGCAAAGATGATTTACACTGTAATTCTGTTAAACAAGATTATCAAATTAGAAAAGGTCATATTTAATTTTGAAGAAAATGCTATTTTTGCTTGTTCTGTGCAAAATTTTTAATTATCTCTGACATGAATCTGAAATCAAGATGATTTCTGTTTCACAGCTCAGAGTCAGAGCACAAGAGCACAGAAACAGGCCCTTTAGCTTATCTGGTCCATGCCAAACTATTATTTTGCTTAATCCTATCAATCTGTATCTGGACTATAAGCTCTCCATACCCCTCCCATCAATAACAAATATGAACATTAAAAAAAATATATTGCCCCGATCCTAATGATAGACTTCCCTGGAAGAAGTGGTGAGAGAGGGAAAAAAAAATCACTTTCCTTCGATAAATTAACAATAAGATCTCAGTCTCAACCCCTAATGTACACTGGCTTTCTTCTCAAACAAAACTTAAGTGGCTATAGGAAATAGAGTATGATTAACCTTTAACAATGGAGTGCAAGTGTTGATATTAGGCCAGCCACCCATGTTATGCAATACTCATTTCGTCTTTACAGTTACAATGTACCTTGAAAATAAATTTATGAGAACGAGTCGGAGTACTTATTAGAGGATTATCCAAAACACAAATACCTTGGTGGCCCAGGGATGGAAAAAATGTACTTTGTCCCATGCTCTTAATATTATCTGATGCAGTTTCCAAATCTGCCACAGATTTGCCTGCAAGAAAAAAAGTCAGTTACATCACTGGCAAATCAATTATTCAAGACTTTCAGTTCTCATCAGGGAGCCTTAACATCAGCAAAAAAGAAAGGATCCCCATAACCAACAGTGAATAATATATTTTGTCAAGGGTGCCTGTAACAAATCAGCATCTATTCCAACTCTATTCTGTTAACTACTGAAGAAAACAGTTTTACAATAAGACACCAAAATTTGCACTGTTGATATTTCTTAGCATTGTTCTGCTTTGTAAAACATTTATCAAAATGGCGCACAAATTGCTGCATTGAAAACTAGTTATAGACTCTCTCCAGTTTAAAGACATTTCCACATATTTATCCTCCTCTAAGCACAGTACTGAGGATACCAGAAGTTTCTTCAGATACATAAAGTGTAAAAGAGAAGTGAGAGTGGATATCAGACTGCTGGAAAATGACATTGGTAATAGGCAACAAGGAAATGGCAGATGAACTGAATAAATATTTTGCATCAGTCTTCTCTCTGGAAGACACTAGTACTATCGTGGAAGTTCCAGATGTCAGGGGTCATAAATTGTGTGAAGTTACCATCACGAGAGAGGAGGTTTTTGGGAAAAGAGGAAGCTGAAGAGATTGTGGAGGCATTAGTAATGATCTTTCAATAATCACTAGATTCTGAAATGGTTCCAGAACACTGAGAAATTGCTAATGTCACTCCACTCTTCAAGAAAGGAAAGAGGAAGTTAGTCTGACCTCAGTGGTTGGGAAGATATTGGAGTCAATAGTTAAGATATGGTTTCAGGGTACTTGGAGACACATGATAAAATAGGCGGTAGTCCTATTTTATGGTTTCCTCAGGGACAAATCTTGCCTGACAAATTATTTGTTGGAACTCTTTGAAGAAATAACAAGCAGGATAGAATCAGTTGATGTTGTGTATTTGGATTTTCAGAAGGCCTTTGACAAAGTGCCATACATGAGGCTGCTTAACAAGCTACAACCCCACGATATTACAGGGAAGACTCTAGCAGGGATAAAGCGATAAAGCAGTGGCTGATTCCAGAAGGCAAAAAGTGGGAATAAATAGAGACTTTTCTGGTTTGCTGCCAGTGACTAGTGGTGTTCCACAGGGGTCTGTGTTGGGAACAATTCTTTTTACATTATATGTTAATGATTTGGATGATGGAATTGATGGCTTTGTTGCAAAGTTTGCAGACGATATGAAGGTAGGTGGAGAGGCAGAGAGTTTTGCGAAAGTAGAGAGGCTACAGAAGAACCTAGACAAATTAGGAGAACGGGCAAAGAAATAGTACATGGAATACAGTGTCAGGAAGTGCATGGTCATGGACTTTGGTAGAAGAAATGAAAGGGTTGACTATTTTCTAAATGGAGAGAAAATATTAAAAAAACTGAGGTGCAAAGGGACTTGGGAGTCCTTGTGCAGGATTCCTAAAGGTTAATTTGCAGGTTGAGTCTGTGGTGAGGAAGGCAAATGAAATGTTAACATTCATTGCAAGAGGACTAGAATATAAAAGCAAGGATGTAATGTTGAGGCTTTATAAAGCACTGGTGAGGCTTCACTTGGAGTATTGTGAGCAGTTTTGGACCTCTTATCATAGAAAGAATGGGCTGGAACTGGACAGGGTTCAAATGAGGTTCACAGAAATGATCCCAGGTTTGAACACCTTGTCATATGAAGAGCACTTGAGGACACTGGGTCTGTAATCACTGGAATTCAGAAGAATGAAGGGTGACCTCATTGAAACCTATTGAATTATGAAAGGCCTAATGGAGTGGATGTGGGAAGAATGTTTCCTGTGGTGGGATAGTCTAAAACCAGAGGATATAGCTTCAAAATGGAGCGGCATCCTTTCAGAATGGAGACAAGGAGGAATTTCTTTAGCCAAAACAGCAAATCTGTGAAATTCATAGCCATAGGCAGCTATGAAGGCCAAGTCTGTATATATATTTAAGGCAGAGGTTGACAAATTCTTGATTGGTCAGGGCATGAAGGGATACATGGAGAAGGCAAGCAACTGGGGCTGAGAGGAAAAATGGTGTCGCCATGATGAAATGGCAAAGCAGACTCGATGTGCCAAATGGTCTAATTCTACTCATATGTCCTACGATCTTATTTGAGCCCAAATCAAAAAGTTGGGGTTCCAAATGTCACTCAAGGGATATAAACTTAAATTTAAACAGACACTCCTATTCTCATCTGTGCCAGGTCTTTACCATCCCCTCTGACCTTCAACTGTCTGAGACAGAACACTCTGTCCTCAGTAAGGGCCTCACCTTTGTCCCCCTTCGCCCACACCTCAGCGAGTTCCGCGTTCGCCATGACGCGGAACTCTTCTTCCGCCGGCTCCGTCTCCGAGCCCACTTCTTTGGCAAGGACTCTCCCACCCCCACTGATGACCCCTTCTCCCGTCTTCAACCTCCTCTTCAAGGACATCCCGCTCTGGTTTTCTGCCTGCTCTGGATCTCTTTATTGCTAACTGCCGACGGGACATCAACCGTCTCGACTTCACCACACCTTGTTCCCATTCCAACCTCACTCCTTCCGAACACTCTGCTCTCCACTCCCTCCGCACTAATCCTAACCTTACTATAAAACCTGCCGATAAGGTGGGTGCTTTGTAGTCTGGTGTACTGATCTATACCTTGCCAAGGCACAGCGACAACTTGCGGATACCTCCTCTTATTTACCCCTCGATCATGACCCCACTAAGGAGCACCAGGCCATTGTCTCCCACACCATCACCGACTTTATCCGCTCAGGGGATCTCCCATCCACTGCTACCAACCTTATAGTTCCCAAACCCCGCACTTCCCGTTTCTACCCCCTACCCAAGATCCACAAACCTGCCTGTCCTGGTAGACCTATTGTCTCAGCTTGCTCCTGCCCCACCGAACTCATTTCTGCATACCTCGACACGGTTTTATCCCCCCTTGTTCAATCCCTTCCTACCTATGTTCGTGACACTTCTCACGCTCTTAAACTTTTCAATGATTTTAAGTTCCCTGGCCCCCACCGCTTTATTTTCACCATGGATGTCCAGTCCCTATATACTTCCATCCCCCATCAGGAAGGTCTCAAAGCTCTACGCTTCTTTTTGGATTTCAGACCTAACCAGTTCCCCTCTACCACCACTCTGCTCTGTCTAGCGGAATTAGTCCTTACTCGTAACAATTTCTCCTTTGGCTCCTCCCACTTCCTCCAAACTAAAGGTGCAGCCATGGGCACCTGTATGGGTCCTAGCTATGCCTGCCTTTTTGTCCGCTTTGTGGAACAATCTATGTTCCAAACTTATTCTGGTATCTGTCCCCCATTTTTCCCCTCGCTACATCGACGACTGCATTGGCGCTGCTTCCTGCACGCATGCTGAGCTCGTTGACTTCATTAACTTTGCCTCCAACTTTCACCCTGCCCTCAAGTTTACCTGGTCCATTTCCGACACCTCCCTCCCCTTTTTAGATCTTTCTGTCCCTGTCTCTGGAGGCAGCTTATCTACTGATGCCTACTATAAGCCGACTGACTCTCACAGCTATCTGGACTATTCTTCTTCTCACCCTGTCTCTTGCAAAAATGCCATCCCCTTCTTGCAATTCCTCTGTCTCTGCCGCATCTGCTCTCAGGATGAGGCTTTTTATTCCAGGACAAGGGAGGTGTCCTCCTTTTTTAAAGAAAGGGGCTTCCCTTCCTCCACCATCAACTCTGCTCTCAAACTCATCTCCCCCCATTTCACGCACATCTGCTCTCACTCCATCCTCCTGCCACCCCACTAGGAATAGGATTCCCCTTGTCCTCACCTACCACCCCACCAGCCTCCGGGTCCAGTGTATAATTCTCCGTAACTTCCGCCACCTCCAACAGGATCCCACCACGAAGCACATCTTTCCCTCCCCCACCCCCGCTTTCCGCAGGATCGCTCCCTACGCGACTCCCTTGCCCATTCGTTCCCCTCCAATCCCTCTCTACCAATCTCCCTCCTGGCACTTATCCTTGTAAACAGAACAAGAGCTACACATGCCCTTACACTTCCTCCCACACCACCATTCAGGGCCCCAGACAGTCCTTCCAGGTGAGGTGATACTTCAAAGTTGCTGGTGAATGCAGCAGGCCAGGCAGCATCTCTAGGAAGAGGTACAGTCGACGTTTCAGGCCGAGACCCTTCGTTAGGACTGGCGAAGGGTCCTGACAAAGGGTCTCAGCCTGAAACGTCGACGGTACCTCTTCCTAGAGATGCTGCCTGGCCTGCTGCGTTCATCAGTAACTTTGATGTGTGTTGCTTGAATTTCCAGCATCTGCAGAATTCCTGTTGTTTGAGGTGATACTTCACCTGTGAGTCGGCTGGGGTGATATACTGCATCCGGTGCTCCCGATGTGGCCTTCTATATATTGGCGAGACCCGACGCAGACTGGGAGGTCGTTTCGCTGAACACCTATGTTCTGCCCACCAGAGAAAGCAGGATCTCCCAGTGACCACACATTTTAATTCCACGTCCCATTCCCATTCTGACATGTCTATCCACGGCCTACTCTACTGTAAAGATGAAGCCACACTCAGGTTGAAGGAACAACATCTTATATTCCGTCTGGGTAGCCTCCAACCTGATGGCATAAACATTGACTTCTCAAACTTCCGCTAATGCCCCACCTCCCCCTCGTACCCCATCTGTTATTTATTTATATACACACATTCTTTTTCTCCCTCTGTCCCTCTGACTATACCCCTTGTCCATCCTCTGGGCTTTTCCCCCCTCCCCCTTTTCTTTCTCCCTAGGCCTCCTGTCCCATGATCCTCTCATATCTCTTTTGCCAATCAACTTTCCAGCGCTTGGCTCCATCCCTCCCCCTCCTGTCTTCTCCTATCATTTCAGATCTCCCCCTTCCCCCTCTCAAATCTCTTACTAGCTCTTCTTTCAGTTAGTCCTGACGAAGGGTCACAGCCCGAAATGTTGACTGTACCTCTTCCTAGAGATGCTGCCTGGCCTACTGCGTTCACCAGCAACTTTGATGTGTGTTGCTCCTATTCAACACTGAGTATCGCACAGTCGGAAATGCTATACGTCATTGAGAAATTATACTGAGCCATTTATCTTCTAAAGTAAGCACATTGTTCCCTGTGCCTATCCAACATACTGTACACTCTTCAGCTAATATCACAATGAATAGATAACCTGATCACTATACTATCTGTTGGATCTTGGTGTGTATAAACTGGTTGCATAACTTCATAAGTACATTACAAGATGGACCAATCTTAACAAGAATTTTATTTGCTGTTAGGTGTTTTGAATGCCCTAAAAATCATGAAATTTGATACACAGGCTGTCTTTGCCTGCTTCTTTTCTTAGACTGATACCATTGAATACAAGTTTGATCAAATTGATAAATGTAATCTACAGTAAAACCCTCCTTCACCCCACAAATGTTTAAAAGCTGTCCCTTGCTCATATCAAACTCTCTTCCTGCTTTTTGCATTATGTGGTAAGCTTCAGCATGTCCAAGCTTCACTGAATGGAAATGAACTGTAGAAATCTGGAAAGCAAACCTGGAGATGGAGGGGTCTTGTGTATTAGAATAGTCACAAAAGCACCCCAAAATGCAAAGCTTTGCACTGGAAGCCAAGATCAATTGTTCTGCTATTCAGAAATGAGGAAACAATAATCCTTCTTAACATCAAGAAATCTAGGCTTTTCTGTTTTAAAAAGATTTATCTGTCCCCATATGTAAATTTGCAAGGTCATTATCTGTTGGTGATAGCTACAGTAAATGGCAGCACACATCTCAACTATTACTAAATTTTAAAAAATTGATAACTGTACAAGAGCTAACTGTGGAATATCTGAATTATTCATTACTTTTATCCTACTCAGTTAATAACCTGAAAAAATTACACATAAATTTTCTCCAACATCAAACTACATACAACATACTACCTTCCTACCAGTCAAACCATGCCCAGTCCCAGTACCAAGAAAACACTATCCAGTACTTACCTCAATATACAATGCCATTATCAATTAGTTATCTGTCAAGCAAAGGAGATGCAGAAATTGTGCCCAAACCGAACATTACACTCATGACTATTGAAATATGAACAATATTTCAAAAATATGAAGCATGCATTACTAAATGACAATAAAAGAGGACTACGTGTCTTCATGATCATATAATATCAATTGTATACCCTCTCAGACAGAATTACATCAATACCTGCTGCGAAAGTTTCCTGATGCTCTTGGTGGCTTGAAAAAAGGATTTTGGGTTCAAGATCTTTGGTGTCCCACTGCTCCCAGGGTGGAGTCAGGTCAAATCTTTTATCAGAGGTTTCAACCTCCACTTCCAGTATCACATGAAACATTGGGGGATACTTCTCTGGAGAATCACAAGCATCCAACTCAGGTCTGAATTTCAAAAAATAACCAGCAGGTAGTTATTACCAATGGATATTTTTGAATTTTTTTATCCTTATAAAATCTCAATTTTTAAATGTGAGATGTTAACAATTTGTAATCTTTTAGAAATAGACAATACATTTATTTTCCTAACACAGTATTTCAGCTGTCACTTAACTAGAAATAGATCCAGCTCTTAAAGGAGTGGAAGAATATAGTGCAGCCTTTGAATATCAGTTTCTACTGCTGTTATAGAGGAACAGAAACAAGTGAATTTGCGTTATTGAAAACATGATTTGAAAAAAAAGTTTGAGTTAATGGTTTAAGAAGCTTTAGACATATTGTTCAAGGATACATTGGATTGCATCAGAACGGTGAATTGTAGCTGCTATTGTTATGAACGTGAAGTGTTAACTTAGAAACACAATGTTATTTGGAAGTTCTCCATTTCCCAGATATTAGAAAGTTGTACTTATTTATAGTGTAGACCTTCAATCAGTCTAACCTTTAAACTGTCCAGGAAACCAAAGATTTCAAAACTAGACATTCAAAATGCATCTCCTGTGCATCGCTTTCTGCAGACTTACTTCCTTAATCATTGATGTGTTATGAAAATCAATACACAATTTATGAACCTGCTCCATTAGAATTCTGAAGTTAAATTGGCATGTAAACAAATGCTCAGAGCTTTGCTGTCGCTTGGTCAGAGTCTTGCACCAATGCAGAACTACACAGCTAATGAAGGTCCTAATTTTAATGATCCAATATTTCTAATTAACTGAACAAAAACTGATTAAAAATCAATTAACTAAAAATGTAATCTCTCTCTTTATTCATGCAGAAGCACTATACTGCTTTGAATATTTTGTTTCGGAGAATGATGATGCTCACAGGAGAATGAGTTGAAATTCTGGAATTCACCAAGCATAATACAAAGTGCGATGCAGTTTATCACCTTTGACAATTGATGATCAGTACGGCTGAATTTTACTATATCCGAGCTTGCTGAAAGAAACAAGGAAGAAAACTGCAGAGCACAGACTACCATTTTATAATCCATGGCTACAGGGTTGGTGTCAGTAGATTATAGATCTGTTAGTATTACACTATGGTTCAAAAAGAATGGATGACCAAGTAAACTGCAGATCAGTTTGCTCAGTTTTAAGTGGTAGGCAAATTACTGAAGCTCATTCTAAATTATCACAGATTTCCTTGAGAAATATCACAGATTAATGACTCTGTGGTTAAGAAGGCATATGGTGCATTGGCCTTCATCAATCATGGGACTGAGTTTAGGAGCCTAGAGGTAATGTTGCAGTTATAAAGGACCCTGGTCAGACCCCACTTGGAGTACTGGGCTCAGTTCTGGTTGCCTCACTATAGGAACGATGTGGAAACCATAGAAAGGGTGCAGAGGAGATTTACAAGGACGTTGCCTGGATTGGGGAGCATGCCTTATGAGAATAGGTTGAATGAACTCGGTCTTTTCTCCTTGGAGTGACGGAGGATGAGAGGTGACCTGATAGAGGTGTATAAGATGATGAGAAGCATTGATCGTGTGGATAGTCAGAGGCTTTTTCCCAGAGCTGAAACGGTTGGTGCGAGAGGGCACAGTTTTAAGATGCTTGGAAGTAGGTACAGAGGAGATGTCAGGGGTCAGTTTTTTTTAAAAAAACGCAGAGAGTGGTGAGTGCGTGGAATGGGCTGCCGGCAATGGTGGTAGAGGCAAAAACAATAGGGTCTTTTAAGAGACTCCTAGATAGGTAGATGGAGCTTAGCTGGGCCATGGGTAACCTTAGGTAATTTCTAAGGTAAGGACATGTTCGGCACAGCTTTGTGGGCCGAAGGGCCTGTATTGTGCTGTAGGTTTTCTATGTTTAATCATGAGCAGTCAAGATGGACAGGTTAAGGGAAGGTTTTGCCTCAGTAATGCGACTGAATTTTTTGAGAAGGCAACAGGGAAGCCAGTTGGAGTAGAGCAATGAATGCACTTACATGGATTTTTGCAAAGCTTTCAATAAGGTTACATACACATGGTGGTCTGCTCAACAGAATAATAACCCGGGGATACAAATGAGAGGGGCCAATTGGATCTGTAATTAGCTCAGAAGCAAAAATATTTGACTATGATTATTTATGTGGGGGAAAAAGCTTGAAGGCTATTACTCACAAGATTCTACAGGGCTCAGCACTCAATCCCAAGCTCTTTCCAATATATTATGATTTAGACCTAAATGCAGAATGTGTGATAAAGAAATCTGCAGATAATGCAAAACTAACCTTGTGATTCACAGTGAGAAGAAAGCTTTAGAGCAGAGAAAAATATTCCATAATTCCTTGGTACAGAGGAAGCCATTCAGCATATTGAATCAGCAATGTCTCAGAGCAATACCATCAACCCCTGTAATCCATTTACCTCATTATACCATCAACTCTATCCACCCAATTCCCACACTCCAAATAAACCTACCAGGAAAATTTATTACAATTGTACAAGACACTAAAAAAAGTGAAATTTTACAAAATACTAAGATATTATAAGGACATACCAACTTGTTGTCTGGAAAAACCTGTTAATCAGGCACACAAGTCCTGAATGTACCAGATTATGCCTACTGAGGCACAATATTCATCATGAACTTCTGTCCACACTACTGTCACAACAAACTGCTCTGCAATCTAGACAATTTCAGCAACAAGGGAACCAATGTTTTCTTAATGCACAATAATTGTACACCAAACATGCAATGAGATGCAATTAACCTAATTCAATAACTGATCATCAGAGAACAATTCAGGAATTCTAAAATAGTGAGGCAAAAAAAAAAATCAGTTGGTTAACTTCGATAAATGAACATTGATTCCAACGATATTTGGATAACTGTCCTACTTTCCATTGACATTTCTCCTAAGCAAATCGTTCAATCTCCCTTTTTAAGGTTTGCCTTTGTCCCTTCTGCTATTTCCTCTTCTCCTTTCTGGGTATTGTTTGCTTATTCCCCAATCTGATTATGTTTCTTGGGCATCTTCATGTTTTATTTTTATGAAATAAGAGTCACATATTGCAAAAATACTGATTAGGGTTCCTAAAGATCCAAAATATCAAAACCCTGCACCAACTTTTCAGCAACGCATTAATTTGCCAAATTCTCTTACTCTTATTAACACATAGGCTAAATCATTAAATACATTTAAGACTCAGTTGGATTTTTGCATAGTTCAGAAATTAAGGGTTATAGGAAAAAGGCAGGTAGGTGGAGCCATGCCCACAGCCAGGTCAGCCATGATCTTACTGAATGGCAGAGCAGGTTCAATGAGCCAGATGACCTACTTCTGCTCCCATTTCCTATGCTGAAGTACAATTCAGGACTTCATCCTTTTCCCTACCCATATCATTTATGCCAACATGCACAATAATTTCTGGTTGCTCACCCTCCCCTGGCCGGCTGGTGGCCTAGTGGCATCAGCGCCGGACTTCGGAGCAAAGGCTCCCGTGTTCGAATCCAGCCGGCTCCCTTGCACGCTTTCCACCTGTGCTGGGTTGAGCGACAAGCTAGCAACTCAGCCTCGTAAAAATAAGAAAGCCTGCTAAAAAAAAACGCCGTCAAATGACGGTGTCCCGATAACTCCACTGAGAGTTATCTTCTTCTTTCACCCTCCTCATTGAGAATGTTCAGCAACCACTGAGACATCACCGACCATGGATGGCAGCTTCGCCCTGGAGACCTGTTTGTAGTCACAGACTCTGCTCCACCCTCTCCCCCCCCCCACTCCCACCGCATCCCCAAGTATTGAGTTATCTGCTACCTAGTTTCCACCTGATAAAGATGCACAAATACAATTCTGCAAATGCAATTTCATTTTTGACTACCAAAATAAACCGACTGTAATGAGTAATGAACAACAAGAGCTGTCAGACAGAAAATTCTGAAAGAGAGCTGGGTTATAACATGACTTGAGTCAATAACAATGTAATAAATGACTCTGTTTGGACTGTGTTGAGCGGCAGAGGGTGGCGGTAGCAAAGAAGAAGAAATAATTTTGCAATTGACATTAACATTTGATAAATATTGTTCTAAGGACACAAAACGATACTTATCAAAAGAAAAATGCCCAGAAATTTATTTTGGTTAGATTAAAAGTACAATAAGCTCCTACTCACTTTGTAAACTTTAAAACAGTTGTTCCAGGAGCAATAAATCCAGTGTGGACTTGAATCTGAAATATCTGTGTGTTTGTTAGCTAAATTGGGAAAGCAAGCACAGCAAAAACATAAAATTCTAGTAATAAAGTCATGGATCAGCAACAGCATAGAGAAAATACAACTAAAGTTAGAAATATATAATGAATATAATTTATTGCATTGGACTATACTGTCAGTTTCAGATTCGAAAGCCACAAAGCTTTACTAAAGTGCACTGTTTAAATCTACCCAGTAGCATGATGATTGATAAGGAAGGTTTACCAATTTACTAGCTCACCATGGATTCTATGTCACTTAATTTGCTGGACTAATCTACCACAAGGAACCTTGCCAACTCCTTTACTGAAGGCCATTACACAACGGACAATCTCTTCCAAGAAACTCAGCAGGTCGAGCAGATTTCACGTTGCTGCATTTTCTTGTGTTTACACATACGCAACATCCATTGCCTTCCCCTCATCAATCATCTGCATCAGAAGCTCATAAAACTCAATCAAATTTGAAAGATGTGATCTCCCCTCTAAAGCCAGACTAACTAACCCTAATCAGTCCATGCTTTTGAGAATGCAAGTAAATCCTGTTCCTATGAATCAACTACAATCATTTCCATACTAATGTTGCAAAGCTCACTAGTCTATAATTTCCTAGTTTTTCTCTGTTGCTCTGTAACAAAGGAAAAACATAAACTTCTGGAACCTTGCCCGTGGCTAATGAGGCTACAAAGACGGTATCAAGACCTCCTCAACCTCCTCACTTGCCAGCATACCTCTCTCTAATTTCACCATCATCCATTCCCTTCTCCAACAACAAGTGAGGACTTTGCACATTTCCTCTGACACCACACAGAAATCTCTTTTGTCCTTCAGTGGACCCACAGTTTCCCAAGCTATCCTACAGCTCCAAATATATAATGGCTTGGGATTCTCCTTAAACTTACTTGCCAACGACACTTCATGGCCATTTTTAGTACTCTATATTTCTTGTTTTGCTGATTTTCTACTTCTTTTATATTCCTCAAGGGTCTTGTCTAATTTCTGAGTTCAACTTCCTAAATTTATCATGAACTTCCTTTTTTCTTTGACCAGACTTCAGTATCTCTTGCAATAAGCAACCTGCTAATGGAACTCAGCAGATTAAGCAGATGGAAAGTGAGGGGGTTGGGGGGGGGGAAGGAACTGTTGACATCTTAAGTTGAAACCCTGCATCATGACTGGTGCTGAACTGGTGCATAATAGGTTCAACAATCCAGGACCAAATGTGGCTGGTCTGCATCATGTGAAATTTGGTATGATTCTGGAAATATGAAACAAAAACCCTCAGCTTCATTTCAGCACATGCCACAATCTCCTAATGAAAGATTAGTGAAACAGTAAGAGTTTTTCATTGCTTTAATGATGCAAAAATCATTTAACTGATCCAGAGCAACAGCGTTTTATATTAGTAACCATAAACAGGAAAGGTTTGCTAACATAAGAGTAGAACAATTCACACATCCCTATTCAAAAAATGAAGCTACAACACTGTCTAACCTTTGCTTGAAGTCTTCCACCAATTGTTGACCGCATATGAAAGGCAGCAACAACAACATCTCCATGGGCACTAACACCCAAAGAAGCGAAGACTTTTCCCTCCTGGATTCGATGCTCTCTTTAGGATTTAAGAAATTTAAAATTAGTAATATTTTAAAATTAAAGATATTACTTTATAAAAAGAAAAATCCTATTTTGCTTTAAAAGCCCTTGACAGGTGGAGAAAAAGGCAAAATACTCCAAAGGTATCACTAGATTTTACACTCAAGGCATGATGCAGATAATCTGTAACCTCAGAAACATCAGCATATTAATTTCCATCAGAATTTACTGACCACTTTCTCCCAGAGAGAATACAATTTACATAGGTTGAAACAACAGGAATTCTGCAGATGCTGGAAATTCAAGCAACACACATCAAAGTTGCTGGTGAACACAGAAGGCCAGGCAGCATCTCTAGGAAGAGGTACAGTCGACGTTTCAGGCTGAGACCCTTCGTCAGGACTCCTGGCAAAGAGTCTCGGCCTGAAACGTCAACTGTACCTCTTCCTAGAGATGCTGCCTGGCCTGCTGCGTTCACCAGCAACTTTGATGTGTGTTACGTAGGTTCAGTTCTCTTTAGAACAGACCAGGGCAACAAGGCACAATCAGATCATTGTAGTTCCAATAATTTGTCACGAAAGGATGTTTCTCAAAGGAATGCTTAACAGGGAATTATTTATTCACTGTATGAAGCTTGTTTCAGGGGGAAGTTTGTCTTGTCTGGAAGGTTTCCAACCTTTGGTTTGCCATGGACCAATACCATTAGCAAGGGGTCCATGGACTCCAGTTTGGGGATCCCTGGTCTGGACATTCTTTCAGGGTCATTCACATCAGCATGTTGTGCACGGCCCCTAAAATTCATTCCATTCTACGCAATAGCACAATAGTTGTTACTGACCAAGTGAAAGTGAAAGCTTTTCAGCAGAGAAATCCCAACATTTTCTGGTTTTACTTCAGATTTCCAGCATTTAGCTTGCTTTGCTATCGTCTTCAGGATTTTTGTACTTAATAATCATTTTTATAAACTAGATACAGGTTTGGATAGAAAATAAATTTTGTTCACTGATTAAAAAACATCCTTATGTTACACTCAAATTGTCAACTATTTGTCAACATTATGTATCATAGTTAATTATTCTATTAAATCTATGTATGCAGTGACCGTACAGACAAAAATATTGATACTAAAATTGCAAACAATAGCTTCCAACGTCTAATGTTTTAAGCAGATACCAGGACTCAGAATGCCCACTGATCAAATACGTAGATTTACAGATGGTAATGTCTTTATGGGAAAATACTCTAAAATACTTGCTAAAGACAGAATCATACCTCATTTTATCATATTCTTGTGCAGTAGTAAAAATCTTTGTTTCACCAATAAAAACCTCAAAAAAAGGTCGGCAGCCAGTTCTCTGCTTGTTAAAGCAAGGGACTGGGCTCACTGTGATGGTTTTAATGACGATGGGCTTGCAATGTGGGAGCTTGGGTTTATCAGAAACCATTTCACAGATATATCCAATATACCTAAAATGAAAAAGGCAGCAATTTTATATACCATCATTGCCTAAATGAAAAAAACATTATCTTCAATATGAACTTTAAAACTAGAAGGTTGGTGAATTAACAACAGCAAGTTATGAGGGTAATTCCTCAAATTACAGCTAAAAATCTTTCTGGAAGGAGCTCATCACAGCTAAGACTTGGAACAGATCAGAAATAATGAGATGCAGAATGAAACAGATTATTATTTCTCTAATTATAACAGACTGAATAACAAGAGAGTAAGAGCTAATAGAACTTAACAAAATCATTTTGAAAAATGTCCTATGTCAGCTGAATGAAGGAACGTAGCATGACTGTACAATAACTGACCAGGCTGAATTGTCTATGTTTGTCGATCTATTATAATTGGGCAGCTTTTAGCATCTTCTGGTGGATACCACTACTATAATTATGAAAGAGTAACTTTGCTAATTCTATAACACAGCTATTCAGCAGTGCTGATGGAAGATAACTGTAAATGCTTCAGTCTTTTATCTGGCACTCACATGCTAGATGCCAGCATTACTGAGGACAGGGATATTCTTGGGAACATGTAGTCTCTTCAGCTTTTTGAATGCTCCATGTAGATTGGTTGTAGAGGGACTGCAAAGTTCCCTTCATCATTATAGTGCAAAGAGTATATTATGAAATGAAAATCAGTAGAGATACAGGTTTCCCCCGCCATCCAAAGGTAGAGCGTTCCTATGAAACGGTTCGTAAGCCGGAATGTCGTAAAGCGAAAAAACAATTACCATTTATTTATATGGGAAAATTTTGTGAGCGTTTGCAGACCCAAAAATAACCTACCAAATCATGCCAAGTAACAGATAAAACCTAAAATAACAGTAACATATAGTAAAAGCAGGAATGATATGATAAATACACAGCTTATATAAAGTAGAAATACTTTTCCACAATTATTGCCTGAACTGTTCTCCGTAGCGAAAATCTCACGCAAGCGCCATCGGCAAAAACACGGCGCAAGCGCTCTCCAGTAACCTTTAAGCTATGAAGCTGCCAAATCATACCAAATAACACGTAAAAATACACAGCCGATATAAAATAGAAATAATGTATGTACAGTGTAGTATCACTTACTGGGATTGGGAAAGCGCGGAGCACACTGATGGTGGTGTGTTAGACTGAGTCATCGGTGTTTGGGTGGTGCAGTGGCCCCCACCTTCCAGGCAGCGAATTGATACCGATCCGTGAAGCATGCAGCAGTAGCCGGGAGGCACACAGCACATCTTTAAGAAGAAAGTCAAAATAAACATGCTAATTAATTAGGTGCTGCCCGGCACGTAATTATCGGCCCAGATCAGTGCCGATTGCATCATCACCTCTGATCTGGGCCGACAATTATGTGTCGGGCGGCATCTAATTAATTATACATGTTTATTTTGGCTTTTTTCTTAAAGATGTGCTGTGTGTCTCCCGGCTACCACTGCATTCTCCGCGAATCGGTATCTGTCCGCGGCCTGGGGGTTGGGGTGGTGGGACACTGGGGTGTCATCTCATCGTCTGTTTCCATTAGAGCAGGTAGCTCATCTCCTATGACTAGCCGCCTCGATGTCAAAGGTCGAGGTTCGTCGTCTGCTGTGGCTGATGTGGAAGGCTTGCTTGACTGCTGAGCCTTGTGCATTTTTCTATCATACAGTTCTTTGTAAGCACTCAAACCATCCTGCAAATATCCCCTAAACCAACGTACCATTTCAAAATTAAAGTCGTACTTTATCATTACTCATTCGGTTTCGATTGTAATCCTTTCCTCTTCCAATGGCATCAGCTCTTCATCTATCAGTTCTTGGTCATGGGATGTCAAAACCTCTTCAACATCATCTTCATCAGCTTCCACAAGCCAAACTCACTTTGTCCTTACTTCGTTCACCACGATCGAAACACTTAATTATGGCTAGTTTTACGCTAAGTGTAACACCCTTACGAGCTCTTTCAGGCTTTTTCGACACCATAAAACTCATCTTGCAAACAGCTGCTCACAGACACATGTTTAAGCAATGCCGGCTGGAATGCAGTTCCAAATCCGGGGGAGAGCGGCTGCTCGGGGCGCGCGCTGTCTTTTATCGCGCGCTGATTTTTTTCACGCACTGCTTTTCTCATTACAGTGAAAACACCTTCTGTTAGTGAAAACAGGGTACTAATGTAGGTCTTTCGTAACAGTGAGGTTTCATAAAGCGAACGTTCAAAAAGCGGGGGACACCTGTATTCCAATACCCAGGAAAGGCTACTTTTAGTAGTTGATTTCTAAAATCTCTTACCTCCTATGTGAAGGCCAAAGTGCAGGCCCTGGTCGTTTTGTATTCAGCAACTGGATGGCTGGAATTGGGCAAGAGAACAGATGGCAGAAACAGAACATTCCACACACTAAAATGGCAGAGGCAGGGCACCCATCCTGGAAAGATTAAAACAAAGAAACAAAGCCAATATTCAAATTACGCAATACAGAAACTCGAACTAACAATCTCCAATAAATAAACACGGAGGCAAAATTAACTTTCAGAGTGGTTTGTGAAGGGAGATGGGGGGGACAAGGGGGTAAGAAAGAATCTTCTCCCTTTCTCCCATTTCTATTAATTTTACTCCAGAATCTCAGCCTGACAGCCTTCCTTTCTGCATGATCCAGCATCACAACCATTCCATACAGTGTGTATTACACAGAGTCAGGCATACAGAGCACTACCTCAACATACAAATGGCACCACCTGGGTCAAATCCAAATGATGTGTCGATCATCTCTCTCATCTGGTAATGTTCAAACAAATTAAGTACCTAAAACATTCACGAAAACAAGCTGCCGAGTCAGGTAACATCTATCATTTTTAAAAAATGTTACAAGTCTGGTTTGTTTGAACTATTTCTTTAACAATAGAAATATGTAATTGCAGTCACTGTATTGCAGATTTTCTCTTAAGGGTACATAGATAAACTTTAAACAACAAGGAGATTCAACTGAAATTAGCTTAGCCATCATAAGTAGAAAAAAAAGTTTAACTTTTAACAATGAACTGTAACTTGATGGTGATGAGTTCCTGTTTGTGATCAAAATTTGAACTGATTCCCCCTCTTCCTCCTTCCGTAGCAGCTCTTTATGGCTTGCCCCTGATCAGCTGCAATTGCTGGTTCCACCATTGCAAATATTTTTCTTCATGTGTGAGCCATGCAAGAATTAACTACAATTCTCTCATGTTGCTGTCATCATGCTCTCCCACATCAATACCCACAATAACGAGGCTTCAATTACGCTCAGTCAATTCAAATGCATGGGCCATATAGTTTGCATGCCTGACAAATTCCCAGAACACACAAGTCACTTTGCTTCCCATCGAAGCAAAGATTTTCAAGGCACAAATAAAACAAAAAGGATATGCTCAGTTCACTTAAGCGATGAAAATTCCTGTCTCGTGACCACTCAGAAGGGTGGTCACAGCCAAGGTGCAGGCAGCAGATAGTCAGCTGATCCCCAGAAAAGGTGGAGTGAACAGGGAGACGGTGCAGGTTGCTACTGCGGCCATTTCTCGCGGAAACATATACTCCTTAGGATACAGCCGGTGGGTGGTGGAGAAAATGACCTGCCAAGTTACAGCTGCAGCCACCAGGTCAGTGGCACTGGGGCTGGTAATGTCAGGCAGCGCAATCGCAATAGGAGGTTCAATACTTAAGGGAACAGACAGGAGATTCTCTGGCCACAAAGGAGACACCAGGAAGGTATGCTGCCTCCCGGCTGTCAGTGTTGATGACATCTTGGAATGGCTTCAGAACATTCAAAGGGGAACTGGGAATAGTCAGAGGCTGTGGTGCACATTGGCATTGCTAGAAAAGGGAAGGAGGTCATTTGCAGAAAGTAGAGGGAGTTAGAAAAGAGGTTGAAAAACAGGACCTCAAAGGCAGTAACTTCGGGATTACTCCTGCTGCCAAGAGCTGTTCAGATCAGGAATAGAAAGATAGAACAGGTGAATGTGTTGCTGAGGAATAGGTTCAAGGGGCAGGAACAACCTCAACAAGAGTACAGGCTGCACCTGAACTGGAGGGGAAGTATCCTGGCTGAGACCTTTGCTAGAGCCACAGGGGAGGGGGTAAACTAGTTTGGCATGGGGATGGGAACAGAACACCAGGTCCAAGTGGAGGGATTGAGAGGAATGTAGATATCATGTCCAGTAAGTCTGTAAGGAAGGACAGGCAGAATTGAGGTAATACATGCAATGGGGAGATGAGACAAAATATTTGTATTTTAATGCTTGGAATATTATGGGCAAGGGTGAACAATTTAGAGCATGGATCATTACATGGAACTATGATGCTGTGGTCAATACAGAGACTTGAATACGAGAAGGACAGAATTGGATGTTTAATGTTCCAGGGTTTTGATGCTTCAGAAAAGATATAAAAGGAGGTAGAAGAGAATTGCGTGGCAGATGCTGGACAGGAGGGGAGCTGCACTATTAACCAGGAACAATATCACGGCTGCACTATTAATCAGGAAGAGTATCACAGCTGTACTATTAATCAGGAAGAGTATCACAGCTGCACTATTAATCAGGAACAGTATCACAGCTGCACTATTAATCAGGAAGAGTATCACAGCTGCACTATTAATCAGGAACAGTATCACAGCTGCACTATTAATCAAGTAAGAGTATCACAGCTGCACTACTAATCAGAAAGAGTATCACAGCTGCACTACTAATCAGAAAGAGCATCACAGCTGCACTATTAATCAGAAAGAGTATCACAGCTGCATTATTAATCAAGAAGAGTATCACAGCTGCACTATTAATCAGGAAGAGTATCACAGCTGCACTTATTCAGGACGTAATGGCAGGCTGCATAGGTAGAACAGAAAAAGAAAGGTGCAATCACTCTAATGGGATTATATTACAGACTCCCTAATAGATACCATGATATTGAGGAACAGATATACAGACAGATAAGGGAAACGTGTAAAAACAGGGCTCTTGTCATGGGCAACTTCAAATTCTTTAACAGAGACTGTGATATCTTTAGTGCAAGAGGTTAGATGAGGCAAAATTTATTAGGTACATATGGTGGGCTTTTTATACCAATACTATAGATTGCCCAATGAGAGGAGAGGCCATACTGGACCTGGTGTTGGGCAATTAGCCGAGCCAGGTGACTGGCCTTTCAATAAGAGAACAGTTAGGGAAGAGTGATCACAACCCCTTAAATTATAAGATAGCAATACATAAGTATGAAACGGGAGAGTATTAAATGGGAAGAGGGCAAATTATGAGTGTATTAGGCAGAAGTTAGGGAGAGTTAATTGTGAACAATTGTTTATTAGCAAGTTTATATCTGACATGTGAAGGATGTTTACAGAACAACTGCACAGCGTATGGGACAGGTATGTTCCAGTAAGAAGGGTGGGAAATGATGGCAAGGTAAGGAAAGCTTGGATGTTGAGAAGTGGTGAATTTAATTAAGAAGAAAAAGGAAATTTATTAATGCTCAGGAAGCTGAAAATCAAACAGATCCCTTGAGGACTATTTGAAAGCCAAAAAAGGTGAATTAGGAAAGTGGCAGCGCCATGAAAAGTCTTTAGTAAGCAGGCTTAAAGAGAATCATAAGGCATTCTATATTTTATATATATATATATACACACACACACACACACACACACACACACACAGAGCAAGCTTTTAACAAGAGAGATGGTAAGGCCACTTATGGATGAATAAAAAAAACATGTGCTTGGACACAGAAGTTGTGGGTGAGATCCCAAATGAGTACTCTTTATAGCACACACAAAATGCTGAGGTACTCAGCAGGCCAGGCAGCATTTATGGAAAAGAGTAAACAGCCGATGTTTCGGGCTGAGACCCTTCAACGGGACTGGTGAAAAAATAATGAGAAGACGGATTTAGAAGGGAGGGAAGGAAGAAACACAAGGTGATAGGTGAAACTGGGAGGGGTGAAGTAAAGAGCTGGGAAGTTGATTGGTGAAAGAGATACAGAGTTGGAGAAGAGGGAATCTAATAGGAGAGGACAAAAGGCCATGGAAGAAAGAAAAGGGGGGGGGGAGAAGCACCATAGGGAGGTGATGGGCAGGCAAGAAGATAAGGTGAGAGGGGGAAAGAGGGAGATAGGGAATAGAGAAGGGGGTGAGGTATTACCGGAAGTTCAAGAAAGGAACACAAGGCTTTGTTCCTCTAACCTGAGTGTGGCCTCATCATGGCAGCAGAGGAGGCCATGGATGGATGTGTCGGAGTGAGAATGGGAAGCGGAATTAAAATCGGTGGCCACAGGGTGATCTTGCTTTTTCTGGCTGTTGGAGCTTAGTACTGGGGGCACGAGATACAATAGATGACCCCAACAGATTCACAGGTGAAGCAATGCTTAATCAGGAAGGACCATTTGGGGCACTGAATGGCAGTGAGGGGGGAGGCGTAGGGGCAGGTGTGCTCCGGTGTAGCCTCTTGTACATTGGTGAGATCCAACATAGCTTGGGAGACTGCTTCACCAAACACTTGCACTCTGTCCACCAGAAAAAGCGGGGTCTCCCAGTGGCCACCCATTTTAATTCCCCGCCCCATTCCCATGTCCAACCTGAGCCTCCAACCTGATGAAATGAACATTGATTTCTCAAATTTCCAGTAATTCCTCCCACCCCCTCTCTATTCCCCATCCCCTTTTCCCTCTCAGCTCATCTCCTTGCCTGCCCATCGCCTACCTGTCGTGCTCCTCTCCCTTCCCTTTCTTCCATGGCCTTCTGTCCTCTCCTATCAGATTCCCCCTTCTCCAGCCCTGTATCTCTTTCTCCAATCAACTTCCCAGCAATTTACTTCACACCTCCCCCGTCCCAGTTTCACCTATCAGCTGGTGCTTCTTCCTCCCCTCCCTTCTAACTCCTCATCTTTTTTTCCTCCAGTCGTGATGAAGGGTCTTGGTCCAAAATATCAACTGTACTCTTTTCCATTGATGCTGCCTGGCCTGCTGAGTTCCTCCAGCACTTTGTGTGTGTTGCTTGGATTTCCAGCATCTGTAGATTTTCTCGTTTGTGATTGGAGTACTCTGCGTTGATACTTACCAAGGAGAAGGACATGGAGGGTAGTGAAATCAGTGTGGAGTGCGTGGGGCACTTTCAGATAAAAGAGGAGGTAGAGTCGGGTCTCTTGAGAGGTGGATAAGTCCACAGGTCCTGATGTGATATGCTATAGATTATTGAGAAAGGCCAAAGGTTAGATTAATGGGGCTTTGACTACAGTTTTATGCCCCCTCTAGTCACTAAAAAGGTCCTAATGTTGTTCCATTATTCAAGAAGTGAAACCAAGAAGGTGTGTCTTACATTAGTAATACAGAAGCTACCGGAAACAATTCTTAGGATCAGTATTTATGAGCATTTGTAAAACTATGGCCTAATTAGGAACAGTCTTTGTGCAAGGCAAGTCATGTCGTAATAACATGATAAGAGTTTTTTGAGCAGATGAGGAAAGTGATCAAAGGAGGTAGATCTCTAGACTAACATCATAAATGGCTGTGATGCTTCACTCCCTGACGAGTTGGACACCTTTTATGCACACTTTGAAAGGGAGAATACTTGTGCAAATCCCTGCGGTATTTGGCGTCCCTCTGATATGTTTCAGAGGCTGATGTCTGAACATCTTTCAAGAGGGTGAACCCTTGCACAGCATCAGGACCAAGTGGTATACGTAGTAGGGCACTGAAAACCTGTGCCTACCAACTGGCTGGAATGTTCAAAGACATCTTCAATCTCATACTGATGAAGTCAAAGTCCCCACCAGCTTCAAAAAGGCAGCAATCATATTGGTGCACAAAAAGAGCAGGATGAGCTGCCTCTATGACTATCACCCAGTAGAATTCACATCCACTGTGGTGAAATTCCTTGAGGGGTTGGTCATGGCTGGAATTAACTCCTGGCTGAGGAAGAACCTAGACCCATTGCAATATTCCTACCACCACAACAGTTCTACAGTGAATACAATCTCACTGGTTCTCCACTCAGCCTTGAACCACCTGGAAAACAGCAAGCCCTATGTCAGGCTACTGTTTATAGGTTACATTCAGCAAACAATACCATCATCCCCTCAGTACTGATCAATAAGTTTCCAAACCTGGGGCTCTGTATCTCCCTCTGCAACCAGATCTCTGACTTCCTCTCTGGTCAGTGTGGATTGGAAATAACATCTCCTCCTCACTGACAATCAGTACAGGCACACCTCAAGCATGTGTGCTTCACTCATTCTCTACACTCATGACTGTGTGGCCCATGACACAACTGTTGTTGGCAGGTTCTCATATGGTGAGGTGGAGTGAGACAGATCAGCTGGTTAAGTGGCTTTGCAACAACGTTGCAATCAATGTCAGTGAGACCACGCAATTGATTGTGGACTTCAGGAAGGGGAAATCATAAGAACACACAGCAGTTCACATTGAGGGGTCAACAGTGAAAACTGGTGAGCAGCTTCAAGTTCCTAAGTTGTCAACATCTCTGAAGATCCATATTGGGACCAACATAATGATGTAATTATGAAGAAAGCACAGCAGCAGCTATATTTCATTGGAAGTTTGAGGAGATTTGTTAAGTACTGTTGAGAGCATTCTGACTGGTTGCATCTCAACAATCCGTATGGAGGCACCTACGCACAGGCAGAAAAAGCTGCAGAGATTTGTAAACTAAGCCAGCTCCATCATGGACACCAGTCTCTCCAGCACTGAAGAATCTTCAAAAGGCAATACCTCAAGGCAGCATCCATCAAAAAGGACCCTCGCCATCCAGAACATGCCCTCTTCTCAATACTACTATCAATGAGGTGTAGGACTGAAGAAAGACACTTAACATCTTAGGAACTCCTCTTCCGCCATCAGATTTCTGAATGGTCCATGAACACCACCTCACTATCTTGCTCTTTTTATGTACTATTTATTTTTTATATATTCCTATTGTAAATTAGAATAATTTTTACATATTGCACTGCCACAAAACAAATTTCACGACATTTGTCAGCAATAATAAACACAATTCTGCTTCTAGGATACTGTCTGGATTTTAGTAAGAGGATTGACAAGATTCCTTGTGGCAGTTTCATTCAGAAGATTAAGTTGCATGGTACCCATGGTGACTTAGCTGTTCAGATTCGGAACTGCCTTCCCCATAGAAGACAAGAGGGGAGTGATCAATGAGACTTATTCTGGCTGGAGGTCTGTAACTAGTGGCGTTCTGCAGGGATCCTTACTGGGAACTCTAATGTTTGTAATGTACATATACGAACTGAATAAAAACGTAGATGATGGGTTACTGAATTTGCAGATGATACAAAGATTGGTGGTATTGTGGATAGTGTAGAAGATTGCCAAAAGATACAGCAGGATGTAGATTAGTTGCAGTTGGGCAGAGAAATGGCAGATGGAATTTAATCCTGCCAAAATGCAGCTTTATAAAACTTGAGTTAAACTGTATCTGGAGTAATGTACTCAGTCCTGGTTGCCACGTTATCAGAATCATGTCAAGACTGGAGAGAGTGCGGAATAGATTTAACAGAACGCTTTCCTAGATTACACGGTACATGCTGCAAGGAGAGGTTGGGCGAACCTGGGTTGCTCTCTCTGGAGCAGAAGCAGAGGATTAGTTTATCAGATTATCAGAGGAATAGAGAGTAGACAGATAGCATCTTTTTCTCAGGATCAAAATACTAGAGGAGATGCATTTAAGGTGAGAAGGGTTAAGTTCAAAGGAGATGTGCAGGGCAGGTTTACACACACACACACACACACACACACACACACACACACACACACACACACACACACACACTCTCTCTCTCTCTGCACTGCCAGCCAGGGGTAGTGGTGAAGGCAAGTATGATAGGTGTTTAAGATGCTCTCAGATAAGCAATGTATGTGCAAAGAATAGAAGGATAGGCATTAATTTAATGAGGCATTTGAGTACTAGTTTTGCACAACATCATGAGCTGAAGAGCCTGTTCCTGGCTGTAGTGCTTAATGGAGACATAGCATCCAGGAAGGCAATGAGCATCTCAGTTCCTTTGATAGGAGCAATAGAGGTCAAGCAAAAATAATAGCAAAGGCAGAGGACCTTGAAAACAACCCCCACAAGTGGTTCCGGTGACATCATTGTCCAGAATGACAGCTTAAATCAATAGCTCCTCTGGAAAAACGTATATTTTGCCCCGTTAATCCATCAAATATAAGATCTTTCGAAAATATCTGAATTGATAGGGGGGCAAGAATGGGGAAAAAGAATGGAGATAATAAAAGCATCACTGCGGAGCCTATGGATGAGAGGGGTGCAACAGGTGGCTGTCCTACCCGAACGCGTGCTCGTGAGGCTGATGATGGGTCTCGTTCAGTCGAAGCAGCAAATGTGATAAAAACTCTGGAAGAGATATGGGGATTCCAAAAAGATATAAAACAGCAACTAAATGATATCAAGTCAGAGCTCACCAATGTCAATCAAAAAATAGTGGTGGCAGAGACACGAATTGAGAAGGTGGAAGATCGCGTGCAAAACATGGAACGGATACTAAGTAAGACAATAAAAATATTAAATCAACAAGAAAGTAAACTGCTTGACCAGGAGGGAAGATCACGACAAAAAAATATCAGGATATACAATGTTCCCGAAGGAGCAAAGGGTTTGTCTATGATGGAGTTTGTAGGAAAGTTGCTGCGGGTGGTGCTGGACTCAACTATGGAACTTGAAATTGAGAGGGCGCATCGTGCGCTCCTCCCGAGGCCTACTGAAGACAGAGAAGATAAGCCATTCTCTATAGTAATTAGACTCCTTCCATACAATACCAAGGTGGAGATTCTACGAAGGGCCTGGGAAAAGAAGAAGGTGTTTCTGAAGGGGAAATTAATATATTTTGATCAAGATTACCCCCTGGTGGTCCTACAGAAATGTGAGGAATACTCTGAAGTAAAGTGAATATTAAAGCAAGGAAAGATTAGATTCCAAACTCCATACCCTGCTAAACTGCGGTTGTTTTATGAAGATGAGATGCAACTGTATCAGACAGTGGAAGAGGCGACGACAGACATGAAGAACAGAGGGTTGCCCGTTAGCGTGGTCAAATCAAGGGAAAGCCTGGCTGAGCAGTTATCCCAATTTGCTTGGGAAATAGTAAGAGAACCGAGAAAGCAGGGGACAGGAGGTGGGCGAGAGAAGAATTATCAGGAAGGGACTGTGAGTTTTCCAAAGACAGCCCTCACCCCCTCCAGAAGAGCCATAAGGTTTGGCTAACTTTAAAAATGTTATCAATCAAATTTCCACGAGATTCTAAACATATGTGTGACTTTTTAGATAACCTAGATTTCCCTAAGATTACACATGATATACCCTCTATGTTAGAATCTTCCTTTACTACTGACGAGATCAAGAATGTTATTTTCTCTATGAATTCGGGGAAAGCTCCTGGCCCTGATGGGTTTACCGTGGAATTAAAAAAAATTTGTTTGCACCCTCATTAGTCCCCTGGTTATCCAGGATTCTGGAGGCCTCATTAAAACTTGGTAAACTACCAGAATCCTTTTATAGACCCTCGATCTCTTTCATACTAAAGAAGGATAAAGACCCTGCTCAATGTGCATCTTATAGACCAACATCCTTGCTAAATGTTGACTCTAAGATTTTTTCTAAATTATTAGCAAATAGACTAGAAAAAGCACTTCCTTATATTATTTCGGAAGACCAAACAGGTTTTATTAAGAATTGTTACTCTTTTTATAATATTCGTACACTTTTAAATATTGTCTATACCCCGTCACAAAACGATCCGGAATGTGTCATTTCCCTTGACGCTGAAAAAGCCTTTGACAGGGTCGAATGGCCCTACTTATTTAAGGTGCTTGAAATGTTTAACTTCAGCCCGAAATTTATATCCTGGATCAAATTGTTATACCACTCTCCTACGGCCTCAGTTCGTACTAACACTCTTCATTCACCTTTTTTCCCTCTCTTTCGAGGTACCAGATAAGGTTGTCCTCTTAGCCCTTTATTATTTGATATTGCATTAGAACCTCTTGCAATTGCTATTCGAGAATCTCCTAACATTATTAGTATAACTCGTGGGTTAAAGTCTCATAAAGTATCACTTTATGCTGATGACTTACTTTTATATATTTCTAATCCTCAAAAATCTACTCCAGCATCCAGATTTATTAGCACAATTTAGTCTCTTTTCAGGATACAAATTAAATCTTAGTAAGAGTGAACTCTTCCCTATTAATAAGCATGTTCCCTTATATCAGAACCTGCCACTTAGATTGGTTAATAATCATTCTTCATATTTTGGGATTAAAATTACCTGTAAACACAAGGATTTATTTAAGACTAATTTCTTACTCTTAATTGACTATATTACACAACTTTCCTATAAATGGTCTCCACTTTATTTAACTTTGACTGGTCATATTAATGCTGTTAAAATGTTTATTCTGCCAAAATTTTTGTATATATTTCAGGCATTACCGATTTTTGTTCCAAAATCCTTTTTTGGTAGACTCGAAACTCTCTTCATTTATTTCCGAGATTGGGTAGAATACATCTACAGAAAGCTAAGAGAGATGGAGGCTTGGCATTACCTAACTTTAGATTTTATTATTGGGCAATTAATATTTGACACATGAAATTTTGGTTATTCGACCAAGATACACTATCCATTCCTAACTGGGTAGTTTTGGAATTACATTCTGTTCAAGGCTATGCACTTGGCTCTATATGAGGTTCTTCTCTTCCTTCCGATTTGAAACGTTATAAACAGGTTTGCAACCCGATAGTTAAACATACCTTACACATTTGGTTTCAATTCCGAAAATTTTTCGATCTTAATCAATTTGTGCTAGCAATTCCTATTATTGGCAATATATTTTTTCTTCCCTCCTCTATGGACCGTGCCTTTCAAATTTGGAAGACTAATGGTATATCACGGTTTTTTGATTTACTTTCAGATGGATCCCTTATGTCTTTTAATCAGTTACCTAACAAATATAATTTACCAAGGACACGTTTTTTTTTAGATATTTGCAAGTTAGAAATTTCCTAAATACCATACTTTCTTCCCCTCCGGCATTACCCCCTACAAATATTTTAGACGCTATCACTAACCTCAACCCGTGTCAGAAAGGTGTAACGGCTATTATTTGTAATATTATCATGAAATTTAGGATGGCTCCATTCAATAAGATTAGGACCGACTGGGAAAAGGAATTGGGCCTCATTATCTCGGCGGATGACTGGGCTCATATTTTACAACTAGTTAATACTTCCTCTAACTGTTCCAAACACTCCTTAATTCAGTTTAAAGTTGTCCACAGAGCACACATGTCTAAAGATAAATTAGCTCGTTTTTATTCTCATATTAACCCACTTTGTAATAGATGACATGGCGAGATAGCCTCCCTGACCCATATGTTTTGGTCTTGTCCTACTCTGGAAACTTTTTGGAAAAACATTTTTAATATTATTTCAAAGGTTTTGAATAGTGATATTTCTCCCCATCCTATTACTGCTATCTTTGGATTACCTAAAACTTCTAGTAATTTATCTCCCTCAGCACGTAAAATGATTGCATTTCTTACTTTAATGGCGAAAAGGTGTATTTTACAACATTGGAAGGAGATTAATGCCCCAACTACGTTTTTCTGGTTCTCTCAAACAATTCTGTGTCTAAATTTGGAAAAAATCAGAAGTAATCTTTATGATACTTCAGTTAACTTTGAACAGACCTGGAGATCTTTTATTCAATATTTTCATTTAATGCAACTTTTTTTCTCTCTGATCATATATATACCCCCTTCGTGGATTTTATCTGCTATTAATGGAGGCCGGGTTTGAGGACGTGATTGTTTAATCTGGTTAAGTCTACTATTTACTTAGCTAGCCCATTGCTTTGCTTTGTAGCTTAGTAGCACGGTAGTTTTTTTTGGGGGGGCAGTTTCTTCGGGGTTTTTTTTTTCCTCTTTACCGTTATATAGAAAACTAGTATACAATTATATTACCTTGTTATTTTTTAACTAACCTATGTTGTTTTCATTGGTTTTATTTGTATTAATATTTCTTGTATATCTATATCGTAACAATGTATTGGTTGCTATATGTTTTACCCTGTGTGTACTAATTTAATAAAAAGATTTAAAAAGAAAGAAAAAATGTTGATAAGCTAAATGGAAGCAAAAATAGATGGTGCTATACCCATCTCAAGAAATACTTATTATAAAGTGGATTTTATATTACTCAATTTTTTTTTCTTCATTCATTCATTCACTCCTTTTTCCCCACCTAAATGGGAATATATATATATGGGAGGAATACACAGGGAAATCTTTTCTGTGTGATGGACATAGATTTGTTCACTTTTTCTGGGTACTGCAATGGGGGCCTTCAACTCACAGGTAGGAGGGGCTATCCCCCAGAGCTAGACTTTTTCTCTAGCTCAACCCAGGGTCATCTACTGGAGACCTCAGCCTTGGAATCACGCCTTTGTTGCCTTTCTTTTATTATTCACCTTTCTTGGCTCTTATTTGTTCAGGGAATAGATTGATTAAGTTTTATTCTGCCAATTTCAATGATATACTGTATTGACAGATACATACACATGGCTAAGGACAAAGTAAAATTCCATCCAAAATGAAAAAGGAACAAGCCCACGTAGTATGTTTACAGGAAACTCACTTAAGTGATAATGAACATGGAAAACTAAAGAGAATGGGCTTCACTGATTTGTTTTTCTCCTCATATGAATCAGGACATAGGAGAGGAGTTGCTATTCTTATCTCAAGCAAGCTAAATTTGGAAAAAGCATTCCAAATGGGAGATAAGGAGCGCAGGTATATTCTAGTAATGGGGAATATAGATGGAAATCCAGTTGCTCTATTGAATATATACGCACCCCCCAGGAAGTGATATTAGTTTCTTTCAAAAAATTACTAATATTATTGTAATGGAAACAGAAGGTCTCCTCATATGTGGGGGAGACTTGAATTTACAGTTACAACCAAAGTTAGACTCTTCCAATAGAAAAACCTATGAAACAAAATACTTACATAAGAAAATTAATACACTTTTTGAGGATGTTGGTCCAATTGATATATAGAGGGACCTTTTCTCCGACATTATCCTGCCCCCCATTCTGTATATACAAGAATAGACTATTTCCTAACACTTGGAAAAGACAAAGACAAAATAAACACCTGTGGAATTGGGACAATAGATGTAAGTGACCATGCACCTATATAATTATCTGTTGATTTTGACCTACAACCAAAGAATACTATTTGGAAACTAAATTCAAGTATACTCAATGATCCCTACTTTAAGGAACAAATTAAAAAAGAAATTGGTCTTTACTTAGAATTCAATGATAATGAAGAGGTTTCACCTCCCATTCTATGGGATACTCTGAAGGCTGTCTAAAGAGGGAAAGTTATAGTGATATCTTCATATAAGAAAAAATAAGGAATAAAATATCAGAGGAATTACAAAATAGGCTGAAGGAACTAGAAAAAAAACACAAATTGAATTTGGCACAGGATATATTAGAGGAAATTTTAAAAATAAGGAATGAAATTAATAGTTTGGCTACACAAGAAATCAGAAAAAAAATTAATGTTTCTGAAACAGAGACGTTATGAAATTGGATCTAAGTCTATGAAAATACTGGCATGGAAACTGAAAAAAAAGATAACAGAAAAAACAATTCATAGAAACAGGGATCCAAGAACAAAAATAATTTAAAAAAAAAATTAGCTAAGTGAAATTCAAGAACCTTTTGAAGTGTTTTACAAAACTCTATATTCCAAAGTTCCAGGGGGAAGCATAACCCAAATTGACACCTTCCTGAATTCTCTAGAGTTACCCACCTTAAGCGAAGAACAAAATAGAACAATGACTGCTAATGTAAGTGAAGTTGAACTAAAAGCTGCAATTAGTAGGCTTAAATTAAGCAAGTCACCAGGATCAGATGGGTATACGGCAAAGTGGTACAAAGAATTTAAAAATGAGTTAATTCCTATTTTACTCCCCACACTGAACTGGGGTCTAAAAGAGGCACAAATGCCACCCAGCTGGAAGGAAGCGATAATCTCAGCTATACCGAAAGAAGGCAAGGATAAAATGGAATGTGGGTCATTTAGACCAATATCCGTTCTTAATGTAGATTATAGATTATTTACTTCCATCATGGCCAAACGATTAGAAGAATTTCTACCCACACTGATACATAATGATCCGACAAGGGTTATACAACAACGCCAAACACAAGACAATATATGAAGGACACTTCACATTATGGATCATATATAAAAAAAATAGTGATAAGCGTGGACACTGAAAAGGTGTTTGATTCAGTTAATTGGAATTTTCTTTACAGAGTTTTACATAGATTTGGTTTCCATGACACAATTATTAAAAATATACAGGCACTATATGACAACCCTACTGCTAGCATTAAAATCAATGGATATTTATCACATAGTTTTACCCCAGAAAGGGGCACGAGACAGGGTTGTGCATGGTCACCGTTACTCTTCACATTATATCTGGAACCATTAGCTCAATACATCAGACAAAATGAAGATATCAGGGGACTTACTATTAAAGGGACAGAGCATAAATTGGCCTGTTACGCGGATGACATTTTGATCTACCTAGGGCAACCAACATACTCTTTACCTAAATTGATACAATCCTTTGAACAATATGGTCAAATATCAGGACACAAGATCAACATAGATAAAACCCAATTTCATATAACTATAGCCCATCAAGAGAAATTGAAAGTAGATATCCCTGGGCATGGCAAACAGAGTCTTTCAAATATTTGGGCGTCATTATGCCAAAAGATTTGGCAAAATTATCAGAATGAAATTACCAGCCTATACATAAAAAAATTAAGGAAAATATAACAAGATGGAACCTAATTCCTTTTTTTAGTCTCAGTTTAAGGATTGAATCTATTAAAATTAATATACTGCCCAGACTATTATATCTCTTTCAGACCCTACAAATAGAGATTAATCAAAATCAATTCAATGAATGGAACAAAATGTTATCAAGATATATATGGCAAGGTAAAAGGTCTAGAGTTTGTCTCAAAACTTTGCAATTAGCCAAGGAAAGGTGGGGCGGGGGGAAAAGGGGCCTACCTTCGCTTAGAGATCATTATTTTGCAGCACAGTTGAGAGCCGTGATATGTTGGTGCAACCCATCATATGACGCTCAATGGAAAAACATTGAGGAGAGGATACTTCCCATCCCCATACAGGCAATTTTGGCTGATAACAACCTACAAAGGTACATAAATACTATTGGTAACCCATGGGTGAAATGGACTCTTAAAATATGGAAAATTATTATATAAGAATATAAACTAGAGGGAGATATTGCAACTCTTAAATGGTGTGCATATGACTTGGATTTTTACGCCAAGTAAACTGGATGCTAGATTTAAGGACTGGACAGCTAAAGGAATAACAGTTCTTTGCAATATAATGAAAGAAGGAACACTGTTCAGTTTTGAAATGCTTAAAGAGAAACACTTATTAGAAAAACAAGACTTTTATCAGTATTTACAGATGCGACAGTATGTTAATAGGATGGTTAAAAATGTAACCAAGGCAAGTACATGTTTGATAGAGCTATTTAGAAAAGCATATAATTCAGATAACGGTAGTAGAATCATTTCAAGCGTGTATAAGGGTTTATCAAATCTTAAAGCATATTCGACTTCATACATTAAAACAAAATGGGAGAAGAAAGGAGGGATAATTATATCTGAGGAAGAATGGACAATAATATGGAGGTAGTGTACCAGTTCACAGAAATGGAGGGAGTTCGGATGGAAAAACTTGATAAGGTATTTTATTACACCCTCTCAGAAATTCCATTATGATAGTAACCCCCCTGTTTGCTGGAGAAATTGTGGAAATCAAAATGCAAACCATTATCATACTTTCTGGGAATGCCCCGTTATCAAAGACTACTGGAGCGGGATACATAATGCCCTAAAAGACATCTTTAAATGTGAAACACCCTCAGAGAGTAAGACCATATATTTTGGGTATATACCTCAAGAATGGTTGAAAAGATATACAGTAGATATTTAATGAATATACTGCTGGTGGCTGGTAAAAAGACTCTTATCAGGAAATGGTTATCACAGGAGAGCCCAACTTTAAATGCATGAATGGAAATTACAATAGACATTTACAAAATGGAGAAGATAACAGCATCTGTTAATCATAAGTTGGAACAACTTGACTCATACTGGGAAAAATGCTTTAACTACCTAACACCTCATAGGCCTGATTTTATTCTCACAAATCAATGAATATGTTGTTCAAAAAAAAAATCACTCCCTACTTGTACATAGTTTCAAAGTTGCTGGTGAATGCAGCAGGCCAGGCAGCATCTCTAGGAAGAGGTACAGTCGACGTTTTGGGCCAAGACCCTTCGTCAGGACTAACTGAAGGAAGAGCTAGTAAGAGATTTGAAAGTAGGAGGGGGAGGCGAGATCCAAAATGATAGGAGAAGACAGGAGGGGGAGGGATGGAGCCAAGAGCTGGACTGGTGATTGGCAAAAGGGATATGAGAGCGTTCACCAGCAACTTTGATGTGTGTTGCTTGAATTTCCAAATCTGCAGAATTCCTCGTGTTGTACATAGTTTTCTCCTTTTGCTTGTTCTTTCTTTCCTCCCTTTTCTATAAGCGTATACATCAGATAAATATTATGTGGAGATTTGTGGTAAATATGACTATATAATATACATGTACAATATCTGAAATACATCTTATGGAAATGTTTGTTTGATGATGAACTTCAATAAAAAATAAATTACCAAAAAAGAAAACAACCCCCACACACGCCCATCAAGGTGTCTTGCAAAGCCTCAGAAATGGAGTGGAAACATCATCTTTGACCTCAATTGCTTCCTAAGAGAAGTCTGAAGACTGGACTGTGGTGGATCAACAAGTCCCAGAATAGTTTTCACATTCCCCTTTTACTTGCCAAAATAATTCAAATTTAAATTGTTCATACTTTTTAATCAACCCACCCTCCCAGACAGCACTGAAAAACTTCCTTTTCTACATTTCTTAACAGTAAATGGCAATGTTCCATCAAACTTTTCATATTACTCAGTTTTGCTGTATCTTACCACACAGTGAACAGCACAGACATTCTTGGGGTTTTGCTGTAGCCAGTGATGCATATTCTTACATACTGCGTACAGGTTGTGTAAACTGGGAGCTTGTCGAGCTGGCCAGCTGCACTCAGATATCTATTCAAAGAGGGACGGACAAGTAGTAAAACAGGATCAAAAGAGAATTCTGTATGCAGCATTAAATTATATTTAACCAGCAAGGCCAAAGATGGATAAGCATTCATTTTAAATAACTTACCTATAAACACTCCTGAAAAATAGTAATAATCTCAGCATGTGGCTGTAACCAATGGCACATGAAGTAGATCATTAACATATACTTACTCTGTTGTGAAACTTGGCACTTCTGTAAGATTTCTGAGATAAATTAAAGATTGTATAATGATCCAAGTGCCGGGAATCCAAAAACGATCGGACATCATCAATCTGATTCTTGAAACTCAACTCCACTCCTTCAGCAGGATAGGTTATCACTAAGAGAAAGTGAAAACTATTGTCAGATTGATAACAATCTTCTTAATAGATTGAATTAAACCAGTATTTCTCCTTCACATATTTCAATTTAGATTAGATTAGATTAGATTATGAGGACACTCAGTCCTCATTTATTGTCATTTAGAAAAGCATACATTTAAAAAATGATACAATGTTCCTCCAGAAAGGTATCACAGAAACACAGGACAAATCAAGACTAAAACTGACAAAACCACATAATTATAACATATAGTTACAACAGTGCAAAGCAATACCGTAATTTGATAAAGAGCAGACCATGGGCATGGTAAAAATTCTCAAGTCCCGATAGCCCCATCTTCTCACGCAGACGGTAGAAGGGAGAAACTCTCCCTGCCATGAACCTCCAGCGCTGCAAACTTGCTGATGCAGCACCAGGAAGCACCCGACCACAGCCGACTCTGAGTCCGTCCGAAAACTTCGAGCCTCCGACAACAAGCTCTGAGCACCATTTCTGCCGAGCACTTCGACCCCGCCCCAGCCACCAAGCAACAAGCAAAGCTGACTTAATTTAACGTCCCATTTTAAAACTGAAGACTTCAGCAAAGATCTTTAGCTCCAAGTATCCCACTTTCCTTCCAATCCTCACACCTTTATCCATCACAAACTCCATTTAATTATATTGAGTGACGACAAATTATAGCACGCAGCTTGAAGAGATGGTTGCATTACATACATTATCTCTATTCTCTTAAATCAGTTTCTAAAACCCAGTATGATACATGATCTATAAACTCATTGTTACAGCTCTGTGCATCGCAGTGAAGATGAACTTTCAGCCACAAAGACCAGGTAACTCATCCTCCTCTGAGTTATGGCACAGCATGATAACTGAATAAGGCATCACAAAGCCTTGGCACTTTATACAACCATGAAATATGCATTTATCAATTCTGTGGACATTTTTTATCGGATTGGCCAAAATACCAGCACAAGTCAAACGATCACTTTTGCAACCCCATGCGACTCCATTACCAAATGAGTTGGCTGGATCAAGAAGAATGTGTTATAAATGGGAAACATTTTACTTTATCCATTTTCAAACAGGATCCGCATTGAAAATTTTAATTGGATTCAACATTTAAATAACAGATGAAAGGAACATTTACTGTACCTATTAACCTTGATGTGATGTATGAAATATTAAGTTCTCCCTTGGCATAACTATAATAAAACAAATTAAATGTTTAGCTAAAGCATGTATATATATTTTTTTTCACTAATAGAAAATTATTTGAAATATTGCAATAAGAACATGGGATGCAGCAAAGAGGGAAAAAAAGACAAGTTTCAAGCATTCAATACCAACATTAGTGAAATCAGTCCATCACCCTGCAAGAGGCAGCTTAAACAAACAGTAAAATAATTGGTATGCATAAGCCGACATTAAAGTGCTCCTGACTGGTCTTATTATCTCAGCGTTGTTGCTATAATGGAAGAGTGGTGCAAAGCTCATAAACACAAATATAACAAGTATTAACTCCATATTAAAACGATATTGAGATCAAGTAACAAATGGTCAGTTAAGTCAAAGATCATGCTAATTTCAAAAAACGTGCTGAAACTGAAATATGTTTGGGATTTGCAGGATGTGAAAGTCAGGACACTAATTTAAACTGCGATGCCTAAGGCAGAGAAAACCTGGGACAGAATATGTATATTAAATCTGCCAGTAGGGTTGTGGTAAACCATATATATATGTTGTAACTGGGTTAACTGTCTGGACACACCCCTCTGCTGACTGCCCCTGTGGCTCCTCCCACAGAGTCCTGTATAAAGGTGTTCGCCTTGCCCCTCCCCCTCAGTCCGGGGGCAGACACTCACCGTGGAGGTCGTATTGTACAGCGAATAAAAGCCTTTCAGTATTTTACCAAACCTCAGTCTTTTGGAGTAATTGAAGGTGCTTCACGGGTTAGCTTACAAATGATTAAATAAAGTAAGGTTCGTGAAAAAGCTAGAGCCAGAACACTGAATAAGAGACAGAGTAAACAAGGCCGGCATTGAACATTCAAAGGACAACATCACTGAAGCAAATGGCATGTGACAGAATTCTAGACAATTATCAGGAGTTCTACTAAAGGAGTTGCTCTGTCTGTGTAAGAGTAAAAAAGTATGATACAAAATGCCTCAATGTTCAGATATGAAGAAGCTCATAATAACCAAAACTACGATTTGGAAATAATTAGTAGAAAACATGTATGTAGGACGAAAGAAGAAGGGCAGACAAAGTCTGCAGTGTGAGAGAGGCAGAGACAGCAGCTGCAAGGCAACAAGACTCAGCAGATGGAAAAGGGACCCTGACTGCAGTGAAGGCAAGTCTGAGGTTCTGAAGAAATGATTGCGACACCCATTGTCTTTGTTAGATACCACGTCTTTGTGCTGTATGCAATCAAATTCTAAGTCTACCCCGTGGTTTGCTGTGTCATGAATAAGTGTCAAGTGAGGTGGAATTAAGAATTCTTACTGCCTCTCCTTCCAATGGCGTCAATGTACAACATAAAAACAAGTAACTTGTATGAACAGCAACCTGGTACTTCCCTGCAACACACAAAGTTGCTGGTGAACGCAGCAAGTCAGATAGTTCCCTGCCTTCTTTTTAAACAGATCGTCAAGATCTCCCACCCCTACACTTGATCTCCTGAAACTGCTTTTGTACACATGCACAGTTCCTGAAAGAAAGCTTGGTGAGAGGAAAGTACAAACTCATTTTACTTTATCCAACTAATTCAAAAACTGGCATCAAGCTGTTATGAAGCATGTAATCAATCTAAGTAGGACAAAAAAAAACGTGATAGTTGATGAACAGATGGTACCTTAAAACTTTGGTAGCCTTTACCTTTGAACTTTAGGTCATAACTTTCAGAACAAAATTTTGGAGTTATATTGTTTTCTGGCAGCGTGTAAGATTGATTAGTGAACTTAAGATCAAAACTATGAAGGCAGCTTCTCCTCCTAAAATCATATGAAATGTCATCTACGTTATCCACTCCAGAGTTAAGTAGCAAGGATCCTTGCCACAACAGCACAACTTAAAATCACTGCCTCTGATTAAAATTATTGCCATTTGCCGAAACTTTGCAGGAAGAAGAGGCACCTTTGCAGACTGGACTCATGCCCACCACACCAAGTGAAAACTGCCAAAATCATTTCAAATGCAGTGTAGTTTGTCTGCATTGTAAGCAGCTCATTCACTGAGCTGGATCATTCCTCGATTGCTTGACCTTTTCTAATGTCAGAAGTCAGATTAATCTGCTAGAATGCTCCAAAATATTTATGAAATTTAAATTTGATTGGCCCTACCCTTCCCCGTACAAAAGTCTCACAATAACCGGAGTTGCGACATTGGTTAGGGCGAGCTATTCTCTCTGACAGCCATTGCAGAATAATCAGGAAGAAATGCTTTGGCTGATATTTTCGTGTTTCCACTGCCAAGCTGCTTGGGCAGCAATCACTGTTCAAAACATCTAAACCTTAAGAGTTTAGTCTGACTGCAAATTCTGGTCTTCATTTTCATGCTACTGAGAGGGGACAAGATTTGCTTTGTATAACGAATTTAATTCCTTTACAAATGTCAGCTGATTTATTCCATTTTGGTTAATAGAGAGGTCTTTCCTACAAGAATATTATTTGCTTGAGTTTTTTTTAAATCACTCTCAATATGTTGAGCTCTGATAACCAACTTAGCAAATGGTCTAAATGTCACAACATAACTACTAGCTGTAAATACTAATTAGGTCACGACGCCTCTGTGGAGGCAGACACAGATTTAATGTTACATGTCAATTAGTGTTCAATTGAACAGTCAGTTCATTTCCAGGCATGCCCTGATCACTCTCTCAGGTCAGCATCACTTTGTATGCCATGCATCCAAGGGGATGCTTTAAATACTCCTTTCAGTAGATTTAGCTGTATAGCAGCATAAAACCAATGTGTTAACAGAATCCACATGACCCAAACTGACATCCTTCGCATGCTTCCTCTTAGTTGGTCCACCCCAAGATTTGGCAGAAAGAATTTTAGTATGAGGCAAGTAAATTGCTTTTATTTTAGACAAGTGAATACAGTATATACATCAATTATAATCAGACCGCAATTAATAAAATTGCAATAAATAAGAAAAATTATGAAAAACTACCCATTTTCTCTGGAGAGCCTTATTTAAGCCTTTCTAAAGTCCTGATTTTTGATGTTAAAGAGCTGGGGGAGTAGGGTAATCTTAACCTGCAAGAAAAACAAATTTTTGAGAAGTCTAAGCCAAGTCATATGATCATTCTCGTCGCGCCTGAAAGAGGTGAAGACTTATTATATTCTACCAGTGGCCCATTAACCTTCAAAGCATATTTCAAAGCCCTAAATCTGCTTTCTTTTTAAAAAAAAACTTTTTTTTATAAGCTTGACTCTTTAAAATTTGTACTTCAACATAATTCTGAAAATCTTTTAGGAAAGGGAAAAAAGGAATTAAAACACTTGCAGTAGGAGTTTTAAGAAAAAAAAACTTGAAGAGCCTAGGTAACAACTAAAGAGTTTTTCCTTATTCCACAAGGCAAGCTGCAGATAAACCTTCATGTCCCCAAAACCTGGATTTAGTTTGCAACAAATAGCACACATGTGCAACAGTCCAAATTGGGCCCAAACCTCAGATGCTGTCTGGGTGGATTTTGCACATTCTTGTGACTGCCTGATTTCTTACAGATGTTCTGGTTTCTTGCCACATCACAAAACAAACTGTAATTACCCATAGTGTAGACAGATAGCAGGTGATACAGAAGGGTACTGATAGATATGTGATGGAGAAAAGGATACGAAGGAATAAAACTGACAGGAGCAGGATCATCTGGATGGCCTGCATATATATATTACTTCTATATGACAAGAAAATGTAATGTGAAGTGAGAGATCACTGTTTCAAAGAGTTCACTGACTTTTCATAAAAGATAAAAACAACAGGATCCACATCTTCTCTCAGGAATATATTCCACATCCTACAATGGACTGAACAATCTCTATGCATCATACCAAAATTTCATATACATATTTATCCAGTTATTTAATTAAGCTTAGTAATTTTCTTTGTACATTATAGGCAAGGTGATCGTGTTTTCTTAAATTGGTTTGCACATAGACATAACTTTAGATTTGCTACTCACAAAGTTAACAAGAACGGAGATAAATTTAAGCAAAATACGCACAAGTTATATATCTTTATAAATATACAGAAGCAGATTTAATGGCATTTCTAAGGTTACATTTATACTAGCCTTCAATATTTAAGGATTTAAATCATTTGTGGCTCAACAAATTAACGAACCCTCAACATCAGAGAATTGGTGTAGCTTTCACTTTGCATGCATTGTTCCTCCAGTACTTCCAAATATTTACCTGGCTACAGATTGTATGACCTTTGAGGAGGTATCTTTCAGGTTGTCCTTTAAGTTGCTGAAGAGTCTTCCAGCTCCTCCTTTTACCATATCGAGCAGTCCACTCCCAAAAGTGGGTTCCACATCTTGAGAAGAGGTACCTGAGAAAGCACCAGATGGACCATAATGTATCTTAATAATCTATTTCCAGCAATTCAGGGCGAGTTCAAGATACTGAAAGAAAATCAGTAACTTCAGTATCTCTAAAAAGTTCAGAAATTGGAATTCCTTGGGGCAAACTGAAAAGGCCGAGAAAACACGAAGAAGATATTCTTTGCCTTTAAAAAACAAGAAATACAGGGTTGTTAATCAACAGAAATAATATCCTCAAGACTTAGTTATATGTTCTTTTTAAATACTTCAGTTATCAAACTAGTCAACAGTTGCATTGCTTTTTAATGATAACATAGCTATTCCTATCAAAATAGTGAAAAGTATTATTGAATCTATATATACCCCTATGAATTACCACACAATCAAATTTAACAATTCTGAAATTTAGACCTATAAATTCCTTTCTAAATTAAATCTATAACATTAAATTTTGCAGTAGGACAACAGGCTCGTTTTAAATGAAAATGAAAGATATTTACTACCTTTTGTATTATTGGGCATTTTAAGCAACTAGCTGCAAAATCCAAATTTTATCTCATGAGATTAGAGAAATTTACTCTAGAGAGAGAGAATCAAGTCAGTTTGCTATACCTGTAAGAGAATGGATGAGGATGCAAAAAAAAGCTTTAAAAGAGTATTAGTCAGCTGAGAAATTAAATGTTCAAGAGGACTGAGGTGTGCTTGCACAGAAGTTACTGAAAGCAGAGAATGAGAGGAGATCTAATTGAAACTTAAAAGAACTTGACAGCCTAGATACAAGGACAATGACTTCTTCAAGCAGGGGAAACAAGGACCAGGGAAAACAGTTTGAGAATAAGGGGTGTGCATTTAGGACTAAGAAAAGGATAAATTTCTTCACTTGATAGGGTGATGAATTTTGGAATTCTCTACCCTGGAGAGCAGTGGAATCACCATTAAGACCTCCCAACTGCGCAACATCAATAGATCTGCACTTAAACCTATATTATTAATTATTAAGCAGTGCTTTTCAGTCTGAAGGGGTTTCTATAACAGTTCCTGAAAGAAACTTCTCCCCTATTACCAAATAACTTCTATCCATGTATTACTAAATTTAAGGTGATATTATTAACCTTGTGGAGGACATCAGCTGGGAAAGGACATGGCTGATGTGATTCAACACAGGCAGCTCTGAATTATGGGTTAAGTATCCCTTATCCAAGAATCCAAAATCTGAAAACCTCCAAAATCTGAAACATTTTTTGAGCTCTGACATGGTATCACAAATGGAAAGTTCCACAGGGCACTGGGAATGCTCCCAGGGGATGCACAGGTCTCTGTGCAACACACAGTTCTGACAAGTGATCTCACATATGTATGCAGAGAAGTTAGTGAAAAATTGAAAAACACTGCATAAAGCAAAAACTGAAGATCTTGATTGTGTATTGAAAGAGTGGATTCCTCTGCATCGGAGCGAACACATGTCACTCCATGGTATACTGATCATGAAGCAAGCAATGATCTGTCACGACAAACTGAAAATTTAAGGTAATTGTAAGTGTTCAGCAGCTGGCTGCAGAATTTAAGAAAAGGCACAGATTCAATTTTTTTTTAAATTAAAAGATAAAGCACCTACTGATCATGAAGCAGCAGAAAAATTCATTGAGTTTGTCCAGATCGTCACTGATGAAAATCTAACACCCTAACAAGTCTACAGTGCTGAGTGTACTGTAACCTTTTAATCAAAACACAGCATCTTAGGTGGAGACTGAAAGCCTGTCGTTGTTTCTTGTTCAAAAGCTAATTCAGCTACTCTCCTGATACCGCTGTGCTGCTTTTGTTACCCTGTACACATTATATTTTCATTATATTAATGGTATGCAATAATTTTTACTGTTAAGTACATAGGTATGATGAACAAGTGTAAGACAAAGACTGCTTACCGGTAGCAGATAAATTCAGACCCAGAAATAATGGCAATCCTAAGCTATCACATTATATATTCCAAAACCCAAAATTCAAAAGACCTCCAGCCCGAAGCATTTCAGATAAGGGGTACTCAACCTGCATCATATCTTGGTTAAAAAATTTAGGAGGAGGCAAAGTGAACCTACCAGGGCAAATCTGAAGGTGGTAGAGAGAAAGATGGGCATGCAGCTGTTTGCAAACAAATCTTTGGAAGACGTAGGCCAAGTTATACAGAATTCTCTGCTTATTAATAATGCAAGAGGATTCAGAAGGATGGAAGCTATGCTAAATCCTTTTGACATTGGTCAGACTTCAGCAGGGGCACATTGGGAATACATCAAGGTTTTACAATTGGTTTCCCACATGAGGCAAGCAACAAAAACTGCATTATAGGAATTTCAGTATGGAAGAAAATAATGGCAATGATATTTGATTTAGGCTCACAAAAATCTTCAAAAGGGCTAAAATACAGGTGATGCAACCATTGCTTCCAGTAATAGATGCAGTTACATGAATCTATGATTCTATGACTGGTAAAAGGACACTTTTAAAACAATGAGTTGTTGTAATCAACAACTAATTACATGGAAATGTTATAGAAGCATGTCTAATAGCAACAAAAAAATTACATCTATGTGAAAAGAGAAAATTATAGAGCCAGTGAGAGGGATAGATTAATTGGTAACTCTATCAAAGAGCCAATAATGGTCAACATGGTTGAACAATCTTTTGAGTAATATTCTTCTGTGATTGTTTTCTACCCTTTGCTTAATGGCTTCAGGCATTTAAATATAGTTATTGTTCACATATCTCTCAGTAATTATCAAAGATATATGCACAATACTTGCAACTGAATTGATCACTATTGTGAAGTAATCAAACACCAGAACACACAAATTCAGGACAAAGATGTCTGACACCTTTTGACATTAACAATAGAGGAATGCAACAGAGGAAACACTGGTCAAAGCCTTGGAAGAGAAGAGACTGGGAGATAATGGTAACAAGTGGAGCTGACTGATGACATTTCAATCAAATGCTTCATCTTTTCTGCAGCTGCAACGAGATCTCACCACTGGCCACATCATTTCCTCCACAATCCTATCCATCTTCCATAAAAACCACTCTGTGACTCCCTTGTCTGTTCATTCAACCAAACTCCCTGACTCATGGCACTTCTCCCTGCAACTGCAGAAGATAGAACACTTCTACCTACCCCTCCTCCTACTCCTCACTCACCACCATCCGGAGACACAAACACCCTTCCAGGTGAGGTATGGATCACGTGCATCTCCTCTATCCTTGTATACTGCACTCTGTGCTCCAAATGTGGCTTCCTCTACTTCTGCAAACAAAGCACAGACTGGACAATCAATTTGCAGACCACCTGTACTCTCTCCACCATGTCTATCCTGAGTCCCCAGGTGACTGCCATTTCAATTCCCCTTGCAACACTGACCTGTGTATCCTTGGCCTTCAGCACTGTCAAGGTAGAGCTCAACACAAACTACAGTAACAACACTCCATATTCTGCCTGGGTACTGTGCAACCCAATGGCACGAACGCCAAGTTTTCCAATTTGAGGTGACCTTCATTGCTGTTTTACTTATTCCTCCCCACTTCAAGTTCACCTCTGGTCTGGTTATAGTTTTCCTCGCCTTCCCCCTCCTGGTTGCTTCCACCAGTTTTAAACATGGATCCCCTGACTTCCCCTATTTAGTTCCACCTCCTTCAATTCTCGCTTAATTGTTACCATTATTATCTTCTTCACTTATCTGATTACAGCCTTTGTTTTCCACTTAGCATCCACCAGCTGCTAACTTCACCTTCACCATCTGGCTCCACCAGCCTTGTGTCTGCCCCTATCTATCACCCACCCGCCTGTCTCCCATCTCCACTCCTTGCCCTCTCCTCCCTGGCTCCATCTGCCTATTATCCTTTATCCAGCCTTTGTCCAATCACCTACAGTCCCTTGGCTGATCTCACCCCCACCCTGCCTCTATGTTGGCCATCTTCCCTCTCCACTCGGTGAACTAAGCAGCATGCTGCACCAGGACCTAGTTCCTCCAACTGACGGTTTGTTGCTCCAGATTTCAACGTCCCCTCTCTCGATGAAAATCAATGTTTGATATTTAATAGATACAGTAGCCTCAGCAGATCTTCTCATTCAGCAGACTGGCTGAGCCAAAATAACTTGCTTTCCCTCAGACTTGTGGGGTCTGAAGTAGCAGGTAAGGCTAATGCTGGACCCATGGATTCTGCCACTAGTAGGCTGGAAGTAGTTGAGTGAGTAGGTAGTTTGGAAGGTGATACATCCCTCTACATTTCACCCACTGGTGGAGTCTGTATCATGAAATTTGACTGTGCTGTGGACACTACTTGAACAGGCGTCGTTGTTGTTGGCATATTTTCTATTACATGGAATCAGTTCAGGATGAGCTCTATGCTATTACCATGACCGAACAACTGGCAACTCAAACGTACTCTTCCCCCAAACTCAGTGCTTGCAATTCCTGCTAAAGGGGGCCAGAATCCCACCGGCACATTGTGCCACCTGGAGAAATGCAGGAAATTCGGAGCCCGTTCTAAATTTGGACTTCAAACTGAGAGGCCGTAGGGAGCAAAGAGTGACACTTTTATCGTTCTCTTCATACCAGATTCTTCTGTGTGGCACAAGTCACACCAAGAAAATTTCTTTCTACTCAACATTTGTTCTTTCACAGAAAATATTTGTATTCTCAAAACTGTGTTGCAGTCAATGAAAACATTGCTCATTGCAAGTCATTAAGAGAGATTCTGCACATTCTGTAAATATTGACAACACACACAAAATACTGGAGGAACTCAGCAAGTCAGGCAGGTGGTTACATAAAACCTGCCAGCTTGTATTTCCCCTTATTCTGGTTTCTGCCCCCCTCCTTTCCAGTCCTGATGAATGATCTCAGCCCAAAACGCCCACTGTTCAGTCTGCTCCATAAATGCTGCCTGACTTGCTGAGATTCTTCAGCATTTTGTGTATTTTTCATTGCAATGATCCTTATTTTTATGATCCTTACTGTCGAAATTATTAAGATTCAAAGGAAAAAACACATAATCCTACAACATGAGAGCACAAAAGCCTGTGATATATTTCAATTCTGGCTTTATGGCATTTCAACATTGAAAATAGGGTCACTCGATAGCTGCATATTGCACAGTATACCAATCGCACACAAGAACTTGGTTGAAATCATGTTATTTTTAATGTGTTCCTGCTGGCTACTTGAGAAGGCATTTGGGTTTATCTCACCATCAGTGCTTAGGTTAACTTTATTTCAGTGCAAATATTGAGTGATATTAACTGAATAAGGTGAAAAATGGTACTTTCAAATTAACTAACAGGAATGTGCTGTAACTTCAGGGAATTGGCCCAATGACCGCAGATATTCCCTGTTCTTACATGAATGGCAACCACATTCAACTTCAAGAGGAAACAATTATTTTTACTCTTAGATGGATGAGATTTTAAAAGCTGGAGGGGATTCCAAGAAGACATGGAAGGTGTCATAGGAGGAGGAGATGGGGAGAATTCAGTGACAGGGATGATTGAGGGACGACACATCAGTTGAGATACAGACTAAATGAGTGCATCCATAATGTCCTAATTTGCAATATTAAATTGCCCCAACTATCTGTACACTACTTGAATTGGGTAATTTGACACTTCTTTCACTTCACTTTTTTCCTGAATATTAATTATAACGTAACTAAGTTTTAATGTCGCAAAGAATTTACCCACTTAGCCGTATCAGTTTCTAACACGTAGAAAAATTTTCACTTCAAAATAATTTTTCACTCTTCATAAACATATCACAACTATGATATTTTCTTGCTCCCTATATCAATCAATTTGTAGAACTATAGTTTGGTGCATAATACCAAGTTTATGACAATTTTAATCAATAATAAACTTTGAAAAATATCCCATGAGATTATCAAAAAGCAGATTTTACAGATATTTTTCAGTCTTGGTGCGGTGCAGTAGCATTTAAGATCCTGGACCAGCAATTGTTTTTGGACTATTGTTCCAGAAATACTTCCATGCAGATGAGGATCTTATATTCTTCTTAAACAAAAGTACAGTATTTTAAAAATCTTCCCTCAACAATGGTAATTTTACACTTGTTCGTAAAAAAAATCTGATTTTGTCCAATAATGACCTTCAGGAAGGAAATCTGCCATCCTCACTCATATTGCCTAGCCCAAATACGACCCCAGACAAACCTATATGGTTCACTTTTAACTCCATTGGCACTGACAGGATAATTAGGGATGGACAATAAATGTCAGAGATATATATGTATGTACCCTCCTCAACCTATGTCCCACTATTACCAAGAATGAAAACTATGAAGAACAAAACAAGCTTAAATTTTAAGTCTTTAGAAAGCAGCACTATAAAGCATGAGATCACAAAAGTAATATATTCCAGACCACTGAAATTATGAAAATGGGCAAAATATTATGAAAATGAATTAGTTTTGACTTCAGAAAAATAACAGATTCTCAACTTTTCAGCTATACGACAGTAACAAAGAGAAAAAAAGCCCTAAAAATGTAAAAGGGATGGATCAGTTGACTCACCATTTAATATCAAGGCTGATCTTCCACCTCAATTCCTCCTTCCCTGCTCTCAGGTGTACCTAGTTTCCTCTAAAATATCCATAAACACATTTCAGCCTTGAACATGCATGATAATCAAGCATCCAGAACACAAAGACAGCAAAGATTTTCAACTGAAAACTCAAGAGATTTCTCTTTATAGCCCTTCATTAACAACGCTATATCTTAATACTAAGAGCCCTATTTCTAGCCAAGGTAAAACAACAGAACTCATCTAAAGTTCTCATCAGTATTTGTCTTTCAAACAACATCACTGAAACAACTTGCTCTTTTTGAGTTATTGTCACCATGCCTCCCCATATCCAGAACATGGTAGGACCATCTAGGGCATCATTAATTTCACGAAAGGTGCTGGAGCAGAAAAAAAATGCCTATCCTTTGGTATGCCAATCACAAATACAAATTTAGGAGCTCATGCAATCCAGAGTTTGTATCAATGCTTTTAGCTTCCATTTGTATGAATACAAATGATATAATAAAAAATCTCTGATTGCAGAGTCCAACCGATATGTAATAATTTGCACCTCAAGTTTAAGAAAGCAGACAACAGCATTTCATGCCAAATGATGGTGCAAAAGTTGAAACTAAACTGTCTTGGGTCCATTTTTAGAAATACCTCTTAGAAATTCTTCCACTCTTCCGTAACATTCAAAGTTCTGATGCCAACAATGAAATCCCTGCTCACGCCACAAACAGTTGCATTTGAACAGGATGGTGAACAATGAGAAGATTGCTGTCCAACTTGATACCGACAGTGCTGTTTCCAGGCAAATACTGATCTCAACCCAGTAACTATAGTATAGCAGTATCACTGCATCCTGCTCAATAAACACTGTCAGAGCAAATCTATCAAACCTTTCAGGTTTGTGAAACTCTTTGTGGATAAAGAGAATACCATTGTAGCATGGTACTTCAAAGCAACAGCAGGACTTAAATCAGATGGAAAGTCGGGCAGAAATTGGTTAGGCTACACCAAGAATACTGTGTACAATTGTGGTCACCACATTACGAGGATCACATTATTAACAACAGAGGGAGTGCAGAAAAGATGTTTCCTGGAATGGAGGAAATTGGTTACGGTGGGTTTAACCTCACTGGAAAGTAGAAGGCTGAAGGATGAATCATTTGAGACTTGTGAAATTACAGAAGGACATAGATGGGCAACACAAACAAAATGCTGGAAGATCTCAGCAGGTCAGGCAGCACCTAGGGAAATAAATCAGCCAATGCTTTGGGCTGTGATCCTTCCTCAGGACTGAGAAGGAAGGGGGAAGATGCCAGAATAAAAAGGTTTGGGGGGAGGGGAAAAAAGCTAGCTGAAAGGTGATAAGTGAAGCCAGGTGGGTGAGAGGAAGGAATCTGATAGGAGAGAAGTGTAGACCACAGGAGAAGGGGGAGGATGGGGGGACCCAGGGGGAATCTATAGGCAGGTGAGAAGAAGTACAAGGTCAGAGTGGGGAATAAAAAGGGGGAGGGGGATTTGCTTTACTGGAAGGAGAAATCAATATTCATGCCAACAGGCTGGAGGGTACCAAGAAAGAATTTAAGGTTTTGTTCCTTCACCCTGCGGATGGCTCCATCTTGGTACAAGAGAGGGCCATGGACCGACGTGTGGGAATGAGAATCGAAATTAAAACATTTGGCCACCAGGAAGTCCTGCTTGCGGAGGTGCTCGACGAAGCAGTCGCCCGATTTACGACGGGTCTCACCAATGTTGAAGAGGCCGCATCGGGAGCACCGGACACGACAGATGACACCAGCAGATTCGCAGAGGTGTTGCCTCACCTGTTTGGGGCCCTGAGTAGAGAGGAGGGAGGTGGTGTATGGGCAGGTATGGCACTTGGGCTGCTTGCAGGGTGAAGTGCCAGGAGGGAGATTAGTGGGGAAGGATGAATGGACAAGGGAGTCACAGAGGGAGTAATCCCTGTGGAAAGTGGAGGGGGTTGCATAGATGGGAGAGTCAGAACCATTTTCCCAGGTCAGGAGACTCTAGAATTAGAGGGAAAAGGTTTAAGGTGAGAGGGAAATATTTACAGATCTCAGGGGTGATTCTTTCCACACAACAGGTAGTGAATATTTGGACCATGCTACCCGAGGAGATAGTGGGGGCAGGTACTATAACAATACTTAAAAGGTATTGGACAGATACTTGATAGGAAAGGGTAAAGGGATAGTGACCCCAATACTGTCAAATAGGATTAGCCATTTGCCTGTATTAGGGTCATTACCCCGCTACTCTTAGATAGGCATCATGGTTGGCGTTGTCGGAATGGCCCATTGTGTACCGCATGTTTCTGTTATCTGGCTTCAGTGATGATTGTCACATGCAATCACTTTACACAATTATCCAGAAAGTCTAATTTGTATTACTCATTCTTTTTGTTCAAACACTGCTCTGATAACAATTCTATGCACAGAAACTATGATTTGCTATTCTAGGTTCACAATCTGGTACCCAAAATATATGCATTAAGTCTGTCTTGGAGCTGGTACAGTACCACATGTCCTTCATTTACAGCTGTCTCTATTCCCAAATAAAAAAGGTCCATCTATGTTTTGTGAAGTGTGCTGAGTATAATTATTCACAGAAGTCTGTACTCAAATCAAACAGAAGTATTTATTCATCTGCTGCACAGAGGACAAGCATCAGTAGTATAGAAAAATCTTTTCTGAGCATTCATTGAGTAGTTTAACTAATCCTCAACTGTCTAGTTATCATTAAACCTACCAGTTAGAGGTGTATAGTCAGTTACTTCAGACATCATGAACAACTCATGTAAATTCCTCTTCTTCTGATGGATGTGGTGGCCTCTCAGCCGGGCCTCATTACAGTACTTGGTTCCATCTGTGCTCTGACCCAGGACCCTGACTGACCCTGGAGCTACTACTGTTGTTATGGAGACAGCCCTGAATCTCCATCCATTATCTCCAAAAACATTCCACAAACGGACTTTATAATTCTGTGAGTTCTGCTGAAAGACAAGTTATCTCCTGTTTGCTTTTATTTTTTTTTTTAAAATCACATACAGTTGGCCCTGCTTCCTCAGCTGCACAAAATTAATAAACTTTGGTGTAACAAACTTTTACACATGCAATTATATTATGATTACAAGTTAATCCTAAGTGCCATTTTCTCTTGAATTGATGTCCTATTAAAATGAATAGGCCAAATATCGCTGTCTGCCCACATCATCTTCGACATAATTCATCCTTCATTTTGCCACCACTGCAAGATTGTGCCCTGTTCTGTAGCTGTGGTAGCTGGATGTGACTTGAGAGACAAGAGATTCTGCGGATGCTGGAAATCTTGAGCAAACACACACAAAATGATGGAGAAACTCAAAAGGTCAGGCAGCATCTATGGAGGGAAATAAACTGTCAACGTTTTGGGCCAAGACTTTTCATCAAGAACAGAAGAGGGCAGAAGACATTAAAAAATGGTAGGGTGCGGGGGAGGTGCAAGCTGGCAGGTAATAGGAGAGCCCAGGTGATGGGGAAGGTGGAAATGAAAGAAAATATGCAAAGGGGGAAGGAGACATGATTTGAGGTCACTGAGCTTTTTTTTTAAACCATTTAATGGCCACAAGGCATCCAAGCTTGAAGAGGTGTTTGGGCCTGGGACTTTCAACAAGGACAGACATAATTCTTAGTGTTCAAGTGTTTAGCTGTGGTTTACGTAACTATCCTTAACTTTAAATCCAAGAGAACTACCAACGAAGCCAGGCCAACATCACTGCAGCTTAAATTACAATTGCTTCAGTGGCTGTAATTGGTTTTACCTCAAACAACAGAAAAGCTGCAGATGCTGGAAATCCAAGCAACACAAACAAAATGCTGGAGGAACTCAGCAGGCTAGGCAGCATCTGTGGAAAACAGTAAACAATCAATGTTTCAGGCCAAGCTTCTTCATCAAGACTGGAGAAAAAAGATGAGAAGTCAGAGTAAGAAGGTAGGGGGAGGGGAGGAAGAAATACAAGGTAGCAGCAGGTGACAAGTGAAACCGAGAGGAAAGAGGGGTGAGTAATGAGCTGGCAAGTCGATTGGTGAAACAGATAAAGGGCTGGAGAAAGAGAAGTGTAATAGGAGAGGACAGAAGGCTATGGAAGAAATTGAAGATGTAGAAGCACCAGAGGGAGATGATGGGCAGGTAAGGAGAGAGGGGGAAATGGGAACAGGGAATAGTGAAGAAGAAGTGGTAGGCAATTACCAGAAGTTCGAGAATTCTGCGTTCATGCCATCAGAGTGGAGTCTACCCAGACGGAATACAAAGTGTTGTTCCTCCAACCTGAGTGTGGCCTCATCACGACAGTAGAGGACGCCATGGACTGACATGTCAGAATGGGAATGGGAAGTGGAATTAAAATGGGTGGCCATTGGGAAATCCCACTTTTTCAGGCAGAAGGAGCGGAAGTGCTTGGCGAAGTGGTCTCCCAATCTACATCATGTCTCACCGATATACAGGAAGTTGCACCAGGAGCATCGGATAGAGTACACGACCCCAACAGACTCTCTGGTGAAGCGTCGCCTCACTTGGAAGGCATATTTGGGGTCCTGAATGGCAGTGAGGGAGGAGGTGTAGGGGCAGGTGTAGCACTTGTTCAGCTTGCAAGGATAAGTGCTAGGAGGGAGATCAATGGGGAGAGACGAATAGACAAGGGAGTTGCATAGGGAGTAATCCCTGTAGAAAGCAAAACCTGGGGGAAAGGAAAGGTGGTGGAATCCCACTGAAGATGGTAGAAATTACGGAGAATTATGTGCTTGCCGCAGAGGCTTGTGAGGACAAAGGGAACTCTATCCCTGGTAGGGTGGCATAAGGATGCACGAAATGGAAGAGATGTGGTTGAGGGCAGTGTTGATTGTGGAGGACGAGAACCTTCTTCTTTTGAAGGAGGAGGACATCTCCTTAGTTCTGGAATGAAAGGCCTCATCCTGAGAGCCGATGCAGTGGAGACGGAGGAATTGAAAGAGGGAGATAACATTTTTACAAGTAACAGGGTGGAAAGAGGTGTAGTCCAGGTAGCTGTGAAAATAACGGAGTTTATAAAAGACATTGGTAGATAAGCTGTCTCCAGAAGTAGAGGCAGTGGGACTGAGAAAGGGGAGGGAGGTGGCAGAAATGAAGCAGGTAAATTTGAGGGCGGGATGGAAGATGGAGGCAAAGTTGAAGTCGACAAGCTCTGCATTGGTGTAGGAAGCTGCACCAATGCAGTCATCTGTGTAGCATAGGAAAAGTTGGAGAATGATACCAGTGTAGGCTTAGAACATACCGACTGTTCTTCATAGCCAATAAAAAAAGCAGGCATAGCTGGAACATCCATATTGAAAATAAGATGATCGGGGCCAGGAAACTTGAAATCACTAAAAAATTCAAGAATGTGTGAAGTGTCACGTATGCAGATAGGATGGGACTGAACCAGGGGGAATAAAACCGGGTCAAAGTCTGTATATACAAATTCAGTGGGCAGGAATAAGTAAAAGCAATGGGTCTACCACCACCAAGCACATCTTCTCCCCCCCTCCAAATTTCCGCTTTCCACGAGGATCTTTCCCTACGCAACTCCCTTGTCCATTCGTCCCTCCCCACTGATCTCCCTTCCTGGCGATTACCCTTGCAAGCGGAACAAGCGCTACACCTGCCCCTACACCTCCTCCCTTACTACCATTCAGGGCCCCAAACAGTCCTTCCAGGTGAGGTGATACTTCACCTGCGAGTCTGTTGGAATCATATACTGTATGTGGTGCTCGCCTGTATATCGGTGAGACCCAGTGTAGATTGGGGACCACTTCACTGAGCACCTATGCTCCATCTTCTAGAAAAAGCACGATCTCCCAGTGGCCCATTTTAATTCCAATTCCCATTCCCGTTCTGACATGTCAATCCGTGGCCTCCTCTACTGTCGTGATGAGGCCACACTCAGGTTGAAGGAGCAACGCCTTATATTCCGTCTGGGCAGCCAGCAACCTGATGGCATGAACATCGATTTCTTGAACCTTTGGTAATGCCCCCCTCCCTTCACCATTCCCCTTGCTCACTGCATCTCCTTACCTGCCCATCACCTCCCTCTGGTGCTCCACCCCCTTCCCTTTCTTCTATGGCCTTGGTCCCCTATCAGATTCCCCCTTCTCTAGCCCTATATCTCTTTCACCAGTTGACTTCACCCCTCCTCCTGCAGTTTCACCTTTCACCTTCTACCTTGTCATTGGGTAGTGAAGACCAGAACTTAGACCCAGTGACAATAACAGCATGAGTTTGCACAACCGAAGAGGGCAGCCAACACTAATGTTCCCACACACCTGCCACCCAGTCTGTGTTGACAAAATTTGTGGGTTTACAAAGTGCTGCCAGAGTGCCGAGGCAGGAAACTGCAAAGTGTTCTGCAGATGGTGCACTCTGCAGCTACTGTGGCTCAGCTGTGAAAGGAATCAACACTTAGCTTGGTGGACACAGTTCCAATTAATCCTTCTGCTTTGCTCTGGATTGTGTTGGGCTTCTTGAGGATTTTTTGGAACCATTGTCATGTAAGCAAGTGGAAAGATAAAACAGAAATGCAAATGCTTTCTTTGAAGATAGGTTGACTCCCATGTGTTTAACAATATTTCTTTTTAAAGTATGTAATGTACAATTAACAGAGCCATAGAATTATACAGAATGAAAACTAGCTCTTCAAAGTACAGTCAGCGTAATACTATTCCAGTGTCTCCATTCACCCACTGTCTTAAGCAGTTTGTACATTCTCCCACTGTCTGTAAGTGACTTTTGCCCCACATTCCAAGGATGTACAGGTTAATTGGTCACACGGGTGTAACTGGGTGGCACAGGCCTGCTTCTGTGCTCCATCTCCAAATAAGTACACCCATCCGGCCCACGCCAACCAGGAAACACACATTTACACTAATCACACTCTATTCTCCCTGCATTCTTCTCAACTAACCCCACCCCCACGCTAATCACAGATACTACCACTTACCTACAGACTAGGGGCAACCTTTATCTTTCCATCATAGGGATGTGGGAGGACACAATAGCACTGAAGAAGTCTTTGGGAGGATGTAAAAATTCCGTACTAACAGCACAGGAGATCTCTCATTAATCTGGTGCACTGAAGCTGGGGCAGCAGCTCTGGTAGTTGCACCACTGTGCCAAACCAGTAGAACCCTACTAACTATCAAACTTACAAATAAGTTTTATTAATTGCACTTGGCAGTATTGTGAATTTTATTTCAAATTCAGGATTACAAGTAAAAGAACACAAATAAAATGAAACAGCAGAAACAGTGGAAGACGAGATAGGAATTGGAGACAAATTTTAAAGCATTACATGCAGTATTCACTTCAACGGCAAGGATGTGTAGATGAGGATGATCCTGTAGTATCACTTATTTCTAAAGAACAAACAATATAGGAAAGATCAAGCAGACAGCAATGTGTGACTTAATTCTGGAAAGCACAGTATAAGACAGGTTTTAGATTCTTAGAGCAACATTTAGGAAACTAGATAATTATTAGCAGACAAAGAAAGAAACATGCCAACAACTTATCCTGCATAGAAATTAATCAAAATGATCAATTTGACTCTGCTTTATATGCAATAAAATGTATTACATTATTAGCAATTACATTATTTGCTTCAGTGTCTGGACAATAGCAAAAGGTCGAACGGCTGACAGTATTCCCAGCAGCCAATGTGCACACTTCAAAGAGACTGGACCATCCTTTATATGACACCACCACACAAATTAGTTAACAACAGCGTTCAGTTCATTAACATAAAATTGATCATGAATCAAATGTTAAAAAAGAGTCAAAGCCATAAGTACACGTAAACCAAAATTCAACAGAACAAGTCAAGCGGGTAAGATCGTGGGTAAGAAGTGGGAGTCTGGAGGTGAACACAGCGTGCACCAGAAGGACGCCATACTGCTGCTATCCAGGATGCATTCGCCAAGTGCCCCTCCCCCAACGCCTTCTGTAAGAATTTAGCGATTAAATTCTGTACTTGCAATTTGAAGCCTGAAAGAAAGCACGGAAGCTACTGTACATGATTTACGTACTGCTGCACCAACATCTCTCTTCCTACGTATTTGAAAAATTAAAGAATGCACTAATCTAGCGGAAGTAATATAAAACATATAGTACAAAATGGTTTAAAGCACATAGCGTTTCATTACCAACAGTGCGACAGAAAAATTTAGAGGTATTATTTATATTTCAACGACTAACAGTGCTCGGTAATGTTACAAGGGCCAAGAAAGTACGAATTGCTGCATACATTTAAGAAATACAAGTGAAAATGATTAATTCTCTTTGCAAGCACGGGATTTAAGATAAGGAGCTGAGCTCGTGTTACTGAATGGCACATGGCGTTGACGAGTGAGGAGCAGTTACCTGACCTGTCCATGGTGCTGTAGCGGGCTGTCTGCGGGATCAGGCCACTGGCTGCTATCGCTCCTGTCGGCTCGGGAGCGAGGGCTGAGGCTGGGGCTGGGACTGGGGCAGGGGCCGGGTTCACCGTCTGCTCTGCATCGCCAGCTTGCTGCCAACTATCCAAATCGCCGGGACCCGTGTCCACCAAATGCAACGATTCGTACCCGTCATAATTTGTCTTCTTGCGATAGTTTCCAAGAAGGCTCATGGGGCACTCAAACAAAAGTCACCAAATAAGAATGCTCATTCACAGACAAAGGGGAGAGAGTAAGTCATGACCTTGTTCAATGAACTGACTCCTGAAAAAAAAAGGAACCAAAGTAGCGAATGAATCGGTTTTGTTTCCTAGAAAGGGGCAGAAATCGAAAAGGCAAAACTCCGACAACCCCAGTAACAAACTTGCAAAGCTCCCCAGCTGCCTCCCTCCTTTAACAGGTCCTTCTCCGGGCTTCCGACTGGCTCCCTGCCAGTTGCCTGACGAAAACGGTCATCTCCAGCCAGGAGTTGCCTGAAGCTTGCCTGCAAACCTGTCTGCCTTTCAAAATAGTGCTGCTGCGAGAAAATGTGTGGCTTCATGGACAGGTTCTGCAGTTAGTGTATGGGTATGTTTGAAACATACTAATGTAGCTTTGTTAAATCCGTTTTTTCTATAGATCATGGATTATTTTTATTCCAAATGTCTTGAAATACTGTCTGTGTGGAATGACATAGGCACTCTCATGCCACATTCTTGATTACGGCTGGCTAATTAGGACAAGTTTTAGCTCAATCTTGATTTCACTCGTTATATGTGCACATCTAATTTTTTGTAGAAGTCACTGAATCGCAGTGAGATGAATCCTGCGACACCGAGATGTTTCAGAACCAACTACAGACCATCGATATTTGGATGAGAATTTATTCTCTTAAAATACTTCTTTTTGGTAATATTTTGCATTGTTAAGAATGTTTATTATTTTGAGATTTTTCTTAAAAAAGGCTTTGCAGTAATCTCAAGGGGACACAAATATGTTTCCTTGTCTACCATACATCGAACCATAAAACAATCAGACAAGCAAATATTTCATTCCTTTGATCTATAGCAACAGTTCCAAACACGGATTTGCTCTGAAAAAAAACTATCACATGGTCCATTTTCTTTCAGTAGTGTACCGCAGCCTCATTTAAAAAACTTATAAAATGGGTAATATGAACGATTATATCATCTGGCAATCGAAAATAGAAATAAGGAATACCAGAAATTCGTAGCAGATATTAAGTTGGTTCACATTCTCAGGATTCAGTCTTCTGGATAATTTAATCTGAAATATGAAAGTTTCCTTCAGGTGCTGCTTAACCAGTGGTGCTGGTTCCTATTATAGAGTCAACATTATACAGCATAGATACACACCCTTCAAACTTCATTTCGCCCACTTTCCTCAAAGCCTTTCCTATCCATGTACTTTCCTGTGTCTTTGAAATGTTATACTTGTACACACCTCAGAAATTTAAGTATATCCCTTGCTGCAATACACAGTAGACCCAGCAGTTTAGCCCACCATGATGTCAATCTAAACTAATCTCATCAATATAAAATATAGAAACTGGCTCTTCAGCCTACAATGTTGTGCTGAACTAATTAAATTAGTAATCAAATAGCCAACTAAACGAATCTCTTCTGCCTACACAATGTCCCTATCCTAACATTCTCCTCACATTCATGTGCTTATCTAAACATCTCTTAAAGGTCCCTAATGTTTCTGATTCTACCACCACCTCTGGCAACGCATTCCAGGAAACCACCACTCTCTCTGTCAAAATCTTGCCACTCACATCTCCTTTGAAATTATACCTCCACCCCCCACCTTAAATGCATGCCCTCTGGTATTAGACATTTCAACCCTAGAAGTTATTGCCTGTCTACCCTGTCTATGCCTCTCATAATTTTATAAAGCTCTATCAGATCTTCACCCATCCTCCGCTGCCCCAGTGAAACAACCCAGGTTTGTCCAACCTCTCATTATGTCACATGCCCTCTTATCCAGTCAACATCCTGGTAAGACCGTGTAAGATCTGGAAGACCGTGTAAGGAATCTTGAGCAGCAGCTGGATGACCTTCGACTCGTAGGGGAGAATGGGGCAGTCATAGATGAGAGCTACAGGGAGGTAGTCACACCAAGGCTGCCAGAATCAGGTCACTGGGTGACAATCAGAGGGGGGAAAGCGAAGGTGAGTAGACAAGTAGTACAGAGCTCCCCTGTAGCCATTTCCCTGAATAATAAGTTTACCGTCCTGGATACTGTTGGCGGGGACAACCGACCAGGTGTGAGCAATGGTGGCAGGGCCTCCGGCACTGAGTCTGACCCTGTGGTGCAGAAGGATGGGACAGAGAAGAGAAGAGCTGTTGTCATTGGAGACTCTATAGTCAGGGGAGCAGACAGGAGATTTTGTGGACATGAGAAGGACACCCGCATGGTTTGTTGCTTCGGGTGCCAGGGTCTGTGTCTCTGACTGGGTACACGACATCCTGGTATAAGAGGGAAGGTAACCAGAAGTAGTGATACATGTTGGTACAAACGACATAGGCGGGAAGAGGGATGAGGTCCTGAAGTGTGAGTTTCGGGAAATAGGCAGAAGGCTGAAGAACAGGATCTCAAGGGTGGCGTTCTCAGGATTGCTGCAGTGCTACGTGACAGTGATGGTAAGAATTGGAGGAGATGGCAGTTGAGTGCATGGCTGAGGAGTTGGTGCATGGGGCAGGGTTTTAGATTTTTGAATCATTGGGATCTCTTCTGGGGAAGGTGGGACCTGTACAGATTGGATGGGTTGCACCTGAACTCGAGGGGGAGCAATGCCCTTGTGGGTAGGTTTGCTAGCATGGTTCGGGAGGGTTTAAACTAATTTGCAAGGTGAATGGGACCTGGAGCGATAGAGCAGTGAAAGAAGTGCATGGAGTAAAGCCAGATCTAACATATAGAGAGGCTTTGAGGAAAGAGAAGCAGAATAAATGGTGTAAAGGTAGGAAGGTAGAAGGGCTAATGTGTGTGTACTTCAATGCAAGAAGCATCAGGAACAAAGGTGATGAACTGAGAGCTTGGATACATACATGAAATTATGATATAGTAGCCATTACAGAGACTTGGCTGGCACCAGGGCAGGAATGGATTCTCAACATTCCTGGATTTCAGTGCTTTAAAAGGGATAGAGGGGGGGAAGGGGAGGAGTGGTGGCATTACTGGCCAAGGATGCTATTACAGCTACAGAATGGGTGGGTAATGTAGCAGGAACACGAGGAATTCTGCAGATGCTGGAAATTCAAGCAACACACATCAAAGTTGCTGGTGAACGCAGCAGGCCAGGCAGCATCTCCAGGAACAGGTACAGTTGACGTTTCGAGCCGAAACCCTTCCTCAGGACTAACTGAAGGAAGAGCTAGTAAGAGATTTGAAAATGGGAGGGGGAGGGGAGATCCAAAATGATAGGAGAAGACAGGAGGGGGAGGGATGGAGCCAAGAGCTGGAAAGGTGATTGGCAAAGGGGATATGAGAGGATCATGGGACAGGAGGCCCAGGGAGAAGGAAAAGGGGGAGGGGAGGAAATACCCAGAGGATGGGCAAGGGGTATAGTCAGAGAGACAGAGGGAGAAAAAGGATAGAGAGAGAAAGAATGTGTGTATATAAATAAATAACAGATGAGGTACAAGAGAGAGGAGGGGCATTAGCGGAAGTTAGCGAAGTCAATGTTCATGCCATCAGGTTGGAGGCTACCCAGACAGAATATAAGGTGTTGTTCCTCCAACCTGAGTGTGGCTTCATCTTTACAGTAGAGGAGGCCGTGGATAGACATACCAGAATGGGAATGGGATGTGGAATTAAAATGTGTAGCAGGATCCTCTTTTGAGTCAGTATGAGTGGAAGTCAGGAACAGGAAGGGAGCAGTTACTCTATTAGGAGTATTCTATAGGCCCCTGGTAGCAGCAGAGATACCGAGGAGCAGATTGGGAGGCAGATTTTGGAAAGGTGCAAAAATAACAGGGTTGTTATCATGGGTGACTTTAACTTCCCTAATATTGATTGGCACCTGATTAGTTCCAAGGGTTTAGACGGGGCATAGTTTGTTAAGTGTGTCCAGGACGGATTCCTGTCGCAGTATATTGACAGGCCGACTAGGGGGAATGCTATACTAGACCTAGTATTAGGTAATGAACCAGGTCAGGTCACAGATCTCTCAGTGGGTGAGCATCTGGGGGACAGTGACCTGGCCTTTAACATTATCATGGAAAAGGATAGAATCAGAGAGGACAGGAAAATGTTTAATTGGGGAAGGGCAAATTATGAGGCTGTAAGGCTAGAACTTGCGGGTGTGAATTGGAATGATGTTTTTGCAGGGAAATGTACTATGGACGTGTGGTCAGTGTTTAGAGATCTCTTGCAGGATGTTATGGATAAATTTGTCCCAGTGAGGAAGATAAAGAATGGTAGGGTGAAGGAACTATGGGTGACAAGTGAGGTGGAAAATCTAGTCAGGTGGAAGAAGGCAGCATACATGAGGTTTAGGAAGCAAGGATCAGATGGGTCTATTGAGGAATATAGGGTGGCAAGAAAGGACCTTAAGAAGGGGCTGAGAAGAGCAAGGGGGCATGAGAAGGCCTTGGCTAGTAGGGTAAAGGAAAATCCCAAGGCATTCTTCAATTATGTGAAGAACAAAAGGATGACAGGAGTGAAGGTAGGACCGATTGGAGATAAAGGTGGGAAGATGTGCCTGGAGGCTGTGGAAGTGAGCGAGGTCCTCAATGAATACTTCTCTTTGATGTTCACCAAAGAGAGGGAACTTGATGATGGTGAGGACAATATGAGTGAGGTTGATGTTCTGGAGCATGTTGATATTAAGGGAGAGGAGGTGTTGGAGTTGTTAAAATACATTAAGATGGATAGGTCCCTGGGGCCTGACAGCATATTCCCCAGGCTGCTCCATGAGGCAAGGGAACAGATTGCTGAGCCTCTGGCTAGGATCTTTATGTCCTCTTGTCCACTGGAATGGTACCGGAGGATTGGAGGGAGGCAAATGTTGCCCCTTATTCAAAAAAGGTAGCAGAGATAGTCTGGGTAATTATAGACCAGTGAGCCTTACGTCTGTGGTAGGAAAGCTGTTGGAAAAGATTCTTAGAGATAGGATCTCTGGGTATTTAGAGAATCATGGTCTGATCAGGGTCAGTCAGCATGGCTTTGCGAAGGGCAGATCATGTCTAACAAGCCTGATAGAGTTCTTTGAGGAGGTGTCCAGGCATATAGATGAGGGTAGTGCAGTGGATGTGATCTATATGGATTTTAGTAAGGCATTTGATAAGGTTCCACATGGTAGGTTTATTCAGAAAATCAGAAGGCATGGGATCCAGGGAAGATTGGCCAGGTGGATTCAGAATTGGCTTGCCTGCAGAAGGCAGAGGGTCGTGGTGGAGGGAGTACATTCTGATCGGAGAGTTGTGACTAGTGTCCCACAAGGATCGGTTCTGGGACCTCTACTTTTCGTAATTTTTTATTAATGACTTGGATGTGGGGGTAGAAGGGTGGGACGGCAAGTTTGCAGATGACACAAAGGTTGCTGGTGTTGTAGATAGTGTAGAGGATTGTCGAAGATTACAGAGAGACATTGATAGGTTGCAGAAGTGGGCTGAGAAGTGGCAGATGGAGTTCAACCTGGAGAAGTGTGAGGTGGTACACTTTGGAAGGACAAACTCCAAAGCAGAGTAAAAAGTAAATGGCAGGATACTTGGTAGTGTGGAGCAGCAGAGGGATCTGGGGGTACATGTCCACACATCCCTGAAAGTTGCCTCACAGGTAGATATGGTAATTAAGAAAGCTCATGGGGTGTTAGCTTTCATAAGTCGAGGTATAGAGTTTAAGAGTCGTAATGTAATGATGCAGCTCTATAAAACTCTGGTTAGGCCACACTTGGAGTACTGTGTCCAGTTCTGGTCACCTTACTATAGGAAGGATGTGGAAGCATTGGAAAGGGTACAGAGGAGATTTACCAAGATGCTGCTTGGTTTAGAGAGTATGGATTATGATCAGAGATTAAGGGACCTAGGGCTTTACTCTATGGAGAGAAAGAGGACGGGAGGAGACATGATACAGGTATACAAGATATTAAGAGGAATAGACAGAGTGGATAGCCAGTGCCTCTTCCCCAGGACACCACTGCTCAATACAAGGGGATATGGCTTTAAGGTAAGGGGTAGGAAGTTCAAGGGGGATATTAGAGGAAGGTTTTTTACTCAGAGAGTGGTTGGCGTATGGAATGCACTGCCTGAGTCAGTGGTGGAGGCAGATACACTAGTGAAATTTAAGAGACTACTAGATGGGTACATGAAGGAACTTAAGGTGGGGGGTTATATGGGAGGCAGGGTTTAAGGGTTGGCACAATGATGTGAGCTGAAGGGCCTGTACTGTGCTGTACTATTCTATGTTCTATGTTTGATTAAACCTCTTCTGCACCCTCTCCAAAGCCTCAACATCCTTCCTATAATGGGGTGACCAGAACTGTTTACAATATCCCAGACATGGCCTAACTAGAGTTTTATAAATTTGCAGTATAACTTCCTGACTTTTGAACTCAATGCCTCAACTAATAAATGCAAGCATGCCATAAGTCTGAACCACCCTATCAACATGCATAAACACTTTCAGGGAGCTATGAACTTGGACCCCAAGATCCCTCCGCTCATCAACACTGTGAAAGATTCTACCTTTAACAGTGAACTGTCTCTTTGTATTTTACCTATCAAGATCCAACACTCCACATTTGGACAGGTTAAACTCCATCTGCCATATCTGTGCCCATATCTACAACTAATCTATATCCTGCTGTATTCTTTGTGAGTCTTCTATGCTATCCACAACACCAGCAATCTTCATATCATCTGCAAACTTACTAAGTCACCCACCTATATTTTCATCCATCTTGTTTATATGCATCACAAACAGTAGAGGTCCCAGTACAGACCCATGTGGAATACCATTAATCACAGCACTTCAGGTAGAATAAGACCCTTTGACTACACCCTCCACCTTCTATGGGCAAGCCAATTCTGAATCCAAAAGCCCAATTCACCATAGATCCCATGCATCTTAATCTTCTGGATGAGCCTCCCATGAGGGACCTTGTAAATGCCTTACAACATCCACAGCTCTGTCCTCATCATCGCCCTTGTCACTCCATCAAAAAATTCCATCAAGGTAGTAAGATTTGAATTTCCCTGCACAAAGCTAGGCTAGCTCTCCCTAATTAGGCTATGGTTTTCTAAATGCTCATAAATCCTATCGCTAAGAATTGTCTCCAGTAACTTCCCTTTCATTGATGTGAGATTCACTCTTCTATAGTTTCCAGGATTATTCCTGGTTTTCTTTGTGAATAATAGAACAATATTAGCTACTTACCAGTCCTCCAGGACCTCACCCATGGCTAGAAAGGACGTGAAGATATTGGTCAAGGCCCCAGAAATAGCTTATCTTGCCCCTCTCAATAGCCTGGGGTCTGTCCCAGCAGGCTCTGGGGACTTACCCACCCTAGTGCTCTTTAAGAGACCCAACACTACTTCCTTTACCTCAAAATGCCCACAAACAATACACTCTACGCTTATCTCCCTGCCTTCCACATTCATCTCCTTAATAAATAATGATCTACAGTACTCATTAAGGACTATACCCACATCCTCCACATCAAATGTTTCCCCTTTTATCCATGTGACTTTTCATGAGTCCTCCTGGCTTTCCTAATTCCCTTCTTGAGTTCTTTTCTGGCTTCTTTATAATCCTCAAGGGCTCTGTTTGATTCTAGCTCATGGGCTTTACATATCTTTTCTGATTCATTTTGACTAAATTCATCACCTCTGTTGACATCCAAGGTTCTCTTACCTTGCTATCCTTGTCATTCCTTCCTACTGAAAGATACCTGTCCTGTACACTGTGCAGTTGGTCTTTAAACACCCTCCACATGTTAGCTGTGGACTTGCCCAAAAACAGCTGTTCCCAATTAACACTCTCTAGTTGCTGCCTAATGCTCACGTAATTTGTCCATATCCTTCTATTCCCTGCTTTTTCAGGTGTCTGCTAAATAATTCTTAAATGTTGCCAACTAATCTTGCCAACTCCCCTGCCAATGTGTTCCAGCGATCTCCCACACTTCATGTAAAAGAAAACTTGCTTTGCACTTTTCCTTTAAACTTTCTCCTTTCCCCTTAGACCTATGATACCTAGTACTTGGCAATTCCACTCCAGGAACAAAACGCTGAATACCTACATTCTTTGAGCCTCTAATAATTTTATATACAGTACTTCCCATAGGTTGATCCTCAGACCCTCACCCAGGTTACACAATCCAATATCGTCCACCCTCTCCTTGAAGTTTATAGTTTCTAATCCAGGCATCATCCTGGTGAACCAGTTCTGCATCCTCTTCAAAACTGCCACATCCTTCCTATAATCCGGCAACTGAACTGCACACAATACTCCAATTGTGACCTAACCAATGTTAATGAATTGTGAGGAAGGTGATATTTTTGTATGCTTAGTAACAAAAGCACACTTCTAACCAAAGTTTTATTTTCTTGCCAGCCTTTGCATTCAGTGATAAAGGCAAGCATGCTGTACACCTTCCTTACCACCTGTCCAAGCAAGTCACACAAAATGCTGGAGGAACTCAGCAGGCCGGGCAGCATCTATGGAAAAGAGTAAACAGTTGATGTTTCAGGGTGAGACTGGAAAAAAAGATGAGAAGTCAGAGCAAGAAGAGCAGGCGGGGGAGAGGGAAGAAGAAGCACAAGGTCAAGTCAAGTCAAAGTCTGTCCCAAGCCTTGTGGTCCATCAGGCCGGTGCTTATGCTGGTTTCTGTGGCGTGAAGCGACTGAGAGTACAAGACTCCCCCCCCCCCCCCCCCCGGATAGGACGCCAGTCCATCGTGAGGTTAACCCCCAGCATTTGCCGGTACCCATTCTCAGCTGGGTGGACTGGAGCAGTGTGTGGTTAAGGTGGTTAAGTGCCTTGCTCAAAGACACAACATGTTGCCTTGGCCGAGACTCGAACCCATGACCTTCAGATGATGAGCCCAACGCCCTAACCACTTGGCCACGCGCCACACAGAAGCACAAGGTGGTAGTAGATATATTATCATCCATCCACTTATGTTGCCACTTCCAAGGAGCTATGGACTTGCATCCCAAGATCACTCCACTTCAGTGCTCTTAAGGGTCCTGCCATTTACTACATACTTTCCCATTCCATTTGACCTACCAAAATGCATCATCTTACATTCATCACCTGATTAACTTCACCTGCCGTTTATCTCCCCAAATTTCCACTGATCTATATCCTGCTCTTCCCTTTGACAACATTCCATGGTATCCACAACTCCACCAGTTTTCATGTCATCTGCAAACATGTTAAACTACCTACACTTTTTTCCAAATCACTTACATATATTACAAACACAAGTAGTCCCAGCACTGATCCTTGGAAAATAACAGTAGTCACCAGCATCCAGTAAGAATAAGCACTATTACTAAAAAGGATCTTGTACTTTCCCGGCATATATGATGAATAAACTCTTCTTGGGCTTCCAGCCGGGTACACGTATTGATTATAACTGAAGATGATGGAGCTTGTCATCAAAACATCAGTTATATTTGATACCTGTACCTGGCTGGAAGCCCGACAAGAGTTTAAACCCTATCACTATTATCCACTAGACCAGCTCACCTTGAATCTCATGCAACTGTACAATGGAAGAGAATTCTGATTCTTATTTTAGTTGCAAGAAAATCATACATACAATTTTACAAATAGAGAATAATTTGTCCCACAACCTACAAGTTCAGCCAATATGCCTGCTAAAGACAAAGGTGATCAGTGCTGGGACTACTTTTGGTTGTTAATAATTTGGAAGAAAGAGTAGGTAGTTTAACAAGTTTGCAGATGACATGAAAATTGGTAGAGAGAGAAAACAGAATTAACATTTTAGGTGATGAAACTTCACCAAAAGGGAAGTCTTTGACCTGAAACATCAACACCATTTCACTCTCTGCAGATCTTAATCTTTGAGTATCTCCAGGGGCTTCTGTTTATATTTTGAAATTTTAGGATCTGCAACATTTTTTGCTTTCCAAAAGTTAAAAATATGCTCAGTATGCATTTACTTCTACAGTCCCAGCACTGATCCTTAGAAAATAACAGTAGTCACAGGCATCTAATAAGAATAAACACTATCTCTAAAAAAGGATCTAGTACTTTCCTGGCATATATGATGAATAAACTCTTCTTTGATTAGCAAAAATGCAGGGTCAAGACACATCACTTGTACACTGGGATTGTTGATATTTTTCCAAATCTACCTGATAATGTTAGAGGAGACTTGCCATTTTCTTTTGATACACATGAAGGGTTGATACAGTACATGTTTAACTGTATAAACCTTTATCATGATGAGGAAGAAAAGCTTTTCTTCCTCATCATGATAAAAGTTTATACATTTAAATGTGAACCAAAGCATAAAGCAAACCAGGCACAAATGCCAGACCAGTGAGTAAAATCTGTTAATACATGGAGAAAAATGTGATAAAATGGTTTTGTAAGTCATGTGAGAGCTGCTTAAGGTGATAGTATCCATTTGCACAAGATCAGTAAACTTGTATCCCAACCAGAACGTGCCAGTTATAGTTGGCACAAGGTTGCATTAAGGATTTATATCTGTATTTTGCGTCCTTTTGGCCATTGGGATTATTTTTGTTGCACATGTCACTAGTCAGAAAAGCATATTTTAATTGTAAACTTTGTAGATCCTGAGTACACCTCATAATCACGTGAAACTTTAATAAATAACTGGAGGTGAAGGCGGGTGGGATCTTTGAGTAAGAGCAGATGACATTTAAATAAATGAGATAAATAAAACAGAATTAATTACCAAGCTTCATGTTGAAGTAAATGCATACTGAGCATATTTTTAACTTTTGGAAAGCAAAAAATGTTGCAGATGCTAAAAATTCGAAATATAAACAGAAGCCACTGGCTTACTCAATGGGTAAGATCTGCGGAGAGAGAAATGGTGTTAATGTTTTGGGTCAAAGACTTTTCTTTTTATGAAGTTTCATTACCTAAAATATTAATTCTGTTTTCTCTCTCTGCAGATGCTCTCTAACCTGTTGAAAATCTCCAGCAGTTTCTGCTTTTTTTTAACTTAGCATTTTTGTTAAGCGTAGATACTGCAGCAAATTCTAATTATATAACCATATAACAATTACAGCACAGAAACAGGCCATCTCGGCCCTTCTAGTCCATGCTGAACTCTCACTCTCACCTAGCCCCACTGACCTGCACTCAGCCCATAACCCTCCATTCCCCTCCTGTCCATATAGCTATCCAATTTAACTAATTATTGATAATATCACCTAGCCTTCAGTTTTTAAGTTACTATACTTTTCTAGATAATTCACACAAAATGAAATCTACTGTACACTCAAATTCACTGAGGTGTGACATGTGTAATGTATGTTATACACATTCCTCCTTTATGTGGGAAGAACTATTTGCTTTTAAATGCATTTTTCTCCCTTTCTGCTTTCACATCTTCTGTTTCATAACATCTGACAATGTGGGTAGGTGATTGTGGTGTGAAAGATTTTGCCTGAGAAGCTATTGGTGAGCCACATTGCAGTTACAAGAACGGTTTAGTAGCAACCATTTTATTGTTGAATTTTCCCAACAAACATGTTAGTTTTATTTATGAATTTGTATCAAAGCACAACAAAGATATAAAAATTATCAATGATGTTCTTTACTGTCCAATAACCAGAAAGTGTACCCATATGTAGTACACAGCTGTGGAGAGTGAGTTTAAGAAAAGAACACTCTCTGTCTTGAAAAAATAATTATAATTTCAGACACTTTTGACAAGAATGCCAAAGCCAATTAAAAATTCTTTCATGCTTTCTGCTCTTCCTTCACCTCAGACCAATGCAAGTATTTTCATTTCTGAGTTCAAGACCCCTGTGGTACTGTATGTGAGCACATGATCTAAGCATTTGTTTTATTTTGCCTGGAAGTTGGGATGAGCCAGTCCATGCTCTCATTCAGTCATTGACCAGTTAACCTTGTTTAAAGCCCCTTTCTCCTCCCTCATACATCTAAGCAAGCTTTGTTTGTCTCCTTCTCAGTTCTGACAAAGTCTTCAACCTTTAATGTTAACTCTGTTTCTCTTCTACCAGATATGGCTGTACCTGCTAAGTACTTCCAGCATTTTCTGCTTTATTGTAGTATGACTTTGCTTTTTTTTTAAATTTTCAGGTAATTGTAACAATCATAACTAATGATATCTCAGAAGAAGGTCCTGTTTAACATTTCAGAAGGATATATCCAGTAGCACTATCTGATAAAGAACAGACCTTCTCTCAGATGAGCTTTTGGAGGGAATAGTTTGAAATTTTCATTATGTTTTGTGTCAAAACAATTTTTGTATTATCTCTAAGTGACAGTCACTCTGTTTCAAAGACTCCTTATCTGTCATCCCTACCAGAGGAGATATTTTCTTTGCATCTACCTTATTGAATCCCCTATTTATTTTAAACACCTTTTCATAATAATCATCAATCGACATTATAAATTCAAGCAAATAACTTTATGGAATTGATCCTCATAATTTAACTTTCTGCAAATATTATTCCGACTGCTTTGTATAGGCTTCCTCCATGATGAGATATTACTTCATGATGGGAAGAATGTAGAAGAAAGAAAACTAGAAAGGAGCAGTGTGGACCTTGCCCGTCAGAAACTGGATAGATGAGTAGGGAGAAGTACACAGGTCACTTGCCTGCTGGAAACGAGACATTATCAACCTATGGCAAATGGTTCAAGAAAACAATTGGTTTAGGAGAGGGTGGTGGGAGGAGTTGGTGAGGCAAAGTTGCTTTCTGGACATCTGAAGATCAAGCGCCCATCATCTTAATACGCCCCCAAATGGTTTGAAGGAGAATATTTCCACAGCTTTCTTATCAGGGTGAAGCAAGTCAGTAGAAAAAAAGGGGAAAGCTAAAAAAACTTAATTATGATATAATTCTCACTCCCACATGTAATATTCATGACTATGCAAACTCCTTAACACAGATTCAAGTGATGTTACTTAACAGCACAGTTATCCACAGGGTAGGACAGTGACCCTGCAGATAGAGCGGCCACCTCACAGCTCCAGTGACCTAGGTTCAGCTCTGACTTTCTGTTGTCTGTGTGGAGTTTGCATGTACTCTCTGAGACAGTGTGGGTTTCTTCCAGGTCCTCTAATTTCTCCCATATTCCAAATGTGTACTTGTTGCTAAATTTATTAGCTTCTGCAAATTGCCCCTGGTATAGGTAACTGGTGAGAGAATTCGGGGTGAAAATGTTAATAGGCATATACGGGACCTTAGTTCAAAGTTCAAAGTAAATTTATTATCATAGTACATATATGTCACGATGTACCACTTTGTGACTCATTTTCTTGCAGGCATTCACAGTAAATACAAAAAAAAACACAATAGAATCAATGAAAAAACTACACAGAAACAAAAGTGGGCAGATAACCAATGGACAAAACAAAATGTGCAAATACCCAAAAGGAAGGAAGGAAATAAATAAATAAATAAATAAATAGATAGATAGATAGATAACTAATACTAAGACCATGAGTTGTAGACTCCTTGAAAGTGAGTCCATAGGTTGTGGAATCAATTCAGCATTGAGTAAGTGAAATTATCCACTCATTGAGAAGCCTGATGGTTAAGGGATAATAGTTTCCAAAGAAAACAAATGGAGAAATAGAATTGATGGGGTTGTTCTGTGAAGTAGCATAGGCATGTTGGGTCAAGTGACCTCGTTAATAAGGACAGATGAGATACATAAATATCCACACAGCATATGGGTACAATCTCAAATATTACAAAATCAAAGTTTATTGTTATAAGTAACTCACCACCCTGTACCAGAATTAAATAAAGATCTATAATTCATTGTACCTATATTTATACCCAATTATAAACAAGTATTTTGTATTTAAAACCAGATTAATGATATGGAAATACAGGCTCTAAAGTTGATTTTTTTCCATCATCTGTTCCTATAAAGGGCCATCATCATTATGTTCCTTGTCATATGAGGTGAGTGATCATGGTCTCTACCATGGTTGTTCTTGGCAAAGTACAGAAGTGATTTGTCATTGCCTTCTTCTGGGCAGTGTCTTTACGAGCTGGGTGGCCCCAGCCATTATCAGTACTCTTCAGAGATTGTCTGCCTGACATCAGTGGTCACATAACCAGGAGTTGTGATATGCCCCAACTGCTCATACAACCATCAACTACTTGCTCACATGGCTTCATGTGACCTTCATTGGAGGGCTGAGCAGGTGCTACACCTTGCCCAAGGGTGACCTGCAGGCTAGCAGAGGGAAGGAGTGCCTTACATCTCCTTTGTTAGAGACACATCTTTAATGCATCACCCAACTATAAAGGGTAGACATTCTAAAAGACATAACCCTCTTTTGACTGATCTTGTAAGTATTTTCATTTTCTTCTCTAATTGCATATTTCCAAAATTTGCTGAATTTTATAAATTAAGATTGAACAGGTAGTTGAGTGAATGATTCCCACAAAAATTTGTGACCAAAACTGAGTAAAATTCTCAAGACAAAGTTTTCAGAAATACAAGGAAACGTGTTAGGGCAATAACATCTTCTCCTCACTGAATACGAGGCTTGGTGACCATAAGATATAGGAGCAGAAGAGGCCATTTGGCCCATCAAGTCTGCTCCGCAATTCAATCATGGCTGATCCTTTTTCCCCTCCTCAGCCCCACTCCACAGCCTTCTTCCCGTAACCTTAATGCTGTGAACAATCAAGATCTACCTTTCATGCACCCAATGACCTGGCCTCCAAAGCTGCCTGTGGTAATAAATCCCACAAATTCACCAGCCTCTGGCTAAAGAAATTTCTCCACATCTTTGTTTTAAATGGATGCTTCTCAATCCTGAGGCTGTGCCCTCTTGCCCTAGACTCCCCCACCATGGGAAACATCCTTTCTACATCTACTCTGTCTAGGTCTTTCAACATTTGAAAGGTTTTAATGAGATCCCCCCTCGTCCTTCTAAATTCCAGTGAGTACATACTCAGAGCCATCAAACGTTCCTCGTATGATAACCCTTTCATTCCTGGAATCATCATTGTGAACCTCCTCTGAACCCTCTCCAATGCCAGCACATCTTTCTTAGATGAGGAGCCTAAAACTGTTCACAATACTCAGGGTGAGGCCTCACCAGTGCCTTATAAAGCCTCAGCATCACACCCCTGATCTTGTATTCTAGACCTCCGGAAATGAATGCTAGCATGGCATTTGCCTTCATCACCACCGACTCTACCTGCAAGTTAACCTCTAGGGTGTTTTACACAAGGACTACCAAGTCCCTTTGCATCTCAGATTTTTGGATTTTCTCCCTGTTTAGAAAAGAGCCTGCATATCTATTTCTACTACCAAAGTGCCTGACCATACATTTTCCAATATTGTATTTCATTTGCCACTAGCTTGCCCAATCTCCTAATCTATCTAAATCCTGTATCCTACCTGTTTCTTCAACACTACCTGCCCCTCCGCCAGTCTTCATAAAATCTGCAAACCTGGTAACAAAGCCATCTATTCCATCAGATAAATCAGTGACATACAGCATAAAGAGAAGCGGTCCCAACACCAACCCTGCAGAACACCACGACTCACTGTCAGCCAAACAGAAAAGGATCCTTTTATTCCCGCTCGCTGCCTCCTACCAATCAGCCAATGCTCTTACCATGCCAGTAACTTTTCTGTAATGCCATGGGCTCTTAACTTGGTAAGCAGCCTCATGTGTGGCACCTTGTCAAAGGCCTTTTGAAAGTTCAAATATACAACATCCATTGCATCCCCTTTATCTATCCTACTTATAATCTCCTTCTGGAATTCCAACAGATTTATCAGGCAAGATTTACCCTAAAGGAAACAATACTGACTTTGTCCTATCCTGTCCTGTGTAACCAAGTACTGTATAGCCTCATCCTTAACAATTGACTCCAACATCTCCAACATCACTGAGCTCAGGCTAACTGGTCTATAATTTCCTTTCTGCTGCCTTTCTCCTTTCTTGAAGAGTGAAGTGATTTTTGTAGTCTTCTAGTGCTCTGGCACCATACCTGATGCACTATCAATTACTCTAAAAGACTGGAAGTAGAGTAAATACTGAAAGGCTTTTATTAACAGTAAAATGGATCCACGTCCATGCTGTATGGCTGTCCTGGACTGAGAGGAGGAGCAGTGACACAATCGCCTTTATTCAGGGGTCTGTGGGAGGAGCCACAGGAGCAGTCAGCAGAGGGGCGTGTCCAGACAGGTAACCCAGTTACAACCTATATAACGCAAACAACAGGAATTCTGCAGATGCTGGAAAGCAACATACATCAAAGTTGCTGGTGAACGCAGCAGGCCAAGCAGCATCTATAGGAAGAGGTGCAGTCGACGTTTCAGGCCGAGACCCTTCGTCAGGACTAACTGAAGGAAGAGTGAGTAAGGGATTTGAAAGTTGGAGGGGGAGGGGGAGATCCAAAATGATAGGAGAAGACAGGAGGGGGAGGGATAGAGCTGAGAGCTGGACAGGTGATAGGCAAAAGGGATACGAGAGGATCATGGGACAGGAGGTCCGGGAAGAAAGACAAGCGGGGGGGGGTTGACCCAGAGGATGGGCAAGAGGTATATTCAGAGGGACAGAGGGAGAAAAAGGAGAGTGAGAGAAAGAATGTGTGCGTAAAAATGAGTAACAGATGGGGTACGAGGGGGAGGTGGGGCCTTAGCGGAAGTTAGAGAAGTCGATGTTCATGCCGTCAGGTTGGAGGCTACCCAGACGGAATATAAGGTGTTGTTCCTCCAACCTGAGTGTGGCTTCATCTCCACAGTAGAGGAGGCCGTGGACAACTCTTCCTATAGATGCTGCTTGGCCTGCTGCGTTCACCAGCAACTTTGATGTATGTTACAACCTGTATACATGGTTTACCACAAGACCAGAGCCCAGAGCTTTTTGAAAGATCATTACCAATACCTCCACAATCTCTACTGCTACCACTTTTAGAACCCTAGGGTGCAGTTCATCTGGCCCAGATGGCTTATGTACTCTTAGCTTTTTCAGCTTTTTGGGCACCTTCTTCCTTGTAATAGTAACTGCACTCACTTCTCTTCCCTCACACCGTTCGACATCTGGCACACTTCTAGTGTCTTCCACAGTGAAGACTGATGCAAAATCCTCATTTAGTTCATCTGCCATCTCCTTGTCCCCTGTAATTATTTCTCCTGCCTCATTTTCCAGCAGTCCTATATCCACTCTCATCTCTCTTTTATTTTTTTGCATACTTGAAAAAGTTTTTACTATCCACTTTGATATTGTTTGCTAGCTTGCTTTTATGTTTCATCTTTTCCCTCCTAATAATTCCTTTAGTTGCTCTCTGTAGGGTTCTAAAAACTTCCAAAACCTCCATCTTTCCACTAATTTTTGCTTTGTGTATGCTATTTCTTTTGCTTTTACATTAGCTTTGACTTCCCTTGTCAGCCACAGTTGTACTATTTCACCATTTGAGTATTTCTTCACTTTTGGAATGCATCTATCCTGCACCTTCCTCATTTTTCCCAGAAATTCACGCCATTGCTCTGCTGTCATACCTGCCAGCATCTCCTTCCAATTTACTTTGGCCAACTCCTTTCTCATACCACTGTAATTTCCCTACTGAAATACTGCTACATCGGACTGTACTTTCTCCCTAACAGATTTCAAGTTGAACTGAATCATATTGTGATCACTGTCTCCTAAGGGGTCTTTTACCTTAAGCTCCCTAATCGCCTCTGGTTCATTACATAACACCCAATCCAGTATAACTGATCCCCTAGTAAGCTCAACAACAAACTGCTCTAAAAAGCCATCTCATAAGCTCTCAACACTCACTCTCTTGAGATCCATTACTAACCTGATTTTCAATTGACCTGCATGTTAAAATCTCCCATGATTATAATAACATTGCCCTTTTGACACGCCTTTTCTATTTCCTGTTGTAATCTGTGGTCCACATCCTAGCTACTGTTGGGAGGCCTGTATATAACTGCCATCAGGGTCCTTTTACACTTGCAGTTTCTTAACTCAACCCACAAGGATTCAACATCTTCCAATTCTATATCACATCTTTCTACTCATTTGATGCCATTCTTTACCAGCAGAGCCACACCACCCCCTCTGCCAACCTTCCTATCCTCTGATACAACGTGTAACCTTGGACATTTAGCTCTTAACTACAACCACCTTTCAGTCACAATTCACTGATGGCCACAACATCATACCCAACATCTGTAACAGTGCAACAAGATCATCCATCTTGTTTATTACACTCCTTGCTGTATCTGCTACCCTTCTTGATTCTGCATCCTGAATGCATTGATACTCACCCTGCTGGCTGCAATCTTGTCCTGTCACCTGCCTGCCCTTCCTGACAGTCTGACTGCACACTACCTTTGCTGTTTGTGAGACCACATCTGAAGCACTGTATGCAAAAATGATAATGCATTGAAAGCAATTCTGAGGAGGTATACTGGACTGATGCCTGAAATAGCTGTGTTGTCTAATGAGGGACGATTAGGCAAATTAAACGGGAATTTAGAATTGAGATCCAATCAATTACTGAATGGTGGAGCTGGACTGAGGAACAAGGTGGCCTTCTGCTCCTAATTCATAAATTTACATGCTAACTAAAGCTTGAGGTGTCATAATTTATGCTTCACTTAGGTTTTATGGCATGTCATACTTTTTTAAGTGAGCTTCATAATAAAAAGCCGCTTTGGACCGTTTAAAATTCAGCACAGTGGGACAATAAACAAAGTTATTGTGACTTTCAGCTGTTACCAGTGAATCTGGAAGTAAACACAAAAATGCAGAGGGGGATTACACAATGCTGTAATCCAACAGGAAGGAGGCAGAAATGTATTTAAAGTTTTGGCATTTCAAAAGCTATTAATTAAGAATGCTGTGGGCAACAGCCAAGGACCATATTAAAAAATAAAGCGGGAGCATAATGTGATTTCTGCAGTACACACGCGGAATTTGAATATACTGTGACGCTCCGGGGGCGGGGGGGGGGGGCGGGGTGGTCCTGCATTTCTAATAACCAGCACTGTTTATTGTTCTTGTTTTAAAATGCTTCTGTGGGATTATGGTGTGAAATTGCAGTTCATTTATTGTTACATTTTAGCTTGAGTTATATAGTTATTCGCTTCTGTATTTGTGGGTCATCCCGACTGTAGCCGGGTTGTGTGACGGTCTCTTCCCCTGTCTGTATGAGACTGGTTGGGTTCACTCTCCGGGTCATGGTGCCCGGTCTATTTTGTGTTTATGTTGAGTTTAACAAGTTTCCTTGTTCTGTCATTATGGACCAAATGTTCACCACAATACTTTGGGGTTGGCCTGTTAATTATCTAAGGTGTGCTTCTTTTGTTGAAAACAATTCTTAAGAACTGAATGCTACCACTCACTGGGCTGTTTTAAAAAAGAGTGATGCATGGATATCTGTACTGCTCTTTAGAAACTTACTGTTCTGTTATTTTTAAGGTTGTTTCTGTTGATAAATTCCTGTTAAGTGCTTTAGTGAGAAAGTGGCTGATTAGGAATATGATGAGAAATTATTAATACGTGTAGACGAAGTTGATTCAATAGAACACAAAGAGTACATTGCTACTGTTTTCATCTGCAATGACTTCAAAGTAGGACCATTGACTTTCCAGCAATGTTGTACTAAAGTTAAACCACCCATATTCCCAACTAACTCATAGCCATTCCACACTAGCTCTAGGTATTTAAAGGCATTTACAGTATATATTCTGGTAACTGAGGCAACAGCTCCCTTTCGCTGTGGCAATCAGATATGTTGATGTAAATAAGCTTCGGGTAGCTACTTTTGGTTGAGATGGTCAAACTGGGAGCATGGACATGAGTTCAACGTCATCATCATCATCATCATCATCAGCATTCACTTGTAGACAAATATGATTCTTCTGCTGGTGGTTGATCTGGTCTTGAGGTGGACATGGCTTGATTTCAGCAGGAATCTTCTCATGGTCCCAGGTCTTGACAAGCAGGTCATGAATATGATTTAAAGTTCTGTGCCACCTTCCTTGAGGATTTCTGCTGGAATTCCATCAGGCCCAGCGGCCTTGTTGTTCCTCAATTTCTTAGAAGCTGTCTGAACCTCTTCGATAGTAAGAGGCTTACTCATGTCCTCCTTCATGGGTCGCTGTGGGAGCTGGTTGATGTCTTCAATGTCAACTGTGGTGGTACGATTAAGTAGCTCCTGAAAGTGTTCCTTCCATCAAGAATTGATAGCATCATTGTCCTTTAGCAGGCTTTAACCATCTTTGGAGTGAAGGGTGTTTAGGCAACGATGGTTTGGGCCATACACTGCCTTGACGGGAATTTAAAAAACCCTGATATCACCAGAGTCAGCAACCTGCTGTATCTCTAGGTCCGTCTCAGTCCACCATTGATTCTTTATTTCCCTTGCTCTACACTGGACTATGGCCTTAGCTTTGGAGTGGGCTTCTTTTTTTGCCTTGCAATTGATGTCCTTCTGCCAGGCACAGAAAGCTTTTCTTTTGTTGTTGATTAGCTCTTCTATTTAATTGTCATTTTCATCAAAGCAGTCTTTGTTTTACCTGGTCTTGTATGCAATGATGTTTTTACAAGTATCGAGGATGGTGGTCTTCAGTGTGGTCCAGTATTCTTCAATTCCCTCCGGATACTGCTTTGGGAGTCTTTCAGAAAGATCAGCCTGGAGATGTTGTACCTTCGCTGTGTCTTTCAGTTCAAAGTAAATTTATTATCAAAATATCATATTTTCAGACCCTAACCTGAACTTGAAGCCTTAACCCATCAAATTACATTGGCACACTTAGTTAGTGCCTTATATTTTACAAACCAAAATGACATGAACAAAATGCCTCAAAATTGCAAAGGTCCACAGCATTGAAGACATCTTAAAAGTCGATGCCTCAGAAAGGTGACCACCATTAAGTTAACAAATTTCATGACACATGCCAGTGATGATAAACCTGATTCCGATTACTAAGGACCCCCATCACCCAGGACATACCCTTTTCTCGTTGCTACCATCAAAGATGAGGTACAGGAGCATGAATACACACACTTATCATTTTAGGAACAGCTTCTTCCCCACCACCATCAGATTTCTGAATGGACAATGAACTCATGTACACTATTTCACTTCTTTCCTTTTTCTTTTTTGCACTCTTTTTTCACTAGTTATTTAATTTATTTTTAAAAAATATATTTCTTATTGTAATTTATAGTTATTTTTCTTATTGTGTATTGCAATATACTGCTGTCGCAAAACAAATTTCACGACATATGACAGTGATATTAAACTGGATTCTGATTCTGAAGGTCTCTTTGCAGCTGACCCAAATCTTTCACAGATCAGTCACCTCAAAGTCAAAATCAACCCTAATATTTCTGGTAAGCCATTGATACATGATCTTTGGAAACCAATGGGCTGAGTTGAGCAATGAATTGCATGTGTAAGTGTTAGTCACCTTTGTGAGAGTTTTGTTGGATTTTAGCAGTCAGGGAAATTTTAGATTTCATTCAAAGATATAGCCTTTTACACCACTTTTTCAAACAGTTTACCTCTTGGAGCAAAATTCACCAGTTCATTATTTTCAGTGATTAGCACTTATCAGTTAGCAATATATTGTCATCTTACTTTTGGTTTCAGGCTTGGGTGACAGCAATGGGAGAGACACAGGAGAAATTCTGCACACAAAATGCTGGAAGAACTCAGCAGGCCAGGCAGTATCTATGAAAATAAATACAGTAGATGTTTTGGGGTGAGACCCTTCTTCAGGACTGCAAAGGAAGGTGGAAGGTGACAGAATAAAAAGGTGGGGGGAGGAGAAGAAGGATAGCTAGAAGGTGATAGGTGAAGCCAGGTAGGTGGGAAAGATAAAGGGCTGGAGAGGAAGGAACCTGATAGGAGAGGAGAGTGGACCATAGGAGAAAAGGAAGGAGGATGGGACCAGGTGGAGTTCACAGGTGAGATAGAAGAGGTAAGACGCCAGAATGGGGTATAAAAGAAGAGGGGAGGACGAGGGAATTTTTTTCTCCCAGAAGGAGAAATCGATATTCATGCCATCAGGTTGGAGGCTATTCAAACAGAATATAAGGTATTGCTCTTCCACCCTGAGGGTGGAACAAGAGGAGATCGTGGACTGACATGTCAGAATGGAAATGGAAATAGGAATTGATCATTTGGCTACTGGAAATTTATGCTTTTGGCAGATGAAGCAGAAGTTCACAACAAAGTGGTACCCCAACTTATGACAGGTCTCACCAACATGGAAGAGGTCGCATCGGGAGCACCAGATACAATAGACAACCCCAGCAAATTTGCAAGCAACATGTTGCCTCACCTGGAAGAACTGTTTGGGGCCCAGAATGGAGGTGAGAGAGGAAGTGAATGGGCGGGTGTAGCACTTTGGCCTCTTGCAGGGATAAGTGCCTGAAGAGAGATTAGAAGGAAAGGCGAATGGACAAGGGAAGCAATCCCAGTGGAATGCAGAGAGTTTGGTGAGGTAAAGATATCTTTGGTGGTAGGATTTCTTTGGAGAATGATGTGTTGGATGTGGAGGGTCATGGGGTCATGGGGTGGTAAGTATGGACAAAAGGAACTCTATCACTGTTAAGGTGGTAGGAGGATGGGGTGAGTATGGATGTTCAGGGAATTGAGAAGATGCGGGTAAGGGCAGCATCATTGGTGGAGGAAGGAAAACCCTGTTCTTTGAAGAAGGAGGATATCTCTGATGTCCTGGAAAGGAAAGCCTCATCCTGGGAACAGATGCGCTGGAGGCGAAGGAACTGAGAAGTGAGCAATGAAAGAAGATGGATTAGAATGAGTAGGCAGTGCTTGCCTTTTGTGAGACTTTGTTGCTTTTTTTTCTCTGAAAAGTGGAAATGCATGGTTTACTGTTCAATTTCATTGATACAGCCTGTTATTTTTGCATCAGTTGTTCTGTGACTGTGTCAGTAAAGATGACAATAATTAACAGTTTAGATACTTTAAAATATTCAGTTCACTCTCGGATTGAATGTGTAAATTTTTTTGCTGCAAATGCAAAAGCGAAGAAGGGTATTTGTCTTCTTAACTGGCACCAACCAACTGAGCTCGGAAGAAAACGTTTGAAAATTGATTAAATTAGTGATCAACATGCACTGGGCCCCAGTCCTATAAGGCAATGCACGAGTTTAGCAGTTGAAAACAGCTGCCAAATGAAACTGTTGCAGGATTTGCAATGGATTGCTGAATACTGTATAAGTTATGCAATTTTAAATGTGCACATTCAAATGAAGCTGCTTGGCAAGACAAAAGTGAATTTCAAGCAGCAATTGATATTGTCCAGGCAATTGAGATGTAACAGTCCAGTGGACAAAGAACGTGTAATGTTAGCCAGACAGGGTTCAGGATGTTACCAAAGCATGGCCCAGCTCCTCTGCATCTTCAGGGAAAAGGAAGATCTTTCTGATGGAAAGTAGTCATGGCAACTGCAATATAACAGCGAAGAAAATGACTCCCTGCCTTAATTGTGGTATCAAGTGGCAACCTAGCAGGATGGAGTCTATTGAGCAGTATAGTGCAGAGACTCACAGACAAGAACATGCATATGCAGGTATGCCAATACCCTTTACATCTGGCTGATGATTGTTCATGCAGGTGGTCGGATGACAGAGATTCACAATCTTTGGCATGTCACAGGTTGGACTAAGACTCAAGGTAGGATTCCACAGTTTATACTCACCTTGGGCTTCTATAATGTAACAAACTTCCTTTCAGGACAGCGTCAGCTCCAAGCAGTTTCCAGAGGACATTGGGCAGCTACATCCAAAGTCTGCCAGATGTCATAGGTAACAGATGACATCTTGAGGTCTACAAAGATAGAGAATAAACACAAGGAGAAGCTGGAAGGTGTAAACTGATTCTGAGAAGCAAGGGGATGATTGAAGAAAGACATACTTTTGCTGCTCCAGCAGTGCTCTAACTGAGCAAACAATGGATGCTAATGGACTCCACCAAGCTGAGGACAAGGTTACAGCAAATTTGGGTGAACCTAGTTCCATCAACCTGACTGATTTAAGAATTAGCAATTACCATGGACATCTTATGTCATATTCATGTTCCATGCCCGGTCCTCTATAGGAACTGCTGAATCACAAAACAGCATGCAAGTTCCAAGAGTTAAGACAGTTGCTGCTGAGCTCAGTGTTTGTTCATTATTTTTCAGTAAAGTCGTGCTGACTGCAGTGGTGCAGTTTTGTCATACAGTTTGGAGAATGGGAGATGAACCATGAATTGGTTGTGCACCAAGATCTCTCCCAAAAGCTGAGAAGAAACAAACATAGAGTAAAGAACATTTTGCTGCCTGGGACTGCCAGTGCTTTGCCTTTCTTCAGTTTCCATCCTCCCCTTCACTTTTGTAAGAAACAAAATTTGATTCATTTTTATCCACCGAGATGTGTTTTTAAGAAAAGTCAGTTCATTAAAAAAGCTGTCCAGCATGAATCTGTGACTGGACATTTTCCTTTTGATGACTTCTTTTGGATATCCTGCAAGATTTCTTAAAATCTATTACACAGCCATCTAACATGGACATGTGGTGAATTTCCACAAGCGGTTGCCTGTCTGAAGCATTCAATTTTCATGTTAAATTCAAGAGGGTTCCTTGGCTGGCTGATGCCAGAGCACTGATGTAGCCATTAGCACTGACTGTATCCTGGAGTTACAGGAGCAGACAATCAGATGTGGATGCAGAGTTAGTTAATGGTATCCTCATGTGCAATACTATTGCAGGCTGAGCTTCAGTCATTGCTGCAATGCACAAATCACAAATCAACAGCTTGCTACCATGACAAAGCATGCCTCTTATCCTGTTGCAGGTATACAACATGGATAGGAAGGAGAATGAGAAGGTGACACATCTGTGGACAACATTACAGGGCAAACCACCAACTCATCATCCCGAATGCTGTTGTTCTTTGGGAATCCAGAGCTGTTGTTCTGCTGCAAAGAAGAGAGGTTATTCCGAAGCAGTTCCGTGGGGTGTTTGATACATTAGGCAACTTGTCACATTTATTTGGTGGCCAGGAGTGGCTGAGTAACAGGGAGATACTGGGACTGAACTTGAGCCATGACACGAGCTTAGCAGCAATCTACCTATAGTTGTTGTTCCTTTCCATGCCTTGTGGCTCATCGGGCAGCAACCCTGCTGTTTCTTTACCATTTCTTTGTTTTTTCTGAGGCCGAGTTGCTAGCTCAACGCTCAACCCGGCATGGATGGAAAGCATGCAAGGAGCCAGTCGGATTTGAACCTGGGACAACTCGCCTCGCAATCTTTTGTGGATGCCACTACATCACCAATTGGCTAGAAATCCACCTATAGCTCCTCTCAACACTTGTCTCTGGACGTAAGTGAATTGTGCAGATCTATTAATGGGAAAAGGATCCTTACTGTAATGGATCATATTCAAAGTGGACAGAAGCAGTTCCTATGGAACTTGTACATCTCAAACGAAGACTTCACAGTGAGCTTCACTCCACGTGGTCTTCCAAAGTCAGACAGTGGAACTGAGTTCACTGTTGCTGGACTTGCTGCATTGTGCAGAAGGAAAGGGATAGGATGAATGCATTTGCACCTCATCACCCAGCTTCAAACAGCTGGCATCAAGAGTGGAAGATGGACTGAAAAAGATGAAAGCAAATGAAATTGAGGCAATTGAACATGTCTTCATCCAGCATCGAATACACCGCTTTCAACCACAGAACAGAGGGTTGCTGAGTTCACCATCGACAAATACTTCAATATGCATTCGGATTTGATGCAGCCAGATCTTAGTTCTACTGCGGGTCCAAACACATAAAGATGAAGGAACAACACGATGCCGGAGCTGTGATCACCATTTCGAAGTAGAGAATACTATATTTGTACAAGAAGCTAATTATAGAAATGTGTTAATGATTGCCCAGGACCAATTGCACTGGTGGTTCATGTGAATGAATGTTATTTGAAGAAACATTGCCAATATCGCATGAGATGCTGTATGTTCCTGTCAGCAAGTGGACCACGTGAGCATTTGCTGGAATCAGAAATGTCTTACCTGAACTGAAATGGGCGATTGATGGATCCCGTGGGCTGCAGGGCCTCTTTCTGTGCTGTGTGAATCTATGACTGATGTTGTAAGAGAGGGCTGACTCATCTTGAAAAGATATGTTACCATTCAGTGGTTATGTTCCAGCATCAACTGAGCTTATAATTCAGAATGAACAAGATCAAATCTGTAATTATGAAAATGATTGTTATATGTTTCTGTTGTACTTCGTTGATTGTAAGTATGTTTCCATCTACATTAAAGAGGAGAGACATTGTAATCCTTGTTTCTTTCGAATATGTTCTGATTCCATTGTTTTCAACTTCTGCTAAAGGTCAAATGAAAACACAAGATAAGTAATATTGCTACCAGAAAACTGTTGAACTGTGAATGTTTAAGAACATTAGAAGTGGGAGCAAGATCTGGCCAAATTTCCCTCATGCTTGCCCCATTATATAACAAGATCCTGGCTGAGTTTAGCCTCTGATTCGCTTCCCTGCCTGTTCTCTTAATACTTGACTCTCATATAGACAAAATCTGATTCTCTGCCTTGAATGTGTTCAAAGGTTCAGTCCTCAGCACTCCCTGAGACAGATAACTCTGCAGACTATCAGCCTGAACAAAATTCATTACCCTTAGTTAGCCAATCCTTACCATGCTCATATATTACCAACAGTTCCAAGAGGCTTACATTATGCAGTGCTTCTTTGTGTGACATCTTATCAAATGCCTTCTGCAAGTCTGAATACATTCAATCACCTGGTTCTGCTTTATCCAACCTGCTTGTTATAACCTCAAAGAACTTTGCCTAACATGATTTCCTTTCATAATACCATGCTATCGCTTTATTCTAAATTTTGTTACCTTGAATTGTAGATTCAGTCACTTTCCAAATAGCAGATGTCTAGCCCACTGGCCTAGTATCTTATTTTCTGACATAGTTTCCTCATGTTTCTGACATAGTTTTCTGTGTTAGAATGGCTGTAAATGTCTTTTAGGAAGATGGCAGATGTGCTTGTGGTCTCTGTCATTGCCTTATTTCCCATTGATTAATCTCCCACTTTCATCTACCTGGGGACTTAAGATACTTTCTTCTATTTTATGTCCATGTAGAAGCTCTTAATAATATCATAGTTCTCTCTTGTTCTATTTTCGTGTTTTTTTTATTATTCTTTGCTGGTTTCTAACATTTTCCAATCTTTCTTACTGTGTCTCTGTTTCTAAATGGAGCGCACCAGGTGATGAATTATGAAGCACTTCCTTAAGTATCTTCCGCTGCTTATCTACTTTTTATCTTCCAGTTCCATTTTAGCCAGCAGCACCTTCACTTCTTTGTAATTACTCTTACTTCCATTTAAGTCACCAGATTTGGACATATGTTTCTTATTTTCAGGCCGTGAAATTCTAACGCACTATAATACTTTTTTTTTGCAGAAGTTCCTCTATAAAAGACAATGAATTAATCCTCCCTGCACATAGCAAGGTCTAAAATAATGTGTTGCCTGACTGGCTCCATGATGTGTTGTTCTTAGCAACCATCACTGACACAGTGACTGAAGATATTCTCAAGACATTTATTTTTAATTTGGTATGTCCAATGTACATGAAGATTAAAATCACCCACACTTCCTCTTAATCCTCATATAGGCCCCATTGTGCCTCTGTCCTACATATTAGCTACTGCTTGGGGCAGTCTATAGCCAGCAACAATTGCATAAACAGAAATTTCATGGCCATTTTAATAGCATATGCTATAAATCAAGTATTTGAATATTTAGTCAGGAAAATCACATGTAATGCTCACCAGCATATTTGTTAAAGTACGACAGATTCTTAGTTTTGCTAAACCTTTCACTATTCACATTCAATTGCAAAGGCTATTGTATGAAGTACTAGAAAAGTATAATTGGCTGTGAAACAATACTGCCACACAAATCAGTACATTCGGGAGAGGAGGAACACGATTGGAGTTAGTATCCACATTTTATACAATTTATTGTATATGTTTGTGAGACTTCAATCCACGTTGTTTCACATTGGGCTCCCCACATACTGTAAACAGATAGATACTTTATTGATCCAAAAGGAAATTGCAGTGTCACAGTAGCATTACACGTACACAGATACAGTATACAAATATCTGTGATACACAAATAGATGGAAAGTAAGAAAAGTAAAGAAAAAAAGATAATTGTTACCTAAAAAAATAAGATGTACAAGATTTACAAGTTCACATTTATAAGATGGTAGTGCAAGAATTACTGTAATATTATATGATCATGGGTCAACATTCAAACTGTCCAGATAAGAAGTGATGGTAGAATTGCTCAGTATTACACAGGTTGTCTGCGATAGCGGAGTGTGGTAAATGGAACTAAACAGAGGTTAATAATAATCTAACAGGAGGGGGTCATCACTTTCCTGGCTATAGTTTGACTCATTATAGAGCTTAGTGGCCGAGGGTAAGAATATAGCACTCTTTGGAGCAGCGCAGTTGTCTTGGTCTATTACTGAATGTGTTCCTCTGTTCAGCCAAGGTGGCATAGAAGGTAAAAAGCATTGTCCAGAATTGCCAGGACTTTCCAGAGGGCCCTGTGTTCTACCACAGCCTCTAGTGTGTCTAATTTGATTCCTATAACAGAGCCAGCCTTTCTAATCAGTTTATTGGTATCATCTGTGTTAATACCATTGCTCCAGCACACCACTGCATAAAAGATTGTACTGATGACAGCAGACTGGTAGAACATGTGAAGGAGGGGCCTACATACTCCAAAGGACCAAGGCCTCCTCAGGAAGCGGAGTAACTCTGGCCCTTCTTGTACACAGCCTCTCTGTTGGTGCTCCACTCAAGTCTGTCATCCAGGTGCACTCCCAAGTACTTGTAGGTCCTCACCACATCCACGTCCTCACTATCAGTAACAGGGAGCAGTGCAGACTTAGTCTTTCTAAAGTCCAACAAAATCCCTTTTATCTTACTGATATTGAGCTGCAGATGACCATGTGACAAAGTCCTCCACCAGGACTCTGTATTCATCCTTCCATCCTCCCTTTATACCTCCAAATATTGCTGAGTCATCAGAGAATTTCTGCAGATGACATGACTCAGTGTTGTATCTGAAGTCCGGGGTATACTGGTAAACAGGAAGGGAGCCAATACAATCTCCTGTGTGGCCCCAGTGCTGCTTATAGCCATGTATGACACACAAACTGTGGTCTGCCAGTCAGGTAGTCCATTATCCAGGATACAATGGAAGTGCCAACCGGCATTGAATGGAGTTTTCCCCCAGCAGTGAGGGCAGTATGGTCTTGAAGGCACTTGAGAAATCAAAAAAGATGATCCTCACAGTCCTGCCCTGCTTATCCAAATGTGAGTAGGCTCTGTTCAGAGGGTACGTGACAGCATCATCAACTCCAGTGTGGTCCTGGTAGGCAAATTGCAGGGAATGGAGGGCTGACCTGACCAGGGGGCAGAGATGAGCCAGGACCAGCCTCTCTAGGGACTCCTGGATGAGTGAGCCCAGGGCCAGTGACGGTAGTCATTCAAGACTTTTGCTCTGTCCTTCTTGGGCACAGGAATCACACATGATGTTTTCCACACAGTCGGGACCCTTTCCAGGCTGAGACTCCGACTGAAAATGCACTGGAGAACTCACCACAGTTGCTCAGCACTCTCCTTCACACCGTCTGGTGCTGATGCTTTGCTGTGTCTGAGTTTCCCCAGAGTCCTTTTCACCTGCTCAGTAGTGAAGGCAAGTCCATGACGACTGGGGGGCTGGGGGAGGTGAAGATCCAAACAATGGCAATTGGTATGTGGAGGTGTGGATGGTAGGTGCAGGGGGAGGAGGGATTGTAGACCATGGTAGCCTTAGTTGTTCTTCCATGTGTTGAATTGGAGGGGGGGGAGGAGGGGAGGTGTTGGTGCTAAGGGAACACTGGGCTGGTGTGCTGAGGAGTGTGTAAACAGGAAAGCAATTGCCAAACCTATTGAAGGGTTGGTTTAACCCATCAGCCCTTTGTGTCTGCGTTCCAAGGCTCTACAACTAGGCTGACTGAAGCCAGTGATGTTCTTCCTGCCTCTCCATGCCTCTCACATGTTTATTTTTCTTATCGAGATCTGAACTCCTAACATTTAAATGATTAGATTTCCTTTAATGCATTTCCCCAATTTCATTATTGGTTCTCTAAATAGTTTCATTACTAATCTTAAATGAATTCTGCCTCACCAAAATACCTGTCTGTAATTGGATTGTCTTTGCAGTGCTCTGCGATGATTATCAGGCCTGAATATCAGACCCCGATAAATTAACTGCTCCTAGCCCCGGGGCAACCACAGCGTTACTAGACTTACAGCAAGAAAAATCAGTCAAATTTCACATGTTTGATCACACTTCAATACCAGCTGCTCAAATGGAGCCTGAGACTGTCATTGTCATTCCCCTCCCCAACTTGTACAGAGTGAATCTCATCTGTTTCATTGATATAATTAATCCATATAAATAAAGATCAAATTTGGGAACACTCCCAGCATTATTATAAATTAGACAATTTCTTTAATAATTCAGCCAGTGAAAATACTGGTGGTCATGAGTTTAAATTGTCCAACTTTTATTTTTTTTTAAAGATACAGGCTTTTCCGGCTCGATGAGTCGCATGCCCAGCAACCCACCTATTTAACACTAGCCAAATTGCAGAACAATTTACAATGACCGATTAACCTATTCTGAAGTAAGTATAGTTTCTAAATGCAAGTACAAATTATGTAAATGACACAGTTCGTTTTACATCATCTTATACAGTGGCATGCAAAAGTTTGGGCACCGCTGGTCAAAATTTCTGTTACTGTGAATAGTTAAGTGAGTAGAAGATGAACTGATCTCCAAAAGTCATAAAGTTAAAGATGAAACACTCTTTTCAACATCTTAAGTAAGATTAGTGTATTATTTCTGTTTTGTACAATTTTAGAGTGAAAAGAAGGAAAGGAGCACCATGCAAAAGTTTGGGCATCCCAAGAGATTTGAACTCTCAGATAACTTTTACCAAGGTCTCAGACCTTAATTAGCTTGTTAGGGCTATGGCTTGTTCACAGTCATCGTTAGGAAAGGCCAGGTGATGCAAATTTCAAAGCTTTATAAATACCCTGACTCTTCAAACCTTTTCCCAACAATCAGAAGCCATGGACTCCTCTAAGCAGCTGCCTAGCATTCTGAAAATTAAAATAAATGATGCCCACAAAGCAGGAGAAGGCTATAAGAAGATAGCAAAGCATTTTCAGGTAGCCGATTCCTCAGTTCGTAATGTAATTAAGAAATGGCAGTTAACAGGAACGGTAGAGGTCAAGTTGAGGTCTGCAAGACCAAGAAAACTTTTCGAGAGAACTGCTCATAGGATTGCTAGAAAGGCAAATCAAAAACCCCATTTGACTGCAAAAGACCTTCAGGAAGACTTAGCAGACTCTGGAGTGGTGGTGCGCTGTTCTACTGTGCAGCAACACCTGCACAAATATGACCTTCATGGAAGAGTCATCAGAAGAAAACCTTTCCTGCATCCTCACCACAAAATTGAGCATCAGAAGTTTGCAAAGGAACATCTAAACAAGCCTGATGCATTTGGAAAACAAATCCTGTGGACTGATGAAGTTAAAATAGAACTTTTTGACCGCAATGAGCAAAGGTATGTTTGGAGAAAAAAGGGTGCAGAATTTCATGAAAAGAACACCTCTCCAACTGTTAAGCATGGGGGTGGATCAATCATGCTTTGGGCTTGTGTTGCAGCCAGTGGGACGGGGAACATTTCACTGGTAGAGGGAAGAATGAGTTCAATTAAATACCAGCAAATTCTGGAAGCAAACATCACACTGTCTGTAAAAAAAAAAGCTGAAGATGAAAAGAGGATGGCTTCTATAAAAGGATAACGATCCGAAACACACCTCAAAATCCACAATGGACTACCTCAAGAGCAGCAAGATGAAGGTTTTGCCATGGCCCTCACATACCCCCAAACTAAACATCATTGAAAATCTGTGGATAGACCTCAAAAGAGCAGTGCATGCAAGACGGTCCAAGAATCTCACAGAACTAGAAGCCTTTTGCAAAGAAGAATGGGCGAAAATCCCCCAAACAAGAATTGAAAGACTCTTAGCTGGCTACAGAAAGCGATTACAAGCTGTGATACTTGCCAAAGGGGGTGTTACTAAGTACTGACCATGCAAGGTGCCCAAACTTTTGCTTCAGGCCCTTTTCCTTTTTTGATATTTTGAAACTGTAAAAGATGGAAATAAAAAAGTAATCTCGCTTAAAATATTAAAGAAATGTGTCATCTTTAACTTTATGACTTTTGGAAATCAGGTAATCTTTTACTCGCTTAGCTATTCACAGTAACAGAATAGCCCCTCAGCTATGTGGAGTACTTTGCCATGTATTCAACCTGAGCCTGAGGCTCCGGAGGGTTCCTGTGCTGTGGAAGACGTCCTGCCTCGTCCCTGTGCTGAAGACGCCGCACCCCAGCGGCCTCAATGACTACAGACCGGTGGCATTGACCTCCCATATCATGAAGACCTTGGAGAGACTTGTTCTGGAGCTGCTCTGGCCTATGGTCAGGCCACACTTAGATCCCCTCCAGTTCGCTTACCAGCCCCGACTAGGAGTTGAGGATGCCATCATCTACCTGCTGAACCATGTCTATGCCCACCTGGACAAGACAGCGAGCACTGTGAGGGTCATGTTTTTTGACTTCTCCAGTGTGTTCAACACCATCCGCCCTGCTCTGCTGGGGGAGAAGCTGACAGCGATGCAGGTGGATGCTTCCCTGGTATCATGGATTCTTGATTACCTGACTGGCAGACCACAGTACGTGTGCTTGCAACACTGTGTGTCCGACAGGGTGATCAGCAGCACTGGGGCTCCACAGGGGACTGTCTTGTCTCCCTTTCTCTTCACCATTTACACCTCGGACTTCAACTGCTGCACAGAGTCTTGTCATCTTCAGAAGTTTTCGGATGACTCTGCCATAGTTGGATGCATCAGCAAGGGAGATGAGGTTGAGTACAGGGCTACGGTAGGAAACTTTGTCACATGGTGTGAGCAGAATTATCTGCAGCTTAATGTGAAAAAGACTAAGGAGCTGGTGGTAGACCTGAGGAGAGCTAAGGTACCAGTGACCCCTGTTTACATCCAGGGGGTCAGTGTGGATATGGTGGAGGATTACAAATACCTGGGGATACGAATTGACAATAAACTAGACTGGTCCATAAGACAAAGGAGCAGAGGTAGGCTATTCGGCCCATCGAGTCTGCTCCGCCATTTTATCATGAGCTGATCCATTCTCCTATTTAGTCCCACTCCCCCGCCTTCTCACCATAACCATGGTCAAAGAACACTGAGGCTGTCTCCAAGAAGGGTCAGAGCTGTCTCTATTTCCTGAGGAGACTGAGGTCCCTTAACATCTACCGGACGATGCTGAGGATGTTCTACAAGTCTGTGGTGGCCAGTGCTATCATGTTTGCTGTTGCGTGCTGGGGCAGCAGGCTGAGGGTAGCAAACACCAACAGAATCAACAAACTCATTCGTAAGGCCAGTGATGTTGTGGAGATGGAACTGGACTCTCTCACGGTGGTGTCTGAAAAGAGGATGCTGTCTAAGTTGCATGCCATCTTGGTCAATGTCTCCCATCCACTACATAATGTACTGGGTGGGCACAGGAGTACATTCAGCCAGAGACTCATTCCTCCGAGATGCAGCACAGAGCGTCATAGGAAGTCATTCCTGCCTGTGGCCATCAAACTTTACAACTCCTCCCTTGGAGGGTATGACACTCTGAGTCGATAGGCTGGTCCTGGACTTATTTCATAATTTACTGGCATAATTTACATATTACTATTTAACTATTTATGGTTCTATTACTATTTATTATTATGGTGCAACTGTAACGAAAACCAATCTCCCCCTGGGATCAATAAAGTATGACTATGACTATGACTACAAATTTTGAAGAGGAGTGCCCAAGCTTTTGCATTCCACTGTATGCTCTTCCAGACCAAGACAAAATTCCTTTCACTCCACTCAGGAAAAGCTCTCCCTAAGGCACCAATGTATCATTTCATTGATCCTTCTAAAGATCCTGGTGAAAGTATAAACTAAGTGCGGAATTTGTTGTGTCTTCATACTGTAAACTGAGCTCCATTTTAACCTTCCTTGAGCATGAAGCAAAGCTTGAAGTTAGGATCCTTTCATTAGCTAACATTTTCGCAGTCTACAAGAAACCTGGACTCAATTTTCCCTGGTAATACTTTGAAGTATTCCGGGTGCATATTCACTAGTGGGAAGACTGCTACATTAATTCAACACTAAACAATACTCAGGGCAGAGAACCAGCTACATAGACCAGTTATTTCTTGCACATACTTTCCTAGAGTGTTTAACTAAGACACAGGTACAAGCATAACATTTGAGGCACATCACAAGCTTATGATTCGGAGATCACCATTACTAAGACACATTCACCATGTAAAATACTAAACAATTCCAACAAATTCTTCAGTGCAGCTATGTCCTCTTAGTATATGGCAGATGTATGAATTCAGTACATTAAAACAAGGTCATCATGTCTCACAATCAATGAGAACATGGCGTATTTCCACAATACAGTTTAAAGATTTTAACATTTAGATGTTAATTGAGGATAAAGAAGAAATCCATGCGATATATTACAATGATTTTTATTGTCAAGGTGTCTGTGCTTAAACCATAGGACATAGAACAGCACAGGAACTGGCCCTTCAGCCCACAATGTTGTGCTGAACCAAATGGATAAGTAATCAAATAGCCAACTAAACTAATCCTTATGCCTACATAATGTCCATATCCCTCTATTTTCCTCACATTCATGTGTCTATCTAAATGTTTCTTAATAGTCCCTATTATACCTGCCCCTACCACTGCACCAGGCAGTGCATTCCAGGCACCCTCCACTCATTGTGTGGAAAAACTTGCCTCTAACATCTCCTTTAAAATTACCCCCCCCATCTTAAATGCATGCCCTCTGGAATTAGACATTTCAACTCTGGGAAAAAGATACTGTCTGTCTACTCTATCTACACCTTTCATAATCTTATAAACCTCTATCAGATCTTCCTCAGCCTCCACCACTCCAGAGAAAACAACCCAAGTTTGTCCAACTTCTCATTATAGCACATGCCCTGTAATCACCTCTGCGCCCTTTCCAAAGCCTCAACTTCCTTCGTATCATGGGGTGACTAGAACTGTATGTAATGCTTCAAATGCAGCCTAACTAGTTTTATAAAGCAGCAACATAACTTCTTGCCTTTTGAACTTATAACAAATAGTAAAGGCAAGCATGCCAAATGCCTTCTTAACCACCTTATCAACCTGTGTAGCCACTTCCAAAGAACTATGAACTTTGACCCCAAGATCCCTCTGTTCATCAACACTGTTAAGGGTTTTGCCCTCAACACTGTAAGGATGTGATGCTAAGGCTTTATAAGGCACTGGTGAGGCCTCACCTTGAGTATTGTGAACAGTTTTGGGCCCTTCATCTTAGAAAAGATGTGCTGGCATTGGAGAGGGTCCAGAGGAGGTTCATAAGGATGATTCCAGGAATGAAAGGGTTATCATATGAGGAACATATGGCTCTGGGTCTGTACTCGCTGGAATTCACAAGGATGAGGAGAGGATCTCATTGAAACCTTTCGAATGTTCAAAGGCCTAGGCAGAGTAGATGTGGAAAGGATGTTTCCCATGGCGGGAGAGTCTAGGGCAAGAGGGCACAGCCTCAGGATAGAGGGGCACCCTTTCAAAACAGAGATGCGGAAAAATTTCGTTAGCCAAAGGGTGGTGAATTTGTGGAATTTGTTGCCACATGCCTGTGGAGGCCAGGTCATTGGGTGTATTTAAAGCAGAGATGGATAGGTTTTTGATTGGACATGGCCTCAAAGGTTATGGGGAGAAGGCCGGGAACTGGGGTTAGGGAAGAGAAGAAAAAGGATCAGCCATGATTGAATGGCGGAGCAGACTCAATGGGCCAGATGGTCTAACTCTGCCCCTATGTCTTATGGTCTTATGTACTGTCTCTTTACATTGGACCTGCCAAAGTGCAACACTTCACATTTGGCTGAGTTGAACTCCATCTGCCATTTCTCAATCCATGTCTGCAACTGATCTATATCCCACTGTACTCTTTGCTACCCACATCTACATTATCCACAACACCAACAACCTTCTTATCATCTGCATAGATACTAAGCCCCCAACTACATTTTCATCCAGGTCATTTATGTACATCACAAACAGCAGAGGTCCCAGTACCAATCCCTGCAGGACACCACAAATTACTGACCTCCAGACAGAATAACTCTCTTTGACCACCACCCTCTGCCTTCTATGGGCAGGCCAGTTCTGAATCCAAATGGCCAATTTACTATGGATCCTATGCATCTTAATCTTCAGGATGAGCCTTCCTTGATAGACCTCGTCAAATGCCTAAATCTACATGGACAACATCCCCAGCTCTACCGTCATCAATCACCTTCAACACCTCATCAGAAACCTCAGTCAAGTTAGTAAGTCATGACAAGACCAGATTGTAAATCCTGATTTCTTTCACAATAGAAACTGAACATTTCTGAATTTATGGCAATAAAAGAATTTTTAAAAAATGAAAGCATGCTTTTTTTCTCTCCTGTCAGAAAAACCTCAAGATATTACATTAATTTTAAAACCAAATATGGAATTTGATGAACAGAAGTAAAGAACAGCAAGATTATATCTGCTGTGAAATACTTTTTCTCAATCTTACATCATTTCAAGAATGCCACAATGTTTAAAGGAATATAGTGAAGTATCCAGTTACTCAGTAACACATAGTGTTCTGCATATTGTTTGTATAATATATAATTATATTAATTTATGTCATTTTGTGCATTTCTAGCCATTATGAACATTTTTTTCAGTTAGAATAGATTTAAAATTCACTCACATTCTAATTTTGTATTCCCTTGGTTCCACATTTGTCTCTACTAGGCTTCAGGCTTGCTTCTGCTGGCTGTAATTAGCTTTAAATCTCCATCGGACTGTCAGGCAGATGTAGAAGAAAACAAAAACAGCAAGTGGAAAGGGATTATGACCGTTGCCTTGAAAAGTACTGAATGTGTACTCTTATCAATGCGGAAAGTGATCCCTGTTTCACAGATCCCATTTGTTCCTATCCCTTTGCATAGAGGAACTCTGTACAGTACGGCGTTGAATTCCAAAAGGTTGCCAATGCCTTGCAGAAAATCAGACATTTAATATACGTTAAATAGAACAAATACACAATATTTTTTCTGTACTGAACTAACTAGTATATCCACCTTAAGTTATCATTCCATTGTATTCAGAAATAGAATATTATTGAATTCAAAAGAGCCAATTGTTTGAATTAATTCATTTGTGTATTGACAAATTTAAGAAAATGACTTGAAGACAGAGTTAGATAAAAGCATTCAAAAATACAACGACTAGCAGTGCTGTTGTGATATAAAGGGTTTCAAAGCCTTTTATACTGCCTAATCATTTGGTACGTAAGTTTAAAAATAGCATTGTCCTTTTGATAATATCAGAGTGCAGGTTTTGCATTTTTTATGTTTTGGAACAGTATGCATTCTTTAGAGATATCTTTGAAATGTTCTGCATAATTTATTTGTTATCTTTGATGTCATAAACTAATTAGTCATCATTCTCCCTACCTTTAGTTGCAGTCAGTGTTAAATCCTTTCAGACCCAGGATCAGCTGTAGAATTGTGCAGGATTTCTAAAATGCTGACCTTTGATTTGTCATTCACATGCAGTCAAAGGTCAATATTCCATCCAATAATCCGAGGCTGCTGATGCACAGCACTCTTACGTGATTATGCCCCGGTAGGCAGAGCCATACAGAAGCACAGGAAGCAAACGTCTACACGCACAGCCCAGACAGATGGCATGGAAAACAATACTGGAACTGCCGTTGCTTTATAACAAAACAACTGATTCAATTAAAGTCATCCAACCTTTCACTTACAATTCAGTAATTGAATCCTGCCTCTGCTTTTATTAAAATGTATTAGCCTGGAAAAATATATATCTTCATTTTTAGTTCATTGCATTTTAATCTTTTTAAAAATCCTCCATTCTTTCTTTTTTTCATTTCTGCTAAAGGCATTGACTCACGCTGGGTATAGTTGTGGAAGCAAATGGTCATTCATTCGATATATCTTCAAGGCAGTGATTGTTGGCTGACTGCCTGCCAACCCTGCCTAGTACGACAGAGCACAATACTGACCTCAAATGATATCTGTGTATCAGCAATGGAAGTTATGCCTTAAAAAAAGAAAAAACTTTCGCAGAGCAGTGCAGTTGAACGAATAGTGGTGCCAAGTTCAGCTATTTATTTAAACTGTTTGTTTCAGACATATCGAATCCATGTCCTTAGACTTAAGAGTGTAGGGACACCTGGAAAATGATTAGTTATACCAGAGGCAAGTTTAATAAAATTTATTGATGTATTAATTTATGTATCATTTATCATATAATCATTTATTTATCACATTCATGTATTAACTAGACAGCTCCAAAAACATTGAGTCAACTAGCTTTTTGATTTTCAGGTCCTGAAGGGTCTAGATTTCAGTGAATGCAGACATGGCCTGCTTCGTATCCTGAGCTGAAGTGTGCAAACAGCAAGCAACCTCACCTCTGACCTTATGATGCTAGACTGGATATCTATGAGATTGAATCACTGAAGCTGGTGGACCCTGAACACTGTTCTGAGGAACTCCTGCAATAAGGTCTTGAGCAAGATCACTTCCTTCCTGAGACAATAGCCTTGCCAGCAGAGAACTTGCCCTTTATTTGCACTAACTATAAGTGCACCAGGGCTTCTTGATGCCCCTCTTGCCCAATGCTGCCTTGATATCATGGACAGTCCTTTTCAGCTCATCTCTGGAGGTCATCCTGTTTGTTTACGCCTGGATCAAGGCTGCAATAAGAATTACAGACAAGTTGTAGAAAAGCTGAACACGAAGGAAGGGGATGAGCTACTGGTGAATAAATGGTGCTTGAAAGCACTACCAACAACAGCTTCTGTCACTTTTCTCATGATTTAGAACAGAGTGATAAGGTGTTAGTTTGCTGGATTGGATTTACCTCACGTTTTTGTTGACCCAGCATAGCCAGCAGCTTACCACTCGGTCAGGTAGTTTCTAACATTGTAAATATACTGGGACAGCTTTGACAGAGAATAGTTAATTCTGGAATTCTCGTCATTCTCAGCCATTTCCTGGTATCATGTGGAATTAATCAAATTGGTGGAATACTATTACTGGCCCTCGCATGCTGGGTTCTGTTTTTGTAGTGGTTGGGGTATTCGTTCTCCTGTTAGCTGTTAGTGTGATGCTATTATGGCTCAGGGCATCTGAGCTTGGAGTTCAATTTTAATGCTGTATGTAAGAAGTTTGTACGTCGTTCCTACAAGAGCGTGGATTTCCTCCGGATGCTCCCACATTCCGAAGGTTAATTGGTCATTGTACATTGTCATGTGATTTGGGTAGGGTTAAAATGGTGCATTGCTGGGCAGTGTCGCTGTTTGGGCTGGAAGGGCCTGGTCTGTGTTGTATTTCTAAATAGATAAATGACTGGAGGTAACATGACTATGTAGCTTTGATTTGATCCATTGGTTCTGGGGTCACTAAGGCCTGTATACTGCATGCAGATTTAGCTGGTGAAAAGACAAGCAGATCCCTATTGCAGCTTTGATATGCCGGCAGCTCGTTCTTACACGTGGATTGTGCAGCTCCCAGTGTTCCCTTCAAAAGTCATCATTGAATGAGGTTTTCTCCCTGGTAGAGAGGAGGTTGATCTCGATCCTAATGTAGCAGGTCAAGTTGGTATTCAATCCTGCTGCTGCTGGCAGCTCAGAGCTCCTTACAGATTTCCAGTTTTAAACTACCTGAATTTGTCCATTTTAGCTGAATCGTGATGTCATATGAAGGAAGGACGTTGTCTCTACATGAACTGTGCAGTGGTCACACCTATCGTCATGGACAAACATCTCTGCATCACGTAGACTGGTAACGATAAGGTCGGGTAGGTTTAAGTCTCATGATACTCAGTCATCTTTTGCCACGTACTGTGTCCAGAGCTACGCCCTTCAGGAGTCAGTTAGCTCAATCTGTGGTGTTACTACTGAGAAAAGCAAGGTCATAGATATTGTAAATCAGACCCAGAGTACACCCTACTGCTTCTCCTGATGTTCTTCCATGGTGCTGTTCAACATGGTGAAATACTGATTCAGTAGCTTAAGGGGGACAATAGGTAGTGATCAGTAGGATAAATGGTGTCTGAAGTCCATGCTGCGGGCTGTCATGGCCATTCCTTCTCAAATGCATACTGTTATGCCACCAACTCTGATAAGTCTGTCCAGCCAGTAAGACAGTATCTAGCCAAGGACTGTGACGGAGGCATCTGTATAGCAGGATTCTATGAGTATGACTGCATCAGACTGGTGCATAAACAATCTCCCCAGGTGAAACACCAGTTTCAAGATGTTTGTGATGAGAAATTTGGAATGATTTGGACTAAAATTACTTTCCTTTTGCCAAATCCAAATCTTTGGTGGATGCTTGGTGTCCATCGGTCTTATTCTTATCATGTGTCAATCTAGTGGTTTTTGGAATGACGCAGTCCTTTCAGAATCCTGGTGTGGGTCAATCACATTGCTGTTTGTCTAAAATCAAATGAAAGCCACACTGAATAAAGGCAGCAGGTTTCTTTTCCAGAAGGATAATCATGAACTAAATGAAGTTTACTAGAATCAAGTATTTTCATGGTCAGTGTTACCGAGACTGGCTATTTTAAAATTATTTTACTTAGTTTTCCAAGTTCTATGGTGGATTTGAAATCACGTTTTTGGATCTGAGGCATAATAGAAAAGATAAGTGAGTAAATGCAGAAAATAGTGAAAATGCATTTTGTCAGGCAGCTACTGTGGAGCAACAGTTACTATTCAGATCATTGACTATCAGTTTGAATGAGAGCATTTTCTGTTTTTGTTTTATATTTCCAGTATTTACACTATTTTGATTTCGGTATGGGAGTAATTGCAGCTGCAAAACCAGTGTTGCAAAAGGAGTATCAAAGAATGGGGATTGGAAGCTTGAAGCTGCATTTGTAAATGACTCGGGAACTATTTTCGAGAGTAGAAGGAAGTGGAGAAGATAAGATGTGGAGAACATGAATGGTGTAGAATAAAGAGAAGTGTTTCCAGAGTCAAAGATTACTTCCTAGTGGGCACACTGGGCAGGGCTGCCAGAGAGACGTCAGAGAGTGGTATTGCTGGGTAGCTCATAATAAACCATGGACATTTGGAGAAAGCAAAGCACGATACAGAGGAGGCATGAATGCTTATCAGAGGAAACTGAATTGAGATTGGGACTGGAAACTCCAAGAGAAACAAAATTATTGACTGACCAGGCAGAAGCAGGAAGATCAAAAAATAGTGCTTAGAAGATTCTGTTGTTGTTTATGAAATGCAATCATTAGTGGTGAGGCCCTCTTTTCCAAGGAGAAGCTCTTGGGCAGCTCTTTTCTTGAACTGCAGATTGAAGTGTTCCCACACTGTTGATGATGTGGGAGTTCTGGATGAACATCCAATGGCAATGAATAAATGGTGATACATTCTCAAATCTTTGTCACCCAGAAAGAAACTTGTAGGTGGTGCTGTTCTTATACATCTTCTAATATTGTCCTTCTAGGTGGCTGAGTTCACAGGTTTGCTTCACATAAACGAAAAGGTTTTAGTGGATTTATGCAATTGCTGTTTTCAAGTATGCCCATAGTAGCCATGGGGGTGCAGATGGTGCAGAGAATGAATGCTTGGAATGATGAAAGGATTTGTCACTAAGAGTGCTGTTCTGTCCTAGGCAGCGCTGAGCTTCAGTGCTGCTGGAACTGCTCTGATGGAATAGGCGCAAATGGAATTGATCCTATCGTACGCTTACACCATGGATGTTAGAAATGCTCTGGAGAGGTAGGACACGAGTCATGTACCGCAGAATTCCCAGACCCTGACCTAGTTTTGTATCTGCAGTTTTTATTAGATATTCCCATACACAACAGGCTAGTAGTGAATTTCCAAGATGTTGATGACAATGTTTAGCCATCAAAGGCTGTCTAGATCCTGTTGCATTTGGGATAATAAAATTAAAGCATCCCATTCTGAGCATTATGAGCTTCAGAGCAGTTGCTAAGATACAGAAGCTCAGGTGGTTAACAAAAAAAAGGGAGGAGACAAATTTGAAAGAATCCAAACATAGGATACGTGACATGATGGAATAAGCTTGATGCATTATTGTGCCTATCTTATCTTAATAGCAATGTTGTTACCAGAGTCAGAAGGTTTTGAACTGTAGGTTGCACCCTGTTTGTGTCCCAGATGTTCACCTCTTCACTAATCACCTGTCTGAAAGTTGTACCAGCAGGAAGGACGAGTAATGCAGAATCAAGGGAACACCACAACCTGATTCACCACTCCTCATCACATATCATGTTAACTTGGAAAAATATTGTATCATCTGCATTGATATTGCATCAAATCCTTGAGCTCCCTGCCCGAGAGTATTGTGGTACCTTCACCAGAAATATGCAGGAAGGACAGTTATGGGTGAGCAATAAATGCTCGCTTTTTCCTAAATTCCCATATCTTAAAAAAAGAACTGAAAGTTTGAAGTTGCAGTTAAGACCAGTGGTGTCCTACACAATGGGTGCCAGAATGCGAATGGCATTGGGCTAGAATGTACTAACCTTCAGTAAGTGTGTGGAAGTCGTTCATTCCTTCGGCAGTTGAGCAGGGCACGACTGCGCAAGCGCATGTAAGTCGGACCGTGAGGCAGCCAAAGTATTTAAAAGAGAGCAGATTAACGGAGCGGGCGACGGAGTAAAGGGAGACAGAGTAGGAAGGCTTTGGCTCGAGCGGCTTCAGCGAGCAGAGGCTGAGGAAGAGCTTCACTCCAAGTGAGGTAAGGCCGGGTAAGTTCCTTTAATAAATCTAATTACCTTAGGAGTAGATTATGGAGACAGCAGTTAAGGCAGTTGAGTGCTCCGTATGCAGTATGTGGGAAGTCAGGGCAAGCACAATTGTCCCTGATGACTACACCTGTAAAAGGTGCATCCAGCTGCAGCTCCTGACAAACCAAGTTAGGGAACTGGAGCTGGAGCTGGATGAACTTCGGATCATTTGGGAGGCAGAGGCAGAAATAGAGAGGAGTTACAGGGAGATAGTCACCCCTAAGAGTCAGGAGACAGGTAGCTGGGTGACTGTCAGGAGAGGGAAGGGGAATAGACAGAATGAGCAGAGCACCCCTGTGGCCATTCCCACCAATAATTAGTACATCGTTTTGGATACTGTTGATGGAGACAATCTACCAGGGACAAGTTGCAGTGGTTGCGTCTCTGGCACCGAGATGGGACCCTCAACTCAGAATGGAAGGAGGAAAAAGAAGAGAGCAGTAGTGATAGGGGATTCGATACTTAGGGGGACAGATAAGAGGTTCTGTAGAAGAGATGGAGAATCCCAGATGGTCTGTTGCCTCCCTGGTGCCAGGGTCTGCGATATCTCGGATCGAGTTCTCAGTATCCTCAAGAGGGAGGGTGAGCAGCCGGATGTCATGGTCCATGTAGGGACCAGTGACGTGGGTAGGAAGAGTGAGGAGGTCCTGAAAGGTGAGTTTAGGGAGTTAGGCGCCAAGTTAAAGGACAGGACCTCCAGGATAGCAATCTCAGGATTGCTACCAGTGCCATGTGCAGGCAGGGTTTAGAAATAGTAAGATAGCGCAGATCAACACGTGGCTGAAGACATGGTGCAGGAGGGAGGGCTTCAGATTTATAGATAATTGGGCAGTTTTCCAGGGAAGGTGGGACCTGTTCCGGAGGGACGGTTTACATCTGAAGTGGAGGGGGACAAATATTCTTGCAGGTAGGTTTGCTAGAAAGGCTCCAGTGGATTTAAACTAGATATGAGGGGGGAGGGGAACCAGAGTGTAGGAACAGATGTAGGGAAGAAAGAAGAAAAAGAAAATAGTAAAGTTGTTTGCACCGTTAGTGATAAACAGAGAGTATGAGGTGGAAAATTTCTTAAATGCATTTATTTTAATGCTAGGAGCATTATAAGAAAAGTGGATGAGCTTAACGCATGGATTGATACCTGGAAATATGATGTTGTAGCTATTAGTGAAACATGGTTGCAGGAGGGGTGTGATTGGCAACTAAATATTCCTGGATTCAATTGCTTCAGGTGTGATAGAATCAGAAGAACAAGAGGGGGAGGTGTTGCATTGCTTATCGGAGAAAATATTACAGCGGTGCTTTGGCAGGATAGATTAGAGGGCTCGTCTAGGGAGGCTATTTGGGTGGAATTGAGGAATGGAAAAGGTGCAGTAACACTTATAGGGGTGTATTATAGAACACCAAATGGGGAGCGAGAATTAGAGGAGCAAATTTGTAAGGAGATAGCAGATATTTGTAGTAAGCACAAGGTTGTGATTGTGGGAGATATTAATTGTCCACACATAGACTGGGAAGCCCATACTGTAAAGGGGCTGGGTGCTTTGGAGTTTGTAAAATGTGTGCAGGATAGTTTTTTGCAGCAATTCATAGAGGTACCAACGAGAGAAGGGGCAGTATTGGATCTCCTGTTAGGGAATGAGACAGATCAGGTGACAGAGGTTTGTGTTGGGGAGCACTTTGGGTCCACTGATCACATTGCTATTAGTTTCAATATAATTATGGAGAAGGATAGGTCTGGACCCAGGGTTGAGATTTTTTGATTAGAGAAAGGCTAACTTTGAGGGGATGCGAAAGGATTTAGAAGGAGTGGATTGGGACAATTTGTTTTATGGCAAGAATGTAATTGAGAAATGGAGGTCATTTAAAGGTGAAATTTTGAGGGTACAGAATCTTTATGTTCCTGTTAGATTGAAAGAAAAGGTTAAAAGTTTGAGAGAGCCATGGTTTTCAAGACATATTGGAAACTTGGTTTGAAAAAAGAGAGATATCTACAATAAATATAGGCAGCATGGAGTAAATGAGGTGCTCGAGGAATATAAAGAATGTAAAAAGAATCTTAAGAAAGAAATTAGAAAAGCTAAAAGAAGATATGAGGTCGCTTTGGCAAGTAAGGTGAAAATAAATCCCAAGGGTTTCTACCATTATATTAATAGCAAAAGGATAGCGAGGGATAAAATTAGTCCCTTAGAGAATCAGATTGGACAGCTATATGTGGAGCCAAAAGAGATGGGGGAGATTCTGAACATTTTATTTTCTTTGGTATTCACTAAGGAGAAGGATATTGAATTGTGTAAGATGAGGGAAACAGGTAGGGAAGTTATGGAAATTATGTTGATTAAAGAAGAGGAAGTACTGGAGCTTTTAAGGAATATAAAAGTGGATAAGTCTCCGGGTCCTGACAGGATACTCCCTGGGACCTTGAGGGAAGTTAGTGTGGAAATAGCAGGGGCTCTGACAGAAATATTTCAAATGTCATTAGAAACGGGGGTGGTGCCGAAAGATTGGTGTATTGCTCATGTTATTCCATTGTTTAAATGGGGTTCTAAGAGTAAACCTAGCAATTAATCAGCCTGTGAGTTTGACGTCAGTGGTGGGTAAATTGATGGAAAGTATTCTTAGAGATGGTATATATAATTATCTGGATAGACAGGGTCTGATTAGGAACAGTCAACATGGATTTGTGCGTAGAAGGTCATGGTTGACAAATCTTATTGAATTTTTTGAAGAGGTTACTAGGAAAGTTGACGAGGGTAAAGCGGTGGATGTTGTCTATATGGACTTCAGTAAGGCCTTTGACAAGGTCCCACATGGAAGGTTAGTTAGGAAGATTCAATCGTTAGGTATTAATATTGAAGTAGTAAGATGGATTCAGCAGTGGCTGGATGGGAGATGCCAGAGAGTGGTGGTGGATAACTGTTTGTCAGATTGGAGGCCGGTGACTAGTGGTGTGCCTCAGGGATCTGTACTGGGTCCAATGTTATTTGTCATATACATTAATGATCTGGATGAAGGGGTGGTAAATTGGATGAGTAGGTATGCAGATGATACTAAGATAGGTGGAGTTGTAGATAATGAAGTAGGGGGGGTTTCAAAGGTTGCAGAGAGATTTATGCCAGTTAGAAGAGTGGGCTGAAAGATGGCAGATGGAGTTTAATGCTGATAAATGTGAGGTGCTACATATTGGTAGGACTAATCAAAATAGGACATACATGGTAAATGGTAGGGCATTGAAGAATGCAGTAGAACAGAGGGATCTAGGAATAATGGTGCATAGTTCCCTGAAGGTGGAATCTCATGTGGATAGGGTGGTGAAGAAAGCTTTTGGTATGCTGGCCTTTATAAATCGCAGCATTGAGCATAGGAGTTGGGATGTAATGTTGAAATTGTACAAGGCATTGGTGAGGCCAAATTTGGAGTATTGTGTACAGTTTTGGTCACTGAATTATAGGAAAGATGTCAACAAAACAGAGAGAGTACAGAGAAGATTTACTAGAATGTTACCTGGGTTTCATCACCTAAGTTACAGAGAAAGGTTGAACAAGTTGGGTCTTTATTCTTTGGAACGTAGAAGGTTGAGGGGGGACTTGATAGAGGTGTTTAAAATTATGAGGGGGATAGATAGAGTTGACGTGGATAGGCTTTTTCCATTGAGAGTGGGGGAGATTCAAACAAGAGGGCATGAGTTGAGAGTTAAGGGGCAAAAGTTTAGGGGTAACATGAGGGGGAACTTCTTTACTCAGAGAGTGGTAGCTGTGTGGAATGAGCTTCCAGCAGAAGAGGTTGAGGCAGGTTCCATGTTGTTGTTTAAAGTTAAATTGGACAGCTATATGGACAGGAAAGGAATGGAGGGTTATGGGCTGAGCGCAGGTCGGTAGAACTAGGTGAGAGTAAGAGTTCAGCACGGACTAGAAGCGCCGAGATGGCCTGTTTCTGTGCTGTAATTGTTATATGGTTATATGGTTAAGTGGTTCATAGGGGAATCTCGGCATATGACAGTGTGCATCCCAACTCAGTGCTGAATCCAGGGTGGAGATCCCTTCAGCTTCAGTGGAAATAGGATAGTTAGCTTACATAATGCAACCCAATTCAATCTAAAAGGGATCACCAACATTAATTGTGCCCTTAGTTTCAGTTAACTGTCTTTGGTTTCTTATTTTACTGAATTATTTAAGTAAATATTTAAGAAAATAATTTCTGTATTTTTATAATGTAATTCCTCGGTTCATATTTTTTGCTGTTATGCTGTATGTATTTCATTTAGCAGTTCTGTAAGAGCAGTCTGCTCTATTTTCAGTTTGTTTGGGTTATTGTTGAAGATAAGAGATGGGAGGAAATGTGTGTCATCCAATTAGGATGATCGAATTAAGGGGAGGTTTCTCAGGTGAGGGACACTAAATTTGGGCTTTGGACTTTTGTTTGAGAGGAGATGAAAAGGGAAGACGCATGAGAGAAGAGGTCATAGGATTCGACCCGGAGCTGGACCATGATTCGACGAAGCTAGGGGTGAGATTGATCGAGGATCAGTGACTATGGAGAAACTTTGAGCTCCAACTTGTGCACATTTGACTGTTTCATTAAAGTGGGCCCTTTTGTTCTTTACTGACCCTTTAGTCAAAATAAGATTGATAAATATAATCTTTGAATCGTGTGCAATGTACTGTCTGTAATTTCATGACACTAACTTGTAATGGTAGCAATGACACAGCAGCCACACAAACAAGGTTTAGGCTGGGAGAACGCCTCAATCTGACGGGTTTGGTGGGACCAGAGGTTGCCTTCCCTAGACTTACGCAGCCAAGGAAAGCAGAGGGTTGCAATAATTGTTTAAATACATTTGACCAGTGAATTGATCACCAGAGGCATTAAAACATAGCAGAGGCCATCTGGGATCTGGAATTAGGGCCTCAGGATTCATCACCAAACGTCAAGTCTCTACTTAAGGACTGATCCACAATGCCAGCCCGCCTCAGCAGCCAAACCTACAGCTGATAAAAAAACTATTAGGCAAAGACAAACTTCATGAAGTTTGATGTAAATTATTGGCCTTGTTGAGAAATTCATTCAGTGGCAAAATACAGAAAGCAACATTTCCAAGTCTGCTTGTTGCACAAAGTTGTACCTTGTCATTCAATACTTCATAAGACCATAAGCATAGGAGCATAATTAGACATTCGGCCCATCGAGTCTACTCCACTCTTCCATCATGGCTGATTTATTATTTCTCTCAACCCCATTCTACTGCCTTCTCCCCATAACCTTTGACACCCTACTAATAAAGACCCTATCAGTTTCCACTTTAAGTGTACCTAATGACTTGGCCTCAACAGCCATCGGTGGCAATAAATTCCACAGATTCACCATTCTCTGGCACAGATATGAAAGCTTCAGAAAAGACTTTAATGGATAAAGGATAGAATTGTAGAGCCAGACAGCACATACACTCATTGGCCACTTTATTAGGTACTTCCTGTACCCAATAAAGTGGCCACTGAGTGTGTGTTTGTGGTCTTCTGTTGCTGTAGCCCATCCACTTCAAGGTTCAACATGATGCGCATTCAGATATACTCATCTGCACACCACTGTTCTAACCATGGTTATCTGAGTTACTGTCACCTTTCTGGCAGTATGAAGCAGCTTGGCTATTCTTCTCTGACCCCTCTCATTAACAAGGCGTTTTCTCCCACAGAACTGCCACTTACTAGGTGTTTCTTCTTTGTTTTATACTCCATTCTTGATAGACTCTTGAGACTGTTGTGCATGAAAATCCCAGGAGATCAGCAGCTTCTGAGATTTTAAGCCACCCCGTCTGGCATCAACAATCATTCCACGGTCAAAGTCACTTAAATCACATTTCTTCCCCACTCTGTTGTTTGACCTGAAAAACAACTGGACATTTTGACCATGTCTGCGTGCTTTTATGGATTGAATTGCTGCCACATGATTGGCAAGTCATTGGCTTTTACAAGCTGATGTATAGGTGTACCTAATAAAGTGGTCACTGAGTGTAGGTGGACCTTTTCAGCTCAACTTGTCACTAAACATGATGTCCATCTATGCTAACACACTTGCCTGCATTACACCTGTACTCCCCTGTGCCTTTCCCAATCAAACACCTTCCAAACATTGTATATCCATCTGCTTCCATCACCTCCTCTGTCAGGTCTTTTTAGAAAACCACTAACTTCTGTGCAAAAAACAGAGATCTCCAAGACAAAGAAAAAGATATGGCAAATAGATCTCAGTGTCTGTAAGACCATCTGACATACTGTAGAAGCAGAATTAGGCCATTTGACCCATCAAGTCTGAACCACCATTCCATCATGGCTGATATTTTAGCCCTCTCAGCCCCATTCTCCTGCATTCTATCCATAGCCTTTGACATCCAGACCAAACAAGAACCGATCAAACTTTGCTTTAAATATACTCAATGACTTGGCTCACTGTCATCTGTGGAAATGAATCCCACAGATTCACTTCCCTCTGGCTGAAGAAATTCCTCCTCATCTCTGATCTAAATGGATGTCACTATGTTCTGAAGTTGTGGCCTCCAGTCAAAGACTCACCCACCACAGAAAACATCCTCTCCATATCCACTCTATCCAAACTTTTCAATATTCGATAGGTTTCACTCAGATCTGCCCTCATTCTTCTAAACTCAAGCAAGTATAGGCCCAGAGCCATCAAACATTTCTCATGCTCGGAATCATTCTCATGAACCTCCTCTGGACTCTCTTTAGCATATCCTTTCTTAGATCAGGGTCCCAAAACTGCTCACAAAACTCAAAGTGCAATCTGATCAATGCCTTATAAAGCCTCAGCATTACATCTTAGTTATTATATTCTAGTCTTCTCGAAATGAATGCAAACATTGCATTTGCCTTCCTTACCATTGACTCAGCCCGCAAGGTAACCTTTAGGGAATCCTGCACAAGAACTCCCAAGTCCCTTACAATGTCTGAATTTTGAATTTTCTTCCCAATTAAAAAATAGTCTATGCCTTTATTCCTTCTATCAAAGTGCATGACTGTACAATTCCCTATACTATATTCCATCTGCCACTTCTTTGACCATTCTTCCAATCTGTCTAAGTCCTCTGCAGACTCTATACATCCTCAGCACTACCTGTCCCTCCGCTTATCTTCGCACCACCTGCAAACTTGACCACAAAACTATCAATTCCATCATCCAAAACTGTTGACAGGCTACGTGAAAAGAAGTGGTCCCTGCAGAACAATACCAGTTACTGGCAACCAACCAGAATAGGCTCCCTTTATTTCCATTCTTTGCCTCCTGCCAGTCAGCTAATCTCCTATCCACGCAACTATCTTTCCTGTAATATCGTGGGCTCTTGTCTTGTTAAGCAGTCTCATGTGTAGCACCTTGACAAAGGCCTTCTGAAGATCCAAGTAACCAACATCCACTGATTCTCCTTTGCCATCTACCTGTTATTTCCTCAAAGAATTCCAATAGATTAGTCAGGCAAAGTATGCTTATTTTATATAACCTTGAAGCAAGGACAAGGTGATGGGCATGTTAGGAGAAGAGAAGGGGTAAGAGGAGAGCCAGAATGGGGAACGGAAAAACAAAGTAGGGAAAAGGGAAGAAGTTACCAGAGGTTAGAACAATTGACGGTCATGCTGTCTGATTGGAGGCTATCCAGATAGAACATGAGGTGGTTCTCCTCCAATCAGAGAGTGGCCTCATACTGCAGTAGAGAAGGCTATGGACCAACATGTCAGACTGGGAATAGGAAGTAGAATTTAAAAAGGTGGCCACCGATAAGACCAATCTTTTGTGGTGGACAGAGCAAAGGTGCTTACTGAAGTGACAATGCATTCCACAATGGGTCTCACTGAGGTAGGGCAAGCCACACTAGGATCCGCAGATTTAGTAGATGACCCCAAATGACTCACAGATGAAGTGTTGCTTCAGCTGCAAAGGCTGCTTTGGGCCCTGGATGGCAGTGAGGGAGGAGGTGCAAGGGCAAATGTACCACTTTTCTTTCCCTAACATACTTTCACAACAGTGTGAGACATCTGTGTCGGTTTGCCACCAGACTGAATAGTGTTTAGTATCAATGTCTTGTCAGACATAAGAATAGAAATCAAATATTGGGCAGAGGGGCCAACAAATATAAAGGAAATGATGTCCTTTGCCTAGCATTCAATCACATCCCAAGGTTTTGCATATGGTGCATGGTCTGTGAAAATTCCATAAGTTCTAAAATTTTTCATGCTGTAATGAAATGGGATCTTTCCGTCACCTGTGAGGCCAAATAATTCTGAGTTATTTGTACAAGCTTAGAAATAGTGGAGCTTAGATGCAATAAGAGAACATTTTCAAAAGGCAAGGGTAACTCCAGAAAAATTGTATATTGAAATGATATAATAAGAAAGAATTTAAAGAAAAAAAGATTTGGGAAAAAGCATTTATTCAGATGCTACTGTCCAAGAAAATTCTCAAATAGGGAATCTACAGGATTCAAGTCTCCATGCATTAGGAACCTTCTTTTGGTCAGAGAACCAAGGGAGAAGGAAAAAAAAACAAGTGGAATAAATAATGTTGTGTAAATTTGAAGCTCAGTATCCCATCACCATAGGTTATCACCTGATAAAATTCCCTTCAACTCTTTTTGCAACATCATATTTAATCAAAAAGAGGTAAATGTATACTACATAAACTTAAATGATACAAAGGAAATTACAATGTATTAATCAGAGTCAGTGTGTGCCTACCCTTGTTAGCAAGCTATTTAACTTTCCAAGCTATTGGTCTTCTGGGACTTTGTAGACATAAATTTGATTTCGTAATCCTTGGGGCAATTAATATTTTAAAATTAAATATTAGAAGCAACCGGAGAATGGGCCCTTATATAAAATATTCACATATTACTTGCAAGAAGTATTATAGCTGAAATCTTTAATAATTAAAATTAAAAGGAAGTTAATTAATTGAGCCAGTGACTTATGATTTGACAGACTTGACCTGTACATATACATATGGGTCAGAGTATCAGTCATTCATCACAAGCAGAGGAGCACCATGTCTTAGCCAACATCCACCTGCAACAGTTTGTGGTGTTTAATGATCTGGTATAAAGATAATATCCCCCGCCCCTTGATGTAAGGGAACTCAGGCCTATAACTATGATGGCATAGACACTCCAGCTGTGCCTAGCAAAGCATGGGCTCTTCCTTCCCTGGCACAGTGTCAGAGTGGGTTATGTCCATCGAGTTCTCAGAGTAGCATTTTTCATTTCATTTTCACCAATCTATTCTGCTCACAGCAAATATTGTTTGTATTATATTGAAAATAAATACCCACAATTTATTCATTCCAAAGTGCAAAGTATGCAATCAAAATTTATGAAAAGCACTTCACGTATCATTAGCATACGATGAAACCTTTGATTTTGCAGTGGGGAAGTTTTGTCTATTAATACACAGCTGAATTACAAGTGCAACAAAATTATGTTTATCTTTATTTTACAAATATTTTATTTGAAAAGGGGCTACTGTCATCAAAAAGCCTAAAATATGACATATTATTTCGATAGAGGTGTAACAATTACCAGTTGGGGTCACATCTAGCTTGGTGACTGTGTCTAACTTCTTGCCTGAAAGAAACATGCTGCTTTGGAACCTCCATTCTTCAGAGCCTGTCCAATGGCATCCAGGTGAGAAAAAAAAATGCTGCTTCTGTAAGTGGTTCTATTCAATTTTACAAGGTGACAGCTTCAGACCAAGTGGGCCGCTGGATTGATGGGTGATACGCAAAGTACGTGTGGGTACATATATAAATCGGTGCATATTTCCTCCACAAGGACAGAACCACATCTAAAAACATCAGTGATAGCAGTGTGATCAGTCGAGCTGAGTGTTGTATTCTCCTAAGGAGCTGCATATTGGTGGGTGTAGAGGCCAATCCAGGATCTAAATATTCTGGTGCAGTGTGGGCAAGGGTAAGTGGTGGCTGTGGATAGTATTTGCATCTTTTGATTCTTCTGTGTCCCCTTTCACAGCTGCCATTTGTTTCCTGTGGCACAGTGGAGAACATTTTCATGAAGCACAGTTTCCTCAAACAGATTTCCTCCGTGTATTTGCTGAGTACAATGTTTTCAGATGCGATGTTGAACTTCTTCAGGCTGATACTGATTTTATCTTTCGAGCATTTCCTTTGCCCACCACGAGCTCACTGGCCTTCCTTCAACTGGGAGTAAAGGTTTGAGCTTGGCATCTGGATGGCATGGCCTATCCATCAGAGTTGGTATTTCTTTATCATTCAAAGTTCAATGTAAATTTATTATCAGAGTGCATATATATCACCATATGGTGGTCGCATCCGTTAGTCTTGCGAGACCTTGGATCTGCGCCTGTAAAGTCTTGCTTCAGTCTGTGTTAGAGCAGTGTCTGTTGTGGCTGTAGAGGCCCACACGGGAGTGACAGTCTTGGCTGCAGCGACTGCACTTGAAGGCGCTGTCCTCCAGTGTTGTCTTGGTGCTGTTTTTCCGACGAGTGCGCTTTTCTTCAGCAACAAGCCTCAGCTTCTCTTCTCCTCTTTTTAGACCTCTGCGTAGTTCCAGCCTCAGTGAGAGCGATCGCTTGCGATGTCCTCCCACCTCTCGATGTTCATTTTCAGTGACTTCATGTCTCTCTTGCAAACGTCTTTGAAACGAAGATGGGGCTGCCCTTGTGCTCTCTTGCCAGAGGCCAGTTCCCCGTACAGCAGGTCTTTTGGGATCCTCCCATCTGACATGCGGTGTACGTGGCCCAGCCAGTGGAGACAGCGTTATTGGAGCAGAGTGATGAGGCTGGGTATCTGGGCACGGGCCAGGACCTCATTGTTGGTGACTCGGTCAGTCCACGTGATGTCCAGGATGCATCTCAGGCCGTGAAGGTGGAAGGCATTGAGACACCATTCTTGTCTGTAGTAGAAGCTCCAGGTCTCGCTGCGGTAAAGCAGTGTGCTGAGGATGCAGGCCCTGTAGACTGCAACTTTGGTGTGTGTTGTCAGCTTTCTGTTCTCCCAGACTCTCTTTGTCAGCCTGGTGAATGTTGAGGCTGCTTGTCCGATCCGTCTGTTGATCTCGGGGTCTAGGGAGAGGCTGTCCATGATGGTGGAGCCAAGGTATGTAAACTCATGAACTACCTGCAGCTCGTAGTTGTTGGTGGTAATGGCGGGGGTGGGGGGGGGTGGTGCTCAACGCCTTGGCCCAACATGTTGGTTTTCTTCAGGCTGATGGTCAAGCTGAAGTCCTGGCAGGCTCTTGAGAAGCTGTCCATGAGGCGTTGCAGTTGCTCTTCAGTGTGTGTTGCCAGTGCCGCATCATCTGCAAACAACATGTCCCTGATGAGTACTTCATGAACCTTGGTTTTTGCCCTCAGCCGGGACAGACTGAACAGCCTCCCATCTGATCTGGTGTGTAGGTAGACACCTTCAGTTGATGTTCCAAAGGCGTGCTTCAGCATGACTGTGAAGAAGATGCTGAACAGTGTGGGGGCAAGCATACAGCCCTGTTTCACACCGCTGCGGATGTTGAAAGCCTCTGAAGAAGAGCCGTTGAACTGAACGACACCCTTAATGTCTGTGTGGAATGACTGAACTATCCTGAGGAGCCTCAGGGGACAACCAATCCTGGCAAGGATTTTGAACAGGCAGTCTCTGCTCACAAGGTCGAAGGCCTTCGTAAGGTCAATGAAAGCGATGCATAGTGGTTGCCTTTGCTCACTGCATTTCTCTTGTAGCTGTCGAAGGGAGAAGATCATGTCGATTGTGCAGCATTCCGACCTGAAACTGCACTGAGACTCGGGATATACCCTTTTGGCTATTTTCTGCAGTCTGTTCCGGACCACACGAGCAAAGACCTTCCCAACGATGCTCAGCAAGGAGATTCCCCTGTAGCTGTTACAGTCGCTTCTGTCCCCTTTGTTTTTATATATGGTGACAACGTTGCAGTCTCTCATGTCTTGTGGCACTGCTCCCTCTGTCCAGCACTGGCACAGTTGTTCATGCAGGTGGTTTAGCAGGACACCCTTTGCACATTTGATGGCCTCTGGTGGAATGCCATCCAATCCTGGTGCCTTCCCAGTGGGCAGGCTGTCGATGACTTTATGCAGCTCTTCGGCAGTCGGCAATGCATCAAGTTCCTCCATGACAGGCAGGCATTCCCCAGCATCTAGCGCGCTGTCCAAGATGCTGTTTTCTCTGGAGAAGAGTTCAGAGTAATGCTCCACCCATCTCTCCATCTGCTTGCCTTTGTCATTGATGGTCTCACCTGTTATGGTTTTCAATGGTGCTGTCTTGCTCTGGGTTGGCCCGATGGCTTTCTTGATCCCCTCGTACACTCCACGGATGTTGCCTGTGTCAAATGATGACTGAATGCTTTCGCACAGTTGTAGCCAGTAGTCATTTGCACAGCGTCTGGCTGTTTCCTGGGCCTTGCTTCTTGCTGTCCTTAGCGCTTGCAGTGTTGCCTGGGTGAGGTTGCGTTTGTGCTCTAATAGTGCAACACACTTCACCTCGATAACAGGGGTGAGCTTACTTGAGCTCACTTCAAACCTGTACTGTGTCTTGCCCCATTTCTTCCCGAAGGCCTTGAGTGCAGTGCTGTGGATAGTGTCCCTGAGCGAATGTAAATTTATTATCAGAGTGCATATATATCACCATATACAACACCGAGATTCATTTTCTTGTGGGCATACTCAATAAATCCATAACGGAATAATAATCATAATAGAAACAATGAAAGACCACACCAACATGGGTTTTTAACCAATGTTCGAAAGACAACAAACTGTGTAAGTGCAAAAAGAAAGAAATAATAATAATGATAATTAAAATAGCAATAATCATTGAGAACACGAGATGAAGAGTCCTTGAAAGTGAGTTTATAGGTTGTGGGAACAGTTCATTGTTGGGGCAAGTGTGAGTGAAGTTATCCCCTTTGCTTCAAAGTCCTGATGGCTGAGGGGTAATACCTGTCCTGCACCTGGTTGTGTGAGGTGCTGGTGGTGGACACGCTATACATGTTGGCCTCCTCCAGTATGCTAGTGTTAGTGTGTCTTTCTATAAGTCATGACACCAGAGTAGCTGTGGGGTGCAGGAGGAGAAGTTCAAAGTAATTTTTATTATCAAAATACATATATGTCACCATATACAACCCGAGATTCACCTTCCTGTGGGCATACTCAGCAAATCTATAGAATAGTAACTATAACAGGATCCTTGGAAGATTAATCAGAGTGCAGAAGACAACAAACCATGCAAATGCAAATACAAATAAACAATAATAATGAATAATGACTGCAAACTGCTGGCTGACTGCAAGTGGTGTGGTAAACAATGAGTTTTATACTCCCCAATGTGGAATGAAGAAAAAACAATTTCTTTCCTATTTGTGTATTAAGAGCCCAAAGCAGATCACCAGTCAGTCCAGAGTTGTAATAAGTTGACATAAGTTGTAATAGCCTCAGGTTCATATTATATGAGCCCCAGTTCCAGCATGGTCTGTCTTTGGTCTTGATGCTGAATGGTTGCTGAAATGTCAGTCGCTGTTAGGGTTACCTCCCAACATCCAACTCCATTAAAACTATTAAAATTAAATACTCAGTGAGTGGATTTCAGATGATTCATTCTAGGCCAGCTGTTTAACACTGCTAACTAAGAGAAAATGTTTCATATTGTAACTTATTTCAAAGAGTATGTGGATTGGTTAAATGAAAATATTTAAAATTGATGAACAGTATACTCTTTAGATTAACTCACACTGTTTGGGTCAGGGGAAGTGAGTTTTGGTGTACAATTATCTGACCTTAAAATGCAGAAATAGTTAAATTTTATAGCCATTGTTGGTTGTAATACAATAATTTTATTTAGAAAGTGTGCTGCATCAGCTTAAAAATAAAATATACATTGCATTTTGTATATAAACGATATATGTATGGTCTCTCAGACATTAAAATGTATATTATTTGCTGATGATACAACTATATGTTGTAGTGGGAACATCTGAAACAACTTTTGGATACAGTGGAGAAAGAACTAAAAATTATAAAGAAATGGTTTGATACTAACAAATTATCACTGAATCTAAGCAAAACTAAATTTATAATATTTGGAAACCGTGTATCAAACTCATATAGTAAACTTAGAATAAATGATGTTGAAATTGATAAGGTATCTGAAACAAAATTTTTAGGTGTCATAATAGATAATAAATTAAGCTGGAAACCACATATAAATTATGTCAAAGCAAAAATGTCAAAATCTGTTACAATACTGTACAAAATGCAAGATTTCTTAAATCAAGAATCTTTGTATACATTGTACTGTTCACTTATAGTCCCATACATGACTTACAGCAGTTATAATGGGTGACTTCAATCTACATGTAGACTGGGTGAACCAAATTGGTAAAGGTGCTGAGGAAGAGGATTTCTTGGAATGTATGCGGGATGGTTTTTTGAACCAACATGTCGAGGAACCGACTAGAGAGCAGGCTATTCTGGACTAGGTTTTGAGCAATGAGGAAGGGTTAATTAGCGATCTTGTCGTGAGAGGCCCCTTGGGTAAGAGTGACCATAATATGGTGGAATTCTTCATTAACATGGAGAGTGACGTAGTTAATTCAGAAACAAAGGTTCTGAACTTAAAGAGGGATAACTTTGAAGGTATGAGTCGTGAATTAGCTAAGATAGACTGGCAAATGACACTTAAAGGATTGACGGTGGATATGCAATGGCAGGCATTTAAAGGTTGCATGGATGAACTACAACAATTGTTCATCCCAGTTTGGCAAAAGAATAAATCAAGGAAGGTAGTGCACCCGTGGCTGACAAGAGAAATTAGGGATAGTATCAATTCCAAAGAAGTAGCATACAAATTAGCCAGAGAAAGTGGCTCACCTGAGGACTGGGAGAAATTCAGAGTTCAGCAGAGGAGGACAAAGGGCTTAATTAGGAAGGGGAAAAAAGATTATGAGAGAAAACTGGCAGAGAACATAAAAACGGACTGTAAAAGCTTTTATAGATATGTAAAAAGGAAAAGACTGATAAAGACAAATGTAGGTCCCCTGCAAACAGAAACAGGTGAATTGATTATGGGGAGCAAGGACATGGCAGACCAATTGAATAATTACTTTGGTTCTGTCTTCACTAAGGAGGACATAAATAATCTTCCAGAAATAGTAAGGGACAGAGGGTCCAGTGAGATGGAGGAACTGAGCGAAATACATGTTAGTAGGGAAGTGGTGTTAGGTAAATTGAAGGGATTGAAGGCAGATAAATCCCCAGGGCCAGATGGTCTGCATCCCAGAGTGCTTAAGGAAGTAGCCCAAGAAATAGTGGATGCATTAGTGATAATTTTTCAAAACTCGTTAGATTCTGGACTAGTTCCTGAGGATTGGAGGGTGGCTAATGTAACCCCACTTTTTAAAAAAGGAGGGAGAGAGAAACCGGGGAATTATAGGCCGGTTAGCCTAACGTCGGTGGTGGGGAAACTGCTGGAGTCAGTTATCAAGGATGTGATAACAGCACATTTGGAAAGCGGTGAAATGATTGGACAAAGTCAGCATGGATTTGTGAAAGGAAAATCATGTCTGACGAATCTCATAGAATTTTTTGAGGATGTAACTAGTAGAGTGGATAGGGGAGAACCAGTGGATGTGGTATATTTGGATTTTCAAAAGGCTTTTGACAAGGTCCCACACAGGAGATTAGTGTGCAAACTTAAAGCACACGGTATTGGGGGTAAGGTATTGGTGTGGGTGGAGAATTGGTTAGCAGACAGGAAGCAAAGAGTGGGAATAAACGGGACCTTTTCAGAATGGCAGGCGGTGACTAGTGGGGTACCGCAAGGCTCAGTACTGGGACCCCAGTTGTTTACAATATATATTAATGACTTGGATGAGGGAATTAAATGCAGCATCTCCAAGTTTGCGGATGACACGAAGCTGGGTGGCAGTGTTAGCAGTGAGGAGGATGCTAAGAGGATGCAGGGTGACTTGGATAGGTTGGGTGAGTGGGCAAACTCATGGCAGATGCAATTTAATGTGGACAAATGTGAAGTTATCCACTTTGGTGGCAAAAATAGGAAAACAGATTATTATCTGAATGGTGGCCGATTAGGAAAAGGGGAGGTGCAACGAGACCTGGGTGTCATTATACACCAGTCATTGAAAGTGGGCATGCAGGTACAGCAGGCGGTGAAAAAGGCGAACGGTATGCTGGCATTTATAGCGAGAGGATTCGAGTACAGGAGCAGGGAGGTACTACTGCAGTTGTACAAGGCCTTGGTGAGACCACACCTGGAGTATTGTGTGCAGTTTTGGTCCCCTAATCTGAGGAAAGACATCTTTGCCATAGAGGGAGTACAAAGAAGGTTCACCAGATTGATTCCTGGGATGGCAGGTCTTTCATATGAAGAAAGACTGGATGAACTGGGCTTGTACTCGTTGGAATTTAGAAGATTGAGGGGGGATCTGATTGAAACGTATAAGATCCTAAAGGGATTGGACAGGCTGGATGCGGGAAGATTGTTCCCGATGTTGGGGAGGTCCAGAACGAGGGGTCACAGTTTGAGGATAGAGGGGAAGCCTTTTAGGACCGAGATTAGGAAAAACTTCTTCACACAGAGAGTGGTGAATCTGTGGAATTCTCTGCCACAGCAAACTGTTGAGGCCAGTTCATTAGCTATGTTTAAAAGGAAGTTAGATATGGCCCTTGTGGCTACAGGGGTCAGGGGGTATGGAGGGAAGGCTGGGTTCTGAGTTGGATGATCAGCCATGATCATAATAAATGGCGGTGCAGGCTCGAAGGGCCGAATGGCCTACTCCTGCACCTATTTTCTATGTTTCTATGTTTCTATGTTTACTGTGTAGAGGTATGGGGAAATATATACAAAACAAATACAAACTCAATTTTTCTACTCCAAAAAAAGTCATGCGAATTGTAAATAAGACAAGTTATTATGAGCCAACCAATCCACTATTTATTCATCTTAAAACACCTTAAAATTCAGAGATTTTGTAGATTTTAAAATAATACAAATTATGTATAAAGTAAAAAATGGACAGCTACTATAAAGTATTTAAATGTTGTTTAAAACGAGAGAAAGTCAACATGATTTGAGAGGAATATGTATATTTCAAAAACAGAGGATAAAAACAAATGTAAAAAATCATTGTATTTCAGTCAGAGGGGTGAATCTATGGAACAGTTGTAGTGAGAATTTAAAAACATGCACCATGCTTAACAAGTTAAAAAAAAATTGACAATAATTTAATGAACAAATATAAAATACATGATTTAAAATAAATGGGAGTAATGTAAATAAATGATACTTGGAATTGGATTTTGTGGTAAAGGATTATTAAATTTTTTGCTTTGATGTGATGATTGACACCAAATATGCTGTTGTATAAGCAAGAGGGGTAGGCGTAATAAGCTGTAGCTTCAGCCTACATCCTTCCAGTCTGTTTTAAAGAATATCTATACTTTTTGTTGTAATTTTGTCCTATGAAATCATCGTTGAAAATGATGCTTTTTGTTATGATGGTACTGACCGAAATAAATATCATTCATTCATTCATTCTACAGCACAAATGGCCTGCCATGCTTAGAGTTTTGGTGCAATATAAAAGGCAAGTATACTCAATACACAGCTGAAGTTCTTCAGTGATATCCCAAAGAATAGCCTAATTAAATAAAATTAAAAGAAGATTTCCTGGGATAACAGATTCTTCCGTCTTGTGAAATTGTTTGGGATACAATTATGCAAGACAAAGACATCTCAGATGAAGATCAGTTAAAAGCCTACCTGGAGTGATATTTGCAGACATTTCACTATTTATAATTCACTTAATAATGTTAGGATGAAAATGCTCTTCAGAGGCACATAGAGATAAGAAAGCATCAATAATAACAGTACATTCATGTGTCTAGAAGAAAATATGTTATTTATAGCCGAAATAAGTAAAATGTGGAGAATTTATGAAAAATACTCTTCAATTTGCTGTATTTCTGCCTGAAATTTTTCTAGAAAGAATGGCTCAGCTTTGGCTGAATGGCTCGAATCCTGGCATTCAATAGAGAATGGGATGTAGGGCCAAATCTTGTCTGTTTCTATCCCAGTAAATGTGTACAAGACTCCCTTGGTCCCTGAAGAAAGAATAAAAAGCAGTAAAAAAAAAGTGATCATCATAAAACAATAAGCTCCCGAAAGCCAAATCTGCATAGCTCAGCACTGACTCAGGTAATAGGAGGATGATCTTAAGCCAGTTTACTGAATCAAGCTGTTTACAATCTACTCTCTGCTCGAAAAGTACTGAGCAGTAATGGCACTGTTCCTAGAGTTTGCATAGACTAAGCTTTGTCTACAAGTACTTGAGAGGAGGATCAGGAAATAGTCAGTCAACAAGAGGCAGGCAAAAAGTGTGTTGAAAAACCATCTGTTCTAGGCATCTCAAGAACACCCAAACCAAACTTTCTGAAAGAAACCTAAAATGCTCCTGCCTAAGTATAAAACAAACAACACTAAAGAAATAGCACATTGTCCAGGATGACGCAGCTGTGAATTAGCCCCATGTTAACCCACCAACTCAGCTTAATTGAAGTCAGTAGCATAAAATATGGCAGTGTTTAGGACAATCATCAGAACCTTCTCCGAGAATTTTGACTTCAAAAGGGGGACTCAAGTTATTGTGTGCTTTTGAAAATATGTACAGAAGAATCAGTACGTAAACAGAATTTTCATTATGTGTTGTTATATCATCACAACGTGATAAATAGTGAAAAAGTATCACTTTCACTATCACCAGTACAATACGCTTGGGCTTAATGAACAACTTCTTTGTATGTTATTGCTAATTGACTCACACTGGCATGTACTGTACCAAAGACTAATCATCAAGGTTTTTAAATAAAACTTACAATATGAATCTGTCCAACACTGAAAAATCATTAAGGCGTGGATCCCTCTTCTCTGATGTAGCTGTCATGTTTCGATTGGCAGTGAATAAGATTGAAGACAGTGATAGAATGGGAAACAGGTAGAGAAAGATAGGGAAGCAAGAGAACAAAAATAATGAGGAGAAAAATAAAGAATGAGAAGGATAAAAGTGGAGGGAAGAAGAGAGCATAATACATGAGATGAATGGGAGAGGGATCTGGATGAAATTGAAAGAAGCATGACAGGTGGTGATTAAAGATTAAATATCAGTTTTATTTGCCACATATACATCAGAACATCGAAACTTACAGAGGAATGTTTTGTCTTGAGTCAACAACGAACCCAGTCTGAGACGTCCTGGGGGCAGCCTGCAACTGTCACCATGCTTGCAGCACCAACATTGCATGCCCACAACTTACTAACCCAAACTCGGACGATTTTGGAATGTAGGAGGAAACCAGAGCATGCAGAGGAAACCCACACAGTCACAGGGAGAACGTACAAACTTCTGCTGGTACTGTAATCCGTTACGCTAACTACTATGTTATCTTGCCACCCTAATTGTGGAATTGTGAACCACATTATTGAAGTAGGAAAGAAGAGAATGGAGGAGGGAGGATAAAGAAAAGCAACGAAGCAAAGGGGATCGGAAAGCAAGATACCCGTCAGCAAACCTAATGTCTTTCCTGGGTTAGGAAACTGCTTCATTTGGGCTGGGGGAAGTGCAGTGACTCCGGCGTAGCTACTGTATTTGGGTAAGCAACCTGATGGAGTTGTAAAGTTGCAGGAAATAAAGTTATATAAATCATTGCAGAAAGGAGTACAGTTGACTCTGTGAGATTGGGAAGTAGGCAACTTGCCTCCTTCCTGGGGAATCAAAGATGATTTTTGGTGAAATCATGCACCTCAAAAACTAATCCAATTTTAGGGTATGGCTAAATTCATAGCCTGAACATTTGAAAAACTCTTCACTTCTCACTCTACTGGTTCTGTGACTTTACTGAGCAGCAAAATCAAACAGTTGAAGCCACAAAGTTATTCGCAAGTGTCTATTTGCTCCACTATCGCCATACTGCTCTTATGATTTACAACAAACATTTCTTTTTCTGTACTTTTAATGACTTAAAGGTCTGTTGTTGCATTACCTACTTCTACTGTACCTATTCCAGGCAGAGAAAATGTGTAGTTGCATGAATGGGCACTTAAATCTAAGTGGGAAGAAGATGGCAGCAGCGAACAATTCAACCAAGGACAACATACTCCGGACTGTTCACTTCTTTTCCTTTCAGATATGGTTCTACTGCTGATGGAGCCTGTGATCTACATTTTGGTGATGTGTATTCAGGCTGATTGGGCAATCTGGCACTTCGCTGTCTCTGAGGTGTTCGATGAGGCTTCGAGCAAAGTGTACGACCTTGAGGCCAAGAAGCCTGGAGATGGCACGAGCCCATGATCAACTCCATTCCTCACCGATTAAAGCACTGAGGAAGAGTGAGTCATCTAGGAGAGTGCAGAAGGTGAGAAGATGCTCAGCACCATCTACCAGCCTCGCGCTTGCAGCTGCCAGAGAAAGGTGTCTGCATGTGATGGTTTCCCTCTCCCTCTCGCTGGCTAGTCCCAAAGGATCATCCCTGCATTTGAATGGTCTCTCTCTGCCTTGATAATGTTGGAGGAGAATTGAAAAAACAAGAACACAGTCCTACAAAGACCCTTTTAAGTTCATTAAATGTCTCTTCACATCAGAAAAAAAGTGGAACTTTGAAAACATCAAAGCAGGAACTGGAAGAACACCTGGAAAAGATTCACACCAACTTGAAAAGGCAGGAACATATGATCACTCCATCCAAAATCCCACCAATTCAGCCCCCCAACTACCACCTGGATTTTGACCCTCCAAAGTGAAGAGAAGTGGAGAAGGCAGTCCGATGGCAAAAGTGGCATCTGCTCCCAGACCTGATGGGGTACCATATGGCCCTTATAACAACGCACTGGATGTCTTGTGGTTTCTCTGCAGGCTCATGAAGGTAGTGTGGCAGAGGTGAATAACACCCAAAGCATGACAAAGGGCTGGCGGTGTCCTGATTCCAAAAGAAAAGGATGTAGAAAACATAAGTTAATTTTGACTATTCTGCCTTCTGAACATCAAGGGGAAAATCTTCTTTACTGTAATAGCACAGAGGCTGGCCAGCTACCTGGAGAGAAACAAGTACTTTGATACATCTGTACAGAAAGCTGGAAGTCCAGGGTTCTACAGACATTAGGAACATTCAAGCATGATATGGCACCAGTTCCAAGCAGCTAGGAAGGACAAAAGAAATCCTTGTGTGATCTTCCTGGACTTCGCCAATGCGTTCAGCTCTATTCCCCATGCACTCTTCTGGGAAGCATTTGACTTCTTCCAGGTACCAGAACTCATCACAATGCTGGTAAAGTTGTACTTTCAAGACCTGCAATTGTGCTTCACAACAGCAGATTTTACTACACATGGCAGAGACTGGAAGGAGGCCTTGTGGCAGGTTGCATTGTATCACCCCTGGCTTTCACAATGGCCATGGAGATCATTATCAGGGCTTCAAATTGGATGGTAGATGGTGAAAGAACAAGTGCTGTACTTTGTCTTCCGCCTATTAACACGCTATAACAACACCGACCACTACTGCAGCATGCACCAAGCAACTACTTGGAAAGCTGCAGGAAAACATCAAGTGGGCAAGAATGGAAACAAACCCAGCAAGTCACGAAGCAACTCCATAGTCAAGGGAATGCTGAAAGACATAAAGTTCTTCCTCAGTGATGACTCAGTTCCAACAGTGTCTGAACAGCCTGTCAAAAGCCTGGGTAGATTGTACAACACCAGCCTCACGGTCAAAGAGCAGGTGCAGCAACTAAAGCAACACATCACCAATGGCCTGGGCAACATTGACAAGACCATGCTCCTCGATAAACTGAAGCTCTGGTGTTACAGCTTGGAATCCTACCCCAGGTGATGAGGCCACTCACTGTCTACAAGGTCCCACTGACAACCGTGAAGAAGCTAGAGTGAACCACCAAGTTGTTCGTAAAGAAATGTCCCATCAGTAACATCAGTCTCTATGGTAAAGGAGTCCTTAAACTACCTTTCACTGGCCTTACAGAGGAATTCAAGCATTCTAAGCTGTGTCTACAGATGACACTCAAAGACTCTCATGACAAGACCATCAGTAACGCTACACAGACCTTATCAACTGGGTGGAAATGGACCCCAACTGATGTGCTGCAGCAAGCAACAGCAGCCCTTAGACACAGAGACATAGTGGGACAAGTCCAACAGGGCAGAGGCAGGTTTCGTCTGGCAGCAAGTGGACCACTTGACACAAGGCCACAATTACAAAGCAAAGGAAGATGGTTGTCAAGGAAGTGCGGTAACAAGAAGAGTCAGACAAAAGTGCAAAGACTGTCTCCCTGGTTAACCAGGGGCAATGGATGTGGTGGGAAAGCATTGAAAGGAGGAAAATCATCTGGAAGGACATATGGGAGATGGAAGCAAACAAACTTAGCTTTCTCATCAGAGCTACATGTGATGTGCTTCCCTCACAAAAAAACCTCCACCAGAGGTTCAGTGAGGACCCAACTTGTGCCCTATGCCCGATTCCAGCAACCCTCAAGCATATCCTGGCAAGCTGCAAAACCAGCCTCACACAAGGCAGTTAAATGTGGCATCACAACCAGGTCTTGAAGTGTCTGGTAGCAGCAAACGAGACCAAGAGGATAGCAACCAACTCCTTGCCCCCTAGAATGATTAATGCTCTGACACCAGCAGCATTTGTCCAGGAGGTAGAGAAAAGACCAACTAATCTCCCTCCTAAGCCAAAAACAGGACAATTGAACATGGCCCATGACTGGAAAATGCTGGTGGATTTCAATAAACTCACCTTTCCACCCTTCCAGATAATAAAAACTGAGCTAAGCTGAATATGCCTGAATATGTCTGTATTTCTTGTGCTTTTTTGTTGCTGTTTGCGCAATTTGGTTTTTTTTTTTGCACCTGGGGGAGTTGATGTTTTTCTCTGAATAAGTTCTATGGTTTTCTTTGTTTCGTGGCTGCCTGTGAGGAAGACAAATCTCAGTGTTGTATACTGCACACATACTTTGATTATCAACGTACTTTGAATTTTTGAGTCTTTAAATCTGTCCAGCAAAATTTTAATGGACAGATTCCATGACCCATTCAGTGTATTCTAAACATGTAGAATTCATTATGACTTGCTTGCTGTTTGTTTCACTTGGTTTCATGTGGAGTTACCTGATCCTCTTCCAGTTTTCTCTTCTCTGGCCTTTCTTGTCTTGTCATCCACTGTCTTGATCTAATTATAACCCACTCTTCAGCTCCCATTGTTATTGCTCTTAGCTTTCCAAAGGAATCCAATTGGTTTAGCATTCCAGTTAGGAATTCAGTATTTAATAGAAAGGAAATGAAACATTTTGGGAGTGCGATGGAGTGGTTCAGACACTCTGTTTCAATTTCTGTAACCGAGTGTCCAGATTGATACGGCAAAAATTTCTTCTCATTTATAAATGTCTGCATGATGGACTGCAACAAACAAAATGGCAGTTTTAAGTGGCAGGCATTTGCTAGGTCACTGCAATTAACGCACACGGTCCAGTAATTATCTTTAACATTATCTTTCCCTTAAAGTCCCACAAGAAAATGTATCATAGAGTTGTATATAGTGATATATATGCTGTGGGAATGCTTCACTGCAGCAAGCCCTGGAAGGCCTGTGAAGGTAGAGGGTGAAATACAGGGAAATCCTGGACGAAAACCTGATGCAGTCTGCAAGAGAACTGCAACTTGGGAGAAGATTTGTTTTCCAGCAAGACAATGACCCAAGCATAAAGCCAAAGCCTCACAGAAATGGCTTAAAAACATTGAAGTTAATGTCCTGGAGTGGCCAAGTCACAGTCCAGACCTCAATCCAATTGGGAATTAGTGGATGAACTTGAAAGGGCTGTTCACTCATGATCCCCATTCAATCTGACAGATCTTGAGCAGTTTTATAAAGAAAAATGGGGAAAAATTGCAATGTCCAGATATGCAAAGCTGATAGAGACCTATCCACACAAGGCTGTAATTGCTGCCAAAGGTGCATCTAATGAATACTGACTTGAAGGGAGTGCAATCAATTAATTTGTTTTGTATTTGTAATTAATTTATGTCACTTTGCAGAAATCTGTTTTCACTTTGGCACAAAAGAGACTGCGGAGGCATTAGCAAAAATCTTTCAAAAGTCAATAGATTCTGGCATGGTTCCGGAGGATTGGAAGATTGCAAATGTCACTCCACTATTTAAGAAGGGGGCGAGGAAGCAAAAAGAAGATTATAGACCTGTTAGCTTGACATTGGTGGTTGGGAAGTTGTTGGAGTCGATTGTCAAGGATGAGGTTACAGAGTACCTGGAGGCATATGACAAGATAGGCAGAACTCAGCATGGTTTCCTTAAAGGAAAATCCTGCCTGACAAACCTATTACAATTTTTTGAGGAAATTACCAGTAGGCTAGACAAGGGAGATGCAGTGGATGTTGTATATTTGGATTTTCAGAAGGCTTTTGACAAGGTGCCACACATGAGGCTGCTTAACAAGATAAGAGCCCATGGAAATACCGGAAAGTTACATACGTGGATAGAGCGTTGGCTGATTGGCAGGAAACAGAGAGTGGGAATAAAGGGATCCTATTCTGGTTGGCTGCTGGTTACCAGTGGTGTTCCACAGGGGTCCGTGTTGGGGCCGCTTCTTTTTATATTGTACATCAACGATTTGGATTATGGAATAGATGGCTTTGTGGCTAAGTTTGCTGATGATACAAAGGTAGGTGGAGGGGCCGGTAGTGCTGAGGAAACAGAGTCTGCAGAGAGACTTGGATAGATTGGGAGAATGGGCAAAGAAGTGGCAAATGAAATACAATGTTGGAAAGTGTATGGTTATGCACCTTGGCAGAAGAAATAAATGGGCAGACTATTATTTAAACGGGGAGAGAATTAAAATTCTGAGAAGCAATGTGACTTGGGAGTCCTCGTGCAGGATACCCTTAAGGTTAACCTCCAGGTTGAGTCAGTGTATTCTGACGTTTACAAAGGATAGCAAGGATACGTCATAGAACTACAGGCCAATCAGAATGACATCAGTAGTGGGTAAGTAATTGAAGGAATTCTGAAGGACAGAATCTATTATAATTTGGATAGATAGAGGAGTCAGTGTGGCTTTGTATTTAGAAAGTCTTGTTTGATGAACCTTTTAGATTTTCTGAAGGTAGATGAGAGGATGGCAGTGGATGTTGTCTATCTGGACTTCAGAAAGGCCTTCAAAATGGAAAAGGAATGGGTGATTAAAAAAACACAGAATATAAAAACCATAAATCTGAAAAAGTCCACAGTCCATAGATTCAGTAATCCAATCCATAAATGCAGATTCACGATATCATCTGACGATACCAGCGACAGTCATCAAAAGAGAGGGATACTACATGAGGCAGAGGGGTAGGCCTACCCACCTGCCACAGCAAGCCACAAGATGATAGGTTGCTCACAGACTCCTCTTCTGACAGCGATCAAAAGGCAAGCAGATTCACCTAGGCTCTGGTGTCAAGTAACAATGGAGTTACTATCTCATTCACAGTCACTAATTCATTTTGTCTCACATTCTGTAGAGAATCTACAAAGACTTCCTCCATTTCCTCAGCAACAGTGTGTACCATTCTCTTGGTAGCCCCAGCTATGCAGCACTTGGCAAAATGATTATTTTCCCACAATTATTGCAGGACTTTCCAGAAGCAGGACACATCTTTGGAATGTGGCTACCTCCACACATGCTGCATTTGCTGTTTGAGCCTAACTCTGTGCTTTGCTGTTGCTCTGGGGGACAACTTGTGCTCAGCTCCTCTGTTTTCACAGCATGCACTGCTCATTTTGCCCTGTGCAGTTCCTTAACCTGTGCTTGTGTGGTCTCCACTGCCCTACATTTCTTCACAACCTTGTTCAGAGTTAAATCTTTTTCACGGAGCAATCTTTCTCTGAGCCCATTATTTGAAGTTCCACAAACTGTTTTGCCTCTAACTAGTCGTCTCTCAAATCTCCAAACTCACAGGACTTGCTCAGTAGGCAAAGCTCAGCCAAGTTTTGGTCAAACCTAACACTTATTTGTGGTCACAGGAAAAGAACTTATATCTCTCAAATGTGATGTTTTAACTTAGGATAAAATACTTCCCAAATTTTGTCAACAGAGTGTCCAAAGTAAGGGCTGTCACATCAATTTGAAAGCCACTGTACATGTCCAAATCATCTTCACCAATTACATGCAGGAAAACAGATACTTCCAAATTTTTATCCATCCCACCGGCTCTAATCACTGCTCTAATTATTTATTGAATTGCTGTTTGAAACATATAAGATTATTAAGGGATTGGACATGCTAGAGGCAGGAAACATGTTCCCGATGTTGGGGGAGTTCAGAACCAGAGGCCACAGTTTAAGAATAAGGGGTAGGCCATTTAGAACGAAGTTGAGGAAAAACTTTTTCACCTGGAGAGTTGTGGATCTGTGGAATGCTCTACCTCAGAAGGCAGTGGAAACCAATTCTCTGGATGCTTTCAAGAAAGAGTTAGATAGAGCTCTTAATGATAGCGGAGTCAAGGGATACGGGGAGAAGGCAGGAATGGGGTACTGATTGTGGATGATCAGCCATGATCACAGTGAATGGCGGTGCTGGCTCGAAGGGCCGAATGGCCTACTCCTGCACCTATTGTCTATTGTCTACTGTCAGATATCATTTAGATTGCCAGTAAGGGAGGAATTAGCTTATCCATGACTGAATTTTGGGCTGTCACCTGAATCTCTCTTGGTGAATTTGGGAAACAGCAGCAGCCTAAGGACACAGTATGCTCTCTGGCTGGCAGATTTTCTCCGTCGGAACTTAGTGTTCTTTTCTTAATCACTCACGGTACATTTACTCCCCAAGTTTAGTCCTCGCACCGACTTCTGGCACCGCGTTATGCTTGTTCCTAATAAAGACAATCAGTGTGGATAAAGCTAACACATCGTTATTTACAAAATGGCTCTAGCTCCATACAAGCGTGCAAGACCAGCTCATAGCTTCAGCTTGACGTGGGTGCATGCAACCCGCTCCCTGACGTCACTTCCAGTTCCGGGTGAACTGCCCGCATTGCACACTGGGAACTGAAATTCTTTATTATGTACACACGTAATAACTCAGAAAGCTGATGCAAAAAGGACCAATCCTTAATGCATAATACATGGTTCTGAGTTTGTACTTTAAATTGTACTAAAATGGTGTTTGACCACCAATGCTAATATACACCAAACAGTGGCAGAGAGTCCTTGCAGCTGTGGTACATCATGTTCCAATGTTCTTGCAAATATTCAACACATTTTCTCTGTTTGGGTTTTGTTACAGCTGAAAAATCAGAGAAGCAGTGCCAACACTAGGCTGATACTGGAAGCCACAAAAACAATACAGTTTTCTTTTTGGGCTTTGGCTAGAATAATCTACATCTTTGTCTGAGATAGTACTAATGTATTCTTTTTTCAAGATGAACGCCACCCCCCCCCCGAGATCCTTGTTTTCCCACATTAAAATACTATTGTTTTTAGCAACTACAGAAGAAACCTTTTATATAACTAGTCATGATGCAAAACATGTATTGGATTATATAATTGACTGTGTGTTAAAAATGTCAGAAAACCCATTCCCTTCTCTTCAGTGAAACAGTTCATATGAAGGAGTGATCTGTGGAGTCTCCTCCTCTCCTTTGGGAATTTCAATAAGCTGTTATTTGATGGGGCTTAAGGCCTTGCCAATGATTCAGTTAGTTAAAGTACCATCCAGTGTGGTTTTCAAAATAAAATCCCATAATTAAATCAAGATGCAATTTGAACAAGGTGAATTCTGACAGTGAGAAAAGACCGCAACTGGCCTCTGCTTCTTCAATTAGAAAGTGCCAAAGATTCTACTTTTGACTATTAACACATGAAAAATTTTTTTAGTCAGAGGGTGGTGAATCTGTGGAATTTGTTGCCACGGGCAGCAGTGGAGGCCAAGTCATTGGGTGTGTTTAAGGCAGAGATTGACAGGTATCTGAGTAGCCAGGGCATCAAAGGTTATGGTGAGAAGGCGGGGGAGTGGGACTAAATAGGAGAATGGATCAGCTCATGATAAGATGGTGGAGCAGACTCGATGGGCCGAATGGCTGACTTCTGCTCCTTTGTCTTATGGTCTTGTGATCCATGCTGAATAGTGGATAAACATGCTCTTTAGAGTGAAGATGGGATTGGAATAACCTGTGAGCTTTCTTTGTAGAATAATCTGCTGGTTACTCACTGTCTAAATTCACATAGAAGGAATGGTTACAGGTAATCTAAATCAAGGGAACTTTTGCCTATGGATTGTGTCCGAGATCTCTGCTTTCAAAAGAATAGTATGTAGAACTGTGCAGAGAAAGCATTCACTTTGCAGGAGATAAAGGAGGAAATACCATGCTTTGAAAAAGTAATCAGCCCCCAACCCTTTGTTCACATAAATGAGTATTACAACCAGAGATTTTGATCAATTTAACTGAGAAATTTTATTTGTGAATCACATGCTCCTTTGTTCATAGCAGAGCTCAAAAACAGGAAAAATTGTAGAGCATAAAAGCAAAAAATTCAAAAATAGTCATCCCCCTTTGCTGAGTAATTAGTTGAACCTCCTCTCACAGCTATTACAACCAGTAGTGTTTTTTGGATAAGTCTCCATTAGATTTGCATAACATGATGAGCAAGATTTTCCCATTCTTCCTTGCAAAGTGTCTCAAACTGTGCCAGGTTATTTGGGGAGCGAAGGGGGACTTGAGGTGTTGCTGGAGATGTTTGATCGAGTTAAGGTCAGACGAGTTACGCCACTCAAGAGCATCAATTTTCTTCATTTGAAGCCACCCCATGGTTGCTCTGGCAGTGTGCTTTGGGTTGTTGTCTTGCTGAGATGGTGTTACCTGGCTGATGTACATTATTAGATTTATGCCAGTCGTACCACTAGTGTTGAGACCAAAAAGTATCACTTCAGTCGCATCCGACTATTAGACCTTCTTCCACGTCTTTACAGTATCTTCTAAGTTATGCTTTGCAAAGTCTTTATGGGCAAGGATATGCATTTTTTAACAGTATGTATGGCTTAAATTTTATACTGTGCATCGGCCAGGTAATACCAACCCTACTGTAAAGTATGGTGGAGTTGCATCATGCTGTGGGGCTGCTTCCCAGCAGCAGGGACTGCCAATCTGGTCAGGATTGATGGGAAGATGAATGCAGCTAAATACATAGAGATCCTGGATAAGAACCTGCTAGCCTCTGCCAGAAAGCTTAAACTGAGGGAGGAAGTTTGTTTTTCAGCAGGACAATGACCCAAAGCACACTGCCAGAGCACCCATGGAGTGGCTTCAAATGAAGAAAATTGACATCATTGAGTAGTCCAGTCAGAGTCCTGACCATAACCCGATCAAACATCTTTGGCCAGACCTCAGGATTGCTGTCCATCACCAGTCCTGAACTACGCTGGCATAGCTTGAGCAATTTTGCAAGGAGAAGTGGGCAAATCTCACTCCATCACATTGTGAAAAGTTGATCGAGACTTATCCAAAAAGACTACTGGCTATAATAGCTGCAAGAGGTGGTTCAGTTAAGAACTGAGCGAAGGGGGATAAATATTCTTGAACTGCTGACATTTCTGGTTTTGGATTTTTAGTTTTTCATGCTTTACAAGTGTCCCTGCTTTATGGGTCTACTGTGAAAATAGGAGCAATGTGATTCACAAATAAAAATTCTCAGTTAAATTAATAAAAAATCTCTGGTTGTAATACTCATTTTTATGAACAAAGGGTTGGGGGCCGAACACTTTTTCAAGGGACTGTAAATACAAAGGTGACAACAATGATGTCAAATTCCACCTTCTTCATGGTGATGTTTTATTCCCTTACGTATATTCCAACACCTTTTTCAACTTTCCCAACCATCTCACTTGCCTTTCATCCCATTTACAATCCATCCTGTTTGCTCTCCTCTCCCTTCTCCTACTCATACATCATCAATCCTGTTCATCTTTCCAGTTCTGATGGCAAGACATCAACCTGAAACATCACTTTTTTTTCCTCTCTATCTTCAGAATCTGTCTGTCATGCTGAGTATTTCTGACATTCTTTTCTTTTATTAATGAAAAAGCGGAAAATTACAAATGTAGGGCTTAACTAATACCTCATTGTAGAAATGCAACATCCCCACTGACTCCTGGAAACCTTGAACAAATAGCCAATAAAAACAGAGGATGTGTGCTTGTGAGAGTACTGAGAGCCTTGATAGCAGACGGAAAACCACATAAGTGGCACAAGGAATAGGCAACTTCACAAACTACCACATCATCCACCTCTTGTCCCATCTGTGGAAAAATCAATGATTCCCACATTAGCCTCATCAGTTACCTCAGAACTCACAAACCAGAATGGAAGGAAGTCATCCTCAATCCCAGGACAACCTAAGAATATAAACAATAGCCTAATGGTTATAGTACTGGACTACCAACCCCTAATATCTGTGGGCTAGCCAAAGGAATAAGATGGCAAAAATTCTATATTTTCCCAGATATGTCCTCCAGGTGGTATAGTAAAACTGAGAGCAATGGAATCATAAGAAAATGCATCCAGTGCTTGGGGTGATAGAATGAGATGAAAGTGGTTATCCAATACTAGTCATCAGTCTTAGAAAATCACAATAGGAGTTGCTCAACAGTCTTCTGTTGAGGATAATCTTCACTCTGTCATGAGGTCTGTATTGGGGTTCTTCTATAACAATTTCAGAATTTAGTTCCAGTCATAACACCTACAATGAAGCAGCTCAACCAGTGGGGTTTCCTAAGTGACAAGTAATATTACAGACAGGAATTAACTTAAACAGGGAAAAACTAACCAGATAAATGCTTCACACAGGGCACGGATGAGATCACATCTGGAATACTGTGAACAGTATTGTTTTCTTAAAAAAAGAGCTTAAAGAAATTTTACCAATGTATATATAATAAATCAATCAATAAATAAGCAAGTGGATGAATAAACAAATAAATAACTAAATACATGGATGAATGAAGGAATACATAGTGTAAGAGAGGAATAGTGAGGTAGTGTTCATGCATTCATGGTTTGTTCAGTAATCTGTTGGAGGAGAGGAAGAAACCTTGAGCGTGCATCTTCAGGCTCTTGTACCTCCTCCTTGATGGTAGTAATTTATATCACTTCAAAGTTCAAAGTGGATTTATTATAAAAGTATGTATACTATATACAACCTTGAAGTTTGTCTTAATACAGGAAGCCATAAAACAGAGAAACCGAATAGAACCCATTAAAGAATAAAGAAGATGGTCAAACACCCGAAGTGCAGAAAATAACAAATCGTGCAAACAATAAAAAGGAGCAAATAGCATTCACAACTGAAGTTCATGGAAGTGAGTCCACAGCCATCACTGCAGTCGATTCAGGAGGCCATTTGTTGCAAAGCACATCCTCAATTCAGCACAGAGATGAATAAGCCTCAGAAAGCAGCAAGCTGAACTCTGGCCCGTCCTTCGCCTCCATCCCCAACACCCTGACCTTTTCCATCTGGCCCAGCGCTTAAATTGGCCAAACTTCGAGTCGATCCTCGCTCTCGAACTCAGGCCCTGCCACTTGATTTTTGTCTTGGTTTTTCCAGTGCATTCTAGATGCCTGAAGGGCATTCCATGTCACACATCACTTTGTGATGTTGCTGGTCATTCATGGCTGCTAGATCAGCATCCCAGATGTTTCCGCCGACATAATTATCAAAGCCCTGTTACCATAAGGCCGACAATGGTTTGTGGAGGAGGCAACTGCACTATTAAACAAAGGCTAGATATAAATCAATTCTTGTCACACAGAAACCTGATGTAAGTGCAAGCAGTTGTCCTGACTTCAACTACCGCCTCTGGTAAATCATTCCTTTGACACATTCCTTGCCCATTTTCGGAAATAATTTTATTGATGTCTCCTTACAAACCTTCCTACAGGAAAAATATTCTTTCCCTTTTAGTCATGTGATGCACTGTAAGGTTTCAGTGTTAACGTATTGGCCTCTCTGTAATGTTTCACTGCTAATGTAATGATTTGTCTGTAGCAGCAATGTTTGGGTTATGACTGGAGATAATGCGGCTTGGAATGTGGGGGGGGGGGCGGGCCTATCCAATGAGAAAAATGTTGTTGTTTCTTGTGAGTCTGGAAGAGAGATTTTCCCGGTCTTTGGTCGGCAAGAGGAGAGGGAGGAAGACGCGAATGCAGAGAGAGAGCTGGGAGACCACCAGACGGTGGTCTGGAGAGAGGGGCTGAAGGTTGGCAGCACTTGGAGGAGGTCGATGGTTGATGAATGGCTGTATTTGTGAGCTTCAACGTGCACTTTTGACGTTTCTCTTAAAATGGGCCCTCTTTCTTCTGATTTTCTTTGCTCAGATATATATATCTTTACTCAGATATATATTCAGATTAAGATTTATTAAGTTCAATCAGTTAATTTCATATGGTGTACTGTCTGATATTTTGCGGCTCGGATTTGTAACCGGGCAACACATCACGCAGCATCCACATGAAGGAGATTTCTCGGTTTGGCGGGGCCAGAAGTTGTCTTCCCCTAGATGAGCACGTGCTGGCGAGCCTGAAGGTTACAGTCATTTCACAATTTTTCATAATTACAGTCTTTTCTTGATAATGGAATGAAATATTGAGGTAAAAGAGGATCAAACAAGTTTTGTTGCCTCTCTGTTATCACCAATAAATAGCTTTCGATTTAAAAGGGATCAGCCAACAAAAGTAACAAGGGAAAAAGACCATAAGACCATAAAACATAGGAGCAGAATCAGGCCATTTGGCCCATCAAGTCTGCTCCACCATTTCTTTAGAGCAGATCCATTTGTAGGGTAATTAATGGGTGGAAATCTATGAATAATTCACAACCACCAACATTAGATTGAAGTTCACTTTAAGAAGCTGGTCTGATGTGATGACATAACAACATTGTTTATTTTTCTTGGTTGATAATAAAAGTGAGTTGTTACAGTTTCCCTTAAACGTAAAACACCTCTGCCATTTTAATTACGAAAACCTTTATTGGTCACCCTGATGCTCTAGGACCATTCCAGAGTTATTCAACATGTCGGCCAACACAATCACTTTGAAACTGTTGGAGTTTTGGGAGCAAAATGCCAATGCTTGGTTTCTACAAACTGAGGCCCAACTTGCGCTGTGAGAAGTTTTGAAGGACGACACCAGATATTGCTATGTGGTAGCCTCACTCAGCAGTTCCATGGCAGCAGGAATGGTGAGTCTGTTTGAATGCAAAAAATATTGCACACTGAAAACTCACCTTTAATAGACTTTTGACTATCGGAGTCTCCCCTTGCCCAGCCTCAGGGATGCTAGGCCTTCCAAGCTAATGGACCATATTCTGTCTCTCCTGGTAAGTCACCATCCTTATTTTATTTTTAAAGAACTTTTCATGCAGCAAATGCCTAAGAAAGTTTGTACAGCCCTCGCTAATGCACCCATGAAGGACTATAGGGAGCTTGCTAAAATGGCTGGTAGGCTACACTCAGCCAGGCAGAGATAGATCATTCCTCCTCCTTTCCCAGCCTCAGTAAGCCCGGTCAGCAGGGCCTCCAGCACACACACTCACACGGCTGCAAAGCAGACAATGCTGGGCCTATGTTTTTACTATGCTTGCTTTGGTATGAATACTAGGAAGTGCCAACGGCTTAGCAGCTTCAATAGTGCCAGAGCATCTGGCATCAGGACTCTGTGAACACCATGGATTCCAGCTGCCTGGGCCATCGACTCTTCATTCCAGGCACCCTTTCAGGGCGTCGATTTCTGTGTGACACGGGCATTCAAGTGAGTGTGCTGCCAGCGTCACCTATTGATGAGAAGGCAAAAGAGTGACGAAACCTCGCTGGAGGCTGCCAATGGCAGCAGGATCCAGACTTACAGGACATGACAGGTGACGCTCTGCTTTAGTGGGTGATGTTACACATGAGACACTCTTCTTGGCTAAAGTGGTTAGACCTCTGTCCGGTGCGGATTTCCTGGACTGTTTGTTGACTTTAAGAACTGCCGGCTTGTGGATGTCAAGGACTTTGGATCGGTACTCTACTTGTCCAGTAAGTTCTCCACAACAACTCTGTCAAGCACATGCACCGCTACATGTGAGTTCACTCGACTACAGGGCGAATTCCCAGACTACATTCAAAACTACAAAGCTTCAAAGGTTCATTTATTATCAAAGTATACAATTCTGAAATCCTTCTTCTCCAGATAGCCACGAAACCCAGAAGGCAAAGAATGGAAGCATGATAATCCCCAAATCCCTCCTTCCCACACAAGTAATGAACAAAAATGGAACAGGCACATCAACCCCAAATCCCCCTCCCTGCACACAGACAAATTGAGAAAGATTGGGCGAAAACACAGAATACAAAAAAAACCATAAGGTTGAAAAGGAGTTGACAAACCAAGTCTACATCCAAAATGCAGAAAACCTGGGCAATATTCTCCCTCTTCACAGCAGAATGATCTCACCATTGATACAAAGAAAGTCTCCCCTTTCCATAGCAGAGCAATCTCGCCAGCAATAAAAAGGCAGTCCCCCCTCTCGGTGGCAGCGCAATCTCACCAGTGATAAAAAGGCAGGCAGTCGGCATTTAAATCTCCCTTATCTTTTTAATTGGAAGTGTTAAGGTTCCTGCACACTGCCTCTGCTTCCCGGAATCCCCTTGGAGACTGCAGAGTGCTGAAATACCTAAAAGATCTCCAAACTGCAAATCACAGACTCCAACAGTTCCAGAATCATAATCAATGCAAAACAAACACGTAAAATACATAAAAGAAGGGAAATATATAGTTTCATGATCTATCCAGAAGATGTCAACTAAAGGAGCATTGAATGCAGGTTCCATCTCAAACAGAAGTTCCAACGTCACAAAACATGGGCTTGAGCGCCACATTTCCACAGCTGGCCTGCTGGTCCATGCCCTCACATGTAGACTGGACCAAGAAAAGCTGGCAACCATGAAGGCTGAGTTTGCCAACATGAAAAGGCTTGGCATTGTACACCAGTCGAATAGCCCCTGGGCTTCACCCCTCCACATGGTCTCCAAGTCCGATGGTAGTTGCTGCCATGTGGTGATTACCTACTCCTTAATGAGGCCACTTCCCCCAATCATTACCTGGTCCCATATATCCAAGACTTTTTGGCACGGTTAGCCAGAAAGTCAATTTATTCAAAAGTTAACTCAGTTTGTGGCTACCATCAGGTATCTGTGTGCTAGGAGGACATTCCTAAAATAGCTGTGATAACCCTGCTTGGCTTCTTTGAATTTCCTCGCATGCCATTTGGGCTGATAAAGACAGCACAATTTCCAATGGCTGATGGACTCTGTATTAAAGGACGTAGATTTCCTTTCCGTTTATTTAGATGACTTACTTGTCGCCAGTGTATTCAAATCTGAACACACATCTTGACACACTTTTAGAGTGCTTAAGCCAACACGAGTTGAGTACTAACCCTGCTAAATGCCAGTTTGCATTGTCAACCATTGACTTTCTCGGCCATTGCATCTCAGCAGAAAAGTGCAAAACCCCTCCCATCAATAGCTACTATTATGGATTTCCCACCACCCCACACGACTAAAAAATGACAAGAAGTTTTAGGTACGGTGAATTTCTATCGCCACTTCATTCCACAAACTGTTGGAATTATGCTCCCCCTGTATAGTGCCTTTAAAGGCAATGCCTCTAATTGTGTCACAAACAACAGGAATTCTGCAGATGCTGGAAATTCAAGCAACACACATAAAAGTTGCTGGTGAACGCAGCAGGCCAGGCAGCATCTCTAGGAAGAGGTGCAGTCGACGTTTCAGGCCGAGGCCCTTCGTCAGGACTAACTGGAGGAAGAGTGAGTAAGGGATTTGAAAGCTGGAGGGGGAGGGGGAGATCCGAAATGATAGGAGAAGACAGGAGGGGGAGAGATGGAGCCAAGAGCTGGACGGGTGATAGGCAAAAGGGATACGAGAGGATCATGGGACAGGAGGTCCGGGAAGAAAGACAAGGTGGGGGGGGACCCAGAGGATGGGCAAGGGGTATATTCAGAGGAACAGAGGGAGAAAAAGGAGAGTGAGAGAAAGAATGTGTGTATAAAAATAAGTAACAGATGGGGTACGAGGGGGAGGTGGGGCATTAGCGGAGGTTAGAGAAGTCGATGTTTATGCCAAGAGGTTGGAGGCTACCCAGATGGAATATAAGGTGTTGTTCCTCCAAACTGAGTGTGGCTTCATCTTTACAGTAGAGGAGGCCGTGGATGGACATGTCAGAATGGGAATGTGATGTGGAGTTAAAATGTGTGGCCACTGGGAGATCCTGCTTTCTCTGGCGGACAGAGCGTAGATGTTCAGCAAAGCGGTCTCCCAGTCTGCGTCGGGTCTCGCCAATATATAAAAGGCCACATCGGGAGCACCGGACACAGTATATCACCCCAACCGACTCACGGGAGAAGTGTTGCCTCACCTGGAAGGACTGTTTGGGGCCCTGAATGGTGGTAAGGGAGGAAGTGTAAGGGCATGTGTAGCACTTGTTCCGCTTACATGGATAAGTGCCAGGAGAGAGATCAGTGGGGAGGGATGGGGGGGGGGATGAATGGACAAGGGAGTTGCGTAGGGAGCGATCCCTGCGGAATGCAGAGAGGCGGGGGGAGGGAAAGAATTGCTTAGTGGTGGGATCCCGTTGGAGGTGGTGGAAGTTACGGAGAATAATATGTTGGACCAGGAGGCTGGTGGGGTGGTAGGTGAGGACCAGGGGAACCCTATTCCTAGTGGGGTGGCGGGAGGATGGAGTGAGAGCAGATGTACGTGAAATGGGGGAGATGCGTTTAAGAGCAGAGTTGATAGTGGAGGAAGGGAAGCCCCTTTCTTTAAAAAAGGAAGACATCTCCCTTGTCCTAGAATGAAAGGCCTCATCCTGAGAGCAGATGCGATGGAGACGGAGGAATTGCAAGAAGGGGATGGCGTTTTTGCTAGAGACAGGGTGAGAAGAGGAATAGTCCAGATAGCTGTGAGAGTCAGTAGGCTTATAGTAGACATCAGTGGATAAGCTGTCTCCAGAGACAGAGACAGAAAGATCTAGAAAGGGGAGGAAGGTGTCGGAAATGGACCAGGTAAACTTGAGGGCAGGGTGAAAGTTGGAGGCAAAGTTAATAAAGTCAACGAGTTCCGCATGCGTGCAGGAAGCAGCGCCAATGCAGTCGTCGATGTAGCGAAGGAAAAGTGGGGGACAGATACCAGAATAGGCACGGAACATAGATTGTTCCACAAAGCAAACAAAAAGGCAAGCATAGCTAGGACCCATACGGGTGCCCATAGCTACACCTTTAGTTTGGAGGAAATGGGAGGAGCAAAAGGAGAAATTATTAAGAGTAAGGACTAATTCTGCTAGACGGAGCAGAGTGGTGGTAGAGGGGAACTGATTAGGTCTGGAATCCAAAAAGAAGCTTAGAGCTTTGAGACCTTCCTGATGGGGGATGGAAGTATATAGGGACTGGACATCCATGGTGAAAATAAAGCGGTGGGGGCCAGGGAACTTAAAATCATCGAAAAGTTTAAGAGCATGAGAAGTGTCATGAACATAGGTAGGAAGGGATTGAACAAGGGGGGATAAAACCGTGTCGGGGTATGCAGAAACGAGTTCGGTGGGGCAGGAGCAAGCTGAGACAATAGATCGGCCAGGACAGGCAGGTTTGTGGATCTTGGGTAGGAGGTAGAAACGGGAAGTGTGAGGTGTGGGAACTATAAGGTTGGTAGCAGTGGATGGGAGATGCCCTGAGTGGATAAAGTCAGTGATGGTGTGGGAGACAATGGCCTGGTGCTCCTTAGTGGGGTCACGATCGAGGGGTAAATAAGAAAAGGTATCCGCGAGTTGTCGCTGTGCCTCGGCAAGGTAGAGGTCAGTACGCCAGACTACAACAGCACCGCCCTTATCAGCGGGTTTAATAATAAGGTTAGGATCAGTGCGGAGGGAGTGGCATGAACATCATCGACTTCTCTAACTTCCGCTAATGCCCCACCACCCCCTCATACCCCATCTGTTACTTATTTTTATACACACATTCTTTCTCTCACTCTCCTTTTTCTCCCTCTGTCCCTCTGAATATACCCCTTGCCCATCCTCTGGGTTCCCCCCCACCTTGTCTTTCTTCCCGGACCTCCTGTCCCATGATCCTCTCTTATCCCTTTTGCCTATCACCTGTCCAGCTCTTGGCTCCATCCCTCCCCCTCCTGTCTTCTCCTATCATTTTGGATCTCCCCCTCCCCCTCCAACTTTCAAATCCCTTACTCACTCTTCCTTCAGTTAGTCCTGACGAAGGGTCTCGGCCTGAAACGTCGACTGCACCTCTTACTAGAGATGCTGCCTGGCCTGCTGCGTTCACCAGCAACTTTTATGTGTGTTGCCTCTAATTGTGTGCTTGACTACCCAGTGGGCACGACCAGAGCATTTGGAAACACCTAACGAGCTCTTTCTAATGTGACCCTACTGCGCACACACTCCCCAATGCACCCATAGCCATTACTACTGACAGTTCAGACTATGCTGTGGGTGCTGTGCACAAACAGTTGGTTGGAGGCGTGTGGCAGTTCTTTTCATATCTGTCCTCCTGAAAAAGAAGTACAGCATGTTTGACCATGAGCTTCTTGGTCCCTATCTGGCTAGCCACCATTTCACAGCATTCATTGACCACAAACCCCTCACACACCCGATTTCACAACTGATAGACAACATATCAAGGGGAATAATAATGCTGTGGCTGATTGCCTTTCACAGCCAGCCATTGAGGCCATTTACATAGAGGTTGACTATGCCACTGTGACAGCCGACCAAACTACTGACCCAGAGGTCTAGGTTTACCAAACATTCGTCGCCAGCCTGCAGTTAGCTGACATTAAGTTCAGGGAAGCTGGGGTTTCTCTTCAATGCGATGTCTCAACCAGATGCACTCACCCCCTAGAGCCCGCAAACTGGAGATGTACCGTTTTTAAATCCACTCACGGACTCTCGCATCGGCTGGGAGGCCTCACAGAAACTGGTTGCACTAAAGTTTGTGTGGCACAGCCTCAGAAAGGACATGTATGATTGGACATAAGAACATAATATAAAAAATAGGAGCAGGAGTAGGTCATCTGGCTCATCAAGCCTGCTCCACCATTCAATAAAATCATGGCTGAGTTAGCCATGGACTCATCTCCACCTAACTGCCTTTTCCCTATAACCCTTAATTCCCCTACTATGCAAAAATCTATCCAACCTTGTCTTAAATATATTTACTGAGGTAGCCTCCACTGCCTCATTGGGCAGAGAATTCCACGGATTCACCACTCTCTGGGAAAAGCAGCTTCTTCTCATCTCCATCCTAAATCTACTCCCCCGAATCTTGAGGCTATGTCCCCTAGTTCTAGTCTCCCCTACCAGTGGAAACAACTTCCCTGCCTCTATCTTATCTATAAGATTGGAGTGCAGCCTGTGTTGAGTGCCAGCGGATTCATTTTTGGGTGCCATTGATACCTTTTGAGATCGCTGAGCAATGGTTTGACCATGTCACCGTGGACATGGTTGGTGTTCTTCCTTCTTCTGCAGTTTCACATACCTGCTTACCATGGTGGACCGTACCACCAGGTGGCCAGAGGTCATCCCTCCAGCATCGACGACGGCCACAGACATGGCTCGGGCGTTCATCAGCACCTGTGTTGCTCAGTTTGGCATCCCATCTGATATTTCCTCTGACCGTGGTCCCTTGTTCACATCAGACTTCTGGGCTGCGATGGCCCAGAACCTCAGTGTGAGGTTACATCACACCACGGTATATCAACCCCAGTCCAATGGACTATGTGAGTGGTTTCACCGCTCCTTAAAGCCTGCTCTGAGGGCATCACCGACAGATGAGTGCTGGCATGATCATCTCCCATGGGTCCTGCTGGGGCTCGGAACAGCTCCAAAAGAGGACCTGCAGTCGTCTGTAGCTGAGTTGGTATACAGGCAGCTGTTCCGAGTGCCAGGTGATTTCATTCCTGATGCCACGAAGGCCTGACAGGCCTCTCAACAGTGTTCCACCTTCCTCAGTAATTCAATTCCCTTGCACTTAATCCTATCTCCCATCATGGCGAACAGCACTCTTGGGTTCCTATTCGCCTCGTTCATTTTTGCCCGCCATGATGCACACCAACATGCCCTTAGGACCCCTTACAATAACCCATCTGCATTTTGGAATGAAGAGGAAAGATCTTTATCATAGATATGAGTGTATTTCAGTAGGTTACCTTAAAGCAGCCCACCAAGACTTAGAGGATTCTACTGTCATACCCCGGCATCACGACATGACCATGAGAGTATCAACACATGTCTGGACAAGCCAGTGGCATCTGCTGTTACTCCACCCATGGAACACAGCACCCAAGCCGGACAGCTCGTCTGAGCTCCAGACAGTAGAAACATATGCATAATTCACAACCACCGACATTGAGTTGGAGTTCACTTTAAAAGGGTTGTCTGACATGATGACGTAATGGCGTGAGATTTTTTACCGCACTTTATGTTCTGTGTTTAGTTGAAACAAAAGTGAGTTGTTACGGTTTCTCTTAAACTTAAAACACCTCTGCTGTTTTATTTATGAAAGCCTACAAATTTCCCTCTCAACTCCATTCTCATGCCTTCTCCCCATAACCTTTCACACTCTGACTAATCAAGAACCAATCAACCTCGGCCTTAAATACATGCATTTACCTGGCCTCCACAATTGCCTGCGGCAATGAATTCCAGAGATTACCACACTCTGGCTAAAGAAATTCCTTCTCATCTTCATTCTTAAAGGATATCCTTCAATTCTGAGGCAGTGCCCTCTGGTCCTAGATGCCCCCACCTCCCCACCATAGGAACCATCCTTTCCGCATCCACTCTATCTGGACCTTTCAACATTCAATAGATTTCAATGAGATTCCTTCTCATTCATCTAAATTCCAGTGAGTACAGGCCCAGACCCATCAATCGCCATTCATACAATAACTTGTTCATTCCCAGAATCTTTCTCATGAACCTCCTCTGAATCCTCTCCAATGTCTGGACATCCTTTCTTAAAAAGAGGGCTTACAATACTCCAAGTGAGGCCTTACTTGTGCCTTCTAAAGCCTCAGCATTACATCTTTGCTTTTGTATTTTAGTTCTCTCAAAATTAATTCTCACATTACATTTGCCTTCCTCACCACCGACTTAACCTACATACAAATTAACCTTTAGGAAATCCTGCACAAGGACTATCAAGTCCCATTGTTTCTCGGATTTTTGAATTTTCTATCCAGTTTGAAAATAATCTCTGCTTTTATCCCTTCCACCAAAGTGCATGACCATACCCTTCCCTACACTGTATTTCATCTGCCATTTCTTAGTCCATTCTTCTCATCTGTCCTCATGCAGTCTCCCTGCTTCCTCAATATTACTTGCCCTTTCACTTATCTTCATATCATCCACAAGCTTAGCCACAAAGCTGTTAATTCTGTCATCCAAATCATTGACATACAACATTAAAGAAGTGGTCCCAACACTGACCCTTGTGGAACACCACTAGTTACCAGCAGCCAATCAGAAACGACTCCCTTTATTCTCACTCTTTTCATCCTACCAATCAGCCAATGCTCTGTCCATGCTAATATGTTTCCTATAATACCATGGGCTCTTATCCTGTTAAGCAGTCTCATATACGCCAACCTATCAAAGGCCTTCTGAAAATCCAAGTACACAACATCCTCCGATTCTCCTTTGTCTACCCTGCTTGTTATTTCCTCAAAGAGTTCCATCAGATTTGTCAGGCAAGATATTCCTTTAAGGAAACCATGCTGATTTTGGCCTATTTTATCATGTGTCTCTGAGTGCCCCAAAACTACATGCTTAACATTCCCATTCTGACATGTCTATCCACGGCCTCCTCTACTGTAAAGATGAAGCCACACTCAGGTTGGAGGAACAACACCTTATATTCCGTCTGGGTAGCCTCCAACCTGATGGCATGAACATCGACTCCTCTAACTTCCGCTAAGGCCCCACCTCCCCCTCGTACCCCATCTGTTACCCATTTTTATGCACACATTCTTTCTCTCACTCTCCTTTTTCTCCCTCTGTCCCTCTGAATATACCCCTTGCCCATCCTCTGGGTTCCCCCCCACCTTGTCTTTCTTCCCAGACCTCCTGTCCCATGATCCTCTCGTATCCCCTTTTGCCTATCACCTGTCCAGCTCTCGGCTCTATCCCTCCCCCTCCTGTCTTCTCCTATCATTTTGCATCTCCTCCTCCCCCTCCAGCTTTCAAATCCCTTACTCACTCTTCCTTCAGTTAGTCCTGATGAAGGGTCTCGGCCTGAAACGTCGACTGCGCCTCTTCCTATAGATGCTGCTTGGCCTGCTGCATTCACCAGCAACTTTGATGTGTGTTGCTTGAATTTCCAGCATCTGCAGAATTCCTGTTGTTTGCTTAACAATTGACTTCAACATCCTCCCAACCACTGAAGTCAGGCTAACTGGCCTATAATTTCCTTCCATTTCCCTCCCTTCCTGAAGAGTGGAGTGACATTTGCAATATTCCACTCCTCTGGAACCATGCCAGAAACTACTGTTAAAATTTCATTACTAATGCCTCCGCAATCTTTTCAGCTACCTTTTTCAGAACCCTCTGGTGTAGTCCATCTACTTTCAGACCTTTCAGTTTCCTAAGTTCCTTCTCCCTAGTAATAGCAACTGCACTCACTTCTCCCCCCTCCAATACTCTCGAACTTCTCACTGCTCTAATTATGTACTAACAGATGAAGAGAAGAAACTCACCAGATATTAACCTCACCCAAGCCTGTTCTCTGTTCTCGCCAAAACCTGATAAGCTAAAGCTTCCCCACTCTAATATTAGTCCATTCAAACAATGGCTGCTCCGCTTGTCCCTACCTTAGTTTTATTTGCCCTTGCTAATGAATAGTGACTGTACCGCTGAAGAAAGCCAAAATCTGTGAAAGCTCTTTTTTGAATCTCTCTCCCTAACAGTATGAATTGTAAATGTTAAATCCCTTTAATCATATCACAATAAATAATCTGAAACCAATCTGTCATTCTTCAATATTTCCCACCAGTGAAAGCCTCCAATGATTTCCCAACCTTACTGTATATTTTTCACAAGCACTCTTCCAATTTCATCTTGCAATGTGAATCACTTCAGGAGATTTGCTTCATCAAAGGTTTCTTATAAATAAAAAAGTATTTTCTTTCTAATTTGTAGAAATATGTAACTGTTTTTGTAGTATCTTTGTAATAATGGAACTTGGATGCAACTAGTTCTAGCATCATCATCACGCAGGATTAAAACATCCCCAGTAATGTCATCAGTTCCTGCATGTGAGGAAAAGATCATTTAAATTGTAATGAAGAACAGAATCATGGCAAAATACATTTTAAAAATTATAAAATATCCCTCACAACAACTAGATTAATTGCTGGACTGTATCTTTAAAGACACAATATTTGAGGTAAAAAGAAAATAAGACTGACAGATAGTGCCTCATATTTAAACTTAAATTAGCCTTTATTTATTGCTCTGAGCACGAGAACATTCTTGAACTTCAAGTCAGATAGTAGAGTAAATAATATCAGTTGTTTGTATGGATTAAGTTCTTAAAAAACATTATTGTTTTATCTTAATTACACTACAACTAAACACTTAATAAACCCAATACTTAGGAACATAGAATACGGTACAGGAACAACCCCTTTGGCCCACAATGTTGCGCCATTGTTGCACCAGATAGAGTAGTGATCTACTCCATCTCTGCCTCTCATCATCTTATAAACCTCTATTAAATTTCCCCTCAGCTGCTGCTGCTCCAGAGAAATCAACCCAAATTTGTCCAACTGCTCCTCATAACATTTGTCCTGTAATCCAACCTCTGTAGCACCCTCTCCAAAGCCTCGACATCTTTCCTATAATGGGGTGACCAGAAGTGAATGCAATATTTAGGATGTGACCAAAGAACCAGAGTTTTATAAAGCTGCAACATAATTTCCCGACTCTTTGAAGGATTCATTTGGATTAAGATTTTAAAGACTGGTCCTTAAAGAAGATCAGAAAGTGACACAAATGACCATCTCATGCTCGCTCAATACATCCCTGAGATTACAAAATCAAGCTTATTTTTCTGCTAGGGTCCATCTACTTAAAACTGCTCCTGTTTCATGAGTTTAACTACTTAAAATAATCTCCATTAGCGAAAATATAGAACCAGTGTTTTGTATCAGCCCCACAATGTATGAATCTATATGAATGAACAGACTTTTTTTTCAATTTCCTCCAATTCCTCATTTTTATCTGATTTTCCCTGGTTTCTGTGGACTACTCTAATCATAGTGACACAGCAGAAATCAAAAATGCACCAGTGCAAATGTTAATGCTCAAGTTCTACCATTCAGCGCTATCACTGCTATATTATAGGTACACACAGTGGCCATCTTATCAATTGCACCTGTACACCTGCTCGTTAATGCAAATATGTAATCAGCCAATCATGTGGCAACAAATAAATACTTGCAGACATGGTCAAGAGATTCAGACCAAATGTCAGAATGAGGGAGAAATGTGATCTCATCGACTTTAACTATAGAATGATTGTTGATTCCATACTGGGTAATTTGAGTATCGCAGAAACTGGGATTTCTTGGGATTTACATGCACAACAGTCTCTAGAGTTTACAGAGACTGATTCAAAATAAACTTCCAGTGAGTAGCAGTTCCATTGGCAAAAATGCCTTATTAATGAGAGAGATCAGAGGAGAACGGCCCAACTGGTTCAAACTAACAGGAAGGCAACGGTAACTCAAATCGGCACGTGTTACAACAGTGGTGTCCTAAAGAGCATCTCTGAAGGCACAACACATTGAATCTTGAAGTGGATGGAATACAGCAGCAGAAGACTATAAACTCAGTAGCCACTTTATTAGGTACAGGAGATACCTAATAAAGTGGCCACTGACATTTCTTCAGTCAGTAATAGATTAGGGTCTGTTTATGTAGAAGACCAGGTCATGTGTCTTTGAATATTACCAGAGGTGTAATTTAATGAATGCAATATCTTTTCATCCTGATATGAAATGCCAAAGCAAATTTCTGTAACTACAGGCAAAAAGATTATTCCCTATACAAAAGGGAAGAACTCTTCCACTTCACTGACGAACCCATCTGGCACTGAATTTTTCCTTCAATGTCTCAAATGGGATGTTCAAGTAAATGAAAAGATCAAAATGGTCGATATTATCTGCCTGGGCTAGCGTATGGGAGAAACCTAGTTCATGCATAAAAGATCATATTATCAGACAATTATTTGTCAGTAAAACCAGCAGGAGGAGCTATTCTTCTAAATGTCGAAATAAATCATCTGCATCTGGACATTCTTGGCATAAATATTAAAATGAAATTTTGGAAGCCTTTTCTGTGTGCATGTTTGAAAAGTTAATATTATGAATAAAATTAAAGTACACATGCAAATAGCTTCAGACCATTAAATGTAAACTGTACATACTGCTTTTTATTATATTAGGAAGCTTTGAAGTTGTTGGTAGCAGCTGTTAACAAACAATTTAGCAATGTTATACATCAGTATGGTCCCTATCCCAAAATCACTCAGTCCAAGATTCTTAGAGATAGAATTTACTCACATCTGTAAAAGCACTGATTTATTTATGATAGTCAGCAGATTTCTAAATGGGCATTGAATCCATGAATGTGACCTCATTATTCCTTTTTCTCTATATCTATTTATTTCATAATTTATAATATTTATATCTTGTCACCGTACTGCTGCTGCAAGAGAACACATTTCACATTATATATCACAGTGGTAATAACCCTGATTCTGATTACCATGTCTTAAAACTAAAGTGGTATTTTTGAGGAGGTGATGAAGCTAACTGATGTGGGTAGTGCAGTGGATGTTGTCTACATGAACTTCAGTAAAGCTTTTAATCAGGACACTTGATGGTAGGCTAATTGAGAAGATTAAGACATATGGAATCCCTGGTGACTTGGTGAACTGGATTCAAAATTGGCTTGGCCATAGAAAATGGAAGTTACTGGTGGAGGACTGTTATTCTGACAGAGTCTGTAGCCAGTCGGCTTCTGTAGGGATCAGTGTTTTAACCTCAGTTGTCAGTGATATACAGTATATGAATGATTTGGACAAAAATATAGATGATCTGATTGGTAAGTTTACAGACAATTCAATAATTTGTGACAGTGAAGAAGGTTGTCAAAGGATACAACGAACTATATACTAGTTGAAAATATGGGCAGAAAAATGGCAGATGGAGCTTAATCTAGACATGGGTGGACAAATATTAGAGAAAAATATGAAGTAAATGTCAGGACCCTTAGGAGCACTGATGTACAGAAAGATCTTGTGGTACAAGTCCATAGACTCTTGAATGTGGCAACATAAGTGTTTAGGATGATGAAAAAGGTGTACAGCATTATTGCCTTCATCATTTAAAGTATTACGTATAAAAGATGGGAGGTCATATTGCAGCTATATCAAATTTTGGTTAGGCTGTTTCTGGAGTATTCTGTGCAGTTCCAGTTGCCCCATTAATGGATATAGATCCTTTGAAGAGGCTGCTGAAGAAGTTCAGCAGGGTGTGTCTGGATCAGAATGTATTAGCTATAAATAGAAGGTGAATGAACTTGAATTGTTTTTCTGGAATGCTGAAGGCTGAGGGATAATCTGACAGAAATATATAAATTTATGAGAGATATTGATAGGGTAGATAGACAGTCTTTTTCACAGGATGAAGATGTTGCATAGTAGATGGTATAGTTTAGGGTGAGAGACGGAATGTTTGCAAGAGATTTATGAGGCAAGATTTGTTTAACACGGGTGCCCGGAATGGCAGACAAAGTGATGGAAGGAGTTAAGTTAGCAATACTTAAGAGGCATTTAGTCAGATTCAGGTATCGAGGACTGAAGGGATAGTTCCTATGCTGTTCTGTTCTGTCATAATTACAACATAGTTATTGCCACCCTGGCTAATGTTGCAGAACTCACTGACAATGCAGGAATCAATTCTACAATCATTTTTGTCTGCACAGCACTTTTTCACACAGGGCAGAAAAGAGAACTTGTCACACATTTGTCAAGCAACTAAGATAGAAAATCTGGAGCACAGCTCAGAAATCTATATTGGTTAACTATCTGCTGCGGGATGAAGGAGACTAATAACTTGGGACGCATCTTTTTTCCTTAGCTAAGCTTTGGTAGTATATCAGAACATTATTCACAATTTGTTTCAGGTTCCTTGAACTAGAGGTGGGAAAATATGTTATTACTCCTCATTTTATGTCCGACAATTTCTGCTGTAGTTGGTTATATGAATATTTAATAAGAAACTGAAGGTCAAACATGCTTTTACTTCTCGAGTTCACCGTCCTCATGTAAAGGAAATCCAGCTGGAAGCTAATTCATTAAATAGAATGTGCAGAGAGCAGTTGATGGAAGAGATTGTACACCAGCTATGCTCAGATCACTTCAGATTTAAAGCTTGGATTGACAATGGTTTGGGACATTATCAGAGAATAGGAAGCATGTGTTAAACATCAGTCTGGACTGCATAGCATTCACAAAAAGGATTATTTTCTTGATCAACACCCAAAGTGGTGCAACATGCAGTATTAACGGTAGTGCTCATAATCTCTAACATTATTAGTTTTATTTTATAGTCTTTCAATCAAGTGGCTCTGGTGTTCTTTTATGAAGAAATCAACTCCTCCCTAGTGTTAACTCAAAGCAGTTCAGGCATTGTGGACACAGTGGTTTCTATTAGCGGAGAGCTGAACGGTTGACTCTGAGTTATCTGAGAAAGTGTATCTTTGGAAGGAGATATTATACCCTGCTCCACTCCTCAATCATCTTTGACTTTCCCTCTCCACAAATAACATCTTCTTGTGCCCATGTAGAAGATTTAACACCTGCTTTTTGTTCTTCTTCCTTCTCTTTGACACAGTCATGGGCTCTTTTTCAGGTCAAACAGAAATGTTCTTGTCTTTTAATTTCATGATAAGTATCTGCTGCAACATGTATGGTTTCTCCAACACTGGAAGTATCAAATAAAGATTGGGTCTTGGCCCGAAACATCAACTGATTATTCATTTCCATAGATGCTGCCTGGCCTGCTGAGTTCCTGCAGCATTTTGTGTGTTTTGTTCCAGACTGGATAATACTTTGCTGCACATCTTCATTCAGTGGCCAAGTATGATCCTGAATGTCCAGTTATTTGTCACCTTGATTCTCCATCCCACACCCACCCTGAGCTCTGTTTGTGATCTCCTATACTTTCACATTGAAGCTGACGATCAGCTTAAGGAACAACTTTTCTACTTCCAATTTGGCAAATGTCTGTCTTGCATGCTCAGTAGTGATTTCAAATAGTGATCCTCCAAAAACTGTAATGTTGAGATCTGGAGTATGAATGTCTACTGACCCTTTGCCTCCATAGATTCTGTCTGATCTGCTGAGTTCCTCCTGCAGTTTCTTTATTGCTACAATACTTCGATTCCCATTTACACCTCCTCTTAACCACTAGTTCTTTCTTTACTTATCACATTACTTTTAGCAAACTGTTCTGTTCTGACATTCCTTCCATTTGGCCAGCTAAATTCCCCAACATGAGGTTTAGTAATGTTCCTTTCCTTATTGGTCTATCTACAAACTGCATCAAAAAGCTCTCTTTGAGACCCTTCAGAAATTCCACCTCTCTGGGTTTTAAACACCAGATAATTCCAGAAAATATCTGGCAAAATGAAATGCCTTAGGGTGAAAATCCAGGTCCTGAGTGGCAACTCCTTTGATTGCATCTTCAGAAACAGCTCTATTTCTATCTTTAAGATCTCTATTTTTCCTTCTCAGGGTTCTTTGGAAGACTCTGACCTGGAGTTACATGTGTTCTTTGCGGAAATGGGACCCGCTCTCAGGGTCTCACGACTGGCCGCTATTCAATAGGCCGAGGACACGGCCTAGAAGACTAGCGGGCTTTTCAAGTTTCTGGGATTTCATGGCTCCAGAGCCGGGTGGACTCAAGGTCAGTGCTGCCACAGAAAACTGGTGTGTCGAAGGAGACGGAAGATCAAAAGCAGCAAGCTGGCTGCTGGCTGTGTGCCCAGAGACCCGAGTTCTTTGGGCACAGAGATTGGAAGAAGTGACACAACGGACTTTTAACACCATAAATCAGCGAGTTGTTTTGTTATGTCTTCCCTCTCACTGTGAAACAGGGACACCTCGTTTTCCCTCATTAGGACGAGAGAGAGAGAGCCTGTGGTATGTCGAATACCACGTGAATGAGTAGTCTTTGGGGCACTGCAAGTTTGTGTCTTTATTAATGCTTTGCTGCACGTTTGCGAGCTCGGTGGGGTGGGCTATTGCTTTTTTGCTGGTGGGGGAGGGGAGGTCAATGCTTTGCTGCTGTTTATGTGTGGGAGAGGGGGAGCTTGGGGGTCTTTGGGGTTCTAACATTTAACTGTCATTCATTCATTGGGGCACTCATTTGTTTTCATGGATGTTTGCAAAGAAATATAATTTCAAGATGTATATTGTATACATTCCTCTGACATTAAATGTACCTATTGAAACCTATTGAAAAGCCTGTAGCAACATCGTAGTAGGGAAGATGTTGGAGAAAGCTCCGAGATAGAGATTTAATGATCACTTGGAAAGACAGAGACTAATCAAAGAGCCAACGTGGCTGTGTCAGAGGCAGGTCTGGTTGATCAATTTAATAGACTTCTTTGAACAGGTAACGAAGTGTATAAATGAGGATGGGGCAGCTGAGGTGATTTACATGGACTTAGGTAAACCCCTTGACAAGATTTCATATGGAAACTTGTTCAAACGTTTGGGCCCATTGGATCCGGTGTTTAATTGGTAAACTGGATTCAAAATAGACTCGGCAATTGGAGACAGAGTGTCATGGCTGAGGGTTTTTTTTGTGACTAGCGGTATTCCACAAGGAAACTTTGTAATATATGTAACTGACTTGGATATGCATGATCAAATAGTTTGTAGTGGATCATAATGTTAGGCTGGAGAGAGAGATCGATGTGAGGGTGAAATGGCTGGGCAATGGGTTGAAGCTGGCAACACGAGCAGAAAATGTGGTTAGGAAGGCATTCAGGATCCTGGTTTTCACTAGTCAGGGCTTTGAATACAAAAGCATATGTTATCTTTATAACTTCTAGGCAGACCTCAGCTGGAGTACTGCTTGTATTTCTGATCATCAAGGTAGAGGAAGAAAGTGATCGTGCTGGAGAGGGCGCGCAGGAGATTCACTAGAATGTTGCCTGGGATGGAGCAGTCCCATTATAGATAAAGACTGGAATGAAGATGGCTAAGAGGGGACATGATTGAGGTATATAAAATTATGAGGGGCATAAAGTGGGGAGACTACAGGAAACTTTTCCCCATGTCAGAGGTTGATAAAACATAGATTTACGTTCTAAGGGGACAGAGATTCAGAGGGGTAGGAGAAGAACTTCTTTACCCACAGAGTCTTGAGTATCTGAATGAACTTCACTAGGGAATGGATTTCTGGGTGGCTGACAGCATTTAAGGATTATCTAGATGAGCACTTGAATGGCTTCAGCAGAGAGGGTTATGTCTACGGGGGTAAATATGGAAGAATGTCCACTGATCATGTCATAAGGTGGGGTGGCTGTGAGTGGACCCAAGTGCAAGACACGGACATTGAAGTACTAGGGACAGGACTAGAATACAGGGGGATGGCAAGGACATGGACAGGAAAACCAGGAACCTGGAACAGGACTGAACAAGAGAGCTGGGAGCCCGGGCTTGGACTCCGAGCCAGAGACTGGACAAGGACCCAGTACCTGGATCTTGTCTCTGGCTCGGACCCCAGAACTAGGCAAGGATGAGGCTTGGCAGGCAGGCAGCACGAGGCTGGAGTCTTCAGGCAAGAGGCTAGAAGCTAGAGACTTGGCTAGGCAAGAGACGAGGCAAGGCTTGGCAGGAGGCTGGAGGCTTGAGACGAGGCGAGGCGAGGCTGGAGACTGGAGACTTGAGACGAGGCGAGGCGAGGCTGGAGACTGGAGGCTGGAGACTTGAGGCGAGGCTGGAGACTGGAGGCTGGAGACTTGAGGCGAGGCTGGAGACTGGAGGCTGGAGACTTGAGGCGAGGCTGGAGACTGGAGGCTGGAGACTTGAGGCGAGGCTGGAGACTGGAGGCTGGAGACTTGAGGCGAGGCTGGAGACTGGAGGCTGGAGACTTGAGGCGAGGCTGGAGACTGGAGGCTGGAGACTTGAGGCGAGGCGAGGCTGGAGGCTGGAGGCTGGAGACTTGAGGCGAGGCGAGGCTGGAGGCTGGAGACTTGAGGCGAGGCGAGGCTGGAGGCTGGAGACTTGAGGCGAGGCGAGGCTGGAGGCTGGAGACTTGAGGCGAGGTGAGGCTGGAGGCTGGAGACTTGAGGCGAGGCGAGGCTGGAGGCTGGAGACTTGAGGCGAGGCTGGAGGCTGGAGACTTGAGGCGAGGCGAGGCTGGAGGCTGGAGACTTGAGGCGAGGCGAGGCTGGAGGCTGGAGACTTGAGGCGAGGCGAGGCGAGGCTGGAGGCTGGAGGCTTGAGGCGAGGCGAGGCTGGAGGCTGGAGATGAGGCGAGGCTGGAGGCTGGAGACTTGAGGCGAGGCTGGAGGCTGGAGACTTGAGGCGAGGCTGGAGGCTGGAGACTTGAGGCGAGGCGAGGCGAGGCTGGAGGCTGGAGACTTGAGGCGAGGCTGGAGGCTGGAGACTTGAGGCGAGGCTGGAGGCTGGAGACTTGAGGCGAGGCGAGGCGAGGCTGGAGGCTGGAGACTTGAGGCGAGGCGAGGCGAGGCTGGAGGCTGGAGACTTGAGGCGAGGCTGGAGGCTGGAGACTTGAGGCGAGGCTGGAGGCTGGAGACTTGAGGCGAGGCGAGGCTGGAGGCTGGAGACTTGAGGCGAGGCGAGGCGAGGCTGGAGGCTGGAGACTTGAGGCGAGGCGAGGCTGGAGGCTGGAGACTTGAGGCGAGGCGAGGCGAGGCTGGAGGCTGGAGGCTTGAGGCGAGGCGAGGCTGGAGGCTGGAGATGAGGCGAGGCTGGAGGCTGGAGACTTGAGGCGAGGCTGGAGGCTGGAGACTTGAGGCGAGGCGAGGCTGGAGGCTGGAGACTTGAGGCGAGGCGAGGCGAGGCTGGAGGCTGGAGACTTGAGGCGAGGCTGGAGGCTGGAGACTTGAGGCGAGGCTGGAGGCTGGAGACTTGAGGCGAGGCGAGGCGAGGCTGGAGGCTGGAGACTTGAGGCGAGGCGAGGCGAGGCTGGAGGCTGGAGACTTGAGGCGAGGCTGGAGGCTGGAGACTTGAGGCGAGGCTGGAGGCTGGAGACTTGAGGCGAGGCGAGGCGAGGCTGGAGGCTGGAGACTTGAGGCGAGGCTGGAGGCTGGAGACTTGAGGCGAGGCTGGAGGCTGGAGACTTGAGGCGAGGCGAGGCTGGAGGCTGGAGACTTGAGGCGAGGCGAGGCGAGGCTGGAGGCTGGAGACTTGAGGCGAGGCGAGGCTGGAGGCTGGAGACTTGAGGCGAGGCGAGGCGAGGCTGGAGGCTGGAGGCTTGAGGCGAGGCGAGGCTGGAGGCTGGAGATGAGGCGAGGCTGGAGGCTGGAGACTTGAGGCGAGGCGAGGCTGGAGGCTGGAGACTTGAGGCGAGGCGAGGCTGGAGGCTGGAGACTTGAGGCGAGGCGAGGCTGGAGGCTGGAGACGAGGCGAGGCTGGAGGCTGGAGACATGAGGCGAGGCTGGAGGCTGGAGACTTGAGGCGAGGCGAGGCGAGGCTGGAGGCTGGAGACTTGAGGCGAGGCGAGGCTGGAGACTTGAGGCGAGGCGAGGCTGGAGACTTGAGGCGAGGCGAAGCTGGAGGCTGGAGACTTGAGGCGAGGCGAGGCTGGAGGCTTGAGGCGAGGCGAGGCTGGAGGCTGGAGACTTGAGGCGAGGCGAGGCTGGAGGCTTGAGGCGAGGCTGGAGGCTGGAGACTTGAGGCGAGGTGAGGCTGGAGGCTGGAGACTTGAGGCGAGGCGAGGCTGGAGGCTGGAGACTTGAGGCGAGGCTGGAGGCGAGGCGAGGCTGGAGGCTGGAGACTTGAGGCGAGGCGAGGCGAGGCTGGAGGCTGGAGACTTGAGGCGAGGCGAGGCTGGAGACTTGAGGCGAGGCGAGGCTGGAGACTTGAGGCGAGGCGAGGCTGGAGGCTTGAGGCGAGGCGAGGCTGGAGGCTGGAGACTTGAGGCGAGGCGAGGCTGGAGGCTGGAGACTTGAGGCGAGGCGAGGCTGGAGGCTGGAGACTTGAGGCGAGGCGAGGCTGGAGACTTGAGGCGAGGCGAGGCTGGAGACTTGAGGCGAGGCGAAGCTGGAGGCTGGAGACTTGAGGCGAGGCGAGGCTGGAGGCTTGAGGCGAGGCGAGGCTGGAGGCTGGAGACTTGAGGCGAGGCGAGGCTGGAGACTTGAGGCGAGGCGAGGCTGGAGGCTTGAGGCGAGGCTGGAGGCTGGAGACTTGAGGCGAGGTGAGGCTGGAGGCTGGAGACTTGAGGCGAGGCGAGGCTGGAGGCTGGAGACTTGAGGCGAGGCTGGAGGCGAGGCGAGGCTGGAGGCTGGAGACTTGAGGCGAGGCGAGGCGAGGCTGGAGGCTGGAGACTTGAGGCGAGGCGAGGCTGGAGACTTGAGGCGAGGCGAGGCTGGAGACTTGAGGCGAGGCGAGGCTGGAGGCTTGAGGCGAGGCGAGGCTGGAGGCTGGAGACTTGAGGCGAGGCGAGGCTGGAGGCTGGAGACTTGAGGCGAGGCGAGGCTGGAGGCTGGAGACTTGAGGCGAGGCGAGGCTGGAGGCTGGAGACTTGAGGCGAGGTGAGGCTGGAGGCTGGAGACTTGAGGCGAGGCGAGGCTGGAGGCTGGAGACTTGAGGCGAGGCTGGAGGCTGGAGGCTGGAGACTTGAGGCGAGGCGAGGCTGGAGGCTGGAGACTTGCGGCGAGGCGAGGCGCGGCTGGAGGCTGGAGACTTGAGGCGAGGCGAGGCTGGAGGCTGGAGACTTGAGGCGAGGCGAGGCTGGAGGCTGGAGACGAGGCGAGGCTGGAGGCTGGAGACTTGAGGCGAGGCTGGAGGCTGGAGACTTGAGGCGAGGCGAGGCTGGAGGCTGGAGACTTGAGGCGAGGCGAGGCTGGAGGCTGGAGACGAGGCGAGGCTGGAGGCTGGAGACTTGAGGCGAGGCTGGAGGCTGGAGACTTGAGGCGAGGCGAGGCTGGAGGCTGGAGACTTGAAGCGAGGCGAGGCGAGGCTGGAGGCTGGAGACTTGAGGCGAGGCGAGGCTGGAGGCTGGAGACGAGGCGAGGCTGGAGGCTGGAGACTTGAGGCGAGGCTGGAGGCTGGAGACTTGAGGCGAGGCGAGGCTGGAGGCTGGAGACTTGAGGCGAGGCGAGGCGAGGCGAGGCTGGAGACTTGAGGCGAGGCGAGGCTGGAGACTTGAGGCGAGGCGAGGCTGGAGGCTTGAGGCGAGGCGAGGCTGGAGGCTGGAGACTTGAGGCGAGGCGAGGCTGGAGGCTGGAGACTTGAGGCGAGGCGAGGCTGGAGGCTGGAGGCTTGAGGCGAGGCGAGGCTGGAGGCTGGAGGCTTGAGGCGAGGCGAGGCTGGAGCCTGGAGACTTGAGGCGAGGCAAGGCTGGAGGCTGGAGGCTTGAGGCGAGGCGAGGCTGGAGGCTGGAGACTTGAGGCGAGGCGAGGCTGGAGACTTGAGGCGAGGCGAGGCTGGAGGCTGGAGACTTGAGGCGAGGCGAGGCTGGAGGCTGGAGGCTTGAGGCGAGGCGAGGCTGGAGGCTGGAGACTTGAGGCGAGGCGAGGCTGGAGGCTGGAGACGCGAGGCGAGGCTGGAGGCTGGAGACGCGAGGCGAGGCGAGGCTGGAGACTTGAGGCGAGGCGAGGCTGGAGGCTGGAGACTTGAGGCGAGGCGAGGCTGGAGGCTGGAGACGAGGCGAGGCTGGAGGCTGGAGACGAGGCGAGGCTGGAGGCTGGAGACTTGAGGCGAGGCTGGAGGCTGGAGACTTGAGGCGAGGCGAGGCTGGAGGCTGGAGACTTGAGGCGAGGCGAGGCGAGGCTGGAGGCTGGAGACTTGAGGCAAGGCGAGGCTGGAGGCTGGAGACGAGGCGAGGCGAGGCGAGGCTGGAGGCTGGAGGCTTGAGGCGAGGCGAGGCGAGGCTGGAGGCTGGAGACTTGAGGCGAGGCGAGGCGAGGCTGGAGGCTGGAGGCTTGAGGCGAGGCGAGGCGAGGCTGGAGGCTGGAGACTTGAGGCGAGGCGAGGCTGGAGGCTGGAGACTTGAGGCGAGGCGAGGCGAGGCTGGAGGCTGGAGACGAGGCGAGGCTGGAGGCTGGAGACTTGAGGCGAGGCTGGAGGCTGGAGACTTGAGGCGAGGCGAGGCTGGAGGCTGGAGACTTGAGGCGAGGCGAGGCGAGGCTGGAGGCTGGAGACTTGAGGCGAGGCGAGGCTGGAGGCTGGAGACGAGGCGAGGCTGGAGGCTGGAGACTTGAGGCGAGGCTGGAGGCGAGGCGAGGCTGGAGGCTGGAGACTTGAGGCGAGGCGAGGCGAGGCTGGAGGCTGGAGACTTGAGGCGAGGCGAGGCTGGAGACTTGAGGCGAGGCGAGGCTGGAGACTTGAGGCGAGGCGAAGCTGGAGGCTGGAGACTTGAGGCGAGGCGAGGCTGGAGGCTTGAGGCGAGGCGAGGCTGGAGACTTGAGGCGAGGCGAGGCTGGAGACTTGAGGCGAGGCGAAGCTGGAGGCTGGAGACTTGAGGCGAGGCGAGGCTGGAGGCTGGAGACTTGAGGCGAGGCGAGGCTGGAGGCTGGAGACTTGAGGCGAGGCTGGAGGCGAGGCGAGGCTGGAGGCTGGAGACTTGAGGCGAGGCGAGGCTGGAGGCTGGAGACTTGAGGCGAGGCGAGGCTGGAGACTTGAGGCGAGGCGAGGCTGGAGGCTTGAGGCGAGGCGAGGCTGGAGGCTGGAGACTTGAGGCGAGGCGAGGCTGGAGGCTGGAGACTTGAGGCGAGGCGAGGCTGGAGGCTGGAGACTTGAGGCGAGGCGAGGCTGGAGGCTGGAGACTTGAGGCGAGGCTGGAGGCGAGGCGAGGCTGGAGGCTGGAGACTTGAGGCGAGGCGAGGCGAGGCTGGAGGCTGGAGACTAGAGGCGAGGCGAGGCTGGAGGCCGGAGGCGAGGCGAGGCTGGAGGCTTGAGGCGAGGCGAGGCTGGAGGCTGGAGGCTGGAGGCTGGAGGCTGGAGACTTGAGGCGAGGCGAGGCTGGAGGCTGGAGACTTGAGGCGAGGCGAGGCTGGAGGCTTGAGGCGAGGCGAGGCTGGAGACTTGAGGCGAGGCGAAGCTGGAGGCTGGAGACTTGAGGCGAGGCGAGGCTGGAGGCTTGAGGCGAGACGAGGCTGGAGGCTGGAGACTTGAGGCGAGGCGAGGCTGGAGGCTGGAGACTTGAGGCGAGGTGAGGCTGGAGGCTGGAGACTTGAGGCGAGGCGAGGCTGGAGGCTGGAGACTTGAGGCGAGGCTGGAGGCGAGGCGAGGCTGGAGGCTGGAGACTTGAGGTGAGGCGAGGCTGGAGACTTGAGGCGAGGCGAGGCTGGAGGCTTGAGGCGAGGCGAGGCTGGAGGCTGGAGGCTTGAGGCGAGGCGAGGCTGGAGGCTGGAGACTTGAGGCGAGGCGAGGCTGGAGGCTGGAGACTTGAGGCGAGGTGAGGCTGGAGGCTGGAGACGCGAGGCTGGAGGCTGGAGGCTGGAGACTTGAGGCGAGGCGAGGCGAGGCTGGAGGCTGGAGGCTTGAGGCGAGGCGAGGCTGGAGGCTGGAGACGAGGCGAGGCTGGAGGCTGGAGACTTGAGGCGAGGCGAGGCTGGAGGCTGGAGACTTGAGGCGAGGCGAGGCGAGGCTGGAGGCTGGAGACTTGAGGCGAGGCGAGGCTGGAGGCTGGAGACGAGGCGAGGCTGGAGGCTGGAGACTTGAGGCGAGGCTGGAGGCTGGAGACTTGAGGCGAGGCTGGAGGCTGGAGACTTGAGGCGAGGCGAGGTGAGGCGAGGCTGGAGACTTGAGGCGAGGCGAGGCTGGAGACTTGAGGCGAGGCGAGGCTGGAGGCTTGAGGCGAGGCGAGGCTGGAGGCTTGAGGCGAGGCGAGGCTGGAGGCTGGAGACTTGAGGCGAGGCGAGGCTGGAGGCTGGAGACTTGAGGCGAGGCGAGGCTGGAGGCTGGAGGCTTGAGGCGAGGCGAGGCTGGAGGCTGGAGGCTTGAGGCGAGGCGAGGCTGGAGCCTGGAGACTTGAGGCGAGGCGAGGCTGGAGGCTGGAGACTTGAGGCGAGGCGAGGCTGGAGGCTGGAGACTTGAGGCGAGGCGAGGCTGGAGGCTGGAGGCTTGAGGCGAGGCGAGGCTGGAGGCTGGAGACTTGAGGCGAGGCGAGGCTGGAGGCTGGAGACTTGAGGCGAGGCGAGGCTGGAGGCTGGAGACGCGAGGCGAGGCTGGAGGCTGGAGACGCGAGGCGAGGCTGGAGGCTGGAGACTTGAGGCGAGGCGAGGCTGGAGGCTGGAGACTTGAGGCGAGGCGAGGCTGGAGGCTGGAGACGAGGCGAGGCTGGAGGCTGGAGACTTGAGGCGAGGCGAGGCGAGGCTGGAGGCTGGAGACTTGAGGCGAGGCGAGGCGAGGCTGGAGGCTGGAGACTTGAGGCGAGGCGAGGCTGGAGGCTGGAGACGAGGCGAGGCTGGAGGCTGGAGACGAGGCGAAGCTGGAGGCTGGAGACTTGAGGCGAGGCTGGAGGCTGGAGACTTGAGGCGAGGCTGGAGGCTGGAGACTTGAGGCGAGGCGAGGCTGGAGACTTGAGGCGAGGCTGGAGGCTGGAGACTTGAGGCGAGGCGAGGCTGGAAGCTGGAGACTTGAGGCGAGGCGAGGCTGGAGGCTGGAGACTTGAGGCGAGGCGAGGCTGGAGGCTGGAGACTTGAGGCGAGGCGAGGCTGGAGGCTGGAGACTTGAGACGAGGCGAGGCTTGGCTCCTCCTGGGCAGGGCACGGATCTCCTGGGCAGGGCGCAGATCAGCACCCGACAGAGGCAAGGGACAGGAAGGGACAGAACCAACCCCAGGTAACGGCAAGACGGCCTGGCTTACCTGGGCAGAGGCAAGGGACTGGAAGGGACAGAACCAACCCCAGGTAACGGCAAGACGGCCTGGCTTACCTGGGCAGAGGCAAGGGACAGGAAAGGAGCTAGGTACAGGGTGGCTCCAGGACCAGACAGCAAGGCAAGGCAAGGCGAGACAGAACTTCAGGCGAGCCTAGAGTTACAGGCAAGGCAAGGCAAGGCAAGGCAAGGCAAGGCAAGGCAAGGCAAGGCAAGGCGAGACAGAACTTCAGGCGAGCCTAGAGTTACAGGCAAGGCAAGGCAAGGCAAGGCGAGACAGAACTTCAGGCGAGCCTAGAGTTACAGGCAAGGCAAGGCAAGGCAAGGCGAGACAGAACTTCAGGCGAGCCTAGAGTTACAGGCAAGGCAAGGCAAGGCAAGGCAAGGCGAGACAGAACTTCAGGCGAGCCTAGAGTTACAGGCAAGGCAAGGCGAGACAGAACTTCAGGCAAGGCAAGGCAAGGCAAGGCGAGACAGAACTTCAGGCAAGGCAAGGCAAGGCAAGGCAAGGCAAGACAGAACTTCAGGCGAGCCTAGAGTTACAGGCAAGGCAAGGCAAGGCAAGGCAAGGCAAGGCAAGGCAAGGCAAGGCAAGGCGAGACAGAACTTCAGGCGAGCCTAGAGTTACAGGCAAGGCAAGGCAAGGCAAGGCGAGACAGAACTTCAGGCGAGCCTAGAGTTACAGGCAAGGCAAGGCAAGGCAAGGCGAGACAGAACTTCAGGCGAGCCTAGAGTTACAGGCAAGGCAAGGCAAGGCAAGGCAAGGCGAGACAGAACTTCAGGCGAGCCTAGAGTTACAGGCAAGGCAAGGCAAGGCAAGGCGAGACAGAACTTCAGGCGAGCCTAGAGTTACAGGCAAGGCAAGGCAAGGCGAGACAGAACTTCAGGCGAGCCTAGAGTTACAGGCAAGGCAAGGCGAGACAGAACTTCAGGCAAGGCAAGGCAAGGCAAGGCGAGACAGAACTTCAGGCAAGGCAAGGCAAGGCAAGGCAAGGCAAGACAGAACTTCAGGCGAGCCTAGAGTTACAGGCAAGGCAAGGCAAGGCAAGGCAAGGCAAGGCAAGGCGAGACAGAACTTCAGGCGAGCCTAGAGTTACAGGCAAGGCAAGGCAAGGCAAGGCGAGACAGAACTTCAGGCAAGGCAAGGCAAGGCAAGGCAAGGCAAGGCAAGGCGAGACAGAACTTCAGGCGAGGCGAGGCGAGGCAAGGCGAGGCAAGGCTTCAGGCGAGAAAACAGAAGGCAGAGCAAGGGATACAAGGAGTAAGGACAAGAACAATCCAGCGGCCACACCCTGGTCTCTGGAGGTATTTATACAGCCAGCCCCAACTAGCATCAACTGACTCAGTTAGAGCTCAACAAGAACAGAAACAGGGCAGATAAGAAAACCTGGAGCAAGGGTTGGTGGACCGGACCATGAACTGGAATGCGGACTTAGTGGACCGGACTATGACAGATCAGTGTAGTTGAGTTGGGCTGAATGGCCTTTTTCCAGGCAGCATGATGCGGCAATTCAATAATTTTTTATTCCCTTCCCCTTTCTTGTATTGTAGACACTTAGATATGTCTTTTTTTAGGGAAGTCTTTCACTCTGAAATATTAACCCCATTTTCTCTGTGTGAGCACATTTTCTGATATGCTAAGCACTTAAAGTTTTTAATTCAGATTTCCTGGGTGCTCATTGTGGTAAAAGATCTGCCATGCTGGGTTTGACAGTTAATCAAAATCTGATCCAAGCACTTCCTCACTGCTGTCATGATGTTAGCCCAGCCACTCCCTAAGAAATGCTGGAGACTGATGGCTTGTAAATCCCATAAAATTGAGCTTTTAACAATATCTTGCTTTCAAAAATTGATAGCAATGCAAGTTGAATATAATTCAGACATCCCACCCTGCAAAAACTCATTTCAGGGAGGTAACACCATCAATTTACAGGAGACTTCCGGGAGAGGTGGGATGTCTGCAGTAGAGTAGCTCCTTAGCAGCTGGCCAGCTAGTTTAAATAACGTTAGCAATGCTAATGAACGAATGACACCAGTTAAACTCACCTCAACATGTCTTTTACAGTCTTAACCCACCATGGGCAATAGAAAAGTCACTGTTGCAAACAGTGCAGCGAGCAACACTGACATTATTTTGACCCCTATTAGGCAGGGGTACACTTTAGTGTAATCTGGGGTGACGTACGCTTTATATTTTTTTTGGAACACTCTGCCATGGCGTGCTCTCGCTCGCGCTCTCTCTCTCTCTCTCTCTCGTGGTCGCTCGCACGCTCTCAAGTGCTCTCGCACTCTCGCTCTCAAAAAAATTGATTTCCGTGATATTGTATACAATTTGCGGGCATCAGGGAGCCACTATTAATATGCGGGACACTCCCGGAACTTCCGGGAGAGGTGGGATGTCTGATAATTACTGCACTAAAAATTGCAACCACCCGCTCATAGGCGAAGGTTATACTGAGCAGTACCAACTTACTATTGAGGTGCAATTACTGTACTTAGAGCTGCAGGATTTTTTTATGAATCGAGCTCGTTTAGCCATTGATCTATTCCAGTTGGAAATTCATAAGGCATAGAGTTGGTTTGGGCTCCTATATATTCATTAATTGTTATCTCTTTTTTGATTTCTTTCCTATAATCTCTCACACAGCTGTCTTTCAGGATGCCATTACACGTCTTCCAATTGCCAACCTTTATATGTGACCTTAAAAAAAATGCCAGCCGTCTTTTTACTCAGAAGTAGAAGAGCTAAGACAGATGTTATCCTGACACAATATCCAAAAGCACTTACATTTTCCACTAAGGTTAATGTTTTATAACTAAGAGTTTGAACCATGGCTGACTTTCCTGCTGTCTGATTTAAGAGTGTGGAGGTTATTTATCATCCCCAAATGCTGACTTTAGCAAACTCAGTTAATAATGAGCTTCAACATAAGACTTCTAAAAATAAACAGTTTCACAATTGACAGAGAAAATAAAACTGAGATATGAAAGAAAAAGCCTACAAGAATGCTGAATGAAATAATAAAAAGTATGAAAAACATTATGTTTGCCTGCATCAACACCTACTACATGTTCCCATTTTCACTAAAATTACATTGGCCACTCCATTTTCAGCCTGCACTGCCATTCAATAAGATCAAAGTTCCATATTCATTATTGTCCTAACATTACAAAAGAGATTCAGTTTTGATATTAATATTCGCCTCATAAGCCATGTCTGGAAGAGAATTTGAAGTTCCCTCTACGCGTCTGTATGCAAAAATGCTTTCTGCCATAAACGCTAAGCAAACCACAAAATTACGTATATGTTCAACAGATCTGGCAACGTCTTGGAAAGAATGCTAAAATCTTAAATAAAAGACCTCCCATCAGAACTTTTCCTGACAAATCTCATCGACCTGAATTTTAAGTTCTTTTATTTCTCAATGAGTGCCTCCAATACCTCTTGTCTTTATTTCAGATTTCCACCATCTGCAGCTTTCTATGATTTTCACAACTCTTGAGCAACTGGTTGTGATATCCTATTTGTCTGTGCTACTTTACCTGTATCAACCCTCCTACATCCTTTATCATAAATGCCACAGTTCAGAATCAGGTTTATTATCACAGACATACCCTTAGTGGCCACTTTATTTGGTACAACTATACACAATAAAAACCATAAGAAAGCATAAGGAGCAGAATTAGATCATTTGGTCCATTGAGTCTGCTCTGCCATTTCATCATGACTGATTCATTTTCCACCTCAGCCCCAACCTCCTGCCTTCTCCCCATATCCATTCATGCCCTGACCAATCAAGAATCTAACAACCGCTACCCAATGACTTGGCCTCCATAGCCGCCTGTGGCAACAAATTCCACAGATCCACCAGTCACTGGCTAAAGAAATTCTTCCTCATCTCCATTCTAAAAGTACATCCCTCTATTTTGAGGATGCGTTCTCTGGTCTTAGACTCCCCCACCATAGAAAACACCTTCTGCACATCCACTCTATCAAGGCCTTTCAACATTTGATAGGTTTCTATTAGGCCGCTCCTCATTCTTCTGAATTCCGGGGAGTAGAGGCCCAGAGCCATCAAACACACCTTTCAATCCTGGAATCATTTTCGTGAACCTGCTGTAAACCCTCCCAATGTCAACACATCCTTTCTTAGAGAAGGGACCCAAAACTGCTCACAATATTCCAAGTGAGACCTCTCCAATGCTTTATAAAACCTCGACATTTCATCCTTACTTTTATATTCTGGTCCTCGCGAAAAGAATGCACTGTCTAGGAGAGCAGCATGCATCATCTCGGACCCCCATCACCGAGGCCATGCTCTCTTCTCGCTGCTGCCATCAGGAAAGATGTGCACGAGTCTCACGTCCCATACCACCAGGTTCAAGATCAGTTACTACTCCTCAGCTATCAGGCTCTTGAAGCAGAGAGGATAATGTCACTCGTCTTCACTCATCCAAACACTGAACAAATGGACTCACTTTCAAAGACTCTTCAGCACATATTCTGGATATTTATTGCTTATTTATTTATTTTGGTTTTTTTTCTTTTCATATTTGCATAGTTTAATGATTTTACATATAGACTGCTTGTCTGTCTTTGATCTATGTGTTTTTTCATTGATTCTTTTGTTTCTTTGTTTTTACTGTGAATGCCTGCAAGAAAATGAATCTCAGGGTAGTGTGTGTACTTTGTATTTTGATACATGTACTTTGATAATAAATTTACTTTGAACCTTTTCAGCCATTGAAGGATGTTGTGATTCATTATTAGACAACAAATGGAGAAGCGAAATGGATGTGTAGGATTCATGCAAGTTCGGAGCAAGACAGTAAATTTCACATGAGCATTCATTGAGGCAGTCAAGATGGAGATAAAAAATGCATAATTAATCTGATTCCACATAATCTGTCATTATAACTTAACATTTTATGCTTTGTATCGTTCTGGTGAATATCCAAGGACAGCACATCTTTCCTAAAGTGTGGAGCCCTGACTAATCTTAAATTCTTCTACCATTGATTTATTGGATATGGGTTTCACTGACAATTTCCACACTCTTCTTCAACTGAGACTTGCTCAGCAAATGAGTTAATCACAATGCTATCACAGGACGTAGAATATAGAATAGCATTTCGAAAAAGACACTGGCTGTCCACTCTGTCCATGCCTCTTATCATCTTAGTCACATCTTTCAAAGAGCCTCTTATCTTCCTTCACTCCAAAGAGAAAAGCCCTAGCTTACTCAGACTTTCCTCTCTAACACATCTTCTCTAATCCATGCACTTCTCTCTGAAGCTTCCACATCCTTCATGAGGCAATATAATACTCCATGTGTGGGCTAACCAGATACAGCTAGAAAACTTCCTTGCATCTCTTGAATTCAATCCCCTGAATAATGAAGGCAAACACACCATATGCCTTCTTAACCACCCTATCAACTTGTGCACAACCTTGAGTGATATATGGACAGGAACCCCCAAGATCTTTCTGTTCCTCTATATTGTTAAGAATCTTGCCATTAACCTTGTATTCTGCCTTAATGTACCTTCCAAACTGTGTATCACTTTACACTTTTCTGGATTGACCTCCATCTGTCAATTCTCAAACCAGCTCTGCTTTCTATCTATGTCTCTGACAACCTTCCACACTATCCACAACACAACCGACCTTCATATCATCTACAAACTTACTAACCCACCCTTCTACTTCCTCAACCAAGCCATAAGAATCACAATGAGTCGAGGTACCAGAACAGTTCCCTGCTGAATACCACTGGTCACTGACCTCCAGGCAGAATACACTCCATGTCTCTGCTTCTGTGGACAAACTAATTCTGAATCCACGCAGCCAAGTTTCCCTGGGTCCAATGCCTCCTGACTTTCTGAACGAGCTTTCCATGTGAAGCCTTGTCAAATACCTTACTAAAATCCATATTTACAGCTATAGGTGCAGAAAGAAGGTCTGGAAAATCATCGGGGACACCAGTCAACCCAACCATGAACTGTTTCAGCTGCTTCTGTCTGGCAAACGATATCGCAGCATTAAAGTCAGGACCTACAGACTACCGGATAGCTTCTTTCTACAAGCCATTAAACTTATAAATTCACATGTCTATACATTGTGACAAAGTCATAACGCTAAGATTTTTACTCCCTCAGATTATGGGATGGATGTAAAATTTAAATAAATGCAAATTCACATCCTGATTACCTTATAACTCTCAAGAGCCCTGCTTCCTGAACCATATGTATGCTTCCATCTTCCTCTAGTCAAAGTTAAAGTTCCTTTAAGCTGCCATATTTTCCCTGCCTTAATGGGACAAACCTATCCAGAACCCCATGCAAGTGCTCCCTAAATAATCTCCATATTCCTGCTGTACATTTCCCTGTGAATATCTGTTCTCAACTATGTTTCCAAATTCCTGCTAATTCCATCATAATTATTCCTCCCCTGATTAAATATTTTCCCATACTATCTGCTCCTTGTCCAAGACTGTGATAAAGGTCAGGCAGTTGCAGTCATTGTCTCCGAAATGCTCACCCACAGAGATATCTGACACCTGGCCAAGTTCAATGCCTAGTATTAGATCCAGTATGGCTCCTCCTCTAGTCACTCTACTCATATATTTTCTCAGGAATCTTTCCTGGATACCCCTAACAAATTCTGCCCCATCTAAGCCTCTTGCATTAAGGAGGGGCCAATCATGAGAACAACCTGGTTATTTTTTTGCACCTTTCCAGAATCTCCTCTTGCAGGATGTGAGAAGGCAGAGTGACCTGCAATCTGTAGTGATAGGGGAACAGACAGGGGGTTCTGTGGATGAGAGCTTAATTCCCAGATGGTATGTCATTTCCCAGCTACCAGGGTCAAGGACATCTTAGCATTCTTAAGTGGAAGGATGAGCAGCCAGAGGTCATGGTCCACATCCGTACCAATGACATGGGTAAGAGGGGTGACAAGCCCTGTAAAGTGAGTTCGGGAGTTAGGTGCTAAGTTAAAGGACAAGATCTCCAGAATTATAATCTCATGATTGCTACCCATGCCACATTCTAATGAGGTCAGAAATAGGAAGATCATACAAATTAACATGAGGTTAATGAGATGGTGCAAGGGAGAATGTTTCAGATTTCTGGATCATTGGACTCTCTTCCAGGGAAGGTGGGACCCGTACAGAAGGGGGACTAATATCCCAGCAGGAAGGATTGCATGTGCTGTATGGTGGTGGGGGATTCTGCAGGGGATGGGAACCAGAGTGCCAGAACAGATAGTGGAGTGGTGGTGGAGAAAGATGTTGTTAAGCCTACTTACAAAGTCAGCAGTCAAAAGGTTGAGCAAAGTGGGGCTAATGTTCTGAGCTGCAGATATTTCAGTGCAAGGAGTATTGCAGATGAGTTTAGGGCATGACAGACCGGAGAGCTTATCTACTGAGGCTTTATGGATAGAATTGAGGAATAAGAAAAGTATGACCACATTAATGGGATTATATTATAGACTGCCCAACAGTCTGTAGTATTTGGAGGAGTAAATTTGTAGGGATATCACAGTCTGTTGTAAGAAACATAAGGTTGTGATAGTAGGTGATTGTAACTTTCCACATATTAACTTGAACTCCCATACTGTAAAATGGCTGGATGAGAAAGTTTCCTTATAAGTATCTAGAAGTCCCAACCAGAGAAGGTGCAATACTAGATCTTCTATTGGGAGTGAAACAAGACAGGTGACAGGAGATAGTGTAGGGGAACACTTTGCATCTAGTGAAAATAATGCCATTAGTTTCAAGGAAATTATGGAAAAAAGATAGGCCTGGTCCTTTGGTTAAGATTCTTAATCAGAAAAAGGCTAGTTTTGATGATATCAGAAAGGATCTGGCCAGAATGGATTGAAACAGGTGGTTTTCTCGTAAAGGTGTACTCGGTAAGTGGGAGGCCTTCAAAAGTGAAATTTTAGGAGTACAGAGCTTATATGTTCATGTCAAAATAAAATGCAAGGGTAACAGGTTTAGGGAAGCTTGGTTTTCAAGTGATATTCTGGCCCTGGTTAAGAAAAAGAAGGATGTGCATAACAGTCAGGAACAATTGAGGTACTTGAGGTGTATAAGAAATGCAAGAGGATCCTTAAGAAGGAAATCAGGAAGGCTAAAAGAAGACATGAGTTTGCTCTAGCAGACAAGGTGAGGGAAATTCCTAAGGGCTTTGACAGATATATTAAGAGCAAAAGGACTGCAAGGGACAAAATTTGTCTTTTGGAAGATCTATGGCAATCTATGCATGGAGCTGAAAGAGGTGGAGGAGGTCTGAAATAGATTTTTTGCATCTGTATTTACTCAGGAGACAGTGAGGACTTAAACCGTAAACAGTTTACAGGGGAGGAGGTGTTTGCTGCCTTGCAACAAATTAGGATGAATAAATTCCCAAGGACTGACAAGGTGTTCCTTCAGACCTAGTGGGAGGCAAGTGCAGAAATTGCAGCGATATTTAAAACATCCTTAGCCACATGTAAGATACCGAAGGATAGGAGGAAAGTTAATGTTGTTCTATTATTTAAGGAAGGGTCTAACAGTAAGTCAGGAAATTATAGTCTGGTGAGCCTGACATTAGTAGTAGGAAAATAGTTGGAAAGTCTTCTTAGGGATCAGATATGTAAATATTTGGATAGACAGATTGGATTGTCTGATTAGGGGTAATCAACATGGCTTTGTGCATGGTAAGTCATGTCGAACCAATCTTGTAAAGTTTTTTGAGAAATTTACCTGGAAAGTTGATAAAGACCAGGCAGTAAATGCTGTCTACATGGACATTAGCACGGTCTTTAAGAAGGTCCTACAGGGGAGATTGGTCAAGAAAGTTCAGTTACTTGGCATTCAAAATGAGATAGTAATTGGATTAGACATTATCTTCGCAGAAGAAGCCAAAGAGTGTTAGTAGATTGCTGCTTCTCAGAAGACCTGTCAATAGTTGTGCGCCACAGGGATCAGTGCTAGGTCCAAAGTTGTTTGTCATCTACGTCGATGAGCTGGATGATAATGTATTAAACAGGATTAGTAAATTTGCGATGACATAAAGATCGGGGATGTAGTGGACTGCAAGGAAGACTATCAGAGCTTGCAGTGGGATATGGACAGGCTAGTGAAATGGGCTGAAAAATGGCAGATGGAATTTAATGAAGACAAGTGTGAGCTATTGCACTTTGAGAAGACCAACCAGGGTAGATCTTACATGGTGAGCAGTAGAGCACTGAGGAGTGTGGTAAAACAGAGGGATCGGGGATACAGATCCATACCTACTCGAAAGTTCCATCATAGGAAGATAGGGTCATAAAGAAAGCATTTTGCACTTTGGCCTTCATAAACCAATGTAAACATAGAAAACCTACAGCACAATACAGGCCAACCAATGTAGTGAGTACAGGAGTTGGGATGTTAGGTTGAAGTTGTATAAGACATTGGTGAGGCCAAATTTGGTGTATTGTGTCCAGATTTGGTCAGGAAAGATGTAAATAAAATTGAAAGAGTGCAGAGAAAATTTACAAGGATGTTGCTGAGACTTGAGGACCTGAGTTGTAGGGAAAGGTTGAATCGGTTAGGATGTTCTTCTCTAGAAGATAGAAGAGATGAGGGGAGATTTGATAGAGGCATACAAAATTATGAGGGGTATAGATAGGATAAATACAAACAAATTTTTTTTACTGAAGTTGGTAGATGCTAGAACCAGAAGTCGTGGGTTAATGGTGAAAGGTGAAATGTTTAAGCGGAACATGAGGGGATTTTTTTTTCACCCAGAAGGTGGTCAGAGTGTTGCCAGCTGAAGTGTTGGATGTGAGTTCAATTTCAACATTTAAGAGAAATTTGGATAGGTAGATGAATGGAAGGGGTATGGAGGGCTATGGTCTGGGTGCAGGTCAAATAGGACTAGGTGTTGTGTTCGTTATGAGGGAGAGTGCAGATCACACACCAGCACTGTAGCATGCAGGCTATTCAACTGAACTTTATTGATAGCACTGTTTGTACAATATGTGAACTCCTCCTTTGAGGGGGTGGCTAACTGAGCAGGACAGGATTAACCCATTAACTACCATAACATCTCCCCTTCTTGAGAAAAACTAGATATGTACTTCTTGTCTGTAGAAGCGCATTGAAATTATAGTCACTGAAATTGAGCAATTCAGTTGACTTTACCCATAGCACATAACTTATGCTCCTAACATAAATAAAATAGAATTTTAACTGGCTTTCTCTTTGTTTTTAATTGCCTCTCACTCTCCTTACTTTCCTCGTTTTTCACCAATTCTTTTTTTAAGAACAGTTTTATTTTGTGAAATATTTTCAATATTAGAACGCTTTTTAAGAAAACACTAAATCTAATGGAGGTCAGGATCGAATAACGGAGCACACTGGCAAAGTGAGAGGAGTATTCTGCCTCTTTAGTCACTTGCCCTAAGCATTAGGCTCTGGAGTATATCTCCAGTCCTCCTCAGAGGATCAGAGGTGGAGACGGTTAACAACTTTAAGTTCCTTGCTGTTAACTATTTCAGAGGACCTGTCCTGGGCCCAACACATAAGTACAATTGTGAGGAAAGGAGTCTGTGGAGATTCGGCATGATATCTAAGACTTTGACAAACTTCTATAGATATATAGTAGAGAGTGTCTTGCCTGGCTGCATCACAGCCTGGTATTAATACACCAATGCCTTTGAATGGAAAATCCTACAACAGGTAAGTAGATTCAGCCCAGTAAATCAGAGGTAAAGCCTTCCCAACCATTGACCACATCTACATGAAACACTGTCATAGGAAAGCAGAATCCATCATCAGAGATCCCCACCACCCAGGACATGCCTTTTCTTGTTGCTGCTACCACGTAGAAGGTACAAGAGCCTCAGGACTCACACCACCAGGTTTAAGAACAGTTACTACCCCTCAACCACCAGGCTCCCAAACAAAAGGAGATAACTGTTTTCACTTGTCCATCCGTTGAAGTGTCCCTACAACCAATGATCTCACTTTAAGGACTCTTTGTCTTATTAATTCATGTTCTCATTATTTATTGTTATTTATTTATATTTGCATTTGCACAGTTTGTTGTCTTCTGCACTCTAGTTGATCTTTCACTGATCCTTTTATAGTTACTATTCTACAGATTTGCTAAATATATCCACAAGAAAATGAATCTCAGCATTGAATGTGTTGACATACATGTACGTTGATAATAAAATTTTTTGAACTCTGAACTCTGGTGGCACAGATGAGCAACCACATCTGGTGTAGGTTCCTGAAAGCAGTGGAACAGACGGAGATTCTTGACCAGGTGCAACCACCTCAGGTAAGTGGTCTTGTCATAAGCATCTGGCCACTCTAAATCTTCCTCTGGCTTTTGTGGATGGCATAGGATTACACGCCTGTTCTGCCTGATTTCACGTTGTGATGTTCCGATCACAAATGATCATGGTGCATGCTGCCAGAATATTGTTCTTTTGGTGAATTGGTCTGAAACACAGAAGGAGCTTCATCACTCCTGAGCAGTGACAAAGAATTTGCTCCGTGTCTGAGATCAAACATGCTCTTCATTGTCTCATGCTGTGTTGTCTCAAAATTTCTCACTTTGTCTGTCCAGTAAGTAAGGTTGGAGAGGGGAAGGAAGAATGGGTAGGCTTGTTCTCAGTCTTCGATCCTTTGACGGCTCTGATGGACTGCAGCCATCCGCAAAAAGTGTGGAGCGATAAGCTACAGTGCTTTGTTGGGGTCCTTTGCATTCAATAGGAGACTCTGAACAGTTTGCACCGCTCTTCCCACTTCTCCATTTCTCTATGGCTACTGTGGACTGCTTGTCAGATGTTTGAGCACAAAGACCCTAGCAAAGGCTTTAAATTCTGAGCAGTTGAATCGTGGACCATTGTCCGACAGAAGTATCCTTGGTATTCCATGATGAGCAAATACAGTTTTCAGGTGCTTTATAACTCTTGCTGAGGATATAGAGGACAGCTTGGACACCTCAACATTCCATGAATAGTAATCCACAGTGAGAAGATATTTGTCTCTTTTCAGCACAAAAGTGTCTGTGTTTGCAATTTGCCATGGAAAATCTGGGAATTCTGTGGGACAGAGAGGCTCAGCATGATTTTTGTGCAGTTGTCTGCATGCTTCACATTGTTTTACATAATCTCCCAGTGGTGAATGCAGACCAGGCCAATACATGTACTGCTTTGCCCTTAGGCAACATGTTTCGATGCCTTGATGTCCTCAGAGAATTTGACTGAAGATTTTGGCATGCATAGAAGCAGGAATGACGAGTCTGGAGCCCTTTAGACCATAAGACCAAAAGACATAGGAGCAGAATTAGGCCATTCAGCCCATAGAGTCTGCTCCACCATTCCATCATGGCTGATCCCAGATCCCACTCAACCTCATACACCTGCCTTCTCGCCATATCCTTTGATGCCCTGACTGATCAGGAAACTATCAACTTTCATTTTAAATATACCCACGGACTTGGCCTCTTCCACAGTCTATGGCAGACCATTCCACAGATTGACTATTCTCTGGAAAAACAATTCCTCCTTACCTCTGTTCTAAAAGGTCATCCCTTAGTTCTGGATACCCCCACCATAGGAAACATCCTCTCCACATCCACCTTATCTAGTCCTTTCAACATTTAGTAGTTCCAATGAGATCCCCCCGCTTTCTTCTAAATTCCAGTGAGTACAGGCCCAAAGCTGCCAAACACTCCTCATATGAACAACCCCTTTATTCGCGGAATAATCCTCATGAATCTCCTCTGGACTCTTTCCAATGACAACACATCTTTTCTGAGATATCAGGCCCAAAACTGTTGATACTACCCCAAGTGTGGCCTGACTAGTGTCTTATAAAACCTTAGCATTATCTCCTTGCTTTTATATTCTATTCCCCTTGAAATAAATGCCAACATTGCATTTGCCTTCTTTACCACAGACTCAACCTGTAAATCAATCTTCTGAGAGTCTTGCATGAGGACTCATTAGTCCCTCTGCACCTCTGATGTTTGAATTTTCTCCCCATTTAGATAATAGTCTGCACTATTGTTCCTTTTACCAAAATATCTTATCATATATTTCCCAACACTGTATTCCATCTGCCACTTTTTTTGCCCATTCTTCCAATTTGTCTAAGTCCTGCTGCAATCTCATTGCTTTCTCAGCACGATCTACTCCTCCATTTATCTTCATATCATCCTCAAACTTTGCCACAAAGACATCAATTCCATTATCTAAATCATTGACAAACAATGTGAAAAGTAGCAGTCCCAATACAGACCCCTGAGGAACACCACTAGTCACTGGCAGCCAACCAGAAAAGGCCCCCTTTATTCCCACTTGCTACCTCCTGCCTGTTAGCCATTCCTGTATCCATGCCGGTATCTTTCCTGTAACAACTTTCCTGTAGGATTTATTTTGTTAAGCAGCTTCATGTGTGGCACTTAATCAAATGCCTTTTGACAATCCAAGTAAATGACATCCACTGGCTCTCCTTTATCCACCCTGCTTGTTACTTCCTCAAAGAACTAACAGATTCGTCAGGCAAGATTCCCTTTTACAGAAACCATACTGGCTTTAACATTTTATCATTAGTCTCCAAGTACCCTGAAACCACAACCTTAATAATAGACTCCAACATGTTCCCAACCACTGAGGTTAGGCTAACTGGCCAATAATGTCCTTTCTTTTGTGTTCATCCTTCTTAAAGAGGGAAGTGACATTTGCAATCTTCCAGTCCTCCAGGACCATGCCAGAATCAAGTAATTCTTGAAAGATCATGACCAATACATCCGTTATCCCTTCAGCAGCTTCTCTCAGGACTCTGGGATGTTGTCCATCTGGTCCAGAGAACTCATCCACTTTCAGACCTTTGAGTTTGCCTAGCACTTTTTCCTTTGTAATAGCAATGACACTCACTCCTGCTCCCTGACACTCACGGACCTCTGGCACACTGCTAGTGTCTTCCACGATGAAGACTCTTTGTCCCTCATTACTACCTTACCTGTATAATTTTCCAGTGGTCCAATGTCAACTCTTACCTCCCTTTTACTCTTTATATAACTGAAAAAACTTTTAGTATCCTGCTTTATATTATTGGCTAGTTTGCCTTCATATTTAATCTTTTCCCCTTCTTTTTGCTTTTTAGTTGCCTTTTGTTGGATCATCTAACTTCCCACTCACTTTTATTACCTTATATGCCCTTTCCTTGGCTTTTATGCAATCAGCTTCAAATTGCCTATCCTGCCATTTGAAAACAACTTCCTCTGTGGGACCTATCTATCCTGTGCCTTGTGAACTATTCCCAGAAACTTCAGCCATCTCTGCTCTGCCCAGCAGTATTCACACCACCCCCCCCCCCCCCACCAATCCACCTGGGCAAGCTCCTCTCTCATTCCTCTGTAATTCCTTTTATCCCATTGCAATACTGATACCTGTGACTTATGTTTCTCCCTCACAAACTGCAGGATGAATCCAATCATATTATGATCACTGCCTCCTGCGGGTTCCTTTACGTTAAGCTTTCTAATAAGATCTGGATTATTACACAACACCCAATCTAAGATAGCCTTTCCCAAATAAGGCACTAGCACAATCAGCTCTAAAAAGCCATCTTAGGAGTATTCAACAAATTTCCTTTCTTGTGATTTGGCACCAACTTGATTTTCTAAATCCCCTTACATATTGATGTCCCCCATTACAACTGTGACGTTACCCTTATTACGTGCCTTTCCCAGGTCACTTTGCAATCTTGACCCCACATCTTGGCTACTATTTGGAGGTCTATATATGATTCCCATAATGGTTTCTTTACCCTTGCAGTTTCTTAACTCCACCCACAAAGATTCAACATTCTCTAACCCTCTGTCAACTCTTTCTAAAGATGTAATTCCATCCCTTACAACAGAGCCACACCACCACCAATGCCTTCCTGCCTGTCCTTTCAATACAAAGTATATCCTTTGATGTTCAGCACCCAACTCTGGTCTTCTTTCAGCCACGACTCAGTGATGCCCACAACGTCATACCGACCAATCTGTGATTGCGTCATGAGTTCATCCACCTTATTCAGAATGCTAAACACATTTAAATAAGCTCCTTCAGTACTGCATTCTTCACCCTTTTGAATTTTGCCTCTGTGGTACAATTTCTTTGTTCTGTCTGCATTTGTACCCAATCATTGTCTTACCCTTCCTTACATTCATGTTATACCCATCATCTACTTGTAAACCTGCTGGCTCATCCTCAGCTCTATCATACTGGTTTCCATTCCCCTGCCATATTATTTTAAACCACTCCCAACAGCTCCAGTAAATCTGCCTGCAAGAATATTGGTCCCCTTCGGATTCAGGTGCAACCTGTCCCTTTTGTACAGGACACACCTGCCCCAGAAGAGGTCCCAATTATCCAGAAATCTGAATCCCTGCCCCCCTGCTCCAATTCTTCAGCCATGTATTTATCTGCCACGTCATTCTATTCCTCTCCTCACTGTCACATGGCATGGCCAGCAATCCTGAGATTACTACCCTCAATGTCCTGCTTCTTAGCTTCCTTCATAACTTCCTGTATTCTGTTTTCAGGATCTCCTCTCTTTTCCTACCTATGTCATTGGTACCAATATGTACCACGACTTCTGGCTGCTCACCCTCCCTTATCGGGATATTGTGGGTGCAAACCATCAAGAATGATGAGTATGTCTCTTTCAAGCCAGTAAATCTGGGTTCATGAGCTCCTTCTGGAACAGCTGGACATCCATGCTCAGAGTATTGCATGACCTTGCTGCAGATCTGGTCCTTTTTCAACTCAGTGTGAACATTCTCTAATATTGCAGGAAAACTTTCACGCACCTGAGCTAAGTAGATGTTGGGATCTTCCATGAGGGCAGAGTCAGCTTCTGTCCACTCACTTTTGCGTGCCATCCTCAACAGAGTGGCTGGTGTTGTGAAAGATTTGCCAGGGATATGTTCAATGTCATAAAAGTATATCAGCCTCATTCTGAACCTTCACAGACGTGGAGGCAAGTCATCCGAGCTTTCGAGCTGAGGAGGCTGACAAGTGGCTTGAGGTCTGTTTCAAGTAGGAATTTAGTGCCTGAAGCATTCACAAGCCCACATGAAAGCCAGCATCTCCTTTTTGATTTGGTGTAATGGAGTAGTAGTCAGTGCTCTTGATGCATATGCCACCAGTTTCGATACACCACTGCAGTCTTGCATGTGCACTCCCCCTAGGCCAAAGAAGAAAGCATCTGCTGAGACCTTGGTTGCTTTGTTTGGATCAAAGAATGCCAATGTTGGCAGAAAGTGACTTCTCCTGAAGTGCATCCCGGGTCCAAATGGTTCTCCAAGGAAAGAGGTCACATAATGGCTTTGTTTTCTCTGCCAAGTCTGGAATGAGTTTTCCCAGTTGCTTTACCATGCCAAGGAAACTGTGGATCTCAGATACGTTCGTAGGTTGTGCCACGTTCCAAACTCCTGCCAGTTTGTCTGAATCTGGTTGCACTCACTCTGGGGACAGTTGGTGGCTTAAAGTTTTCACCCCCAACTTTACAAATTCACATTTATTTTTGTTCAGGGTGATTCCAGCCTGTTACAGTTTATCAAAGGAAGCTTCCACTTTTGTCATGTTCCTCACTTGAGCCTCTGAAGATCATCCATATGGCAGACTACTCCTTTCAGTCCCTCCAAAATTTGGTTCATTCTCATCTGAAAGAGTTCAGGGGCTGATAAAGATGCCAAAAGGGAGTTTCTTGAATGCATAGCATTCACATGGTGTAATAAAGGGTTGTGAGCCGCTGTGACTCAGAGGCTAAACAGTCTGCCAGAACCCTGAGTTTGCATCTGGTTTGATGAGGAACTTTGCCCCACCCAACATACCCAATGTGTGCTCAACAGAGGGGAGAATAAACTTCTTCCGCCTCACTGCATTATTCAATTCTGCTGGATCAACACAGATCGTCACTGTGTCATCAGTAGGTCCTTTCACTTTAGTTATGGCATCAAGTGCCTCCATTCTCTCAAGTTCAGCTTTGACTTTGTTCATCAATGGGATTGGTGCCTCATTGCCTCATTGTGGTCAGAGAGTAGGGCATCACTCCTGACCTCAGTTGAATAAGGTACTCTTCGTTTAGTACCCCCAGGCCTGTGAACAACTCCCAGTACTTCTTCTGCCACTGAACATGGTTTAGTGAATCCACCCATGCAATGATGTTCAGCTTCTCAATGGTGTGTCGTCCCAGTAGAGATGGGAAGAGATTCTGAACAACATAGACATCCTTTTTTTCATGAATGGTAGTAGGAAGCTTCTGTTTCCCTGGCTCCTTGAGTAGTTTTGTGGACAGACATTTGGGAATGGCTGTGACATCTGCTACAGTGTCCATTGTAAATGCCACTGCCTCATCTTGCAACTGAAACATTGTACATTAGTCTTGTCTATTTGAATCTAGAACCCCAAGGAAAGCTCTCTCTTTGTCTGAAACATGGTCGTCTTTGAAGTCCTGAAGATCAAGTGACTCTGATTTTTATAATGGCCAACTCTATTGCACTGGTGGTATTTCACTTCTTTTACTGGATAGAGCTCTTTGATGTGGAATGAAGACTTGCCACATCTCCTGCAGCTGGACATTTTACTTGCTGGTTGTTTCGCTTGTCTGTTTTATTTGAACTGAGCTCTACTCTCACCTCTTCCTGAAGTCTTTATGACTGCACTTTGTACCCTTCTTTTTGTGCAGCTTCTAACTTTACTTCACCATCATGTTCATGCCTGAGTTCTGCCTGTTGCTGACAAACATTGTCTGACTATAGTAACAGCTTTCTCTAGTGTGAGATTTGCCTGCAACTGAAGTCTCTCTGACAATTTTGTGTCTAGTAACCTGACAACAATCCTGTCTCTAATGAGCTCATCTCTCAGATTCCCATATGCACAGTGATTTGACAGTTCTGTGATTAAGTTAGTTGCCTTTCATCCAGCTTCTCTTTTTTGGAGTTGAACTTTGCCCTCTCATATATTACATTTCACTTTCTTGTGAAATATTCTTTGAATTTGTTCTTTCTGCATTGTTTTATTCTCTTTTCTCTAAGATCTGTCGGTCCTAATCCACCCATGATCTCATCTGCTTTGTCACCCATGCAGTATATCAGTGTGCTTACTTGATGCTCTTCTGAAGCCTGAGTGAGATTGCTTGTAACCCTAAATCTCTCAAAATGTCTGAGCCATCTCTCAAAGTCCCCTGGTTTAGAGAAATCAGATATCTCAGGGGGTTTTATTTGTTAAGGAGGTACTGCAAGAATTTGCCCCATTTTCCAGTTTGTTTTTTTATTAATTTATTTATTTGGACTACGCAAGTCTTTTTTCTCTCCCTGGGAGTTTGACTCACTTCTCTGCTGTGTCTGTGTACTTCCCCAGGCTAGGGGCCCACAGATTACCACAGTGTATCTACTTTTGGGTGCAACTTGAAGGCATTGCCTAGCAACCATGGCCAATTCTCAGCTCAGTTAGCAAACTAGCATCAGCAGTTTAGCTTGATAAGTCTCCGGACATCTTTTGTAAGTATATGCAAACAAGAACAGTTTTACTGTAAATTCTCTCTCGTTGGGGATCTCACTTGGTCTGCAGCACAAATACATCAACAGCCAACCACTTCTAACACCATGTTGTGTTTGTTATGTGGGAGAGTGCAGAGCACACCAGGATGGCAGTGAATGTAGCTAAATTAGTTGTTAAATTATATTGGCTGTTAATCAGTCAGAAGAGGAACAAATATCAAATTCAGCTTTTAAGACCATTGAGCAGTTAAATCTTGCATAAAATAAAACCAAAGTGTCCAGGCATCTGGGAAGACTTGACTCTCAACATAGTTAGGCTTTGCAGAACAGCAATCAACGAAGAATGCAAAGCTACCAAGCCAAAACCAACAGAATGCAATTAAATAAATATTCAAACAACGTACTACTCCATTCAAAGAAAGCATTGAGCAATGTGTCTAGGCCAACCACAAAAGCAAGTAAGGCGGATGATGAAAAGAATTGAGTAAGTTCATATCCAAAACCCACTCAAAATTACACTGGCAAGGAGGCAATTGTTGAAACTGTTCACTGTGAAATTCATATGAAGTTTTGCAAAAATATGGAACAGACTTCCCAGTAATAGAGATGAAAATTTTTTAATGGTTCCAAAACAATTGGATACAGCAATTGGCAGATGCGAGATTAGATGTCTTTCTTTAAGGATGAACAAAGTGGGCTGTGATTTTACTCACTGACGGATCAACCATTTCTGTGTGATCCAGTTTTTAAACTGGTGTCTAGCAATTTTAAAAAAACAGTTGAGATAAATACAAAAAGTAATATAGATAGCAAACAGAATTATCTCCTTTGTCCCTACGTAAATTAGTAGTACGAAGATGAGGCAAGAATTGAGGGGGCAAAATGAAACACGTATATAAATTATTCATGATGTAACTGAATGGCAGAACAGGATTTGTCAATCTGAATGGTCTACTTTTCTTTATTCAACATCAATTTGCATAGTAAGCATAATGAAGCATTTTGGCACATGGCATAATTTTAAATAAGCAGTTAATCTGAGTGGCATAAAGTCAATTAGGTCAGATGGCAGGTAAACTTTTATGATGTACCTTGAAGAAGAACTGAAGAAGTTTCAACAAAGAATGCCTAATTTAAAGATCTTAGCAAATGAATGTTTAAAGTCAAGAGTTTTGAATGAACAGCACTTATTTCTAATAGAATTCTGGGCTTGGGGGAAATGCAGCTGAAATTGGAAAAACGTGGGATAGTTGCCATGTTTTGTGTGGGGAAGTCCTGTTTCGTAAATCTGCCTTTTTAGACGAGTTAACGAAGTGAACCCTGCTATAATGACCACTCCGTGGCTATTCTTCAGGCAAAATAGGTACGTGCATGTAATGCAGGTGTTTTCATTGATTGTGTAAGCTTCTACTCCGTCAAAGGTAAACAAATGTATCACCACAAAAAGATGATGCATGCAGGTCTGTAGTGAACTGCTGCTGGGTGCCAAGATGCCCTCAACGTCTCTGAATTCTCAAGATGCAGCTGTACTAGCTGGTTGTCGAGCTAAAGTATATGTAGTAAAGCTATCTTGCAGCCTCTCGCTATCACCACACAGTAGAGAGTACTGGGACTGCCTGGCTTGCAAGGGACAGAACCCACAGACCCTCATAAGGTAAGAAGGATAAATGAGAGGCAGCCAGTCGAGCAGAGAAAATACACGTTACAGCTCTCGTTATGGCAAAGTTGAGTTGGGCACCGTCAATCCAGGAAATCAGTATATACTGTTTTATTAGTTCAACTCAAAAGTATCCCCACAACAGCTACTGTATATATGCTTGTTTTAACGCCCCATCCAAATGCTTGACATCAGTTCATCCTTCAACATAAGTGAAATAGCTTTACATATATCAAAAACTTAGCAGAGTACAAGCAAACATTAAACTTGTAAAACACACATAAGCAACCCCGTACTTATGTAGCAGATCTTTACTGATGCTCTTCTACATGTTTCCAAATGATACAACTGCTGTAGCTTTATTTGAGACAGAAGAAGACTGCTTTGAATCTGACAGCTCGGGTGCTCTAGACTGAATTCCTCATGGATTTGAAGCCATGCATTGCTTGATCTGCATCCAATGTAGAGGTAGGTAACCGTCGGATGTGGGACATCAAGTAGGGTACTGAGGGGACTGTGTTAGCTGAGAACGAGTTGAGCCTTCACTTTTTGTCCACATTCCCCATCCGTTCTTATGGGCTGCTTACACGTCCCTGCCAGCAATCTCCCAATTTATGAGAAGTGACCCAGCTTTTCCAGTGTCTCAAAGTGGATCATTATTATTGGGAGGCCATACTGTGCAGCAACATGGCACACAACAAATGAATGATACTCTGCAGCAAGATCAGTACGATCTCAAGGCCACACTATCCTAAGTCGCTCTCATCATTATCAGACCTTTTATCAACAGCATGCAGATCAGTCCTCTTTTTGAAACTGCAACTTGACTTCTTATCTTTTTTTTCTTGCTTGTGCAATCCATTTACTTTTGTCTGCCTGACATGCTCTTTGTATGTGTCCTACCTTGTTGCATTTTCTGCACATTTCAACTTTATATTTGTGTTGGTCTGGTGTATGTGACCCCTGCCGCAGTGGTAACACAACTTGTTTGGCCTAGCTGGTTTTTATTTAGACACTGCCATTTTGTTCACACGCACTCTCATTCCTGACTGACTACAACTCAGTTGTGTCTCTGTCTGCTGTTTACATGAATACAGCTATTTCAACTGCTCTTTTAAATGTAAGTTGTGATTCAGTTAGGAGCTATTTTTGAATGCTTTCTTGCAAGATTCCACAAACTAAACAATCTCTCAGTGCATCATTAAGCCCATCACTGAACTGACAATCCTCAGATAATTTCTTCAATTCTAAATTACACCTCCGCATGCTTCCTACAAAAATGAATCACCTCATATTAAGATGCAGTTGTCATACATCTGCCTATCTCCTATTGCAATCTATCACTATCCTCTTCACAGTACTACTCAATTTTGTGTCACATCTGAAAATTTAGAAACTGCATCTCGCCCCTGTCCCCCATCCTTTCATCGGATCATTAATATTAACTTAAGAAGAAGCAATGTCTCTAGTCCTTGAGAATGTCACCATTCACCTTCCTACTGCATAAAAACAACCACTGACCACATTAAAACTGAATAGTGCACTGCAGAGACAAGCAAGTGTAAACTGTGATGTGATGAAATCTTACCTTCATTGGGAGTTGGGATACTATAGGATGCAGATGAACATGGAATACTTTTTCTTTCCAGGTTCAGCTTGCTGCTAGAAGTTCATATGTACACCTTGCATGGATTCCTTCTTCGGACAACCCTAGCCACATTTTCTTAATTCTGGCAGCAGTTTTTTCTTTTCTTTACTGGGGTCATAATCTACTTCCTCGTCCTAACTATACACAATTGTTTCAAGGAACTCTTTTGGATGCAGATTTTCCTTCTCCGATTCTCTTCCTTAACCACTTCAAAACTAAAATGTAAAAATGTAGAAATGAAACACAATTAGGCCAATTGGCTCCATGGACCTACTCTGCAATTCAATAGGACCATGGGTGATTTTTTAAACCTCAAATCCACTTATCTGAACTAGCCTCCTTTCCCTTGATTTCTCCTCATGTCCAAAAATCTATTGACCTTTTAAGTAGTAAAGCTGAATGATACAAGTCCACATCACACCATCTCACAAAATTTTGACATTGAATTCTAACAAGGCAACTATGGAAATGTACTTGTAGTAACAAAATGACATACTTTCTGCAACAAAATTGAACCTGGATTATACCAGCGTGTTTTGCTAATAGTGTTCATGCAACATTATGGGATGGAACCTGAGTACTTGACAAACTGCAGAAAGATAAGTAGGTTCAGTTACTGGAAGAATGTGAAGTACTCTGGATAAGCATATGAATGGAACACACCCTGTCCTTGAACAGGTGTAGTTTGCTAACATTTGTGTATAAAGGAGTGATGTCTGCTTTCTTCAAAGCTATCGCTGGCACCTCTGTGGTGCTAGACTTCCCTTGCTGCAAGTAAAATAAACACGCTTATGATTGATCCACTCTGAGTTAATTATTGTTTGTTATAAGACATAGTGAAAAGTTGCTTGTCACATTTCAACTGAAATTGTATATTCACAACATCTGCTGTCATTTGTTTGGACAATCAAAGTAATTTTCTGCTATAAGTTTTCCGTTGCTAGAAAAATAGAAGAAGGGGATGGTAGATAAAGTTGGGTGTGACATTATAGTGCCTCCTCCACCATCATGTGGATACTTTTAAATTGAAGAAAGATATAGTGATTTCAATTTTACAAGAAAGGAACCCTGACACCAAAGCCAAATACAGTTGACATATCCATCTGAGAAATTGCAGCCTCTCTGACCATGATGGTACAGCAGTCAACACTCCCACATCACAGTGCCAACAAACCTGGATTTGAAACTTACTTTGGTTGCTATCTTGGTGGAAGTAAGGGGCATGAGTAGAGGGACCTTGTGTTGGAGGAGGCAGTATAACGTCACACCCAGAACTTTATCTACCATCCTCTTCTATCTTTCTAGCAATGGAAAACTTATAGCAGAACATTACTTCGATTGTCCAATTTTTAAGTTACAAAGCTGGAGGGAAATAAGGACTGGGGGATTTAGATAGATGAAACTGCACTCCTGTGAGAGGCATGAACCAGAGGGGATGAACAGCCTTTTTTTTTATTTTACAGTATTTAAAATTTCACAGACTAAATCTGGACTATGGATGTAGCCCAATCACCTATGATTTGTGAGACGAAAGCTCTGGGAGAGAGAGGTGAGAGAAAGATAAATGTTTGATAACCTCTGCTGTTCACAACACCATCATGAATTACCTTCAGAAGGCCCTTGCTGCTATGTTCGACAGTTCTGAGAGGCATATGAGCCTGAGGAAGTTACGATGGTTCTCAAGCAGCTGTATAATCTCCATTGTTGGTCTGTGGTTGTGTCCTCCCTGTAGGTGAGACTGTCACTGATGGATAGGAATCAGCAGCCAGGAAAGTGTACAGTGACATACGCCAAACTCCATAAAGAGCGATAATGCCATAGTAGGTTAAAGCCAAGCAACTACTAACTCACGAGGCAGAGAGTTTGTTTAATAGTCCGGTTTGACTTTGTGACATTTCAAACAAAGTTTAAATTTGCATTCATACAGCACAAAACCTTTGCAGAATTCCTCATAGAGTCATAGAGAAGAACAGCACAGAAACAGGCCCTTCATCCCATCTGGTGCATGCCAAAACCCTTTAAAATACCTCCCCTCCATTGACCTGCACCAGGACCATAGCCCTCCATATCCCGACTATCCATGTAACTATCCAAACTTCTCTTAAATGTTGACATCGAACTCATATGCACCACTTTTACTGACTGCTCATTTAATACTCTCACAACCCTCTGAGTGAAGAAGTTTCCCCTCATATTCCCCTTAAAATTCTCACCTTTCACCCTTAACCCATGACCTCTGGTTGTGGTCCCACCCAACCTCAGAGAAAATAGCATACGTGCATTTACCCTATCTATACCTCTCATAATTTTGTATACCTCTATCAAATCTCCTCTTATTCTTCTACATTCTAAAGAATACAGTCCTAAACTATTCAATCTTTCGTCATAACCCCAGTCTTTCAGACCTGGCAACATCCATGTAAATTTTCCCTGTACTCTTTCAATCTTGTTTACATCTTTCCTGTAGGTACTGTAGGTGACCAAAACTGCATAGAATACTCCAAATTAGGCTTCACCAACGTCTTACACAACTTCAACATCCCATCTCCTGAACTCAGTACATTGATTCATAAAGGCCAATGTGTCAAAAGCTCTCTTTATGACCCTATCTACCTGTGACGCCACTTACAACAAATTATGGACCTGTATTCCCAGATCCCTTTGTTCTACCACTCTCCTCAATGCCCTACCATTCACTGTGTAAGACCTACCCTGGATGGTCCTACCAAAGTGCAAAACCTCACACTTGTCTGCATTAACTTCCATCTGCCATTTTTCAGCCTATTTTTCCAGCTGGTCCAGATCCTTCTGGAAGCCATGATAGCCTTCCTTACTGTCCATTACACCCCAAATCTTGGTGTCATCTACAAATTTGCTGATCCAGTTAACCACATTATCATCCAGATCATTGATATAGATGACAGACACAAATGACCATGCACCAATCCCTGCAGCACACAAGTCACAGGCCCCCAATCAGAGAGGCAACCTTCTACTACGGCCCTCTGATTTTTCCCACAAAGCCAATGTCTAATCCAATTTACTACCTCAGCCTGAATGCTGAGTGACTGAACATTCTTAATCAGCTCCCATACATTATTATCCAGGTAAATGTATCCAGATAATTGTTCAAGACGGATTATGCAACATAAACCAATATCCCAGCTAAATTAGTCATATTAAATTTATCCCAACATGTTTATCTATTTAGAAATTAACTTAATTCCTAATCACTTCATTAAGGCTTACTCCTTTCAGACTTTACCTTCAGTTTAATCTGGGTTTGTTTTTGCTGCTCAGAAAAAAATGATTGATTTTGGCTATGATTCAATAACAGGCAATAAAATGCATCAATCTGTCATGTCCAAAAGTGCAGCTAAATAGAAATAATAACAAATTATTGCATTGAAACCATAAGTCTATGCTCAGAATTTGTGACTGTGTTGAAACTGTAATATAATTTGAAATCTCTTTCCCCTGATTTTAGAGAAATATTTATGTGGCAGGTCTACCATTTGCCAGATGCAATAATAAAGGTCAATTTTAACTCTGCCACACCTGAGGCTGGTATTCATAAATCATTCAAATGTGCTTGGAAACCGAAGCACCTCTATATTGAAATCTGGCTGCACTTGGATTTAGCACCGAAAGGGATCCAGTTCGTCATAATGTCATGTTAATTTTCTTCTATCATTCATGGCACTGGAGGCAATCACTGCTGGCCAACTTTAGCAAAATCTTCATTTCCTTTTATGCAATCATATATTTGCTTTTGGATATTTTGTTGATTTACAACTACTTTATTTACTTCTCCGTTGCCCTCATTTCCATCATCCAATTTACAAAGTACCCTGTAAACCTAGCATGTTGCTTCCCAAGTGCCAATGTCAGAGATGTCTCAGATTGGGTCGACAGCATTATTAAGAGGGAGGGTGGACTGCCAGAGGTCATAATTGCATATTAGTATCCACAACGTAGACAAGAAAAGGGAGGAGGTCCTGAAGAGTGAATATGGGGAGCTCAGAAGGAAGCTAAAAAGCAGGTAGTAATCATTGGATTGCTGCCTGTGCCACACACCAGTGAGGGTAAGAATAGGATAACATGGCAGATGAATGTGTGGCTGGATAACTGGTGTAGGGGGCAGGGTTTCAGATTTTTGATCATTGGGATCTCTTCTGGGGAAGGTATGACCTGTACAAAAGGGATGGTTTACATCTGAACTTAAGGGGGACCAACGTACTTGTGGGCTGGTTTGCTAGAGCTGTTGTGGAGGGTTTAAACTCAGTTGGCAGGGATGGAAGCCAAAGTGATAGGCCAGATGATGGTGCAGTTGGTGTAAAGGTAGATGCAATGTGTGGAGAGACTGTAAGGAAGGAGAGGCAGTGGGTCAGGCATAAATGCAATCAAATGCAGGAGTGCAGAAGAACAGAGGGATTGGGGAAATACAGATCCATAATTCCTTCAAAGTGGCGTCACAGCTAGATAGGGTCACAAAGAAAACTTCTAGTACATTGGCCTTCTGTGCTGATGACAGAAATTGGGATGTTACATTGAAGTTGTACAAAATATTCGTGAGCCCTAATTTGGAGTATTGTGTGCAGTTCTGGTCACCTACCTACAGGAAAGATGTAAATAAGATTGAAAGAGTGTAGAGAAAATGTACAAGGACGTTGCCAGGACTTGAGGACCTGAATTATAGGGCAAAGTTAAATAGGTTAGTACTTTATTCCCTAGAACATAGAAGAATGAGGGGAGATTTCATAGAGGTATACAAAATTATGAGGGGTATAGATACAGTCGGGTGGTGGGGTGGAGACATGTTTCTACCAAAGGAGGACTAAAGCCTTCTTCCCTTCGTTACTCTGCGGGTCACCCACACGCAAGGTTTAGCACCTGCTAAGCCCTCCAACTGCATCATGTGAAGCCATGGGGGCAGGTGGTGAATGGTCGTATGAACAGCTGGTGCACAGCATAAGTCCTACTTATGCGATCACTGACACTAGGCAGACAATCTCTGAAGAGTATTGATAATGGCTGGAGTCACCTGTCTTGCAAAGACACTGCCCAGAAGAAAACAGTAGCAAACAACTTCTGTAGAAAAGTTTGCCAAGAACAGTCATGGCTATGGAAAGACGAGGACGCCTGTGGCATAATGGCAAGGCACATTATGAATAAACGGTGGATAGATAGGGTAAATGAAATCAGTGTCAGGAAAATGTAGAGGAGGGTTGACCCAAAAGCAGAACAGTGGAGATGATTCAGAGGTGAATGATAACTTTAATAATAGACCAGAAAATGACAAGACACAAAACAAGAGAGAACAGAAACGAAACACAGTAGGCAACAAAGTAAACTTCAGGCAGGGAGAGTGAAAGGCCGGAGCAGCTGGTTCGATGATGATTGAAGAGGACAATGGATGAAAACTGGGGTTAAATAAGCTGCACATGATGAGTCTGGACGAGGGGCAGGTGAATCCTATTAGCTGGGTGGAGACAGGGAGGTGCCTGCATGTACAGACTGGGAGTTGTTAGCGGAAAAAGACCCGACAGGACCTCCCCCATCCCACCTGTGGGCGGTTCCCGATGACCCAGGCTGATCTGGATGGGTCCAGTGGAACTCATCAACGACAATGGTTCCAAGATGACACCAAAGGCCTCTCCGCTAGGCCGTACCAATCCTACTCACCTCTGTCCATGACAACATGGATCCATCAGGAACCGTGTAGACTGGGCCGGGTGCACTGAGTGCAGGCAGCAACAAACAGACATACAGCTATGGTCATGGTGGGCCAGCTGAACCAGACTCACTGAAAATCCAAAGTCTGTCATGCACCTGGATGGCTAGAGAGGGGTGTGGAGTGGGCACACTGGAGTGCTTCAGAGTGTTAAACCGCCGACATGTAGATGTGACTGTCAGATGCGTCAGCCAGAGGAAGCTTATGCTTTAGGGCCTGGTGGATCTGATTCTCAAGTTTCCAGGTGATCAGGTTGAGGACCTGAGTTAATGGAATGATGGTCTAAGGGTCGGTCTCCATTTCAGCTGGAATGGACCATCACAGGGTCCATCGCAGGGTTTAGATGGGGCAGAGTTTGTTAAGTGTGTCCAGGACGGATTCCTGTCACAGTATGTGGACAGGCCGACCAGGGGGAATGCCATACTAGATCTAGTACTAGGTAATGAACTGGGTCAGGTCACAGATCTCTCAGTAGGTGAGCATCTGGGGAAAAGTGACCACCGCTCCCTGGCCTTTAGAATTATCATGGAAAAGGATAGAATCAGAGAGGACAGGAAAATTTTTAATTGGGGAGAGGCAAATTATGAGGCTATAAGGCTAGAACTTGTGAGTGTGAATTGGGATGATGTTTTTGCAGGGAAATGTACTATGGACATGTGGTCGATGTTTAGAGATCTCTTGCAAGATGTTAGGGATAAATTTGTCCTGGTGAGGAAGATAAAGAATGGTAGGGTGAAGGAACCATGGGTGACAATTGAGGTGGAAAATCTAGTCAGGTGGAAGAAGGCAGCATACATGAGGTTTAGGAAGCAAGGATCAGATGGGTCTATTGAGGAATATAGGGAAACAAGAAAGGAGCTTAAGAAGGGGCTGAGGAGAGCAAGAAGGGGGCATGAGAAGGCCTTGGCAAGTAGGGTAAAGGAAAATCCCAAGGCATTCTTCAATTATGTGAAGAACAAAAGGATGACAGGAGTGAAGGTAGGACCGATTAGAGATAAAGGTGGGAAGATCTGCCTGGAGGCTGTGGAAGTGATCGAGGTCCTCAACGAATACTCCTCCTTGGTATTCACCAATGAGAGGGAACTTGATGACGGTGAGGACAATATGAGTGAGGTTGATGTTCTGGAGCATGTTGATATTTAGGGAGAGGAGGTGTTGGAGTTGTTAAAATACATTAGGACGGACAAGTCCCCAGGGCCTGATGGAATATTCCCCAGGCTGCTCCACGAGGCGAGAGAAGAGATTGCTGAGCCTCTGGCTAGGATCTTTATGTCCTCGTTGTCCGCGGGAATGGTACCGGAGGACCGGAGGGAGGCGAATGTTGTCCCATTGTTCAAAAAAGGTAGTAGGGGTAGTCCGGGTAATTATAGACCAGTGAGCCTTACGTCTGTGGTGGGAAAGCTGTTGGAAAAGATTCTTAGAGATAGGATCTATGGGCATTTAGAGAATCATGGTCTGATCAGGGACAGTCAGCATGGCTTTGTGAAGGACAGATCATGTCTAACAAGCCTGATAGAGTTCTTTGAGGAGGTGACCAGGCATATAGATGAGGATAGTGCAGTGGATGTGATCTATATGGATTTTAGTAAGGCATTTGACAAGGTTCCACACTGTAGGCTTATTCAGAAAATCAGAAGGCATGGGATCCAGGGAAGTTTGGCCAGGTGGATTCAGAATTGGCATGCCTGCAGTAGGCAGAGGGTTGTGGTGGAGGGAGAACATTCAGATTGGAGGATTGTGACTAGTGGTGTCCCACAAAGAACTGTTCTGGGACTTCTACTTTTCGTGATTTTTATTAACGACCTGGATGTGGGGGTAGAAGGGTGGGTTGGCAAGTTTGCAGATGACACAAAGGATGGTGGTGTTGTAGATAGTGTAGAGGATTGTCGAAGATTGCAGAGAGACATTGATAGGATGCAGAAGTGGGCTGAGAAGTGGCAGATGGAGTTCAACCCAGAGAAGTGTGAGGTGGTACACTTTGGAAGGACAAACTCCAAGGCAGAGTACAAAGTAAATGGCAGGATACTTGGTAGTGTGGAGGAGCAGAGGGGTCTGGGGGTACATGTCCACACATCCCTGAAAGTTGCCTCACAGGTAGATAGGGTAGTTAAGAAAGCTTATGGGGTGTTAGCTTTCATAAGTCGAGGGGTAGAGTTTAAGAGTCGCAATGTAATGATGCAGCTCTATAAAATACTGGTTAGGCCACACTTGGAGTACTGTGTCCAGTTCTGGTTGCCTCACCATAGGAAGAATGTGAAAGCATTGGAAAGGGTACAGAGGAGATTCACTGGGATGCTGCCTGGTTTAGAGAGTATGCATTATGATCAGAGATTAAGGGAGCTAGGGCTTTACTCTTTGGAGAGAAGGACGATGAGAGGAGACATGATAGAGGTGTACAAGATAATAAGAGGAATAGATAGAGTGGACAGCCAGCGCCTCTTCCCCAGAGCACCACTGCTCAATACAAGAGGACATGGCTTTAAGGTAAGGGGTGGGAAGTTCAAGGGGGATGTTAGAGGAAGGTTTTTTACTCAGAGAGTGGTTGGTGCGTGGAATGCACTGCCTGAGTCAGTGGTGGAGGCAGACACACTAGTGAAGTTTAAGAGACTACTAGATAGGTATATGGAGGAATTTAAGGTGGGGGCTTATATGGGAGGCAGGGTTTGAGGGTCAGCACAACATTGTGGGCCGAAGGGCCTGTAATGTGCTGTACTATTCTATGTTCTACAACATCTTTGGAACTCAGTCAGAAGAAGATGATGAAATTAAATTGTTTTGAAGAAGATAACTCACCAGTGGGAGTGGTGGTGAAGCATCATTTGAGCTCCTCAAAAGCATGGCTCATGGCGGCAAACCAGGTTATCCGTGAGGGAGGTGAGAGGAGTGGTGATCTGGCTGTAGTTTCTGATGAAACGGCGGTAGAAGTTGGAGAAACCCAAGAAGAACTCTAGGTGCCTGGTCAGGGTCATTCAACAACAGCACGTACTTACTCCAGGTCCAAGGTTATGCCTTGGGGTAAAAAGACATAGCCCAGGAAGGAGATGGCTGGGGTGTGGAACTGGTACTTCTCTAACCTGCAGTCAAGTTGGTGTTCAAGGAGACACTGAAGGACTGAATGGTCGTGGCAGGCGTGGTTCTGGGAGTTCTTGGAGAAGATGAGGATGTCATTGAGGTAAGTGAGCACAAAACTGTGCTGCAAATCTTGGAGGATATCGTTAACGAAGGCTTGGAAACCGTTGGAAGATCCGAAAGGCATCACTAAGTATTCATAGTGGTCAGTGGGTGTGATAAATGCCATCTTCCACTCATCCCCCGGCAGATGCGGATCAGGTTGTATGCACTCCGTAGCTCCAGTTTGGTGGAGATTTGGGCCCCGCAGATGCACTATCCATCAAGAGGAGAGGGTAGTGGTTCGTAATGGCAATTTTGTTGAGTCCACGATAGTAAATGCCTCCTCTGCACGTAGAGTCAATGAAATGTGGAGGAGGACAGAGAGTGTGACTGGTGCTGGAATGGGGGACCAAATAGGAGGCACCTCGTTTCTATGTGGGGGGCACCACTTCCCGGCTGCTGTTGGTGGTTACTGCTCTGCAGTAGACTCATGTTTTTTCTTCACCAACACACGTTCTTAGGTGGGAGGAGGGGGGGTCAAGAGAGCTCCCCCTAATGGCATGTTTTCTGGAGGCATTTGTAATGGAGGTTCTGAAGCTTGAAATGATTCTGGGAATGGAACTGGGGCTCTGGCAGGTCGTTCCATGAGATACTTGTCAATACAGAGAGCCAGAGTGATGAGGCTTTCAAGGTCGATGGGATCTTCGGGGGAGACAGCTTGTCTTTCAAGCACTCTGAGGAGCCATGATGGTAAAGGGCCAGCAGCGCCAAGTGCATAAATATGTTAGGATGTTTAGACATCAAAGTGGAGGAAGTGTTATGTCTCCTAATGAGTACGAAGATGGGTAAGCCCCAGCTCCTGATGGAACTTACCCCAGGTTATTGAGGGAGGCTAGAGACAAGATTGCTGGGGCCTTGACCAGTATCTCCGTGTCCTCTCTAGGCACAGGCGAGGTTCTGGAGGACTGGTGAGTGGCTAACGTTGTAGCTCTATTTAAGAAGGGAAAAAAGGGAAAATACTGGAAACTATAGACTGGTGATTATCACGCAAGGTGTAGGGAAATTACTGGGGAAAATCCTTAGGGATAGGATATAAGAGTACTTGGAAACCCATAGCCTAATTAAGGAGAGGCAGCATGGCTTTGTGCAGGTAAGTCATGTCTTAACAACTAAATTGATGTTTTTGACAAAGTGACGAGAGAGTTTTGTGAAGGTCAGGCAGTGGATGTTGTCTATGTGGATTTTAGTAAGGTGTTTGTCAAAGTCTCGCATGGGAGGCTAATCCAGATGCTTAGGGAGCATGGTTTTCACGGTGAATTGGCTGTTTGGATTCCAAACTGGTTTGCATGTAGAAGAGAGGGGTAATTGTTGAAGGGGCCTATTCGAGCTGGAGGTCTGTAATTAGTGGAGTTACACAGGGATCTGTGCTGGGATCTCTGCTGTTTGTGATGTATATAAATGATCTGGATAATGTAGATGAGTGGGTTAGTAAGTTTGCAGATGATACCAAGGCTGGTGGAGTTGTAGGGAGTGTAGTTGCAGATATCACAGATGGAGTTTAACCCAGATAAATGTGAGGTATTGCACATTGGTAGGGCAAATGCAAGGAGACAGTACACTGTTGAGGGCAAGATCCTTAAAGCTGGTGCTGAGCAGGGAGACATTGGGGTTCAAGTTCGATAGGGTGCTTAAGAAGCAGGGCCAGATTAACCTAGTAGCAAAAGTAGCATATGCTACAGGCCCTGCATTTTCAAGGGCCCTGCACTAAATGCTTGCAAGCTGCAGTCTGGTGAAATCGGCATCTCACCGTATTCTCACGACGATCTGGCAACGCTGTTGTTTTCATGTCGGGGGAGCTGCATCGTATGTGTGTGTAGGTGTGTGTTGGCTCCTTGCTGTGTCGTGGTGACCTTTGCGTTATCTCCCACACTCCCAACCCGCTGCAATGTGCGCTGTTACGCCGCTGGAGGGCGCACCGCTGACTTTGACTTTGCGCTACATTTTGCCATCTGGAGCAGATGAAAGATTTCTGATATTTTTGGATATGGAAGGTCATAGCGCTGAACAGCTCGCTCAAAGTTTACTTGACTTTTTAAAGGAAAACGACATTGATAAAAAAGACTGATGTGATCAAAGTTATGACAATGCCAGCAACATGAGTGGCAAGTATAGTGGCTTACAAGCACGAATTAAAGAGCTGAATGTGTTTGCAGATTACATTCCATGTTTTGCACATTCACTAAATTTGGTTGGAAAATGTGCTGCTGAATGTTGTCAAGAAGCATTAATTTTCTTTCAATTTGTAGAAAACCTGTACACATTTTTTTCTGCTTCTACTTATCGGTGGGATCTCCTTTCTGCTGCATTTTCTGATGGTGGTGGTCATTTGCCCATTGTGAAAAGAATGTCAGATACCAGGTGGTCAGCTCGTGCAGATGAAACAAAAGCACTTTTACAGTTTTTCTGAAATAAAACAAGTCTGGGATGACATTTCAAATAACAATGATCAGAAGGCAGAGTGTCGACAACAGGCTCATGGACTACTTTCAACCATGATAAAATTGGAAACAGGAATAATGGTCATATTGTGGGATCAAGTATTACAGCGTTTTCAAATGACCAGTGCTTCTTTGCAATCTTCTGGCCAAGACTTGAACAAAGCTTGTGCACTCTATGAATTCTTGCATGGATATATTCAAGTTGCACGGTTTACTTTTTCAGACATTGAGCAAAAAGCCAAAGATCTGACTAAGTGTAAAGATTATCAACAGCAAACTCGAAGAAAACGCAATCAAAATTGCACTTATGATGATTTCAGTGGTTCCAGCACTCTTGATCCACTTGTTGAATCTCAAACACCTTCCCAGAAGTTTAAAAGCCGAACATGTTTTGCCATTATTGACAGTTTGCTTTCTGCCCTGTCAAAAAGGCAGAACACTTATCTAAAGGTGAATGGTGTTTTTGGATTCCTTCATCAGTTACAGTCGTTTACACCTGAAGAGATCATAAAGAGGTTATCAAATCTTATTAAATCATATCCGGAAGATCTGGAAGAAAGACTTGATGAAGACCTTGTGTAGTTTACTGAACTGTTGAAAACTAATCTTGCTTCTCATATTGGCGCCAAACAAGACCTTGTAGAGTTACAGTTGTACCTTTGATAACTGACAATTCTTTGGAGTCGTGTTTTCCAAATGTAGAAAATGCCTTGCGCATCTATTTGTCACTCATGGTTACCAGCTGCAGTGGAGAACGCTCATTTTCAAAACTGAAAAGGTTTAAAAATGAACTAAGGAGCACCATGGGTCAAAACAGATTGAATAATCTCACTCTAATGAGCACTGAATATGAACTTCTGCGTGAAATAGACATTTCCAGTATCATCAACAAATTTGCTCATGCTAAGTTTAGAAAATATATCTTTTAAATTGTAGTTTTGTTACTTTTGACATTGGAAACTGATACCTACATATAAGTAATATTATTACTGAAGTGTCAGACATCTGTTGTATTATCTGGCTGTATAGCAAATGAAAAAATTGAATTATTTATGTTTTAATACTTATGTGCATTTTTAAAATTTAGGACCCCTTTATAACATATGCTACAGGCCCCGCACTAGCTTAATCCGGCCCTGTTAAGAAGGCTTATGGAATGTTTGCTTTTATTAGTTGAGGCATTAAGTTCAAATGTCAAGAGGTTATATTGCAACCTTACAGAACACTAATTAGTCCATGTCTGGAATATTGCATACATTTCTGGTCACCCCATTATAGGAAGAATGTTGAGGCTTTGGAGAGGATGCAAAAGAGTTTTACCAGGATGCTTCCTGATTTAGAGGGCATGTGCTGTCATGAGAGGCTGGACAAATTTGGGTTCTTTAGTTTGGACTGGCAGAAGCTGAGGAGAGATCTGAAAGAGGTTCAAAAGATTATGAGATTATTATTGAACAGATATTCTCTGTCCACTCTGTATATGATGTGGTAAACCATGTATATAGGTTGTAACTGGGTTACCTGTCTGGACATGCCTGGACACGCCCCTCTGCTGACTGCTCCTGTGGCTCCTCCCACAGATCTCTGAATAAAGGCGATTGTGCCTCTGCTCCTCCTCTCAGTCCAGGTCAGATACTCAGCATGGACGTGGGTCCATTTACTGTTATAAAAGCCTTTCAGTATTTACTCTACTTCTAGTCTTTTGGAGTAATTGATAGTGCCTCAATGATAGAGAGTGAACAGAAGAGTATTTGTTTCCCAAGGGGGAAATATCTAATACCAGAGGGCATGCATTGAAGGTGAGAGGGCATAGGTTCAAGGGAGATGTGAGGGGTAAATTTTTTACTCAGAGTTCTGGGTGCCTGGAATGCACTGCCTGGTATGGTGATAGAGACAAATACACTAGAGACTTTTAAGAGATGTTTAGATAGGCACATAAATATGAAAGATGGAGGGATATGGGGATTATGTAAGTAGGAGGGTTTTTTTTAATTTACTTTTTAGTTGATTTGGCACAACATTGTGGGCCAAAGAACTTGTTCCTATTCTATTTCAACTACACTCCGCAAGGCCCTGTATTCCATGGTGTCATCCAGTACAGTGCATGAGCCTTGATACAGGCAAAATATTAGATCTGCTGCTACCCTTTCTCTTCCAGGATGGTCAAAAACCTGGAGCGTCTCAGCAGTGAAGTCCCCATATTTGTTGCAAATAGGGATTTTATTGTCCCAGTTAGCCATGGCCTAGATTAGAGCTCGGCCAGAGAAGAGAGAGGTGAGGAAGGCTATCTTGGCCCGGTCCACAGAACAGAGAGACGGCAGGAGTTGGAAGTGTAATGCACACTGGGACAGGAAGTTGTGATATCAGGTTGGAGATCCACCAAAGTGTCTGGGCACAGGAAAAAAAGGGCTCAGTGGGAATGCTACAGAGTTACTGTACTGAGATGGAGAGGTGGACGAGTGTGGCGAGCAGAAGGTCAATGGGTTCCTGCTTCTTCTGTATCGTGTACTCGTGGCAACAAACAATTTCCTTTAGGTGGGTAAATCGAGGGTTCATCCTGTCAAGAAATGCAGAGGAAGTTTGACCCAAAAGCAGGGCAGCAGAGATGATTCAGCAGTGAACAATAATTTTAATCATAGACCGCAAACAAACAAGCCATAAAACAGGAGAGAAAAGAAACTGTCAAATGGGGGGTGTTAGTAGTGGACCCAAATGCAAGATACAGACACTGAAGTACTAGGAACTGGACTGGACTAGGCTTAGGGACGGGACAGGACCCAGACTGGGAGCTGGGACAGGAACACAGACCTGGGCTAGGACTTGGTTAGGAAAGCGGGACCAGGACAAGGAACTGGGAACTAGGAGCTTGGGCTTGGACTCCGAGCCAAAGACTGGACAAGGACCCAGAACCTGGGTCTTGACTTGGGCTCGGACCCCAAAACTAGGCGAGGATATGATGAGGCTTGGGTTCTTCGAGGCTTGGGTGTGGACTCTAAGCCAGAGACTGGGCAAGGACCCAGAACCTGGGTCTTGACTCAGGCTCGGACCCCAGAACTAGGCAAAGACATGATGTGGTCTTGGGAGACAGGAGCCTCACAGCTTTGGACGAGGACTGGACACTCAGAGCCTTGGACTTGAGAGACAAGAACACAGAGCCAGGACCCCTCTTTGTGAACAGGACGTGGAGCCGGGACTCATATACAGGATGCTGAACTCAACAAGAGAGTTCCCAACACAAGATAGCAGCAAATGGCCAGACCTACCTAGCAAAGGTGTGGACACAGAGACGGTTCCCAACACAAGGTAGCAGCAAACAGCCGGACCTATCTAGCAATGGTGAGGACACAAAGAGACAGTACCAAACAACGATAGACAGTTTCTTATCTTGACACAGCAAGGCTCCGGTCTTGCTATAGCAGTAGAACTTGACAGTGAAACAGGCAAGGCTTCAGAAGGAAGGGGAAGAGAAGGGAACAGCCCAGCCTCAGGGTAACGGCAAAGACGGCCTGGCTTACCCAACAGAGGCAAGGACAGGAAGGGACAGATTCAACCGCAGGGTAACAACAAAGACAGCCTGATTTACCCCGCAGAGGCAAAGATAGGATACTGACAAGACAATCCAGCACCTACAATCAATCCCAGGGCCACATATTCCCAGCCCCAGGACGAGCATCAGGTGCCTATGATTAAGCCCAACTGAAACAAGGGACAGCTGGAAGACCTGGAGTCCGGAGTCCATGGACCGGATTGTGAACCAGAATGCCGACTTCACAGACCGGACCATGACAGAAACTAAACACAACAGGTAAAAAAGTAAACTTTAGGCAGGGAAAGTGAAAGCTAGGAGCAACTGGTTGAGTCTGGCTGGTTCAATGAGCAAACAAGGACTGTGTGTGAGAACTGGGGTTAAATAGGCTGCAGGTGATTGGTCTGGAATTAGCAGTAGGTCCTCTTCTTATCGTGTCCATGGACAATCTATACATGGCCCAGCCAGAACTGGACACATTTTTGCGCCTTGTTGTTGAATTCAGCAAGACCTGCAATAGTACAGGGTTCCTCTAGCAATGGGCATTGCAGGAGAATTTGCATAGTTTGTGGCACAGTTCCACATTCACAAGTTGTCGGGCTGGTTGTATATCCCCATTTGCTTAGTGACACCTTTGAATGACCTACACCAGACCTAAGTCTGTGAAGGCACTTCCAGGTTGCCCAGTTGCAATTAGCTCCTGGGGGAAGGCTTTCATCCGGTGGAATTTCCATCGTTGGGGGTTGTTTGAGACTGGCGAGCCGGTCTTTCCACAAGGCGATGCGCGCTTCAGGTGGGATTGATTGTAATGGAACAACACTGTTCATGAAGCTTTTCCTTGACTTTAGGTGGCTGGGTGTAGGTGTATGACCGTGTAGAGGGTGCCTCTCATCTGATGTTTGATGGAGTCGTTCTTTCTTGCTGGCTACCCTTCTTCTTATAGCGGGGGAGTGATACCCGCCAGGATATATAGGCTGTTGGTGTTTGTTGGTTTTAAACAACCTGTGATAAATTGAAAGCTCGCATTCAGAGTGGCATCCATCTTCTTAACATGAGTAGATCTTTCCCTTGCAGGGCAGGTGTATTCAACAGTAGAATAGCAAAGAGCAAGTGCACTAGATCGCAATGTTTTTGAGCTTGCTCCCCATTTTGTGTTAGTGATCTTATTCAGAATGTTGTTTCATGCACTCACTTTTGCCTTTGTCTTATTGATGTGGTTCTTGAAAGTGAGGCATCTGTCAAGGGTGACTCCTAAGTAGATAGGGTGCTCACAATGCGTCAGTGTTGCTCCACACCAGGTCACTTTAAGTTGGCGCTTGGCTTCATGGTTCCTGAGGTGGAATGCACAAACTTGTGTCTTTGATGAGTTTGCGCAGAGGTGGTTTTCTTCATAGTAGGATGTTAATCCCCTCCAAGGCCTCAGAAAGTGTTTTCTCCATGGTGTTAAAATCAGTGCTTTAGGCAGTGGTGCATAGGTCATCAGCATATATAAAACGGCGTGTGACATCATCTATAGGTTGGTCATTCGTATAGATGTTGTACAGAGCAGTGCAAGCACACTTCCCTGAGGAAGACCATTCTTCTGGATACGTCACTTACTGCGCTTCCCACCTCGTTCAACATAGACCCGGCGATTCTGAAGCATGCTTTCAAACAGCTCTGTTAAGTGAATATCTTTTGTCATCTCTAGGATCTTGCAGAGGAGACGTCTATAGTTCACTGTAGTGTAAGCTGCTGACAAGTCTACAAAAATAGCACCATCCCTTGCTCGAAACCATCTTCGATATATTGTGTGAGGTTGAGCAGTTGGCTTGCTGTTTATTTGCCAGGGCGGAAACCTACTTGCTCTGGAATGATCTTCTCATCTATAGTTGGTGCTATCCTATTGAGTATCAGGCGTTGAAACAGCTTATTAGTTTGGCAAAGCAGTGAGATTGGCCGAAAACTCTTAGGATCTGAGGGATCTTTTCCGGGTGCTATTACATGTGACTTCTGCCAAATATTAGGTAGCTTGTGTGTTGCCAGACAGTTGTTGAGCAATTGTAGGAGCCATTTCCTTGCTTGCTGTCCAAAATGTGTTATCTGCTCCAATGCTATGTTGTCAAGACCAATTGCTTTCTCATGTTTTAGACTAGATATACCAATTTCCAGCTCTTCCGTGGTGAATGATCCAGTGAAGCCAGGGTCATCACTGTACTTCTTCCTATCTAGCTGTGCTCTTGGTTGTTTCTTGTTGGTTTTTCCATTTAGGAGCAACTGGTGTGCAACTTGGTTAGCAGACGCATTGGGATGTGGGGCAGCTTTCTTGGGATCGCCTCCAAGTTTGCGTATGCGAGACCATGCCTTCTTGTTTTTTTTTGTAAGATCTGTTGTCTCTATCAAAGGGTTCCAGGTGTTTTGACGCTCTTCAGAGATACTTAACATCACCCTCTCACCGGTAGATACTGTTTCCTCTGAGAAGGGTCAGATTCAAACATTGAGGCATACTCCCTGTAGAGTTCAGCATTTTCTTTGGTGAGACCAGAGACGTAGTGTGCTCTGCAACCTCGGGGGATCGTCCTTTTGGCTGTTTTCTGGACAGCTTTTGCAAACAGGTTGTAGTGCTCAGGTAGTGGTTTAATACGTTTAACCTTACGGTCAAGTGTTCTTGTGAACCCATTCCAATCGGCCTTCTTGAGGTTGAAGCGCCTTTTGAATGGTACGACGGTTGGTAACACTGCTGCATTTATCTGAATACCAATAGGACGGTGCTGTGTCTGTGGTATTGGGTCTGTGACAAGTTTCTTGCAGAGGCCAGCGATGTCGTTGCTGACAATGGCAAGATCTGGGTTATAACAGGGCCGCGACGTGAACACTTCCACCTTGGCCGCAGCAGTAGGTGAATCCCATTAGCTGGTTGGAGACTAGGAAGTGCTTGCATGTATAGGCTGAAGGGTATCAGAAGGAGCAGGCCTGACAAGCAGGTTTTTTTCCACTGAGGTTGGGTGAGACTATAATTAGAGGTTATTGTTTAAGGGTGAAAAGTGAAATGTTTAAGAGGAACATGAGGGGGAATGTCTTCACTCAGAGGGTGGTGAGAGTGTGGAATGAGCTATTTGTGGCCGTGGTGTATGTGGGTTTGATTTCAACATTTAAGAGCAATTTGGATAGGTACATGGATGGGAGGAATATGATGGACTATGGTCCGGGAGCTGGTCGATGGGGATTGGCAGATTAATATTCGGCATAGACTAGCTGGGCCAAATGGCCTGTTTCTGTGATGTAGTGTTCTGTGACTCCATGACTCTAATTGGTCGGGCTGAGGTGTGTTTACTTTAATACAAGAAGTATCAGGAACAAGGGCAATGAACTTGGAGCATGGATTGGTATATGAAACTATGATATTGTAGTCAGTACAGAAGACTTTGCTGTCATAAGGCAGGAATGACTGTTGGATGTTCCAGGATTTCAATATTTCAGAAGGGACAGAAAATTTCAAGATTCAAGTTTATTTACCATGTGTACATCATTTGAATTAACAACCACCACACCCGAGGGTGGGCTGAAGGCAGCCCACAAGAGTCACACTACATTTCAGCACCAACATAGCATGCCACAATGCTTGTCAGAACAACACGAACCACAAAACAGAATGCAGCAAGCAAGAAAAGAACAACTGCCAAACAAGCCCCGTTCCTCCCTCCTGTCACACACCCACCCATGCAAACGCAGTCCCCTAACCCCAGAGCAGGCTGTCTTCAGCCTCTAGTAGACCTAGACATTGGACTTTGATCTCCCTAGTGGACTCATAGTGTTACATATGCAGATTCAGGGCTCTGGTCAACAGGTCTTGACTTCTGGACTTCCAGTTCAACCCTCAGGCCTCGATCCTCAGCCCGCCAGTCTCTGAATACGAGACCTTGAGCCCCAGACTAGATGAAGATAGGAACCTGAACACTAGGCCTCAAAATACAGTCTCACCAATTTGCAGACTCAGGGAACCATCAGGCCTTGTTCCTCCTGCACACACGGAACTCAAACTCCAGAACCGCCGACAACTTGCTGACCCTGGGGGGGTGGATAGTGACAGCCATTACTCATGCTGGTTTACCAACTGGACATCCAGCTGAACATCCCGATCCAGCCCACAGATAACCCATGTCTGCACTGCTGGCCTTCGAAATCGGAGCAGACACAAGACTGCGACCTAACCTCTAATTCCCCCTCATCCACGTTCCTAAACCCTAACCTGATCCCTAACTCATCTCTCTGTCCCCAAAGCCATTTCTATGAAACTAAAAAAAAATCTAAATCTCAGCCACAACTCAATGAACTCAACACAGAGGGAGTCAAGAGAGTGGCATTACTAATCAGTGATAGTATCAAAGCTGCAGAAAGGGAGCACGTCATGGAGGGATTTTCTGAGTCATGTGGTTAGAGGTCAGGAGCAAGAATGGAGCAGTCACATTGTTGGGAGTATTCTATAGGCTGCCCAATAGCAGCTGGAATACAAAGGAACAGATTGAGAGGGAGATTTTGGAAAAGTGCAAAAATAACAGGTTGTTGTCATGGGTGACTTCAACTTTCCTAATATTGTTTGGCACCTCCTTAGAGCAAGAGGCTTAGATGGGACAGAATTTTTTAGGTGCGTCCAGAAAGGACTCCTGACACAAAATGTGGACAGGCTGACTAGAGGGGACTAGAGGCCAAACTGGATCTAGTCCAAGGCAATGAACCTGGTCAGGTGAAAGATCTCTCAGTAGGTGAGCATTCTGGAGATAGTGACCACAACTCCCTGAACTTTAGCAGAGTGTTGGAAAGTATTTAATTGGGGGGTGAGCTAATTATGATGGAATAAACAGGATCTTGGAAGCATCCATTGGGAACAGATGTTCATAGGGAAATGTACAACAGAAAATGTAGAGGTTGTTCAGGGAGCATCTGCATGGAATTTACTGGATGGAAGGGTGAAGGAACCATAATTGACAAGAGAAGTGGAACATTTAGTCAAGAAGAAGAAAGAAGCATACAAAGATCAGATAGAGCTCTTGAGAGTTTTAAGGTAGCCAGGAAGGCGCTTAAGAAGGGAATTAAGAGAGCTAGAAGGGATCATGAGAAAGCCTTGGAAAGTAGGTTTAAGGAAAACCTCAAGGGTTCCACATATACATGAAGAACAGAAGCATGACTGAAGTGAGGGGCGGACTGATCATGGATAGAAGTAAAATATGTGCCTGGAGTTGGAAGAGGTATAGAAGGTCCTTAATGAATACTTTGCCTCAGTTTTCACCATTGAGAGGGACCTTGATGAATGTGAGGCTAATATGCTGGAACATGTTGAAGTTAAGAAAGAGGATGTTTTGGAACATTTGTAAAAATGTTAGGATAGTTAAGTCTCCAGGGTCAGATGGGATATACCCCAAGTTATCCTGAGAAGTGAGAGAAGATATTGCTGCACCATTGACACTCATCTTTGCATCCTCACTGGCCACAGGAGTAATACCAGAGTGGAAGATGGAAAATATTATCTCTTTGCTCATGAAAGGTATTGGGGATAACCCTAGGAATTATAGATCAGTGAGTGGGAAAACTATTGGAGAGGATTTCTAGAGGTGGGATTCATGATCATTTGGGGTCCTGTGAATAAATATATCAAAGAAGTAACAGAACAAATTGATGAAGGTAGATCACTGGGTATGGTGCATATAGATTTTAGTAAGGTACTCAACGAGTTCCCCACAGTAGACTCATTCTGAAAGTCAGGAGGTATGAGATGCAAGGAAATTTGGCTGCATGGATTTGGAATTGGCTTGTCTACATTAGCAGTGGGTCGTAGTAGATGGAGCATATTCTATACATGACTAATGGTTTTCCTCAGGGATCTGTTCTGGGACCCTGCCCTTCGTGATTTTGTTTAATAACTGACCTAAATGAGGAAGTGGAAGGGTGGGTTATTAACTTTTTCGGTGACATCAAGCTTAGAGGCCTTGTAGATAGGGTGGAAGGTTGTCGTAGGTTACAATGGGACATCAATAGGATGTAGAGCTGGTCTGAGAAGTGGCAGATGCAGTTGAATCCAGAAAAGTATGAAGTGATTCGCTTTGGAAGGTCGAATGAAGGCAGAGTACAGGTTAACGGCAGGATTCTTGGCAGTGTGGAGGAAAAAAGGGATTTTGTGGTCTACATCCATAGATCCTTCAATGTTGCTATGCAAGTTGATAGGGTGGGTAAGGAGTATGATGTATTGGCTCTCATTAGAGAAGGCATTCAGTTCAAGAATTGCAAAATAATGTGCAGCTCTATAAAACTCTGATTCGAGCACACTTGGAGCATTATGTTCTGTCCTGGTGGCCTCTTTATAGAAAGGCGTGCAAGCTTCAGAGAAGGTGGACGGGAAATTTACCAGGATGCTGCATGGATTAGAGAACATATATTGAAGAGGAAAGCTTGAGCAAGCTAGGGCTTTTCGCTTTGGAGTGGAGGAGGATAAGAGGCGATTTGATAGAGGTGTATAGGTGATAAGAAGCATACATAGAATGACAGCCAATAACTTTTTCCCAGGTCATGACTGGAAGAAAGGAAGTTGGGGGAGGATGTCAGAGGTTGTTTTTTTTTCTACATAGGGTGTAGTATGGCTGCACTGCTGGTTTGGTGGTGGAGGCAGATATATTTGGGACATTTAAGAGATTCTTAGATTGGCACATGGATGAAAGAAAACTAGAAGGCCATGTGGGAGGGAAGGGTTAGATCCAGGAGTAAGTTAAAAGATCAGAACAATATTGTGGGGCACATACTGCCCTATGTTCTAATCTATATGTTTGCTCTGAAGATGGATCTTGGCCCAAAACGTGGGCTCTTTATTCAAATCCGTAGATGCTGCCAGAGCTGCTGCTATTCTCCAGTAATTTGTGTGTGTTACTCTAGATTTCCAGCAACGGCAGAATCTCTTGTGTTCATCTTCAATATACGCCAGCTCTGTTGCTCCTTCCACAGATGCCATCTGACTAGTTGAATATTTCTACCATTTTCAACTTTATTGAGGCAAAGTATAAATCTGGCATAACTGTCATTTATTGGGGAAACAACAATATCTTCAATATAAGATACTGCGATGATATCGTGTTCATTTTTTAAATTTCAAAATTGAAGTCCTATAGTCCATGCACTGAATTTGCAAGCTGATATTTTATTTTGCCATTGTATTAATTAGCCTCAAATTACAAGGTAGAAATATATTCTTCATTTGCCATTTCACAGATGTTTAGATTCTTGACCAGTTTTTAATTCAGCCAATTGACAGATCATTATAGGTTCCAAAAGCCAAATAATCTGACAACATTTGTAATAAATCCCATAGAAAACCATAACTATATGCATACTTCCTTCTCCTGAAGTTTTAAAATTGAATAATGCTGTGTTTTTATATGCTTTAAGAGAAGAAAATATTGGGTTCATCTAAAGTTTAAGATTGAATGAATGTACATTTGCACTGTTTGTATTTCTGCCTTAAGCTGATCTTCAAGCTACTTTTAAGTTTTTTGGCATTCAATAGGTAATACTACCGCTTGAAAAAATATTGTTTAGTTCATTCCATTTTAAGATTCCATTTTATGCCAAGGGACATTACAGTAATTTGTTTTGGATTGTCTCAAAGCATTGCAAAATAACTTGAATTTAGGGTTGTAACTCATCCCTCAAAAAACCTGCAGGATTTTCATGGTGCATTAATAACACAAAGCCATGTGAATGGGAAATTTCTTCAGATCTTCCACCCCTGATTACATTGCCTTCATTTTAAGATTGTCATGTCTCACTTTTGGACTACTGTTCTGTCCCTTGTGGTATCTGATCTCATACTCTAACTACCTAGGTACCCATGAATATTAGCTTGGTCATTGTACTACATTGGAAAAAAAATGTGAACAATACTAAAACAGTTGGGTTAAGTTTTAGATTAGCTTTGGACTGAAAGAAGCTAGAAAGTTTGTAGTTCTGAGTAACCACCTGCTGCCTGACTCCATAAGTAAGAATGTATGTATGAACCACTAGAATAATCTGTGAAAATAAAAATCAAGTTCAAGTTTGTTGTCACCTGACTGTATAGATACATAGTCATAGTCATAGTCATACTTTATTGATCCCGGGGGAAATTGGTTTTCGTTACAGTTGCACCATAAATAATAAATAGTAATAAAACCATAAATGGTTAAATAGTAATATGTATCTTATGCCAGTAAATTATGAAATAAATCCAGGACCAGCCTATTGGCTCAGGATGTCTGACCCTCCAAGGGAGGAGTTGTAAAGTTTGATGGCCACAGGCAGGAATGACTTCCTATGACGCTCTGTGTTGCATCTCGGTGGAATGAGTCTCTGGCTGAATGTACTCCTGTGCCCAACCAGTACATTATGTAGTGGATGGGAGACATTGTCCAAGATGGCATGCAACTTAGACAGCATCCTCTTTTCAGACACCACCGTGAGAGAGTCCAGTTCCATCCCCACAACATCACTGGCCTTACAAATGAGTTTGTTGATTCTGTTGGTGTCTGCTACCCTCAGCCTGCTGCCCCAGCACACAACAGCAAACATGATAGCACTGGCCACCACAGACTCGTAGAACATCCTCAGCATCGTCCAGCAGATGTTAAAGGGTCTCAGTCTCCTCAGGAAATAGAGGCGGCTCTGCCTCTTCTTGTAGACAGCCTCAGTGTTCTTTGACCAGTCCAGTTTATAGTCAATTCGTATCCCCAGGTATTTGTAATCCTCCACCATGTCCACCCTGACCCCCTGGATGGAAACAGGGGTCACCGGTACCTTAGCTCTCCTCAGGTCTACCACCAGCTCCTTAGTCTTTTTCACATTAAGCTGCAGATAATTCTGCTCACACCACGTGACAAAGTTTCCTACCGTAGCCCTGTATTCAACCTCATCTCCCTTGCTGATGCATTCAACTATGGCAGAGTCATCTGAAAACTTCTGAAGATGACAAGACTCTGTGCAGTAGTTGAAGTCCGAGTAGTTGGTAGTTGGTACACAACCAAATGAAGCAATGTTCCTGCAGATCACAGTGCACCCACAAAGCATATATCACAAAATGTTATGCACGCTGCAATTTAAGCTAAGATTATCTAACAGGATGCTATGCACTTCATTTCTTAGCAAGTGGTGTGCATGTCCTTGTATCAGTGACTTCTTAAGCCAGACAGCAGTATTCAAAAGTATTTCACTTGTTCCAACTAACTTGTTAGAACCATGATGTAAAGTTAGACATTCTGGTGATGCTACAACTTCAGAGAGTTAAAGTAGATTTTGAAGCGTCTATTTCTGTATAGTTGACTGGAATATTAAAGTCCATAATTAGGTGCCTCATTCTGGACAATTACAGCAGCTTCAGGTTGAGAGTCTCCTCAGGGTCAGTAACATCCGCCTGGCATCGGCTGGAGAAGGGCACAATCACTGGCTGCACAATCTCGGTGCCACTCTTCTCACTGGCCATGAACCTGATTGTCAAGTCAGCGGAGGTGGAATGTAGAGGCCCCATGTCTAGATCTGGTACTCGGCAGCCCCCAATAAGAGCACTCATGGACGACCTGAAGGTGATGGCAACATCCGTCCCTGGGTGCAGATGGCTCCTTCAAGGCTGGAATGGCTCATCTCATGGGCAAGGATGAGCTTTAAACCAGCCAAGTCCAGGTCTCTGGTCCTGAAGAAGGGAAGAGTGGCCGACCGGTTCCGCTTTACCCTGGGAGGGATCCAGATTCCAACAGTGACAGAAAAACCAGTCAAGAGTCTGGGCACGATCTTCAACAGTTCCCTGAAGGACACAGCCGCACTTCAACAAAGCAGGAGCGACTTGATAACCTGGCTCACTGCGATTGATAAACCTGGGCTTCCAGGAAAATTCAAAGCCTGGATGTACCAACACGGAGTCCTGCCAAGGCTACTGTGGGTGTGAATTAGGATGATGTTTCTGCAGGGAAATGTACTATGGATATGTGGTCGACGTTTAGAGATCTCTTGCAGGATGTTAGGGATAAATTTGTCCCGGTAAGGAAGATAAAGAATAGTAGGGTGAAGGAACCATGGGTGACAAGTGAAGTGGAAAATCTAGTCAGGTGGAAGAAGGCAGCATACATGAGGTTTAGGAAGCAAGGATCAGATGGGTCTATTGAGGAATATAAGGAAGCAAGAAAGGAGCTTTAGAAGGGGCTGAGAAGAGCAAGAAAGGGGCATGAGAAGGCCTTGGCGAGTAGGGTAAAGGAAAACCCCAAGGCATTCTTCAATTATGTGAACAAAAGAATGACAGGAGTGAAGGTAAGACCAATTAGAGATAAAGGTGGGAAGATGTGCCTGGAGGCTGTGGAAGTGAGTGAGGTCCTCAATAAATACTTCTCTTCAGTATTCACCAATGAGAGGGAATTTGATGATGGTGAGGACAATATGAGTGAGGTTGATGTTCTGGAGCATGTTGATATTAAGGGAGAGGAGGTGTTGGAGTTGTTAAAATACATTAGGACAGATAAGTCCCCGGGGCCTGAAGGAATATTCCCCAGGCTGCTCCACGAGGCGAGGGAAGAGATTGCTGAGCCTTTGGCTAGGATCTTTGTCCTCGTTGTCCACGGGAATGGTACCAGAGGATTGGAGGGAGGCGAATGTTGTCCCCTTGTTCAAAAAAGGTAGTAGGGATAGTCCAGGTAATTATAGACCAGTGAGCCTTACATTCATGGTGGGAAAGCTGCTGGAAACGATTCTTAGAGATAGGATCTATGGGCACTTAGAGAATCATGGTCTGATCAGGGAGAGTCAGCATGGCTTTGTGAAGGGCAGATCATGTCTAACAAGCCTGATAGAGTTCTTTGAGGAGGTGACCAGGCATATAGATGAGGGTAGTGCAGTGGATGTGATCTACATGGATTTTAGTAAGGCATTTGACAAGGTTCCACATGGTAGGCTCATTCAGAAAGTCAGAAGGAATGGGATCCAGGGAAGTTTGGCCAGGTGGATTCAGAATTGGCTTGCCTGCAGAAAGCAGAGGGTTGTGGTGGAGGGAGTACATTCAAATTGGAGGATTGTGACTAGTGGTGTCCCACAAGGATCTGTTCTGGGACCTCTACTATTCATGATTTTTATTAACGACCTGGATGTCAAGGTAGAAGGATGGGTTGGCAAGTTTGCAGGTGACACAAAGGTTGGTGGTGTCGTGGATAGTGTAGAGGACTGTCGAAGATCGCAGAGAGACATTGATAGGATGCAGAAGTGGGCTGAGAAGTGGCAGATGGAGTTCAACCCAGAGAAGTGTGAGGTGGTACACTTTGGAAGGACAAACTCCAAGGCAGAGTACAAAGTAAATGGCAGGATACTTGGTAGTATGGAGGAGCAGAGGGGTCTGGGTTACATGTCCACAGATCCCTGAAAGTTGCCTCACAGGTGGATAGGGTAGTTAAGAAAGCTTATGGGGTGTTAGCTTTCATAAGTCGAGGGATAGAGTTTAAGAGTCGCGATATAATGATGCAGCTCTATAAAACTCTGGTTAGGCCACACTTGGAGTACTGTGTCCAGTTCTGGTCGCCTCACTATAGGAAGGATGTGGAAGCATTAGAAAGGGTACAGCAGAGATTTACCAGGTTGCTGCCTGGTTTAGAGAGTATGGATTATGAGCAGAGATTAAGGGAGCTAGGGCTTTACTCTTTGGAGAGAAGGAGGATGAGAGGGGACATGATAGAGGTGTACAAGATATTAGGAGGAATAGATACTGGACAGCCAGTGCCTCTTCCCCAGGGCACCACTGTTCAATACAAGAGGACATGGCTTTAAGGTAAGAAGTGGGAAATTCAAGGGGGATATCAGAGGAAGGTTTTTTACTCAGAGAGTGGTTGGTGCATGGAATGCACTGCCTGAGTCAGTGGTGGAGGCAGATACACTAGTGAAGTTTAAGAGACTACTAGACAGGTATATGGAGGAATTTAAGGTGGGGAGTTATATGGGAGATAGGGTTTGAGGGTCGGCACAACATTGTGGGCTGAAGGGCCTGTACTGTGCTGTACTATTCTATGTTCTATGTACTCTGGCCCCTTCTAGTCTATGAGGTGCCAATGTCAACAGTGGAGGCTCTGGAGAAGACCATCAGTCAGTTTCTCCGGAGATGGCTGGGGCTCCCCCGGATCTTAAGCTGCATTGCCCTGTCTGGGCATTCCACCAAGCTACAACTCCCCATCAGCGGCCTGTCAGAGCAATTCAAAGTCACTCGAACCAGGGAGGTTATGATGTACCGAGATTCCTCTGATGTTAAAGTCACTTCGGCAGGAATCTGTGTAAAGACCGGAAGGAAGTGGCAGGCACAGGAAGCTGTCGACACAGTGGAGGCATGGCTCTGGAAAGGAGAAGCGTCAACTGGTTCAGGACGAGATACGAGCAGGAGTGGAGGAAGAACGATACAGCAAGATGGCCGGCATGTTCAAACAAGGTGCCTGGACTAGATGGGAGCATGGGGAACCTCGCAAGTTCACCTGGACAGAGCGCTGGAGAGCCGAACCATTGCACATCAAGTTTCTCATCCAATCAGTCTATGACGTTCTCCCAAGCCCGGCCAACCTGCACAGGTGGGGCATGGCAAACACTCCAGCATGCCAACTGTGCCAGAGGAGGGGCACCTTGGAGCATATCCTAAGTTGCTGCCCGAAGGCGTCGGGGAAGGGCGATACCACTGGTGCCATGACCAAGTCCTAAGGTCTATGGCGGATGCAATCAGCACAGCGATTCAAGACAGCAAAAATCAGCACACTCCCAAACAGTCCATCACCTTTATCAGAGCGGGGGAGAAGGCTCAACATCGGCCTAGCTCCTCAGGAGGGCTTCTTGCCACTGCACGAGACTGGCAGCTCCAAGTCGATCTAGGAACGCAGCTCAAGTTCCCAGAGAACATCGCAGCCACTCGGACATGGTGTTAATATCGGAGTCTACAAAGCAAGTTGTTCTGCTGGAACTTACTGTCCCCTGGGAAGACCGGATTGAAGAGGCCAACGAGCGCAAGAAGGCTAAATATACAGATCTTGTTGCAGGATGCTGGAGCAATGGCTGGAGAGCTCGCTGTGAGCCAGTCAAAGTTGGGTGTTGGGGCTTTGCTGGCCATTCATTACAGCAGACTCTAAAATTCCTTGGAGTTTAAGGACTGCAGTGCAGAAGAGCCACCAAGAACATTCTGGAGGCCGCTGAAAAGACCTCGCAGTGGCTGTGGATCCGGAGGGGGGGATCCGTGGATTAGTGCGCCACTTGGACATGTCGGGGGCTGATCACCCCCCCCCCGGGTTGACCAGGTGAGGGTGTCAGATGATTAAAGACCCAAAACACCCTACGACCCCGGGTTCATCACTGAAGACGTGTTCAAGTAGCACCAAAAGGTGTATTCTACAACTGCTGAGGAAGCATCAATTTTCACTCAAAAAGGCTGATTAAATATTTCCACTTACCACAATGGAAATGATTTGAGCTGAAGGAATGATATGCCAAAAGAAGATAAAATGAACTGTTTTTCAGCTCACAATTTTCTTAAACAATGTTGATACTAACCTTTAATGACAGAATATATGATGTAGTGCTGTGTGGGGTTCAAAAACTGCAAGATGTTTTATGTCAGTCTATTGTGGTTGGGAATCGTAATTGCTTCGTGTGGGGAGTACTGTATAGAGTTCCAACAATTCAGCCTATAGCTTGATTTCAGGATTATCTACTTTTACTCCATGCTGTTGGGAAGTGATCATGGATGAATAATTTGTGATGAGCAAATCCAGGTAAAGTCATAGAGTTCTGCAGCGTGGAAACAGGCCACCCAGTACTCTACACATTTGATCCAAACTGAGCTAGTGCCATTTACCTGAGTTTGGTCGACATTAACCCTTCCTACCATGGAAATGTCTAAATGTCTTTTAGATGTTGGAGTTGTATCTGCCTCTTCAGCTTCCTCTGGCAGCTTGTCCCATATATCACAAGCCTGTGTGTGAAAAAAATCTTTCACCCCTCACCTAAGACGCTTTGTTCTGTAGCTTTAGGCTTCGCTACTCAGTAAAGATTGAGACCATTTACCTTATCTATTCTCCTCACGATTACAAAGGGTGCTGCTGTCCAGGGAAGGCAGCCCAAAGCTCTGCTTATAGCTCAAGCCAGGCAGCATCTTTGTGAATCAGTTCTGCACCCTTTCCGGTTTAGGCAATCAGAACGGTATGAATGTGGTCTCAGCAATGTCTTGTGAAGCTTCAACGTAAAATCACAATTCTTGCTATCAATGCCCTGGCTAATACAGGCAAGTGTGTCAAACACCTTTTTCAGCATCCTCTCTACTTTCAGGAACTATGTACCTGTACCACCACACATATGTCCCCAACTCCCTCTGTTCTACAACACTCTAACAGAGTCCTGCCATACAATGAGGACAGCTTTTACTGGCTGAATTAAGGGATCCTGTGGGATTTGCCACACTCTCCTGTGCACTGTATTTTTCAATAGTTATCTTCTGATTAGTTCATAAGGCAGATGGGGCTAACTTGTCTTACTCGAGAGGTGAAGGTCGCAACTGACATCCTGGCCTACAGTAAAACAAACAGTGTGCTTCTTCGTACTGAATAGTGCACAGATGTACTGTATTCGCTTTTGAAGTTGCCTTGCCACTGCTGGCCGCACCAAATTCAGACTCCAGCCTGACAGCAGGGAGAGAGCTAAACACCATACTGGGTTAAACTAATAATGCAGGGAATATCTTGTGTGTTCCAGCCTCAACCCAAGTTACCAAAGCAGATTAGCTCATATAGCTTACTTCCAAACTGCTTGCTGTAATTTTCTACACAATAGGAAATGGATTTCACATTGCCATGAAGTATCTGAAGGACATACTTTAGACTACATTGGCACTGGATCAAATAAATCAGAGAATGATGTGCAGACCTCAAAATGCATTTTGGAAAATTCTGCTATGTACGGTTCTCACTTCTAAGACAGTCAGGGATGAGTTGTGTTGGTGCAGCACAGATCATAGCGCACTGACATCAACAGAGGCCTGCATACTCCTATGTACCTAAGAGTCTGATCTTACACTCGCCAAGTGTCTGAGACCAAAATATTTGGTTATTCTCTGAGAGATAACCTTCCAGAGCTAGGCACACCGAGGACGACAGCTCGCAATATTTCGTAAGCCATCTTTCAAACTGGCTAATTGAAGTTAAATTCGGTAGAACGGCTGAGGAAAATAAAATATGGTAGAAAGTAAAGGAGGCTAGACAAAAAAGACACCATATTTTTACAATCCGGACACAGTTCCAGAAAATATGCTTTTATTTATAAAATGTTACATAAATTGTTTCTAAACCGAATACAAAATTAAGTTCTTACAGTTAGAATGTTCCTATATTTAGAGACGATATTTAACACTGAAATAGTGTCTCCTGAAGTTTTACTTATACACAAATATTTTGTAGCCAAATATTTAAATACATTCTACCACAGACTAAAATAATCCTTTTTTTAACATGCTGACACTTAATACAATGTAATTTCAAAACATGATTGAAATTGAAAAATATTCTAATTTTTGATTTTATAAAATTCTAAATTTGCCTTTTACTCCATGAAGTCGTCCTTATTCTCCTGCAATATAGTGTAAAGAGGGATTAAAATTTATATTTCAATAATCGAATTATACAGCATCCCAGAGAAAACCTATACTTATTTTTCCCTGCATAGGAAGCTGGGTATTATTGGTGAATATGGCATTAAAGACACAACTGATCTCGTTATGATAAAAGAATTCACATTTTTACACCGTGATATCGTGTGAGCTAATGCCTCCTTGAAAGTTCACTGGAACCTGATACAGTATCAACTCTACAGCTATCAGATTGCCACCCAAGCGACAAGCATCGAAGTAATGGTTTGAAACAGTGCATGCACTGGTAGAGTGCATGCAGCCAGTGGAAGATTTGGATCAGGTTTTGAGGATTAAATTGTTCCTTCCAGTTCAACATTATAAATTATTCAACAATCTCCCAGATGTAATAGTGGCCAGAGGAACTGAAGGAAATTCGCATCAGGCAGAAAATGGTGTTGGGTAAACTGATGGGACTGAAGGCTGATAAATCCCCAGGGCCTGATGGTCTGCATCCCAGGGTACTTAAGGAGGTGGCTCTAGAAATCGTGGACACATTGGTAATCATTTTCCAATGTTCTATAGATTCAGGATCAGTTCCTGCGGATTAGAGGGTAGCTAATGTTATCCCACTTTTTAAGAAAGGAGAGAGAGAGAAAACAGGCAATTATAGACCAGTTAGTCTGACATCAGTGGTGGGGAAGATGCTGGAATCAATTATAAGAGATGAAATAGCGGCATATTTGGATAGCAGTAGCAGGATAGGTTCGAGTCAGCATGGATTTACCAAGGGGAATTCATGCTTGACTAATCTTCTGGAATTTTTTGAGAATGTAACTATGAAAATGGACATGGGAAAGCCAGTGGATGTCGTGTACCTGGTCTTTCAGAAAGCCTTTGATTAGGTCCCACATAGGAGGTTAGTGGGCGAAATTAGAGCAAATGGTGTTGGAGGCAGGGTTCTGACATGGATAGAAAATTGGTTGGCAGACAGGAAACAAAGAGTAGGGATTAATGAATCCTTTACAGAATGGCAGGTAGTGACTAGTGGGGTACCGCAAGGCTCGGTGCTGGGACCGCAGCTATTTACAATATACATTAATGATTTAGATGAAGGGATTAAAAGTAATATTAGCAAATTTGCAGATGACACAAAGCTGGGTGGCAGTGTGAAATGTGAGGAGGATGTTATGAGAATGCAGGGTGACTTGGACAGGTTGGGTGAGTGGGCAGATGCATGGCAGATGCAGTTTAGTGTGGATAAATGTGAGGTTATCCACTTTGGTGGCAAGAACAGGAAAGCAGATTACTATCTGAATGGTGTCAAGTTAGGAAAAGGGGAAGTACAACGAGATCTAGGTGTCCTTGTTCATCAGTCACTGAAAGTAAGCATGCAGGTACAGCAGGCAGTGAAGAAAGCTAATGGCACGTTGGCCTTCATAACAAGGGGAATTGAGTATAAGAGCAAAGAGGTCCTTCTGCAGTTGTACAGGGCCCTGGTGAGACCACACCTGGAGTATTGTGTACAGTTTTGGTCTCTAAATTTGAGGAAGGACATTCTAGCTATTGAGGGAGTGCAGTGTAGGTTCACGAGGTTAATTCCCGGGATGGTGGGACTGTCATATGTTGAAAGATTGGAGCGACTGGGCTTGTATATACTGGAATTTAGAAGGATGAGAGGGGATCTGATTGAAACATATAAGATTATTAAGGGATTGGACACACTAGAGGCAGGAAACATGTTCCCGATGTTGGGGGAGTCCAGAACCAGAGTCCACAGTTTAAGAATAAGGGGTAGACAGTTTAAAACTGAGTTGAGGAAAAACTTTTTCACACAGAGGGTTGTGATTCTGTGGAATGCTCTGCCTCAGAAAGCAGTGGAGGCCAATTCTCTGGATTCTTTCAAGAAAGAGTTAGATAGAGCTCTTAAAGATAACGGAGTGAAGGGATATGGGGAGAAAGCAGGAAAAGGATACTGATTGTGAATGATCAGCCATGATCACAGTGAATGGCGGTGCTGGCTCGAGGGGCTGAATGCCCTGCTCCTGCACCTATTGTCTATTGTCTATTGTCTATAAAGTTCAGAGGCAGTCAGTAAATCCAAAATAATTGCATTTAAAACAAATTCATTCTTGAGTTAAAATTGAAAGATAGGAAAGAAGTAAGGACACTCAAATTCTGAGTAATTTATAATATGAAAGGACAAATTCTACAACTGCTCAAACATTAATATTAGACAAAGGGTGAAATTTCAGTTTCTAAAATTTCTCAGATTGTCAAAACTTGGTACCTTCGGATGTTTGGTTCAACTTGCTATGTTAATTTGTGAGTAAACATAGACATTGTTAATGTCTATACTTATGGGCCACTTGCAAGGAGCGTTACACTAGTCTTCGTTTGCACCTTAAATGAGAACTTAGCAGATTTCCCTCATTCTCTATTCAAATGGATTACAAGATCAATTGTTATGCCATTTTTTTCCACTGACATCTTTAAGACTGATCAAAATAAAACCTAGAGTCCTGGACTGTGAAGAATGGCATAATGTGAGCCAGTAAAAGATCTCCCATTAACCTACCTACATTCAAGTTTACATCCAAGTTACATATCATCCTGACTTGGCAAAGTATTGCCATTCCTTCCTCGTCTCTAATTTCTGGAACTTCCTACCAAAAACAATGAACAAATATCTTAAGCAGAAGGATGACAGCTACTCATGAGTTCTGATGCAGGGTCTCAGCCTGAAATGTCGACTGTTAACTCTTTTCCATACATGCTGCCTGGCCTGCTGACTTCCTCCAGCATTTTTTGTGTGTTGCTGTCACTCCTTCAAAAAACTCAGTCAAATTTGTGAGACTTGATTTCCCAAGCACAAAGCCAAGCTGACTTTCTCCAATCAGTCCTTGCCATCTTCCAGTCCTCTGGTACTTTCCCCATGAGTAAACAAAGGTATAAAAACTTCACCATTTTTTCCTTGCTTGCCACAGTGTTCTCAAATGCACTGGGAACTTATCCACATCAATGAGCTTCAAGACATTAACACTCCTCTTTCACAATGTTGATATCATTGTTTGGTGCTCCAGATCTCAGCATCTGCAGCCTCTTCTCCCACTTGCCATATATCCCTCTACCTGTAAGCAGCCTCTGCTCATCAACCTTTGTAAGTTCCTGTCTAATGCCATCAAAATTAGCCTCGCTCAGGTTTAGGATGTAAGTTAGCCTATCTTTCTACATAAGTATTTAAAAACCAATAGAAATATGATTCTCCAAATGGCAGGACAAGCTGATAAGGCAGTTAAAATGTATGAAAAATTGGCTTGATAAATGAGGTCATTGGATGAAAGGAAGTCAAATAAATCCAAGTATGGCGTCAGCCTCTTTCTATAGGGGTGGAAAAGGAGCACGATAGATCTTCCGGCCAAGGGTTATTTAGCCATTTTTAGCAACACCGAGAAGTATGTGGTTTAATTATATTACTTTTGAATGGAAATGAAAGTATAGATTATCTGCAAACAGATTAGATTTAATTATTACAGTTTGCTAGAACAATGATTGTAAGGGGAATAAGGATAAGTAAATGAATAATACAAAAAATAATTACGTTAAATTTGGTAAAATGTTATAAGAACATAAGATATATGAAGCAGGAACAGGAGCAGACTTTTAGCTTATCACACTTTTTACCTGATCTCTTACCTCAGTGCTACTTTCTTGTATAAATGCCACATACATTGAATTACATAATGACCAAAAATCTATCAATATCTGTTTAGCATATACCTAGGAAATAAGCCTCCGCTGCCCTCTTAATGGAGAAGTCAAAAGATTCATGATTCTTCGAGTAACTGATATTTTTCTCGTCTCGGCGATTGGCTGCTTGTTTTGAGAAAATTTGTTTCAGATGCCTTAGCTAGGGGAAATAACATTTCAGGATCCTTCCTGTCAGATCCTCTAGATGTTCTATGTTTTCAATAAGATCTCCTCTCCTAACTCTTCCATTTCTAATAAAACAATAGTTGACCAATCAGACCATGGATCCTAACCACGCCTGGGTGAGCAATTAAATGACGCTTTCCCCTACCTGGTTAGATCAAACCTCATTGCATACATCATCTCAGATGATTTACTGTATTACATTGTCTTAATTAGCCATCTAAAGAAAAATAAACTGCAACTAAGCAAACTTGAGTTCGCATTTCTGGAAATCAAACAATTCCCATCAAACTAAAGTCCAAATATATGAAGTCATAGAGAACAGCAGCAAGCCCTTTGGCCCATTGTATCTGGACCACCCATCAAGCACTTATCTCCATTAATTCCACTTTGTCTCCCATGTTCCCATCAAATCCCCTGGTCCCCCTCTCAATTCCCCTGCCCCACCTACATGAGGGATACTTTACAGTAGTTAATGGCTTGACAGCCAGCATGGCATCAAGACATGGACAGAAACCAGAGGTCCCAGGTGAAATGATGTCACCTCAGGGAGAACTCACAAACTTTAGTGTTGAACAGTGTACAGAATCAAACGTGTTAGTTTTTACACACATTAAGTTTGTCTTTATTAAGAATAAATGTAACATGGTGTCAGAAGTCAGTGTGAGCATAAATGAATACCATGATGACTGAGAGACACTAGTTCCAATGAAAAAAAAGACGGGCAGCAAGGTAAGAGAACACATAGTGTCCCTAAATTCACCAGGAAATTCAGGTGAAAGGCTGAAAATTCCCATCATGGATAAGCTAAGTAGTCCCACACCTATGCAGTTTACCTGCAATTTAATGGATAACTGGAAATGCCTCAGACAGCAATTCAACATATATTTTCAGCTAGCAGACTTGGAGCGGTTGTTGAAAAATTGGAAGTCTCTATTTTTCGAAATGTAATTGGTGAAGATGCTTTGGACAACTATAACAGCTTTCAAATTGATGAGACAGGCTTTACATTAGACACCCTGATGACAAAATTTGAGGAGTATTTTGTCCCAACTAAAAACATCTTGTTTGAGAAAAACAAGTTCTTTTCCTGTGACTAGAAACAAGGTGTTAGCTTTGACCAATACTTAGTCAAGCTTCACACACTGAGTAAGTCCTGTGAGTTTGGAGATTTGAGAGACTCACTAGTTAAAAACAAAATAGTTTGTGGAAACTCAGATAATGGGCTCAGAAAGAGATTGCTCCGTGAAAAAAAGTCTGACGCTGAAAAAGGCTGTGGATACATGTAAGGCAGCAGAAACACACAAGCACAAGCTAAGGAGCTGCACAGAGCTGACTCGACAGTGCATGCTGTGAAAACAGAGGGGCAGAGCAGAAGGCGTTTCTCAAAGCAATAGCAAAGCAAAAAGGAAGACTTAAGCAGCAAATGCAGCACATGTAGAGGTAGGCACATTCAAAAGACATGCCCTGCTTAAGGAAAGAACTGCAATAATTGTGGAAAGAATAATCATTTTTCAAAGTCCTGCAAAGCTGGGGCTACCAAGAGAAAGATACACACTATTGCTGAGGAAAATCTTTATAGATTCTCAGCAGATTACTGGTGCTGGTATGAGAGAATGGATTGTTCCAGTGATTGTGAATGAGACAGTAATTCCATTCAAGCTCGACAACAGAGCCTAGCTGAATCTGTTATCCATCGATGATTACAAGACTCTCAAAGTAAAGAGCAATATTTACCCAATGAAATTAAAAGTGACAGGCTATACTGGAGAGAATGTTCTTGCAGAAGCGAACTGTATAGTGACCTCCAAGCACAAGGGCAGCACCTAATGGCGCAGATACCGATTGTAGAAAAGAGAGTATAGCTAATATTAAGTCTGAGTGAATGTGTTAAGGTCAACCTCTTGAAAAGAGTTTTCGTAGTGGCTTCACAGTCCAAAGATGACCAGACTTCACTCATGGAACAGTACACAAATGTCTTTGAGGGGCTTGGATGCTTGCCTGTTGTACAAAAAATTCATATAGATGAAGTATGCTGTTGTCCATGCATACAGGGAAGTTCTGTTTGCACTAAGAGACAAACATAAACAAGAACTAGCACACAAGGAACAGATAAATATACAGAAGATAGAAGAACCAACAGATTGGGTGAGCTCACCGGTCATTGTGCAAAAGAAAAATGGAGCATTGTGGATATTTCTCATTCCAAGAGATTTCAATAAAGCCATCAAGAGAGAGCATGTTAGATTGCCAGCATGGGAGCAGATCCTGTCCCAGTTTGCAGGTGCCAAGTGGTTTAGCAAGCTCGATGCATCATCTGGGTTTTGGCAGATGAAGCTTGACGAGGCAAGTTCGAGACTGTGTTATTTCAGCACACCTGAGGGGAGATATCACTATCTTCGGCTACCATATCGGATCCTGTCTGCACTCGATATCTAATATAAAACCATCCACATGATCTTTGAGGGCATACATGATGTTGAGACCATAATGGATGATCTCATCATCTGAGTGTCCACTAAGGATGAGCATAATGCATGACTGAGACAGATGCTAGATGTGACATGGAATGTCAATTTGAAATTAAATAAAGAGAAATGTGAGTTTGGTGTTAAGACACTGACTTTCATAGGAGATGTCATATCGGAAGAGCGAGTGAACCCTAACCCAAGAAAGACATTAGCCATCGACAACATGGAGAGGCCGCAAAACAAAGAGGGGGTGAGACATTTCCAGGGCATGATGATTTACCTGGCTAAGCTCATCCTCCAATTATCTACTGTGTCAGCACCACTTAGGTCACTCCTTGAGCAGCGAAATGTGTGGTTTTGGTGTCATGAGCAAGAAAAGTGTTTCCGGAGGCTGAAGAAAGTCCTTACTGAAGAGCCCCTGCTGACGTTTCACAATCCGGTAAGGTGTACTAGGATCGTGGCTGATGTGTCTCTGTACGGCCTTGGAGCAGTACTACTGCAGCAGCATGATGACACATGACAGCCTGCGGCCTATGCATCAAGGGATTTAACAAGTGCAGAAGCCAACTACACACAAATAGAGAAGGAGCTTTTCACCAGCACATATGCACGTGAAAGGTTCCATCAGTACATCTATGGACAAGCTTTTGAGAAGGAGACAGACTACTGATATCAATTATGTCCAAAGTATTGAATGACTGTCCCATGAGGATACAGTGTATGTTGATAAGGCTGCAGAAGTATGAAGTGAAAATAATCTACACACCTGGAAAATACTACTGATGTGATGTCTCAAGCAGTCAAAAAGAGGGAAAAGAGATTAATGCTGATATACAGCCCTATGTTGACATGATTGTGATCTCCATTCCAGTATCTCCTGATAGAACGGAGAAGATTAAGAAAGCAGCAGGGAAGGATGAAGCAATGAAAGTACTCAAACAGACAATACAGAAAGGATGGCCAGCAGTTAAAAATGACTGTCCAATGTGTATATCGGATTTTTGGCATGCAGAGCTGAACTGTCAGTAGTGGAAAATATTGTCTTCAAAGGGAACAGGTTTGTGACTCCTGTGCTGCTCCAGGAGATACACAAAGGGCATCTTAGTGAGGAAGAATGTAAACATAGAGCTTGGGAAGTGATGTACTGGCAAAGAATGAACCAAGACATCAGCCTGACCACTGCTTCATGTGAAATATGCCTTACCTACAGACCAAATCAACAAGCAGAACAGCTTACTCCACACCCTGTACCAGACAGGCTGTACTTCAAAGTTGGAATGGATTTGTTTGTTGTAATGGGAACAGTCATATTATTGTAACAAACTACTTTTCCAATTAACCAGAGGTTGCAGCACTGCAATTAACGTCCAGCAAAGCAGTTATCACCTTCCTAAAAGATGTGTTTGTGAGGCATGGAGTTTCAGATGAAGTGGTATTACACAATAGTCCACAATTTTCGAACTGTGAATTTGATTCTTTTGCCTATGACTGGGGGTTTAAACATATAACTTAAAGCCCACATCACTCAAAATCTAATAGCCCAGCAGAGCGTTTGGTAAAGGTAATGAAAGGCCTCATGAAGAAGAAAACACAAGATGGACGAGGCAATTTCCACAGAATTTGATGATTTACAGAAGTGCGCCACTGCAGAATGGACTTTCACCAGCCAAATACTGATGGTTCAATGCAAACACATTAACCTGCCAGTGCACAAAAACCTGTTGATACTTAAAGGAGCACACAAGATCAAACTGGCTAAAGTGAAAGGGAAAGAAAAATGGAAACAGTATCATGACAAGACTGCGAAAAACATATCAGTCCTGAAGCCTGGAGACCAAGTCCGGATCCAAGAGCACAATTCTGGCACATGGTCCATGGAAGAATATGTGTAAGAAGAAGTAGTTCCACATTCTTTTCAGATCCAGGTGTATTGAGGGACACCTCTAAGAAGGAACTGTGTGGATTTATGATCACAATCTCCAATCCATAACTGTGACACATCACCTGTCAGTACACCAAAGGGGCCCGCAGATGTAAAAATTGGACATGTTGATCAGAGTTCTCAGAAATCCATGAATATTAATGCCGCAAATGAAAGCAATATATCTGTGCAAAAAAAATCAGATCAAAAAGGATCAACAAACCACGTCAGAGACTGATTGACAGTTGATAAGTGAATAAGGAACTGTGTTGCTCATTACAATTGTTTAATGTAGATATTTTTGTTCGAAAGTAATATTGTTCCTTGCAGGTTTATGAGGACATAGTATTGTGTTTGTTTTTTCTTTAAAAGGGGAAGATGTGCTAGTACGTGTGTACATAATAAAGAACTTCAGTTCCCAATGGGCATTGTGAGTGGTTCACCCCAGAACCGGAAGTGACAATGGTGAACTGGTTGCACGTGCTCAGTGTTGAACACGGTTCAGAATAAAATGTGTTAGTGTTTACCCATGCTAAGTTTGTCAACCAACAAGAGCAATTCAGCTCTTAGAAAACTAAAATATCATTCAAAAACACAAAAAGTGCATGAAAGCATGAAACAGCAAAATTCGAGATGTAAATCTGTCATTTCTGAAACATACCTTCATGGTTTTCACTACATCAATGAGAAACTAAAATATAAATTTTTTTAAAAGCACAGAAAATACTAACTAAGTTACTTCTTTCTTCTGAGGCAATCTTTCAGAATAGAGGACGGTTTACTCCCACTCCAGTTCTATGTGTTCTGATGGCTGATGGAGTACCCACAGACTTACCGACAGATGAGGTGCAACTTGCCCAGTGGTGTTAATATGTGGGTGGTTTGCAAGGTGCTGCATTCCTTTGACCATTCATACTGGCTTTCTTTTTACTTCCAACACATTGAAGCAAATTCTCAGCGTCATCCCAATCTGTCTCCAACATTAGGTCATGGATCATGGGTTCCAAGAGTCAGAAGGGATTTTGCATTGTTTTGAGGAAGTTTTGAGGAAGCTTTGAGAAAATTTCTTCCCATGATAGAGCTCAGAATAGATTGTTTGTTTTCAAGGGTATGCTTAATGTAGCCGATGGAATGTAATTCTGCTTTCGTGCCTGGGATTTTAGCCCATGAGAAAATAATGATATTCTTTAACTTATGCCTCTGTTTTACTTAATGATTTTGCAGATACATTGTTGCTGTGTTAAACCTTATGCTGCTTTCCTGTGATAGAAGGTTATGCTTCTGCATTGGAGAGGATGGCGAATTGCCTCATCAATCTTCCTCTTTGTCCTTGCAGAGAGGTACCTCCCAAGCTACACTTTGAAGGATATTGCCATAAGGGTGACACTCTACTGCAGACAAGTTTGTCTTGTGGAAGTTGAGTGCAGGCCCCTCAACATATGATTCCGTGAATGAACTGCGACTTGGATTTAGGCCTCTAAACATATCATTGTTTGCATATCACAGCTACTATAATGAGCTTGGATGAATCTTGCTGGTTTAGGTTGAGTAATTTGTATTTAATTCTGAAGATTAGCTCTATTTCTGTGGGATCCTTATTGAAAGCAAAGTGAAGAATTGCAACAAGAAATGCTTTCCTGCCGATCACAACAGAGACTTCACCTTCTTAATTTGTGGAAAGTGCCTCGATGATCTTGTCAGCATCGAATACGTTCATTCTAGTTACAGAAAGTGAAGTGAGATTGCTAGTTTGGATGTCTCTTAAAGTGGTAAATTCATAGACTTGTAGTTGACTCACAATATTATAAAGATTAATAGAACCAATATATGAAATAAAATTCAAGATATTGCAAGAGTTATGGGAAAAGCATTGATTTAATCCACTAATTAAGTTGTTTATTACTGGATGTAATCTGATAATTATCAGATGTTGTGAAGGGCAGGGTTGTTCTGAAATAGAGTTGTTTCCCTATTTCAGAATGCATAATGAACTGCTCTATACAGAATGGTTGTGCCGTTTTTCCTCGTCTCTTGAATCTGCTCCATTTTGATTCCAGCAAGTCCACACAGATCACTTGCTCTACTCTCCAAGTCCACACAGATCACTTGCTCTACTCTCTTCTTTATTCCATGTATTCCTGAGGGCAAATATAACCAAGTCAAGAAGATTAATTGCAGAAACCAGCCGCATGCCAGGAGACAGATAATGATCAGGCATTGTTTTTGTAAATTAGGGAAGATTTTCCATCATATTGAGATTGGCTGTAAATGACCGATCAATCTTGTTTATTCATTGCACTTATCCTGATACTCTGTGCAGATTTGACGAGTTGATGACATCAGTTAATGCTATACATAATGCTGACATTGTTTTTGTTTTCCCAGTGAGCAACTTATTGACAAATTCCTTATGGGTCAAATCTTTCTAATCCTTTGAGGACTCAAATTTCTTTTTTTTTGAGTAAACAAATCTTGTAAATTAGTCGATGAAACTAATTGTACCATTGAAATATAGTTAGGGAAAACTCAGCAAGGTCTGAACTATTAACACAGTCAACTAAAACTAAATGAAAAGAATGAGTACAGTTGTAAAGTAAGCTGGTATACAGCACAACAGCTGAGATATTAGCTAAAATTATGTTTACAATATAGCCATATTTGTGACGAGGTTACCTTCTCCACAGGTGGAGGTCTATGTAAACTGCTGACAGTATTTTTGTACAAAACTTCTCTATAATTCTGATTGTAGCTGGATATCATAACAGCCCCATCACAACACTGACCTGTACACACATTCTTATCAATGTTGCATTTGTGAAGCAAGTTTTATTTTCTCCAGGAGTGAGTTAACTTCAAGTTTTATGCTGGCATGGAAATTAGAATAAAATACTGCTATGTAGTGCACAACTAAAGATATTTTTTTCTTGTTGACATTTTGTAATCATATATCTGAAAAACAAGTTCTGCTGCTTCACCTCCTCCCTTATTTGCTTTCTAATTATGTTTGCTGTCACATTCTGTAGATCTTGATATACATATTTTACAGTATTTGAAATAATTCCTTTCTGTTTATTTGTCTCCTTTTGCACTACTTATTTAATGTTTTATATATATATATATATTTGTAATTTGTATTTTTTATTATTATGTATTGTAATGTACTGGTGCCACAAAACAACATATTTCATGACATATGCTAGTGATATTAAGTCTGATTCTGATCCTGTGCTGTCTACTTCAAACTATTTAAAATAACAACAGTAGTTCACCACTTTTATTGCTGTCAAAAGATACAACTTCTGCATTGTTGCTTTCATCCTCAGTTTCAACTTTTCCAAACGGGGAAGAGATCTCAATTGTGTTGGCAATCTGTGAAGAGTGCTCACATCTAACTTACAGACAGCGATTCATTCCGTAAGGATTTGTCTGTTCTCCCTGTGAATCATGTGGGTTTACTCCAGGGGCTCCGGTTTCCTTCCACAGTCCAAAGACGTACCGATTAGTAGGTTAATTGATCATTGTAAATTGTTCTGTGATTTACCTCTTAGGCGGGTTTCTGGGTGGTGCAGCTCGTTGCACCAGAAGGCCCTGTTCCACACAGTATCTCTAAATAAAATAAATAAAAATTAAATAAAAAATTCAGGTAAGAAGTAATAAATACATTTTGAAATATTAAGTGATGCAAGATCAGACACAAGGTCACTCAAATAAGGAGAAAGCATCAAACTTTGATCAGTTGAAAACTGAAATTCGCAGAAAGTTTTCATCATCTGCCATGTTCATTGAAACATATGATATCTTACAACATAGCAGAAGAACTCCCCAACTCCAATCGCTGCTGTCCTTTCTCCCTTTACACCCAGTCATATCATCTATTCCTATCCCATACTCAACCTGCACACCCTCCTCCTTGGACTCCACAAGTTCTCTCTCCACCTTCCTCCAACTCCCTTCCTATGCTCCCACTTCCCTTCCTCCCATCTCCTACTAAACATACCCATTCCTCCAGCTTTCCCATGCCCTCCTTGCTCTGACACATTCAATTCCTCCCTCTCCCTCCCATACACACCTTCACCTCTCACTCTTAATCCCACGCTCATAATATCTCCTTCTCCTTCCATTCCTCCCACACTCATTCTCTCTTACCCCCATTCCCTTTCCACCCACTACTTCTCAGTTACAAGATAATGTGGTTCCATTCTATCCTGTGACCCACAATCTGCTAAAATATCATTGCACCAGTTCTGGTCCCCTGATTATTTACAATATTAATTTCTTCACCAAAGGTGGTTGTCCTTTGCAAGATTTAAAGCTCTGAAATTCCTCCAAAGCATCCCATCACTCTTTCATCTTTTAGACAGTCCTTAAAATCTCACTTGGTGTTCAAGCTTTTAGCTGACTTGTTATTAAATTTAGTTTCTTAATACTTCTGGAAAGGCACAATTGGATGTTTTGCATTGTTATAAGCTCTCTAAAATACAGTTAGCTGTAATAATTTGCATCATTTACCCAGTATAAATGGTATGGTGACAGTGCAGAACAGGCCCTTCCAGCACTTCAAGTCGTGCAGGCTGCAATCCACCAATTTAACCCTAGACTAATCATGGGACAATTTACAACAAACAAATAACCGACTAACCAATACGTCTTTGGACTGTGAAAGGAAACTGGAGCACCCGCAGGAAACCCAAGCACACATGGGAAGGAACGTACAAACTTGCTTACAGGAGACGCCAGACATGAACTCTGAACTCTGACATCCCGGCCACACTAACTGTTACGCTATTGTAGCACCTCAATGAAATTGTGTATTTCGTACCAACAGAATCTCTGAGTCACAATGTTTAGCAAAATAGTTGTTGGGGCTTTAAAGTCGCAGTGATTCTTTTATGAATGAGAAAATGATAACCTGGATCTTCTTAGCTTTATGCTCAAGCTTAGAAGAAATCATGGGTAAAACAAAAGCCACAACTTTTCAATGGACTTTGACATGGAGTGTCATCATCTAGTGAGATCAATTAAATCTCAATTTCTCAGATTTGTCTGGCTCATTGGATCGTCAAAAAATGGGTTTCACTTCCGCATTTCTCTGCACAGATATTGTTGATTTTTTTCTTTTATTTCCTATCACAAATCGCAAATTTTTAAATAGTTGCCCCTTAAACAATTTCAGTCAGCATACTGTCACAGACATTCCCACTGGGTTTTTCCGCCTTTCCCCCCCCATCCCTCTTCCTCTCTGCAACATAACCTGTTTGATTACTCACTTTCCCAGTCTGATAAGGGGTCCTTGACCAAAAGCATCGACATCGATGCTCTTTGATCCACTGAGTGCTGCCAATGTTTGCTTTTCATTTGTATAGCCCAGATGGTGTGGATCTGGGGCTCTCCACAACTTACACAGTACGTTCTCATTTGCGCACCAAGCCCAGCCTTTCACTAACCTTGTGATTTCACTTTTCCATTTTCTTTGCTTATCTAACAAGGTGCTGAGATATTGGGGAGCAATGAATAGCATTCACTACGTAATTGTTGGCGTGACTTAGCATCCGTTCTGCAATGTTTTGTAACTCCAGAAACTAATTGAAAGAAAAACACAGGAGTCCAGGAAAATGTGTCTACTTCATTTCATTTCGGAGAGGCACTCACATATGACATGGTGGTGTAATGACGTATATCTCACATATAACCCATAATGAATTATGTAAACAGACAAAGAATGTTTAATATTAATATACTACTCTCCTCCCTGCTTAGCTATAAACTCCATCTCAATATAGAATGCATTCAACACAAAAATGCAACATTTTGCTCTCCAGTCATCTTATATACAGTAAAATATATAATACAACTGCTATATAGACATCCACATCATAGTAAATTTTAAATTGTCCCATTCAGGTCTAAAGATTTAATCACTGTGGAAGATTTCTTACTCTTGTGGGATAACGTCTTTCCTGACTAGGGATTGGGGGCGTAGGGTCACTTTTCTCGACAGGTGAGACTTCTGGCTGGGAAACAATCTCAGATTTTGGGGCCTCCTCCAAGGTGGTAGTAGAGATTGACTCTGGGACTGCAGGAAGTTGTTCTGACAGTGGAATCCACCTTTCTGCTCTAACAATTGACTCTGCTCTCCTCAGTGTATCGATGTGTTGTCTCCAAATGATATCAGATGCAAACTCCACTATGTAAGAGAGTGGTTCAGTTCTGTCCTTAATCTTCCCAAGTACCGATTTTTGATCACCGCTGTATTCCCTCACCAGAACTGCTTGGCTAAGAGTGAAACATCCAACCTCTTTGTTTGAGGAATCCTTAATTTGTCTCAGCTGTTAGTCCTGCATACACTTTCTGCGACTGGGCTTGAGCAAATCCAAGTGTGAGAGCAAGACACAAACCAAGAACAGCATAGTTATTGTATTGGAGTGTACTGCATTGCAATATGCAAAGAGAAAATTAGCAAGCTCCTGATTGGGTTCAATATCCATTTTGAAAATGGATGGCAGAGGGGAAGAAGCTGTTCCTGAATCACGGAATGTGTGCCTTCAGGCTTCTGTACCTCCTTCCCAATGGTAAGAATGGGAAGAGGCCATGTCCTGGGTGGTGGGGGTCCTTGATGATGGGCACCGCCTTCCTAAGGCATCGCTCCTTGAGGATGTCTTGGATACTACGGAGGCTAGAATCCATGATGGAGCCAACTAATTTTACAAGTTTCTGCAACTTACTTCGATAATATGCAGTAGCACCCCACACCCCCACAACCATATCAGACAGTGATGCAGCCAGTCAGAATGCTCTATACGGTGCATTTGTAGAAGTTTTTGAGTGTTTTAGTTGACAAACAAAATCTCCTCAAACTCCAAATGAAATAAAGCCACTGCCTTGCCTTCTTTATAGCTGCATTCATATGTTGCGTTCAGATTAGGTCCTCAGAGATCTTGACACCCAGGAACTTGAAATTGCTCACTCTCTCCACTTCTGATACCTCTATGAGGATTAGTTTGTGTTCCTTTATCTTACCCTTCCTGAAGTCCACAATCAGCACTTTGGTCTTGCTGAAGTTGAGTGCAGGGATCTTGCTGTGACACAACTGAACTAACTGGTAACTCACTCAGATCAGTGTACTCCATCCTGCTGACATGGCTTACAGTGCTTTCTGCAGACTCTGGACAAATCTTTTCACCAGGCCATTTGTAGCTGGGTGGTACAGTGCAGATGTAACATGTCTTATAACGTTCATTTTCAGGATGACTGAAACTGTTCCACAACAAACTGTGGTCCATTGTCACCGACAAAGTGTTCTGGAACACCTACCCTTGTGATGAGGCTTCTCAATACATCAGCAATATGTGAGGCTCATCCACTGCCATCAAGAAATCTGTTCCCATGAAAGATCAAACAACATCCACACGAATCCTCTGCAGGGCAATGCAGGCCACCGTTCCCAGGGATGGAGAGGCACTGCTCTTGGCATCTTCTGGACATGCTGGCATCCCAAATGGTACATGGCAAGCCGTTGATCTATCCCAGGTCACCAGACAAAGCTTCGAGCCAATGTTTTCATTCAGACCCGAGATTTCATTTAGGTGACCAGCATGTCAGATGGGATGGTACAACAATTCTCAATCCCTACATAAGGTAAGGGCAAGTTCACCTCAGCACTGGTAAAAATGGGGGACCAGGAATTTCTGCTGCACAGTCCAGCCATTTTGGGTGACCATGCAGACCTGAGTCAGTGTGGAGTCTTTTCTGGTTTCCTTTTAGAACAACTCTGCCACAACAGGGAGACTTTAGGTTTGCATTCAGGAGAATACTTCAAGAGGAGTGTCCTCTTTTGTAAATTTTTCATGTGTTTCCTTTCCCAAGGGTAAACAGGGCAAACCATCAGCATTTCCATGATTAGTTGTCCTTTTGAATTTGATCTTGTAATTATGTCCTCCAAGAAACAGAGCACTTCTCTGCATTTGTGCTGCTGCTGCTGTTAGTGGAACACCCTTCTGTGAATTGAAAATGGACACTACATGTTTTACCCCCTAAACCAGACTCAAGGCCTCTCTGTCAATCTGTGCACATCTTTTCTCCGTAAGGGAATGTGATGCAAAGGCTACGTTGCATTCACTTCCATTACTCAGAATATGTGACATGACCGCACTTGTACCATAAGGCCAGGAGTCACAGGCAAGCTTCATTAGACAATATGGATCATAATAGTGACACCAGACACTGACCTCACACAATCTTCTGATATTTTTAACAACGTCTTGAGATTATGGAGATGCTGTTTGTCACCCTCATCAGTAACAATGATGTCATCCAGGTAAAACTGAGTGTCTGGGCAGTTTTGCAACACCTAGTCCATAGCTTTCTGCCAGGGTACGGGTGCAAATGCTACTCCAAAAATAAACCTCATATAATGAGAAAGCCCTTTATGAGTGTTTATGGTGAGAAACACTTTGGACTCTCCTTCCATCTCTGTCTGTACGTAGGCCTCTGCTAAGTCCATTTTGCTGAAATATTTCCCTCCTAAAAGGTTTTCAAAGGTATTTTCTATAGCTGGTGTTGAAGCATATCAGCTCCTGTCTGAATGCTGACTTGGATCCACTCCAATTCACCCATTGAAGTAACAGGTCTACAGCAGATACTATCTCATTGGCTCTTCACACAACCCTGGAACATCTGGACAGCAAAGATGCATACATCAGGATGCTCTTTATTGATTACAGCTTGGCAGTTAATGCCATCATCCCCTCAAAACTAATCAGTGAACTCCAAGACGTAGGCCTTAATACCCCCTTGTGCAATTGGATCCTGGATTTCTTCACTTGTTGACCCCAGTCAGCTTGGATAGGCAAACGCATCTCCTCCACAAACTCCATCAGCACAGAAGTACCACAGGGATATGTACTTAGCCCCCTGCTCTACTCACTTTACACCTGTGACTGTGTGGCTACGTACAGTTCCAACATCAAATACAAGTTTGCTAATGACACCACCATTGTGGGCTGTATCAAAGAGAGTGATAAATCAGCATGCAGGAAGTAGATTGAAAACTTGGCTGAGAGGTGTAATAACAACAACCTCTCACTCAATGTCAATAAGACCATGGAACTGATTGTAGTCTTTGGGAGAGGCAAACCAGAGGTTCATGAGCCAGTAATCATCAGAGGATCAGAGGTGGAGAGGATCAGCAACTTTAAATTTCTGAGTGTCAATGGATGTCCTGGACCCACTATATAAATATTATTGTGAAGAAAGCACAACCATGGCTCTGCTTCCACAGGAGTCTGTGAAGTTCAGCATGTCATCAAAAATCTTGGCAAATGTTTATAGATGTGTGGTGGAAAGTGTACTGACTGGCTGTATCACAGCCTGGTATGGGAACACTAACACCTCAGAGTGGAAAATCCTACAAAAGGTAGTGGATTCAACCCAGTACATCACGGATAAAAACTCCCAACCATTGAGCACATCTACATGAAACATTGCCATAGGAAAGCAGCATCCATCATCAAAGATCCTCACCATCCAGGCCATGCTCATTTCTCACTGCTGCCATCAGGTAGAAGGTACAGGTATCTCAAGACTCGCACCACTAGGTTCAAGAACATTTATGGCCCCTCAGTCACCAGGCTCTTGATAAAAATGGGATAGCTACACTCATTTAAGGACTATTATATTGTTTGTTTCATGCTTGTTCTTTATTGCTATTTATTTATTATCTGCATTTGCACTGTTTGTTTACAGTTAACAGTTCCTGATGTTTACAGTTTACAGTTACTGCTCTATAGATTTGCTAAGTATGCCCACAGAAAAAGAATCTCAGGGTTGTACGTGGTGATACGTATGTACACTGATAATAAATTTTACTTTGACTTTGACTTATCCTGGGGAGAGGGTGTTGACCTGCTTTCAGTACTGGGCTGATGGTAACCTGAAAATGACCACAGATCCTGACAGACACATTCTTCTTGGCTACTGGGACCACTGGAGTTGCCCATGAACTCCACTCAAAACTTCCTCCAGCCTCCATGTGATCTCGCTCACTGGCTACTTTATCATGGATTGTATAAGGAACCAGACTGCCTTTGTAAACCTGGCATTTTCATTTAACACTATTTTATCCATCCTTGATATGTTTCAGTTTTCCAATTCCATCCTTGAACACTGCTGTGGCACCATTCAGTACCTCTCTTAATTTGCTTTCAGTTGACTCCATTGCAGGGATGTGGCATGCAAATAGTGGACGGGTCGCAAATGAAATTGTGGTTGTCTCAGCCAGTTATGGCCCCACAATGCCTGCTTTCTGTTTTTACAACATATAAGCCAACGTGGCTTATTGGTTGTTGTATTTCCCTGTTACGAGTGTCATTCCCACAGGAGTTCTCTATTTCTCCAGTATAAATACTTAGTTGGATATCTGCAGACTTCAGTCCAGTACCTTTGAAATGCCATTCAAACTCATTTTGTGGAATGTCTGAACCAGCTGAGCCAGTGTCCAATTCTATTTTAATTAATTTGCCATTCACTTCTGGTGTAAGCCGCATTGCTTGTCTTTTGTCAGCTTTCACATTGTAAATCTCAAAGCTACCAAGTCCTGTGTCATTCTCATCATTATATGCAGACCAGTGCTCTTTTTGAATCTGAAATTTAACTTTTTATCTCTTTCTCTTCCCTGTACAGTCCACTTAATTTTGTCTGCCCAACATGCCCTTTGTATTTGACCTACATTGTTACATTTTCTGCAAGTTTTTCCTTTAAGCCTGCATTGGTCTGGTGAATGTGAGCCCCTGCCACAACGGTAACACAACTTGTTTGGCCAGGCGAGTTTCTGTTTAGACATTGCAATTTTGTTAACATTCACTTTCATTCCTGAATGCAACTCAATTGCATCTCTGTCTGCTGTTTCCATTAATGCAGTTATTTAAACTGCCCTTTTAAATGCAAGTTGTACTTTAGTTAGGAGTCATTTTTGAATGCTTTCTTGTAAGAGTCCACGAACTAAACCATCTCTCAGTGCATCTTGAAGCCCAACATTGAACTGACAAATCCCTGACAATCTCTTCAGTTCAGCCACAAATGGACACCTCTTTCTTCTGATTTCACTTATATAACCTAAACCATTCTGTAGTCTACAATGGTTTTGGTTCTAAATGTTCCTATATTACATTCACAATATCAGCAAAACTCATTTCAGCTGGTTTGGTTGGAATCATTAACCTTCTAAGCAAACCCATGAATTTTGTCCATTTCCTGCTTTTTTTAAAACTCTAATGTCTCTCTCCCCTTGTGAAGGAATATGTGCTGCACTTTTTAAAAATTTGAATTTCTCTCTCTCTTTTCCAAAGAAAAATATGTTGTACATTTTTTAGCTCAAGCATTCCCTTCAACAAGTAGGTAGCCATCTCAGGTTCATTTAAAAACCTACTCATCACCATTGTTATGTTTTGTAGTTTCAGAAATTAATTGAAAGAAAAACATTGGAGCCTGGGAAAATGTGTCTACTTTGTTTTACTCTACTGAAGCATTCACATATCATGTGGTGGTGTAATAATGTATGCCATTCACATATTACATATAACCTGTAATGAATTATGTAAACAAAGAATGCTTGTTCAAACAATATATTTAGAATATTACTCAGATGTTACTGAAATATTAAATAACAAGTACTTTAATTTCTGAGTTCAAATATTACAGATACAAGACTAACTCATAATAGACATTCCAGCATCAATGTAGATTTAAGAGAATCTCATTTAATCAAACATGAAAGTTGCTGGTGAACGCAGCAGGCCAGGCAGCATCTCTAGGAAGAGGTGCAGTCGACGTTTCAGGCCGAGACCCTTCGTCAGGACTAACTGAAGGAAGAGTGAGTAAGGGATTTGAAAGTTGGAGGGGGAGGGGGAGATCCAAAATGATAGGAGAAGACAGGAGGGGGAGGGATGGAGCCAAGAGCTGGACAGGTGATAGGCAAAAGGGATACGAGAGGATCATGGGACAGGAGGTCCAGGAAGAAAGACGGGGGGGGGAACGACCCAGAGGATGGGCAAGGGGTACATTCAGAGGGACAGAGGGAGAAAAAGGAGAGTGAGAGAAAGAATGTGTGTATAAAAATAAGTAACAGATGGGGTACGAGGAGGAGTTGGGGCATTAGCGGAAGTTAGAGAAGTCGATGTTCATGCCATCAGGTTGGAGGCTACCCATACAAGGGGGAGGTGGGGCATTAACCCAGGTCAACTGCTTGGAAGGCAGCCTTGCCCCCATCTGTTACTTATTTTTATACACACATTCTTTCTCTCACTCTCCTTTTTCTCCCTCTGTCCCTCTGAATATACCCCTTGCCCATCCTCTGGGTTCCCCCCCCCTTGTCTTTCTTCCCGGACCTCCTGTCCCATGATCCTCTCGTATCCCTTTTGCCTATCACCTGTCCAGCTCTTGGCTCCATCCCTCCCCCTCCTGTCTTCTCCTATCATTTTGGATCTCCCCCTCCCCCTCCAACTTTCAAATCCCTTACTCACTCTTCCTTCAGTTAGTCCTGACGAAGGGTCTCGGCCTGAAACGTCGACTGCACCTCTTCCTAGAGATGCTGCCTGGCCTGCTGCGTTCACCAGCAACTTCTATGTGTGTTGCTTGAATTTCCAGCGTCTGCAGAATTCCTGTTGTTCTCATTTAATCAAATGTGTGACTTATGCGCTACTTAAAGAACAGCAGTTTGGAAAGTTCTCAAGTATGCAATTAGTATTCCATGCCTTTGGAATAAAGGATTAATACAGCAAGAGTGGGGAAAAAAATCCTCCAAAGTATTTTGGAATTGCTAGTTTTACATAACTCTGGTGTATTTACTCATGGCTTCAACCCTTTTCTCTTTTTTGCCCATTTTTTGAAACTCCAAAAAAGAATAGGATTATTCTCCAATGTAGAATTTTAAGACAATGTCTTTCAGCTTTGACTTTGGTAGTGGGTGTAGATCATTTTTAATAAAATTGTTTATATTCTAATTTACGAATTAATTCTGATCTATATGCATATAGAGTAAGGAGTTTGTTAATGTGATTCAATATACTGTACCTGGTATTATTATATTTTTTCTTTTGTTTTTTAATATGTATTCTCTTGAACTCTGTATTCTTCTATGTAGAAATCAATAAAAATATTGGGAAAAGAAAGACAATAACTACACTGCAGTACCTTACTCAAATGGGAGCTCACCTAATCAGTCTAGGCATCAGTCAAGTTTGCTCTGATCTTCTGGTTAATATGTCATGTTCTGAAGCAGATGACCCTATTATTGTGACACTAGCACATTCCGTTGGTTTGATGCCATTCACACAGAATCGATTAAAAGACAATTTTTCAGAACACAAAATTTAATCGTAATTTAACAACTTCAAGTTCAATTAGTGTTATGAATATAACCATTTTGGGACCGTTTAGCATTATGTTATGTTTCCAATAGCCTCAAATATAGCTTTTTGTCAATTGTCTTTCCATTTGACGAACCACATTTAGGAGAAATGCTTAAGTGATTAAATTGCAAATCTGAGGTGGGCTCAGCTCCTAAGGGAATACAGACCGATTTAACCCTTGTCCTTTACCATGAAGCGAGGTATCAAATTGCACACATCATCGAGACTCTTCCCTTCCAGTGAGCAAATATATTATTTGTGCAAAGTGAAAGCTAGCAGTTTGGGGTGCCAACTAACTGGAAGCAAAAAAAAAACAAGTCACAAAACAAATTATTTATTCCAAACAGCAAAAAAAAATCTTACAAGCAGGCAAATTTTTAAAAGATTGCATTCTACTTTATTTCGCACTCCGGGGAGTCGAAGTGGGACCCGGAAGTTTTTTATATATCACATGGCTATGAGATTTAATAAAAACACAAAAATGGCGGCAGTCACATTGCGAGAGTGTATTTGCTGCGTCATAAAATAATATGCATGTAAACAAAGAGAGGAGAACGAGGAGAAGGAGGGAAAACGGGGAGAGAGTGTGAGGGGGAACTGAGCAAGTAGCGTCAGCGATGTGGGAACGGTCGAGCTCCAGACGGGGCACTAAGGACGAGGCGAGCTTGCTGGGGTCTCGGGGGCGCTCTGTGGCTGAGCAAGTCTCCTACTGCAATTGTGGCTGCGTTGGCTGGATATGTTTACAATTTTTTTTTATTTAACAGATATGCCTGTATGTGTAGAATTAAAATACCGTGTATTATAATACAGGTTATTATTGTTGCTAGCCGGGGCTTAAAATTGACAAAAAAAAGCTCAAAGTTTAAGCGTGTATTTTTTTTAAACTGATGGAATTACAGTTAATTCAAAATGTGAGTTCCTTCTGAATTTCCTATGGCTTTTATTTGTAAGCGCGATTTGATTATATTCGGAAAACTGTACTGTTTTCTTCGGTTTCCTGTGGTTGGAGAGTTTTTAATTTATCTTTTCCAGATTTGTATGTTTATTTTTGAAGATTTCTGCTGGCTCGTAAGATTGGAAACAACGTCCAAATCTAACTTGTTTACATCGAGGGTCGTGCATGGAGAGGAAGGGCGGAGCAGCGAATTCCTAATTCCTAGATCTCTGGGAAAATCAGCTCCTCCTCTTCACCCTCTTAAACAAGGTAGGCAATGCGACTGACTGTAAGTGAAGAGTAACCCCCTTTGAGACACTTGTATCATCAACACCAAAATTAAATGGAAGAACTTTTTGGTGTTTTGAATTTAATTTATGAATGTTAACTTTATATTACTTGTTCAGAATTGAGGAGGTGCTGGCAAGACCTCTGTTTACTAGTCATTCAGAATTGGTATCAAGAATGTGGGTTACCACAGCTTTGAGCCACTGTGAACCATGTGTTCCCTGTATAGAATTATAAAGCTCACAAGGAATTACAAAGCATACAAGAAAACCATATGGCCAACCTTATCCATGCTATTTGGAAGTGATCGTTAAATTAATCCCATTTAATTCCAGTACTTGATAATAACTCTGCATTGTACGGCTCTTCACCAGCACATTCAGATGTTGAGGGCACTATTACCAATGGCCCTTCTAATTCGTAATGACCAATGCACTCAAAATTCTTGTACTGTGCAATTTTTTTTGCCCGGTGACAAAACAGGTGCATGCTGAATTTTTAAATGGAAATAAACCTGAAGCTGTTGTAAGGATAATAAGCCATTCTGCTTTAAATAAACACTCTGCTGGGCAGAAGTTTGATCCTGTTTTGAATAAAAAGTGGCACTCCTAGTTCCATGTCAGGCTGATGTCTGATGCGGTGGCATTCTTTGGATGATACTTGTCCCAGGTTTGGAAGGTGTTGCCGATTTAACAGATGGTGTGCCAGTGGTGCAGAAGAAGAATTTTAAGTCTAACTTACAATGTCAGTGAAGTAGGCAGCTTAATCTTCAATAGTGTTTTCCCTTTTCAGTGTTGGATTTGACCAGACAAGTGAAGTGCTCCACTGCAGTCCTAACCAATACGTGCAGGGACTCAGCAGGTCAGGCAGTATCTGTGGGGGGGGGGGGGCGGGGGTGGAGTTCAGCAGTTGATTGTTTCAGGCTGAGATTTTTGATCAGGATTCGTGTGGATGCTACCTGGCCTGCTGAGTTTCTCTAGCATTTTTTGTGTCATTCAAGATTTCTAGCACCTTCAGAAGCTCTTCTGACGCTGCGGTCCTGATTTGATGGTGGAAAATCTTTGAAGAATCGACAAGATATTCACTGTAGCGAAGCAGCAAAACCTCCTTTTGTTGCCCCGAGCTTATTTTGCCTGTCTAGTTAAATATCTAGTTTGGTGATCATTAATAATCCAATAACAAATGTTGGGCATAGATTTGTGCTCTGCCTTCCTCTCCCTTTTACACATGGCTGGCATTGTCAAACACAAATTGACACCAAACCACAGAAAGGATAGTGGGACAGATAAGAGTTTTAAGAAACATGTTTACAGAGAAGGAGTGGAAAGTTTTAGAACTCTGAATATCAATGTTAGCTCGCATGCTAGATGAAGGTTTCTGTAATAGCTAAACTGAGCCAGGGGTGAGGTAAGTGGGTCTTGATGATGAATCAGAAAATGTGATGGGACCAGTAATAGGTCAATATGGTACAGACACTTGTTCAACTTTAATCAGTAATATTTGAACAAACTGTAACTGACCTCAGCAATTCTTATTCAAAATACATATACTTGTATTTTTTTGTAATTAGCAACACACCAAACATTTATATAACAAAGATAGAACATTTAGATATTCTAAGAATCAGGTCATTGCCCAAAAAAACATTCATATATTGCTTATTCATAATTGCCATCAAGAATGTGGTGATGAATTACCACATTAAATTGTCGCAGTCATTTTGTTGAAGGGGTGACAGTGTATTTCCAAGTAAGGAAATGTGACTTGGAGGGAGCTTGAAAGTCTGGGTGTTCCTATGTGCCTGCTGCCCTCAACCTCCTTGGTGGTGGTAGTTGTGAGTTTGAGAGGTGATGTCCTAAGTAGCATAAGCAAGTAACTGCAGTCTACGTTTTGCATCTAGGATGCTACAGTGATGGAGGTAGCGCTGTTTGAGAATGATAGGTTGCAGGAGGCTTTGAGTCGATGATGTTGAGGTAATTGAGTATTGTTGGCACTGCAGAAATCCAAGTGGGGACTATTGCAATCACGTCACTTACTCATGCCTTGGATATGGCAGGAGGGCTTTAAGGTGTCAGGAGGTGATTTGTTGATGCAGCCTACCTACAGTAGCTCCTGGCTTGCTCTTGTAGCCACAATACTTTTGAGGCTGGTGTAGTTTAGTTTCTGGTCTGTGGTGTCTCTGAGGGTGTTAATGATGAAGGCCTCACCACAGTAATGCCCTGCACTGTCAAGTCGGAGTATCAGATTACTTCCCATTTATTAGGCCATGCCTGAATATTGTCTAGGCGCCGCTGCATGCATGTGTGGCTTGCTTTATTTAGTGAAATAAAAAGTGTTTTCACCATTTACAATGCTTAAATTGGAAGGATGCTGCAATGTTTGCGACATGCCTGATCCACTTGTAGAGAAAAGAGCAGCCAGCAAAAGGAACAAGATGACCTGGTCCCTAAACCTGAAAGTGTGTCCTCATTCCTACTTTGTTGCTGGCTGTAAATCATGTGGCCCTGATCCCCTAGCGTCATAGGACTGAAGTGATTCATGATTCCTTCTCTAGAATTGGTATTCAGTAGCATTTATTGGCCTGTGAAAGAAGGATGTTTATTAGTTCCTGGTCCTCCATTCCTCATTTTAAATTCTCATCCACAGATTTTAGACCAATGTAAATCAGAAACAGAACTTCAAAGGAACTGATGTTTAAAATGAGGGGAGAATGGGAGGCCGGGCACTGTGCATTATTTTAACAAAATTAAAAACCTTGATAATAGGTCAAGGGCTACAAGTTTAACAAACAAATAAGTAGTACAGTTTTAAACATCAGACCTGTTTGTGATGCTTTCTATGATTAAATGTCTACCAATACATTGGTTCTGTTTGCCCATGGTCACTTGAACAAGGTGCAAGAGACTAGCCAGCACCCATGGAAGTGGAGGTCATCCTGAGCGTGCATCTTTCAGATAGGAAGGGGGAGCAAAGAGTGCTGGACAATATGCAGAATGGCTTTAATTTCTTGTGATATATCAGTTCTTGTTACATTCTTAACCAGTGGTTTCTCTGTATCTTTGCTATGCTCTTCTATTTCATAAGGGTTGTACTGCATCAATAAGTGTAGGGACTTTCTCATATTGTTAAACCTAGATTCTATCTCTGCTTTTGCTTGAAAGCCCATGAATGAAAATGATCATTTTTGTAGCGAGGTGTTAACATAAGTTGTTACAGTTTAATACTAACTCCAGCAATAGTTTGAAGTAACAAAGTTTATATTTTCTCTTGCCCCCCCCATTTGTTTATGTTCAGTCTTTCAACAATGATAACAATGAGGCAGAAGATTTGTTGTTGCAGGGATGCTGTCAAGATTTGCAACTTCATTTAGTGATACTCTGATCTTGTCAAAATATGGAAGTGATAAAGTGAAATTACACTTTTATAGGCCTCTGAATCAAAGTTTAGCCTTACCTGAACTACAGCTTTCATATTTATCTACTTTCCATAACATCCTTTTCAACTTTGATGGTTTCCTGCACCTTCACTTCTGCCCTTCTTCAATTCAGCTAAGAATTGGTGCTTGCACTTTTCAATTTCGTTATTGGTTCAGTTTAGGATTGTTTTTCAGTTAATGACTTTAATAAAACTCAGTATTTTTAGTTTCTAAAAAAATAGGCAAAACTTCAACATAGACTTTTTATGATAAATTGCAAATGAATCATCAATAGCAAAAAAAGTCCACACTTTGAAAGCTGCTTGTAATTCTACTAATTTGAGATTTTTTCTCCTAGCCTACCCATTATACTATTGTGGAGTGTATTCTATCTACTCCATTTGGTTGTTAGTCTGTGTACATGAACCTTTTGAAAGCCATGTTATAAAATTAAAATGGTTTGCTGAGAATATAACAGTTTTATCACTGTCAAGAAGTTGTTTGTGGATTTTAACAGAACAAAAATGGAAAAACTAATTGAAATGAAGACTGAAAAGCACTTTCATATGTAAACTGGTAAGTATTTGAACCTTTCACTGGTGCAAGTATCATGAATAGGTTGGAGAATTCAAATCTAGAGGGGGCATAGATGGATTCCAGTGGTTCCATTGGGAGATTTTTATTAAGCATGGTTATGTAGAACTCACACTGCAAAATGGCTTAGATTCTTAAAACTAGACAAGTGCACACCAAAGGTGGGGAGAGGGGGGAATAAATAACTGAAAGGCTACAATGTGGCAAGCAAATTGGAAGTAAAGATCAGCTTTAGTTTGTCCAAATGATCCTATATTGCACATTTTATGTAATCTTTTCAAGTGGCTGCATATCTATTTGCATTCTGAGCCTTCAGGTGCGGAGTTCTACAGCAGTAATGCTGTGGGTAGTGGGTGCCTGGCAGTAAATTAAAGTGGCATAAAGTCCTGAGTCTGTATACCCGTATTAACGTAATGAGTGCTTTTTAGTATGGTGTTATCAGAGATGTAGGTGCAGGATTCCCTCAGCTCTAAATGTTAAACAAAAAGGGTTATTGTTATCCAATTAATACAATAAATTTGCTTTTAGCTGATCTCTATTTGTAATCAATAGTTGATGAAAAGACAAAAATACCATTGAGAATTTGCTCAAGAATGATTTTTTTTTGTCTGTTTGTTTTATCATAATTTGGAAGTTCTCACGACTCTGATCTCCCTGGGATGAGTGGAGGTCAGAATTTGGGAGATTGAATGATGCTGAGTGCAGGGTCTGGATCATGCAGTGCACTCTTCCCACCTCTTCCGCCCAGTCCTCTTTCCTCCCTATCCTCTACGTAGAATTACCATATGCTTTCTGACATGGGTCCCAAGTGAGCACTTTTGACCTGTGGCTGAGAGCTTTGTCAGGTTTTCAGCTGCTGGAGCAAGGATGGTAGCCATGGCCAAGTGCAGAAAGAATCTTGTCTGATCGTTTTTTTCTTCCCACCCCAGTTCTGGACCCGAAGCCATTGTTTAAATATCCAGTTCTGTGAGACTGGTAAAAATGCCATTCTTCTGAAAGAAACACTTGCATTTACTTTGCATTTTTCTCCCAAGCAGGTTTATAATTGAATAACTTTCTGAAATGTAATCACTTGTAGGTAACACAGTAACAACTTCTGGGCTGTAAGCTTTCCCAAAGAAGCAGTGTGCTAATGTCAGATGATCTATTTTTATGATCTTTTTGGGGGATGATAATTGGGCAAAGGCTGGGAATGAACCTGCTGTTCTTATTAGAGATATGAAATGGGGTTTTTGCAAGAGATCAGAAGAATATTGACAATGTGGTGTATCCTCACCACTGCCAAGTAAGTGAGCCAAGGATTTGTGCAAAAAGAAAAATAAATTATGAAGATGTTTCCAGCAATCTGGCTGATTTGTATTCCAGATTTTGTTCAAGTCTGTTTACAGCAAAGCCAAGTTTGCATTTGGTCTTTAAATCAGTTGGTTCAAAGCATGGAACTTGAGAAACAAATCTGTATAAATACCATAACTGAATGCTATGAATTTGCACACATCCGTGCTTTAGCAATTTGTAGGTTTTATTTTCCATGGTATTTCCAATGTCAATGGAGATGCCAAATTTTAATGTTTTTTTAAATGCCTACAAAATTACATAACATTATTTAAACCGCTTTTTTGTTTTCTAGTTATAAATCTTACTGAGGACACCTTGTGGTTCTTTAGAATTATTGAAGTAACAAAATTATAGATAAAACACTTGATTAACTTTACCCAAAGGGTGATAGCAATGATTGATAGCAAGTTGTTGCTTATTAAAATATTGCAATACAGCACTCTATAAACATTTTGCTCTTTTAGTTCCTGCTGATACACTCTTTCTAACCATCAACTGCTTTCAAAATCTGCTGGTTATCATTTTTAAACAGTGCATAAGACCTGTCATCCATCCTGTTGCATCCAGATTTAATATTTTAATTCCCTTACCAATTTGGTTACATCAGTACATTCTGATATTACTCCAATTATTGACGATTTTCACATATAAATGAGTAATGATACGCATCCTCACTGACGGTCACCATTCACTAGGCTGTACCATCCTGAGAAAGGTCATGGTTCAAATATTTAATGATCTGACTTCCATCGCCCTCGGGCAAAGAATTCCATAGAAGAGTGGAGACATTTCTGTCCTCAGTTTGAAATGATGAGATCCATATTTTATAGTTGTGTGCCCTTCTTCGTGACTCTCCCAACATTTCCCCTGTCAAGTCTCCTTAGGATCTTGCATATTTGGCTGCCTTCACTTCCTATTCTACTGAGCGCCTACGAGTACAGATCCAACCCTGTGTAGCCTGTCTTGAGAAGACAACACCCTCATCCAGTGAATTTGTCTGGGGATCTCCTTTGTGCAGCCTGCAATGTTACTGCGTATATTAGGCCAAACTCTGGATATTATTCCAGGTGTGACCTCAGCAGTTCTGTGTACAACTGTAACAAAAGCTCCTTATTCTTAAACCTTAACCCCCTTCACAATAAAGGAAAAAAATTTATTTTCTTTTTTAAACTACTTAATGTATCTACCTGCTAACATTTTGTGATTAATGTACTACTCCACCTAGATCCTTCTGAATTTCACCCATTTTCAGTCTCTCCCCAGTAAGATATTAATCCATCTTTAATAGTTCCTAATACCATGACCTCACCTTCAATTTTATTTGCCAGGTTTTCACTCAATCTATTATTATTTTGTTACAGGATCACCATGTCTTCCACACGACATTCGTAACATCAGCAGACTTGGAAATATTAATTTTTTCCTTCATCTGGGACATTAATATAAATAATAAATTAGTGAAGGCCAAGACCCATACTTGGAATACTCCATTAACTACAACCCTCCAACCTGAAAACTGGCAGCAGGAAACAGACTCTTCTGCTCATCAGATTTGCACTGACTATCGACCACCCACTTAAAGCAATCCTATATTAATCTTATTCTTACTCTTCTCATGTTCTCATAAACCTGTCTGTTGAAAACTGGCTGTCACGTAGAAAACAATCTGTGGTAAAAACATTTTCTCCAATACCTTGGATTTTAATTCATTCACCAGCCTCAGATGTGGCACCTTGTCAGACACCTTTTAGAAAACTAAATACACTGTATCTACCAGCAAGAGAAAATCTGCAGATGCTGGAAATCTGAGCAAAACACACAAAATGCTGGAGGAACTCAGCAGGCCAGGCAGCTTACCAATAACTATTGTGAAGAGTGAATTGTCATTTGCCATCTTGAAGTATTCGGTCCCAGTTTTCTTAACATAGAATTTCTGTTGCATCTTCAGGTTTTTCTTCATTAACGCCATTGCATCCACTTCTGTTTTGTTCTGATAGATTTTCCATGAACCTTAAAAGATTTAACCCAGTGTTTCCTTCGATAATAACTACAGCTAACTACTGCATATCTTCCTCTAAATATTTTATATTCCCTACCTCATCCTGCCTGCAAATTGGAGACTAATCTTTTGAGTATTGCTTGAATTACAGAACAAAAGAACAGATGAATTGGAAGCAAGACTAATGCTAAAGATTAATGCTGAGCCACTTGCCTCTTGTAAATCTGCATGCTTTAGTATCAGACCTGCCCCAATGACAGCATGTATATCCCTAAATTAGAACGTTATCTCTTCAAGCTGCAATCCAAAATATTAGAGCATGCAATCTAGATCTGCTCTCCACTGCAGTACTATAAAGTTCAAAGGAACTTGCATTTGGCAGGGCAAGGCTTGGAAAGTATACACCTCAGTTGTCATTTTATTCCACATTCTTTGTTGTTTCCAAGTTGCCAACTTGACTTGGAACCTAAACTGTATTAGATTAAACCTACTGCAAAGTTGAAGTCAACACTTGAGTAATTTGGTCAGCTCTGCTCGTCTCTTAAGTGACAACAGGAATGTGATCAATTTCATCAATAGAATCATTCTCACATATGGCTGTGCATGCTTTGGCATAATGGTAATTCCTAGGTTACGTTTTTAAAATTAATTCGGAACCTCTATCTAAACTCCTGTTGTCTTTGTAAGACTTGAATCCTTTTTCTTATGTCGCTGGTTTTGACATGAGCTACAACTTGCAGCTGAGATCTTACTTCACAGTGATTTCTGAAGGAGCTCAGCATAAATTTGGTAAACAATGCATATGAATAGTTTCTTTGCTTGTAACTTCACTAATAAATATCCTACCTACATTCCTACGGTACCAAATGCTGCTGTGGTTTTCCTTATTATTTCCATTTCCTGGCTGTATCATGGTTGTCCAAAAAGTGAAACAAATCTGACAGCTTCAGGATCTGTGGTAGTTTTGGTACTCTTTCATCCTGCAGTTTCCCCTTCTAAATACTATGGTACATGGTCAGTCAGTTGCCTTGCATGGTTTCATTATCTTTGGTCTTGCAATAGGACAAGAATCTGTTCCAGTGTCAATTTTCAGATCTCTTTTTTTCCTTTCTCGATGTTTGAACTTCCCTAGGCCATCTGGAAGTGCTTTTCAAAGCTGATGATTTTATAGATGGAGCTTTATTGTGTTCAATGGCCAGCTGCTGTTGTTCAACCCTATACCTTTGCACTTTGGCATTTCTTTCCACCTCTAGCTTTGTTGGGCTATGTTTCTAGAAATGGTAGGTGAGCTCAATTACCTTAGAGTGTGTCCTTACAGTGCTGGTCACTGAGTGTGCCTGGATATTCATCAGAGGAGGCATATTTTTGGCAAATTTTGCTTAGGCTGACAATCACATGTGCATGTCCCAGCAAAGGTCATTGTGCTGGCCCTCAATCTTGCAAACAGTGAAGCCGAATTGTTAACTACCCTGAATCTTCAGAGCTCAATGCTTTTCCAAGAGCTGCTTTCATTTGTAGGCTACTGAAGTAACTTCTGTTTTTCTAAATATAAACTAGGTCCTTTCTAAAGGGAAGAATTGCTATGAAGTAATTCTGTTTGACAGCAGAAGGCATCCAGTGTAATCCATAGGAGAAAATATTTGCTATGTTTAATCTGTTTCTAAGTTTTAAATATTTTCTCCAGCTTGAGTGTCTGGCTTCCATTTATGCTGCAACAGAACTCAACAAAGTATGGTGGCTTTGATGTCTGCCTGAAGGCTGAGCAGAGCTATCAAAATATGATGAAATTCAGACATCTCAGGCAGCGTCTCAGAGCAGTTGACGCAACACCTTCAAGAGGGAATGGAAAAACTTAAAAACTGCTTCAGTATTTTTAAATTGGGAAAATGTGATTTAAATTAAAAGCCAATCAAATTTCAAAACCGCCAAGATATTCACTGATTGTAGCACTTTATGTAGGTCACAGTGTCGTGTTTATAAACATCCAGATTCACACTATCCAATTAGCATACCACACACTATAGTCTGATGTGGTATAGTGTGTCTTTGTCGGTTGAGTAAGGTATGATAACTGACTTAAAACGTACATGTTGCTGAAAGTGAAACCGTCCAAACCAATAGGAAGTTTTTTTTTGTATTGGCTGCAGTAAAAATAATCCTGAAGTATTCTTTCTTCATTTTCAATAGCCTTGGTGTTAGGCAAGTGAATGCAGAATTAATTTTATTTCAGGTATAGTCCTGGGGCAATCAGAATAAATTTATATTAGATTACTGTATCTGCAGCTTCTCTTTACCTTGGCTGTCATATGTATCTTATTTCAAGTTAATACAGGGATGCTGTCTCTATAAATAATTGCCCTGCCCTGGTATATAGATGAGTAAGATGATATGGGACTGTCTTCAGAGTGTTAATGCTCATTCCATTTGGTATCTGATGCAAGTCCAAGATCAGGCCGTTTACTTCACCGCCATCTCAATTTTAGTGTTTGTGTGCATCTCCTTCCACCATTCTACATCTAACCTCAGTAAAAATATCATCCTGTTCCTTTTTTTTTGCTCTATCTGTTTATCTAACTTCCTCTTAAATGCATAATTGCTCTTATTCACCTAAACCATTTTTGTATGACACCTGGCTGCATGTTCCAGTAATACGTTGCGTAAATAAGTGTCTTTTAAATTTTCTATGCATGACCATGTACATGCCTTCTCTGCAAGTAGAAACTACATCTCCATTTATTCTCTATCAAGCTTTTCAGAATGTTGAAGATCTAATTGTTAAGTTGCCTCTCTCTCTTGTATCTGGAAATGTATATAACTTCTCAGTTCTGGTGATCTCCTGTTTGTTTTTGCACCTTTCATCGACCATTGCTATCTACTCGTATATGAACCTTTCACAGTATTCCAGGTCTAGCCAAGTTCAAATAAAATAATTAACGCAAATATCCATTTGGAGATGAGCAGAGTGCTTTGATTTATTAATCCACATTGGTATTTCAAGTGACTTGTACTTTTGGACTCCATATCCATCACCAGATCTATCCTTTTTAGTGATAGAACTAAGCACATTTATGGTGCAGTGTAACACCATGCACCTGGCAGAAACACAGAATTCAAAGGCTAGGTATTCTATGGAGAGTGACTTGCTTCCTATCTACTCAAAGCCCTTCCACCATCTGCAAGACATACGTCAGGGTTGTGCACATGCTTGGATGAGTGCAACTCCAGTAACCTTTAGTGATAAATGGTCTGTCTGGTATCCCATCTACAGTACTCAAACTCATAACCTACATCACTAGGTCCAACAACATACCTGAAGGCGTGCCACTACCTGCAGATATCCCTCCAAATGAAATATATTGTTACTGCTTCATCATTGCTGAGACAAAATCTTGGAGCTCTCCACCCTCATTAAAGAACTGCAGCAGTTCAAGGTAGTGGCCAGCCTCATCTTCTGTAAAGCAATTAGAGATTTATGTTGATGGTTTGCTAATGATACTCACTAAACAATATATGTGGGATAAAGAACTGATGCAAAGAGATGGGAACAGACTTGGTCTTCCAGATAAGTGTTCTCAAATGGGCAAAGCACTGAATGGATTGTGAATTGGCCCTGCCACATTTGGGCTCAGTTTTTCTTGATTATATATTATTGATTGATTCCTCTGTATAAGAAAAAGTATGTGAATACTGCGAGGTCAAGAGTTGGTTTACTAGTTACATAGGCTTGAGTCCATGAGCCTTACCATACAAATATGGAAAAGTTGGCAGAATACAAGGAAATGAAATGGATTTTGGCAGTGAACATCCTGAACTAAGTTCAATTCAACATGCAAAAGTGTTGAGTTGCCTGTTGGAGAAAGCAATAGCTTGAAATGTAAAATGTATAAATCTTCCCAACTTAACTTCACACTATAATTAGATAAGGGTTTACTATGAAACACTTGAATATGGCAATGTATCTTTGGTCTTTCAGCTAAGAACCTTGACGGCAGCTGAATGCTGACAGGGAGTGACTCTCTGGCTGCCCTGGCTCAGTTATCACAGTGCTGATGCTGTCCATTCTCAAGGTACAGTACTGTGATAACTGAAGGATGGCAGCCACCTGGACATCAGAGCCCTTGCAAAGATATGAGAAGGAACATGTATTGGATTCGTGAAATACTCACCCCAGAACCTGCTGGTAGGTTACTTCCTTCTCAGTTCCATTTTGGAATTGAATAGAAAAAAAAAATTCTGGAAATTGGTCTGCTGAATGCTTCACAGTCACAGGTGGAATTGATGGAGTGACCTGGTTAAATTGTTCATTGTGGTAAAATATTCAAAAACTGATTTTGTTTGTGAATTATTTTGTGACAAATGTGAACATGATTTTGCAGATTAAAAAGCAAAGTAAAGAGCAGATCTCTATGACTATACAATGTATGCAGCTTTATTACAGAGGTTCTTGTGTATTGGGAAACTTTACAAGATATTTTGTCCTATTACGATTTGTATTATCCATTTATTTCACTTCTAATTTTAGATGCGTGGTATACTGCTGAAGGGAGTATTTTAACAGCTAGAAATTTTCTGGAATTTTGCTGGTGTTTTTTAATTCAGTATTGATGAAAGGATGAATTTCCATAAGACATTGGAGCAGAATTAGGCTATTTGGCCCATCAAGTCTGCTCTGCCATTCCATATGGCTGATTTATTATCCTTCTCAGCCCCATTCTCCTGCTTTTTCCCCATAACTTTTGCCATTCTCTCTAATCAAGAACCTATCAACCTCCTGTACCCAATGACTTGGCCTCTACAGTTGTCTGTGGCAATGAATTCCACAGATTCACCACTTTCTGGCTAAATAAATTCCTTCTCATCTTTGTTCTAAAAGGGTATCCTTGTATTCTGAGGCTGTGCCCTAGACACCCCCACCCTGGGATCCACCAGAGGGCTCATGTCCACTTTATCTAGGCCTTTCAGTTTTCAGTAGGTTTCAATGAGATGCTCTGTCATGCTTCTAAATCAAGCACTTCTTATGCATTAACCCTGTTATTTTGCAGGCTAGTTTTTGTGAACCTCCACTGTACCCTCTCCAAAGCCAGCACATCCTTTCTTATATAAAGAGCACAAAACTGCTCATAATACTCCAGGTGTAATTTGACCAGTGCCTTCTAAAGCCTAGTCATTACACCCTTGTGTTTATATTCTAGTCCTTTTGAAATGAATGTTAATGTTACATTTACCATCCTTAACCACGGACTCAATCTGCAAGTTAATCTCTAGGGCAGTTTGCACGAGGACTGTCAAGTTCCTTTGCCCCTCTGATTTCTGAATTTGCTGCCAGTTTAGAAAATAGTCTATGCCTTTATTCCTTTTACGAATGTACGTAACCATACACTTCCCTGCACTGTATTCCATCTGCCACTTCTTTGTCCACTTTCCCAACCTGTCCAAGCATTTCGGCAGACTCAACACCTCCTAACCCTCCAACTATTTTAGTATCATCTGCAAACTTGTCCACAAACCAATTAACTCCATCAGTTTTACTTTAAATTTTTGTTCTGACTTCGTTCTTACACATGAAGTGTCTGGTTGAAATTGTGTGCAGAACTTGAAGTGCTCAACTTGAAGTGCCGACTTTGTGCAAGGCAGTAACAGTGTTACAGCAAGGTAGAGCAGCTGCCTCAGACTTGTGACGGCCCAAATCAATCCTTGTTTGGCTCTCAGAGCCAGCAAGCTCAGTGAATAACCAGGATTGATATGAACCACAAGGGACAGCTTTAAAAAAGAGGACAAGGAACAACTAAAATATAATTTTCCTGAAAAATAATTTCACTGACCTTACAACAATGCATAGATGTCCTATGGAGCTCACAGGTGCACTGTCAATCAATGAAACTGATACAGAGCTGACTGTGGTGAAATCTTCGTAGCTCTGGATTGGTGAGTTACAATGTGTTTAAGGAATTTTGGCGTTAGAGGGAGGTTGGAGATAATGGAGGTTGCAGATACAATTGGGTCCTTTAAGAGCCTCTTAGATAAGTACATAGAGCTTAGAAAAATAGAGGGCTATGTGCTTGGGAAATTCCAGGCTGGTTCTAGAGTAGGTTACATAGTCGGCACAACATTATGGGCCAAAGGGCCTGTAATGTGCTGTAGATTTCTATATTCTATGAATGGTAGCAAGAGTGAAGGTGAAGGGATAAAGTATGGAGCTTACATGTTCTCACACTTGACGAAGTGAGTTCCCCTTTCGATACTCAGTTCCTTCCCATGTCCCAAAAACATGCTGGTTTTTAGTTAATTAGCTGTGGTAAATTAGCTTTGTTGATGGATATATGAGAAGAGGTTATGGGGAATAAGTGGGATAACAGTATTACTGGGATTGTTCTGCTCTGGCATAAGCTCAGTGGGCTGAATGGTCATAAGAAAATGTGAAATATTTAAATGTTTTGCATGGTTAGGCAGCAGTTATAGAATAGTTTGTACAGTTCTGGTTGTCACACTGCAGGAAGGTTGTAATAGTTAATAGAGTTTGTGCAGAAAATAGGCACCAGGATATTGCTTGGAATGGAGGTCTCTAGTTAAGTGGAGAAATTGGATAGGTCAAGTTTATTCTCATTGGAATATATGAGGCTGACAAATGATCTTGGAGATTTATAAAATGGTAGGCTTAGATAAGTAGATAGTCAAAATTTTGTCCCAGTGAGGGGGATGTAGAATTACAGGGTACAAATTTAAGAGGGGAGAAAGTAATATTCATCTGAGAGGCAAGTTTTTCCCCACATGAAGAGAGTAGTAAATATCTGGAACAAGCTTCAAGGTAATGGAGGCAGATAATATGTTTAAAAGGTAATTAATTGGACATGCACTTGCAAGGGAAAGATAGGATATGGATCTAATGCAGCCAGGTGTGATTAGCATAGAGTCAACGTGGATGAGGTGGTATGGAAGGACATATTCCTGTGCTATACATTCCTGATTCTATGAACAAGTAGTACATGGTTCCTTTGTTGCTGTTTATTCATACCCATGGAAAATAAAGTGCTTGCAGGTATTTTTAATCTGTGTTCCCCAGTATATTGATGGATGTCGATGTGAGTGCAGTGTTTATGAGGAATTTAGACAACCACATGAAGAGGCAAGGAATTGTGGGATATGGAAGAGAGCAGGCCGTTTAACTTGACATCATAGTTGCTACAGAGATTGTGGCACAAAGAGCCTATTTTTGTGCTGGACTGTTCTAATCTCTGAACCATTCGCTCTTTTAAAAAAAAAAATTCAGTTCTTTACACGCAAAAATCCTCATGGTACTTAAAAATGGGTAGGCGTGCTTTTGTGGAAATCTTGGCAATAGGGAATTGGCACAAGAAAGATTTACATACGGTAGATCAACCAGGATCGCTTTGGGTAGCACACCAATCTTGAACTATTTGCCGCCTCCTCCCATTTTTCTGTACTCCTTTTGCTACTGATGGAATGGAAAATAGCAGCAAGATATTTGATTCATATTTAGTGTTCATTATTGGAGAATGTGCATGACTTACATTCAGGCCCTTTTTGAAATACTTGAGCATATTTTTGATTGAGTTGATATTTGTAGACATATGTGGCCTACTTGCCCTTGTTAAACTCCTGTGGCATTGCAAAGAGAAGCTAATGTTGGTGGTAGTTTTCAATCAGGGCATGTTTGGAGAAGGAAAATTCAGATATAGTCTAACTTCCAATGCACTGAAAGTTTTCTGCTATACATATCATTGAGTCATTAAAGTAAGACAGTGACTGTCGTACTGAAGATATTGCAAGTTATCACACTTCAGAAGTTTTTAAAAAATATTTTAGTGGAAGCAGAGGCTTCAACATCTCATTACAGGATTCATTATTAAAAAATAGTGATTTCTTATTGAGTAATATGTATTATGAATATTTCTATCAAAACATTTTGAGAGTGAATAAATGAATTAATAACTGTATTTAACCTGTAAAACAGTTGAAAAAGCCTTTTTAATTTTGCCTGCAGGGGATTTTTGTTTTGGAAGTAAAATGATCACTAAACCACATTAGTTTCAGATTCAGTTCAAAGGAATAATGTAAAGGGGAAGATAAAAATATATCCAATCATAAATTTTTTTAAGCGTGAAGGTGAGCCACAGCCGCACTCTTATAGACATCATAATGAGCAATATCCAGTTATAAATTTTCTGATAAAATTGCCAACTATTTAAAGAATACAGGTTTTTACAGCAAGCACATCCTTTTGATTTAACACGGAAAGAAAACAAAACTGACTAAAACACAAAATTGAGTTCCTCTTGATATCTGAGGCTTCCCCAATCTTCTTCAGATCTGAGGTGTTTGGGAGAAGTTCTATATTAGGCTGTTAGTCATGGTAAATGTTGGGTAATGGGATTATATTGACCAGTGACTGGTTTTGAGTGCTCTTATAGAAGAATAGTTCAATATTTGAATGTAGGACCTTCCCACAGCTGCTCTATGTCTGATGGAAATTGGAACTTACTCTGTTAACTGACTTGTCAGAGTTGTCTGGGTAACCATGGTGTAAAATTAGAAATGTTGATGGTGTTTCCAAACAATTTTTAAGCTTTCTCTGGCGTTTCTGCCAACACTACTTTAATAAACTGGGGAAACTCCTCAGAAATTTGAAAATGAAAATCAATGGAGCATATTTATTTTGCTCCTGCGTTTGATGATAGAGTATGGTTTGGGTTAGTGATATTCTGTTGCTTATCTTTGCATACAATATTCATTTTATACTGATCCTTGGAAAAACTATATCTTGACTTGCGTACCACTGGAATTCAAATTCTCAACAGGCCAGCTTGGCCCTTCATTCACCACAGAATTTCTGCAGTAACAGATTTTCTCAAAGATATTCTTGCTTCCACCTTTGATATGCTGATTCCCATTTAAAAACCATTACTTTCTATCAACCTAGCTGTTCCCTAGTTAAACCTTTGTTTGTATTCCCTCATGTTCAAAAGGCAGAGACTTAATGCAGGTAACAACTGATTAAGTAATACACCGAGACCTTCATGAATGACCTTTATTAGTCTTAGGTCCAGCTCTTGAGAGTATTTTTTTTATTCCACACATATAACTTTTCTCTGTTTAAAAATATTTACTGTACTCAATTTTCTCCATCGAAGATTAATTAATTTGTTGATCAATGAGACTGAAATTCTGTCTCTGCTACTTTTCTTCAATCAGGCAATCATTTCAAACCATGAATATTCCTGACCACCCAGTTCCCAAACTTTCATGTTGTATTTGTTCATCTTTATTTGCACAAATTTGCTTTCCAAACTTGTCCATGGGATGTCCCTGCCACTAAATTCAAAAACAAAAACTTCACTGTCCCAAGTCATACCCAGCCATACCTGCTTTCTCAAATATGTTTTAATGGTAAAATATACAAGAAAAAAAATGACCTGTTGCTTCTTGATTAAAATCAGACTTGCATTTACTTAAATATAAAAACAGAAAATGCTGAAAATATAGAAGCGGGACCCCATGGAAAGAGAACAATAATCTTTCGGGTACAGGACGCTGTTGGAATTGATAGAAAATATTGGCCAGGCCATCCACAGTTACCTAACTCTTCTTACCCAAATATAAACACCCAACTTCATTGTTCATATTGTCCTATCACCTTCATACTTGCTAATATCACCCCTCTCAAAAACATAATTACAAGAAAAATCACTCTGTTTTGGCTGAAATTACAAAGTTTTGGGATATTTTTGTTTTTGTTTTGAAGGGCCAATGTGAAGTTGAGGGAATTTTTTTAATGGACTTTAAGATTTGTTTCATGGTTCACTTCACTTCTTGGTTGACCACTAACTGAGTTTATTAAGCTTTGAAACATAGGAACTCAACCCTAGACCTTACACTGTGATAATATTTACATGTAAGCTTACCCATACTATTCCTTCTGCCACCACTCAGACCACAGTGGCAAGCCTTTGCCACTACCTTGTGGTAGACCTGCTTTAAATTTGGAAAGCATGGCAGAAAGTTTAATGGATTAATAGTGTAGCCCAGGATCTTTTTATCTTACTTTACATAATGTGATTTGAAATGCATATGAATCCTAGCAAGTTGTATTTCTAGATAAATGTTAGGCTCTAATATTATACCATTGAATGCACATTATATTAATCCACTCTATGTCCAGTTCTGTCTATCTGATTAAATGTTATTTCTGCTTATCTAAATTTTAAATGCATTTGACAATTCTGTACAATTTGTAAATTACAGTCACATTCCCATGTTCTGCAAATTTGGCTTGTCAGTATTTCCCAGAGTCGAGTTGCAAATTCATATTGAAATCTAAAGTTTTGGTTGGCATTGACTTTCTCATGAACTGTTGAACTGAGATTCCACTTGCTCTTGCAGGTGGATGGTGGTGGGGGAAGCGGGTGGAGAGATCACATGACACAATCTTGATGAGGAACTGGAGAATTTAGTTGGTGCATTTCCTGAGCTCATGAAAGGTACAAAGTAATACAAGTCTGTTATCTTGTATGTTTTTTTAAAAGAAATAATGGGAAAGCCTGAATGGGATTGGGTATTACTTGCAGGACACAAAGTTCATTTATTTCTGAGTTCAATTGGAGGAACAGTCACAAGGGTAATTTTAGGTTATTCTTGTATATTATACCATGCACATTATCCTCAGACACATTTCAATAATATGTTGGTTCAAATAACAAGGTAATTTTGATGGACGCAGATTAAGTGGTTTGAGTTAATTTTCCAAATTAATTTGGCAAAAGCATTTGAACATTCAGTTCATTAAAATTTCAAACATTTTGTGATGTAGCCATTTCTGATGTATATTGTAAGATGTGCTTTGCACTGTGTAAGTTCTACCTGCAGTAATTTTTTTCCACCTCCTCATCAAAGGAAGTGATATTCCAAGTAACAACAGAGCACTATAGTGACAGAATTCTGGGTGTCAGCAAGCAAAGAAGAATCTGTCCTCCTTCCCCTCTTCACCTCATGTCACTTGTATATGTGAATTGTGTGGGAGGTAAAATTACAAACTCACTTTTCTGATACTACTTTCTATCATTCAAGGACCCCTCCAGAGCTAATACCTGTTTAACTGACTTTATTTTTAATTGATAACTTATTGCCCATTGTGCTGCTGGCATTTAGGGCAACAATGAATATCCTCCATCATTGGCAGTGTTTAGGGATTCCTTCATCATGCCATTAGTTTCCTGTTTGTTTAATTGATAGCTAAGTAAATGTATAATTTTAAAGACATATTACACATTTCAATTAAATGTTTTCTGAAGCAATAATGATCGTCTCTCTACTATTCCATCCAATTAGGTGGTTCTAAATTCCTTTATTTACAGTCTGTTATAGTTAATATTCAACGGTTTTAAATTGCAATGGCAATGCACCATATTTTAAAAAAATATTGGACATGTTTTAGCATTTTAAATAATCTTAATGAAAAGTTCTTAAATATTTAATTAACATTTATTGATAGGTTCAAAATGTGCAAGCATAGCTGAGCAAGAGTACTTGATGAGCAAAAAGCTCTATAGGTTTTGGGAAATCCTGAAATAAAAGCACTGGAAGTATTAAGTTGGATGGGCAGTGTCAGAGAAGAGAGAAACTTCTAATCGTGTGTGTTCTGATGAAAGCCCCCAAATGGAAACGTTAAACCCTTTTTCTCTAGATCCTGCTCAGTTTGACAATTATTTTTTTCTGTTTTAATTACTTCATTGACAGGTATGTCTTTAACATTTTCATTTAAATAAAAATGAAATTACACACTTGCCAAAATAAAATTGGATAAAAATGGAAGAACTTTTCACTTCTGAATACTTAACCAAAATATGCTTTTGCAATTTTGTGTTAGTAGTGTTTCATGAAATCGGGGTTCTTCGGTTTGATGACTGTCAATACTTGTGAAACTGAACTTTTTTTTTAGGGAAAAAAAAGATTTTTTTCTTCTGAGTAGCAATTTTTCAAAGTGTCATTCATTTAATCTTAACTTCTCACTTATTAAGACTACAATTTTTCAGATTAGGTTTATTTGAATTCAAAGTATTGTAGTTAGTGTGGTGTATTAGATTCCCAAATCTTTGGGATTGAGGATGACATGTTATTTCAGTTCTACATGCTCTCAGGGCTGGGGCAGGAGGTGTATGATGGGAGTAGATAGTTTGAGGAGCATTGTGCTTCTGCCATTTAGTTTGAGTTTCTAAGTACTCTCCACAGGTGGACATGAGGCGTGCAGTTGACCTCTTGGTAGGACCAAGCTCCGAAAAGATTATCTGTTGTTGGGTATGAGGAAAAAAACACACTAAAAAAACTGGGAGATTGATCCCTAAAGTGGGTGGCTTGTCTATGAAGAAATTTTAGATATGATATGTGAGTTAATAAGAAAGGCAATTTGACAATTTAGAGACGAGGAATGGATGTGCAGAAAATACTTCTTCTTGTGGGAGAATCGAGAGATGGAGGGTACAGTTTAAAAATAAAGGATGACCCATTTACTCTGAAGATTAGGTGATTTTTTTTCCCCCCTGAACATAGTAATCTTTTGGGACTGTCAATGTGTGGCAAAGTGAATTTTTAGATTATCTTGAAGATAAAGTTAGAAAGCTATTTAATGAAGGGGTGAAATTCACTGGTAAAATGATGGGAGGATGGGTGATAATATGTGATTGGGATTAGCAAATCAGCCGTGATTTTAAAAGGTTGTGCAGAGTGAGGGGACGTGGACCATTCCCAAGGCTTGAATTGGACCTAGTGTAAAGTACCTCGCCCCTGGAAGTTTTGGGTGGCCTGCTTACTCATCAGTTAATGTGGGAGGATTTTGTGAAGACAGTTGGTGTCTCTTCACTGCTTTGAATCGGCTGCTGCAGGAGGCCACGTCGCAGAGAAAAGGCAGGGGTTACCGCTGGCTGGTACACGGTTTGTGCTGGGTTTGAAATCTTGATAATCGCTTACTTAATTATTCACATACACACACGCCCTCTTGTTCATTTACAACCATTATTTAAATATTACCGAGACGAGCAGTTAACAGTCGAAACTATTCTTCACGACTATAATACGAATCATTACGATAATATCGCACTTGAAATAACTTCTTGTCCACGTTAATGAATCGTTTCCGGCAGAATGGAAAATCTATCTCTTCAAAGTCGAGCAAAAACTGCTGTTTTAGTTTGTGCGTCTGTGTGGAGGGAGATCACAAGAACTTGCACTCTTAGGATTTTGCTTTGGGAGTTGCGCTATTTAAAACAATAAATACCTTTGTGTTCACTATTTGTTGTTACTGTTCTCAACTCCATAATTTCAAGCAGTTTCTTTCTCAGAGGGGAAAAGGATTTTAGGGACCCTTTAGCGTACAGCCAATAGCGGAATGCCCCTCGCCGTTGATCAATTGTCGGTACAATGGTGCAATCAGCTATTAATAACCAAGTTTGGCCACGGAATCTACGCAGCAAACCTGAGTATGAGTGAATTAGCTCCTTTGAGTTACCGCGAAGCGGTCAAATTCCTGGAATGTTTCTACTGGTACCAAAGTAGCGAGTACTGTTTCTGGGAATACATTTATTGAAGGCGTCAATCACGTAATAAATGCTTTCTTCTGGCAGTGTCGGTGCTCTAAAAGCGTAGATCTTAGTATAGACAAAAAATAAAAAGATCCAATCAAGTGGATGAATCTGCACATCGTGTTTTGCATCGTTGTCAGCAGGAAATAATATCTGCAATTTTAAGATTTATGGATGTGCATGGTAAGTGAGCCGTGAAGTTGATCTATAAACACGCTTCGGCAGATGCTGGCCTGCCTCCCTGCGCGTGGAAACATTGTTAATTGATTTCACGTCCGGGCGTACGAAATCGATATTCCATGGTATGTAATGTAAATTAATAGGCCAGTTATAAATTAATCCAGTGACAGTAGCTTCCAATTCGGGTTGTTTGCTGGTGAGCTGAGTAATACTCTTCGTAGTCGCTTTTAAAAGTAACATTTAAATTTCTCACAGATATGGGGATCAGTCACTTTCCAGAGGCGAAGTTGAGAAGCTGTGGTCATTTTCTCATCAGACCACAGTTTAAAATCTTCAGAATTTCTCTATTTTACATACAGGCAGTTATGGGAAATTAAGTGGGCAGTTTCGTCTTGTTCCAGAGATCGGCTACAGCGTTCCCATACTGAAAGATTATATAGAAAGTTGTATTTGAGCTTCTATATCACGAGATTGTATAATCTTCCTTTCTAGGACTGAGGTAAAATGTGAAAACTACAAAATACTACAGTGCAATGTAGGGACTTTATGGAGTTGAGTTCCTAGAATGAAGTGTGGTTTGCTGCTGGGGCTTGAAACCCTCTGCAGTCGGTAAACCATGACGGTAGAATTCGCTGTTCGTAGTGAGTATTGCAATGGCGAGAAATGACCGTCCTATTGTAATACGTGTAGCACTGTATATATAGATCATCTGATTTCCCGTAAAGTTAATCTGGTTAAATGCACTGCGCCTCCGCTCTCCCTGAGTCAGGGATATTAATTTAAAGTGAAAACATTTCAGGAAGGAATAATTTTCAAGTCCATTCAAGTTTTTGCCTGGCGCGCTATTAATCTAGTTCTTTTAGAGTTAAAAATGTACTGATTTGATTACCAATTCTCCCTAAACGCTCATTGCTCCGCGCGCACACAAAAACAAATGTTATGGGAAATGTGCCAATCAGCATGGAGCTCAATCGGCAATTATCCTCAGCCCACGTACGCTTTCTGGTTACTGCGTTTACGCAACCGTTTCTTTTCAATGCGGAAGTTCCACCCCTCAGCTCTGATAAATATTTTTTTTAATTCCTCCGCAGGAGTATATCCTCAGTCGCGCTTCCCCACATAGCAAAGCTCAGAATAGATTGCCCAAATCGAGGAGGTCAATTGAAGATAAACATAGAGCAGAAATTCTGCAAATCACTTAAAAATAAAAGAAATTATGTTTATTTAATGCATTACATTCTGTTTCATCATTTTTATTAAACTTGTCCTTGCAATTAGTTACTTAGTAAGCATTACATATAAGAAGGGCTTCAGTTACCAGTTCTTTTTGTATTAAACTTTCATACCGTTGCAGAGAAATAATTAAACAAGGAAAATTAGTTCTGACTGACACACAACCGTGCAAATGCCTCTGTAGAGAAGTAAGAGTAGCTGAAATTTTATCAGAGCTGAGGGGAGGAACTTGCACATTGAAAAGAAATGTTTCTGTAAGTGCAAATATCTGAAAGTGTATGTGGCAGAGAAAATTAAGGGAAATCCAAAGAAATTTTATAAAATATATTAAAGGGGGAAAGAGTTAAGAAGTGGAAGAACAGGGCCCCACAAAGACCTCATGGGACATCTTTATGTGGGGGGGGGGCGAGGTCCTTATTGAAAATATCTTCCCTGTTGTTACCATGGAAAAATACATGAAGACTTCAAAACTAGGATCTATATATTCTGCATTGTAGTAGAGGAGGAGGCTGGGTGTCTTAAAAGCTAGGAAGGTAGATGTATCTCCAGGGTTTGACCAGGTATATCTAAAATCATAGCGAGGGGCTATAAGAGACCTTGCAGGAGCCCTGGCTGAAGTCCATATAAACCTCGTGTACAAGGCTGCCCTGATCAATTTCCTTTGTCACTTCACCAAATAAAAAATCCTGTTCATGAGAAATAATTTTAATTTTTAATTTAATTTTTGTTTTAATAAAATGAAAAAAATCAGCCAGTGAGTGGCATTCTAACATGCTGTATCGCTGCATGGTACGTGAACTGCACTGTGGCACACAACAGCTAGACAAACTACCCAACACATCGCTGGCACCATTCTACCCACCATCAATGACAAATGTACAGAAAGGTGTCAGAAAAAAGACCAATAATATCATGAATGAACCCACCCACCCACCCTGCCCCTGGACTATTTGTCCCATCCCATTAGGGATGAGGCTATATAGCATGGATGCCAGGACCACCAGACTTAAAAACAGTTACTTTCCCCAAGCAGCGAGGCTGATCAACACCTCCATCCACTGACCCACCTCTCCACACCTGCCACCACCTCTATCAATTCCTGTAAGTCACCTTTTGTACAGGCACTCCTGTACCTAGCATCAGTTTAGGTACATAAATCAATCTATATATACAGTGGTGCTAGTTTGTGAATCCTGTTGTCTGTTTCTCCATAAATATGACCTAAAAGGTGATCAGACCTTCACATGTCCTGAAACTAGATAATGAGAACCCAATTAAATAAATAACAAAAATCATTATTCATTATACTTGTTCATTTATTTATTAAGAAAAATGATCCAATATTACATGCATTCATTGGGAAAAGTATGTGAACCTTTGCTTTCAGTAACTGGTGTGAGCCCCTTGTATAGCAATAACTTCAACCAAACATTTCCAGTAACTGTTGATCAGTCCTGCACATCAGCTGGGATGAATTTTAGGCCATTCCTACTTACAAAACAGCTTCAACTCTGGGATGTTGGTGGGCTTCCTTGCACGAACTGCTTGCTTCAGGTCCTACTGCAACATAGGATTAAGGTCAGGACTTTAACTTGGCCACTGCAAAAAGAAATGTTCTTTTTAATCCATTCCTTTGTTGCCTTACTCGTGTCTTTTGGATCTTTGTCTTGTTGCATTATCCAAATTCCATTAAGCTTCAGGTGACGGACTGCTACCCTGAAGTTCTCCTGTTAAATATCTTGATACAATGTTGAATTCATTGTTCCCTTAATGATTGCAAGCTGTAGAGGCCCTGAATCAGCAAAGCAGCCCCAAACAATAATCATACATCAAAGTTGCTGGTGAACGCAGCAGGCCAAGCAGCATCTATAGGAAGAGGTGCAGTCGTCGTTTCAGGCCGAGACCCTTCGTCAGGACTAACTGAAGGAAGAGTGAGTAAGGGATTTGAAAGCTGGAGGGGGAGGGGGAGATGCAAAATGATAGGAGAAGACAGGAGGGGGAGGGATAGAGCCGAGAGCTGGACAGGTGATAGGCAAAAGGGGATACGAGAGGATCATGGGACAGGAGGTCCGGGAAGAAAGACGGGGGGGGGGTGACCCAGAGGATGGGCAAGAGGTATATTCAGAGGGACAGAGGGAGAAAAAGGAGAGTGAGAGAAAGAATGTGTGCATAAAAATGAGTAACAGATGGGGTACGAGGGGGAGGTGGGGCCTTAGCGGAAGTTAGAGAAGTCAATGTTCATGCCATCAGGTTGGAGGCTACCCAGACGGAATATAAGGTGTTGTTCCTCCAACCTGAGTGTGGCTTCATCTTTACAGTAGAGGAGGCCGTGAATAGACATGTCAGAATGGGAATGGGATATGGAATTAAAATGTGTGGCCACTGGGAGATCCTGCTTTCTCTGGTGGACAGAGCGTAGATGTTCAGCAAAGCGGTCTCCCAGTCTGCGTCGGGTCTCACCAATATATAAAAGGCCACATCGGGAGCACCGGATGCAGTATATCACCCCAGTCGACTCACAGGTGAAGTGATGCCTCACCTGGAAGGACTGTTTGGGGCCCTGAATGGTGGTAAGGGAGGAAGTGTAAGGGCATGTGTAGCACTTGTTCCGCTTACACGGATAAGTGCCAGGAGGGAGATCAGTGGGGAGGGATGGGGGGGGACGAATGGACAAGGGAGTTGTGTAGGGAGCGATCCCTGTGGAATGCAGAGGGGGGGGGAGGGAAAGATGTGCTTAGTGGTGGGATCCCATTGGAGGTGGCGGAAGTTACGGAGAATAATATGTTGGACCCGGAGGCTGGTGGGGTGGTAGGTGAGGACCAGGGGAATCCTATTCCTAGTGGGGTGGTGGGAGGATGGAGTGAGAGCAGATGTACGTGAAATGGGGGAGATGCGTTTAAGAGCAGAGTTGATAGTGGAGGAAGGGAAGCCCCTTTCTTTAAAAAATGAAGACATCTCCCTCGTCCTAGAATGAAAAGCCTCATCCTGAGAGCAGATGCGGCGGAGACGGAGGAATTGCGAGAAGGGGATGGCGTTTTTGCAAGAGACAGGGTGAGAAGAGGAATAGTCCAGATAGCTGTGAGAGTCAGTAGGCTTATAGTAGACATCAGTGGATAAGCTGTCTCCAGAGACAGAGACAGAAAGATCTAGAAAGGGGAGGGAGGTGTCGGAAATGGACCAGGTAAACTTGAGGGCAGGGTGAAAGTTGGAGGCAATGTTAATAAAGTCAACGAGTTCTGCATGCGTGCAGGAAGCAGCGCCAATGCAGTCGTCGATGTAGCGAAGGAAAAGTGGGGGACAGATACCAGAATAGGCACGGAACATAGATTGTTCCACAAAGCCAACAAAAAGTCAGGCATAGCTAGGACCCATACGGGTGCCCATAGCTACACCTTTAGTTTGGAGGAAATGGGAGGAGCAAAAGGAGAAATTATTAAGAGTAAGGACTAATTCCCCTAGACAGAGCAGCGTGGTGGTAGAGGGGAACTGATTAGGTCTGGAATCCAAAAAGAAGCGTAGAGCTTTGAGACCTTCCTGATGGGGGATGGAAGTATATAAGGACTGGACATCCATGCTGAAAATAAAGCGGTGGGGGCCAGGGAACTTAAAATCATCGAAAACAATAATGGTCCTTCCACCATGCTTCACAGTTGGGATGACACTTTCCTGTTGGTGTACAGTGCCCTTTTTCCTCCTAAAACAGCAATGTCCATTTCTGCCAGAAATTTCAACTTTTGTTTTATCTTTCCAGAGAACATTGTCCCAGAAGCGTTGTAGAACATCCAAGTGGCCTTTGCAAACTTGAGATGTGCAGCAATTTTTTTTGTTTGGAGAGCAGTGGTTTCCTCCGTCGTGACCTTCCATGAGTATCATTCTGTGAACAGAGACTTTAGCACATTCTAGAGATTTCTGCAGGTCTTTAGCTGTTGCCCTTGGGTTCGTTTTCACCTCCTTCGCCGCTGCACATTGTGCACTCCATGTGATCTTTGCAAGATGCCTGCTTCTAGGGAGAGTAGCAACAATACTCAGTTTCCTCCACTTGTAGACATTTTCTCCTGTTGTGGACTAATGAACACGCAGGTCTTCAGAAATGCATTTTCCAGCTTCATGCATCTCTACAATTCTTCTGAGGTCCTCTGAAAGTTGTTTTGATTGAGGTATGGTGCACATAAACAGATCTTTCTTGAGAAGAGCGGCCTCTGTCAGTAGCCTGACTTTGTGCATCTTTTTTATAGGGCAGGGCACCTCTACAACCCACACCTCCAATTCTATCTTGTTGATTGGAACACAACTCCAAAAGCTTTTGTAGACGACGTTACCCCAAAAGTTCATGTGCTTTTTCCAACAATTACATGTAACATTGGAACAATTTTCTCAATATATAAATAAATAAATAGACAAAAAGAACCCAATTAAATAAATAACACAAACAACATAATAATGTGTGCTGCTTATAATGTTTTTGTGTTTATATAATTGGGTTCTCTTCATCTAGTTTTAGGACTTGCATGAAAATCTGATCACATTTTAGGTCATAATTATGCAGAAATAGAGAAAATTTTATGGGGTTCACAAGCTTTCTAGCACCACTGTATAAGCTATCATGGTTTTTTTTAAATTATTAGATTCTTTTATCTTATTCTGGCTTTATAGTGCTGCATTGGATCAGGAGTAACAATTATTTTGTTCTCCTTTACATGTGTGTACAGGAAATGACATTTTACAATCTTGTGAAGGATGTTTGTAGATGGTCTGTCTCCAGAGAAGAATGCAGAGAGATCATGAAAGGGGAGAGAGGTATTGGAAATAGGCTCAATTAACTTCAAGGCAGAGTGGAAGTTTGAGACAAATGTGATGAAATTGAGAAGCTCAGTATAGGTGCAGGAACAGAACCAATACAGTTGTCAATGCAACACTCACAACATGCTGGAGGAACTCAGCAGGTTGGGCAGCATCCGTGGAAACGATCAGTCAACGTTTCGGCTGGAACCCTACAGTTGTCAATGTAGCAGAGAAAGAACTATGCAAGCATGATGAATTCTGCAGATGCTGGAAATTCAAGCAACACACATCAAAGTTGCGGGTGAACACAGCAGGTCAGGCAGCATCTGTAGGAAGAGAAAGAATTATGGAGTGTTTCCAGTGTGGGAGTTGGGGAAGGTACAGTGGACAATAAAGAAGGTTATCAAAAATTACAGGGGCATCTTGATCATCTGAGTAAGGAGGCTGAGGAATGGCAAATGGAGTTTAAATTGGATAAATGCAAGGTGTTGTATTTTGGAAACTCAAATCTAGGTATGACTTTCACGGAGAATGACAGAATCCTGAGGAGTGGTATAGAACATAGGGGACCTTGGAGCTCAAATATATAGTTCACTGAAAGTGGAGTCACAGGTAAGACAGGGTGGGAAAGAAAGCTTTTGGCAAGCTGATCTTCATAAATCAGGGCACAGAGTATGAAAGTAGGGAGGTCGTGTGCGGCCATTAGGGTACTGGTGAGGCCACCCAGCGTATAGTACTCAGTTTTGATTCCATGCTATAAAAAGGATTTTATTAAACCGGAAAGAGTGCATAAAAGATTTACAGGGAATGCTGCCAGAACTTGAGGGAGAGAGTTACATGAAATGTTGGACAGGCTAGACTTTATTCCTTATAGTTTAGGAGACTGGAAAAGGATGCAAGCAGGAAGGACAGCAGAGCAGCAGTGGCTGGAGTTTATGCAAGAAGTGAAGAAGGTGCAAAACAGATATATTCCAAAAAAGAAATTTTCAAATGGAAAAAGGATTCAACCATGGCTGACAAGAGAAGTCAAAGTCAAAGCCAAAGTTAAAGCAAGGGAGAGGGCATACAACGAAGCAAAAATTAGTGGGAAGACAGAGGATTGGGAAGTTTTGAAAAGCTTACAAAAGGAAACTAAGAAGGTCATTAAGAGGGAAAAGATGAACTATGAAAGGAAGCTAGCAAATAATATCAAAGAGGATACTTAAAAGTTTTTTCAAGCATATAAAGGGTAAAAGACAGGTGAGAGTAGATATAGGACCAATAGAAAATGATGCTGGAGAAATTGTAATGGGAGATAAGGGGATGGCGGAAATTTTTGAGGAAATTACAAGTAGGCTAGACAAGGGAGATGCAGTGAATGTTGTATATTTGGATTTTCAGAAGGCCTTTGACAAGGTGCCACACATGAGGCTGCTTAACAAGGTAAGAGCCCATGGAATTACGGGCAAGTTACATACGTGGATAGAGCATTGTCTGATCGGCAGGAAACAGTGAGTGGGAATAAAGGGATCCTATTCTGTTTGGCTGTCGGTTACCAGTGGTGTTCCACAGGGGTCCGTGTTGGGGCCGCTTCTTTTTACATTGTACATCAACGATTTGGATTATGGAATAGATGGCTTTGTGGCTAAGTTTGCTGATGATACGAAGATAGGTGGAGGGGCCGGTAGTGCTGAGGAAACAGAGAGTCTGCAGAGAGACTTGGATTGATTGAGAGAATGGGCAAAGAAGTGGCAAATGAAATACAATGTTGGAAAGTGTATGGTTATGCACCTTGGCAGAAGAAATAAACGGGCAGACTATTATTTAAATGGGGAGAGAATTCAAAGTTCTGAGATGCAACGGGACTTGGGAGTCCTCGTACAGGATACCCTTAAGGTTAACCTCCAGGTTGAGCTGGTGGTGAAGAAGGTGAATGCAATGTTGGCATTCATTTCTAGAGGAATAGAGTATAGGAGAAGGGATGTGATGTTGAGGCTCTATAAGGCACTGGTAAAACCTCACTTGGAGTACTGTGGGCAGTTTTGGGCTCCTTATTTAAGAACGGATGTGCTGACGTTGGAGAGGGTTCAGAGAAGATTCACTGGAATGAGTCCGGGAATGAGAGGGTTAACGTATGAGGAACATTTGTCCGCTCTTGGACTGTACTCCTTGGAGTTTAGAAGAATGAGGAGGGACCTCATAGAAACATTTTGAATGTTGAAAGGCATGGACAGAGTGGATGTGGCAAAATTGTTTCCCATGGTGGGGGAGTCTAGTACGAGAGGGCATGACTTAAGGATTGAAGGGCGCCCATTCAGAACAGAGATGTGAAGAAATTTTTTTAGCCAGAGGGTGGTGAATCTGTGGAATTTGTTGCCACAGGTGGCAGTGGAGGCCAAGTCATTGGGTTTATTTAAGGCAGAGATTGATAGGTATCTGAGTAGCCAAGGCATCAAAGGTTATGGTGAGAAGGCAGGGGAATGGGACTAAATGGGAGAATGGATCAGCTCATGATAAAATGGCAGAGCAGACTCAATGGGCCGAATGGCTGACTTCTTTTTTGTCTTATGGTCTTATGGACTGAGAGGTGATTTTATCGAGACATATAGGATCATGAGGGGCATAGATAAGTGAATGCACTCAGTCTTTTTCCCAGAGCTGGGGTAGCAAAAGCGAGAGGAAATAGATTTGAAGGGAACTTGAGTGGCAACATATTACACAATGAGCTTCCAGAGGAAGTGGTTGAGCTAGGAATAACTTTTAAAAGACAGTTGCACTGGCATATGGGGTTAGCTTGCATGGGGCATTTTAGTGGTTGAAGGGCTTGTTTCTGGGCTGTATAAGTCTATAGTAATCTTAAAAACTCTAATGATTACTCTATGCTGAAATAAATGTGTCTTCTCTCAGGCAGATGATCTGATCAATCATTCTAGTTAGCCCCCACCCCATCTATTACCTCAGTCACTATAATGCACCGTAAACACTTTTAAAAACAAGTCTTGGTGGAGGATCTCTGCCCAAAAAGTTGAATCAGAATCAGGTTTATTATCACCGGCATGTGACATGAAGTTTGTTAATTTAACAGCAGCAGTTCAATGCAATACATAATATAGAAGAGAAAAAAAATAACAATAATAAATAAATACATCAATTACAGTATACATATATTGAATAGATTAAAAATGTGCAAAAAAAAAGAAATACTGTATATTTAAAAAAAGTGAGGTAGTGTCCAAGGGTTCAATGTCCATTTAGGAATCAGATGGCAGAGGGGAAGAAGCTGTTCCTGAATTGCTGAGTGTGTGCCTTCAGGCTTCAGTACCTCCTACCTGATGGCAACAGTGAGAAAAGGGCATGGCCTGGGTGCTGGGGGTCCTTAATAATGGACGCTACCTTTCTGAGACATCACTCCCTGAAGATGTCCTGGGTACTGTGTACGCTAGTACCCAAGATGGAGCTGATTACATTTACAACCCTCTGCAGCTTCCTTCGGTCCTGTGCACTAGCCCCTGCCCCCCATACCAGACACTGATTCAGCCTGTCAGAATGCTCTCCACGGTACATCTATAGAAGTTTTTAATTGTATTTGTTGACATACCAAATCTCTTCAAAGTCCCAATGAAGTATACTCGATGTCTTCCCTTCTTTATAACTACATCACTATGTAGGGACCAGGTTAGGTCCTCCGAGATCTTGACACCCAGGAACTTGAAACTGCTCACTCTGCCTTTGCTGCCGAGTTCCTCCAGCATTTTGTGTGTGTTGCTTGCAAACACTTTAAACCACTTTTTATAATGCTATTCACATTGTAAATGCATGCTGGTACTTTTGTACTTGTGCATATTTTATACTATATCTGTAACCTCATACTCTATAAACAAGTTAAATTCTTTATTAATAATTGTTGAATGTTGCGTGTCATATTAACACACCTCTGCAAATTCCTAATACATGTAAATTTGCACACAGTGTACACTTGCTTGTTATTGCAAATGCCTAGTCAATCAGTCAGTCATGTGGTAGTAACTCAATGCATGTTCAAGAGCTTCGGCTGTTGTTCAGACCGGGGAAGAAATGTGATCTAAGTGATTTTGATGGTGGAATGATGGTTGTTGCTATGCTTTGAGTAACTGCTGATCGTGTACAACAGTTTACACAGAATGGTGCGTCAAACAAAACAAAGCATCCCAGTGAGTGGCAGTTCTGTAAGCAACAAAAAAAGCCTCGTTAATAAGAGAAGTCAGAGGAGAAAGGCCAAACTGGATCAAACTGACAAGAAGGCGACCGTAACTCAAATAACTGTGTTATAACAGTGGTGTGCAGAAGAGCCCCTCTGAACTCACAACATGAGTAACCTTGAAGTGGATGAGCTCCAGCAGCAGAAGACCACAAACGCACACTCAGTGGCAAAGTTATTAGGTACACTAGCCACTGAGTGTATATGGCGAATGAAGTAGATTCTTGACACGAGAGAGACTGCAGATGCTGGAATCTGGAGGGATAAACAAACATTAAAGGAGGGATTTAGCAGGTGGAATAGTATTCTGGGGAGAAAGGAATTGTCAATGTTTCAGGTTGAAATCCTGGATCAGGACTGAAAGAGAAGGGAAATAGCCAGTAGAAAAAGATGGCTGGGACAGAGGCTAGTAGGAGTTTGATGGACCGAGGGCAGAGGGAGGGAGTGTTGAAGGGTGGTGGAACCAGTTGGGGAAGGGGGAGGAATAGAATTGGGAAACTTCATACATGGACCCAGGATGTGGGTGAAAAGGGTGAAGGTGGGCAGTTTTTGGAAAAGCAGGAACATAAAGGCTATCAGTGCTGGAATCTGATAAGCAAGGAAGGTGATCCTGGGAACCATTAGGGGAGAATCTGGGATCTGATGTGATGGGGTGAGCAAGGGAAGAACCAGTGGGTGAAATATATGGGTAGGTGGATGGAACCAGCTGGGGGACAGAAATGGTGTTGGGGAGGGGCCATGTGAAGGGTATGGGAAAGGCAAAAGATAGTCGGACTAGAGGAGAAGTGGAGGGAAAGAGAATGGAAATGGAGGTGAAAATTACTTGAAATTGGAAAATTAAATGCCCATACAATTAGTCTGAAGTGGCCTGTTGAAATGACCTTTTTCCCCCTTCCCATTTCCACACCAACCTATCCATTCTCAGCCTTCTCCATGGGCAGGGTGAAATCCAACACAAACTAGAGGAACAACACCTCACATTTCACCTGGGTAGTCTGCAGCCCAGCAGTATGAATATTGAGTTTTCAAACTTTGGGTAACTTTCTGGGCTGCATAGCTCTATAACCATCTTAAAACTCTGATGATGACTCTGCCATCTTAAAAGTTTCTTCCCCCAGTCAGTTAATCTGATCAATCATTTTAGTTAGCCCCCCTCACCCCTCTCTATCTATTACCTCAGTCATTGTAATGGTTTGTAAGCACTTCAAATCATTTTAATAATGCTGTTTACATTGTAAATACATGCTGGGATTTATGCACATTTTATATCTGTACTTTAAACCTCCCACTACTCTCTCTCCTTCCAAGCTTCTCACATTTTTCCCTTTTTCCACACACCCACATCTTCCCATGACCTATTTTTGACCCCTTCACCCTCCCACTTTCATCCACTTGTTCACCCCATATTTCACCCATTGGATCTCTCACACTCCCTCGTCTGGTCCCTGTCCTACACCGTTCATCTCCGCACCCCCAGTGGTTCCCTTATAGATTCCAGCACTGGTAGCCTTGGTGTTCACAACACCCACTCCCTCTCAGTGTACCAATCACTTCTGACCTCTGCCTCGCCTCTCCTCTTTATACAGGCTAGATCCTCTCCCCATTCTCATCCGAGATACAGGAATTGATCCAAAATGTCAACAACTCCTCAGTCTCCGTAGATTTTGCTCAACCTACTGAATTCCCATCGTAAATTGAGAAATGGCTTGAAACTGAATAGGGTCACTCAACAATACGTATGCTGAGTCCAGACTATTGCTGATTAATGCCAAGACAAGTTCCCATATAAAATCACTGGCCTTGAACATGTTATAAAATTATAGCAGATGGAACATATTTTTTAAAGTTTGTAAGTCTTAAATAGGTAATTTTCTTTGCATCATGCGTAGTTAAGAGCGACCTATTTCTTCTTCTACAAAGTCTATTTGTCAATTTCTCGTTTTAATCACTGCTTGCTGGGAAAGTACAGAACAAGAGTTATTTGTAAAGAAACTGAAGCTTGTAATGACCTTGATGAAACCCGCCTGTTCTGTTGCAAGCTAGTACATTGATGTTTCATTTACCTTATTATTCTGTATCATATGAACACGCAATAGGTCTATTTGAGCACGTGTAAATGTTTTAGAAGATTAAGAAGGAGGCTCAGCGTTGCCGATTTAAATGAGGGTGAAGCGATGACCTAAAAAAGTGCTGTGAAGTTTGGCGTCCAGTGCATTCAGTCATTGCGGATTTCCCCTGCTCTCCCCTAATTCCCTTTATTTCCTCGTGCGCCACCGGGTCACACTGAGCAAAAAAATGTGAACTTTATGGGTGTCGTTTCAGAAATATCACGAATTAATAAATAAATATAACCGGCTATAGATAGAGCTGGAGCAAACACAAAACTGTAAACAGGGTCCCACCAATTACAAGCGCAAACTCCAAAATGACTCTTGCTCTTTAGACGATCGTGTTCTCGGAGTTTCCGTTTATTATTTTTTTCTTTGTCATCGTGTGGGTAGACTTTGAATTATAAACACACAAAAAATTACACTCGCGCATTTCGTAATTTAAATATTTGGAAGACTACAACTCCCAGGAGGCGTGTTGAGTCCAGGGCCTTTGATCGCAGGAACTGCTCACCACGTGACTATGTCGGCGAGGCCGGGGAATAGGCCCCGCCCACTGTCAATCAACGCGATTCAGGATCGCCTACCAAGTGTAGCGCGTTGGAAGGCTTGTTCGTGTCAGGAAGTTTAAACAGCTAAAATAGTAAATATAGAGTGTATCGTAAACCAGAAATAACAACTGAACGGTTTGGAAGGCCTTCATAGTATTCTTCTGTCCGAGGAACAAAAATTGGAGGCTTTATTTTATGTTGCCCGAGGAGAATTTTCAGATAAAGACGAAGAGGATCTAACAAGGAAGTGGTGAGTAATACGAAAGAGTCGAATTCAGTGACATTTGTAAAATAGGTTGATATTTGTTAATAAATGAGAACGTTCATATGATCGCTGTTTACGGTGTTTCTTCAGAAACAAATGTACAATATCAAGCACTGTACTGTAAATTTAAAAAATACGGTCGGCGGCGATATTAATTGTAAGTGCAGATTGTTACGAACCCTGTGATAAAGGAGCAAGGGCTTGTTATTTGACATCAGTGGAATTTCCCCTTTCCCTGAACCAGAAGTTTGGCTCCGTCAGTATGGATGGGTAACCTTTATTGGAATTAACCATACCGAATTTAGGCAAGTGACATATTTTAAACCAGTTACCCAAGTTTGAATGAGTCGGCTTTGGGTGGCTGGGGGGACAAGGAGTTGGATATGGATGCCACCGTTTGTCGTGCTTCGCAGAATATGGGGATCACGGTAGATTCATAAACACGAGAAATTCTACAGATGCTAGAAATCCAAAGCAACACACACAAAATGCTGGAGGAACTCAGTAGGTCAGGCAGCTTCTGTGGAAATGGTCGACGTTTAGGGCCGAGACTTTTCATCAGGACGGAACGATGCCAGAATGAAAGGGTGGGGGGGGGGGAGCGAAGGGGGATTAGCTGGAAGACGATTACATAGAACACAGAATAGTACAGCAACGTACAGGCCCTTTCGGCCCACAATGTTGTGCCGACCCTCAAACCCTGCCTCCCGTATAAGCCCCCACCTTAAATTCCTCCATATACCTGTCTAGTAGTCTTTTACACTTCACTAGTGTATCTACCTCCAAATTGGTGAAGCGAAGTGGTTAGGAAAGGTAAAGGGCTGGAGAGGAGAGTGAACCGAAGCAGAAAGGGAAGGAGGAACGGGCCCTGGGGAAGGTGATAAGGCAGGTAAGAAGCCAGGGTGAGGAATGGGAGGGGGAGGGAATTTTTTTTTACTGTAAGGAGCAATCGATATTCATGCTATCAGGTTCGAGGCTACCCAGACGGAATACAAGGGGTTGTTCCTCCACCTTGAGGGCGACCTCATCTTGGCACAAGAGGAAGCCATGGAGCGGGAATGGGGATCGGAATTAAAATGTTTTGGCCACCGGAAAGTTCCTATGTTGGTGCATGGCGCAGAGGTTCCCCAGTTTATGACGGGTCTCAACAATGCCAAGTGGCCTGCATCGGGAGCACAGGGCACTATAGACGACCGCAGCGCGTTCGCCGATGAAGCGTTGCCTCACCTGGAGGAACTGTTCGGGGGCCTCAGTGGAGATGAGGGAGGATTGAATGGGCATGGCCATTGGATTTCCACCGTCTGCAGAGTTTCACGTGTTTACAATGTAGATATAGGTACCACGGGTCGCATAAATCTTGCTCAATGAGAAAGAGAAGTTATTAAGATGAAATAAAGGAGACAACGGGGGAATAGGGACATCTAGACTTGTGGGGGTGTATCTGAATGCTTTTATATTTCAAAAAAATAACCTATGTTGGAAACAAATCAAAACCTAAGTTCCTAATTATCCATTCCAGGAAAAAAAAGAATAATTTTACAGAAATATGCAGAATTGCAACACGGTATTTGTCTTACTATTTTCTTTCCAAAGCCAGAGAAGGAATATTTTTGGTAATTCCTCAGTAACAAGTTCTGACCCCCCCCCCCCGCCGTGAAGATAGAAAGATTTTCTCAGGTGTCATTTTTTTTCGAGAAATTCTGGTCAAAATTACATCCTTTCCAAGGAATGCAAGATGTGTGCACACCTGATTTCTTTTGATACTGTTGTTCACCAGTCACGGCACAGATCTCGTGAGCGAATTCTTGGCCCAGTGGTAAAATGGTTTTTGTCAGACACGCGTGATTGGCAGACATACACAGACAAGCAGTATCTTCAGCAGTTGTTCAGTATCCCCTTCCTCTTTCAATCACCTCTTCCCGAACTTCTTGTCTTCCAAGACCCTTCACTCAGACCTTTCTCCTTCAGTTGCCAGCCTCTCTCTTCACTTTGGCCTATGCTCTGATAAACTGGGGAGTAAATTTACAGCCGTTGCTGATTCCCCCGATGGCAGGCTCTGGTAGACTGTCCTGGCACTGCCATTAGACCTCCCATGAAGCAAAGAGTGAACCCATTAACTTGTTGCACGTCATCATAAATGTTCCCTTTTGTTTTGTAGTATACCAATATACTCTCCTCAGTTGCAATTAAACTCCATTACATAACCCAAGGAGAGTTCAATAAAGGAATTCTAGGGCTGCACCCAGATGAAAAAGTTAGCTCACAGGTAGAGATGAGATTGAGTTTTGTGGACTGGGCCAGTAACAAATTTGGCAGCTGGTGCTAACCGGCTGTTCAGAGCACCCATCTGCAAGAGTGAAGTGGGGCTCAGTTTTTGCCACATCTGTGGTGATCTGACAAACACTGCAAAAAAGATGTTCTAAAGATTGTCAAGTTGATATGAAGCCAGAAGTGGAGTGGCCCACCTGATTCCTGCAGCTACACTCCTGGTGAGATCGAGCACCGTGAGCTGGGTGGCTGTTAATCCCATCACCTCCAGTTATTTACCATGTTATAACAGCACTGTGCCCACCTCCTGCCATTCTTCATCACTTTAAACAAAACAGAACTATTGTTCATGATCCATAAGAGACTGCATTATTTTTAGTTTGAAACTTATTAGAGAATGGCTATCTTTTGGGTATTATTGACAGTTTAAATGTTTTTAGATTGTTGATGGGAGAAATTGTATTATCAAATAATTTAAATAAGGTTTGAATTGTTTTAAAGTGTTTCACCTGTGTTTATTGTAAATCCTTGTTTTTTTTTGAAGAAGAAGATTGAATGTTTAAGATGTGCAAAGAGATCTTTGTGGTCTTTCTACCTGAGTGCAGTTATGATATTGTTGCCCTGCTTGTCAGTTTGTGGAAAAGATGGTGTAGTGAATATGAATTACAAAAATAGGTCCCTTGGCACAATGGATCCATGTTGGGTTTATGCTCCATTCAAATGCCTGGCTGTTTTTGCTCATTGTTATCCTCTCGTCCCTTCTCCCTCCAATGTTCAGCTTGTATGACCACAATTGAATCTATATTAATTTTAATTGTTTCCTATTCTCAATGCACTGTGGTTGAAAAAATTACTTTTGAATTCCTTATTCCATTTCTATCTTTTATTCTCACTACCTTTTTATAAATGGTCTCGAGACTAGATCTTTCCAACAATTTTCATAATTGTAAAGTCATCTCTTTGGCCACTTTATAGCTGGTTTGAAAACAGATACAATGTGTTAACAGGTATATAAGCAGACATTTTAGGTTGAAGCCTTAATGTATTTTCTCCCTTTCTCTTATCATTTCTGTAATTTGGAAACCAGAATTACTAGTGCCTTGTTCTCTGAGAGATTCAGGTCACTGAGTTCCATGTATTGAATTTGGGTAAAAGATTGGATAATCAGCTCAGTCCCAACATCATAGACAATGGACAAGACAAGGAATATCTAGAAATAATTCTTCATTTCCCAGAATTTCCACTAGCCAAATTGGGAACAGTTTGGCCTCTCCCCAGAACCAATAGATAATCTTAGTAAGGATAGTTCTGGATGCATGTCTATTTTCCATAAATCTATGCTACATTAACAAGGGAAAGATGTTATTGGGCCAGAGTGAGTACAGAGGAGAATTATAAGGATGTTGCCTGGAAAATTAGAACAATTCAGAGTTTTAGCTCTGAAGACATATTGGACAGGCTTGGCTGGAATGGTCGTGTGGTTTGGAGATAAGGAGGCTGAGGAGAGTCTTACTGGAGGTGCATTAAATTATGCTGGTCTTGTATTTAGCAGTTTTTAAGGATCTGTTTCTGTTATAGAGGCATTGTGTTTTTGTCTTTTGCTGACTGTTGTAACCTCAGAAATCCGGGGTGTACTTCTAAGTTTTTGATAGATATGTCAGAGGAGAGATGGGTGGTGCGCAAGTGGAACAGGTCAAAAGCTTTAAGTTCCTCAGGGTCAATATCACAAATGACCTGACTTGGTCCAACCAAGCAGAGTCCACTGCCAAGAAGGCCCACCAGTGCCTTTACTTCCTGAGAAAGCTAAAAAAATTTGGCGTGTCCCCCTAAAACCCTCACTAATTTTTATAGATGCACCGTAGAAAGCATTCTTCTGGGGTGCATCACAACCTGGCATGGAAGTTGTCCTGTCCAAGACCGGAAGAAGCTACAGAAGATCGTGAACACAGCCCAGCACATCACACAAACCAATCTTCTGTCCGTGGACTCACTTTACACCGCACACTGTTGGAGCAGTGCTGCCAGGATAATCAAGGACACGACCCACCCAGCCATCACACTTTTCATCCCTCTTCCCTCTGGGAGAAGGCTCAGGAGCTTGAAGTCTCATATGGCCAGATTTGGGAACAGCTTCTTTCCAACTGTGATAAGACTGCTGAACAGATCCTGACCCGGATCTGAGCCATACCCTCCAAATATCCAGACCTGCCTCTCGTTTTATTTTGCACTACCTTACTTTTCCTTTTCTATTTTCTGTTTATGATGTATAATTTAAATTTTTAATATCTACTATCAATTTGTACTCCAGGGAGCATGAAGCACAGAATCAAATATCGCTGTGATGATTGTACGCTCTAGTATCAATTGTTTGGCAACAGTAAAGTAAAATAATTTTCCTGTTCCTGTGCTGTGTATTCTGTGTACCACCAACATGCAGAGGGGGCAGGGTTCTGGAACTTACTGCATGAAATGGTTGTAAAGGCAGAAGCCATTACCATATTTAAAAATGCCTGAACATACACTCAAAGAACCTGAACCTTTTTGACCTAGATCAAGTGCTGGAAGCTGGCATTAGGCTAGGTAGCTAATTTTCAACCAGCACAGAGGGAGGTCTAAAACTAGAAGGTAAATATTTCAATGAGGGAAATATTTAAATGAGACTTGAGGGAAAAGTTTGTCATGCAGAGTGTGGTGGGTTTGTGAACAAGCTTCCAAATGAAGTGGTAGAGGTGGGTGCAACAGCAGTATTTAAAAGACACTTGGACAAGTACATCGATAGGAAAAGTTTAGAGCAGGGGTTCCCAACCTTTATTATGCCATGGACCCCCCATTAACTGACGGGTCCATAGACCCCAAGTTGGGAGCCGCTGATTAAGAAAGATATGTGTCAAGCACAGGCAAGTGGAACTAGCCTAGGCAGGCAACTTCATTGGTATGGATGATTTGGGCCAAAGGGTGAGTTTCTGTGCAGTATAAATGTGTGACTGTATGAGTCAAATAAAGTTCAAAGTAAATTATTATCAAGATGTGTATATGTCATCAAAGACTACTCTGAGATTCATTTTCTTGCGGGCATTTACTGTAGATCCAAGGAAACACAATACAATGTATGTAAGATTAAGCACAATAGAATTGATGTAAGATTATACACAAAGAGGGACAAACATCCAGTGTGCAAAAGAAGGTGAACTGCAAATATAAAAAGAATGATAATAATACAAAAAAAATATAAAATTAAGAACAAGTTTTGAGCCAGCAGCCTGCAAGCCATCGCTGTGCATCAAGAGCGCCATCTTGAATTTTCAAAATATTACAAGTTTATAATTGTTCTTTTCCAGAGTTATCAGGATTTTCATCCTTGGGTTTATTGCAAAAGGCCATGTGACTCAGGCCATGATTTGTCACTTTCTTTGTAATTTTAGTGAAGTTCCATTGTGAGGTTGATTGGATGAAACTTGTGGGGAATTATGTAGCTTGAGTGTGTCATTCTAACATTAGTAATGTTTTAATGATTGAGTTCGCTGTAAACCATGCCTCAGTGGTGTAAAACATGAGTTCAAGCCCTTTGCTATAATCTAGGCAAAGAGTCAGGTTCACTGCTGACTGAGTTTGCACTCATGCTGTTTTTCAGATGAGTTGTTTTTGCTCTCTTAAATGGACGTAGTATACAGTATACTTCATTATTTAAAGGACTGTTTTTCCATATCCCTGGCCAATACTCAATAAACATCTCTAAAATTAGTTACCCAATTAACATGTTGATTGCCTGCTGCAATGCCTTTTTACAACATTGACTGTTCGTCACTTTCAAATCACTTTGAGATGTTCTGAGATGGAAAGGGAATGGAAAGGAATTGGTTTATTGTCACGTGCAAAGGTACGGTGAAAAGCTTGCATTCTGATTGTATAGATCGAATGATTGCTCAGAGCATTAAGGTAAAACAAGGCAATGCAATAACAATACAGAATAAGTGTAAAATCTGTAAGTGAAAGTGCAGTGAAAGAAAACAATGTGCAAGATTGTACTGAGATAGGTTATGAGACATAACCATGACATTCTTATTGAAACAGTGCGCTTATCACAAAGTCTGTCTTCCATCTTAGTTCAACTGCTACATGCTATTCAATTCAGTTGTTCCTCAAGCATCTTATTGATATTTAACAGCTAATCATTTGGATCTAAATTGTTAAATCTGTCGCTTTTTCTCAAATGAAACTTCTATTTCAAGATTTACCAAGTAGTCATGTTAATCTCTAACAGAAACAAATCCACAAGCCGGAACATTTGATTGAAAGGAATGTCTGGTGAATGGTGCTTCACTAAACAATAAATCAAATTGAACTGTTCAAGTTGGGAAGACTTAAACTAATCAGAAATGAGAAAATCTGCAGATGCTGAAAATCCGAGCAACATACACAAAATGCTGGAGGAACTCAGCAGGCCAGGCAGCATCTATGGAGAAAAGTACAGTCGATGTTTCGGGCCGAAATCCTTTGGCAGGACTGGAAGTTTGAGAAATCAATGTTCATGCCATCAATTAGGTTGAAGGTTACCCAAACAGAATATAAGATGTTGTTTAAGTGTGGCCTTATCCCGACAGTGGAGGAGGCCATGGATGAACATATCGGAATGAGAAGTGAAATTAAAATGGGTGGCCACTGGGAGATCGCGTTTGTTCTGGTGGACGGAGCGTAGATGCTACCAGGGATAGGGTGATAGGGTTCCTCTTGTCCTCACCTACCACCCCACCAGCCTCTGCGTCCAGCACATAATTCCCTGAAACTTCCGCCACTTCCAACTGGATCCCACCACGAAGCACATCTTTCCCTCCCCCCTCCCCAACTTTCTGCTTTCCGCAGGGATCGCTGTCCCTCCCCACTGATCTCCCTCCTGGCACTAACCCTTGCAAGCGGCACAAGTGCTACACCTGTCTCTACACCTCACTTCCATTCAGGGCCCCAAACAGTCCTTCCAGGTGAGGCAACACTTCACCTGTGAGTCTGCTGGTGTGATATACTGTGTCCGGTGCTCCCGGTGTGGCCCTTTGTATATCAGTAAGATCTGTCGTCGATTGGGAAACTGCTTCGCTGAGCATCTACACTCCGTCTGCCAGAACAAGCAGGATCTCCCAGTGGCCAGCCTTTTTAAATCCACTTCTCATTCCCATTCCGATATGTCCATCCATGGCCTCCTCCACTTTTGGGATAAGGCCACATGGGTTGGAGGAACAACATCTTGTATTCCGTTTGGGTAGCCTCCAATCTAATCGATGGCATGAACATCGAATTCTCAAACCTCCAGTAATGCCTCCCCCCCACCCCCAGCCACTTCACCATTTCTCATCCCCTTGTCCCTCTCTCATGTTATCTCCTTACCTGCCCATTGCCTCCCTCTGGTGTCCTCCCCTCCTCCCCTTTCTTTCTTTCATGACCTTCTGTCTTTTTCACCAATCAACTTCCTATCCGTTTCCTTCATCTCTCCCCCTCCAAGTTTCACCGATCGCCTAGCGTTTCTCTCTCCCCTCCCCCCACCTTTCAAATCTACTCAGCTCCTTTTTTATCTCAAGTCCTGCCGAAGAGCTTCAGCCCGAAACATCGACTGTACTTTTTTTCCATAGATACTGCCTCACCTACTGAGTTCCTCCAGCATTTTGTGTGTGTTGCTAAGATTCAAACTAAGTTAGCAGGGGGACGGGATCCAGAGTGATAGGGCTGAGGATGGGGCAGTTGGTAGATAAGTCGACGCAGTATGTAGTGAGACTGTGAGGATGGATAGGCAGATGAATGGGCAAAACTACAGCAGGTGGGATGAGGTGGTGTAACATGGGGGCAAAATCAAAAAGGAATGAATACAGGACTAAAGGTGTTACTTAAATAAATGCTGCATACCGAATTACTACACTACAAAATAATAAATCTTAAAGTTGGGCAGGAATCATGTGGGCATCACTGAGACGTGCCTGAAAGAAGATCACAGTTGGGAGCTCAATAGCCAAAGGATATACTTTTGTATTGAAAGGACAGACAGGTAGGCAGAGGGCCTGGGGAAGCTCTGTTGGTAGAACATGAAATTAAATCCTCAGGCAGAGGTGACATAGGATTGGAAGAATCCTTCTGGGTAGAATTAAGAAACTGTAAGGTAGAAGGATAAACGCAAGAAATTCTGCAGATGCTGGAAACCCAAAGCGACACAAACAAAATGCTAGAGGAACTCAGCAGGTCAGACAGCATCTATGGAAGTGAATACAGTCGACATTTCAGGCTAAGACCTTCCATAGAAGCTGCCTGACCTGCTGAGTTCCTCAGGGATTTTAAGGGTAAAAGAACCCTGATGGGCGTTATATACAGAGCCCCGAATAGTAGCCAGGATGTGGGTTATAAATTTCAATGTGAAATAGAAAAGACAAAATAAAGGCAATGTTATGATAGTCATGGGGAATTTCAATATGCCTGTAGATTGGGAAAATCAGGTTGGTGCTGGATCCCAAGACAGAGAATTTTTTAGAATGCTTACGAGATGTCATTTTAGTGCAGCTCATGTTTGAATCCACTAGGGGAAAGGCAATTCTGCATTGTGTAATGAACCAGATTTTATTAAGGAGCTTAAGGTAAAGGAACTCTTAGGATGAAGTCAGATGTATCAGTATTACAATGGAGTAAAGAGAATTACAGAGTCATGAGAGAGGAACTGGCCAAAGATGATTGGAACAGGACACTAGCAGGGGTGACAGCAGAACAGCAGTGGCTGGAGTTCTGTGGGCAATTTGGAAGGCACAGATTAGATACATCCCAAAGATGAATAAGTATTCGAAAAGGAGAATGAGACAATTGTGGCTGACAAGGGATGTCAAAGACAGCATAAAAGCTAAAGAGAGGGCATAAGATATTGCAAAAATTAGATGGTTAGATAAATTAGATGATGGGGAAGCTTTTAAAAATCAACAGAAGGCAAAGAAAAAACATAAAGAGAGAAAAATTAAAACATCAAGGTAAGCTACCCAATTATATCAAAGAGAATATATATTTTTAAGATATATAAAGAGTAAAAGAGCGGCAGAGTAGATATTGGACTGCTAGAAAATAAATCTGGAGAGGTAGTAACTGGGGACAAAGAAATGGCAAGCAAACTTAAGTATTTTGCATCAGTCTTCACTGTGGAAGACAATAGCAGTAGGCCAGAAATTTGAGTGTGTCAGGGGGCAGAAGTGAATGCTCTTGCTATTAATGACGAGAGGGTCCTTGAGAAGTTGAAAGGTGTGAAGGTAAATAAATCAGTTGGACCAGATGGACTGCACCCCAGAGTTCTGAAAGTGGTAACTGAAGAGATTGTGGAGGTATTAGAAATTATCTTTCATGGATCACTAGATTCTGGAATGGTTCTGGAAGACTGAAATATTGCAAATGTCACTATGCTCTTTGAGAAGGGAGGGAGGCAGAAGAAAGAAGATTATAGCCCTGTTAGCCTGATTTCAGTGGTTGGGAAGATGTTAGAATCCATTATTAAGGAGGATGTTTCAGGGTACTTGGAGGCACATGATAAAGTAGGCCAAAGTCAGCATGGTTTCCTTAATGGAAAATCTTGCCTGACAAATCTATTGGAATTCTTTGAGGAAATAACAGGCAGGATAGGCGTTGGATTTTGTTTACTTGGATTTTCAGAAGGCCATTGACAAAGTGCTGCACATTAGGCTGCTTAGAAAGATAAAAAGACCATAGTATAACAGGAAAGATACTAGTGTTCATAGAAGATTGGCTGACTGGCAGGAAGCAAAGAGTGGGAACAAATGTGGCCTTTTCTGGTTGACTGCCAGTGTCTAGTAGTGTTCTGCAGGAATCGCTGTTGGCAGCTTCTTTTCATGTTACATTTCAATGATTTGGATGACTGATTTGATGGCTTTTGTGGCCAAGTTTACAGATGATGCAAAGATAGATGGAGAAGCAGGCAGTACTGTGGAAGCAGGATATCTGAAGAAGGACTTGGACATATTGGGGAAAGTGGTAGATGGAATAAGGTGTAGGGAAGTATATGGCCATGCACTTTAGTAGAAGGATAATGGTGTAGACTATTGTCTAAATGGGGAGACAATTCAAAAATCCGAGGTGCAGAGGGACTTGGGAGTCCTTGTGCAGGATTCCCTAAAGGTGGTAAGGAAGGCAAATGCAATGTTAGCATTCATTTTGAGAGGACTATAATGTAAGAGCAAAGATTTGATGCTGAGCCTTTATGAGGCTATAAAGTCTTACCCATCTTATTGGTCAGACTGCAGCTAGAATATTGTAAGCAGTATTGGGCCCTTTATCTAAGAAAAGATGTACTAGCATTGTAGAAGGTCCAGAGGAGGTTCACGCAAATGTTTCTGGAAATGAAAGGGTTAACGTATGAGGAATGTTTAATAGCTTTGGGCCTGTACTCGCTGGAACTTAGAAGAATGAGGAGGATTTTCACTGAAACCTATCGAATACCAAAAGGCCTAGATAGAGTGGATGTGCAGAGGATGTTTCCTATAGTAGGGGAGTCTAGGACCAGAGGGTACAGCCACAGAATAGAGGAGCGTCCTTTTAGAACAGAGATGAAGAGGAATTTATTTAGCCAGAGAGTAGAGAGTCTGTGGAATTCATTGCCGTGGATAGCTGTGGAGGCCAAGTTAAGGAGTATATTTAAACCAGAGCGACAGATTCTTTGTTTGTTAGGGTGTCAAAGGTTACGGGGAGAAGGCAGAGAATGGGGTTGAGACAGACAATAAATCAGCCATGATAGAATAGCGGAACAGGCTCATTGGGGTTAGTAGCCTTATGGTCTTGTGGTTTAGGTGACATCATGATTCGAGGGTTTAAAACTTGTAAGGTTGTATAAAGAAGAGATGAAGTAGAATAAGAAGTCACATAATTTATGAGGACACCATAAAATCATTGCTGTGATATTTGACTGAAGACTGAGGTAGTCAAATACTTCAGTGCATAGCTACAGGGTAAATAGATACTTAATTGATCCCAAAGGAAATTAGTATCACAGTAGCATTACAGGTGCACTGATATAAATATAAGAAGAGAAGTAGAAAGGATTAAAAAAAATACCACAAACAGTCTTAACAGCAAGGGAGTCATCACTTCCCCATCTATAAGTTGACTCATTATAGAGATTAATGGCTGAGCGTAGGAATGACCTCATACGGCACACACTGGAGCAGCACGGTTGTCTTATGGTGCAACATTCCTCTATTTAACAGAATAATTTTCCAGGTATTCATCATTTAATGTATGTTGGTTCTAATCAGCTAACAGAAAAATGTGGTATTCCAAGAAGAGGTCAATTGCATCTTCCTGCTAGCAAGCTTTACTTAGTTATCTACTTCAGACAAACAAACTGAATACAAATGTTGTTATACTTGGGGATCCATAAAATATGATGATTAGCTTAATGCTAATAAGTTGAAAGATGTTCTGTTCTTGCAGACGTATATGAAACCATTTAACTACCTTGTGGAGGCTGGGTATGTCTAAAATTGCAAAAGCCAAAGAAGCCTTCTGCAGGCATGCTATAAAAATCAGGCATGTAATAAAGATTAGTGCTGGAAAAACTATCGGGATAAAATACTTAGTCAAAATAATCAAATAGAATCAGAGCAAAACACACACTAAATAATTGAATAGAATCAGAACAACACACACACTAAATAATCGAATAGAATCAGAGCAACACACACACAAAATAATCAAATGGAATCAGAGCAGCGCGTGCGTGCACGCGCGCGCACACACACACACACAAACAAAATGCTGGCAGCATCTATAGAAAAAAGTACAGTCGATGTTTGGGCTGAAACCCTTCAGCAGGACTGAAGAGAAAAAGCTGAGGAGTAGAGGGTGGGGGGAGGGGAGAGAGAAATGCCAGGCAATAGATGAAACTTGGAGGGGGAGGGATGAAGCAAAGAGCTAGGAAGTTGATTGGTGAAAGAGACAGAGGCCATAGAAGAAAAGAAAACAAAGAGGGGAAGCACCAGAGGGAGGTGAATCAGAATCAGGTTTAATATCACTGACCTATGTCATGACATTTGCTGTTTCATGACAACAGGGGGATATGTTTTTTAAAAAAAGTAAAACTACCTACACATGACTGCACAGCCAAATACCTGAGTAGTCATATTGTCAAGTTCACCAATGACACGACAGTGGTGGGGCTTATCACCAACAATTATGAGACGGTATGCAGGGTAGAGGTGGGAGAGCTCGAGGCTGGAGAAAGGCAAATAACCTCTTCCTTAATGTCAACAAGACAAAAGAGATGGTTATCAACTTCAGGAGAACCCGCACCACTCATGCTCCTCTTTATGTCAGCGGCACAGCAAAAGAAACTGTGAGCAGTTTCAAACTCCTGGAGATGCACATCTCGCACAACCTCTCATGGTCCCAGAGTCCATTCCACATAATCAGGAAAGCTCACCAATGCCTCCATTCTGAGGAGACTGAAGAGAGCTTGGACTATGCACATCTATACTCGCATTATTCTATAGATGCGCAGTAGAGAGCACTTCAGCATGCTGCCTCATTCACTGTGGTGGACAGCAAGGCTCTGCAACAGGTAGTCAAAACTGCTTAATGCATCACCAGTACCAGCCAATCGGCTATCAAGAACATGTATGCGGAATGGTGCCAGAAACGGACCATTAAAATCATGAAGGATCCCGCCCAGCCTGCTCATGGACAGTTTGTTCCACTCCCATCAGGGAGGAGACTAGTAGCATCCATCCAGGACCATCAGACTCAAAAACATTTTCTTTCCCCAAGTAATAAGGCTGATTAACATCTCCATTCACCCCTCCACAACCCCCCCCCCCCACTACTTTCTTCCTGTCGGTCACCTTGAGTGGCGACACTCCTGTGCCTAGTGTCACCTTATGGACATGCATTCAATGTATGTATATAAGCTAGCTTGTGTATTTATATCTATTATTGTATTTTTTGTGTGCTGCATTGGATCTGGAGTAACAAATACCTCGTTCTCCTTTACACTTGTACTGGAAATGACATTAAACAATCTTGACCATCTTGACCTATTTGTGCACTGGTTGGCAGCCAGATGGTACTTGGTATCAGTATTATGAAAGAAGAGCTTGAAAAAGTATGGCCATCATGACTGGAAAGAAGGTTTCTCAGGGTGACCTTAGTTTTGAGTACAAAAAACGTTGATTTGGAATATAACAAATGTGCATGTAAGAAGGGCATCTAATTCTATTTTGGTAACTTTTGGGATATGACATCGGGAAAATTCTTTATGTATATAATGACCAGTAGCCAAGTGGCTAAGGCATCAATCTAGTGATCTGAAGGTTGCTAGTTCGAGCCTCAGCTGAGGCAGTGTGCTGTGTCCTTGAGTAAGGCACTTAACCACACATTACTGTGCGACGACACCAGTGCCAAGCTGTATCGGCCCTAGTGCCCTTCCCTTGGACAATATCAATGGCGTGGAGAGGAGAAACTTGCAGCATGGGCAACTGCCGGTCTTCCATACAACCTTGCCCAGGCTTGCGCCTTGGAAACCTTCCAAGGCGCAAATCCATGGTCACGAGACTAATGGATGCCTATATATATGTGAAATGCAGAATAAGTAAACATTGGAATCTGTGTAGCTGAGGTTTTGTTGGATTTTAGGATCCCTCTAGCTGGATGAATCAAGATGGGTTAAATTTTTTTTGCCCATTATTATCTTGGATATCTTTGTGAACTTATTGCCTGTTTGGTGCATTTCTGCTCTTTTCAGTTGTAGATGTAGTTGAAAGCATTGGAAATTAGATCAGTGGTAGATTGCTTGGGTTCTGGCCTAGCACTTGCAGTATATTTTTATGTTTATTGAATGTGGGTGTTGCTGGCAAAGCTAACAAGTATTGCCCAATTGCCATTGAGGACATCAAGGTGGTGAGTCATTGCTCTGAACTGGTAGAATGCTTCTAAAGAAGGAAATTCTGTATCGATGTTGTTTGAAAGATACTTCCAATTAATTATGTTCCCCATGTGTTTGCTGCCCTTGTTTTGTGGTGAAGATTTGAGAGATGCCTCTGGCATGAGCCAGGCTATAGCTAACTGTAGTGCAGAGCCTTCTGAAGGGTGAAACTCCATTGCCAAAAATAACCATCTCTTTTGCCTCAGGGCTCCTTGTTGATGAATGTTGAGTCATCAGGGTTTTCTCTGGGATTGGATGGCAGTTCCATAAATCAGACATTTGAATTTGTCTTTTAATGTTCAGTTCTCTTACTCCATTTTTATATTTACTTTTAATTTGGTATCTTTCTACAAATCTGATATTCACAGAGCTAATCTTCATTGAAGATTTGGAAAAAGTGAGTGTAGGATCATTTGTGACATGATATAGCTGAACAGTAGTTTGCTTTCACCCACCATATACAAACAAAATGGGTTAAAGAGCGAAATCAATTGGCAGGAGGAATCCATTTGAACTTTTAGACCTTTTCAGCTATTTGGGAAGATCTTGCTGATTTTCTACCTCAAGTGGTATTTTCCTGCCCTATCCCCATATCCTTCGAACAATCAGAAAAATATGCATTATTGTTTTGAATATTTCGGCCTCCATAGCCACCATGGTAGAAATTTCCAAAGGTTTGTTCTGCTTAAGTAAAGAGACCATTTCTCCCCTGGATTCCTTAACTGGAGAATTAATGTCCATCCTCTCAAGCCCTGTAATAATATTTTAAGTTTTCAAGTATTCAAGTATTTTAAGTATTCAGTGAACTCTCCCCATGGCAACTATAGCCTCTTTTTTTAGGTAGGTCAAAACTACGCGTTGTACTCCAGGTATAATCTCAACATAATTACAGCAAGAATTGTAACTGGAATTCATTTCATCTGCACCAAAGCTGAATGCTCAATTTAGAGGCTCGTGTCTAGTTGTTGGAATAGTCAAGCCTAGAGATGGTAAAATGCAGATGAGATGTCAACAAGAGATGAGCTGAAGTGGGAGCAGATATATGGAGGTGGAAGTAGACAGGCTTAATGGTAGAATGAATATGTGAGCACCGTGGTGTGAAATAAGACCGCAAATTCCAAACTCTCTGGTTTTGAATACTTCCCAAGGAAAATTAGTGAGTAAGGAATCAAGTTTGTTGAAATAACCAAAATGGAAGTTTTTTGTACTCACCAGTGTTTAGTGGAAGGTTTTGGACTCCCCAGGAGATTCCTGGACAAACAATGTCGACAATGGTGTGCAGAGGTCAAGAAGTAAGGCAGAGGTGAAATCTGGTACTTCCCTGTTTAGATAATGTTTATGTGGAGGAGTTGTAACAAATCCTTGAGAGACACTGGATAAAATTCTACTTGGGTGAGCAGAGGAGCCATTGTGGTTGATTTCTGAGTAAGAATGTATAGGTAAGAAAGGAGCCAGGCGAGTGTAGCCTCATTCAGCTGGATAATGATAGAGAGGTTTTGAAGTGAGGTTGCCAAAGCAATATGACAAGTTATGAAGAATAGATTTCCTCTTCCATGGTCTTATTGGTTGTCATTAGCTCTTTCTGCACGACGGCAGGGGTTCAGACAAATAGTTCTGTCTTGGACGGGCCCGATGCTGGCCCCCTAGGCCTGAGTCAACATAGTAGTAGTAGTGGACGGGCATAAAAGTGGGAGGCTGTTACAATTTCAAGGACTTCTGGGAGGAAAGGGAAACTGGGAAGAGAATAATTCGTTCTGATAGATTTGAGGTTTGATTTTTTTTCCACCGTAGGAGAAAGATGATGATGGTATATTTAAATGATAGTGTTTGAGCATAAACTCTCAGTACTTTTAGCTAATATGGAGACAAAAGTGAGCACTTGAGTGGTTATCTGTTTTATGGAAATGAGGTCACAAGAACAGGAAGAGAGTTTGGAGAGCTTATTCAGCTTGATAAGGCATGTAGGGACATAGGAAGGAAGCTGTTCAAATTGAAATGAGGAACTTGTAGGGGTAAGCAATGAAAGTTCACCCTGGCAGGCAAGGAGAAGGAAAAGTTGTGGCAGAGTTAGTTGATTAGATGGTCTCCAAGTTATTGAAAATAAGCTCACAGAGTTTTGTATTCAAGATGTCTGGGGTTTATGCAGGTGGTTTGCAGTAGAGAAGAATATGGTTACATTAGCAGCGTGGATGTGTCTGTAGTTATGAGTGGTTTTAGCTGGTGGTAAATTACTAAACCCATTATTTGGCATATCTGTTCAAGTCTTGGCATAAGTGCACACTGACAGAGTAAACAAGTATAATGGTTTTGTTTGGAATTAAGGGAAGTAGGTGAAGGCAAGAGTGTGGTTAAGTTAAAGTTAAATGCAGAATACAAGGATAATGTCTGGTAAATTAAAATTTTGCAAGTGAACTGCTTAAGAGTATTTCAGTGTACAGAAACCAAGGAAAGGGTGTCATTGATGGTGAGATAATGTGTTTAGAGAGCAAATGTTCAGATGTGACACTTCTCCGGTTGACATATTGGACATAGTGAACTTATATGTTAAAGCTAAAGAGATGGCTATAAAATTGGATTGGGAAGTTTTATATGACGGATAAGATTGTGAGTACATTGAACTCTGAAGGCAATGATGAAATACAAACCATCTCAATAGTCATGGAGAGCAGTTTTTGAAATTGCAGTAATTAGATGCTGACATTAAATAATCTAAATCTGCTCTGTTAATGTAATCAAATATAATGCTTCTATAATTGATGATGCACACTGGCAATAGTTCAAACAAAATGCTATCTTATTCTCAAAAGACTAGGCCCTGCATAGTTGCAATGTTTATTGGGCATAAATCTTGACGTGTTGGGTAGGGACAGATCGAGCTGCAAAAATGCTAAGAAAGCAGCTTTGATAGCTGGCTAAATGTGGCCCTTGGCATGGCCAAGTGATAGCATGGTCAAAGTATTGTAAATGTTTCTGATCATCAGAAATTTGTAAAAAAAAAATCTGAAGCTATTAAGACAATCAGTTTTTAGAAGCAAAAACAAAACAATTGAAACATTAAAATATTTAAATAACTCATAATTATCAAAAAAATGTAAATTAAGCAAAACTTGGCCCATACTCTCCATTCAATTAAAGGAGATATTATTTAGGTGCCAGGTCCAACCAGGTTTATCTGAGTGTGTTCCACATAGTACAGGCTGGAGATTTATTGGAACATTGTACTTTGCTGCTGAACTTCATCAGGAACCCAGGAACAGTCAGGAAAGTTGTGGTAAGCCAGTGCATTTCTGTTTATGCATACTTGAACAGGAATTCCAAACCTGATGTATCTTTTGGTCAGCAGTAATTCAGGTTGGTGATGTTTATTTAGTATTACAGATTGAGTACCCCTTATCCAAAAATCCAACCTCTGAAAACATGGGAAATCTTGAATGTTTCTTGAGCACTGGCATGACATCACAGATAGAAAATTCCACAAGGTGTTGGGAAGGTTCCTAGGTGATGCATAGGTTTCTGCACATTACAGACAGTTCTGAGAAGTGACCTGACGTGTGTAATATACAGAAGTTAATAACAAATAGAAAAACACTGCATAAAGCGAAAAATTGAGATCTTGATTGTGTATTGAAAGGGTAGGTTCTTCAGCATTGGAGTGAAGCTATGCTGCTTAATGGTATGCTGATCATCATGATCTATCATGACAAACTGAAGGTAATTGTGAATATTCAGGCTGATTGCAGAAATTTAAGAAAAGGCAGAGCATTACATTTGTAAAGATTTGTGGTGATAAAGAGTCTACTGATCAAGAAACTGCGGAGAAATTCATTAAGGAGCTTGTCAAGATTGTCACTGATGAAAATCTAAAATGTTCAACAGCTACATCAGTACTTATGTGTGATAGAACAAACATAAGATGAAGACTGCTTACCAGTAGCACATAAACTGTCGGAAATGAAGGCAATCCCAAACTATATGTTCCAAAATCCAAATCTGGAACACTTTTGCCCCAAGCATTCCGGATAAGGGGCGTTCAACCTGTATAACTATCATTATTGTAAATGTGTTTTTCTAAATCTGTTGTTGAGTTGTGGTTTAAGGCAGAGGTTCTAAACCAGGGTTCTGCGAGAGATTGTGATTTTAAAAAAATAGATACTGTTTTTGAACTTTGTGCAGTGCTAGTGTTCGCAGTGGCGGCAGTAGCCAGGCAGACCCGTTAGCAATCTCGTTAGAGGTCTGTCAGCCCAGTGTGGCTGAGCTCAGGAGCCACTGATCATTGGTGAGCGCTACTTTCAAGAAAATGGTAGACCAGATTTTGCTGAGTGCGAAGATGAAGAATGGCTGCAGAAACTCTCCTACTTAGCAGACATTTTTCATCATATGAACCCGTTGAACAAGTCTCTGCAAGACCCTGGAGAAAATGTTTTGACTTCAAGTGACAAGATTCTTGTATTTAAAAGGAAACTGAATCTTTGGAAAAATCATGTTGCAAAAGGAAATCTTGAAATGTTTCCACTGCTGCTTGGGCTTGAGAATGAGGAAGGATATCACGAAGTCTCAAGTCTTATTGAAAACCACCTGGGAGAACTGCAGAACAAAATTGAACAGTATTTTCCCTCGCTTTCAACACAAGCATATGACTGGGTGAGGGACCCTTTCTTTGTATCTTCTGCTCAGCCTGAGAACTTGACTTTGAGAGAAGAGGAAGAACTTTGAGTTGCGGTCTGATCGTGTACTCAAGATGAAATTTACTGACCTGCCCCTGGGCAACTTCTGATTTTCTGTGAAAGAAGAGTATAGGAAAGTAATGGACATTTTGCTGCAGTTTTCAACTTCTTGCATGTGTGAGCAAGCTTTTTCTGGTTTAATAAGCATCAAGAACAAGGATAGAAATCATCTCATTTCAGTTGAAGCTGAAATCCATGTGTGTTTATCTCAAGTTCAACCCAGAATTTAGTATTTGTGCAGCAGAAAACAAACCAAGGTTTCACATGCTAGGCCTACCTATATTTGAGCCTAATCATGTCACTTAGTAAGAAAATGTTTTTCCAAAGCCTTATATAAAATTGTGTCTTAAGCTATAGTTTTATTGATATTCCTTATGGTCTTTAGTAACTTTAGTATTCAACATGGTCAGTAAATTTTCATGCTGTAAATAGCATAAATTAAAATCCATTTACAACCTTCATTTAAATTAAATTTACCAAGCCTACCTTTTAAAAGAAACTAAATTCCATTTTGGGTTAAGCCAGTTATTTAACAGAAATTTATTATGTTTGCCTTGTGAGTTTTTTAATTTTATGAAAAGATATGAAATAGATTTATTTCAAGAAAGGTAAGTTAGGCTTAACTACCTTTTTTTTTTCAAGAAGGGTTGGCTAAAAATTCATTCTCTACTCAGAAGAGCAATGACAATTATTTTTGGATTATTATATCTACAATTTACTGGTCACGCTAATGTGCGGTAAATGTAATTTTTATGCAGGGGTTCCCTGAGACCTGAAAATTATTTCAAGGGTTCCTCCAGGGCAAAAAGATTGAGAAAAGCTGGTTTAAGAGTTTGAAGGTTAATAAATGTATTTCATATTTTAAAAAGCAGCAGTAGATAAACAGAGTTATGTCTTGGCCTCTGTCTCCTGTACATATTAGCATTTCTCTTTTGATGAATTGTCCAGGTATGATGAAATTGTTCATCATAGATTAGATAACATGGGCACAGACCCTTCAGAAACTCCCAGCTACTCATGAGTTTAGTGTGTTTTGAGTCTAGTAAACACTCAGACTTGCTATATCTAAAACTTTCTTACATGCAGATTTTTGAATGTTATTTTCTTTAGAAATCCAAGTCTACATAAAGTCTTCATAAAGCAAATAGTCTCACATTCTATAACCAAACAGTTTTTTTGATAAACAAAATAGATATCAAGAGCATATTTAATTGGGAAATAAAATTTATTTCCATTTTTTGAGGAAATATGTAATTACAATTTGAAGCATAATTTTTTTCCCAAATTTCTCTTTGAGAGCTTAATTGATGTAAATTCAGGTTAAAAAAAAGAGGAGCCCAATGTCCAATGACTAATCTAGAGTTTTGGCACATGAGGAAATTGCTAGGAATTAGAGTATCAGAAATTGATTACTTATTCCTGAGGCTCATTGGACTTTATTGAAACAGTGTAAGAGTATAAAACATAGGCATGTCAGAGCAGTGGTAGGAGAAAGGATTGAAACTTCAACTCATTCTTGCAGATGGAATGGGTGCAATCTTCAAAGTGCTCATTTAACCTGCATTTAATTTCACCATTTACTGCACACTGTGACCCCGGTATGTAGTGCACTTAACTAGTTGTACAAAAAAGTATCTGTTCTGGCTGAGAGAAACAATGTACATTTAAATGGCAGTTTTTGCAAAACAAGAATCTGACAGCCAGACAGATTGCATACCTAATGTATACAGAATGCTATTTAATAGGTGGAGTTGCATAGCAAAACAGAAATAGATCAACAGTGTATTTCAACTACTCAAACCAGTTCTGTAAATAAGAGTGGATTAGGAATTTACAAATCAGGTTTGTGTTGCTTAATCAGAAACAAAGTGGCATTGATAGGGAGCAATAGTGATCCTAGAACATAGAACAGTACAGTACATGAACAGGCCATTCGGCTCACAGTGTTGTGTCAAGCTAATTAAATTAGTACTCAAATGTCTAACTAAACGAATCTCTTCTGCCTACACAATATCATCCAACTCTTCACTTTCATTGTAACGTACAAGATGACTGTTGATTTTCATAATTCCTAACCAGTTGAAGTAGTGAAATCGTTTCATTTTCATTCCTGGCCATTTCTGGCATTGCCAAGCCTGAATGCTTGAAACTGCAGTGATCAAAACAGCTCTAAATTGTCTTGCTGTTGTTTCTCACCAACTATCAGTGACAAAAAAATCACTGCTTTTTGAACACAAACACAAGTACCAAAACTATTTTAAAAACTGTTTGCTCTAAGCACAGTGTAGTATCTAATTGCCATGCAATTGACATTAGTTGGAAACTGTTAAGCAACAGTCTCCTGTCCCAATTAAGTGGCATAGTGCCCAAATAAACTAAGGGAGTCCTGGTTATTTTCTCGATTTAGTTTATGTTCTTCAAAAGTTGTCCCAAATAGTGGGTAGGTAGCTGAAATCTGCTGTGCTCAGCAAGTTGATTTGGGTTATTTCATTGTGAAAAGATCAATCTGTTTTTCTTTCCACAGATCCACCCTGACCTCATGAGTTTTTTCTGCATTGTCTGTATTTATGTGAAATTAATATTTCATAGCCAGATAGGGGATTTGACAATAATGATCGCACTGTGATATTTAAAAACTTGCACTGTTGAGTGCATCCACCCTAAACGTTTTAGCCATTCTCTGTGTGGAATTAGTGATGTGTCTTTTGCACATTGGTTTGAGGAACTGAGGATATTGGGGAAAAAAATCATTTTGAACCTATGTAACCTCTGGCTAAAAGAATCATTGAGACTGAATAGGAATTTTTAAACTGAAGTAAACTCTCTCTTCAGCAGTTAGCTAAGACAAACTCATTACCAGTTCTCTTTGGCTTACAGAGAGACATTGGGAGGTTGATAACATTATACTTTGTACCCTCATTTGAGTAAGGGGAGGAGGACTCACTGATAAGGACAGGAGTGAGCATCTGTTTGGAATTAAGTCAGGGCCTTGCAAAGGGAATAACTGATAAGGAATCCATCTGTACATCCATCTGTAATTAAACCTTGATTTAGTGGACTCTATTATCTAAGTAATTAGGTTTTGCACCAACAGACTTGGTGGGCATAGCAGTTCTAATAACGTCTTGCAGTAGTAATGTATGGGGCTTACTATGTATAAATATGTGGCTGTAACCTGACTAAGGGAGTCCACTTGTTAGATGGTGGCAGTACTTACGTGCCTTCCCTTTGACAACTGGGTCTCAAACTCCTGCAGGAGAGTGCACAATAAACTGGTGACGATAAGAAGCTGGTCTCCTGAGTTTTACTCAGATTCGACTTTAACAGGTTGTTTGTCTGTCTTTCCCTGTGTATAGTTTCTCATAAATTCTATTGTATTTATTTTCCTATAAGTATCTGCAAGAAAATGAATCTCAAGGTAGTATGTGATAACATATACTGTATGTACTTTTACTCTGCCCAATACAGCATGTACTTTGTTAGAAATATTTAGGCCAGGCCACCTCTGTGAGTTCTTGTGGGACTGTTCGTGGGGATGCTTTAAGAACCCTTTGTCTCCTGTTTGATAGGAACATCTGTAATTGTGTATTTACCATTGTAGTTGCCAGAGAGAGCCAGAGTCCTGAGAGCTTTTGGCTTTAATTTTGTTGTTAGCTAAAGATAATGATTCCCAGATACAAGCCTCTGGTATTAGTGGCCAACAAGTTGAAAGGCCTGCTTAGATAGTCACCAATACTATTTAAATAGCTTTCCATGTGCTGTGTGTCATCTATAGAATACCCTTACAGGGAATTTGTTAAATTTTTGTGGGTATTACCCATTATGTAATTTAACATTGCAACAGTTAATAGTTCTTTGAAAATAGAGTGAGGTAGGAAAGTGAGCATCTGGTGGTCAAATGCCCATTTTCTCTGCTGAGGGAGTTTTCTGCCATCTTCCTGCTAGTGGTGTATATTTCACCTCTGGCCAATATCAGGCAGGCATTGGAGGAGTTGAGCACCATGATCAGGAGTCACAAAACAGCACAACTTTCCCTATCATTTTGGGGGATTCAACCTGGCCAGTTTAAAGAAGTTGTTAACCAGAGGAGCCAATAGACTTGACCACAGTTACACCACCATTAAAAATGGTTATTGAGCCATCTCACACTGGAACTTTGGAAAGTCTGATCACCTAGTTGTATTCTACTTCTTGTGTACAAACATAGAATGAGGACCACAGTACCAGTGGTGAGGACCACAAAGGTATGGTCAAGGGAGGCAGAGGAGTGCTTACAGGATTGCTTTGAATTGATGGATGGGACAGCAGTTATGGATTCATCTTCGAAGCTGAATGCATACACCACAGTTGTCACTGACTTCGTCAAGACCTGTGTGGATGAGTGCATTCCTCTAAGAAGATATTGGACATGCCCAAACCAAGAGCCGAGGATGGGCCAGGAGATCTGCAATCTTTTTGAGGGCTAGATCTGCAGTATTCAAGACAGTGTGGCAGGCCCTATTCCACACTGAATCTCTAGGCAGATAGAAAGATAAATAAATTAATCGGTGGCATTCAAAATCGGTGATCCAGAACTATATGAGAAGTCCAGGTATGCCCAAGGGAAGGCTATTTTAAGAGCAAGAAAGCAATTCTGATTGAAGTTAGAGACGGAATCAGATGCACATCAGCTCTGACAGGGTTTGCAGGCCATTACTTCCTCAAGGCAAACCTAACATCATGAAAGACAGTGATGCTTCACTCCCGGATAAGCTCAACACACTTTACACATGCTTTGAAAGGGAGAATATAACTACACTGGTGCGAATCCCTGCAGCATCTGGTGATCCTGTGATTTAAGCCAGCATCAGAACATCTTTCAAGAGGGTAAACCCTTACAAAGCATTAGGTCCTGATGGTGTACCTGGCAGGGCATTGAAAACGTGCCAACCAGCTGGACAAGTTCACCTTCAGTTTCTCACTGCTGCAGTGGAGATGTTACATCCTCCCCAAACCTGGCCAGACTCTCATTCTGACAGCAAAGTAGAAATTCATTTGGAAAGTGGCTGCAGAATGGGCTTCCTGATGCCAGTAAACATGAGAGCCTACAGCAGGGGTGGCCAACCTTTTACATTTCATGCATCAATTTTCTCACTCATGAGTTCAGATGCGCCATACAACTCTTGTACCCCCATTCAATTCTTGTAAAAATATGTTAATACAGGTGTCCCCCGCTTTTGGAACATTCGCTTTACGAAACCTCACTGTTACGAAAGACCTACATTAGTACTCTGTTTTCGCTTTCAGAAGGTGTTTTCACTGTTACAAAAAAAAAGCTGGCGAAAAAATCAGCACATGCCCTGAGCAGGCGCTCTCCCCGGATTCGGAGTGGCATTCTAGCTGGCATTGCTTAAACACGTGCCTGTGAGCAGCCACTTGCAAGATGAGTTCTATGTATTGGAAAAGCCTAAAAGAGCTCTTAAGGGTGTTACACTTAGCGAAAAACTAGACATAATTAAGCTTTTCGATCGTGGTGAACGAAGTAAGGACAAAGTGAGTTTGGCTTGTGGAAGCTGACGAACATGATGTTGAAGAGGTTTCGGCATCCCATGACCAAGATCTGATAGATGAAGAGCTGATGCAATTGGAAGAAAAAAGGATAACAATCGAAGCCGAATGCATTAGCAAACTGAACGTGAAGCAACTGCGTGAGATTTTCGCTGCAATGATAAAGTACGACTTTAATTTTGAAAGCGTACATAGGTTTAGGGGATATTTGCAAGATGGTTTGAGTCCTTACAAGGAGCTGTGTGATAGAAAAATGCACGCGGCTCAGCAGTCAAGCAAGCCTTCCACATCAGCCACAGCAGACGATGAACCTCGACCTTTGACCTCGAGGCAGGAAGAGATAGCAGATGACCTGCCTGCCCTAATGGAAACAGACGATGACGAGATAACACCCCAGTGTCCCACCACCCCAACCCCCAGGCCACGGACAGATACCAATTCGCAGAGAATGCGGTGGTAGCCGGGAGGCACGCAGCACAGCTTTAAGAAAAAAGCCGAAACAAACAGACTAATTAATTAGGTGCCGCCTGACATGTAGTTGTCGGCCCAGATCAGAGATGACGTAATCGGAAATCGGCACTGATCTGGGCCGACAATTACGTGCCGGGCGGCCCCTAATTAATTAGCATGTTTGTTTCGGCTTTTTTCTTAAAGATGTACTGTGTGCCTCCCGGCTACTGCTGCACCCCTGCATGCTTCGCGGTTCGGTATCGGTTGGTGGCCCGGAGTGTGGGGGCCACTGCACCACCCCAACCTGCGATGACTCAGCCTAACACATGATCATCAGTGTGCTTGGCGCTGAACCAATTCCGGTAAGTGATACTACACTGTACATACATTATTTCTACTTTGTATAGACCGTGTATTTTTACGTGTTATTTGGTATGATTTGGCAGCTTCATAGCTTAAAGGTTACTGGAGAGCGCTTGCACCGTGTTTTTACTAACAGCGCTTGTGTGAGATTTTCTGCCGACCGCGGTTGCATGAGATTTTCGCTACGGAGAACGGTGCAGTAATGATTGTGGAAAAGTATTTCTACTTTATATAGGCTGTGTATTTATCATATCATTCCTGCTTTTACTATATGTTACTGTTATTTTAGGTTTTATGTGCTATTTGGCATGATTTGGTAGGTTATTTTTGGGTCTGTGACTGCTCACAAAATTTTCCCGTATAAATAAATGGTAATTGCTTCTTCACTACGACATTTCGGCTTACAAACTGTTTCATAGGAACGCTCTACCTTCGGATGGCGGGGGAAACCTGTATAGACATATTTAGCATTTTTACATGATATATTGATATATTTTAATATAAAAACAAGATAAACATTACTTACCTTAATGAGACGTTTGAATCTGTTTTGATTTTGCCAAGCTTTTAATGTTTGGAGTTAAATTAATTACTGAGAGCCACAGAGAATTGTTACATATTCCGTCAGCATGATGTAATTATCTTGTGAGCATTATGTCATTATCTCGTGATGGGCATGATGTAATTGTCTCATGATAGCAGGGTGATGATGTCACGTGATGGCATGGTATAAAAGAAAAGCCCACCACTGTGATGCAGTTCTCATTTTTATTATTGGTGCAATGTTGTTGCTACTGGTCGGATGTTTTGGAGATGCCACCGGTTTTGTTTGTTGCACGTTTATTTTTCCCTTACAGTCCAGTATCGGAAAGTGAAGGCATTACCAGAGTTATCTGAGCTCAAAGGACTGGGTAAAGTTAATGTCGTTCAGCGTCTTGGGAATGATCGACCTTTTTGAGTTTTTGTTTGGGAATTGTGGCTTGCACATTTGAGTTAAACCCCTGCAAGGTCGGGAAAGGTTTGTGCAGTGACCACCCTCCAGCCAAAAGGTCAGATCCTTTATTTCTTCATGATTTCTTTGGACAAGGCACCTCTTAGCTGTGATCGGCAGATTCGTCATTACTTCGAAGGAATCGTTGTTTCGGGGAACTCTCTCCTTAATGACTGAATAAATCACTTGGACTTTTGAATTTATCACTTTAAGTCTGTGCTTAGATGAGAACTCGTTAAGAACAGTTCATAACTTTGACTGTTCGATATAGTCGCCTAACTGTTAATTTCCGATTAAGTTAGTCGTTTGTTTACTTTTCTATATTTTGAGTAGAAGTTAATAAATCTCATCGTTTGTTTATAAAACCTGACTCACCTTTATATTCATTGCTGCTGGTCCATAACAGAATCAGTCAGTTGTGACCTCATTTTGTTTTTAATCAATTTCATGGCTGAAAATGCTTGTTCACATCAGTACGTCATTCGAAACGACAGATAAAACTCTGGGCAAATTTTCTTAGTTATGGAAAATATTCACAGGGTAATGGTCGCCAGAAATTAATCATGCCAGAAACATTTGGGACTGAGGGAAGCTCATCAAATTTCATGTGAGAAAGTGTTTTCACAAACAATGCACAATAGTTTTCCTGGCGGACCCACTATAAATAAGAACTCATTTTCCCACTGTTCATTGAATTCATGCTTACTATCACTGTAAGGGTTTTCTTCTTTTAGTTTATTGTTAAGGCTGATAAAATTGGCTTTGTTGTTATAAAAATGGCTTCTCTGTGATGTTAACTGCTGAGACAGTGGTTCTCTCTAGCAGTTAGTTTGGGTTATATTACTGATAAAGAGAATTGTATTCATTTGCTAGCCAATTGGGATAGATGTTATTCTTGTGTGTCTGTAAGCTATTGTTTTCACGGGCTTTGGGGCAGAAGGCACGATGGGGACAGGGAGAGGAGGCGCGATGCCGTAAACTGGGTGACGGAATGGACCCCAAGCAGGAGTCCGAGGCCCAGGGTTTTCGGGAGGAGAACCGAAGAGGAAAGACGTGCTGGACGCTCTCTGGTCAACCACCGTGGTTGGTCCCAGGCAGCGGGTCGAGGAGGTCGGAGGGGGTCGAATGGTGGAAAGAAGACCCCGTTAATTGAGCTCCAACGGTTGTGCACGAAGTGGTTAAACTTTGATAAGTCTGGTGCCTTTTACTTTCCTTTCATATTGTATCTCTATTAATTACACAGTCAAAGTAAGAGTGATAAAGTGTAATCATTTAATCGCAAATGGTGTATTATCTGTTATTTAGCATGGTGGGGTACATCACACAGCATCTACACAAACTTGATTACCCAGTTTGGCGGGGCTGAAGGCTGCTCCCCCTAGGCGAAAGTGAGCTGAGTGAGCCTGAGGCTTACCGGGGGGCTACGTTGTGGGGTTACTCGTCCGGAATATAGATTTTTGTAGGAAGCGGTGTGATTGCCCTCTTTAAATTATGCATGCTGTGGGGACGGAAATCTGGTGTGTCTCTGTGGGATTGCTGGTTGTTACTGTATGCATGTTGGGTGGGGTGGCTGTTGGTACCCCAGAGGTCTTTATTCGAGTTCAGACTAGTGCTGACGAAATGGTGGTGGGACTGCCAGTGTCTATTGGTGCCCCAGGTGAGGCAGGACCATGGGCTGTCCATATTGTTAGGAGAGAGAGGAAAGAGTGGTCTGATTCGGAGGTAGTGTCTACGAATAAATGTTCCAGCTATGGCAGGCTCCGCCTGGTTTTTGGGATAATGTCCACCCCTAAAGGGGCGGAGGCATACAAGACGTGGACGGAGCGGATCTCTCACTTGTTAGATGAGTGGCAAAGCTCGGTTGAGGGAGAGCAGCAGGGATTGGTTGAAAGTTTGAGTAGGCAGGCTGTTGATGTTGTCAGAACTGTCAGGTTCAATTACCCTGCAGTGACAGCTGCCAGTTATCTGAAAGCGGGGGAAAATGCGTCTGGTTCAACTGGAAGTAAAATGCAGCACCTGGGGGCTTTCCATACCTGTGTTAGGAGATTGGGGAGAAGCTTTCAGTGTGTCTTCTCTGGCTGGGGGGGCGGGGGGGCGGGCGCGGCAGCTAAATTGCTTGCAGTGCCAGGGGGATCATTTAAGGGGATCATCACTTTCTGCTTTTCTCTTGCACTATGATGGGTAACTGAATGTAAAAACAAGGCTTAATTTTCGAAAAAGTACAAAACTGCAAATGTTCACAAAGGACGGACAAAGCACAACTCCGTAGTGCACGAGTGTCAATTGTAAATTGACTGGCAAAAACATGCGATGCACCGCTGGTGCAGACGCCTGGTGCCTCAGGATCAAATAAGTATCAAACGTGTATTGAACAGTTATGGAACGACTGCAGAACAAAAGTCCTTCTTTCCTAGTTTGACTCATTGAACATTTTTTTAAAAATTGAAAGCAGATTAACGTGAAAGAAGATAACATTCGCCAAAAGATGTGCACGAAATAATAAAATCATTGAACATAATGTCTAAGTTTTAGATTTATTCTCAGTAAAACCCATTTCTAGCTCTAAGCTCCTTGAATTCCTGTTATAGATTTTTTTTTCTGCAGATCAGTTTTTGGTTAATACTTTTTGCGTGAGTAGGCTTACTTTTTTATTATTATCACTGGTGTGCAATGCACCACTTCTAATCATCCAGTGCGCCACAGGTTGCCCATCCCTGGCATAGAGAGATGTAGTAATCAAAGTTCGAAGTAAATATATTATTTATCAAGGTACATGTATGTCACCATATACAACTCTGACATAACTTTTCTGGGCGTACTCAGAACCATAATCGAATTGAATCAAAGACTGCACCAAACTGGGTGGCGAAGCAGCCAGTGTGCAAAAGATGACTAACCGTGCAAATACAAAAGAACATAAATAAATAAATAAGCAATATATATCGAGAACATGAGATGAAGAGTCCTTTAAAGTGCAAACAGTTCAGTGATGGGACAAGTGAAGTTGGGTGAAGTTATCCCCACTCATTCAAGAGCCTGATGGTTGAGGGATAATAACTGTTCCTGAACTTGGTAGTGAGAGTCCTGTGGTTCCTGTACCACCTTCCCAATGGCAGCAGCGAGAAGAGAACACATCCTGGGCAGTGGGGTTCCACGATGATGGATGCTGATTTCCTGCGGCAGCGCTCTGTGCAGATGTGCTCAATAGTGGGGAGGGCTTTAGCAGTGATGGACTGTGTCATATCCACTACATTTGCAGGATTTCCCGTTCACGGGCTTTGGTTTTTTCCATACCAGGCTGTGATCCAGCCCGTCAGTATTCTCTCCATCACCCATCTATAGAAGTTTGTCTACGTTTTAGATCTCATGCCGAATCTTCTCACACATCTAAGGAAGTAGAGGTGCTGCTGTGCTTTCTTCGTAATTTCACTTGCATACTGGGCCTAGGATAGAACACATCTGCTAAAATGATAACACTGGAGAGTGAAGGTTGCTGACCTCTCCACCCTTGATTCCCCCGATGAGTACTGGCTTATGGACCTTTGGTTTCCTCCTCCTGAAGTCAATAATCAGCTCCTTAGTCTTGCTGACATTGAGTGAGAGGTTGTTGCTGTGGCTCCACTCAGCCAGATTTTCAATCTCCCTCCGATATGCTGATTTGTCACCACCTTTAATTCAACCAACAGCAGTGATGTCATCAGCAAATTTAAGAATGGCATTGGAGCTGTACTTAGCCACAATTGTAAGAAAAAAGCACAGTAGAGCAGGGGACTAAGCACTCAGTGCTGATGGAGATTGAGGAGGAGATCTTGCTGCCAATCTGACTGGGCTCTGGAAGTGAGAAATTCAGGATCCAATTGTGAAAGGAGGTATTGAGGCCAAGGTCTTGAAGCTTATTGATTAGTTTTGTGGGGAACAATAGCGTTGAATGCTGAGCTGTAGTTGATAAAGAGCATCCTGATGGATGCATCTTTGCTGTCCAGATGTTCCAGAGTTGAGTGATGAGCCAATGAAATGGCAGCTGCTGTGGACCCGTCGTGCCAGTAGGCAAATTGGAGTGGATCCAAGTTGCTTCTCAGGAGTTTTATGCTTCATCGCCAACCTCACAAAACATTCCATCACAGTGGATGTAAGTGCTATTGGACGATAGTCATTGAGGCTGGTTACCATGTTCTCCTGAGACACTGGTATGATTTAAAACCTGTTTAAACAGGTGGATACCTCAAATTACTGAAGCAAGAGGTTAAAGATATCAGTGCAAACTCCTGCCAGTTGATCAGCACAGGTCTTTAGCACTCATCCAGGTATCCTCTCTGGGTCGGATGCTTTCCGTGGGTTCACCCTCCTGAAGGATGCTCTCTCGTCAGCCTCAGAGACTGAAATCACAGTGTCAGTGGGGGCTGTAGGAGCTTGTGAAAGTTCTTCCATGTCCTGACGGTCAAGGCAAGCATAGAAAGCATTGAATTCCTCTGGAAGTGAAGCCCTGCCACAGCTGTTGAGCATCATTCATTGAGTTAAGTTTAGCCTGGAATTGCCACTTTACCTGTGAGATGGCTTTCAGCAGATCATACCTGGACCTTTTTGTATCTTACTTCGTCACCAGAACCGAATGCCTCTGACCTGGCCCTCAGCAGATTTCAGATCTCATGGTTCATCCAGGGCTTTTGGTTGGGGAAGACTGAATGATTTTGTGGGGACACAGTCATCTACAACTGTTTTTATAAAGGCTGTGACAACAGTATTCATTCAGATCCACTGATTCGTCCTTGAACACAGAGCAGTCTGCTGACTTGAAGCTGTCCCGTAGCCACACCTCTACCTGCTGCAGTCATCTTTCTTGTCCTTATCAGGAGCCTTGCACTTCACCCTCTGCCTGTATGCCGGGAGGAGCTCAGTCAGGTGATCAGATTTCCTGAAAATGGTCTGAGCATGGTACGGTAGACATTCCTTATCATAGTATAACAGTGGTCACCTATGTTGGGTCCTCTGCCACTCCGTGTTATATGTTGACAGATTTCTTCAGAAAAGCCAGATTGAAGTCCCCATCTGTGATCTGAAATGTGTCAGGGTGGACTGTTTCCTGTTTGGTGACCTCAGCATACAGTATCTCAAGTGTCTGATTATAGTCGGCTGACAGTAGGTAAACTGTGGTCAGGATGACGGAGGAGAATTCTTGGTAAACAGAACAGTCGGCAATGTTCCAAGTCAATGAAGGGTGGGAAGGGGTGTGGGAGGGACAGGTATGACAACAGCAGCACAGAGAGTTTATCATGAAACCTTTTTCCTTTTCTGAATCAGCAGTTCGGTTCATCGAGGTGCCTTCAGATCTGATTGCCGAACCTGGTGTGCTCTGAGTAAACCTTGTCTCGGTAAAACACAGAACACAACAATTACTCATTTCCCTCTGCTACAGCAATCTTGCCCTTGGGTTTTCAATTCTTCAATCTTGTTCTCCAGTGACGACATCATTTGCTAACAAGTTGCTGCGTAGAGAAGTTGTTCCTCTGTATTTCAGCCTGGCTTGGATTCCCCCTGCCTTGCTTCTGGCCTTGGCGATGAACCCTCGTAGGTGCGGTAACTGCTTGCCTGAGAGTTAACGGTTGAGTCCTTCAGAAGATTTTGAAATCTGTAGTTAACATTGTCAGTTCAAAAGTACATTGTTTTAACGTGCTGCAGATTGCAGTGAGAGTAATTCACAAGAGGTATATTGACAGCCGCGGTGGAGGGAATAAAATCCCTGGGCAAAGGAGGCCTAAGGTTTACTTGTGGTATCAAGTGCAACATTCCTGACTCTTGTGGATGTCATTGTCAGTGCAAGCTATCTCGACTTACTCTTTCACTTTTAACCAGTGGTCTGACCCTGCAGTTATGATTGACATGCCTGCATTGTCACCACTCTCCGCCAACAATAGGATTGCAGTCATATTACAACCTGCAGGGTTGAAGCAAGGTTTCACTGCATCACTATTCATGTCTTGCTTGCCTGTTGAAATGGTGGTTTCTTTGCCCACATATTCCATATTCCAGTGAGACAACAGAATTTACTAGTCACCTGCACATAGCATTTGCGTCTGCTATTTCTGGTACTGTCATCCTCTGTAATTTGGGTTGCCAGCTGATTGGTGAAGCACAGCACAAGGCCTTCTGATTGGAACTGACAGGTAACGCCCCCAGAATTGTTCTAAGAGCCAAGTATCTCCTCTGCCAGTCTTGCAGGGTTTGCAAGACATTACTTCTTACAAAGCGAAACCCAATAGCACGAATGGCAGCGATGCTTCACTACCAGATGAACTCAATGCCTTCCATGCCCGCTTTGAAAGGGAGAATATAACTACAGCTGTGAAGATCCCTGCTGCACCTGATGACCCTGTGATCTCTGTCTCAGAGGCTGATGTTAGGCTGTCACCAAAGAGAGTGAACCCTCACAAGGCGGAAGGTCCCGATGGAGTACCTGGTAAGGCTCTAAAAACCTGTGCCAACCAACTAGTGGGAGAATTCAAGGGCATTTTCAACCTGTCACTGCTACAGGTGGAAGTTCCCACTTGCTTCAAAAAGGCAACAATTATATCAGTGCCTAAGAAGAATAATATGAGCTGCCTTAATGACTATTGGCCAGTAGCACTCACTGTAGTGACGAAATGCTTTGAGAGGTTGGTCATGATTAGACTGAACTCCTGCCTCAGCAAGGACCTGGATCCATTGCAATTTGCCTTTTGCCACAATAGGTCAACAGCAGACGCAATCTCCATGGCTCTCCGCACGGCTTTAGACCACCTGGACAACACAAATATGTACGTCAGGATGCTGTTCATCAACTATAGCTCAGCATTTAATACCATCATTCCCACAATCCTGATTGAGAAATTGCAGAGCCTGGGCCTCGTTACCTCCCTCTGCAATTGGATCCTTGACTTTCTAACCGGAAGACCACAATCTGCGCGGATTGGTGATAACATCTCCTCGCTGACGATCAACACTGGTGCACCTCAGGTGTGTGTGCTTAGCCCACTGCCCTACTCTCTCCATACCCATGACTGTGTGGCTAGGCATAGCTCAAGTACCGTCTATAAATTTGCTGATGGTACGACCATTGTTGGTAGAATTTCAGGGGGTGATGAGAGGGTGTACGGCGGGGGGGGGGGGGGAATATGTCCACTAGTGGAGTGGTGTCGCAGCAACAACCTGACACTCAACGTCACTAAGATGAAAGAGCTGATTGTGGACTTCAGGAAGGGTAAGAGGAAGGAACACATACCAATCCTCACAGAGGGATCAGAAGTGGAGACAGTGAGCAGTTTCAAGTTCCTGGGTGTCAAGATCTGAGGATCTGACCTGGTTCCAACATACTGATGCAGTTATAAAGAAGGCAAGACAGCGACTATACTTCATTAGGAGTTTGAAGAGATTTGGAATGTCAACAAATACACTCAAACTTCTAAAGATGTACCATGGAGAGCATTGTGACAGGCTGAATCACTGTCTGGTATGGGGGTGGGGGGGGGTTGCTACTGCACAGGACTGAACCAAGCTGCAGAAGGTTGTAAATCTAGTCAGCTCCATCTTGGGTACTAGCCTACAAAGTACCTAGGACATCTTTAGGGAGCCGTGTCTCAGAAAAGTATTAAGGACCCCCAGTGCCCAGGGCATGCCCTTTTCTCACTGTTACCATCAGGTAGGAGATACAGAAGCCTGAAGGCACACACTCAGCGATTCAGGAACAGCTTCTTCCCCTCTGCCATCTGATTCCTAAATGGACATTGAATTTTTAGACACTAACTCACTTTTTAAAATATATATTATTTCTGGTTTTTGCATAATTTTTGATCTATTCAATAAACATATATTGTAATTGATTTACTTATTATTATTGTTTTATTTTTTCTTCTATATTTTGCATTGAACTGTTGCTGCTAAGTTAACAAATTTCATGACACATGCCAGTGATAATAAACCTGATTCTGATTTTACTAGTTATTAATGCTGTTTTTGAGATTGAGTGTCTGTGGCAAATTAAAGTTATTAAAATCTCTATGAATTTATAACATAAAAAGTGAAAGCTGGGTGACAAACATACTTGACTCACCTGAGTTAAGACAAAACAAAATTGAATTTTGTGTTTGTGCTTCTTTCCTGAACTGTTTTCTTCCTACTAATATTAATGGCTCTACTAAACTTGCACAGAATCAGGCTTGCTGGCCCGATTTCCCAGTACGAGTGCTTGAAAATGTGACAAGATTTGCTGGGTTCCATTCTGGCAAACAGGGCTCTGGTTCTATTTGACTAATCTTGACCAGCTGCACATATTGGAAAGAATGCAGCAAAATGAATCGGTTTACAGCTTTGACCTTTGGCCTTGCAGAGGCTGAAAGAGCTGTGTATGATAGTCCAGTAGGGAGCATGTCCAGTCATGAGAGCTTAGAAATATTGGATTAAAGGAAAAAGCTTATAATCTCACCAAAAAGATCATTATCCACGGATCAGCAGAGAAGGATAAAGTCACTGAGAAACCAAAGTAAGATATAGTCCAATCAAAGCTAGCAAAAAGCATGGAAGTAAATTGTAAAAGCTTCTAAAGTGTTAATGGGGAAGATTAGCTAATGTTAATATAGGTCTTTTACAGAGTGAAGTGGTAAAAATTATATTGTGGAGTAGGAAAATGGCAGATAAATCGTTTGTTCATTTGATATGTGCTCTGCCGTGCCGTGTTGTTTGATGTAGCTGAACGTGGTCTTTCTATAACCATGATGGTTCTTCGCAGGTTTTTCTGCAGAAGTAGTTTGCCATTGCCGCCTTCTGGGCAGTGCCTTTGCAAGACAGGTGACCCCAGCCATTATCAATTATCTTCAGAGACTGTGATCGCATATCCAGGACTTGCGATATGCTCCAGATGGTCATGTGATCATCCACCACCTGCCTCTACCGAAGATGACATACAAAATCTTCTGGAAATAGTGGTGAAGAGCAGGTCTATAGTGAATGAGAAGCTGTTGGAAGTTATCATAAGTTTAAAAAAAAATGAATTGGATGTATTAAGGGGTTTGAAATATGATACATTCCCATGATCTGGAAGCCTGCATCGTTTTGTTTTGTAAGAGGTGGCAATGGGATAAGTAGATATTCTTAATGTCATTTCTGAAAACAGTATCAATTCCAGAAAATTCTATTGGATCGAAACAGTAAATATAAGCCCTCTATTCAAGAAAAGAGGGAGAGGTTAAACAGGGCTAGAATCTTGTAAGAAAGCTGCATGAGAGTAGTTAGGACAGAGTAATTGGTCTGAGCAGAGTCAACGTGGATTGAAGAATAGAAGTTGCATTAAACTATTGCACCACTGAAAGCACTGAAGTAACTCAGCAGAGATCCTACAGAGCTTTGTGTGTTGCTCCAGATTCCAGCATCTGCAGTTTCTTGTATCACTGTTGTACAAACTGCAAATGGATTGTGTGGACTTGGTGGATGGAGGACCTAGTTGTGGGCTGTAAGATATTACTGTAGCCTCGCTTTCAGGTTTGTGGTGGGGGGCGGAGGGGTGTTTGCAGTTACTCTTCAAATTTCTTTTGTCAAATAAAATGGTCTGGTGTTTTGCAATCCCTGATGTGACGTTGAGCACCTTTGCTCCATCTGCAAAAAGGAGTATTTCCCGCTGGCAATCCATCTTAATTCCAATCCCCATTCCCATTTCAATATGTTGTTCCATCGCCTCCTCTACCGCCATGATAAGTCCACTCTCCAGTTGGAGTAGCAAACCTTGTAGTTCATCTGGTTAGCCTCCAACCTGATGGCATGAACACCAGTTTTTTTTCCAGCTTCAAATAATTTTCCCTCATTCCCCTTCTCTTCTCCAATTCCCCATTCTGCACCCTCCCCCTGCCTCTTCTCTTATCTTCACTTGCCTATCACCTCCCCCAGGTGTCTGTTCTCCCTCCCTTTCTCCCTCCCTTTCTCCCTCCCTTTCTCCCTCCCTTTCTCCCTCCCTTTCTCCCCCCCTCTCCCCCCCCTCTCTCCCCCTCTCTCCCCCTCTCTCCCCCTCTCTCCCCCTCTCTCCCCCCTCTCTCCCCCCTCTCTCCCCCTCTCTCCCCCTCTCTCCCCCCTCTCTCCCCCCTCTCTCCCCCCTCTCCCCCCCTCTCCCCCCTCTCCCCCTCTCTCACCCGCTCTCACCCTCTCTCCCCCTCTCTCCCCCCTCTCTCCCCCCTCTCTCCCCCCTCTCTCCCCCTCTCTCCCCCTCTCTCCCCCTCTCTCCCCCCTCTCTCCACCCCCTCTCTCCACCCCCTCTCTCCCCCCTCTCTCCCCCCCTCCCCCCTCTCTCCCCCCCTCTCTCCCCCCCTCTCTCCCCCTCTCTCCCCCCTCTCTCCCCCCCCTCTCTCCCCCCCTCTCTCCCCCCCTCTCTCCCCCCCCTCTCTCCCCCCTCTCTCCCCCCCCTCTCCCCCCTCTCCCTCTCTCAATGCGCTCCCCTATCTGATTCTTTCTTCTCCAGCCCTTTACCTTTTCCACCTATCATCTCCCAGCTTCTCCTCCACCCTTCTGGCTTCACCTATCACCTTCTAGCTTGTACTCCTTCCCCTCCACCTCCACCTCCCTCACTTTTTATTCTGGCTTCTTCTCCCTTTCCTTTTCGGTCCCAACGTAGGGCCTTGGCCCAAAATATTTACTCATTTCCATAGATGTTGAGTTTCTCCAGGATTTTGTGTGTGCTGCTCTGGATTGCCAGCATCTGCATCTGTAGAATCTCTTGTGCTTATGATTCATAATACAACCAGCTAGGAAAAATATTTTGGTATTTTGATTTGCTGCAATTCAGTGGTCCTTTGTGTTTCGCATTCTGGGAGGCAATGCAATGTTATCCAGGTGATATATTCATCTACAGCCTTTGTCTTCTAAACCATCCAAAATTAAGTAAACTAAAATGAGAATTAACTGCAAGAAATTAATCTGACTTTCAGGGTCGAAAGTCCACACTTGAGTGGATAGTTAGTTTTTACAATTTGCTTGATATGCTCTGCACAGACTTCAGCGGACAATGAAATTGGCCAAGTCCTTTGCAATGTATGCAGAATTTCATCAATTAACATTGCTGCCTTAGGTTGCAAAAGTAGTGCACTAAACCAAACTCATCCTAGTTTCTGTTGCAATTTCACTTTGTGTTTTTAAACGAAATAACATTTTGGTATTTGTTTTATAGGATCTAAATGAAAATAGACCTATGTGATGGACTTCTGCTTGAAAAAAAGCAAATCGTATATCTTGCAGATGCAGCCGGTAGTTCCCAATAAAGGCATGGAAGTGTTCAGATATGTAAACAATTCAATCATCAAATGTCAAGAGGGCGAGCATACAGCTGAGGATTTGTGCATTGAAGCTGCCAAGAAATGTGGTAAGAAAAAAAAATGCTGTATTCCAAGAATACATGAACATAAGAAAGGAAGTGGTCTCTTGCATCATTCTCTCAGTCATGTTGTTTTATGGATCATCAAATTCCAATCCAATTCTGATGTAATCTCCCACGATAATTCTGAAGGGATAAAATTGGAAATCAAACTTGTCCTGTCAATGTCTCTGCTGCTGATTTATCTAAATGAAATTTTTTTTGCTCAGTTGGAAAAGGAATAGCCACATCAGCAATTCTTGTAATTGGCTGCCTACCTTTAAATAGAAACAGACAGTGTTAGCAGTGCTTTCTTCTTTTTGTTTGAACATTTATTGTACTGTTAGGTGATCATGTGACATTAGTTGATTCTCGATATTTCCAAATTGTTAGTCAGTATAATGTTGGCAGTCCCTTTCTTACTGATGTAGGTAACTTTGAATTTTGGAGACCACTCAATATTTCTAATATTTTTGTAGGTAGGCAATACTCTTAGGCTAATGTTGAATGTTCTTCCATGAAATATATTTGAAATCAAAATCTTTATGAATTGTGATCGGAGTTTGACTTGGAACAAGATGGGCCCTGCTAAAAGAGGGCACATGACTTTACCCTGATTGCTATATACCAGGTTATTAATTACACCTCTACCATCATTTATTTGCTAAGTCCAAATTAGTTGCTTGCTTGCCGAAATGGGAAACAACATCTGTTGCCTGCCCACTTTTCCATTGTTTCCACTTGTAGCTGCATGCGCAAACTGTTTTTAGTTTCGATATCTGAGTGCAAGCTGAACACGAACATAATAGGTATAGGAGAAATCTGAAAATTCAAGCTCATTTAGATTGTGGACATACTGGAAAATTGATGCCAGAATGTGGTGAATCTGCAGAATTCTTTGCCACAGGCAGTTGTGGAGCCCAAATCTTTATGTATATTTAAGGCAGAGGTTAATAGATTCTTGATGGGTTAGAGCATGAAGGGATAGAGGGAGAAGGCAGGAGATTGCGGCTGAGAGGAAAAGTGGATCAGCCATGATGAAATGGCGGAGCAGACTCTATGGGCCAAATGGCCTAATTCTACTCCTATATCTTATGATCTTCTGGCATCAAACTGCCCTTAATAAGATGGTGATATGTGTTGCAGTGAACTCCAAGGTATTCAACCAATTACAGAAACAGATTGCAGAAATATGCCCACTCAAGATGGTGCGTGTCTTGGAGTTAATTGTGTTCCCACATATTTTCTGCCTTTGTCTTTTTTGGCCATGAAAATTATGGGTGTGAGAAATGTTGCCAAAAGCCTAGATAAGGGGCAAAAAAAAAAATCAATCTTGTTTTGGGTGGTTGGTGGAAAGGAGTTGGGCATGGCAGACTGAAAGACCTTTATTACTATCTCTATTTTCATTCATTTGAAAATGTTAAATTATTATTTGATTGACATAGATGACATAGTCCTGCTCTCTGACCAGATGGAGGAAGCACAGCAGCTACTGACAAAAGTGGAAATTGAGTGCAATAAAGTTGGACTTCACCTAAACGCTAAAAAGACAGAGTACATGGTGTTTAACTGCGACGAAGGTACTCTCAAGACGTAAAGAATGATACCATTAAGGAAGTCTTTGACTACAAGTACCTCGGGTCAAGAATGATGAGTTCAGAGAAGGACATAAAGATACGGAAGGCACTGGCGTGGAGGGCTATGAACGACATGAAGGAAATCTGGAAGTCGAACCTGACCAGAGGGCTTAAAAAGAGGATTTTCATAGCAGTCATAGAGTCCATTCTCACGTACGGATGCAAGACATGGACACTCACCAAGATGATGTGAAAGTCTCTAGATGGTTGCTATACACGAATACTCCCGATGGCTCTTGATGTGAGTTGGCAACAGCACATGACGAACGTCGAGCTGTATAAGAACCTACCGATGCTCACCATTAAAATTGAGGCGAGAAGACTGCAACTAGCGGGGCAGTGTCTACGCCAACCCGAGCTACCTGCCAGCCTAGTCATCATATGGGAGCTCAAGCACAGGAGGATGAACCCTGGGCGCCCTCCCAAGACTATGGTCAACAAGCTCCTAGGAGACAGTAGCACGGCTAGTGTAGATGAACTGAACACACTGATGAGGGAGAGGGAGAAGTGGAGAGTCCGTCATCGTGTCTGATGCCAGCCCCCTAGGCCTGAGTCGATGTAGTAGTATTAGTGATTGTTGTAGTCAATATTACATTGTTTGCCGGATTTCATTTTGTGCTTTAGGTAACATTTTGAATTTTTCTTTTTCAGGTATTTCTCCATTATGCCAGAATCTCTTTGCGTTGTATGATCCAAATAAAAGACTATGGTTTCCTCCAAATCACACCTTCAAAGTTGATGACAAAACAGCCCTATTGTTGCATTATCGGATGAGGTAGGAATTCATTATTTTTTTGGAAACGATGCTTTAGAATACATATTTCATTAAATTTCCATGGGAATGCTTTTTCTTCCTCTCCCAATAGCTGTTGTTTTCTGTTGTTTTATTGGCTACTTTACATGTGCGGGCTTTATTTATTTATTTTTCATTATCAGGGCCGTTGATGCCAAAGCTAGCATTCATTCCCCATTGCACTTGAGAAGCTTGTAGGATTTAGGTCAAGCGTCAACGAAGGAATGGTGCTTTTTCAAATGGAGAAGTTGAATGGCGTGAGGGGGAAGCTGAACAGTAACTGCAGTACATCTTGTAGCTGGTACATGCTGCAGCTACTGTGTGCTGAGGTAGAGAGAATGAAAGTTCAGGGTAGTCGATGGGCTACCAGTTGGGCAGGTTTCTTTGTCTTGGATGGTTTCTTGAGTTGTGCTGTAGCTCTACTCATCTAGGCAACTGAAATGTTTCCATCACAGACTTGATGGATGCTGGCTCGCAGGGGGTGATGTATTTGCTATGGAGTACCCGGCTTTTGACTTTTTCTTGTGGTCACAATTTTTTTATGGTTAATGCTGTTGAGTTTTCAGTCATTGGTGATGCTAGAACATTGATCATAGGAGAGCTGATAATTGTAATGCCTTTCAATGTCAATGGTAGATGGTGAGACTCTCTTTTGGGGAGGGTTAGAGCCTGGTATTTTTGTGGCATGAACAATACTTGCCACTTATCAGCTCCATTGTCTCAAATGTGCTCCATGTGGACCTGATCTGCTTCATTTGCTGAGGAGCTGTAACTGGAATTAAAAATTGTGCAACCATCAGGGAACATATCCAGTTCAGATCTCTTAATAAACGGAAGATCATTGATCAAAGGACACAAGATGGTTGGGCCACGGACACTGCCGTGAGGAACTCTCACTGTTGAATTACTGGGCTGGGACACTTTCAATAATCTGCACCATTTTCACTTTGGTGAAACAGAACTCAGATCACTGGACTTGTAGAGTCAGTGGGCATTGAGATGACAACACTCTTATTCAGCAGGAAATTATGGACCTTGTGTGTCAGGAACAAGGGCACGAGCCCTTTGGCCCAACCAGTTCAAGCCTACAAGATGCTCAGCTAAGCTAGTCCCATTTTCCTGCCTTTGTCCCATATCCCTACAACCTTTTTCTATCCTTGTTAAGTGTTTAAGTGCCTTTTAAATGTTGTTAATATACCTGGAGTGCAGTGCTAGGTAGGCATGGTATTGACAAGGTGAATGCAAATTGCATGATGCTACTTACTGTTTGCTCCGAGCATAACCTTACCATAACCAACACCTTCACCTTCAACCAACATCTTCCAGCAGAAGGCAAAATATAAGACCTCGTGGATGCACACTCGCTTTAAACATTGGCACATGATAGACTTCATCATTGTGAGACATAGTGACATCAAGGATTTTCTTATCACCCGTGCCATGAGAGGTGCAGAGTGCTGGACTGACCACCGTATGATTGTGGCCAAGCTGCATATGAAAGTGCATCCCCCCTTGCGGCTGCAAAAACCCAATAAAAAGCGGCTAAATTGCAACCGCCTGAGAAACACAGAAGCAAGAAGTGAGTTTCGACGCATCCTAGCTGAGAAACTAAGGGAGCTGGAACCTTGTCTGAGCTCAGAAAATACCATGGAACAACAGTGGACCTATATCAGCTCTGCACTCTATGAGGCAGCAGCCCAATCCATCAGCCATAAGAGCAGGAACCACCAAGACTGGTTTGACGATAACCCAGACACCATGCACAACTTACTTAAGGACATGCACAAAGCACACTGGGCAACCTTAGACTACCCGTCATCCCCCAGCATCGAGCAGCATTGGCAGGCAGCTCGGAGGAAAGTGCAAAAGGCAATACGGGCATACAAAATGAGTGGTGGACTGAAAAGGCACACGAAATCCAGTTCTTTGCTGATAATAATGACATGCATAATTTTTACAATGCTGTCAAAACCACCTACGGCCCAATAAATCGATGTGTTACTCCCCTGGAAACAGCAGATAGTCTAACACTTCTGATGAATCAGAATACAATTCTGCTGAGGTGGGCTGAGCATTTTAACACCCTGCTTAATCAGGACTCTGACGCAGACCCCACCATCCTGGACGAACTGCCTGAACTTCCTCCTATCCACAACCTCAGTCTACCACCAACCTTGCAGGAGGTTCTGTCAGCTGTCCATTCCCTTAAGAACAACAAGTCCCTTGGCACTGACAATATCCCTGCTGAGTTACTGAAGAATGGAGGGTACATGTGTATGCACACACTCTACTAGTACATCACAAAGGCCTGGACTGATGAGAACATCCCACAGCAATGTAGGGACAGGATTCGTATTCTGGAGATGGAAAGAACAACCAGAAGACGGCAGAAGAGAGCCAGGAGAAATGCAGCCATGGTTGCCACCACTACTACATATACATGTCCCACCTGCAATAGAGCTTGTGGGTCCTGGATAGGACTGTATAGTCATCAAAGATCTCACCGTTAAAGGAGTGGACGTCGTCATCGGATTTCGAAGGACAACCGAAGAAGGAAGAAGATGAATGTACCTGGCACAATTACTTCCTCTGGCAGCTCATTTCATCTATAGAACAAAGTCCGTAATTTCCTCCTGAATAAGAGTGTTGTTGTCTCAATGCCCACTGCATTCAGCTATGCCAGCAGGTTTTTGTGTCACACTCAGTAAGGTACTGCCTTGGACAGTGATGCTCATGAGGTCAGACTGGTCCTTTATGTAGATAGGCATCGCATTCCACAGGAATAATAGGCTGGTAATCAGAAGTGAGATGGTGCTTTTCCTCTTTCTTTCACAATCCAAGAAGAAAAAGCTTGAATTGTGGCTAAACTGAATTTGACATGGAAACCTGTTGGTCATCATGCAGAGAAACATATTTGGAGTCCAGAGTGACCAAGAGAGGAAACTCAGAAACCCAAGTCATATAAATAATAAGCAGCTGTAGAAATGATTAAGGGCTATTGAAAGCAATAGCACACGTGGCCATTGAAGTTGCACAAAGTTTTACCTGCCTTGTGTTCTCCATGCCAATCGAATGTCTATTCATCTCTCGTTTATGGAGAGATACCTGAACAGTAATAGAGCAATTTAGAGGAGTTGCACCAATTTTTGCTAAGATGCCATGACTTTTTGTTTAGCCTGTGTAGTTAGCCACAATTTATCACTCTCTCTTAGGTTATATTAGATAACCTACTGTTATTTAATGGTCTGAGTATTGAATGAATTAAACGAATTGTATAAAGAGAGCATAGGAAGAGTACATGATTGCTTTAGGTTCCAATTAACATTTTAGTGATATTCAAAGTGTAGGTGAGCATGTTCTGATACTGTTCAGCTACATTTACAATATTTACTGGGAGAGTGTGGAAAGAAGAGAAACCAGTTATAAATATGTGGGCATTCCTCCAAAAGTCAACAAATTGAAATTCCTGCAACTATCCCTGCTTACATTACAGTTCCCTGGTGTAAGCTACACTCTTGTAGAACTGAGTTAGTTCTGGGTATTTCCTCATCGTTTTGAATGTTTGAGGGATCGGTGTCTGAGGGAATGCTTTGGGATAAAACTTGGTATCAGGAATAATTCCAGGAGCAGAAACTATTGAATATTTGGTGCAAAGGTGTCTGCGAACTGGATATTAACAAGCAGAAGTGCAGCCAAAGTCAGTTTGCGTCACCAAATCTGAGCAATCCATTCCAACAACTGGGAGCACATTTTCACAGTTGTGTGTTTCGGTGACCAGTCATATTTGGTGCTTTTTCTCATCCCTAGGAAACCAAACCACAATTGGCAGAGTTCCAGTGGGATAGGCCTACCAATGCACCTGGCGCTGCCAGCTTCACTGTTTACATAGTCTGGAGAAGCAAGTCCAGGCCACTGCCTGTGTCCTTTGTCCTCTGCCTCTTGATGTTAACCATTACAGACATATATTTCTGTTGTTTGCACTGTTCTTTTGTAAGAACAGGCCTTTTGGCCCACAATGTCTGTGCTGACCGCGGTGCCTTTTAAATTATTGCGATCTGCCTGCATCTGGTCAAACTCCCTCCATCCCCTGCACATTCACTTGGCTGTATAAAAGCCTCTTAAATGTTGTTCTTGTATCTGCTTCCTTCACCTCTCCAGTGAGCATGCACCAGCCAGCTACCGCTGTGTGTGGAAAAAAAAAATCCCTATCTGTACATCTTGTAATTTTTTTATATATATACTTCTAGCAGATTGCCTTTCACCCTCCAAACCATGACAGAGAATGCAAGTTTATTACTAATGGTAGAAACTACCATTTCAAGCATTTAATTTACTGGTTCATCTGTAATTTCAGCACACCAACTGAAACTTCAGTGACTTCTGTGTGTCTGCGCCACATCCCGTCTGCTAGCTCAACAGAGCAAATGAAACTCTTTTGGCAAACCAGGCAAATCCCGGTGAACTACTTCTCCACTGTCTGGAAAGCCTCCTCATCCTGCACGGTGGCTTCAAATGTGGCCTAATCAAAGTTTTATAGAGCTGCAATGTGACTGCCCTACTTTTCTGCTTAGTATCCTGACTGATAAAGACAAGTATGCCGTTTGCCTTCTTTACTACCCTGCCTACTTGTGTTGCTTCCATGGAACCTGCTATTTATTGTATACTTTCCTCTTGCATTTAACCTCCCAAAGTGTAACACTCTCACTCGTTTGGATTAAGTTCCGTGTGCCTACTTTTCCAAGTCTGCTGTATCCTCTGACAGCATTTCTCACTTCCCCCAACTTTGCCAACTTTCTTTTCATTTGCAAATTTACAAACCTGCCCACCTCCATTTTCATCCATTGGTCTGATGCCTTCAGTCACATCAGCATTCCTTCACCCCTACTCTCATGTTCTGTGGACAAACCAATTTTGAATCTAATCTACCAAATCTCTGTGGATCCCATTTGTCTTAATCTTCTGGATCAGCCTACCAGAGGATTTTGTTGAGTGCTTTACTGTAGACAGTATCCATTGTCCTACCATCATCAGTTATCAGATTTTGCATGCAAATTCCCTGCTGCGTTTCTGCAGTTAAACTATTTCATGCATCTTGTGCAATGACCAGTGTTTGTTTTGTGAACAAAGTACAGCAATGTGTTCTCTGATCTTTTTTGGTATTTAGCAGTTCCATTGTATTTGCTTTAACTAAAGGTAGTTTAATCATAATTTAAGGTCAAGCCTTTTCCCTTGATCCATCAGGAGTGCTGAAGTTCTGATAAGAGTCCCTGGGATAATCGCCGGCTTGCTTTAAGGTGTAAAGTGGTTCCTTTCAATATAGTTGCGAAATTGAGATTACTTTTGGTGGAAATTTCCATTTCAAACATTTCACTTATAATTACACTTATAACAGCTCAGGATACCAACTAAAGCTTTAATGAATTGTGTCCTTCTGTGCCGTGCCCCCATCTCCCCGCTCTCCAGCAGCAAATTAAATTATTTTCTTGGCAACCATTGCTTTCACCTGAGCTCATTGATAAGTAGCAAACTTTGGGAACAAGCCTGTGACATACAAGGCCTGTTTTGTGGTCTACCTGAACAATTGGTTTGAAAGGTTCAGTGGTTTTCCTTTGCTGCCTTTGCAAAGCAGCAGCTTGATTCTTCTATGCACTTTCCAAAATGTAGCATCTGTTCCAATAATAAATGCATCGGTAGTGAGTCGAACTTTCAGTAAGAGGTCAAACAAAATGGCTAAATGCAGTGCTTATGCATTGTTAACCTGAGTTGCAGAAAATTTAGTTTGGAGTAATATAAACACCAGCATTGCCTTATTTCCTACCTCATGCTATGGAGGTATTGTTTCAAATCTTTATCAATGTGTAAGGACTCTCTCAGGAGGTTGGGAAAATCATGTAGCGCTATTTGAAAGAAGACAAATGGCATTTTCCATGGTGCCTTGGCTATAATTAATCCCCAAATTTACTTGGTTGTTTTCTTCTTCATCTTGTTCTTCTTGGTTCTGTTTCCCAATCACCATCATGTCCACTGGAACTCTGGATGAAAGGAAGCTAGACTGTGATTTGAGGAGCAGCTCTTCAACCGCAGAGGGGAATGAGCTGAGAAGAACCTTGGTGACAACTCGCACTCTGGCAGAGACCAGGGAGATCCCCCTATACTAGAACACTGTCGGAGTTCTGTCTGGTCTTGAGGATGTTGTTCCTGAGGTCTTCTGCAATAACCTCATATTTGATCAGGCTGTGAATTTGTGACTGAAGCTCTTCATTTCTGGTTGTTTTTGTGTTGCTGCTGATAGAAAGTTGCTCCATGCAAATTGCTGTCTTTCCTTTATGTAACAGTAACTTCTGCAAAAGTATTCCATTGACCATGCAGCTCTCTGCCACTAAAGACTCTTGCAGAGTTTTCTGAAGGTATGGTGGGGAGCATTCTGACTGATTTTTATCACAGCCTGGTGTGGAGGCTGCAATGCAAGAGAGTACAGAGGATTTTAGACTCAACCATTTCCATCAAAGGCACAACCCAACCATCTTCAAGGAATTTTGAAGAGAGAGTGCGTGACGCAGCGCGCGCAGCTCTCCGGTGAAATGATATCGGATTTGTAAGTAGGATGCCGTGCACAATTCTGATTTGATGGAGACAGACGTGAGAAGGCTCAGAGGAACATCTGGAGAAATTTCTGAAATGCCCATTTCACTGCCGCTGCTACTGTGCGATCGAGAATCTCCGGAGGGAAGGCCCCAAAATCCCCAGCTTTGCCTGCTGCTGGCAGCCGAGGCTGAGGTCGAAGCGTTCGGCAGAGATGGTGCTCGGTACTCGGTGTCAGAGGGCTGACTGGAGCTCGAAGTTTTCGGACGACTCAGAGTCGGACTGTGGTCAGGCATGGCAGGGAGAGTTTTCTTCCTTCTCCCGTCTGTGTGAGATGTGGGACTTTGAAGAGACTTTGAACTTTTTTACTGTGCCATGGCCTGTTCTTCATCAAGTTATGGTATTGTTGCACTGTTGTAACTATATGTTATAATTAACACACGTCAAAGTTGCTGGTGAACGCAGCAGGCCAGGCAGCATCTGTAGGAAGAGGTGTAGTCGACGTTTCAGGCCGAGACCCTTCGTCAGGACTAACTTTCCAGCCGTGGTGCAGACCAAACAAACCAGCCACACACTGACCAAAACCAAGTCGTTTGCACAAAACTTAAATTTGCCAAAGTTTTCTAGAGCAGAAGTTACTGAGTGTAAAATTCCCCCTTTTTCACTTTCATTTTCCTTTTTATTGCTGAATGCAGAAAAACTTCGTTAGTCCTGACGAAGGGTCTCGGCATGAAACGTCGACTGCACCTCTTCCTACAGACGCTGCCTGGCCTGCTGCGTTCACCAGCAACTTTGATGTGTGTTGCTTGAATTTCCAGCATCTGCAGAATTCCTGTTGTTATATGTTATAATTATGTGGTTTTTGTTAGCTTTTCAGTCTTGGTCTGTCCTGTGATTCTGTGATATCACACTGGAGGAATATTGTATCATTTCTTAATGCATGCATTACTAAATGACAATAAAAGAGGACTGCGTGTCCTCATAATCTAATCTAATCAAGAAGGCAGCATCCATCTCTAATCACCCTCGCCATCCAGGGCATCTTTTGTTACTCTGATCAGGGAGGAGGTAGAGGAGCCTGAAGACTCTCACTCAGTGAATCAGAAACTGTTTCTTCTCTTCTGCCAACAATTTTCTGAATGGCCCATGGACATCCCCTCTTTTTTTTCACTTTGTATTTTGTAAATTTTAGTAATTTTATATCTTTGCACCGTATTGGTGCCACAGAGCAACAATTTTCACATTGTATAAATCAGTGATAATAAATCTAATTCTGGCTCTTCTCCCATTGTGAAGTAAGATGATTGCATTTTATATCCATGATGGCATGAACTAAATTGCTCAAGGAAGGCGTTTTGCACATAATCCACAGATGACATAAATTTAAGTGTGATTAGTATTTCAGATTTCTGCCAAAGTTTTTCTGCATTCAGCAATAAGAAGGAACTTGAAAGTGAAAAAGGGGGAATTTTACACTCAGTAACTTCTGCTCTAGAAAACTTTGGCAAATTTAAGTTTTGTGCAAACGACTTGGTTTTGGTCAGTGTGTGGCTGGTTTGTTTGGTCTGCACCACGGCTGGGAAAAATTAACTGGCATTTAGCAGAAAAGCTAACTGAGGGAGAATCAACATTAGCAGCTCTTAACAATTTGTAATGTTACCACCTATAGTTTAGGACATTTGAAGACCCCTTAAAGCTCCTAAATGTACTTAGTTACAGAGGTGGATCACAAATGACATTACATTGGAGAGGGTGCATGCACCAAAGCAGGAAATAGGCAACAATGTGTGTATGTATTTATTTATTTAGGTGATACAGTGGGGAGTAGGCCCTTCTGACCCTTTGAGCCACGCTGCCCCAGCAATCCCCACCAACCCTGCTTAACCCTAACCTAATCACGGGATAATTTACAATGACCAATTAACCTGCAGTCTTTGGACTGCATGAGGAAACCGGAGCACCCAGAGAAACCCCACGCATTCCACCGGGAGGATGTACAGACTCCTTACAGAATGGCACCAGAATTGAACTCAAAACTCCGGAACATTCCAAGCTAACTGCTGTGCTGTCATGGCGCCCCTACCGTGTTATAGCAGAAAGATGCAAGGGAAAGCATTAAGAATGTGCCCCTAATAGTTCCACTTTGGGATTGTGTTCCAGCCAGCTCTCTTTCTCTGAACATGTCATGACTGATTTGCATCTTTAACAGGAAGGATGCCCACCTCTCTTTCACAACGTAATGAAATCATTCATGAAGTGCAGAATACACAAATACAAGAAATTCTGCAGATGTTGGAAATCCAGAGCAGAACACACAAAATGCTGGAGGAGCTTAGCATGACTGGAGAGGGATAAGTAGTCAATGCTTTGGGCCGATACCCTTTACCAGGCCTGGGAAGGAGGGGGGAAGAAGCCAGAATAAGAAGGTGGGGGAGTGGAAGGAGTCCAAACTGGCAGATTACAGATGAAATCTGGTGAGGGGGAAGGTGGGTGGGTGGGGGAAGTGGGATGAAGTCAGAAGCTGGGAGGTGATAGTTGAAGAGGTAAGGGGCTGATAAAGGAGGAATCTTATTGGAGAGGGCAGTGGACCGTGAGAGAAAGGGAAGGGGCAGGGCACCAGATGGGGGTGATCAGCAGTTGAGGAGAAGGGCTAAGAAGGGAGCCAGAATGGGAAATGGAAAAAGAAAGAAAGGATTGGGGGAGAACTTACCAGGTGTTAGAGAAGTTGATGTTCATGCTATCAGGTTCGAGGTCAGACAGAATTTGACTTGCCATTCCCATTCCAACATGTTGGTCTATGATCACCTCTATAGTCACCGTCAGGTTGGAAGTGCAACACTTCATGTTCCAGCTAGGTAGCCCCCAAACTAATGTCATGAACAGTGATTTCTCTAACTTCCAGTAGTTTCTCATCCCTCCCCTTCTCCATTTTGCCATTCCCCTTTCTGGCTTCCCTCTTTCATCTTTTCTTCACCTGCCTATCCCATGCCTCTAGAGCCTCTTCTCCTTCCTTTTCTCCCATGGTTTACTATTCTCACCTATCAGATTGCTTCTTCTTCAGCCTTTTACCTCTTCCACCTATCATCTTACAGCTTCTTACTCCACCCTCCCACTTCCACCCAACATCCCCCTCACCTGGTTTCACCTATCACCTGCCAACTTATATTCCTTCCCCTTCCTCTACCTCCTTATTCTCACTTCTACCCCCTTCCTTTAAAGGGTCCTGGCCCAAAACTTCGACAGATATTCCCCTCCATAGGTGCTGCCTGACTTTCTGCGTTCCTCCAGCACTTGTGTCTGTTGCGGCAGAGTACACAAACCTCTCCCCGACTTTTTCTCCGCAACATCGATGATTGTACTAACCCAGAGATTTCCCTGTGGCAACAAGCTCCTTTGAAGAAATTTCCAAGTTGGGGAGAGTTGTGCAGATAATACGAGAGGGAAGACAGCAACGTCCACACATGCAACAAGTGGTGACAACAGACTATCGCATTTGGATGGTCAGTTAATGCATTGAATAGGTACTACTGGCCTTGGTCTTGCTCCAGTACCATAGCCTCACAGGCAGCTTCCCTACACTGTGCTGTGAGATTGTGAGATTACTGCCTGGTCCCTGGCATAGCAGCACCCAACCCTAAAGGGGACAGGGGTTTGCATGAAGATCCCAGTACAGCACTGCTGTGAGTAATGTTTCTTTGTGTGTGGCAGATTTCTTTACAGATCTCGTTCCTGAGAACTAATATGGTTCCAGATTAATTTCTCCTACAGATGCTGTGACTGTACAACTAATCTGAGCTTTCAGTAGTTGATTTCAGTCGCAGAGACCTCCATGCTGCGGAGCGCCAGATTGTGGCTGACTTCTTCTGATAATACAGCTCTTGGCTACAAATGAATTGTCACACTGCATATCCCCGTGGGAATATGGCACAAATTGAGTATGAGGGAGAATGCCTGGTATGTGATAAACTGCAGGGAGAAAAACCGTGGCCATCCAATATGATCAGACAAGAATTCTTGTACTTGAGATTTTAAATGGATTTTTTTAGCATGAGATCTTAAACGGATTTTTTGTATCGGTATTAACTTGAGAATGGATGCAGAGTCTATGGGAGTGAGGCAAAACAGCAGTGAGGCCACAAACTGTATAGAGATTACAGAGGAGGAGGTATTTGTTGTCTGAAGGCAAATTAGAATGGATAATTCCACAAGGCCTGGCAAAGTGCCCCCTCAGACCATGTGGGAGGCTAATGGAGAAATTACAGAGGTATTTAAAATGTCCTTAGTGACAGACAGGTGCTGGAGGACAGATAATGTTGTTCTGTTGTACAAGAAAGGCTCTTAAGAATAAACTGGAAAAGTATAGGCAGATGAGTCTGATGTCAGTAGTGGGTCAATTAATGGAAGGTATTCTAATACAGTAATAGGATACATAAGTACAGTGGATTCCAGTTGATTGGGACATACTGATCAGGATCAGTACATTTTGACCCAGTTAGCCAAAATTTCATGAAAATAGTTAAAAAGATATGAAAAAGGGAAACTGCCGTTTAACTGAGTAACAATTTATGAACAAATTAGAACCTTACCAATATTGCTATAATACCATAAAACTATTATTTCGTAGTAGCTATTGACATGCAGTGTATGCTACAATATTATTTTTGATTGACTGTAAACGAACAAAATCAGTGGAGACACCCCAGTGCAGACACTTTAGATGAATGTATCTTCCAAATCTTCATTTTCATTGTAACATTGAAGGTAATTGTTGATCTCTTCAAATTTTTCAGTTCCTAACTTGTAAATTGAAATAATTTCATTCTCACTCGTGACCATTTTTGGCTTTTCCAAGCCTGAATGTTTGAAACTGTCCTGAGCAAAGCAGTTCTGAATTCTTACTGCTTATTACTCACCAACTAACAGTAACAAAATCACAGCTTTTTGAACACAAAGAGGAATAGTTTAGTCTCTGCTACATGGGTGCATGTGACTGACACTAGCTAGAAACCATTCGGCAACTTTTAGTCTCCTATTCCAATTAAGTAGCATAGTGTCCCAAATATGCTAAGGTAATCCTGGCTATTTTCTGAATTAGTTTTTGTTCTTCAAGAGTTATACCAAATAAGCGGCTGCCCTGATTAGCTGATGGTCCAGTTAACCAGAATCTACTATAATTGACAGGGCCTGATTAGTGATAGTCAACATGGCTTTGTGGATGGCAGGTCTTGTCTAACCAATCTTTCAAGTTCTTCAGGGAGGTTACCAGGAAAGTTGATGAAGGCAAGGCAGTGGATGTTGTCTGCATAAACTTTAGCAAGGCCCTTTACAAAGTCTCACTGGGAGGCTGATCAAGAAGGTTCAGTTGCATGGCATTCAGGATGAGGTTATAACTTGGATTCAACATTGGCATAGTGGGTGAAGCCAGAGACTAGTAGTAGATGGTTGGCTCTTTGACTAGAGGCTTGTGAATAGTGGTGTGCCACAGGAATCAGTGCTGGGTCCATTGTGGTTTGTCATCTACATCAATGACCTTGACAATATGGAAAACTAGATCAGCAAATTTGTGGATGACACCAAGATTCAGGGTGTAGTAGACAGCAAGGGGAAGGCTTTCAAAGCTTGCTGGAAAAATTGGGTAGTAAATGGCAAATGGAATTTAATGCAGTCTGGTATGGGATATTGCACTTTGGGAGGGCTTACACTGTAGAGTACTGAGGAATGCTGTAGAACAGAGGGATCTAGGAAAAATTTCTTGAAAGTAGCACTTCAAATATGCTTTTAAAGAGAGCTTTTGGCAGATTGCATGCTGATTAATAACAGTCCTGTATGTGGGGAGAATGTGCATGATCTACATTGATCAGCATGTGCAAACTGCAAGAGAAACTTAGCAAGTCAGGCAGCATCGCTGGAGAGGAGTTTAGGGCCAAAAGTCTTCATCCTTTCCTACAAATCTCCTTCATGGCACTTATCCCTGCAAGCATGACAAGTGCTACATGTGCCTCTCCACCTCATCCTTCACCTCCATTCAGTTCTTCCAGGTGAGGCAACATTTCACCAGCAGGTTGTAGAATCTCTCACTGGTTGCCCAGTTCAATCTGACTTCCCATTCCCATCCCAATATGTCTGTCACGGCCTCCTTTGCTGCCACTTTCAGACCATACTTGTGTTGGAGAAACAACATCTCATTTTCTATTTGTAGCCCCTAACCTGGTAGAGAAATCAATGTTTATACTAACTTCTGTTTCTTCTCTCTTTTTCCTTTCCCCATTCTAGTTCTCCTCTCACACGTTCTCTTCTTTTCAACTGTCCATCTCCTTCCACTGTTGCCTACACCCCCTTCCCTAAGAAGCGTGTCCCAGCTTCTTACTTCATCCCCCCCCCACCCACCCACCATGCCCTTCACCTGGTTACACCTATTAAATGACAACTTGTAGTTTTTCCAGCCCACCCCTTCTTATACTGGCCTCTGCCCCCTTCCTTTCCAGACCTTCTGAAGGGTCTTGACCTGAAACACCAACTGTTTACTCATCTGCCTAGATGCTGCTTGACTTGATGAGTTCCTCCAGCATTTTGCGCGTGATGCTGAAGATTTCCAGCATCTGCAGAATTTCTTTTGTTTAGGATCTACGTTGAGCAAGCAGTTCGATCTTTTCTGTATGCGTAGGGTGAGTTATCATCTACAGATTAAGTGCATATCAGTTGCTGATATTTATGCATTAAAAGAAAAATATACCGCTTAACTTATTTCTAGATTTTGACATTTGGACCCTTTAATAAATTTTTCAAACAATTTTAGAGCTGGAAATCTCTAAAAATATTGTAATGGTAAATCTCTTGCTTTAGCTTAAATTATAGTAATTAACTCTAGAGGTCTTTAACTGTGCTCTAGGTAGAGGGTATATTCTGAGCTTCTTGGTGTTATATTGCTGTTCCTTTTGTTTTATTGTGGCACTGTCATCAAGAATCTCTTGTTTACTCTCTGGTTTAAGTATTATGAAGATTGAATACTAGGTAAGTTCAAACTGCTGTTTCCACATCTCAGAGTGTGTTTTCATTATTGGCTTTTTTTTAACTTTTGTTCACTGTTTTTGACCGCAGAACTTGAACATTTAATATGATAATAAAGAGTTAGCAGACCTTCTGGGCCAAAGGACCTGTAATGTGCTGTACTGTGCTGTTCTAAAGCATTAAAAGCCCATTTTGAAATCCTCCAGATGCTCAACTAGGAACATTATTGCCTGCAGTGGATTTGAGTCATGTGCCTTAAGAAGGCCTTGAACTTGATTGTCATCCTGCATTGCCTTTTGCAATTCAGCCACATGCTGATATAGTGAAGAATGTCCTCTTAAATACCAAGGAACTCTAATATTCTATCTCAGAGCTCAGAAAAAATAAGCGGGACGCTGTGTAGAAAGCTGCTGATGTATTCAGTGACCTTTATCAGGTGCACATATACAGGCCATTAATGCAAATATCTGATCAGCCAGTCATGTGTAGGCAACTCACTACATAAAAGCATGCAGGCATGGTCAAGCGGTTCAGTTGTTGTTCAAAACAAACAGAATGGGGAAGGAATGTGATCTAATTGACTTTGGCTGTGGAATGATTGTTGATACCAGGCAGGGTGGTTGGAGTATCTCACAGACTGCTGATCTCCTGGGATTTTTCACACTACAGTCTCAGAGTTTACAGAGAATGGTGTGAAAAACCCAAAACACATCCAGTGAGCACTAGTTCTGTGGGTAAAAACACTCTGTTAACGAGAGAGGTCAGGGTTGAATAGCCAGATTGGTTCAAGCTGACAGGAAGGTGACAGTACCTCAAATAGCCATGTGTTACAACAATGGTGTGCAGAAAAGCATCTCTAAATGCACAAAACATCGAACCTTGAAGTGGATGGGCTACAGCAGCACAGAAATCCACTGCTGTACCTCATGAAGTGGCCACTGCATATATATTTGTTTTGGTGTGTGTTAAAGAACTGCTATTACAAAGTAGCTCAGTATGTGCTGGCCCGTGTAAGTTCCTGAAAATGGGTAGTCGCTTTCTGTGTTTCTGGCCAAAGATGCTGTTTTGTGGTTGATGGAGCTCAATAAAACAAAATTGACTATTCTGAACAAAGTTACACCTGCCCCCCACAGCAGGTAATTTTAAAAAACGGAAGACTTCACCTCAGTGATGAGAATAACAAATGCATCAGCTGGTGCTGCTGTTTGGTAGAATCTTCATTTAGCATTGTAAAGAAAAGTAAAATGGTTAACTATTAAAATGTGTTAAGCACAGGGCAAATAAATTTTTATAATTTATGAAATGCCATTGTTTTAGAATAAACGGGATGTGAAATTCACCTGAAATTTATGAGCACTATGCACACATACTTTGCATCAGTTATGTTTTAAGGTTTGCACATTGCTGCTTTCATAAAGTTAAGGTTGGTTGATAATTTATGTATCTAATTTAAAGCAGTGAACGTTTTCAACATTCTATTCCATATTTATCATGTGTTACTTATGCATGCAAGCAGCCTTCTCCTAGACCTTCGCCAATTTTGTTTTAATGTAATAGAGGGAAGAGACATGAGGTGAGCGTATCAGAGGTTCCTGCCCTTCTCGTTGACTCAAGGTCATAGCCCAAATGATATGGAGCTGGCAGCTCAGCAGGAAAGATGATGGGCTAGGGGCTACACAATCTGGTGGTGTTGTGGCTGATTTGCCAGGCATCAAAGTGACTCATGCACTGATGTACCTAACAGTTCATTGCTTTGATGGTCTGTTTACTCCAGTAGGGTTGAAAGCTATTGCAACACAACAACAGGCTTATTTTAAAGTGAAAAATGTAGATCTAAAATGTCTGAATCAGTAGCTGCAAAGAGAAAATGCTAGTTACGATATTTCAGAAAAACTTTTTATCAACGTGTAAGGATTTGTGTTTAAAAAATTATGCTTTAGCTTTTTACAGATATTGGCTTTAATATTTAACACTTGACATTTATTTTATCCTGGTTTTGCTGCTGCTTTCCATTAATTTTCATAGCAGTCATAGAGTCCATTCTCACGTACGGATGCGAGACGTGGACACTCACCAAGATGATGCGAAAGTCTCTAGATGGTTGCTATACAGGAATGCTGCGGATGGCTCTTGACGTGAGTTGGCAACAGCACATGACAAATGTTGAGCTCTATAACAACCTACCGATGCTCACCACTAAAATCGAGGCGAGAAGACTGCAACTAGCGGGGCACTGTCGACACCACCCCAAGCTACCTACCTGCCAGCCTCATATGGGAGCCCAAGCATGGGAGGATGAACCCTGGGCGCCCTCCCAAGACTATGGTCAACACGCTCCTAGAAGACAGCAGCGCAACTAGTATAGATCAACTGAACACTGATGAGGGAGAGGGAGAAGTGGAGAGTCCGTCATCGTGCCTGATGCCAGCCCCCTAGGCCTGAGTTGACGTAGTAGTAGTCTGTTAATTTAGTTGTTTGCCATTGCTATATACAGATATATGCAATGTACAGTGGATTTTTAAGTCCAGAATGTAAACAACAATTTGACACAGTCCTTTGTGGCTATGTCTTCTTATCAGGAAAGCCCAGGTTTTAGATGGTTGTTGCTGTGTCAGCTTGGGCAAATGTCACATCAAGTGAAGCTGAATTTTCTCTCTGTGTTTAATTACATTTATTAAAGTTCATTAGACTTTGAGATCCTCTTGGTAAGTGCTCTAACCGTTGGGGCAGTGTTCATTGAGATAAGGATAACAGTAAGTTAGATGCTCATTTTTAATTGAGTTAGTTGTTCCTGGTCTGGTTGGTTGTGCAAACTACTTTAGCTGTACAGCTTTTCCAGCTTCCTAATTATTATCTGTATGCTGTAAAGTGCATGCAACCAGCTCTTGCATGTCTTATAATTGGAGCTTTCCAACATCCCGTATGTCCTGATAACTCGTACGAGCTGAAAATCATTGGCTAGCACACTTAACCACAATGATTCAGTTGTTCATGGTATTTTGAAAAGTCATTGACTCAGTATTTCCTTTCTAAGCCTTGTGTAATGATGTAAGCAATAGACTTTAGATAAAGGCCTCTGAGGTCTCCTGATGCCTCAGTTAGGATAAGCTGAAGATTGTTGGTTGACACCTGTTGATACTTAAATGTGAAAAAAAGGTGATAAAGGCAATGCTGGACTTCGGTTGAGGTTTTTCCATTAATGCCATAAACAAGGCAGATCACTGGTGGGAACTTGGAAAATACAATGGGTACAAACAGGCCATGGTGCAATCTGCTGCACATCGAAACCTGTGCCACTGCTCTCTGTTTGTCCATAGCATCTATTCTGTGTGTCATTATTGTACGTTGACTGATTTCCAGAACCAACTATGTCATATTTCTTCAGGTTCTTCTTTGGCAACTGGCATGGATCCAATGAAAATGAACAACCTGTCTGGAGACATACTCCTGCTCGAAAGCTGAAAAATAATAGTGACCCTCAAAATATGGAAAATGGAACTCCTCTCTTGGATGCAAATTCCTTGGAATATCTATTTGCTCAGGTATGAGTTTTGTTTAATGATCTTGAGTTTGAGAATTATCAAAACCAGGAAGTTCCTAACCTACAAAGACCATATTTTAATTTGTTGCTGAATCAAATACTTCAACAATCCTTGTGGGCACTAATAATTCCTCATATGGTTGAACATAGATCATTACACAATACCCTGAATTGTGCATGCACATTGAAGTGGCTACCAGTCTGACTTATTCATCTGGTACACTGTGGGTACTTGCCCTCAGTGGCCATTTTATTCAGTCCCTTCTGTACCTACTGAAGGTGCCACTGAGTGTATGTTCATGGTCTTCTGTTGCTGTAGCCCATCCATTTCAAGGTTCAACGCATTGTGCATTCAGAGACGCTCTTATGCACACCACTGTTGTATGGCTATTTGAATCACCTTCCTGCCAGTTTGAGGCAGTCTAACTGTTTTCCTTTGACCTTTCTCATTAACAAGGTGTTTTTGTTGACAGAACTGCCACTCACTGGATGTTTCCTGTTTTTTTTTGTAACATTCTCTGTAAACTCCAGAGACTGGTGTGTGTGAAAATCTCAAAAGATCAGCAGTTTCTGAGATACTCAAACCACCCTGTCTGGCACCAGCAATCATTACATGGTCAAAGTCAGTTAGATTATATGCATTCCCAATTCTAATGTTTGGTCTGAAAAATGACGGAACCTCTTGACTACGCCTACGTGCTTTTATGCATTGAGTTGCTGCCACATAATTGGCTAATTAGGTATTTATATTTACAAGGAGGTATGCAGGGTGAACCTAATAAAATGGCCACTGAGTGTATTAGCAGTTATTGTCATGATTCACTGAAAGAATCATGAATTGTCCAAGTCGTTGATTATTCATGATCATTTCCACTAGCTCAAACAAGATTCGAGCTCTAGACTCGTATTGCCCCTTCTTCCCTTTTTGCATTCCGTAGATTCACTTTACGATTCCCTGGTCTGCTCTTCTGTCCTTGACTCCTGCTCCATTATCCTATGGTATTTTCCCTTGCAATTGCATGAAGGAGGTGCAATATCTGTCCTGTTACCATTTCTTTTACCAACATATAGGGACGCAAATGCCTCTAATTCCTCAGACATTTCTCCCTCAATCCTTAGCAATTTTTATCACAGAAAGCATTCTGTCTGGATGCATAATATCTGCACGCGACTGCAAGAAACGGCAAAGATTTGTGGCCGGAGTTCAGCACGTCACAGCAACCAGTCTCCCAACATGGACTCTGTCTATTTTTCTTGCTGCCCTCAGTAATGCAGCCAGTATCATTTGAGAACCCATCCACCATGGACATCTCTCTTCTCCATCTCCCACTGGGCAGAAGATAGGAAAATCTGAAAGCACACACAACCAGGCACAAGGACAGCTTCTGCTCCAGTGCTATCAGTTTCTTAAAAGGACCTCTTGTATGATTAGATGGACTCTTGGCCTCACAATCGACCTTGTTATGATCTTGCTCTTTATCGTTTACCTGCACTGCACTCCTTTGGTAGCTGTTACATTTGATTCTGCATTGTTATTGTTTTACCTTATTCTAACTCAAAGCACCGTATAATTGTTTGATCTGTACAAAGATTATGCAAGATAAACTTTTCACTGCGTCTTGGTACATGAGAATAATACATCAATATCAATGCATTCTTCCAGGTGAAGCAACTTCTGTTCTAGACTACTACATTTAGAGGAAGTCACAAGATTAACACTAAAATGGGGAAAACAAATGCATATTGGGTGATCACTTTGCAGAACACTTGCTCTTTGTCTGTAGGAATGAACCTTTTATGACTGCCATCCTTTTCTCTTTTCCTTTCTGTGTACAGAATATTGTCTGGCCTGTCGAATTGGTTTCACTGCACAGCTGCCCAAGACTATTTTATGCTGCCCTTTTCTCAGGTCTGACAAAGGGTCCCTCATCTGAATCATTAACTGATTCATTTTGCACAGATGCTCCCTGATCTGATTAGCTTTTCCAGCACTCCTTATTTTCAGCCTCCCCCCCACCCCCCCCAACCCCATGCTTAAGTCTAGCCTGCTGGGTGTCCTCCCACCTGAGCAACTCATTACATAGACCTAGAAACTAGAAACGTGGTGAACCAAGAACTGTCCCTATTAAGCCATTTTGACTCATCTTAACACTGGCACTCCCTTTATTCTACATATTTCTGCCCCGCCTTCCCTCCTACAGAAAATGAATTTGCATCCCTCACTTGCCCAGTTTCATCAAAGGCTGCGTATCCAAAGTATTGGATGAATCAAGATTAGATTTATGTTCACAGACAGTACTGTGCACATGCATATAGCTAGGGTGCCTGAGACTTTTACATAGTACTGTAGTAATTTTATGTAAAATACTGTACTGCTGCTACTAAAAAAAAATTAATTTCATGACATATGTGAATAATGATAAACGTGGTTTTGCTACGGGTCTCTATTGTGGACTGAGAATGGGAAGAGAGTTAGAAACACTAGAGAGTCATTCTGTAATGATCAATAAACCAATTGTTTGGAGTCAAATGACCTTGCCTGATGTCTCAGGGCTGGGTGTGTCTACACTCACACCACCCCTCCCACCCTGGCACTACTTCTCTGCCACCCGTTACACACCCCTCCCGCAGTGCTCCACCACATACAGTGCAAAGACATAAAAATCTATAAATTATAAAGATAAGTGAAGTGCAAAAAGAAAGGAATAACAAGGTGGTGTTTGTGGGTCATTCAGAAATCTGATTGCGTAGATGAAGGAGCTTTTCCTAAATCAGTTAATATGAGTCATTCAGCTCCTGTACTCCATCCTGACGGTGGTAATGAGAAGAGGGCACGCTCCAGATGGTGGGGGGGGGGAGTCCAAAGGTGTCACGATCCAGGGCATGTTCCTGGTGGTGAGGTTGCTGAGTTTTTCTAGCACTTTCTGCACTTTCTGTCTTTGTTTCAGACTTTCAGCTTCTGCAGTCATTTTTTAATTCAGGGAGTGATGGTCCTCTGGGCAAAATGTAGTTATGAAAATCATGCCAAAGTGCAATGTTTGGTTGAAGCTTATAACTGTCTTCTTACTTTAGGGGCAGTATGATTTGATTAAAGGCTTGGCACCTGTTCGAGATCCCAACAGTGAAACTGAATTTCACGAGATAGAGAATGAGTGTCTGGGGATGGCTGTCCTGGCCATGACTCATCAGGCTCTTAACCGCAAAATCCCATTGCAAGAGATCTCCAAGGAAATGAGGTGAGATTGTGATTGCTTAGGAGTAGAGCAAAAGGCAATACTATTTTGGAATGTAATTTGTTATGTAGTATACTCTCTTTGAGAATTATTCTCAGAGTGAAGAAAGTATGTAAACATTAAAAATGGGAAATGGTCATGAGATTCAATCATCATCATCTTCAGGTGCCGTGCCCAGTCTGAGCTTTGACTGCCATGGCCCACATACTCCTGTTTCGGGTCAAGTGGATCAATTCTTTGGTATTCATTTCCAGTTCTCTGGCTGCTTTTTCCATCATCATTTGTCTTTCCCTTCCTCTTGCTTTCTTCCCTTCAATCTTTCCCATAATTACCGTGCATTCTAACTCCTCTTTCCTAATCACATGTCCAATGAAGTTATGTTGTCTTTTCGTGATCTCATACACTATTTCTCTTTTTGTGCTTGCTCTGTTCATGACATCCTCAAGAGATATTCGTTTCGTCCATGATATTCTTTGCATCCTCCTCGAAAACCACATCTCTGCTGCTTCAATAACTATTTTTACAGTTGACTGCAGTCACCTTGATCTATTTTTGCTGTAAATCCTTCAGTCTTTCTCCTGCTGGAAATGTACAGTATTTAATTGTTTTTGAATCCATTCTTATAATGTTCTGATCTAACCCTTGTTCTTTCCTCAACTCTTTGCGCGATTTTATCTGACTGCCAATTTTGTTACTGGAATTCGTGCAATGCTTTTACACATTTCCTGTCCACAAAACCTTATTTTCCTGTTGACAGGTTGCTTCACACTATGTAGGTTTTCTCAGTTAAATACCAGTCAGGTGACTGATGGGGAGAACTCCTAAAAACTAAACAACATTGACCTCCCAATATGTTCATTGGCCACCACAGTTACAGAAGGTGTCCAACAAAGCAATTAATTGCAATGGTTTCGGTCTTTCTACATACCACAAGGATCCTGGTCTCTGTTTTCTGTTTGCAACCACAAAGGAAGACTAAAAGGCTTTGCAATACAGTGGCTGTGAGCAATTTACAAACTAACACGTTGATTTTTTAAATTTCTACTTATGAAGGATACAACATTTAAGTTTTTAAGGAGTTAACCCCTTACTTCTAAATTATCATACATTGCATTGTACTACTGCTGCTAAGTTAACTAATTCCATGACACATGCCGGTGATAATAAACCTGATTCTCATTCCAAAATTAACTTACTAGCAAGTGAATTACTATTGTCATATCCACTTGTCTTAACTCACATGAATAACCTATGATTTCAAGGACAAATAGCTGTTTTTGCACAGAGAGAAATTGAAGAATAGATTGGGAATATTTCATTTTCTGATTGCTGCCTCCCTAATGTTCAGTTATTCACAACTGAAATCCTTCAGAAGTAAACTGTTGTGTTAGATGGGAGATTTCAAATAAAGTTACAGTGTCACTTTCTATTAATTAGATGTATTGAATAGATGAATTAGTTTAAATGACATTTCTTTAATCTCCAGTACCTCTGAGTTAATAATGCAGAGTCCCACTAACGGGAATGATTTACACAGTGAAGGCTCCCAGACTCCAAAAAAAAACTCTGCAGACAGATTGATATGATGAAAGGTTGGGCGTTTTATTTAGAACACATGAGAAACTGCCAACTGTAGTGGGGTACGCAATGGACAGTGTTTCTGTCCAGGGTTATTTATGCATGTCCAGCTTTTTACTGAACTGTGTTTGAACACATATCAGATGTACAATGGAGAAGAGCAAAGTCTGTATAATGGATAGCTAGTCTGCTGCAACAGTTTCCTGCCCGATGCAGGCTAAAACTGATTCTTTTTTTGTGGTAGATTTTATTTCAGTCTGCTTCCCATTACCCCGTATCACCCAGCTGCTATTGTCTGAATTGTTTCATCGTCAGTTCCATTTTTTATTATTTTAAGCCTATTGTGTTCCCAAGTGAAGATGGGAAATTAGAGCGGCCAATCAGCACCATCCACAGTGTGGTTATGGGTATAGCTGCCAAAGGGCACAGACAAAGAAGTGCTTTCCAAGTAGGCATCAGCTACAGAAAGCTTCCTTCAATCAGAGCTTTTATCATGGAGCTCTACAAAAAATCTCAGCCTGGATGATCTTGAAAGCTCTTCTGCCATATGAATTCAGTACAATTATTAGTCAGATGTATTTTCATTTTCAATTTCCAGTGGACTTTTAGTGTTACTTTTAAGATTGTCTTCATTTTTTTTCTTCTTCATTACAGTGAGGTAGTTCCTTTCATCCACTTGAAGGAGGCGTGTATGATTCTGTCTTCACAGCAAAATACCTAATTAACCTCCCAGATATGTAGGTGAACCAAGAGTGCAGTGAGTGGGAGGAACAGATGGAAAAGTATTAGAGTAGAAATAATACCTGGGAAATTAATGGGGCTGTAGGCTGACCAAATACCTAGAGCCTGATAATCTACATCCCAAGTAGTCAATGCACAGATGGTCATCCTTAAATTCTTTAGACTCTGAAGTGGTTCTGGAGGGTGACAAACAAAACCCCAGTCCTTAAAGAAAAAGAAGGGGGGCAAAGATCACTAATGTCAGAGGTACTGAAATGCTGGAGCCATTTTAGAGAAGCTAGTAGCAAAGCACTTTAATGGGATTAGAAAGTGTCAACATGTTATTATGACAGGAAAATCATATTAAACCAATCTATTGGAGTTTATTTTGAGAAGATAACAAGTAGAATGGATAAGCAAGTGGATGTGGTGTATTTAGACTTCTAATAGACTTTTGATAAGGCCTCATAGAGGTTGGTGTGATATTGAAGGTAATATATTAATCAAGGATTGAGAAATGATTAATATACAATAAATAGATAGTAGGAATAATCATTGCTATTTCTAGGTGGCAGGCAGTGACTGGGACCCTGCTATTCACAACATATGCCATTGATTTGGCTGAGGGAAATACATGTAATGTTTCCAAGTTTGGAAATGACATAAAATTGGGTTGAATGGAATGTGAGTAGAGGTGAGTGGAAAGGGGTTCCATTGTGACTTTGACAAGTTGTGTAACTGGTAAAATGATAAATAAAGCATGGATTAATATGAGATTAAACAGAAAGGCAGATGAGCTGAATGATGATAGATTGGAAAAGGGGAAGATGAAATGTGTCCTTGTACACCAGTGACTGAAAGCAAGCATTCAGGTGTAGCAAGGAATAGGGAGACCTATGACATGGTGGCCTTCATTGTAAGGGGTTTGCATACAGGAACAAGGCCTTGCTCTTTGGTCACACTTCAACTGAGGATTTGTGTACTGGTGCATGAAGATAGATTAGGTTGGTAGGACCATGATGCATGAAGATAGATTAGGTTGGTAGGACCATGAGGGTTTCCCCTGGATGCTTCCGTTTGTCTCACATTCCAAAGACAAGTGGTTGGTGGGTGGCTTAGTAACAGTAAAATTGTTTCGAGTGCTTGTGAGTAGTGGAATCTAGGAGGAGTTGTTGGGAAGATAGAGAAAATAAATGGGATTAATTTCAAAGGGTTCCTGATTACAGTGTAGACCTGTTCTCTCCTCTATGACTCTAGATGTGTTTCTTGATGCTTGAGTGGTCGAAGAGTTTGGAGGGAAGGCACGAACAGAGTATTAAAGTGGATAATCAACCATGATCATCATGATCACGTTGAAACTTGGACTTAAACTGAATGGCTTCTCCAGCCACTATTTTCTATGAAACTTGGGAGCGTAGACTGCCAGTACAAATCCGATAGTTTTTTTTCTTTTTGGTGCAATATTCAACAAGTGTGCAGAGGGGAGGGAACAATAAGTAGCATTCCCAGATGGAGATGGTTGCTGAGGTTGGCATTATCATAGAGTTCTTCCAACACTACCACTGTAAAGGCATTCCAATGCTTCTGGGATGGATTTCTATAGGGTTTGGGGCACTGTTATTAAACCTCATGGGATGTTGAATTAATTTGGACAAGAAGTACATTTTATAGGGCAATTATTGGAAGAGTTCCTTAAATCCAATTTAAAATAAAAGGGATTTGCCAAGCTAATTGCATTTTTTCCTTTGCAGAAACATCATTCAAGTACAAGGTAGCATGCTATTGTGAGGTGACACTGTCTTGTTTTTTTCAGTTACAAGAATTACATTCCCGAGACACTGAATTCAAGTATCAAACAGCGAAACATCCTGACCAGGTGTCGAATCAATAACGTCTTCAAAAATTTCCTGAAAGAGTTCAACAATAAGACAGTGTGCGATAGCAACGTATCTCCTCATGACCTCAAAGTCAAGTACCTAGCAACCCTGGAATCCCTGACTAAGAATTTTGGAGCGGAAATATTTAAGCCAACAAGCCTATTGATCTCAGCAGAAAATGAACGCTTGATGACCAGCTATGAGCCTATTGAGAAGGAACAGAAGGAGAAAGAACATGAAGTGATGATCACAGGAAGTATGGGAATTATGTGGAGACGCATACTGAAAGAGGTACTGTGAGTCATAATTTCTCATCTCTTCCCAGTACATTGCTTCCTGTATGAGAGCTGTTGTGGCAGCTCAGGAGCATACGTACTGGTAAAATATTCAGTTTAGAAACCCAATTGTCTGATGCCCACACTAGTCAATATCTGCCAAGTGTTAACGAAGTAGCAATGGGAATGGGTTGCTCCTTCACTCTTTTGTAGTTGCGAAGAATTTTATTTTAATTTAGCCACTCCCATTTTAATTGTTGTGACTAAATATGAGACTTTGAAAAAAAGTTTGTACTACCACTTCATTTCATGTGTTAGTTTATTTCTGTTTGCGCTATAATTACAGCTAGAGGGCCATTGGGGCTTGTGAGTGCTGTACATGAGATCACGTTGAGTGCAGAACAATTCGTGAGTTTTGGTGTCAAGTTCGAAGACCATTTATCGGTTGATGATGTTTTTCTTCAGTCGTATTGCACGGCGCTGAACAGGCTCTTTGGCCTACCACACCAGTGTGACACTTTGCTCATTCCCCTACACTAGGCCCATATTTTTCTGCGCCTTGCTGGTGAGGTGCCCACCCAAAATTCTCTGAAAGTTAGTAATTGTGTTTATTTCACCACCTCCACAGTACAATTTCAACTATTTTTGTGGAAAACAACCCTCCCCCCAAATCCCCTTCAGAATTCCTTTCCCTTGAATTTGTGCCACCTTGTTCTTGATATTCTAAGCACAGGATAAATATTATGACTCCTTGCCCGATCCTATACCTCTTGTGAGTTTTGTATACCTCTTTCAGGTCATACCTCAACATCCTTTGCTGCAGGGAAAACAAGACTAGACTATCTAATGTCTCACCAGAACTCAACTCCGTCAATCCAGGCTGCATCTTAGTGAATCTCCTCTCTACCAATTCTAGCACAATCACATCCCTCCTAAGATGTGGCAACTAGAGCTGCTCACTATACTCTAAGAGGGGTCTAACCAGTATTATGTAACATTTTTAATTTTATATTCTGTGTCCCACGCTATGAAGGTAAGCATACCAAATGGGTGCCTTTGCCATCCTTCCATCTGTATTTCCACCCCAGTGAACTATGGGCTTGAGGTCCAAGGTCCACTGGAGTGTTGTGCTCGGTTCTGGTTGTCTCATTAGAGGAAGAGTGTAGAAGCTTTAGAGAGGGTGCAGAGGAAATTTACCAGGATGCTGCCTGAATTAGAGAGCATGTCTTATAGGCTGAGCGAGCTAGGGTTTTTCTTTTTGGAGTGAAGGAGGATGAAAGTTGGCTTGAGTAATGTATATAAGATAATGAGAGGCATTGCTAGAGTGGACAGTCGGTGCCTTTTTTCCAAGGAAGGAAGTAGCTAATACAAGGAGGCATAATTTTAGAGTGATTGCATTATGTCAGAAACAAGAGAAAACCTGCAGATGCTGGAAATCCAAATAACACACAAAATGCTGGAGGAACTCAACAGGCAGAGATGCCCGAAATGTCAATTGTACTTTTTTTCCATAGATGCTGCCTGGCCTGCTATGGAAAAATATGTACAGCATGCTGAGTTCCTCCAGCATTCTGTGTGGGATTATGTCCGAAGTAGTTTTCATTTTAAACACAGAGTGGTGGGTGCATGGATTGTGTTACCAGGGATGGTGGTAGAGGCAGGTACCTGAAGGACGCTTAAGAGATTCTTGGGCACATGGATATGCAGGAGGGAAGGATTAGATTAATTTTGTTAAAAGGTCAGCACAACACCGTAGGCCAAAGGGGTTGTTCTGTGCTGTGCAGTTCAATGTTCGATGTCCCTCTGTTCATCAACGTTCCTTGTTGTTGACTGTAAATGCCCTGCCTCGATTTGACTTCCTAAAATGCATTATTTCCCACTTGCCAGGTTTGAATTCCAACTGCAAGTGCTAGCTCCAACTGTTCTTAATAGGTTTGCTTTTCCCATTTGTCCTTTACCAGATTTTGTGAGGTCTGCAATATTTAAATTTAACAGTCATTATTTATCAATGCTAGACAATCATCTAAACAAAGGGCTCCTCTTATCCATTAAGAATACACAAATGAAGAAATAAAATGCACTGTTTATTTGAATAGTAACTACATGCCTACATGAGCTTGCTGTAATTAAAGAAATGTAACACTCATAAACGGGTCTCCTGGGTACTGTCATTTTTAGGACTTTGCTTCCCAGAGTAAGGTAAGATTTGGGCTTTGAGAATAGAAAAATGAATAATGAATAAATGGACCCTGTAATCTTACTGGTGTGGAAGGTTGGTTGAATATAGCCTGCAAAGCTAATTCAAAGTTCAAAGTAATTATCAAAGTACATGTTTGTAACCAAATGCAACACGGAGATTTATTTTCCAGTGGGCATTCACAGTAATTACAAGAAACACAATAGAATCAATGAAAGACAGTTCCCAACAGGACAGTCAAACAATCAATGTTCATAGGGCAGCAAACAGTGCAAAGACAAAAAGAAAAAAACACAAAAAACGTATCAAAAATACATAATAAAAGACCCAATAAATTCAAGATGCTAAGTGTAGAAAATGCCAAAAAAAACAGAAACAATCCAACACATTACAGGATCTTGTAGCAGTTTTACGCAATCTGATTACTTACACAGGAACAATGAAGTTGCAAACATCGTTCATCAAAATCTTGCTTTAAAATACAAACTCAAAAATGAAATCACACCTTGCTGTAAATACAAGCCTGATCCAGTTTTAGAATCAGAAGACCACAAATTATAATATGACTGATCAGTTATTACAGATAAGACAGTCCATAATAACTCTCTGGATATACTAATACGGGATAAACAAGCAAGAACAACTTATTTAATAGATATAGCCATTCCAAGCACATATAACATACAGAAGTCAATAAAAACACCATAAGTATGCTGAATTAAAAGAGGAAATTGAAAGTCCTTGGAACATGAGCCAGGTGTATATTGTCCTGAAGTAATATCTGCATCTGGTATCATCCCAAAGGCATTACACATAGCATTAACCAATGAAGGCATTAAACAAACAGTAATATCTATGTAAATCTTCAGAAAGCCACAGTACTAAACACCACTAGAATAGTCCAAAAGTTCTTAGCAATTGACAAATGAGCGTTCTTGGTTATGCCCGTACCTCAGGTTTACCAACTTGAGCTGAGATGATAATAATAAATCAGCAAAATAATATTGAGAATATGAGGTGGAGAGTCCTGGAAAGTGAGTCCATAGGTTGTGGGTACAGTTCAATGATGGGACAAGTGAAGTTGAGTGAAATTATCCCCTTTGGTTCAAGAATCTAATAGTTGAGGGGTAATAACAGTTCCAGAACCTGGAGCTGAGGCTCCTGTACCACCTTCCTGATGGCAGCAGGGGGAAGAGAACATGACAGGATGGCGGGGGGCTTTGATAATCGATGATGCTTTCCTACGACAGTTTTCTGTGTAGATGTGTTCAATGGTGGGGAGGGCTTTAAGCATGATGGACTGGGCCATATCCACTACTTTTTGTTGGCTTCTTCTGTTCAAGGGCTTTGGTGTTTCTACACCTGGCCATGGTGCTCTTCACCACTCAACTGTAGAAGTTTGTCAAAGCTTTACATGCCATGCCAAATCTCCACAAACTCCTGAGGATATAGAGACTCTGCGGTGCTTTCTTCATAATTGCACTTACTTGCTGGGTCCAAGAATTTAAAGTTGCTAACCCTCTCCACCTCTGATCCTGGTGAGGACTGGGTCATAGACCTCCGGTTTCCAGCTCCTGAAGTCTATAATCAGTTCCTTGGTCTTGCTGACATTGAGTGAGATGTGGTTACGACACCACTCAGCCAGAATTTCAGTCTCCCTTCTATATGCTGATTCGTCACCACCTTTGATTTGGCCAGCGGCAATGGTGTTGTCAACACACTTAAATATGGTGGTATAAATTGATCAATGAAGAGGAAAAAGTAATTAGAATGAGGTTTGTTGGTCAAGTCATTTTTATTTGGGTTTAATATGAGTTCGTCCTAAACACTGCCATCTCTGTGTTGCAGTTTTCATCCATTTCCACTGCTTCGGCTCAAATTTACTTCTAATTAAGCAATACCTTAGTACTGCATTTCTTACCCCAATTCCAAATGCCTTATGGTCATGGGTCCTGTTTCAGTAATCTGCAGCCTTACCAAATTTCTGCAGTGTTTTAATTCTGTCCTCTTGTTCTTGAATTTTATTTCCTCTCCATTAGTAGATGCCAAGGCCTGAGCTCCAGTCTTTTTATCTGCCTCAAATTTATTTTGCCTTCTAAGATGTGTTATAAAACCCAACTCTGTCATTTGCCTAGTAGCCACAATGTGGGTCTTATGTTAGTTTTTGTTCAATAATACTCATGTGGGATGTCTTGGTATATTTTGAAACATTAAGGATAATAGAAAAAAGGTGTTTGTTGGCACTATATTGGAGGTGTGGAGTGAATGAGGAATTATATTGAATATGGTGTCTTTTTGCTGGAGCGTAATTGGGAAAAAATTCAAATTGGGAAAAGGTTTTGAGCTGTGCTATTAAATGCAGTGTTCAGCATGAAACAGGAGATGATAAGTGGCTTTGGAAAGATTTATTGTAGATATAATGTAGACATCAGACCCTAAAATGCCATTGAATTTTATTCTAAGAATATATACCTGTCAGTTTTCCTGTCTGTTGCTGCACGAAATACTCTTTGAACTTCACATCACTCACTGCCAGTTGCTGTTCAATCAAATAGTGTTAGAGTTGTGATTGAAATCCCTATTCCTAACTCCAGTCTACCAGGAAATAGCACTTTTATTTCAGTTAGTTGACAGTCCTTCACTCTATCGGTGCAGGGAATTCAAATCAGAACCATTGATCTCCAGATTCTCAGACTATTTCCATTTATTTTGATTTTTAAAAAAAATTTAAGACTGGCGATGTGCAGAATAATTTTGATATTTTTAAATGTACCCATTTTTGAAGATATTTGAAATAATCCTTGATGAATGCTTTGCGATCTAGAAAGATGGGGGGCAGGCAGGATTTATGGTAACGTAGTATTTTTCACTCAGGTTTTCAATGAAGTTTGAAAGGGTTTCAATGTAATTTCAATGCAAAGGAAAACAGTTTAGTTGTAAAGCTGACTTACATATACATACAGTAATTGCATACGTGTTACTGTTAAAGACTAGTTTTACCCTTACAATCTTTTACACAAAAGTGTAAACTTCCATACAACCACAGTGGGAGAATCTAGCCCACGGGAACTTTACTTGTATAAAGCTACTTAGTTTCTTGGTGTGTTGTTTGCAAGCTACAATTTTGAGGAAGTGGCAACTTTTTTTTTGTTGAAACCACTTCCTCTCAACTCGGCAAAGTGTTTTGAATACGTGTGTTTTCTGTTTGTGTGTATGTGTGTGTGAGAGAGAGAGGGAGGAAGAAAGAAAAATGCCACGTAAATAAAAACATTTGAGAGCATATTTCTATGTCTCCTAGATTATAAGTTATAGTGGACAAAGTTGGATGAACTGACCCTCCAAGAATATCAGATCTCTGGTTTTATCCTGATACATGCTGTGTGTTAGTGTTTGGGTTGGGCAATGAACTTGTGCTCTTTTTGTCTTTAAGCCAATAGAGCATAAAGCTGGGCTGAGTTTATACTGAGTGCCTAGCCCACTAGACACGTTCGCTTGAGACCTGTGCTCCTGCACAATTATCTGAGAAAGCTAACAGAATTTGACTGAAAGCCTGAAAGTATTCGAAGCAATCCTCCATAGGTCACTCCTGACACAGCCCCGCAGCATGTAAGCAAGCACTTACAGGTTTTGTAACCTGACATGTAACCAGCTGCAATATGAAGTAAATAAGAAAGCACAATGCCCTAGGGGAAATCCATTCACTGAAATGGAACTAGGGCTTTACTCTTTGGAGAGAAGGAGGATGAGAGGAGACATGATAGAGGTGTACAGGATAATAAGAGGAATAGATGGGGTGGCTAGCCAGTGCCTCTTTCCCAGGGCACCACTGCTCAATACAAGAGGACATGGCTTTAAGGTAGGGGATGGGAAGTTCAAGGGGGATATTAGAGGAAGGTTTTTTACTCAGAGAGTGGTTGGTGCGTGGAATGCACTGCCTGAGTCAGTGGTGGAGGCAGATACACTAGTGAAATTTAAGGGACTACTAGACAGGTATATGGAGGAATTTAAGGTGGGGGCTTATATGGGAGGCAGGGTTTGAGGGTCGGCACAACATTGTGGGCCGAAGGGCCTGTAATGTGCTGTACTATTCTATGTTCTATGTTCTAAATTAGTGGCATATGCTCCCCCTTGATACTTACTTTTACCATCAAGTATGACTCATTTTTTGTGCTTTCAGCTTCTGCATTTGACTTAAAATATATGAATCATTGAATTTACTGCAGACTGTCCAAAGGGAAGAACCATGGTCAATCCTTCCAATCTAGTTAGTTTATTTACAAGGAAACTCCATCTCTGCATAATACTTTACAGAGTCAGGTGCACTCCATCCTCTCATCATTTCATTTACAGTCATTCCAACCACCAGTGGTGCTAGGATCTCCATTCACATGGAACTTAACTCGGGCCCAGACCATTGAGATTGTCTGGATGGTGTTTGCATGTTCTTCTTGTGATTCTGTGGCTTCCCTGCTGTGTACTCCCTTATTTTCTCTCACACCTGAGACAGGCTGGTTGGCAGGTTAATTGGTTACTGCTGATCACCACTAGTGTAGTAGATGGCATGAGAGTTAGCTAGAGGTGTGAAAGCTGATGGGGAGGTAGGAGAGAATTGGTCATTGGGAAATAAGTGCACAAATGGGATTTCTCTGTGAGCTGACGTAAACTTGATTGGCTTCTATATCATAACAAAATATGAGAAATATAAATAGATTTCATCCTGCTTTCTTTCTCTCTTTCCTCCCTACAGCATTGGTTCTAGTTCCTACATATGCTATAAATTAAAAATATTGAAGAACACAAATTTAGATGTTACTGAATTAGTTAAAATGATAAAGATCCTGTTGTGTATTAGTTGAGGATGATTAGCAAAGTTCGAAGTGGATTAACATGTCCAATGCAGAGTGACAGACAGCAAAACAATTTTAATTTTGAACATTATAGCTAAAATTGTATATAACAAAACTAATTAAATAAGGCAATATAGATTATTCTACTTGCAGCCATACAATTTAATCAGAAATTCAAAGTAGTAGTAAAGAGCAAACAATATAAAGTCTAGCAAAAGAATCAAAGGTATCAGAAACTGTGAAGTGTTCACGTATGTTTGTTCTGAAAGTGGAAGGCTTAAGGAAATCCTTTTGGAGCATGCAAGATACTTAAAGGATTGGATATATGAATCCTGAAAATAATGTTTCAGATCCCACAGACTTTCGCATTGGGAAGCAGCTTCAAATATAAAAGTAAACTGATCAGGGATTTGAAATTTAAGTATTTTATGCAGGGAATTATGAATTTATTGAATGGATTAACTGAGGAATCAGTAGAGACAGATCATGTGAGAGAAAATGGAGAATTTGGAAACACAGTTGAGAGGCCTAATTGAGGGATTTCCAGTTTTGAGACTGAACGAACTGTAGCATTCTTTAAGCTGTACAGTCCAATTTGTCTTTACCACAGTGTGCCAATGTTGCATTTCTGGGAATCCTTCTCCTTTAACTATTAGCTGATAGTCAACATTTTGGGCCTTAACTTCCTCCATTTTTTCCTTCATTAAAGTCTGTAATGAATATGAAAGAGAAAAATAAATTGAAGAAGAACAAGAAAACGAACAAAAGCAGTAAGAATAGTGCAAGTAAAGGTGTTCAGAGTGAGAACTGGATTCAGTTTGCCGACTTCTACGAGATCACACACATCATCATAAAGGACTCCATAGTCATGATCAACAAACAAGAGAACAAAAAAATGGTAAGTTATTTAATGATCCCAGTTTTTCACTTTGTCTCATTGACATTTTGGGTTCCAGTTTGTTTATTTCAGAACCACGTTCTAGTCTTTCTTTTAACAAGATTCAGGCTTGTAAGTTTTCTTGAAAGATGACTGAATAATGATCTAGAGCAAACAAAATTCATATAGACTATTAAGGGATGTGGTGCGAAGGCAGTTGAATGATCTTGAAATACACATCAGTAAGATCCAATAAGGTGGCAGAAGAAGCTGGCGTAACTCGCTGACCTACTTTGTTGCCACATTCTTGTGTTTTTGTCTATCAAGTTCTTTTACAATTACGTTTTTCAAAGTGGCAGACTTTACATATGATCAGAGTATAGACATCTCACTGTGTGCATTGTACTAATATTGAGGCCATTTCTTATGAGGATATGAATTTGGAACTCTGGGATATTTTAATGATAATAGAATAGTATTGGGTGTTAATAAGTAATCTCTGAAATGTTTTTTTAGAGCCAATTGTTCTAAGTTTAAATTCAAGCGAGGATAATTCATAATAATTTCCTGCTCATTCAATGATGCTCTGCATTGGGCTTTGAAATATTTTCACTAATTTTATCAACTATTGACCAGCCCTGAACCGGTTACATCAAGGTCTTGCGATCTTCTTAGCGAGGTCCTTCTGACTTTCTGAAGCATGTCCATTGGCACCTGATTCCACAGATTTACTCATAACATTCCACCTCAGGGGTCTTCCACTCATTTCTGTCATCAATCACATACTTCGTACTGAATTCATAGCAAGACACAGGTTCCTCCCTGGACAGGGAAGGGAGACATATTTGACCACAGACATAATCTGAGCTGAGGACCAAGGACAATTCCTTTGATCTTTACAGCCTTTTAAAAGATTACCCAGTACATCAAGTTAAGGTTGGCAGTCCAATTTGTTGATGTAAAATTAATTTATTCCCAAGCTGAACTTTGTATATTGCCCATTTCAAGGGTCTGCTGCAACTGGCTGTGAAGTGTTATGTATATCATTTAGTCCAGCTTCGGTGCATTGCCAAACACTTGCAAATAGTAGAAACTGAGTCTGATGCAAGGGACAGAAAAATAGATTTATTTTCCCTCCCTGCCTGCACATATTGATAATGAGACACTGTTTTAACTTTGGCTAGCCCATTAGGCAGTGTGGACACAGCATAGTCAAAATTACTGCCAAAGGTGGTGCAATTAAATCCTTGAATTATCGGTAACATTAAGTTCTTTGAAAATTGTTTCCGTCACGTCTTTAATTTTTTTGTGTTTTAGGAGCTTGAGCTGTCTTGCTATGAAGAAGCACTGTCCATGGTTTCTTTGATTGACGGTTACTTCCGCTTGACTGTGGATGCCCATCACTATCTGTGCACCGACGTGGCTCCGCCCCAAGTCGTGCACAACATTAAACATGGCTGTCATGGGCCAATACGGTAAATGGAAAATGATGTATTCAATAAATATCAGTTTTTTTTATGGAAGAGGAGTAGAATAATTCTACCTAAAGCTCAGAATGTAAGTGCCAAAAGAAATATTATGCTGTTAAATCTGTACTCACCAAGGTACTGAAGTCAGCAACAATGTTCTCCAACTTCTCTGCAGAGGCAGCTTCCTTCTCTTTCTAGCTTCAGTGGATCAAAATCAAATTTATTGAACGCTTACTGAGTCTTTAAAACAATTCAACGGTTTTTAAAACCAATATTGATAGTACCTGCTCACTTTCAAAATCCCCATTCTTTCTAATTGTAATGGAGAACCAATCTATAGTACAGAATATTACATGAATTCCTCAGTTTTAGAATAGTTATCAGATAAGGAGCAGTTGGATTGCATTTTCACCAGATGAAATTTGGTAGCAATATTCAACCAAAAATGGGCTGTCCTCCATGGCCTAAATCATTTGACTGTATTTAAAAGTCATGAATAATTTTCACACTGCTACCTGTTACTTTTGCTCACCACATATTTAAAATGTTATGTGTGGCAAGTGAATGGGAATAAATTGTGTCTACATAGCATTTTTCACTTTAAAGAAAACTTCTCTAGATCCCCATGGGTCGATGTAGCATCAGAAAGTGGGAAATAAAGGTTTCAGCTTATTGAGAGGGATATAGTTTCAGAGTGTTGGTGATGTTTGCATGTAGTTAAGTGCTCAGTTATTAAAAGATGAGTTAAATTACTGCAATTCACACCATAAGACATAGGAGCAGAATTAGGCCATTTGGCCCATTGAGTCTGCTCCGCCATTTCATCGTGGCTGATCCATTTCCCTGTCAGCCTCAATCTTCTGCCTTCTCCCCATAACATCTCATGCTCTGACTAATCAAGAATCTAACAACCTCTGCCTTAAACATACCAAATGACTTGGCATCCACAGTTGCCTTTTGATAACTAATTCCACAGATTCACCACTGTGGCTAAAGAAATTCCTCCTCATCTCTGTTCTTAACTGGGCACCCCTCTATTGTGAAGTTGTGTCCTCTGGTCCTATACCACACACCATTGGAAACACCCTCTCCACATCCACTATCCACTATCCACTTTCAAAATTCTGTAGGTTTCAATGAGGTACCCCCTCATTCTTTCGAATTCCAGAACCATCACACATGCTTTATATGACAGGCTATTCAATCCTGGAATCATTTTTGTGAACCTTCTTTGAACTTTCCCCAGTTTTAGCACATCTTTTCTAAGATAAGGGGGCCAAAACTGCTCACAATACTCCAAGTGAAGCCTCACCAGTGCTTTAGAAAGTCTCAACATTACATCCGTGCATTTATTTTCTAGTCCTCTTGAGAGGAACACGAACATTGCATTTGCCTTCCTTCACACTGACTCAACCTACAAACTGACCTTTAGAGAATCCTGCACAAGGGCTCCCAAGTCGCTTTGCACCTCAGCTTTTTTATTATCCTCTCCATTTAAAAATAGTCTAGGCTTTTATTTGTTCTACCGAAGTGCATGACTGTACACTTCCCAACATTGTGTATTCCACTTCTTTGCCCATTCTCCTAATCTGTCTAAGTCCTTCTGCAGCCCCTCTGCTTCTTCAACACGACCTGTCCTTCCACCTATCTTCGTATTGTCCACAAACTTGGCCACAAAGCCATCAATTCTGTCATCCAAATCATTGACATATAACATAAAAAGATTACAGACCCCTGCAGAACACTGGCAGCTAACCAGAAAAGGCTACCTTTATTACCACTCTTTGCCTCCTGCCTGTCACCCAATCCTCTATTCATGCTAGTATCTTGCCTCCAATACCATGAGCTCTTGTTAAGCAGTTTCATGTTCGGCACCTTGTCAAAGACCTTCTTAAAATCCAAGTACACAACATCCACCAATTCTCCTTTGTCTATCTTGATTGTTATTTCTTCACAGAATTCCAACAGATTTGTCAGACGAGATTTTCTCTTAAAGTAACCATGCTGACTTCAGCCTTTTTTATCATGTGCCTTCAAGTACCCCGAAACCACATCCTTAACAATCGACTCCAACATCTTCCCAACCACTGAAGTCAGACTAACTGGCCTATAATTACAGTTCTTCTGGCTCTTTCCCTTCTTGAAGAGTGGAGTGACATTTGCAATTTTCCAGTCTTCCGGAACCATGGCAGAATCTAGTGGTTCTTGAAAAAATCATTACTAATGCCTCCACAATTTCTTCAGCCACCTCTTTCAGAGCCCTTGGGTGTAGACCATTTGGTCCAGGTGACTCATTTACCTTCAGACCTTTCAGTTTCCCAAGCACCTTCTCCCTGATCATGGCAACTTCACTCACTTCTGCCCCTGACACACTTGAACTTCTGGATATTATTTGGAGGTCTGTATGTTACTCCCGCCAGGGTCCTTTTTACCCTTGCAGTTTCTTAGCTCTACCCACAGTGATTCTACACCTTCCAATCCTGTGTCACCTCTTTCTAAGGATTTGATTTCACTTATTACCAACACAGCCATGCCACCCCCTCTGCCTACCTGCCTGTCCTTTTCATACAATGTATATCCTGGATATTAAGCTCCCAGCTGTAATCTTCTTTGAGCCAAGATTCTGCCAATTCTAAGGTTTTCTTACTACCTAAAGGAAACACCATGTAAAAAGATCAGGCTTTATTCCTGATCTTTGACATGAAACATTTGCTAGTCTTAAAACTTCATGGAGTTTAGTTTAAAGTCTTCTGCTTTCTGATGTACTTTATTGACTTTTCTCATAACTTGAATAAACATGTTTCAAAATAGTGTCCTTTTGTCTGCTTTCTTCTTGTCAGTACTGAATATGCTATAAACAAGCTGAAGCACGAAGGCAATGAAGATGGAATGTATGTGTTGCGATGGAGCTGCACAGATTTCAATCACATCCTTATGACGGTAGCATGCAGTGGACCCTCTGAGGTAACTATAGTGAATGCTTTTGAGCAATACATTTCTTCTGTTTCTTTAAATCTCATGTTGCAAATGATATCCAAGGTGAACATTTTTTGTAGAAAACTTAAGCTGTCCTCGTCAGGGGAAAAGAAAACTTGCTATCTTTTTTGAGGAAAAGAATTAAGTATTCAAAACACACATAGACATGTTTTGTATTTTACTGGGATCAAGCACTGTTCTTAAAAGAAGGCAATCAGAATTTCAAGTCTCTGCAATCTCTTCTGCTCACTGACCTATAAAACCAGCAGATTTTCAGAAGGATAAGCAGCTGACCAGTTACATTATCAGATCAGCTATCATCTACTAGCTAAGGCCATAGATACTAGTCGTTCCTTGATTTAGAAGTTCACTTTCATTTGATTGTAAATGAGTGATTCTATTGCTGGGAAATTACTTCTTCAAATGAGTTTGTGCAGTGGTAATATTCCATGTAGAATCTTTCAATTAATATTCCAAGTAATATCCCAGTATTCTATAGAAAGCTGTTTCACAGTGACACAAGACAGCAGCTAATTTCCATTTTTAGATGTTTATTTTTGAAGTTGTAAAATTTTGTCACTTAATTGTCAGAGTTAGCATACTGCGTACCCCTTTATGTTTGCCAGTAAGGTAAGTTTATCCACACATGGGTTGGTGGTTATATGGAACAAGCTGCTAGGGGAGATGATGGAAGCAAGTACAGTTACAAGATTGAAAAGGGTTGGTTTGGTATTTGGGTATGAAGTTTGTAGAGAGGTACAGACTTAATTCCAGCAGATGGGATTAGTACTGGTAAGCCTTGGAGTTGGCATGGATCTGGTGGGCAAAACAAGCTCACTTCTGTGCTGCACAATTTATGATTCTGTGACCTATTGCACTGCAAATAGAAATACTGGGACTGGAAGCAGTTGGCCAGGCATGTACGATGTTAAGCCAATTGATACTGTTTTACCATCAGACTCCAAGATGGTCTGAAACACTGAAGAAATATTGTCAGCTAGAAAACAAAAAATACAAACAGAAACATTTCAAGCACTTACTGGGGGTACATGCAGAACAATGCAAAAAAAGAAATTGCAGCAGTCTTGACTTCTCTAATTTCCGTTAATGCCCGTCTCCCCTTCGTACCTCATCCCTTATTTATTTATTTATCTCTCTATCTCTCTCTCTTCCCCCCCCTTTCTCTTTTTCCCCTCTGTCCCTCTCACTATATCTTCCTCTGATGCTTCCCTCCCCCTTTCTTTCTCCCTAGGCCTCCCGTCCCATGATCCTCTCCCTTCTCCAGCCTTGTATCCCTTTTGCCAATCAACTTTCCAGCTCGTAGCTCCATCCCTCCTCTTCCTGCCTTCTCCTATCATTTCAGATCTCCCCCTTCCCCTCCCACTTTCAAATCTCTTACTATCTCTTCTTTCAGTTAGTTTTGACGAAGGGTCTCAGCCCGAAACGTCGACTGTACCTCTTCCTAGAGATGCTGCCTGGCCTGCTGCATTCACCAGCATTTTGTGTGTGTTTCTTGAATTTCCAGCATCTGCAGATTTCCTCGTGTTTGAGTCTTGGTACTGTATTGTTTTTAAAAGTGGTTTTGTAATAGAAAAGAACCATTGGGTTTATTTAGTTGAGGAAACATTTGTTTCAGGGATTACTCTCTTTAAAATGTGGAATATCTGAACTGTGCCTGGGAACATTGTGCAATCTCAAAAATAGATTTAGTGCCAGTATAATTGCGTTAATTATCCCAAGATCTTTGTGCATGGGATCAACGGTATTGTCAATTCATTGTTGTTTTTGCATAAATTGTAACTGCTTGGACTTCTTGTAGATGCACTTTGCAGAGTAAGGATTCTGCCCATTTGTCTGGGTAAAATAAATGAGAGCCCAGCACCTAAACCACAGGGTCTACTGTTTCTGCAGAAGTTTAACAGCTAAGCTGTAGTGATCAATTTGTTCTGGAGTATATGAGTGTTACACACAGTGACGTTGCAATAAATTTTGTTCCTGGAAATATAAAATCTTTGGAAGTCGAGAATTTGAGTACTAATGAAAGGGATATTTTTAGCCAAGACTAATTTCATCTAAACATGATTAAAATTTGCTGACAAAAGCACAACTATTTAGCCTAATTCAATTTTAAACTGGACTCAGTTAATCTGTATTTCAAAGGTTGTGTTATTTTTCTCACAGGGCTCCACAGGGAGGAAGGAGATAATGAAGGAAAAAAATAGATCAGCTTATTACTTAAATGATGAAAGTTTGCAGCATGCTATTGTGCAGAGGGACTTGGGAGTGCTTGTGCATGAATTGCAAAATGTTGGTTTGTAGCTAGAAAAGGTTACCAAGAAGTCAAATGGAATGTTGCCCTTCGTTGCTAGAGGGATTAAATTAAAGAGCGGGAGGTTATGCTGTAACCATAAAGGGATCTGGGTTACTGTGTGCAGTTCTGGTCTCCCTGAGGAAAGACATACTGACTTTGGTTGTGGTACAGAGGATGTTAGTGAGTTTGATTCCAGAGATGAGGTAGTTAATCTATGAGGAGACATTGAGTTGCCTGGGACGAAACTTGTTGGAATTCAAAAGAATGAGAGGAAATCTCATAGAAACATATTAAATTATGATACAGATAGTTAAGTTGGAGGCAGGAAAATTATTTCCAACTGGTGAGACCAAAACTAGGGAAATAACCTCATGATTCAGAAGAATAGATTTGTGATGGAGTCAAGGAGAAACTACTTTTCCCAGAGAGTGGTGAATCTGTGGAATTCTCTGTCCAGGGAAGCACTGGAGGCTAACTCATTAAATATATTTAAGTCACAGTTAGTTAGATTTTTGCATAGTAGAGGAATTAAGGGTTGTGGAGAAAAGGCAGGTAGATAAAACTGAGTCCATAGCCAGGCCAGCCATGAACTTATTGAATTTAGAGCAAGCTCGATGGGCAAGATGACCTACTTCCTGCTCCTATTTCTGACATTCCTTGTTAAGCTTTACTTGAATTGAGTGCACTTTAAGATTACTGACAGTTCATATTTGTAGTACAGGGTCATAAAGAAGCCTTCATCCAGCTTCACCATGGCAATGCCTAAACAGTTGTAGGCCTTGGTTTGGTAAGTGGAGTTGGAAATTGGGCACTGTTGGATTTGCCTCTCATCTTTCTCAAGTCAGTAATACTAATACAGGATATATACTGCTTCCTCTAAGATGTCTCACCTGATTGCTTTAAAGTCAATAGCCACTTCACTAGAGCTAAAATTAAGTTTAAGCACATTTGTGTTGTAGATCTCATCTACTTATAAAGGAAATGATGGCCCACATTTTCTGCAAGGACTCGAAAGCCAGTGGCAAACTTTGCCGTAAATTTCTGAGATTGTCATTTGTTTTCCCCCTAGCACATTGACTTTTGTGATCGAAGCAGTGGTTCGAGAATGCTAAAGCAGTACAAGAATTTTCAGATCGAGGTGAACAAGTCGTCTGGATACAGACTGCATGGCTCCGACAGTTATTTCCCAAACCTCAGGGACCTCATGAATCATCTCAAAGGACAGATTCTTAAAACCGAGGATATCAGCTTCCAACTGAAAACCTGCTGCCCACCAAAACCTCGAGGTAAGGACAATGAGAGCAGCTGTATTTTCAAAGTGAGAGGCCTGAGTGGAAATACCTGGGGCCTGCGGGCAGAGACCCATCAAAGTTGCATTGTGTAGCAGAGAAATTGAAGGAAATCTGGTGATAGTTTTCTGGTGACAAGATTCGCAAAGCCTTCATATCTTGGAATAACAAAAGATCAAGGACTAAGCCAAGTTCTGAACTGGAATATGTGAAGAATCTATTGGCTAGAAGTTCATCCTTGGTCAGAAATGCCATCTCAATCTACATTAGTAGCTGCAGTTTGGAAGTGGGGCAGGAGAAGCAGTTGTATTGTTTCCCTAGAGCAGTAAACTGTACGTTATCAGAACTGGCAGTGCTCATGCTATGGGAGGTACTACTGAATTCAATGTCCTCCTTTCATTCCACTTTCTGCCTAGCCCACAATCTCTTCTGCTGTACAGGATGAAGATGGTATAAGCACCTGTTTGTTGTTAACCAACACCATCCCACCTTTCCCTGATAACTTTATATATACTTTCTCCTTCACTTTTGTTTGACAAGGGTAAATTGACCTGTTGGTCAGCAAGAGATAATGGTGAAGATATAATGCCGCTTGGTTGTGCACCTGATTAGACACAAGATATGCATGTGGAGAGATATTGAGTTCAAGTGGTCAATAGCAATAGCAGGGGATGTGGGTAACTTGGGTGCCAACTTGCTAGAAGGGGAGATCTTGGAGAGGTGCGAATCTTGATAGGCTTGCTTTCAGAAGTAGGTTTATGGGGTAGATTCCTTGGAAGAGTTCAGAATGTTGGAAGGCCTGCTGAGAAACGTTAAGAAGCATGGAGGAGTCTGACTCCTACTGAATAAAGGGTTCTCTTAAGAGCTTGGAGCTCACCCTTTCTGGCATTGAAGGAACAACCAGGTTCCTCCACAGCCCTGTGGACTGAGTATGATGCATTGCTGACAGCTGCCATCTCTGCTTCTACAGCATCAGGCATGCCCACCCCATGTCTGGATGCAGCAGTGGAAGTTCAGGTTGAAACCTGCAGGATATCACAGTGGTCTCAGAATCTCCTCCAACAGATGACTTGGTTGTTCATTTTCTTTTCCCCTGTAGTGGTGAAGGGTCCACTGAGCACAGGCCTGCTTTCTCCCCCAGGTCAAGGGCATTTGTACTTCAGTCTCTGTAAGCCCAGCAAGTGTCCATGCTGTTGCCTGGGCCCCATCCCTGAGTTCATACGGAGAGGGTGTAACCTGGAGCTAGAGGTTCCAAGTCCAGGAGCCAGTCAACAGACAGCTGCAGTCTTCCCATTGAAAGCGTGTTTGACCAGCCATGCTACAGTCAATGAGGACACGGCATGGGAAGACCAGTACACTCTAGCGCACGGCACAAACTGGCACTAGAAAGCACACTGTGATTTTTTTTTCATGTCCTTTGCCACGATTTCACTCTTATTCCAATGTTTATTTTGTGTTAGCTATTATATTTGTTTTATGATCAAATAGTTTATTTTACCAGTGACAGGGAAGGTTAAGAGTGTGGGGACTACAACTGAATGGGGAAGTAGGATTAAGGTTGCTAACGCTGTGTTTGACTGCTTTGGCTGTGAGCTCCCTTCCCCTGATTGTCAGCCACTTCTTGTGAGATTGACGGTGGCTCCCTCCTCATAATGCTCTAGTTTGTGTTGCAAGTCCTGAGACCAGTTCTTCCGTTGTTTTAGCAGGTCTTCAGGCACAGAGCTCGAAAAAAGCAACATAATGGACTTTTAACATTGTGAACCATCGGGTTGTTTGTTATGTCTCCCCATTAGCTGGGTGTGTTCTCATGTGCTGTGGAAACATCGTGCACATGAGTTCAAACTGGAGCCTTAAATCCTGTTAATCCAGTGAATTCTCCCTGTTGCATAAAAAAGAAACCCTTTGGTTTGGTATTACGAATACAGATAGCATAGTGGATTAACAAAGAGTAAAGACGGCTAAACTGCTGCAAGAATACTGTGAATTGACCTATATAGTCATTGAGTGCTACAACGTGTAATGAGACCTCAGTATGAAATGGGGCCTGTGGTCCACTGGGTTTGCACCGATCACCAACACCCGTTGACACTGAGCTCAGTTTCGTTTCCCTTGTATTCCCATCAACTTCCCCCAGATTCTACCACGTTAGGGGCAACTTACAGTTGCCAATCAAACTACTGAATCATGAATCTTTAGGATGTGGGAGGACATCTGGGTCACTCGGAAGAAAACCCAGGCAGTCACAAGCAGAATGTCTACATAGCCAGCACCTGAGGTCAATGTTAAACCTAGGTCATGAGAGCAGCTCTAGGGAGTGGAATCCTTGTTAAGTTGAAAAATAGCAAGCTCAGTGTGTTTAATTGGTGACACATTGCTCATGGGGAAACCCGCTGACATTGCCAGCCCTTATTTTCATTCCAAATGCAAGCCTATAAAATGAAACCAACTCTCCCTGAATGACAAACTTTAGTGACTGATGGTTAACTGCCATATATGAATTTGCCAATATGTCCAGCTCAAAGCTGGCAGCACCAGGTATGTGAATGTTCATAGCTGTTGTCAACTCCACAGCCATGGGATGTAGTCCTTGCCTTTGGTCTGAGTTTGGGACCAGAGAAATCACAAACTTTATTTGTAGCTTCTGTCAGTTAGAAATTCTTCCAGTGCAGCCTGTCTGAGGGTTATTGCTTCATGTAGGAACCTCCGAGAGTCGGTGTTTGATGATTAGGCTGGTGGGAGAACATCATACTGCTTAATGTGTGTCCTAGTGTGGGAGCTTCTGGAGTTGACAGCAACTGAGGTTGACACTGAACCCAGGTGTGAGGCAGCAGCTCTCCCAGCTGCACCACTGTGCCATCTCCAAGGAGTGGCATCCTTGCTAAGCTGAAATGTAGTGAGCTTGGGTTTTAGTTGGTAGCATATTGGGGAAGCCTGCCATGGAATTATTGACCTACTGAATGGCAGTGTGGTGAATGACATGATCTGCATATCTCCATTAGGGGTTAAATGAACTTGCTAATACCTACGCCAGGAAAGCAGCAGACATAGTTTCTATCTTAAATGTACTTTGTGCATCATACATGTCATATTGGAACACAAAGGTTGCATGCACTACCCAAAATAATTGGTATCTTGGTTCTGAAAAAGCTTAAAACTACAACGATGGGTATGTTTGAAGTCATGTACTTGGATGCGCATAATGTGTGCAATAGAATACAACACAGATTTTACTTGTTTATAAAAACATAAGGTGAATCAGAAATGTTATTCATGAGTTGCAGTTTACTTACGGAAAGCATATGGCAGGCACCATGGAATTATCCTCCACTTATCAAACAGTTTACAGATTGAAATGATCCTCAGTAAGAATATGCTGCAAGTTTTATTTAAGGCAATATATTATTCATTAAATACAAGTAACTTTACATGACTTGTGAATAAAAATTGGCTTATGATGGTAATTGACAAGGTTAAATTTCTCTAATTAATTAACCTAATTAATTTAATATATGTTTTGCCCATTAGTCGATGCGGATCTGTTTTCTTTACGTGTTTATTGCAGAAGGAAGTTTCTTATCAAAACATCTTGCTCTGACTGACCTTTAGATGTGGCGGGTGTGATTTTCTGCAGACCATATTACGCTTAACCTTATTTCAGAATCCTTATTTATATGTTGGAAGTGTATTTGGAGAGCTAGTTTAAAGAAATACTGATTACACTTTATGCCAGAAACTACAGAAATTTTTGACATGGAACTTTACAAACATTTTATTGAACTCACTGTTGCTCCATCATCCCATTCTGCCTTTTTATTTTAAAGATTTGAGACAAAATCCAGTGCAGGAAGGACAGAGTTAATGTGGTCTTTCTTTGTTTATCAAGTTTCTGTTTCCTGACTGACTGAAGGAACCTGTTGACTGGCTGGAATTCACTTGAAGATATATCTGTCTTTGCAATGTTTTTAAAAAGTGCTAAATTCCAAGCAGACTTGATGTTAAAACTGTGAATTTGTCTAGATTTCATTTACCTGTAAGTTTCTGTACATTTAAACTTTTCCCATTTAGACATCCTTTAGCAGCCATTCTTTCTGCTAGCTTTCACACAGTGGTCTGCCACATGAAAACTATCAGTCAATGTAAAGTTGCTAAAATGATTTGTCAATAAATAATTTGTAGCACACATATAGACACTTTGGCTGATAGGCTACAAAGCCACCATGTATACACCTTTCCTCCTTTGAACCCACACTTACAAGCCTACGCACTGCTAAAACCTACACGTACTATGCAGTCCCACATGTACACCCACGCAGTTCCCTTAACAAGCCCACACATCATACATTTTGAACTTTACAGCTATTAACACAAAATTAAAAAGAAACGAAAAACACAATCAAAGGGAAGTTATTGACTCACTGACCAGAGATAGTGCTGTTATGGTCAGAAGAGCAACGCCAATTACAGAGTTGCTTTAAATTGAAATGGCCACAACTGACTTTTTTAAAGTTCAATTTATTTTTCATAAGCAAAGAATGCAATTCTGTTTGTGCTTTGTCTATTTAACATCTAGAACTTGCTCTGACATTTAGTGAGAATGTGATTGATTTATTCCTCAAGTTCAAAGGAAATTTATTATCAAAGTATGTGTAAGTCACTTTCTGTAACCCTGAGATTCATTTTCTTGTGGGTGTACTCAATAAATCCATAATAAAATAATAATCATAATATAATCAATGAAAGACTACACCAACTTGAGTGTTCAACTAGTATGAAAAAGACAACAAACTATGCAAATACAAAAAGAAAGAAATAATAAGTAAATAATCAATAAATATTGAGAACATGAGATGAAGAGTCCTTGAAAGTGAGTCCATTGGTTGAGGGAACATTTCAATGATGGATCAAGTGAAGTCGAGTGAAGTTACCCCTTTGGTTCAAGAGCCTAATGGTTGAGTGGTAAGAACTGTTCCTGAACCTGATCATGTGAGTCTTAAGAGTCTGGTACCTTCTTCTGACAGCAGAAGTGAGAAGAGAGTGTATCCTGGGTGGTGGGGGTCCCTGATGATGGATGCTACTTTCCTGCGATAATGCTTCATGTAGATGTGCTCAATGGTGGGAAAGGCTTTATGGGTGATGTGCCAAATCCACTACTTTTTGTAGAATTTTCCTTTCAAGGACATTGGTGTTTCCATTCTATGATAGGCTATGATGCTGCCAATCAATATACTTTCCACTCCACATCTGTAGAGGTTTGACAAAGTTTTAGATGTCATGCTGAATCTTCACAAACTCCTAAGGAAGTAGAGGCACTGCCATACTATGTTTGTAACTGCGCAAGTGTCCTGGGCCAGGACATGTCCTCCAAAATAATAACAAGCAAGGAATTTAAAGTTGCTGACCCTCTCCAACTCTGCTCCTTCAATGAGAACTGGCTCATAGACCTCTGGTTCCCTCCTCATGAAGTATATAATCAGTTATGATATTACTGAATAATGATTCAGACAAAAACCTGTTGAGCTCAGAATTGAAAAGTTTTGTAAACATAGAATTGATCTGGTGTCCAAATTTCCACCACTCTGTGCTTTTTAAAAAAATATATATTTGCTGATTTAACTCTTGAATGACTTAGTCCCAGTTTTAAGATTACTTTCTATGAATGCGGATTCCCTCACCAACAAAACAAGTTTCTAAATATCAACCCAATCAACTTCCGTAAGTATTGTAATAGTTGATTGGGTTCATACTTATCCTATAGACTTCTAGACTTGACAGAATATGATTCACATTTATGCAACCTGCTCTTACACCTAATGCTGTAAATGCCAGTATTTCTGGATGAACTGGCACTGCATCCTTCCAAGATCAGAATATCTTTGAGGGAAAGCCATGGCCAAGTAGAGCTCCAACTCCATTTGGAATTGAACAATCTATACAATGGATTCACCATAATTTTTCTTCCTTTAAGGCTTACTTGATAAAGGAACAACTGCCATTTTGTCTTTTTCCAATTGCTTACAGTGCTTCTAATTTAATATTTAACACCATGAGATATAGGAGCAGAAGTAGGCCATTTGGCCCAGTGTGTCTGCTCCACCATTTAATCATGGGCTGAGTAAAGTGTGTGACTAAATAACCTTTTGTTTCTCTGCGGTTCCTGATAGAAAATATTCCATCTTTGTGGAATCCAAAGAGGAAACCCATCTGCTGCTCCGCAGCAAGCTGGCGGCTTTGTAGATGTTCCCCCCCTTGTAACTTCCTGCTTCCTCTACAGAATGTATGGTGCCTCCAGACTCATTGCTATCTGCAAATGTATAACATGAGTCACTGACTTCAGCAGATTTGACCTACCTTCCACTTTGCAGTGATGTTTACAATTGTCTGCTCCAGCTGATGAATGCTATGTTCCTTCCCTTCTCTTATTTTTAGGTTCTCGCATCCTCAAACAGTAAGACTCAAAATGCATAGTTTACAAGTTAACTATTTCCTTATTATTCATTGAATCAGGGATTCCCAACTTTTTTGATGCCATGGGCTAATATCATTAAGTAAGTGGGCTGTGCGTCCTAGGCTGGGATCCTTTGCATTAAATCATCAATTAAATTTATGATTAATCATCTAACTTCCCAGATTCTCCTTTATTTCAGATTGCCATTAACTCTGTTCCTCATATTTACAGCATTACTTTTCATGTTTTTCTCATCTCTATTTTCTCTATTTACTCCTTCTCTCAACAGGATATTTGCATTAACAAGCCTTTGTTACATACTACCGTCACTCCTCATATACACACACAACTAACAGCAATCTGTCATCCATTTACTGTTGGTCTTTGTCCTGTCACAGGTATTCTCTTTTACTCCCCTCACCTCTCTACAACTGAAAATTATGCTGCAACATTAAATCAATCAATCTCCTTCTCCCCTCTCCCTTCTCCCCACAGGTGCTTTTCTGCACACTATTTATAGCTTTTTCAGTTTCCATTACTTTCATCATTTGTGCTAGTCCCGGAGAATGTGTGAATTGAATTCTCAGTGTAACCATATTTTATTCCACGGTTCCCTAATCTCGGTACTCACTCACTCAACGTCACATTCACTCATAGTGTTGCGTGGTCTATGCACACTGTTATTATTTCCCATTTCTACACACATGATGAACCTGATGAAATTTCACAATCGTCAATTAAAGTAGTGGACAGGATCTGATCTATCTGCACTTCCAGAAGACATTTTATAAAATTTCTCACAATAGACCGTTCACTAATCTTTACAATTCATGGAGTTGAAGATAAATTATTGACCTACTTGCCCGTGCATCCAGAGACAAAGCTCAGATTCTGAGGAAGATATGATTAGTGAGGTCCATAATTGCTAGGGTTAGAAGGGCACATAATCCGGTTTGTTAGTGGCATAATAATCAGCGGCATTCCAAGCCACTTGGACAAAAACAAAATACCGCTTTGGATCTATTGGGAGGGAGGGGTGAGCTACCAGGGGGAATCTGCAGTGACTGATCTCTGTGGCTCAGAAAGGCAGGGGGGAGAAGGGGGTGTGCAGTGGTGATAAGAGTTTGCATAATTAGATGAACAGACAGCAGATTCTATGGACACTGAGATAGCATGTTGCCTCCCAGATGCCAGGGTCAGGGATGTCTCAGACTAGGTCCACAGCATTCTTAAGGGGGAGGGTGAACATCCAGAAGTCATGGGTAGGAAAACAGAGGAAGTCCTGAAGAGAGAATATTGGGAGTCAGGTAGAAAGCTGAGAAGCAGGACCTCCAGGCTAGTATTCTCTGGATTGCTGCCTGTGCCACACACCAGTGAAGGTAAGAATTGGATGATTTGGCAGATGAAAGCGTGACTAAAGAATTGGTACAGGGGCAGAGTTTCAGATTTCTAGATAATTTGGATCTCTTCTGGGGAAGGAATGACCTGTACAAATGGGGCATGTACGCCTAAACCCGAAAAGGACCAATATTCTTGTAGGCAGGTTTGCTAGAACTGTTGGGGAGGATTTAAGTTAATTTGGCAAGGGGATGGGAAGCAGAGTGATGGGGCAGTAGGTAGCCAAAATAAATGCTGTGTTTAGTGAGACTGAGGAAGAGCAGGCAAATAATAGGGTAAAGTTGCAGTCAGTGGGAAGAGTTAAAAGGTAATGGGGACAAAATCAAAAGTGGTGATGAATGCAGGACCAAAGGTGCTATATTTGAATGCACACAGTAGACAGAATGAGGTAGGTGATCTTACAGCACAGTTAGATATTGGCAGATATGATATTGTGGACATCACTGAGAAGTGGCTGAAAGGAGATCATGGTTGGGAGTTTAACATCCAAGAATGCACATGGAATCAAAAGGACAGGCAGGTAGGTAGAGGAGGTAGGGAAGCTCTGATGGTAAAAATTGAAATCAAATCCTTAGAAAGAGGTGACGTGGGATTGGAAAATGTAGAATCCTTCTGGGTAGGGTTAAGAAACTGCAAAGGTAAAAAGACACTGATGGGAGTTGTATACAGACCTCCGAACAGTAGTAAAGGGAGTAAGAAAAGACATGCCAAGAGGGCAATCCTGCAATAGTTACAGGGATTTCAATATACAGGTAGATTGGGTTGATTAGGTTGGTGCTGTATCCCAAGAGGGAGAATTTGTAGAATGCCTATGGGATGGCTTTTTAGAGTATCTTTTGGTTGAGCTTACTAGGGGAATGGTAATTCTGGATTGGGTGTTGGGCAATGAACCATTTTTGATTAAGGGGCTTAAGATAAAGAAACACTTAGGAGACAGTGATCATAATGTAGAATTCACCCTGCAGTTTGAGAGGGAGAAGTAAAAATCAGATGTATCAGTATTACAAAGGGAATTGCAGAAGAATGAGAGGGGAGCTGGCCAAAGTTGATTGAAAGGGGGTACTAGGAGGGATGACAGCAGATAAAATCCAACAGAAGACAACTAAAAAAGCCATAAGGAAAGAAAAAATGAGACATGAAGGTACGCTAGTCAATAATATAAAAAAGGATACAATACGTTGTACAAGAGAAATTAGAGTGGATGTCTGTCCACTGGAAAATGTGCTGGAGAGGGGAACAAAGAAATGGCAGACAAACTTGATATTTATTTTTGTTTCAATCTTCACTGTGGAAGACACTGGCAGAATGTCATAAATGCAAGGGTGTCTGGGGGCAGAAATGAGCGCCGTTGCTATTACTAAGGAGAAGGTGCTTGGGAAGCTGAAAAGTCTGAAGGTAGGTGGAAGGTGGACTACATCCCAGAGTTCTGAAAGAGATTGTGGAGACATTAGTAATGATCTTTCAAGAATCACTAGCTTATGGAATGGTTCTGGAGACTAGCAAATTGCAAATTGCCTTACCCCTTTAAAAAGGGAAGTTGGCAGAAGAACGGAAATTACATGCCAGTTAGCCTGACATAAGTGGTTGGAAAGGTTTGGAGTCTATTATTAAGGATGAGGTTTTGAGGTACTTGGAGGTACATGATAAAATAGTCCAAAGTCACCATGATTTCCTTAAGGGGAAATCTTGCCAGACAAATTTGATGGAATACTTTGAGGAAATAACAGGCACAAAGGAGAATCGGTGGATGTTGTTGATTTGAATTTTGAGAAGGACTTTGTTAAGCTCCCGCACGAGGCTGCCTAACAAGATAGAAGCCTATGGTGTCACAGGAGAGATACTAGCCTGAATAGAAGATTGGCTGACTGGTAGGAGACAAAGACTGTGAATGAAAGGAGCTTTTTCTGGTTGGCTGCCAATGACGTGGTATTCTGCAAGGGTTGGTGTTGGGACCAGTTCTTGTCATGATATACGTCTGTGATTTGGATGACAGATTGATGGCTTTGTGACCGAGTTTGCAGATGACACAAAGATGGGTGGAGGGGCAAGTAGTGTTGAGAAAGCAGGGTATCTGCAGAAGGACTTAAAGTTGGAGAATGGGCAAAGAACTGGCGGGTGGAATACAGTGTAGGGAAGTACATGATCATGCACTTGATCATGGTAGAAGGAATAAAGGTGTGGACTATTTACTAAATAGATAGAAAATTTCAAAATCAAAGGTGCAAAAGGACTTGGGAGTCCTCGTGCAGAATGCCCAAAGGTTGATTTGCGGGTTGAGACAGTGATAAGGAAGGAAAATGCGACGTTAGCATTCATTTCGATAGACTAGAATACAAAAGCAAAGATGTAATGCTGAGGCTTTATAAGGCATTGATAAAACTATATTTGGAGTATTATGATCAGCTTTGGGCCCTGTATCTGAAAAAATGATGTGCTGGCATCAGGGAGGGTCCACAAGAGGTTCACAAAAATTATCCCAGGAATGAAAGGGTTAACATGGTCCTTGATGGCTCTGGGCCTGTATTTGCTGCAGTTTAGAAGAATGAGGGGGGATCTCACTGAAACCTATGGAATATTGAAAGGCCTAGAAAGAGTGGATATTCCCTACAGTGGGGGATTCTAGGATCTGAGTACACAGCATCAGATCAGGGACATCCATTTAGAACAGTGATGAGGAAAATTTATTTAGCCAGAGGGTGGTGAATCTATGGAATTCATTGCCACAGACAGCGGTGCAGGCCATCACTGGCTATATTTAAGGTGGAGGTTCACAGGTTCTTAATTATTCAGGACGTGAAAGGTTATGGGGAGAAGGCAGGAGAATGTGGTTGAGAGGGATAATAAATTGGCCATGATGGAATGGACTTGATGGGCCAAATGGCCTAATTCTGCTCTTATGACTTTTGGTCTTAAATTTAAATTTGGAGCAAATAAAACTCTGGCAACTGGGATTTCAAGATGGGCAATTTTGACGTCCTCCACTGTAGTTGTAACAAGAAGATAGAGATCTTTAAGCATGTAAAATCTAATAGCAATTAATATATTGACTGGATTTTTAGAGTATAGAAGAGAAGGGCATCACTTACATGTTCATTGTTATGGGCAGCTGTAAAAATCATTCAAAAGGTTCATGAGTTGCTGCCCTTTATCCCAAAGCCTGGATTATAAAGGTAATAATTAGACATAGCTTGCGGGCACCTGTTTAAACTACACCTGGAATACAGTGAGCAGAGCAGTTCTGGACTATTAACATGTTTTTTTTTATTCTCTTGGCCTGTCCCCACTTCCACCGCTGGAATAGAGTGCACAGACTGTCATTCATAATCTAGAATGAAAGTTTCATAATGATCATAAAATGGTATGAAACTGAGTAGAATCTGAAACACACCAAAAGCATAGAATATTGAAATGCATAGATTTACAAGAATACAGAAGTAAAGTGGACATTCAGCTTCCATAAGTGAGGCATTGTTTAAGGATCCAATGTATATAATTTTTTTTAAAACACAAAGCAACCTTTCAAGAAGACTGTCTTGCACAGAGTTCAGAATGAAAGTTTTCCCAGTGAAGCTGGGCTGATGGCACAGAGACAGCTAGAAGTAAAATCTATTTCTTATTTATGCTACAGAAATCTCTAATCTGTTGGTGATGACAAAAAGCTGGTCCCAAATTTCACAGCTGACTGCAAACACCTACAACTTAAGTCAATTGAGCTTCCATCGAATCCGCAAGGAGGAGATCTGTGAGGTAGGTCTTTCAACACTGTTCCATTATTACAAACCTGTGCTGGAGTTTCAGTAAGCCCAAAACAAATCACCAATCTTTATTTGTGTGCCTGGTTTGTAAAGTAGGCAATTTTGATATTGAAGATCAGTAGAAGTGATGATTCGCAACAACATTTTGTATGGAATTGTTTTCTGGTGTTGGCGTACTAGTGGTATCAGAGGTAGTGCCAGGTGACTGCTTTTAACAATCTCCAAGGAAGTGCAAATCAATAATGATGTGACTGGAGTTTACAAATGCTGAGATAGAAAGGCGTATAATTACATCTGTTAATGACATAAAATGTCAATGTGATTGTAACATTTAATTACAAAGTGATATTAATAAATTGAGCAAATGGACAATGATAACGAATTAATTTCGATGAATGCAATTATGAAATTGGGTCTAAGTAGAATAGAACAGAGTGCTCTCAAACTGAGAAAAGCTAAAACCAATAGAGGTCAAAAGGGACAAAGCTGGGTGGGGAGGGGAAGGAGGGAGGTTCCAATCTATGTATTCAGTATAACGTTGTGGACAAGTATATAAAAATAATAATCAAAGGTTATTGGATTGTTGAACTTTATCAAGAGTACAAAGAGAGAGAATTTAAGCAGCTATACAGGCCCCTAGAACTCAGTGAATGTGCTTTTTCGAGGTTGCCTTTTTCCAGCATTGCAGCATAGTGCATCTACTCATAACGTTACTGCTTTATACCGTCTAATCAGATGGTATAAAACACTGACTCAGCCAAGATCAACCTATAGAGCAGTGGTTCCCAATCTTTTTTTATGCCATGGACCCCTACCTTCAACTGAGGAGTTTATGGACACCAGGTTGGGGACCCATGCTATAGCGTGTAAACCAGGCAATGAAATTGGAACCAACGTGGTTTCACAGAGCTTTGACTTCCTGACCAACTAGGGAATTTGGTGTTGCAGTGTAGCACAAATTAGAAATTCAGCACAAGGGGAATTTAGTGAACCTCCATTTGGTGTGTGGTACCTGAGCACACCATTCTGTTCCTTTGTTTACAACCCCAACACAACTGCTGACCTCAATCAGTCGTTCTACTTCCTAATTTGTTTCCACTTCCTACTTTAATGTTGTTGTCTCACAGCAATAACAGTTTCTTTGTTGAGTTCCTTTTTGTGTGTCTTTGTGTGGTTTGGCACCAGATCTGATGCAGGACCTTTATTTGATTTTACCCAATAGAATGAACACCTTGGAAGAGGAACCAGAACAAACATTTATTCTGGTACACTGAATTACAAAGATGATGATGAGGAGAATGCAAGTTTCTATCATCCAAAAGACTTACGAGTGGTCCTTAAAATCCTTGATCCTAGTCACAGGGACATTTCGCTGGTAAGCTGTAGCTGTCCTGCACAGCAGTAACTTTGTTTGAAATAAATAATAATTTATTGGAATTAGGTTTGGGTGAGGTTGAATACTGCCCATCCTGGTTTTTAATTCTAATATAGTTTGACTTGATCCTATCTCTTGACTGACTAAAGAAAACACTGATATGCTTTCAAATGTAGTTTGTATTTTTTTAAAGAATGGAAATCAGGAGAAAGAAAATTATTTTTACTGTTCGACTAAAGACTGAGCCTTCTTTCAATCTGAACAGAGTTTCAAATCACATCCTCCAATATTAGGAAAGCAGTCTATACTCACCTGTGTGTTGCCCTTCTTCCTCTCCATGTCAAAATATCTGCACAGAATTCATGATGTTATCTTTAGAGTCAAGTTTTACAATGCTGCGATTCACCCAGTTCCAACTCTTCTAAATCTCATGTCAGTGATATCCTGTGCCAAGCTTCATTTGTTTAAATCTTTTCCATGCTCTCTACATCATTGCCAATTTCTCCAGCGTCAACCAGACAGATGGGGCTTGTCAGCCATTTCCTTCTCATCCAGGAGAAGGAAAACTGTGATCTCAAACCTCCACTGCCTTGCATCTACGCCCACTCCTGGGGCTTCTGGAGTAAACCCAGAAGAAAAATCTGAGGCTGCAATCCCTAAGACAGTCCCATGTAGAGTTCAACGTTGACGCGCACTTCCTGCAATGCCACTGGTGCCAAAGTGTATCAGTCTCTACTGTTCCTTTGGATTCACCAGCTGTGTGGAGGGGGTGAGGGAAACCTACTACATGGGTAACATCTATGGTCAACCCTAACTAATGGACCCCATAATGCCCCAAAGCATCATGTCCAAATCCACAGCCTCGTTTCTCTAGGCTTTTCACTTCCTTCAGCCCCAGAACATGTGAAGTTTCAGCTTAAAACAGTACTTGAGATACTTGCAGAAAATCAGTATTCTCTGAAATACTGAACATTATAAGATACTTTGGTATTAATCCACAGTCTTGTATTGTATGGGTTAATGTATTAATCGATAGTCTTGTATTTTATCAGTAAAGCAAATGTTATTCCCTTTGCAGGCTTTTTTTGAAACAGCTAGCATGATGAGGCAGGTTTCTCATAAGCACATTGTACTCTTACATGGAGTTTGTGTTCGAGATCTTGAGAGTAAGTAACATTTTATTTACTAACTTCCCAGGTGACAGGGTATCCTATCAGCTTTGAAATGACATTTGAACTCACTCTGGACCAGGGGTTCCCAACCTGGGGTCCATGGACCTGATGGTTGATGGTAGAGTTTCACAGCATAAAAAAGGTTAGGAATTCCTGTTCTAGACTGATAAAAGCGACCTGCGTTTATTTATTTATTTAATATGGCCCACTGCCAGACTAACAACTGATGAGTTGTGCCAACAATTTTGCATTCTAGAACTTGATGAATTCTTAGCAAGTACATTAACTGTCCTGTGTTAAAGTCTACTTTCAAAAACCCCTTGTATTTGTATACATAATGTAATGCACACAATTTAAAAAATAAATGCATATTTTAATTTGTTAATGTTCAACAAAATGTGGTACATGTTTGGAACGCATATTGAGCACCAGTTGGGCTGTGGAGTAAACAGATTCCGATGTTAAAGGTTTGCGGAAGTTCTTGTTATCCTGCCCTCTCCTTGTTCATTCTGGTCACAATGACCAACTTGTGAATTCTGTAATGGTCAAAAAGGATTGTGCAAAACAGCTGCGGTTCCTTTATCCCAAGGAATGAGAGGGTAGGAAATGGAGTGCTGAATCACAGAGTTTGAAGACTGACAGCTGCTGCAGTAGTTAGTTATGTATCATTGTTACATGTTATCAATGGTCATCCATTTTTGTGCTAAGTCCCATGTATAAAACTATCTATGGACCTTTGTCATGAAAAATTGAAAATTCTTTTATTTAGGGCTAACCCCAGGACCTCACAGTGACTAATAGCCTAGCTTATTTGGAGGTGAATACGCCTTTTTAAAAATCGAAGCATCATTATAACGTAGAAGGAAGCCATTTAAGTGTGTGCCTACTTCTGCTGAATTAATTCCATCAACCCCATTCCCACAGACTCTTCCCATAGAGCAGCAGATTGTTCTCTCTCTTGAGTGTTTAAAGACAGATTAATTCTGAATCTGCTGCTGACATAGAGGATGAATTCCAGATGGTAAGTGCTGAGCAGAGGTCTTTTTGCATTTCTCTTTTTCAACTTTTGCCCAACGTTTGAAGTCTGTGCCCCTGAGAGAATAATGAATCTGAAATACGGAAGGAATTAAATGTTTCTCTTGGTGGTTGATTTTAAAACAATACATAGCCAGTCAATGGAGTTGTTGGTCCTGTATAGTAACAAACTTGTGAGTTGTCTTTTTTTCCTATTTAAAAAGTGTCCAGCTATTTATGTTATTTAAAATTGACACAAAAGATTCATTGTTAGAGTCATTAAATTATGGCATTAAGCAATATTTAAGTTGTCTTGCCTATTACATCCTTACATAGATTAAGTTTTTAGTCTGCAACCAGCATTTTATATTCCAATGACCAACTCTGTTAATGTACTCTAACATGAGTACAATTTTATTAAGAATGGACACAATGGAGAGGCGCCTCTATATCTAAAGTTTGCTTATCTTCAATCACAGTCCAGTGGTCTCAGTTAGAATCTAAAGAGTAGCTGTTCTAGGTGATCAGTAGACTTGACCATTGTAAGAAGAGAAACCTTAATTTCAGTATTTCATAATCATTCTGCTTCTCGGAACATGCTGCATCGAACTGATCTAATCAGAAATGATGATCTGCACAGACTGTTTTGTTTCTGTTGCTGGATTACTTGACTGTTTTTAGAATTTCTCCCATTAGAGCAAATGTGGGTTTTTTCAACAAGAAACCTTGATCATCTGTAATATCTCTCAAAGTTTCCACTAAACTAACTATAGAATGTGGTGCTGATCCTTAAGGAGAAGAAATTTGGCATCTCTAGGAGGCCCAGAAGCTAAAGCTGTTTTGTTTAGTTCATGATGCTTAAAATAAGACCTTTACATCATCATTGTCATTTCCGTTTATACTTATAGAAAATGTGCCTGAATAACAATTGCCATTGCCTTTCATACTGTTATTGATGAAGAGCTTAATGGTGACATATTGTGCATAAATTGTCTGCTCTGAAGCTTCTTCAAATCACTGGTATAAAAAACAAATGAGGGATTAATATGTGCACATACACCTTTCTGTAAAACAATTCAAAGAAAGTTCAATTTTCTTTTAAAATTCTTTTATTTCTAATCAAAAAGTTGGTCAAATAATGATGAAGGTTCAAAATGCCATCTATATTTTTTTCTAGATATCATGGTTGAAGAATTGGTTGAATTTGGACCACTTGATTTGTTTATGCATAGAGAGCGTGAACAGCTTTCAAATTTCACACCTTGGAAATTTCTGGTTGCTAAACAGTTGGCAAGTGCATTGAGCTATTTGGTAAGAGTGCTATATTAAACCTACTAAAATGTATATGCACATGCATAATGTAACTTGTACATTGTAATAAAGAGAAAGTGCAGTCCAAATAAATCTGAGACTGGAGAAAGATGCTAATGACATGATAAAAACAAATAACAGATTGACCTTAGTATTAGTGAATGTGAGTTCCTGCACTTTTAATTTGAAAATTTTTGGAGAAAGCTGAGTATCACAGAGCAAAGAGATATATGGGGGTTTATATGTTCAACAGTTTATTTGGTTTAAAAAAAAATTGCAAAACTTGATGACAACAATTAGTGAAGAAGATCATCAAAGGATACAGTTGATTGTAGATCGATGCAGATACAGGCAGATAAAGTTTAGTCTAGGCAAATATGAGGTACTGTATTGCACTTTGGTAGGTGAGTTGGAAGGAGAAAGTATACAGTAAAAGGCAGGACCCTGAGGAACATTGATGCAAAGAAGAATCCTGATGTCCAAGTCCTCAGCTCCCTGAAGGTGGATATCTGCAAGTAAATGTGGTGGTAAAGAGTGCATGTGGCATGCTTATCTTTATTATTTAGCCATTGGGTATGAGTCTGGAAGTCATGTTTCAGAACTATAAAACTTTGGTTAAGCTGTTTTTAGAGTATTGTGTGCAGTTCTAGTTATCGCGTTACAGGAGGCTTTAGAGAGGGTGCAGAAGAGCTCCACCAGGATGCTTCCTGGATTGGGGAGGATTTGCTATATGGAGAGGTTAGACAAACTTGTGTTGTTTTCTCTGGAACATCAGAAACTGAGAGGAGACTTGATAGTGATTTATACAATTATGAGTGGCATTGACAGGATAGATGGTCTTTTTGCAAGGGTGGAAATGTGAATGCTAAAGGGCATGGCTTTATGATGAGAAGGAGAAAGTTGAAAGGAGATGAATGGGATAAGGTTTCTACAGAGTTGTAGGAACTTACTGCCAGGAGTGGTGGTGGAAGTGGGTACAATATGGCATTTGGGACATTTATTTGGACACTTGAATGTTCAGGGAATGGAAAGAGATTAATCCATGCAGACAGATAAGTTTAGTTCAATTTGGTATTATAGGCTAAAGGGCTTGTTCCTGTGCTGTATTGCTCTGTGGTCTCCGTTCGAGATTAATTGATTTCGTGTCAGGAAGTTCAAAATATGCAAAGTGATTATGAATGATTTATCTATGTAAAATCTTAGGAAGATTGCAGTAGACACACACAATGCAGTTTTAAAAACGCCAACACGAAGAATTCTGCAGATGCTGGAATTTAAAGCAACACACATAAAAATTGCTGGTGAACGCAGCAGGCCAGGCAGCATCTATAGGAAGAGGTACAGTCGACGTTTTGGGCCGAGACCCTTCGTCAGGACTAACTGAAAGAAGAGATAGAAAGAGATCTGAAAGTGGGAGTCCCTCCTGTCTTCTCCTATCATTTTGGATCTCCCCCTCCCCCTCCCACTTTCAAATCTCTTACTACATCTTCTTTCAGTTAATTCTGACAAAGGGCCTCGGCCCGAAACGTTGACTGTACCTCGTCCTATAGATGCTGCCTGGCCTGCTGCATTCACCAGCAATTTTTATATGTCAATGCAGTTTTAGCCAACAAATCAATAAATACTGAGGCAATATTATTGTTATTTTTAAGAGTGTATAAAATATTTAAGAGTTCAAGATAGAAACAGTTGGTGGTGATTCATGACTCAATGGAATAATGTTTCTGTATAACCAGTTCAAGAGAATAAGCAAGAGAAACCTTTCTACACAACTGTGACAATAGTAGATAAGACATCCATTTAAATAGTTGGCAGGAGTTGGCTGCTGATGACAGGGAATTTAGAAAGATAAAGAAAAAGCAATTATTATGGAAGCAAGATTATTATAGTTCTTACATGGTTTGAGGGGACAAATGTGGAGTTAATGTTTTCCCTGGGTGGTGTAACTAGAACCAACGATTACTCAGTATAAAGAGTTAGACATTCAGGACGGAGAAGGAATTTCTTAACCCAAAAGGTGATGAACTTTAGGAATTTTCTACCAAGGAGGATTATGCAGGCTTGTTGAGTATATTTGGTATAGATGTTGACAGATTTATAGATAATATGGGAGTTGGTGAATATGTGGTTAGTGGAGGTAAAAATAAATGAAGCTGAAATAAAGCAACAACCATGATCCTATTGGATTCACTGAGGCTAAGTGCTACCAATATGTTGAGAAAAGACTGTTCTTAGAAGCACAAGGCTGAACCTCTATTTGGAATTCGAGAAAGCAAAAATTGAAGGTGCTTCACCTGAATGCACCCAGCTTTGGTCAAAGCTAAGTCAACTAAGGGCATGGAACAAAATAATTAAGTACAAACTCAGTAACATGTTGCAAAATAGGGGTTGTATATAAACCTTTGGACTGGCCAGTGGTATAACTCTGGACTTTTGAGATGCATGGTCCTGAGTTCAAATCCAACCAGGTATAAAAACCTTTGGACTGGCCAGTGGTATGGCTCTGGACTTTTGAGATGCATGGTCCTGAGTTCAGATCCAACCAGGTCCCGACCTGGGCCGCAGCTGCACTTCTGCAGAAGAATGGCCTGGCAATCTACTTCCTTATCTTGCCATGAAGATCTTATGGACAACTACATTATCCGTAGGGTCACCATGAATCGACGACTTGATGGCACTCAACAACAACAATATAAACCTCCAAACTACAATGGTAAAGTGTGGCACCTTCTGAAAATCCAAATACTTGGAGTTAAATTCAGGAAATTGGAGCTATAAGTAACAACAAATACACAATATTGATAGGGGACCATATAACCTGAGCAAGCTAAATTAGCAGAAAATAACCCTAGTTTTTAAAATTACAGAAAGGGGATAAATGGAGAACTGTAGACATGTTACCCTGTCATCAGCAGTAGGGGAAATACTGAAATATATTATTGAGAAAGTAGCAATTTAGAAAGTCAATATGATTGGGCAGTCGGGTAGAAGTATGTAAAGAAAATCATATTTTGATGTTGTAAATTACAGAAATACAAAAGAGCAAACTACTTGATTTTGTGCATTTGGATATTTGGAAGGTCTTCAATAAAGTGCCACACAGAAGTAGTAAACAAAATGAGTGGAAACTTTTTCTGGCATGATGTCAAAACAGGTTTACAGAGAATTAGTTTTTTTTCTGGATTACTGATGAGCAGGGATCAATGTTGCATTGAATTGACTTTATTATTTACATCCTTCATGTACATGAGTAAAAATATTTACATTACATCTCCGTTCAAATGTACAATCATAGTCATTTAAATATTATGTACAATAGGATAGTCTATATAACATAGAAATACATGTCTCAGCATGAATAAAACAGTCTGATGGCCTGGTGGAAGAAGCTGTCCCGGAGCCTGTTGGTCCTGGCTGTTATGCTGCGGTATCGTTTCCTGGGTGGTAGCAGCTGGAACAGTTTGCGGTTGGGGTGATTCGGGTCTCCAATGATCCCCCGGGTCCTTTTTACACACCTGTCTTTGTAAATGTCCTGAACAGTGGGAAGTTCACATCTACAGATGCGCTGGGCTGTCCGCACCACTCTCTGCAGAGTCCTGCGATTGAAGGAAGTACAGTTCCCATACCAGGCAGTGATACAGCCAGTCAGGATGCTCTCAATCATGCCCCTATAGAAAGTTCTTAGAATTTGGGGGGCCATACCAAACATCTTTAACCGTCTGAGGTGAAAGATGTGCTGTTGTGCCTTTTTCACGACACTGCCGGTATGTACAGACCATGTGAGATCCTTGGTGATGTTTATGCTGAGGAACTTAAAGCTGTTCACCCTCTCAACCCCAGATCCATTGATGTCTCCATTCCTCCTGTAGTCCACAACCAGCTCCTTTATTCTTGAGGGAGCGGTTATTTTCTTGGAGACTACAAGCTGTTCACTACGTACTTCAATGATGTGAATCAGGGAATCGACAGCTAGCTATGCAAGTTTGCTTGTGATGCAAAACTGGGTGACAGTGTTGCCTGTGAGGATGATGCAGAAAAGCTTCAAAACAATATTTACTAGGAATATGAAAGGGCACGGGCAAGGACAAGGGTGATGGAAAAGTGTAGGGTCATCCACTTTGTTAGTAAAAAATCGTGGCATTTTTAAATTCAGTTGTGTTGGATAGCAAACACAAAAATATAGAAGGCATGTATTGCATTGGCTTTTCCTGCAAGGATTTCCTTGCTTCGACTATACAGGGCCAGGATGCAACCTGAAATATTTTGTACAGGACAGGTCTCCAAAACTGAGTGCAGGTATACTAGTGATAGATTGTGGTGAAGGTTCACCAGATTGGTTCAGGGATGTCAGTTTGGTTGGATGAGGAAAAATCAAGCAGGTTGGGGTGCACTCTTTTCCAGATGAATGAAATGTGATGCCACTGAAACTTAGGGGTTGGTGCAAAGTTGTTGCTTCTCATGTTCGGGGTGTCTAGAACTGGAGATATTATCTTAAAATAAGAGCTTGTCCTTTTAGGATGGAATTGCAGAGGAATTTATTCACACAGCGAATAGAGAATCTTCAGAATACTCTTTCCAAGATGGAAGTTTAATAGTAGTGTGTATATAAGACAGAAATTGATAGATTTTTGGATATGAGGTGAGTACAGTAAACTAGTACTGAGGTAAAAGATCAGCCATGATAATACTAAGTGGCTGGCTCGTGTACAACTGGTGTTTTGTGGTCATGTTCTAATGCATTTTGAAGTTAAAAGTTGAAACACATACCATTTAACCTTATTAATATGTGGTTTATTGACAAAAGGGAATAAATGGAAAAGTAGTTGGAAGTTTGACTACTTGGTGTGAAGAAACCTTAACTACTGATTAATGAGATGATTTGTATTCTAATTTCAATCATGATCTTGCTTTTTAAAAACTTTTTAAAGCAGATTTTGTGATTAATTGGGTGATACGGGATGATTTAGGCTTAAAGCGCTGAGCTTCCTTTTCTGCTTTCATCATCTTTTGCACGATTTCCATCGGATGGAGAAAAATTGACATACATTTAATCATCTCTGAGATCAAGTATGGATCTAATATGAATAATTTCATTAATAGGAGGATAAGAATTTAGTGCATGGAAATGTATGCACAAAAAATATTTTGCTGGCAAGAAAAGGGATTGAAAATGATGGAGGTCCATTCATCAAACTGAGTGACCCAGGAGTTCCTCTATCGGCGCTGTCCAGAGAAGGTAACATTACCAGTATTTTAGAGGCTCTGAATTTTAGGGGAAACGCTGTTTTGAAAGCATAGAGTTTATTTTTAACCTAAATTATCAGAGGAAAATCAGTTCTTTGTCATCTTACAACAAATAGTACAACTGTGTTTACCTATGGGATAAAGATAGATAGATACTTTATTGATCCCAAAGTAAATTAGTGTCATAGTAGCATTGCAAGTGCACAGATATACAAATATTAGAAGTAAGAAAGAATAAAAACTAAGTTGCCTCAAACAATCTAACGGGGTGGGGGAGGGGGTCATCACTTCCCTGGCTATAGGTTGATTCATTATAGAGCCTTATGGCCGAGGGTAAGAATGACCTCATATAGCGTTCTTTGGAGCAGTGCTGTTGTCTTGGTCTATTACTAAAAGTGTTCTTCTGTTCAGCCAAGGTGACATGCAGAGGGTGAGAAACAGTGCAGAATTGCCAAGATTTTCCAGAGGGTCCTTTGTTCTACCACAGCCTCCAGTGTGTCCAATTTGACTCCTATAACAGAGCCAGACTTCCTAATTAATTTATTGAGCCTGTTGACATCACCCATGTTGATGTCACCACTGTACGGAAAATTGTACTGGTAGCAATAGACTGGTAGAACATGTGAAGCAGAGGCCTGCATACTCCAAAGGACCCCAGTCTCCTCAGGACGTAGAGGAGACTCTGGCCCTTCTTGTACACAACCTCTGTTTTGGTTCTCCATTCGTCTGTCAACCAGGTGGATCACCCCTCCCCCCGATACTTGTAGGTCCTCAGCACATCCACATCCTCACTATCAATAGTAACAGGGAGCAGTGCAGGATTAGTCTTCCTAAAGTCCATCAGTAGCTGGGAGCTCTCCCCACAGCAGTAAGGGCTGTGTGGTATTGAAGGCACTTGAGAAATAAAAAAAACATGATCCTCACAGTCCTGCCTTGCTTATCCAGATGGGAGTAGGCTCTATTCAGCAGGTAGATGACAGCATCATCGATTCCAATGTGCTCCTGGTAGGCAAAGTTCAGAGGATTGCGGGCTGATCTGACCAGGGGTTGGAGATGAGCCAGGGCCAGCCTCTCTAGGGTCTTCATGATGTGTGAGGTCAGGGCCACTGGGTGGTAATCATTCAAGACTTTTGGTTGGCCTTTCTTGGGTAATGGAACCACACACAACGTTTTCCCACACAGTTGGGACCCTTTCCACGCTGAGACTCAGGTTGAAAATGTGGAGAACTCCACACAAATGCTTAGGACACTCCTTCAGGACCTTGGGGTTCACACCAATGCTTTGCTGTGTCTGAGTTTCCCCAGAACCCTTCTCACCTGCTCAGTAGTGAAGGTCAGTCCATGATGATTGGGGAGCTGAAGATCAGGATGATAACAGGTGGTATGTGAGAATCTGCTTTGAGTTGCAATGAGGTGGGAGAAACAAAGGTTTAGGTGGAATCTTTTGAGCTTGAAGGTGTGGCAAAGTTCCAAGATGATCAACAGATGCTGATAGCAGCAGATTGGCAGGAAGGCACTGATTGGTATGGAAATTGCTGGAATGGCATGCAGGCGGAATGGAAATGACAGCTTTGGGCAGAATTTCAGGTTAATTGGTTTTAGTTTGATATATAGAAAGAATAAATCCCATAATTTTACAGGTAATGGAAAGCACTGATACTTTCCCAGACCTGGCCCTGTAATCAAACGTATAGAAACATAGAAACATAGAAAATAGGTGCAGGAGTAGGCCATTCGGCCCTTCGAGCCTGCACCGCCATTTATTATGATCATGGCTGATCATCCCACTCAGAACCCCGCCCCAGCCTTCCCTCCATACCCCCTGAGCCCCGTAGCCACAAGGGCCATATCTAACTCCCTCTTAAATATAGCCAATGAACTGGCCTCAACTGTTTCCTGTGGCAGAGAATTCCACAGATTCACCACTCTCTGTGTGAAGAAGTTTTTCCTAATCTCGGTCCTAAAAGGCTTCCCCTCTATCCTCAAACTGTGGCCCCTCGTTCTGGACTTCCCCAACATCGGGAACAATCTTCCTGCATCTAGCCTGTCCAAACCCTTTAGGATCTTATACGTCTCAATCAGATCCCTGCTCAATCTTCTAAATTCCAACGAGTACAAGCCCAGTTCATCCAGTCTTTCTTCATATGAAAGTCCTGCCGTCCCAAGAATCAATCTGGTGAACCTTCTTTGTACTCCCTCTATGGCAAGGATGTCTTTCCTCAGATTAGGGGACCAAAACTGCACACAATACTCCAGGTGTGGTCTCACCAAGGCCTTGTACAACTGCAATAGTACCTCCCTGCTCCTGTACTCGAATCCTTTTGCTATAAATGCCAGCATACCATTTGCCTTTTTCACTGCCTGCTGTACCTGCATGCCCACTTTCAATGACTGGTGTATAATGACACCCAGGTCTCGTTGCACCTCCCCATTTCCTAATCGGCCACCATTCAGATAATAATCTGTTTTCCTATTTTTGCCACCAAAGTGGATAACTTCACATTTATCCACATTAAGTTGCATCTGCCATGAATTTGCCCACTCACCCAACCTATCCAAGTCACCCTGCATCCTCTTAGCATCCTTCTCACAGCTAACACTGCCACCCAGCTTCGTGTCATTCGCAAACTTGGAGATGCTGCATTTAATTCCCTCATCCAAGTCATTAATATATACTGTAAACAACTGGGGTCCCAGCACTGAGCCTCACGGTACCCCACTAGTCACCGCCTGCCATTCTGAAAAGGTCCCGTTTATTCCCACTCTTTGCTTCCTGTCTGCTAACCAATTCTCCACCCACACCAATACCTTACCCCCAATACCGTGTGCTTTAAGTTTGCACACTAATCTCCTGTGTGGGACCTTGTCAAAAACCTTTTGAAAATCCAAATATACCACATCCACTGGTTCTCCCCTATCCACTCTACTAGTTACATCCTCAAAAAATTCTATGAGATTCGTCAGACATGATTTTCCTTTCACAAATCCATGCTGACTTTGTCCGATCATTTCACCGCTTTCCAAATGTGCTGTTATCACATCCTTGATAACTGACTCCAGCAGTTTCCCCACCACCGACGTTAGGCTAACCGGTCTATAATTCCCCGGTTTCTCTCTCCCTCCTTTTTTAAAAAGTGGAGTTACATTAGCCACCCTCCAATCCTCAGGAACTAGTCCAGAATCTAACGAGTTTTGAAAAATTATCACTAATGCATCCACTATTTCTTGGGCTACTTCCTTAAGCACTCTAGGATGCAGACCATCTGGCCCTGGGGATTTATCTGCCTTCAATCCCTTCAATTTACCTAACACCACTTCCCTACTAACATGTATTTTGCTCAGTTCCTCCATCTCACTGGACCCTCTGTTCCCTACTATTTCTGGAAGATTATTTATGTCCTCCTTAGTGAAGACAGAACCAAAGTAATTATTCAATTGGTCTGCCATGTAACTTGCTCCCCATAATCAATTCACCTGTTTCTGTCTGCAGGGGACCTACATTTGTCTTTACCAGTCTTTTCCTTTTTACATATCTATAAAAGCTTTTACAGTCTGTTTTTATGTTCCCTGCCAGTTTTCTCTCATAATCTTTTTTCCCCTTCCTAATTAAGCCCTTTGTCCTCCTCTGCTGAACTCTGAATTTCTCCCAATCCTCAGGTGAGCCACTTTCTCTGGCTAATTTGTATGCTTCTTCTTTGGAATTGATACTATCCCTAATTTCTCTTGTCAGCCACGGGTGCACTACCTTCCTTGATTTATTCTTTTGCCAAACTGGGATGAACAATTGTTGTAGTTCATCCATGCAACCTTTAAATGCTTGCCATTGCATATCCACCATCAATCCTTTAAGTGTCATTTGCCAGTCTATCTTAGCTAATTCACGTCTCATACCTTCAAAGTTACCCCTCTTTAAGTTCAGAACCTTTGTTTCTGAATTAACTATGTCACTCTCCATCTTAATGAAGAATTCCACCATATTATGGTCACTCTTACCCAAGGGGCCTCTCACGACAAGATCACTAATTAACCCTTCCTCAATGCATCATTACAGCAAACAAAATGATTACTCATCATATTTGCTATGAGATTTTTCATGGTATTTTAGTTTACAATAGCTTAGAACCTCCCTTGCTGCTGCAGTGACACATCATCTAATACAATATGTTCTAAACCGGGACATGTTGGGAAAAGCCCTAGATACAGAGCTGGCTGTTACATATTGATAATTAACCACTTGGCTTGTGTCAATGGCTGAACTCTTCCAAACAACAATAGGCTCATTGCGCTGAACCTCAATTTCCCAGCACTGAGGAACACAGAAATTCTGTTCATGATCATCAACTGTTGCTATTGATTTACAGATTGTGGAAGAGAAATGCAATTGGTGTGAAGACAAATTTCATTGCACCTGAGTAGCCAGGCAGCACTTTTTGACAGGCCTTGCACATTCAAAAGGCCGCTTTCAGATCCTAAAGGTACAGTTGACACAGAGGAGTTATAGATGACCTGGAATCAGTGTGTCAGGGCAGCAAGAAATCCAAGTCTGTGTTCAATAGGTGGACTTAATTATTTTTTAGAATCCATTAAGTTTCACTGTAAATGTAAACTCCTAAACATAAGTCTTAATCATGATCATAAAAGATTTCTTTCTAGCATACTCCACTTATTAATTTGTTTCTTACTATTGTAGAGCGTATTGAACGCATTCCATGGATTGCACCGGAATGTGTAGAAAATTCCAGAAACTTGAGCATTGCTATAGATAAGTGGAGTTTTGGTACCACCCTGTGGGCCATCTGCTATAATGGAGAAGTGCCTCTGAAAGATCGCAGCTTGGCAGAGGTATTTTAATTATGAACAACGTCTTCCTTTGTTTTACTATTTCCAAAGTATGTCCATTCCTTTTACCTTCCTTGTGTCATCGATTTTTACTGTTGTTTGAGTCAACATTTTCTATTATATATTTCTTTGAATACAAGCAATTTAAAAAAAGGACACAATCGAACAGGAATGTAAATTTATCATCTTGCCTAAGGATGTTGTTCACCAGGGTCCAATTCTTTCAAAGTGATAATCACTAAATTCTTGGTCTGCAGCTAAAATTTATCTGTCCAATATGAGGATTTAACTCAATTAAGAAACAGGAGTTTTTGTATTGATCAATTTGTTTGTTTTTGTTCTGTTTGAGAGGATATTGTTTGTATAAAAAAGACTGGAGCAGAATTGTAATGATGTCCTTAATCTTTATTCCTGACAAAGAATTTTAATATGAACTATTTGGTAAAGCTTTGATAATTTAGTCTTCACCTTTTCCTCCCAAATATTTCTGGAGATAGTTGAACAGAAACTTAAATGATAATAAGTGCACATCTATGGTTTTATTTTAGCCATGTTTTGATACTGGGAACTGCATTTGAATTGTATTTATGCTCTGGGCATTGTTTCCCAGGGGGTATTAATACCAGAGGGATCTTTTCCTAATGAATTACATTTGGTGCCCAATTGTAGGTATGGTATCAGAATGGTTATATTATTCATCTTGTAATCCTCGGGTTGAGTTAATTTACTAAACAGACATTTGTACAAATTGCACCTGGCAACTGAGTAGTTTACATCCAATTAATTATATCTGGGATTAAGTATTAATTAGTAACAATGACAATGAAGCCTTCAGATTATGTAAAATCTAATTTCTTCTGTTAAATATTTTCACCAAATAAATCTACTGATCTATGAGACACAAAATCCACAGCAGATTGGCCTTGTAGGTCATTATGCAGTGACGAATTTTTACAGTACAGCCAACATGCTTTTTGTTTTATCTACAAGGTAGTCACGTGTTGTCCTTACTCCAACATTAGGCTATAAGCTCTAGTCTTCTAAACATCAAGACTAAGATCACTGAACATTTTCATTTAATGTATATTGTTCCCTTAACAGCAGTTGCATTCAACACTTTGATAATTTATCTACAGCTTGTAATCTGCATATTATAAAATGCTTTGCTTTTTGTGACACAGAAAGAAAGATTCTATGAAGCTCGGTGTAAACTAACAACTTCATCCTCCTGTAAGGAACTGGTTGAACTAATGCAACAGTGCATGACCTACAACCCACCGGAGCGACCATTCTTTCGGGCCATTATGAGAGAGATCAATAAACTGCAAGAGCAAAGTAAGTTAACTAAGATGTCAGGAAGATTTTTTTTATTAGTTACTTTGTCAGCATCTTATAAAATAACTGTTTAAGTCAATAGTTCACATTATACAGCCCAGAGACTTTGGCAGGCCCCTTTTCCCTTATCCTAAGCCCATTATCATATTTATACCCAGTACTCTTGCACCTCCTATGGTGACCAATCATGTTTTCATAAAGTTGACAGAGTTGTAATTAGAGTAGTGCTTGCTGCTTTTTAAATATGACAATAAAGGAGAAAAAAGATTTTATTACATGCTAGACCTAAATGTTCTTCAATGCAAGTGAAAAGGCATTACGAAAACAACATTAAGAATAGTAGGTTTGCGTAGATTTTCCTTTGTCATCATTATGTAGAATTGCTCATCTGTGACTGAATTGGCATGGAGACATGAATAATTACTGAATCAATTAGGATGGAATTACTGACATACATGCACATCACATTATGGCAAGTTTGTATGTGTGATATGGTAAAGAACTGATTAATGGTTATTTGCATTGTCTTTTTAAAAAAAAATCAAATAACCACTTAATAGACACAATAAAGGTTGTCTTTTTTTACATTTGCTTCAAAAGTCTTTTTAATGCTTTTTACCAGATCCAAATATAATTCCAGAAGATAAACCCAGGGCAGAAATTGACCCAACCCACTTTGAGAAAAGGTTCCTACGAAGGATACGGGATCTTGGTGAAGTATGGAACTGGTTTTATTTGCACTTGATTTGTCATATTATAATTAGATATGTTAAGTTATTGAAAAACATGAATAAAGGTTGAAAGGTCCAGATGGAAGTGAACAAGTTTGAACAAGGTAGAAAGCAATGTAACAACAGAAAGTGCTGGAAACACTGAGACTACGCAGCAAACTTTGTAAGTAAGCAGCTCCAAATTTGAGGCATAAGAACAACTGTAATACTCATGAAGTGTATCTTGATCAATTAAGATTTTGCTCAGGTTTATTTAGAAAATGATGGGTAATGAGAATATAAGCTGCTATACATGAAGAAAAATACAAGGTTCAGAAACACAAACTGACACTTTAAATCTGCAGGCTTTATTTTTTCCCCCAAAATAGTACTCTAATGCCTAGCTATGCCAATGCTGTACTCCACCCATAGCCATAGCCTTGGGTGCCAGGACCACTAAAGATTTCTAATATTTTCTCTTTTAATTCCTTCTAAAAATTCATTTGCCTCAACTCGAAGTCTACTAAGTCTTGATTTGCTTGCAGGCAGGGTTCACTTTTGATCCTTAATTTGTAAATTGGAATTTTGGTTCCAATGAATGTTTAACAATTTAAAAATTGATAAGTTAGTTCACATTTATAAATCATTCGAAGATTCATGTTCCAGTCACTGTTTGGTGAACTGAAAAAAAATTCTCATTGATGTTGTATTCTAGCCTCCTTTATTGGTGTAAGACCAAGAGTATTATTTTAATTCACTTTAAAAAATTAATACAACTGGCAATGACATTGGGGCATCTGGGATGAAACATAACTAATAAAATGTATAAAATTGTGATTTAAGCTAGTTGTTTAATTGAAGGGACCAAATGACACTAAATGATCTGTTGTGTTTTTCATGTAATGTTCTGTCAAGAACTGGAGCTTTGCTGACTGTAGTTATTAGGTCTGAGGTGGGTTTGATTAACAAAAGTTGCAGGTCCTTGCTATCAGATCAGATTCAACCAGTTTTTCCAGAAAAACACTAATCAAATTGTAGTCTTCTCGTCTTATTTGCTGTACAATGGTGTGTACAACAGTCCCAGATGCATGTGCTGATGAGCTGGAAGAGAACATAATCATAGACTGCTAAAGTCTTTGTCATCAGTTTGGCCGCACAGTCCATTGAAAGCCATTGGAATTGTTAGAGTCCCTAACCTTAGCCTGAGAAATCTTGGCTCTGTGTTATGATTATTTTGATGTCTGACCCAAATGAAGCAGAACTTCTCAAGCTGAGTTAATCTTCTGTCTGGGTAGATCACTATCAAGAAAGAGCTGAGCAGACTGGTACAGATTTAAACTCTGACTTAAGCAGCAATTAATCTTTTGATGAACCTCTATGATCAACTTAGAGTCAGCTATTCTGCAAAATAGTGACTGTGGTCAATCCAGTTTGAAATTAATTAACTACATTTTTTTAAAATTCGTAAGGGTCACTTTGGGAAAGTTGAGCTCTGTCGTTATGATCCAGAGGCTGATAATACTGGAGAACTTGTTGCTGTCAAATCAATGAAACCAGAAAGCAGTGAAGAACACAAAGCAGATCTCAAACGAGAAGTTGAAATTCTGAAGACTCTCTACCATGAAAATATTGTTAAGTATAAAGGAATATGCACAGAAGAAGGTAATGTTCTATTAACTTTCTTAGATGTTTCTGAATTGTGATTTTTCTGTCAGCTTCAACCTTTTGTTACCTTAAATGCTCATTTGGTAAATGTAGTGTAATGTAATGGTTGTGAATACTACAGACCAGGGAGTTTTGCAAATTTAGTCACAGATTTAGTCGATTATCCAATTAGGGTATTGGTAATTCAAGTGCTTGGCTAAATACTTAAATGTTGTGAAAATAGCCATCTCCATCCTGATTTTGGGCAGTGTATTTCAGATTTCAGCAATCTTCTAGATTAAAAAGATTTCCCCTCAGATCCCATCTATATCTGCTAATCCTTACCATAAACTTAGACACTCTAGTTTTAGATGTACTGTAGTTGGTATGGGAAAAATTTCATATTATCTATGCCCCTCAGTGTTTATGAATGTCTCTATCAGGTGTCTCCTCAGGCTTCTTTGTTCTGAGGAAAACAACCCAGTCCATCCTTATAAATGAAGCACTCCATCCCAGGCAACCTTGTGTTGAATTTCCTCTGCACCCTCTGCATTGTAATATCATCTTTCCTTTTGTGTATGCAGTATTACAGTAATACTGTACCTTGGCGCACTTCCACATAACCTGCCTCCAGCGCATCCTGGGAATTATCTGGCGTGAGCGGGTGCCTCACAGTGAAATACTTGTAAAGACCAACTGCAGAAGTACTGAGGCCACGATCACCCAGCATCAGCTGCAGTGGCTGGGGCACGTGATAAGGATGCCCCCATATCGGCTACCCCGCAGAGTGTTATACGGCCAGCTACATCATGGTCGACGCTCAGCTGGAAGGCCAAAGAAGCGCTATAAGGATCAGATGAAGAATGCTTTAAGGAAGTGCAAGATCAGACCCGAGGACCTGGAGGAGGTTGCTGCTGACCGTACCACTTGGCGACAGCTGTGTAGGGACGGGGTTCGTATTCTGGAGATGGAAAGAACAACCAGAAGACAGCAGAAGAGAGCCAGGAGAAATGGAGCCACGGTTGCCACTACAACCACCACCACTATTACATATACATGTCCCACCTGCAATAGCTGCTTGTGGGTCCAGAATAGGACTGTATTGTCATCAAAGATCTCACCGTTAAAGGAGTGGACGTCGTCATCGGATTTCGATGGACAACAGAAGAAGAATTACACTAATGGCCAAACCAATGTTTTATCATAGCCTCTTATTCTTACGTATAGTTCTTTGACTAATGAAGGTAAATATCCAATATATTCTTCACCAGCTCATCTATCTCTGCTGTTATTTTCTGGTATCCTTGTTTCCATTTATAAATCATATCCCCTATATCCATATCACCAATATATACACTAAACAGCATGGACACTTGTGCTACAAAATTAGTCCGAAGCTTCCGATCACAAAACCTTCCACCATCACTCTCTTCCTTCTATTACAAAACTAATTTTGGATCCAGTTTGTAACTTTGCCCTAGTGCAAATGGGCTCTTAAGTTTTGAACCGCTTTCCTCATGTGCAAACTTGTCAGAGGCTTTAGGGAAATGATGTAGACTAGATCAATCACATTGTCCTCATCAATACATTTTGTTACGTCTTCAAAAATGTTCTAGCAGCTTGGTTAGAAAAATGGCATGCTATCAAACCCATATTGAATATTTTTGTTTAATCTTTGCCTTTCTAAGTATAAATTTTCCCAAAAAACTCTCCATCACTGATGCTGCTTTCTTATGCCGTGGGACAGGGGTTTCCATTCTTTTTTATGCCATGGAGCCTTACCATTAACAGAGGGGTCTGTGAATCCTTGGTTAGGACCCCCTGCTTTAGAGGCAATATGTCAATGCAAGCTGTTAGCATTGGTGTCAAAACATCAGCTATAGTTTCTGGGTGACACTCTGGAAGTGTTTTGGTGAGTGAAGAATTGAGTTTAGTTGCAAAGCTACTCATAGACATATAACTAACTCTTGGTTCTGGTATGAGTGAAATTCCATTGAATATCTCAGTAATAGTCATTACGTTGATAGCTCATTTTAAAATGACACAGAAGGCCATTTGATCTATTAGATACATGCTTCCTGGACTGCAGTCCGATTCTCCCCTCATTTCCCTGCCATGCTGCAAACTAATCTCCCAGGCATATGCCCATCAAATCTTTTGTTCTTTTTGTCTTGTACCAATGGATAAATTACAATTGCCTGTAAGAGGAAACAGGAATATGTGGAAGAAACCCACTAGGTCACTAGAACATGCAAACCCCACACATAGAGGACCCAAGGATTAAAACTCAATGCCCAGAGCTCCGAGGCAGTAGTGTTAGCATGCTGACAAGCACAGCAGTTATCAGTTGCCTGGGCTCTAAGTTCAGAATCAAAATTAGATTTATTATTGTTGACATATGTCGTGAAACCTGTTTTTGTCGCAGCGGTACAGTGCAAGAAATAGCGTAAGCTGCAATAAAAAATAAAAAAAAATAGTGCAAATAGGAATGGTGAGGGTGGACTGGGCTGGTGGACTGTTCAGAAATATGACTGTGGAGGGGAAGAAGCTGTTTCTGAAACATTAAGTGTGTCTTTACACTTCTCTAATGGTAGCACGTCCTGAATGGTGAGGGCCCTTAACAATAGATGCCACCTTCTTGAAGTAATGCCTTTTGAAGATGTCCCTCCTTAATACCCCAACATTTTGCTCCCACACAAGCAGTTCTTCTTCATTAGGCCTGGTTTCACTTACATTGCAAAAGTTAATGTTTCTAATTTAAGAAAAACATCTTTTGAAGGAAAATTAATAATAGGAAGTAGAGGATGGAGGTAGAAGGTTGTTTTATGATCGGATTGCTCTGACCAGTGGTGTACAACAGTGATCAGTGCAAAAGCTTTGTATTATTTACATAGATAGCGTGGATACAAATGCAAGATTAGTAAGCCTGCAGACAACATGAAAATGAATTATGCTGACAGTCGTAAACAGGGCGATGCTGATCAGTTGGTAAAATGAACAGAGCAATGGCAGATGGAAATTAATTCTGATGTGCAAGGTAAGGGTGGGGCATTGACAATGAAAGGTAGGATCCGAGCGCATATTGCAGAATGGTCAGAGCTCAGTGTACTAGTCTGAAGATCCCTGAAGGTGGCAGTACAGGTATACAAGGTGATGCAGGTATGAAAAGCTACGTACAACAGTTCTGAGAAACTGAATTACTATAGATAGATACTAGATGGGCAGTGTGGATGTGGTGGGCTGGAGGACTTGTTTGGAATTGTATGACTAAGAATCTTTAAAGCAAAACTTAATTTTAATACTCTAAATTGACAACAATTAAATTGCACCATTATTTTTAAACACTGCCGAACAGATGTTGTGCCAATTGTCTGTTTGCTCTATTCCAAAAGAAAACAAGATTGGTGGGCCTAATAAAACAGTACAGACTGGTTGTGAAACAATGGTATCAGTAAAAGACAAATTTTAACTTTCAACTGTGGACAAGTTATTGCAATAAAATGGCTGCATTTTATGATTTGCTCACACTAATTTCATATTTTTACATCATTTTACAATGATTGTTTAAATACAACCATTTTTAATGGTTGTGTACTGTTCTTGTATACAAAAATCACAGATTCTGTTATTTTTACACACCGCTGGTGTAGCAGTAATTCAGTTTAAAGGAGACAACAATGGCACCCAGTCACATTTTAACCAGGCCTGAAAACATATATTGCAATCTAGCTGCCATGCAAATCCGCACTGTTAAAACTAGAGTAACCAAACAGTATCCTTTGTCAGACCAAGAGGTCAAGATTGGATCTTGTATCACAAACAACATTAGTAACAGCAAGGATAGACACGTGTACTCTTGTCCATCAAATTATGGCTGATCCCTCTAAGTGACTTCAGTTACATTTTTTTTAAAGATTTAAAATAAAGCCCTGCCTGCTCTAAATTTTCCCCTTCCAGAACAGGAACAAAGTAAATAATTAGCTCAGTTAATACAGGTGCAGACCAAAACAAGATTTAAGGTTTCTGATTGATTGCTTCTTCCAATTCTGATGCTAGGCCATCAACCAGAAGCAAAGATTCTTTCTTCACAAATCCTGCATGACTGCTCACGGCAGCTTGTCCAGTTGTTGCTGACTCTTTGGTGCAGGCAGCTTATATCTGTCCCTTGCCCAACTGGCAGAATGCTATTACAGCTCTGGCCTCATACTTGGATCTCTAAGTGACCAATTATCAACTGCTCAAACTCAATTGGCATTATAAACTGCCACATAACTATTCCCTAATGTAGCCATAATTGTTATTGGATTTCTCTTTCTTACTAGCTGGTAAATTCAAAACCCGACTTGAGGATGTAAATATAAATCTTGTTCATGCAGACCAGGAAGATTTTTCATTTTATGACTTGTTCATGCCAATTTAGTTGGTATTAATTCTGTGAATGTATAATATACAAGGTATTTAACACAGATGTATTGTCACAATCAGTTTGATACTGTTAAAGTTCTCTTGAGCTAAGTATTGGAAGTCAAGGAACTGTATGTATCAATAAAAAGATGCAACTTAAAAAGGTTTTAAAACTTAAAAATAAAAAACTTATTTCTAACACAAGATTTGTTAAATATCCATTTCAGACGGAAATCTCATATTGTGGAGGCAAAAAGTTATGCTTGAATAATATTGATTGTAAAATCCTTTTTTCTTTGATCTACTCTGATAGAATAAGGAAGAAAAAAATTCATCTGGAGGTTGAATCACTGGAGGAGACTTGAGGAGAAACAGATTAAATGGGCTAAACTGGGTCACTTTTGCTTTCTTGCCTGCATCTGCAATTTCAAACTAATTTTTTATTGGTTTTCAGGTGGAAAAGGGATGAAGCTGATCATGGAATATCTTCCTTCTGGAAGCCTTAAAGAATATCTTCCCCGACATAAATCGAAAGTGACCTTAAAAACTCAAATTAAATATGCATTGCAGATATGTAAAGTAAGTAAATATCACGAAGTGGGTGTCAGTAATTATTTTGTCTTTCTAGTTGGTCCAGGTGGTTGACTATTCCTGGCCCAAACAATAATTTCCCGTTAGTATCTCTGGATTATTCCCAGTACCACATGCTTGTCATGGCAGGAATAGGATGATAGTACTAATGAATGAGTGGCTGAGGAACTGGTGCAGGGGACAGGGGTTCAGATTTCTGGATCATTAGGATCTCTTCTGGGGAAGGTCTGACCTGTACACAAGGACGGGTTACACCTGAACCAGAGGAGAACCTTTGTGGTCGAGTTTGTTTGAGCTGTTGGGGAAGGTTTAAACTAACTTGGCAGGAGGATAATAACTCAAGTGATAGGCTGAAGATGGGGCTACTGGTAAACAAGCTCCCAAACAGCAGACAAGACGTAGGATATAAATTTCAATGAGAAATAGAAGTCATGTAATGAGAGTAATGTTGGAGATTTCAATATACAGATAGATTGGGAAAATCAGGTTGGCGCTGGATCCCAGCAGAGGAAATTTGTAGGATGCCTACAAGATGGCCTTTTAGGGCAACTTGTGGTTGAGCCCATCAGTGAAAAAGCAATTCTGGATTGGATGTTGTGTAATGAACTATATTTAATTAGGGAACTTAAGCTAGAGGAACCCTGAGGAGGCAATGATATTAATATGATAGAATTCACCCTGCAGTTTGCGAGGGAGAAGATGAAGTCAGATGTATCAGTATTACAGTGGAGTGAAGGTAATTACAGATCCATGAGAGAGGACGCAAGCAGGATGACAGTATAACAGCAATGGCTGTAGTTTCTAGGTGCAAATTGGAAGGTGTAGCGTTAGGTACATCCCAAAGATGAATAGTATTCTAAAAGGAGAATGAGACAACTGTGGCTGACAAGGGAAGTCATGGACAACATGAAAGCAAAAGCGGGCATGAAATATTGCGAAAGTAGAGGATTGGGAAGCTTTTAAAAACTAACAGAAGGCAAAAAAACAAAGTTAAAACATGAAGGTAAGCTACCCAATAATATCAAAGATAATATATTATTCAATTAGATAAAGAGTAAAAGAGAGGCAAGAGTGGATATTGGACCACTGGAAAGAAGCACTGGAGAGGTAGATTCTGAGAACAAAGAATGGCGGATGAACTTAAGTATTTTGCATAAATCTTTATTGTGGACAAAATAGCAGTATGCCAGAAATTTGAGAGCTTCGGGGGCAGAAGTGAATGTAGTTGCTATTACTAAAGAGAAGGTGCTTGGGAAGTTGAAAGGTGTGAAGGTAAATAAATGATTTGGGACCAGCTGGACTCCACCCCAGCAGTCTGAAAGAGGTAGCTGAAGAGATTGTGGCGGTATTAGTAATGATCTTTCAAAAATCATTAGATTCTGGAATGGCTCTGTTGGAATGAAGAATTGTAAATGTCACTGCTTTCTTCAGGAAGGGAGGGAAGCCGAAGGAAGGAAATTATAGGCCTATTAGCCTGACTTCAGTGGTTGGGAAGATGTTGGAGTCCATTATTATGGATGAGGGTTTTGGGTATTTGGAGGCACTTGATAAAGTGGGCCAAAATTAGCATGGTTTCCTTGAGGGGAAATCTTGCCTGACAAATCTGTTGGAATCTTTGAGGAAATAACAGGCGGGATAGACAAAGGAGAGTCAGTGAATGTTGCTTATTTGGATTTTAAGAAGGCCATTGACAAGGTGCTGTACATGAGGCTGCTTAACAAGATAAGAGCCCGTGCTATTACAGGAAAGATACTAGTACAGGTAGAAGATTGGCTGACTGGCAGGAGGCAAAGAGTTGGAATAAAAAGAGCCTATTCTAGAATTATTTTAGAATTAATAAAAATAGATACCCCTCTTATTTTATTTACTGATAAAGAATGGCATAAGGGTCCCTTCCAAAATCTAAAAAAAACAATTTTCATCCTGCCTATGGATATGAGTCTCCTGCACAAAAATAATATCTGCAAGAAGTGTTTTTGATTTCTTAAAAATCTTTCTGCACTTAATAGCTTGGTTCATACCATTTAGATTCAAAGATATTATATTAATTTTATTAAAATCCATATTTAATTTAAAATTTTTATGAAGTAAGCTAATGCGCAGACAGGGACTGCTTCTTTTTACATTATACATCAATGATTGGATGACAGAACTGATGGCTTTGCAGCCAAGTTTGCAGATGATACAAAGACAGTTGCAGGGGCACGTCATGTTGAGAAACAGAGTCTGCAGGAGTTGGACAGGTTGGGAGAACGGAGAAAAATGGCAGCTGGAATATAGGTGTAGGGCCGTGCACCTTGGTAGAAAGAATAAAGATGTAGACTATTTTCTAAATGGGGAGAAAAATTTAAAATCAGACGTGCAAAGTGTCTTGGGATTCCTTGTGCAGGATTCCCTAAAGGTTAACTTTCAGGTTGAGACAGTGGTACAGAACAAAAATGTAATGTTAGCATTCATTTTGAGAGGACTTGAATATAAGAACAAGGACAGGATGCTGAGGCTTTATAAGTCATTGATCAGACTGTACTTAAGAATATTGTAAGCAGCTTTGGGTCCCTTTTCTACAAAAAGATATACTGACATTGGAGAGGGACCAGAGGAGATTCATGAGAACAATTCTGGAAACAAAAAGAGTTAACGTATGAGGAGCGTTTGATGGCTCTGGGTCTGTACTGACTGGAGTTTATGAAGAATGAAGTAGGACCTCATTGAAACCTAATGAATATTATAAAGGCCTAGATAAAATGCACGTGGAGAGGATGTTTCCTATAATGGGTGAGTCTGGGACCAGAGGGCACAGCATCAGAATAGAGGGACATTAATTTAGAATGGAGATAAGAGGAATTTCCTTAGCTAGAGGGTGGTAAATATGTGGAATTCATTGCCATGTATGGCTGTGGAGGTTTTTAGTTTCTTGATTAGTCAGGGCGTCAAAGATTATGGGAGAAGGTAGGTTGAGAGTGATAATAAATCAGCAGACTTGATGGGCCTAGTAGTCTAATTCTGCTCCTATGTCTTGTGGTCTAATCTTTGAGGGTATTAATGATTACCTTCTCATCACTGCTTGAGAAATTGAGGCACAAGGTAACATTTTTAGAAACTGATTTATTTTGACTGTGGGGGAAAAAGTGCATCAGATGTCATGCATATCTAAATGCAGTCTGTGAATAGTGAGGATGGGACTAGTGTGGATTTGTTGGATGGTAGAGTAAGAAAAAGATGAATCCAAAAGTCTTTTGCTCCCTTTATGGGAACAATTTAAAATACATTAGATTGCTCCCAGTATGTCATTACAGCCTGATGTGTCACTCAAGGTGAAAACATTGAAGACGAGGGGAAACATACAAACTTTATATTTAAAAAAAGTGGGTATATTTGCTCAAAAGTCAACAAAACAGTATTTAAAACTCAGCAAAATGTGATTTCAGGGAATGGAGTACTTGGGATCTCTGCAGTATGTTCATAGAGATTTGGCTGCAAGAAATGTTCTCGTGGAAAATGAAAACAGAGTAAAAATTGGAGACTTTGGACTAACAAAAGCCATCCAGACCAACAAGGAGTATTATAAAGTGCATGATGATTTGGATAGTCCCGTGTTTTGGTAAGATTCTAAAGTCTATAATTTTCACATCAGGATTAGATTTTGTTTCAAAATCTTGATGTTTTGATAGGAAAATATCAGAGACAGAATAAACAATATTAGACCTCATATAAAATATCCTTCTGTACCACAATGCTTGGTAATATAAGAAGATAAAAAAGAGACTGGAGTAAGCCATTTTTCATTCCTTAACCTTGGTTTGCCATTCCATTATTGTGTTTTTGTTAAAACTTCAGCACTACTTCAATGCAGTAATCTATATCCCTTGATAATCTAAAAATCTATCCATCTTGAATATACTTAACCACCAAATCTCCACAGCTTTCCTCAACAGAAAATTCCAAAGTTCTGCATCAAGACTTTTTTCATATTTGTATATTTGTCCAGCATACATAGCTGCCCCTTATTTTGAAACTTTGATACTTGGTTCTAGACAGCTTAGCTAGGGGAAACATTAACTCCATAACTAGCTTTTAAGCTATGGAAGAAATTTTGTTTCAATGAGATCACCTCTTACTCTTGCAAACATAAGAGAACTCACAACAGTTTGTTTAATACAAACTCACCATTTGCCAGGAATCAAACTAAAGAAGTGCATCTTTAGATAGGGGAAAATCAATATTCTGGACGCTGTTATCCGAATTGAATTTACACAGCCTCTTGCAGTGTGCACTTGCCTGACTTGTTTGCTGGATCAGCACGTTAACATTCAGTAATGACCAGAGAATAATACCTAGGTCCTTCTACACACCAACAGTTTTTAATCTCTCACTTTTTCTTTCTCCTTCTTTCACTGAAGCAGAAACTCTTGTTTTCTGTGCTATTTTATCTGCCTATTGACTAAAGCTGTCAAAAATCTGCTGCAACCCCCTGTGCATTATCTTCATAACCCACACTGTCACTTAGCTTGGTTATCAGCAGCAAATTGGATATATTGTACTTGATTCCCTCATTCAAATATCTGGAATAGACTTTGATCAACTAATGCCCCAGTGAGGGCATCATTCCATTTGCCCACTGAAGGACATGCAGGTAACTCCACATTTAAAAAAAAAAAGTAGTACTTTTCTCATGTTCTTAATTGCTTTGGTACTAAGTTATACTGCTGAATGTGAGAGGTGGCCACCTTTACTGCTGGATATTTCATATGTTTATGGCACAAGGCCTTACAGCCCTTCAAGTCCATGGTAACCAATAACCCATGCAACTTACTTTCACACGTATGACCCATACCCTACATCAAGATTAGATTAGATTCAACTTTATTGTCATTGTGCCAAGTACAGATACAAAGCCAATGAAATGCAGTTAGCATCTAACCAGAAATGCAAAGAACAGTGTTATTTACAAAATAACTGCGAATAAAAAGTAAGTGCTACAGCACACAAGTATAAAAGTACTGAGACAGTACAATATGGGCGCAATAGTGCTTAGCGCTGTGGTGTGAGGTTCAGTAGGGTCACAGCCTCAGGGAAGAAGCTCTTCCTGTGCCTGCTGGTGCGGGAGTGGAGGCTTCTGTAGTGCCTACCGGATGGGAGGAGAGTAAAACGTCCATGATTAGGGTGAGATGCATCCTTGATAATGCTTTTCACCCTGCCCAGGCTGCGTTTACGGTAGATGTACTCTTTGGTGGGTAATTGGGTGCCGATAATCTGCTGGGCAGTTTTCACCTCCCGCTGGAGTGCTTTGCAGTCCGATACGGGACAATTGCCATACCACACTGAGATGCAGTTGGTGAGTATGCTTTCAATGGTACAGCGGTAAAAGTCCGTCAGTATCCTGGGACAGAGGTGAATTTTCTTGACGCCCTGCAGGAAATAAAGGCGCTGTTGCGCCTTTTTGATCAGGATGGAGGAGTTCAGGGACCAGGTGAGATCCTTGGAAATGTGGACACCAAGGAATTTGGAGCTTGATACACATTCCACTACAGCTCTGTTGATGTAGATGGGGACGTGAGTGTGGCTCCTAGCATGCCTGAAGTTCACAATGATCTCCTTGGTCTTCTGGGTGATCTAAGTGATGATGTGTTAAATTAGCCTACCTGAATTGGGAGGAAACCAGAGCAACTGGTCATGCCAACAATGTGCAAATCTGCTGTACCAGGCCTAGGCATTTCATGCAAGGCCATTGGTGTATGAGTACTAACAATTAAATCACTGTTGAATCTATCGTTACTGAGACACCATTTATCACTCCTTCTCCTGTCATTTCTTAATTAAAAGCAAGTTTTGTTCAACTTTCCCATGGTTTACCATATGTTTCGTGCAGTCTGCAGTAGTCTGCATACAAGACAATAAAAATTCTTACCATATAACTCAAGGTTGTTGCAGCATGAAGCTTTAATTAAGGAAAACTGTGCAGCCACCATGTGACGAATTGGGCACACATGTGAAATAAATGGGAGTTTACCACAGTTCTCTAATACAAGGGATGCAGCTCCAGTAGGATTCTTCGCATCTTCATCAACTCTGCTGCTAGTCTAAGTCTCTCATTATACATCATTGAAGATATCCTAAAAAAGGAGAAGACTAGAAAGAATTACTGTCTCGTGCCATTTGGGACATCAATAACTTTCATTTAGGAAGTAGAAATTTTTGCAAATGTTCAAATAAATTGTAGCATTTGGAAGAAAAGGGTGCATAGCTATATACTGGGATATTGGGGAATAAAGGAAGACACCAGTGTCCCAACACAATTTCCCTCAAAATACCGAGTACTAAACAGGGTGGGTGGGAAAATATTCTGATCAATGTTACGTGTATCTCTTACTTTGAGCAATAAAGAATGCCAATTTAAAATGATCTCTCCAGTATTCAATTTAAAAGTGAAAGCAAGTTTATAAAGAGTTCTAGTCTCACTTGTAACATTACTAATACATTGCAAATGGATTTGTTTCTGCAGGTATGCACCAGAATGTCTGATACATTGCAAATTCTACATTGCTTCAGATGTGTGGTCTTTCGGTGTCACTTTGTATGAATTAATGACATATTGTGAGTCTGAACACAGTCCAATGAATGTAAGTTCTTGTGTCTTTCCCAGCATTTCTAATTGGACCTGTCATAATTACAGTATCTAAAATTGCACAATTTTTGATCATTTCTCAGATGTTCCTGAAATTGATTGGTCCTACTCAAGGTCAGATGACTGTCACAAGGCTTGTGCGTGTACTTGAAGAAGGCAAGCGTTTGCCCTGTCCAACACATTGCCCCGAGGAGGTATAATACTCAATTATTGTATATATTATCACTCATCTGATCAACAGTACAATTCAACTTATCGTCATGAATTTAATCAAAAATAACTTAAAAACTATTCAGTTTGAATGTTCTTCAGAATTGTCCTTAAAGGATTCACCAAAGCTTAACAAGCAGATACTTGGGAGGGGAAGTATGTAGTCTTTCATTGCAAGAGGAATTAAGTAAAAGACCAGAAGTGCCTTGCTCCAATTATTAGGCCAGCAGCACTGAAACATAACAGCAGCTGTGATCTTTCTTAATGGCATTAGGGGGAGAATGGCCTCCTTTAAAAACATGTCATGTTCAAAACTGAACATGAGTAGCATTGCTACCCTTGGGTTGGGCAGTGAAAAGGGGAAAGATTGGGATAGAGGCATATTTCCAGCAGTAGAAATAGAACATAAGACACTTAAAACCTGAATCTGCTCAACCATTCATCCAGATGTTGTCTGAACTACTTCAGCACTATATTTCTGAATTGTAACCATAACCCTCTTGTACAGAAAACTACTGATCTGTTTTTAATTAACTCAATTACTGGGCCTCCAGAGTGGAGAACTCCAAAGATTCATCACCCTTAGAATAAAGAAATTTATCTTGGTCTTCTGGCTTATTATCACTGACATATGTTATGGAATTTGTTTTGAGACAGCAGTACAATGCAAGACATTAAAATTATTGCAAGTTACATAATAAATAATGTTCTATCAAATCTCTCATTTCCTGTAACAATTTTGTAGATAAGCTCTTTGAAATTATCCTTTGAGTTTTAAATGCCTAGTCCACTCAATTGGGCAAACATGTTATCCTTCGAATCAGCCTTGGGAATTTCCACTGTAATTATATGGCAAATACTGTGGATTCCAGTTAATTGGGACACATCAGTACCAGTATATTTTGGCCCAATTAAGTGGCTGCTCCAGTTAGCCAAAGTTCATGGAAATAGTTAAAAAGGTATAAAAAAGACAAACTACCATTTAACTGAGTAACAAATTGTGTACTTAAATGAAATACAGAATAAATTAGAGCACTATCAATAGTATAAACTGTATTTGTTCCTAATAATTATCGATGGAGACATAACTGCCTATTGTTTGACTGTAAATGAACAAAATCAGTGCAGACACCTACTGCCAATAAAAGGCTGCCTTCAGCCAATGCTTTTGACTATTGCATCCTCCAAATCTTCATGTAACTTTCAAGATTATTGTTGATGCCTTCAAATTCTTCTTGGGTCTCTGACTGGTTAAAGAAGTTAAATTGTTTCACTTACACTCCCGGCTGTTTCTGGCACCTCCAAGCCTGAATACTTGAAACCTCAGGGATGAAAAGAGTTCTGAATTGTCTTGCAGCTTATTTCTTGCCATCTATCAGTGACAAAAATTGCTGCTTTTTGAACACAAGCAAATACAACTGATGCTATTTAAAAACCAATTCACTGTAAGCATGGTGTAGCCTAATGGCTACATAAGTACACGTATCTGAAGTTAGTTAGAAACTGTCTGGCAACAGTCTGCTGTCCGAATAAAGCGGCATAGTGTCCCAAATAAATGAAGGTAATCCTGGCTATTTTCTCACTTGGCTTTTGTTTAAGATTTGTCCCAAATATCCAGAATCCACTTTGTATTCTATCTTTAGGGAAGGAGAGTAAATGTGTTCAAAATGTATCAAGACATCATGTTTTGGCCAATGAGAATTCATCCTTGCATTTTCTAGAATAGCAACGTTACTCCCTTCCCCTAGTAACACTGGCGTTTTCAGTATTTGAAATGCAGTCTGTCCTGTTTAAATATCTGTTAAGATCCCATGTTCAAATCTTATTGCAATTAAAGCTTGTAGGATATTTATTTCTAAATTCATTCTACACCACCTTGTTAGCTTGCAGTGATGTGGAAGTCTCCTCTTCTAAAATGTAATCACTTAAAAAAAAATACCAATTTTCTATTTCGTGCAAGGTGTTCTAAGCTAACATTTTTCTGGATAATGTTTATTTGTCATATGATCATCCACTTAGTTGTTGATACCTCAAAGCCTCTTACTATATTTCTCACAATCCCACTTCTCAGCAAAATTGTCAATATATCAGAATTGAGAACAGGGTACAAAAACTCAATTGCTTGTCCAAGATTGAGTAGAAAGGGCAGCATTCGAGCCAGTTTGGTATTTTGAGCAGTGGCCAGTCAGCATTTGGGATTGCTTGACAAGGACAAATTAAAATAAGGCAGAGAGACAAGTGAAGCAGCCATTGTTGGAGTGGCCAGTCAGAGAAGGCAAATAAGTTGTAGGTTGAATTTTTTTTTGTTCCCCACAGTTTATCATTTTTCTTCCTTTATAATTTCTCAGAACAGTAGAGATGGCAGCCAGGATAGTGGAATGCTCCTCTTAGGGGATGTGGGAAGACAGAGATACCACTAGTGTCCCCAATGATTACACCTACAAGAAGTTTGGTAAGGGTATGGAGGGCTGTGGTGCCAGTGCAGTTTAATGGTTCAGCATGGGCTGAAGAGCCTGTTTCTGTGCTCTACTTTTCTATGACTAAGTAATATCAAAATTCATATTTCCACTTAGTTAAATAGGGACATTAGATGTGATATCAGATAAATACAATGACTGCTCAATCTGTACTACACAAAATGCAAGCCATGATTATGCATAACTGCAGCATTGACTTTAAGAATGGTCAAATTTCTCATGGCTCTGAAAAATTCTTAATTTATTGTTATTGTACTTATTTGCAGATTTATTCTCATATGAAGAAGTGCTGGGAACACAGTCCAAGTAACAGAACCACATTTGAAAACCTTGTGAATGTATTTGAGTCTTTGCTTCAACAAATGTCAGATTAAGAGGACTGACTGTATTTTTTTTAAACTGGGTAATACAACTGTTATGTTTAAACTATCTATGGTAATCCAATGTAAATAATGCACTGCTATACTGTGCTTAAATGAGAACTTTAGAAGGCACAATGCAGCAGTATCCTTAAAAAATTTTAATCAATGTTATTTACTATTTTCCAAAACTTCAATTATTCTTTGAACCATGCAATTGAAATGTCTATATTTCCCTTGCAAAGATGACAGATATTAAACAAACCATGAATTTTGTAAATATTATTCGAGAGGATTGAGGTAATTTTCTGAAAAAGAGGCCATTATCCTTTGTTTGCCAATGCACATCTCATTTATACACAGCAGCACATACAAAGTGCTGGAGGAACTCAAAGTCAGGCATTATCTGTGGAGGGAAATAAACAGACGTTTTGAGCTGATGCCCTTCGTCAGCAAGGGTGAACTGTTCATCCTGAACCAAAACATCAACTGTTTATATCCCTCCATCACTGCTGCCTGATTTGCCAAGTTCCTCCAGCATTTTGTGTGTTGCTGAAGATTTCCAGAATCTCTTGTGACTACGATTTGTACACACACAATTTTAGTAGAGATTGTGGGAAAAGAACTCTGGTGAAGACCATCTTTTGGATTAGAAAATAATGGACCTTAATCACATTTGGTGAATGTTTTGAGGTGCTCTTTGTATTCAGTGTTGGCTCAGAATCAGATTTAATATCACTGGCATCTGTCATGAAATTTGCTTCACAAAAAATATCATTAACACATGGTTATTGTGAGCACTTGCTATGTGCAAATTGCCTTCAGTATAGCAATGGAAAACTTTTGCATTAATGTTTATGTTTTATATTTTGTAATATAACAATCAATAAATATATTTCAACTTCACGCTGGTGCAGACTTAAAAACTTATGACAGAACAATTCATTTCAAACCAAGTAGAAAATGTGAATGACAACTTTGTTCAGGTGATTACTTATTCACCTTTAGCCATATATCATTTGTGTTCAAGAGTATCATAGCTTCTTCAAATGATGTGCTTATTTTCTTTTCAAAAAGGCAATTTAACAACAAGTGTCTTGTGCATTAAACTACTTTTAATTCAATAAGTAATTTGACATTCAACTTCAATATTATGATTGGAGTACAAAACACAATTGTGTAAATTTCTTTGTTTAAATAAAATCCAAAAACTGTTAAGTGCTAAAATATATATAAAGTTGATCCAAACATTTTGGGATATAACACATTGAAATTTAAGAACAAAATGATATTCCCTATTGTTTCTATCATCTCTTGCAAGTAGTTCTGTGCATACATCAGGTATCAAAGCACACAGCAGAAGTGGTCGCGAGATGTCTTTTCTATGGGAAAGGAATGCACTGAACAAACTGAGAATCTATCAATGTCACTCAATTTCTTAAATACCTTAATTCCTGAACTTCACTGCATTTTAACACTATTGCTATAGCCACAAGTTTCATTGTGGTTTAACAGCTTTATGTTCTCTTTAATCCCTCCCAAGAATTACACTTTGCACTGGAGAGGAATTTACAAACAAGGCTAGATGAAAGGAAGGTGTAGTTTAAATAGCAGCTGGTTTAAAAGCATTGCAGTCTTGCATTGAAACTAAGTTTATAAAACCTAAAGGAAATCCACAATCAATATGCAAGATTACTTCAATTACTAAAAGACAAACAGAAAAGGACTTGTTTGCTGATAGTTAATAAAATAGAGTGTCTCTTCCTTGATTTGTTATTGCAGCAAATTAATCAAAACTTGAGTTCATAATCACATATGGTGGTCTAATTCAACTTAATTGCTGTTTGTGGTAAGTCTGTCCATCGTTTCAAGAGCCAGGTAGAGCCAATAACCAAATTTACTTCACTAACAATAATTGTATTCAACTGATAATGTCATGAACTTATTAAGTGTCCAGATTAGGCACATGGTTATTCTGCAAGCTATTGTGATCAATACCATCGAAAATACGTTGCATTTGTGTAAATGCAGCAGCAGAAGTGAAAATCCTGGATCACAAGACTCAAGGTATCCAGGAACACAAACTGGAGAATACAAGTCTCATAGAAAACAAGTTTCAATGCAGCAGGTAAGCTGGACTACTGCATTTCAGTGTTTGTCTAGAGGGGCACAGTTTTTTTTAGATCAAAGGGCAACTTCTAGAATAAGTTTTAATTAAAAGTTAAATTCCAAAAGCTACAGTAAGCTACCTTTCTATTCCACAGATTGCATTAGAAGACCCATCTTGAAAGGACTAGATTATTACAAATTCACTGATAACTTTAGTGTGGAAATATAATCTTTATCTCTGTTTAGAATTTGACTTCAACAATATGGCTGATCCTTATAACCAAGGGAAGTTGTCAAGTTACAATTAAACTCAAATAAAAACAGACTGTCAACCACAGAAAATTTGTAAAATATAAAAGGTATAGTACTCCAAATAACCTCGTGAAGTCCCCCCATTAGAACGAGAGAGCTGTTCTGCAAACCAGCCATTAAGGCTTGTATTTTTTTTTACCCAATGTCAAGACCCCTCAATCAAGACCATCCAGTTCCACCAATGCCAAAAAGGTGGTGACAGATGTCAAGGTCAAGTAATGTTGCCTCTGGGGTTTTGTACATTGGCTTTGGATTCATGTTTCATGGCATCACGCCAAACATGGGTAAGTAAAGTTTGATTACTCCCTCTGATAAAGCAGTATTAGTGAAGATAATAACATAGAATATAGCCTGAGGAATGAAAAATTTGATAGCATGCAAGGCCTGGCCAAATCCCAAAATAGCAGCTTACATGGATTTGGAAGCATATAGGGAAAGCCAATAGGGAGGGGAAAAATACCTATTCAACATGAAAAAGGATCTTGTGCTTTCCCGGCTTATATAACGAATAACTCTTCTTGGGGAAAATGTATGGATGATGCCTGGGCATTACTAATCTGGTGGTATTTATAGCCCTCATAGTCCTTCCCTCCTGATTGGATGAGGACTAACCAATCAGATTTCCACTCTCCCACCTCTTTTACAATTGAATGCCAGTTCTTAACTAGAGACCTTCATTGCTAAAATTCTTTTCCTCTAGTTTTATTTCAATGGCTTCCTTTACCAGGCAACCCCAAAAGCCATTGGCACGGCACAGTTGTTTTGTGCGGAAGTCAATCCTATTGCTATTGTGAATGCAATGTTCTGCTACCGCCAATTTCTCTGGGGAATCCAAACGGATACACCTCCTGTGCTCCTTGTTTCCACCATGCGTCATGTCTGGCCGATATACAAAACTACAATGCCACAGCAATGGCTTTTGGGACTGCCTAGTGAAGGAAGCCATTGAAATAAAACTAGCGAAAAGGAATTCTAACAAAGACGAGGGTTTCGCTCTAAGAAAGAACTGGAATTCTATTGTAAACAAGGTGAAAGAGTGGAAATCTGATGGGATGAGGACTAACCATTCAGGAGGGATGGACTACAAGGGTATAAATACCACTGGACTATCTCAGGCATTATCTCTGACGAGATAGCAGAGTTTGTCATCGAAATGTCGATTATAATCGATACCTGTACCCGACTGGAAGCCTGAGAAGAGTTTATTCACCTATTCAACATCATCCACACTAAACTACTACACATTGTGTATGACAATGTTACTCAGATTGACCACCACCCTGTCGCTATGGAGATAAAAATCCCAGCTTCATGCCAAGGACACGCATCTTGTTCTTTGAAAGAAACAATATGGACATCAACAAGGCACTAAAAGCTTTCATTCACTCTGCTAATTGCCTTCAAACTAGGGAATTAACCCTTATTAAGCACAGAAATAGAAGTGCAGTCAATCACTTAAGGCTATATAGAAACGTAGAACCATAGAAAACATACAGCACAATACAGACCCTTCAGCCCTCAAAGCCGTGTCGAACATGTTCCTACCTTAGAACTACCTAGGCTTTACCCATAGCCCTCTATTTTTCTAAGCTCCATGTAGGCAGGAGTCTCTTAAAAGACCCTATCGTTTCTGCCTCCACCACCGCCACCAGCAGCCCATTCCACACACTCACCACTCTCTCCGTAAAAAAAACTTACCCCTGACAACTCCTCTGTACCTACCTCCAAGCACCTTAAAACTGTGCCCTCTCATGCTAGCCATTTCAGCCCTGGGAAAAAGCCTCTGACTATCCACATGATCAATGCCTCTCATTATCTTGTACACCTCTATCAAGTCACCTCTCATCCTCCATCACTCCAAGGAGAAAAGGCTGAGTTCACTCAACAACACACATAAAAGTTGCTGGTGAATGCAGCAGGCCAGGCAGCATCTCTAGGAAGAGGTACAGTCGACGTTTTGGGCCGAGACCCTTCGTCAGGACTAACTGAAAGAAGAGCTAGTAAGAGATTTGAAAGCTCAACCTATTCTCATAAGACATGCTCCCCAATCCAAGCAACCAACTTGTAAATCTCCTCTGCACCCTTTCTATGGTTTCCACATCCTTCCTGTAGTGAGGCAACCAGAATTGAGCACAGTACTCCAAGTGGGGTCTGACCAGGGTCCTATATAGCTGCAACATTACCTCTTGGCTCTTAAACTCAATTCCACGATTGATGAAGGCCAATGCACCGAATGCCTTCTCAACCACAGAGTCAACCTGTGTAGCAGCTTTGAGTGGCCTATGGATTCGGACCCCAAGATCCCTCTGGTCATCCACACTGCCAAGAGTCTTACCATTAATGCTAAATTCTACCATTATTTTTGACCTACCAAAATGAACCACCTCACACTTATCTGGGTTGAACTCCATTTGCAACTTCTCAGCCCAGTTTTGCATCCTATCAATGTCCCATTGTAACCTCTGACAGCCCTCCACACTATCCACAACACGCCCAACCTCTGTGTCATCAGCAAATTTACTAACCCATCCCTCCACTCCTCATCCAGGTCATTTATAAAAATCACAAAAAGTAGGGGTCCCAGAACAGATCCCTGAGGCACACCACTGGTCACCAGCCTCCATGTAGAATATGACCAGTCTACAACCACTCTGTGCCTTCTGTGGGCAAGCCAGTTCTGGATCCACAAAGCAATGTCCCCTTGGATCTCATGCCTCCTTACTTTCTCAATAAGCCTTGCATGGGGTACCTTATCAAATGCCTTGCTAAAATCCATATACACTACATCTATGGTTCTACCTTCATCAACGTGTTTAGTCACATCCCCAAAAATTTTAATCATGCTCGTAAGGCACGACCCGCCTTTGACAAAGCCATGCTGACTATTCCTAATCATATTATGTCTCTCCAAATGTTCATAAATCCTGCCTCTCAGGATCTGCTCTATCAACTTACCAACCACTGAAGTAAGACTCACTGGACTATCCCTACTCCCTTTCTTGAATAAGGGAACATCTGCAACCCTTCAATCCTCCGGAACCTTTCCCGTCCTCATTGATGATGCAAAGATCATTGCCAGAGGCTCAGCAATCTCCTCCCTCGCTTCCCACAGTAGCCTGGAGTACATCCCATCCAGTCCCGGTGACTTATCCAACTTGATGCTTTCCAAAAGCTCCAGAACATCTCTTTCTTAATATCTATATGGACGTACTGGAAGTAGCATGATTTTAATAAAGTTTTGCCAGCCTACAGAAAAGGATCAGAGCAGTTGTGATTGGCAGTGGATGTTTAGTCAGCTAACAGGAAGAGGAAGTTTAGTGAACATCCTCATCCCTGATTATGGTGGAGCACTTAGCAAGTGATGGGTGAATGACCATTTCAGGATTCAGCTAATGTGCCAACATCAGAAAAGCAAGTTTTCAGTTAATTTGATTCCCACCGCATGATTACAAGGAATAACCATTGGTGACTGTGGATAGCCAAGGCCTGTAGCATTCTAGATGTTGTGCTGAAGACTAGTACTCCAGAATCAATAGTATCTTTTGTCAAACTGATCCAATTAAGCTTCAAATCACTAGACACTCAACAAAGTAAAAAACTTCCCAGATACACCCTGTCCATAAAAGAGGACAAATCCAGTTCAGTGAATTACCATCTCTTTGATATTCCTTCAATCAACAAGAAAATATTTTTAAAAAAACCTTGGACATGGCAACCAATGTTAACCGGCAGTGGAACAAAACATGTAGTAAATTCTAGAGAAATGGCATCAAAGTCAGCAGGCAAAAATGCCCATGTTTGTGAATACTGCACATAGATTCTGCACATTAAGTTTTCTCAATAGTACACAGCCATGGAAGAAGGCAGGTTTTCCAGCCCTGTCACAGGTAATGTCACTTTAAAGGTAAGTGCACTATTTTTTTGAAGTGTTGCTCCATCTAATGTGGAAATTTAAGGCAGTTAAAGCACCAGATGCATTGTATACTCTAAGGAATAAGAAGATTTTGAGAGACGTTCCAAAATAAAAAGCACTCTCACTCAACAAGATGGTCTGATCCTGACATTTGAATTTCTTGTTTAAAGGTATATTGACAAGCTGTATAATCTTTAAATTTTTATACAGCAAAAATATTTCAAAAGGAATTAAAAGTTAGTCAAAAGTTGTGTAGAAGTTTTCAAACAATTATCAAAAACTGGAAATGCCAAACGCTTAAACTCCAGCCTTTCGTAGCTTCATTCCATGTCAAATGCTTGTTGTAAAGACATTTTTCTCCATAATTCATCATTGCACTGTTTCCATGTTATTCTTCAGTCCAAAAGCAAAACCATAGATACAACTAAATTATTATATGTTGTGCCAAGAGCTGGATGTTCAATTCAAAAAGCCCCCAGAGTTGCAGAAAGCAACAAGAAGCCACATAAAGTACAAATTTAAGAAAAAGATGAGCAAAAGCATTCAACAGGAACTCAATTGTTGTAAGGAGTTTGAGTCTAATTAATGTAAAATTTTCTTAATAGTATGTTATTTCACACATTTTATGAATAATTAAGTTAACTAATGCAGGTGTATACTGTTTACACATATACACAAGCAAAATAACAAACATCATTTAACCCTTTGAAAATAAATTCATAAGACTATAAGACATAGGAGCAGAATTAGACCATCTGGTCCATCAAGTCTGCTCTGCCATTCAATTGTGGCTGATTCTTTTTTTCTCTTCCTCAACCCCAGTTCCCGGCCTTCTCCCCGTAACCTTTGATGCCACGTCCAATCAAGAACCTATCAATCTCTGCCTTAAATACACCCAACAACCTGGTTTCCACAGCTGCATGTGGCAACAAATTCCACAAATTCACCACCCTTTGGCTAAAGAAATTTCTCTGCATCTCTGTTTTGAAAGGGTTCCCCTCTATTCTGAGGCTGTGCCTTCTTGTCCAAGTCTCTCCCACCATGGGAAACATCCTCTCCCATATCTACTCTGTCTATGCCTTTCAACATTCAAAAAGTTTCAATGAGATTCCTCCTCATCCTTCTGAGTTCCAGCGAGTACAGACCCAGAGCCATCAAACATTCCTTGTATGATAACCCTTTCATTCTTGAAATCATCCTTGTGAACCTCTTCTGGACCCTCTCCAATGCCAGCACATCTTTTCTAAGATGAGGGGTCCAAAACTGTTCACAATACTCAAGGTGAGGCCTCACCAGTGCCTTATAAAGCCTCAGCATCATATCCTTGCTCTTGTATTCTAGACCTCTTGAAATGAATGTTAACATAGCATTTACCTTCCTCACCACCAACTCGACCTGCAAATTCACCTTCCGGGTGCTCTGTTCAAGGTCTTCCAAGTACCTTTGCATCTCAGATTTTTGGATTTTCTCCCCAGTTAGAAAATAGTCTGCACATTTTTTTCTCTTACCAAAGTGCATGACCATGCATTTTTCAACATCGTATTTCATTTGCCACTTTCTTGCCCATTCTCTTAATCTGTCTAAGTCCTTCTGCATCCTACCTGTTTCCTCAACACTACCCGTCCCTCTACCAATCTTCAGATCATCTGCAAACTTAGCATAAAAAGTAGTCCCAACACCAAACACCACTAGTCACTGGTAGCCAACCAGGAAAGGATCCTTTTATTCCCACTCACTGTCTCCGACCAAACAACCAATGCTCTAACCATGTTGGCAACTTTCCTGTAATACCATGGGCTCTTTACTTGATAAGCAGCCTCATGTGCGGCACCTTGTCAAAGGCCTTCTGAAAGTCCACAACATCCGCTGCATCCCCTATATCCATCCTACTTGTAATCTCCTCAAAGAATTCCCACAGGTTCATCGGGGGGATTTTCCCTGTAGGAAACCATGCTGACTGTGTACTATCTTGTCTTGTGTCACCAAGTACTCCATCACCTCATCCTTGGCAATTGACTAACATCTTCCCAAACATGGAATTCACTAAAACTGAACATTTTGCATAAGCTTAAATTGGAGATTGCAGTTTATACTCAATTTGCACTAAAGACACATTCAAAATGTTGGGCCGACGAGGAACACAATACAAGCCAGTCAACCTAATGCCATTAAGTTCTGTGATGAAAAATCTCAGAATATATCCAGAGTTGGCATCCCTAGCCTTAAAATGGACATCAGCCAAATTCCAGGCCCTGAAGAGAAACATGGATATCAAGACAGCATTTCAATAGTTGTGGCATCAAGGAAGCCAAGTAAAATTCAAAACAGAGGAGAACCTCTTCAAAGGGTGTCCTATGAGGACACCAAATAATGGTAGGTTCAAACACATTCAGCTGTTGTAATTAAATGTCTCCCCACTGTAAAATCAGCAGTCAGGGCTTTAACTGATTACTTCTCTAGAGGTCTAGTCCATTTACAATCATTCAGTAGTTTGTTTCTGCTTTTAGGAAGTCATGGGTGATATACTAGTAAAGGCTTGTAGGAGGCAAGTCATATTAATTTCTTAAAACACCTGTACCTAACTTAGCTTTGCCAATCTTTCAATCCTCATCCATACATCGTTTTGACATGAAAAATTTACAAATACATGCTGACAATATCCACTTTTCTCTGTTAATGCACTAGCAAGGTTTATATTATGACTTTATTACCTTTTTCATTCCACTCTTTCATTCATTTATAATAACTGAAGTCTTCAAAGTCCTAATGCAACATTAATGTAAAGGTCTGCACTATTTCCTGCACTTTAAGCAACAAAGAATTAATATTCAGTCTTAGTAAAATTTTAGTTGCCTCAGCTAAAAGATTATTAAAGAGAAGCAGCTTTAATAGTCTTTTTTGCCCCTCCCAGAAGATTACCAAGATGAAAATTAAAATAAATGCCTTGATTTGCCTAGCTTGCAATACCTCTAAGATGATCTCTCAGTGATATTAATTTCAAGATTCATCTGCATAATACACGATTCAAAATGCTAACACCATCTGTAGATTATAAGGTTATGATTTTTGTGATATTTTACTATCTCCAACCAAGCAGAATTGGATACGGTAATCCTAACAAGCAGTCTGGCCCAAATATTGTAAAGATTTGTGAAGGTTAACATAAACATCCTTATCATAACACATAAGACTGTAGGATATAAGCTATTTGGCCCATCAAGACTGCTCCGCCATTTCGTCATGGTTGATCCAATTTTCCTCACAGCCCCATCCTACTGCCTTCTCCCCATATCGCTTCATGCACTGACCAATCAAAAATCTATCAACTTCTGCCTTAAATATACATAAAGGCTTGGCCTCCACAGCTGCCTATGGTAAAGAATTGCACAGATTCACCACTCTCTGCCTAAAGAAATTTCTCCTCCTCTTCGTTCTAAAAAGGCGCCGTTCTATTCTGAGGCTATGTTCCATCATAGGAAACATCCTCTCCACATCCACTCTATTAAGGACTTTCACCATTTGATAGGTCACCCCTCATTCTTCTGAATTCTAGTGAATACAAGACCCAGAGCTATTAAACACACTTCATATGACAAGCCATTCAATCCTGGAATCACTTTTGTGAACCTCCTTTGAATCCTCTCCAGTCTCAGCACGTCCTTTCTAAGGGGCCAAAAACTGCACACAATACGCCATGAGAGGCCTAACCAGTGTTTTATAAAGTCTCAACATTACAACATTGCTTTTATATTTTAGTCCTCTTAAAATGAATGCTAACATTGCATTTGCCTTCCTCACCACAGACTCAACCTGCAAATTAACCTTTAGAGTATCCTGCACAAGGACTCCCAAGTCTCTTTGTGCCTCAGATTTTTTTGTATTTTCTCTCCATTTAGAAAATAGTCAACCCATTCATTTATTCCACCAAAGTGCCTGACCAGACACTTCCCAACACTATTCCATCTACCACTTCTTTGCCCATTCTCCTAATCCAAGTCCTTCGGGAGCTTCTCTACTTCCTCAAAGCAACCTGCTCCTCCAACTGTCCTCATATTGTCTGCAAACTTTGCAACAAAGTCATCAATTCCATCATCCAAATCATTGACACATAACATAAAAAAAAATCACTCCCAACACAGAACCCTGTGCCCTGTAGAACACTACTAGTGACTGGCAGCCAACCAGAAGAGGCTCCCTTTATTCCCACTCTTTGCTTCCTGGCAATCAGCCACTGCTTTATCCATGCTAGAATCTTTCTGTAATACCATGGGCTTGTTGCTTGTTAAGCAGCCTCATGTGTGGCATCTTGTCAAAGACCTTCTGAAAATCGAAGTACGCAACATCAACCGACTCTCCTTTATTTATCGCGCTTGTTATTTCTTCAAAGAATTCCAACAGATTTGTCAGGCAAGATTTTCCCTTGAGGAATCCATGCTGACTACAGCCTTGTTTATCATGTGTCTCCAAGTATCCCGAGACCTCATCCTTAATAACTGACTCCAACATCTTCCCAACCACTGAGGTCAGATTAACTGGTCTATACTTTCCTTTCTTCTGTCTCTTTCCCTTCTTGAAGAGTGGAGTGATATTTGCAATTTTCCAGTCTTCCAGAACCATTCCCGAATCTAATGACTCTGGAAAAATTAACACTAATGCCTCCACAATCTCTTCAGCCACCTCCTTCAGAATCCTGGGGTGTACACCATCTGGTCCAGGCAACCTATCTTCAGACCATTTAGTTTCCCAAGAACTTTCTCTCTAGTAACAGTAACTTCACATACTTCATGACCCCTGACACCTGGAACTTCCACTATACTGCTGTCCTCATCCATAGTGAAGTGATGTGAACTACTCATTCAGTTCATCCACCATTTCCTTGTGCCCCATTACTACCTCCACAGCATCATTTTCCAGCAGTCCAATATCCACTCTCACCTCTTACACTTTATGTATCTGAAGAAACTTTTGGTATCCTCTTTAATATTACTGGCTTGCTTACTTTTGTATTCTATCTTTAACTTCTTAATGATTTTTTTTTAAAAGTTGTCTTCTGTTGGTTTTTAAAAACTTCCCAGTCCTCTAACTTCCCACTATTTTTTGCTCTGTTACATGCTCCCTCTTTGGCATTTTGGGTGGCTTTGAATTCTGTTAACCACTGTTGTGTCATCTTGCCGTTAGAAATCTCCTTCCTATTTGGGATGTATATATCCCGTGCCTTCCGGATTGCTTCCAGAAATTCCAGCCATTGCTGCTCTGCCATCATTCCTGCCAGTGTTCTTTTCTAATCAATTCTGGCCAACTGCTTTCACATGTCTCTGTAACTCCCTTTATTCCACTGTAATATTGGGACATCTGACTTTATCATGTTATTGTTTAGGTGATTCTGTGTATTGGTTCTATATGCTTAGGTTGTAAATGCACCTGAATTTCCACCAACTTGACCTGACAAAATCAAAGCCTTCTGCTGGTTCCCATAAATACAACCGTTAATACAATGGCATTCTAACATTTGCGCACTATGCCTGACATCATACCGTCAAGTCTAGATACATCCATGTCTACATCATCACTTGCCTCCATCCTTCCAAGACCCTAGAAGAGCCTAAACTGTACTGAAATATGCCTTTTGATTTTGTTTTCCTTTTTCATTCTGTATTTTCACTCTTTTTCTCTGTTACCTTTATGTGGGGGAAGGGGGTTTCATGTTTGATGTTTTTTCTTTGGATGAGTTGGTTCCATGGTTCTTCTTTGTTTTGTTACTGACTTTGAGGAAGGCAAATTTCAGAGTTGTATACTGCATACATACTTTGATAATAAATGTACTTTGTACATTCAGTTCATCTTATACCAATAGCAAAGTAACATTGAAGAAAATGGCACCATGGTAGAACATCAGCCATAAAGTTAATGAATGGCCGAGCTGGCACACAGGACACTGGCAATTCTTACTCTTATTTCTTAGGTTCTCGTCTTAGCCCTCCAAGCTTGACATATAACATGAGCCTTCCATCACAATTCATTGTATCCAAAATCTGATCTTTAAGCTCATCCTTCAGGTAAACGTAGACTTTGATAAATCTAAAAACTTCATTTTTATCTGTATTTCAATATCAGTCCCAGCAACCAATTTTCCAATGTCAGTGTTTCACCAAATTCCTCCATTCCTACATTCTTTTCTTCTGATGCACCCACCCTGACAAATCCTCCTTATAATACCTTCCATCTTGCGATTTAATTTTCCATCAGCAAAATCCACTACTTTTCAATTGCATCTGCACTTGTATCCTCTCTCTCTGCCTGCTTGATTTTGATGGGTTGCCTGTACTGATGTCCTGAAAATTAGTCATTGCCTCCAAGACCAGCTTATAATCAACAACTAAGAGATGGCAAGTGGCTTTCAGGAGAAAGCAAAAAAAAAGAGAAGCTAATTGGAACATTTCTTATCCTTCCCATTTATAGCCATTTCTTTTGGTGCTAAGGCCTGGGAAAGCTGCACAAAGCCAACTTACAACTGGAAAAATTAGACTGAAAACATTTAGAAACCTACACGAGTATTAATTTGGTAGTTGAACAGAAATCCAGTATCAGAAGGTGTAATGGTACAAGCTATTTATTTGCATATATGGAGATATGGACAAATTAGAGAGTAATTTACAACATACCATATGGTAAATATCAAAATATCAAATACCATATGGCAAGTATCAACCCGAATGGCACATTATTTACCATCTGCAAGATAAATAGAGATTTCTTCAAAAGATTTACATTTTATGACACTGATTATTCTCACAATTATAGCTGGTCGTCTGTCATATCCAACAATGACAAGAGGCTTGTGTGGGGGAGTTTTAAAGGAGAAAAGCCATTGCACTTGGACAATTCCGTTCTTTTGAACTTGACCATTATAAAGGTATTTAAACAGCAAATAGATTGTAAATTATTTAGATGGTACAGAGTAACCTTCTGGATTACTTCAGAAGCTATCACTTCTGGATTATCATTGCCTATTTGATTAATTTGTGGATGATATATTCACCATTGAATGAAGAGGATTGCAGGATGGACTTGTAGGACTCCAAAACACAAGACAGAACTAGATAACATTAACTTCTGCTTCAATCATGACTAAGAACTTCTGATAGTTAAATTCAACTCCAAAAAGGGTGGATAATGGGCAGGTTGAACTTGTTATCTGAATCTCCTTCCTTCCTTTAGAGCACTGCTGCATCACTTACACCTTGTTAACCTTGTTGACACTGCACTTTCTGTTCCAAATAGCTGCTTCTGCACAATCACCTTCATCAAGGGTAACCACATCAGTATCAACAAACATAGCATGGATTGTCAGTTTCCTGCTTCCAGCTTAGAGTATTACAAATAAAGTCACCATATTCAAGATCTACGAGGGATGATTGATAAGTTTGTGGCCTAAGGTAGAAGGAGTCAATTTTAGAAAATCTAGCACATTTATTTTTCAACAAAGTCCCCTCCTACACTTACACACTTAGTCCAGTGGTTGTGGAGCATACGGATCTTGGACCTCCAGAAAGTGTCCACAGCAGGGGGGTGTTTGATAAGTTTCTGGCCTAAGGTAGGAGATGAGTTATACAGCTCTCGTTACATGCACATGCAGTTCAACTCTTTGAGTGATTATGCAGAAAGTTTGAAGTTAATAACTCAACTGGGGTGATTGATAAGTTCATGGCCTAAGATAGAAGGAGATGAGTTACTAACTTCAAACTTTCTGCATAATCACTCAAAGAATTGAACTGCATTTGCATGTAACAAGAGCTGTATAACTCATCTCCTTCTACCTTTGGCCACGAACTTATAAATCACCCATGCTGTGGACACTTTCTGGAGGTCCATGATCCGTATGCTCCACGACCGCTGGACTAGGTGTGTAAATGTAGGAGGGGACTGTTGAAAAATAAATGTGTTAGGTTTTCTAAAATTGACTTCTTCTACCTTAGGCCATGAACTTATCAATCACCCCTCGTATATTAGTAGCCAATCATTAAATTTCAAATGGTTTAAAAACAGAGGAACAACCATCCGCACTGAATCAAGCACTGCACATGTGCAAAGGTTTTAAACAATTCTTGAATTAAATTATTAACTAGAGTCAAAGTTGATTCCATATAATCCAAGTTGACTCATAAAATAGAGTAAATCAGTTTTCTCCAGGGTGTCCTTCACCAATGCCCTTATGCGGGTCAAGTGTTATTCTAGCTTCACTGAATAGCTTAAGTGTTAAAGCATTATCACAAAATAATGTCATACAGAAACCACTAATTTATCTACATTATTATTCAGATCAACTTAAGTGGCCATTATTATTTTGTACATCTGTAGACAACTTATAGAATAAGTAAATATTGAACCCACTGCTATTTGCTCCAAAACTTTCCTTATCTCATTCCACCCTTACACAGCTTAATATTTGTAAAGGGAATGCCTCCTGGGATCATTTGATATCAGGACTTCATCCACGAAACTCATTAATAAATTAATCGGCATACTTGAATTTTCCAACTCTCCCACCTATCTATTCTGACACAACAGCAGTGAGCAAAACAAAAAGGCATTCTGACCTGTATTAAACAGACAATTTTATTTCCAGAACAAGTTGTATTTGACATAGTCACTTCAGGTTTTCCCCCAGATGCCCTTTTGGTAAAAACTGAGCTAGATCATGATGGTTTCAGGTAATACAAACAATATTACAGTTTCACAATATTAAGATAATGCCTTGGGACAGCTGAGAAGAATGCTTTTTTAAATCTTAAATTCACCTAATAAAACAAAAGAGGACAAAGAAAAATGGGGGGGGGGTGGGAAATCAAGATTTTTACTTTGCTTTGCTCTTCAAAAACAGGCAAAAGATGTTTAAGGTTCAACTGCAGTGAAATTACTCCCATATTTTTCCTAGGCAAACACTGCAAACCCAAACATAGTCCCCAAACAATTCCATTCCACTAACCAGTATGCAACACACTAATAAATTGAAAATTCTCAAAATAATTATCCCATCAAGAAAACATGGATCCAGGAGAAACATTCAAAGCAACAGGAAAAAAAAACCATCTCATTGAGGGAATGAGGGAATAAAAAAATATTGCTGAAAATGCATAAGTATTAAAATCTTACACAAAAATGAACATTTTTGCTTTGATTGGTGTGAGACAGTGTGTACTGCACAGTGTAAATCTAAAGACAAAACTATATCAAATAAACAAGTCCGTGCAGTCAGAGAGCAAGTGGGTCATTCATGGTTAAAACTTATTTCCATGTACATTTTAAATGTATGATATAAATTTGTGACCTAATTATATTTTAAAATAGTGTATTTCAATAACTAAATAAAAGTGTACATGATGTGAAATGATTAGAGGGGTAAAGTAAATTGAAGTGGGAAAGGAATTTACATTTATCTTTTCATAGTCCATTTCCCTCCCCCAAACACCATCATACAGTGAAACATTCAAATATTACTATGAACTGCTCCAAATTCAATTAAATATGCTAAAGTTGGTTCGACTCTGCAAAATCTTTGAATTTGAAACCAGATTGTACAGCTAGATTCAAACAATTATGCCTGAACAGCTTGCATCAAGCGTGAACGTAAATGCATGCTAATCTCTCAACCTGCTTCAGGAGTGCAGTGCAGAGGAGGTCAAAAGTTTGTTTTTTTAAAAATTCAATTTCAACAAATAAAATTTAAAGAACTTTCATTAAAACTTAATTTAAAATCTATTTTTTCTAAACAAAAATGAACCGACATTGGACAGTTGCACATTTCAAACAATGTCCCAGTATTAAGTAAAAGAAAGAACAGCTAAGTAATTGCATATCAAAATATTCTCTTTTTCTTGTAATAGGAATCAGCATAATGACCACCCAGGCCTTGCGAGTGTTGGCCAACGTAGCTGCCATCAGGGCTCACTTCTGGGGAAGGTAGGAGGTAGGTAGATGCACGTTTCTGGCCAGTCACTGGAGACTTAAAGAGAAACAAGAGCTCAATCTCAAATTCAGGCAAAAATATGCGTCAATAGTGATAGCCACACTAGTTTTTCCATGGAAAATCAGAATATCAGATAAAGATACTCCAGCAAATGAATCATACGTAACAATAAACTATCAGCTTTGACCTTTGATCACTGTTATGACCAATGATGGTGTCAGCTGTGGAGAAAGATTAAAGGAGGAAAGAGTGTTTAAAGGTGAAGAGCAAACAAATTGTTTCCATTTCTAATCATTATATAATAACCTCCAATGAAATGGACATATCAAGACTCATTGAAGTAGTCTGAAATCACATCACCTTATCAAGGGTCAAACTATATTTCAAAACTCAAAGCACCAGAGTTCTGTAGATATCCATTGTTCCTCAGGACTCCCTCAAATTATAAGGGCAACTCATCTATAAAGACCTTCATTGGAAAACTGACCCATTCTAAAGTAGAGGCTTCATTGCAGTTTTTCAATCAAAACAATGGCTCCAAGATTTCTGCAGTTTCTATTGAATTCTGCCAGACTTCCATACTCTTAAATTGGGAATTCTACTGTTGAAGCTGCATCAGTTCAATCTGGTGGAAGTATAGGGAGCTGCTTAAAATGAGAGCAAATCAGCTATTGGAGGAAAAGGTAATACCCGAAGTTGAATATTTTAAGTGTTTTAAATAACTACACAATGATGTGGAGGAGGTGGGGGTGGGGGGAGGGAGTTGCATATAGTATACAACTTTTCTTTTAACTTTTACAAACACCAAAATGTGTAACCTTTTTAATTTCTATCTAGTCCAGAGCCCAGACAATAGCTGAACTCAGGACTAAAGACGTGCACACAGATTTCATTGCCCAGTACTTTTTATATATGAACATGCAATGTTTAAGCTGAACCACTTTTACTTCATCGTAAAGAGAACAAATTCGTATACAATAATAAAAATGTCTGGTCAAGATAATGTCAAGGTGCAAGGTCCATTGAGGTTATGGCTTAGACGTGCTTGTTTTTTAAAAATTCATAGGGATATTCATTTTAAAATATATATCATGGAAAAGGCCCTTCCAGCCCTTTGAACAGCACTGCCCAGCAACTCCCATCAATCCTGATTGAACTCAACCTAATTATGAGACAATTTACAATGATCAATTAACCTACCTGGTACATTTTCAGGACATTGTGGGGTGTTAGGGGGTCAAATTAGGATTTAGGGACAGGGATGAGGGGGTGTTAGAGATTAGGGGCAGTAAATGGTAGTAGGAGTCCACGTCAGAGGTTGAAGATAAACAATCTCCAGGGGTCAGGCAGCAGGCGCTGAGGATGAAGACCAGCGATCCCTATGGTCAAGGACTGTAGTTGGGAGGCCCCGAGGATGATGCCCAGGTCAGCAAGTCCTGGAGTCAGAGGTCTGTGCAAGACTAGAAATCCAAAGTCTTGTGATCAGCAAATCTTGGGGTTGATACTGGAGGCCAACGTCAGCAAATTTTGAGATCAAAGCCTGAAGGTTGAAGCTTCTGTCAGCATATCTGGAGGTCGTAAGTCTGATGTCTGCAAGTCTGGGCCATGGACTGAAGGCTGGAGACCCAATTTTCTGCTAGTCTGAGCGCCCAAGGCCAAGGACTGCAGGTTGGAGACAGCATCAGTGTCTGAAATTTGTGGATGGTTAGGAAAGGGGTTTGATGCTGATGCAACATACATCAAAGTTGCTGGTGAACACAGCAGGCCAGGCAGCATCTCTAGGAAGAGGTACAGTCATTCCAAACCTATTCTGGTATCTGTCCCCCACTTTTCCTTCGCTACATCGACAACTGCATTGGCGCTGCTTCCTGCACACATGCTGAGCTCGTTGACTTCATTAACTTTGCCTCCAACTTTCACCCTGCCCTCAAGTTTACCTGGTCCATTTCCGACACCTCCCTCCCCTTTCTAGATCTTTCTGTCTCTATCTCTGGAGACAGCTTATCTACTGATGTCTACTATAAGCCTACTGACTCTCACAGCTATCTGGACTATTCCTCTTCTCACCTTGTCTCTTGCAAAAATGCCGTCCCCTTCTCACAATTCCTCCGTCTCCGCCGCATCTGCTCTCAGGATGAGGCTTTTCATTCCAAGACGAGGGAGATGTCCTCCTTTTTTAAAGAAAGGGGCTTCCCTTCCTCCACTATCAACTCTGCTCTGAAATGCATCTCGCCCATTTCACACACATCTGCTCTCACTCCATCCTCCCGTCACCCCACTAGGAATAGCGTTCCCCTGGTCCTCATCTACCACCCCACCAGCCTCCGGGTCCAACATATTATTCTCCATAACTTCCGCCACCTCCAACGGGATCCCACCAGGAAGCACATCTTTCCCTCCCCCCCCTCCGTTTTCCGCAGGGGTCACTCCCTACGCGATTCCCTTGTCCATTCACCCCCCCCCCGCCATCCCTCCCCACTGATCTCCCTCCTGGCACTTATCCTAGTAAGCGGAACAAGTGCTACACATGCCCTTACACTTCCTCCCTTACCACCATTCAGGGCCCCAGACAGTCCTTTCAGGTGAGGCAACACTTCACCTGTGAGTCGGCTGGGGTGATGTACTGCGTCCAGTGCTCCCGATGTGGCCTTCTATATATTGGCGAGACCCGACGCAGACTGGGAGATCGTTTTGCTGAACACCTACACTCTGTCTGCCAGAGAAAGCAGTATCTCCCAGTGGCCACCCATTTTAATTCCACATCCCATTCCCATTCTGATATGTCTATACATGGCCTCCCCTACTGTAAAAATGAAGCCACACTCAGCTTGGAGAAACAACACCTTATATTCCGTCTGGGTAGCCTCCAACCTGATGGCATGAACATTGACTTCTCTAACTTCTGCTAATGCCCCACCCCCCGGTACCCCATCCATTATTTATTTATATACACACATTCTTTCTCTCTCTCCTTTTTCTCCCTCTGTCCCTCTGACTATACCCCTTGCCCATCCTATGGGTTCCCCTTCCCCCTTTTCCTTCTCCCTGGGCCTCCTGTCCCGTGATCCTCTCATATCCCTTTTGCCAATCACCTGTCCAGCTCTTGGCTCCATCCCTCCCCCTCCTGTCTTCTCCTATCATTTTGGATCTCCCCCTCTCAAATCTCTTACTAGCTCTTCTTTCAGTTAGTCCTGATGAAGGGTCTCGGCCTGATACGTCGACTGTATCTGTTCCTAGAGATGCTGCCTGGCCTGCTGCGTTCACCAGCAACTTTGATGTGTGTTGCTTGAATTTCCAGCATCTGCAGAATTCCTCGTGTGTTGTTTTGCTGATGTTTTGTTTTGTTGCTGTTATGTCATTCTGCTGACATAAGTGTGGCAACACTTACAGGCTGCCCTCAACACATCCCTTGGTTATGTTAGCTATTAATGCAAATGACACATTGCACTTCAGTTCTTCCCAATGCAAACAACTGAGCCTCTGCTAGTTTCTTACAAATTGCCAGCTATTTTGCTCATTGTCACACTCACATTTTCAACTATTAACATTTTTCCCTACCCAGCAATTCCCTCACAATCAATTAAACTCTATTCTTTACGTCCTGCTTGGAATGCGGTACGAATTCTGGACAGGGAGTTGAATAATTGAATTGAATTGACTTTATTACTTACATCCTTCATATATACGAGGAGTAAAAATCTTTACGTTACATCTCCATTCAAATGTGCAATTATAGCAATTAATAATAAATATTACTTACAACAGGATAGTCAGTATAAAATAGAAATACAGTTGCATCAGCATGAATTAAGCAGTCTGATGGCCTAGTGGAAGAAGCTGTCCTGGAGCCTGTTGGTCCTGGCTTTTATGCTGTGGTACCGTTTCCCGGATGGTAGCAGCTGAAACAGTTTGTGGTTGGGGCGACTCGAGTCTCCAATGATCCTTTGGGCCCTTTTTACACACCTGTCTTTGTAAATGTCCTGAATAGTGGGAAGTTCACATCTACAGATGCACTGGGCTGTCTGCACCACTCTCTGCAGAGTCCTGCGATTGAGGGAAGTACAGTTCCCATATCAGGCGGTGATGCAGCCAGTCAGGATGCTCTCAGTTGTGCCCCTATAGAAAGTTCTTAGAATTTGGGGGCCATACCAAACTTCTTCAACCGTCTGAGGTAAAAGAGGTACTGTTGTTCCTTTTTCACCACACAGCCAGTATGTACAGACTATGTGAGATCCTCAGTGATGTTTATGCCAAGGAACTTAAAGTTGTTCACACTGTCAACCCCAGATCCATTGATATCTATAGGGGCTAGCCTGTCTCCATTCCTCCTGTAGTCCACAATCAGCTCCTTTGTTTTTGCGACGTTGAGGGAGAAGTTGCTTTCTTGACACCACTGTCAGGGTGATGACTTCCTCGCTGTGGGCTGCCTCATTATTATCTGAGATTAGGCCAATCAGTGTAGTGTCGTCAGAAAACTTAATTAGCAGATTGGAGCTGTGGGTGGCAACACAGTCACTGGTATACAGACAGTAAAGGAAGGGGCTTAAAGGAGGGGCACCTGTGTTGAGGGTCAGTGGGGTAGAGGTGAGGGAGCCCACTCTTACCACCTGCCGGCGACCAATACTGTACTGTTGATTACATATTTGCTCTTTTAGAAGCTTTAATTTTAGGAGTCAGTGTGATGACAAAGCAGCAAATGCTTCTGCCTCATAGCTCTGGGGATCTGTGTTTGATCCTGTCCTCAGATGCTATTTGTGTGGAGTTTGCTCTTTCTCTCCAACTCTTCATGACTGTGTGGTTTCTGCCAAATGCTTGTTTCCTGTGACCTACCAAACACTTCCATGTCACTAATTTGCTGTGAGTAGTATAGTTAAGTAGGAAGAAAAACCAAATTTTCTGGATCATCCATGACTGATCGAAAAACAAGACAAAGATGACCTTCTTAAATTCTGAGACAGATAAGCAAAGCACCTATCTGAGATCTTCACCACCATATGTATTATGTACATGCAATCTATGTGTAACGTTACATTTTTCTGTCTACTTGTACCTATTTATTATCTAGATACCATGTGTAAATAAGAATAGGCTTTGATTCTCTTGGTTTGATAGCTTGCCCAAGACAAAATCACAGAAAAATACTATAAATCATCTTTAACACTGTAAAATATTCCTGAATATTTTTCTAAATAATGACCAATAAATATAGTTAAGTACCTATACAGCATAATTCAATATACAAAAACCTTTAGAAGAAAATGGCAAAGGGAAAACAAAGAAATATTTTTGACATCAAAATAGCTAATTAGATTCTATCTATAATATCACTTCTCTTCAAAGGGAAAAGTCATATTTGTATTTATGAAACAATTTTTTAACAGAAAAACTTATTGTAAATGTTGAAATATAGTTAGGTTACTATTATGCAGAAAACCAGGCAGCTAAATTGTACATTGCAAGTTCACACCACATCATTGTGATAAAGACCACATCATCCGTTTTATTGATGTTGACCGAGTGATGACTTTGACAATTCTTTCATACATTATTTTGACAAAATAAAATACAAATACAACAAAGAAAGAGGGGCAGATGTTTCATTTGAATGATCAAGTTATTGCTGGCATTGTGTTACTTAAGCACTATTACTACACAAATCCATTGCAACCTGAACAGAAAGCATAACTTTATTCTCCCTACATGGTACTTAAACGAGCAATAAAAAATCTATATTTAAATTCTTAGACCAGTCAACTGAAATGGATTTGACTGTTACCTTGATATTATTCATTATGTTTCCCAAAGGTGCTGGACCCAGGATTCCATCCCCTCGGGTAAGTGATTGTTGTGCTGAAGATGGAGGATCCTGCTAAGGAGAGAAAAAAATCAGATGTTTCTATATAAAAGCCAGGAGACAAGGTTTAAAAAGAAGGGGTCATCCAACCCTGTTTCTTATTCTATCTTCCACCTCCATCCTTTCTAGTCCTGAGGAAATGTCTCAGCCCAAAACATCAACTGTTTATTCCTCTCCATAGGTGCTACCTGAGTTCCTTTAGCAATTTGTTTTCCCCATATCACTACTTTTGCATCCAATTTTTATTGTAATAAAAGAACACTGTTAGCTTTCTTAATCACTTAATCTACCTGCAGTAGTTTATTTTTGCAAAACATGCACTAATCCCAAAACCTTTCTGCAATCTCTTACTTAAAAATAACTTTCTATATTTCCCATTCCCCCCCCGCACCTCCATCATATAACAATTACAGCACGGAAACAGGCCATCTCAGCCCTTCTAGTCCATGCTGAACTCTTACTCTCACCTAGTCCCACCGATCTGCACTCAGCCCATAACCCTCCATTCCTTTCCTGTCCATATATCTATCCAATTTAACTTCAAACGACAACATCAAACCTGCCTCAACCACTTCTGCTGGAAGCTCGTTCCACACAGCTACCACTCTCTGAGTAAAGAAGTTCCCCCTCATGTTACCCCTAAACTTTTGCCCTTTAACTCTCAACTCATGTCCTCTTGTTTGAATCTCTCCCACTCTCATTGGAAAAAGCCTATCCACGTCAACTCTATCTATCCCCCTCATAATTTTAAATACCTCTATCAAGTCCCCCCTCAACCTTCTACGTTCCAAAGAATAAAGACCCAACTTGTTCAACCTTTCTCTGTAACTTAGGTGATGAAACCCAGGTAACATTCTAGTAAATCTTCTCTGTACTCTCTCTATTTTGTTGACATCTTTCCCATAATTCGGTGACCAAAACTGTACACAATACTCCAAATTTGGCCTCACCAATGCCTTGTACAATTTCAATATTACATCCCAACTCCTATACTCAATGCTCTGACTCACAAAGGCCAGCATACCAAAAGCTTTCTCCACCACCCCATCCACATGAGATTCCACCTTCAGGGATCCATGCACCATTATTCCCAGATCCCTCTGTTCTACTGCATTCTTCAATGCCCTACCATTTACCATGTATATCCTATTTTGATTACTCCTACCAAAATGCAGCACCTCACATTTATCAGCATTAAACATGTCCATACCTTAGAAATTACTAGGCATACCTATAGCCCTCTATTTTACTAAGCTCCATGTACCTATCTAAAAGTATCTTAAAAGACTCTATCGTATCCACCTCCACCACTGTTGCCGGCAGTGCATTCCATGCACCCACCACTCTATGAGTAAAAAGACTTACCCCTGACATCTCCTCTGTACCTACTCCCCAGCACCTTAAACCTGTGTCCTCTTGTGGCAACCATTTCAGTCCTGGGGAAAAAGCCTCTGACTATCCACACGATCAATGCCTCTCATCATCTTATACACCTCTATCAGGTCACCTCTCATCTTTCACAATATTTCATTTGGTGGATCACCATCCACTCACTTAACCCATCTTTCTCTTTGTGACATCTTCATAATTTTGCTGTCCTTTGTCTTATCAGTAAATTTATCAACTGTATCACTGCAGCTTAAGTTCCTTCAAATCATTTATGAAAATAGAATAAGTTGAAGCCCCAGTATTGATCTCTATGGTCTATCGTTCAATAAATTTTTCCATCGCAAAAAAGACAAAAATCCAAACCCAGTCTTTTTCTATTAGTGATCCAATTTTCCATTCGTGCCTATATGTTACATCACAAATCACTTGCTTTTATCTTCCAACAAAGTTTGATGCAACACGTTACCAAAAGCCTAAAAATACATGAAGCACAAAGGAGCTCCAATAAATTAGTCATACACAATTTCCTTTCAAAAAAAGGCTTGCTGCATTTACCCAAGTAATGGCCTGCTACAGTACCTTTGAACAATCACTTTAAACATCTCCCCCTCACCCAGGGAATTTTGGCAAGTTTAAAATAATATCAACTATTACTTTAGAGATCTTTGGATGAATCTATCATAATCCAGGGAATTATTAGTTAAATCTTTGAAGAAATCAGCAAGTACCATTTCCCTAGATAATGTAATTTTTGCTTTCTACTTTTTCCGCAATTTACTATAGGTCCACAATCCCTTATCCGAAATCCTTGGGGCCGGTTGCATTTCAGAATTTTTTGGATTTCAGACCCCGCCCCCCCCATACCAAAAAACACACGTCCTCAAGTCCCTTATTTAACCTGTATCAGTGCGGTGAACTTTAGGACCAGGCGGTGCACCAAACCTATGCACATCCTCCTGTATACTTTAAATCATCTCTAGATTGCTTATAATACCTAATACAATGTAAAAGTAAATGCTATGTAAAGAATTGTTATACTGTATTGTTTAGAGAATAATGACAAGAAGAAATGTTATTTCCAACAAAAACATTCAATAAAACATAAAAATATACAGCTTCAAACGAACCGAATCAAACACATGGTAAATGACCTATTAGAATAAATGTAGAACATCATTGTCACTGTCACTATAAAACTTCAGTAACTTGTCTTTCTGTTTATTTAAATTATATACAGTGGTAGTTCTGACACTATTTTCTTCAGTAAGACGCCGCACAGACACACCACCATCAAGCTTCTGCAATAACTCCACTTTCTGCGTTATTGATAATGATAGATGCTTCCTTCTCTTTTTCTCATTGTTACCCATAGGGGTATCTGCAGCTCTTTTTGACATTTTCACAGTGAAATTAAACACAAAGTCAACAGTGAACACAAAATGTCAGCTAACAGCAAATGCACATGTAACCAGTACGAGCGCTGTCTGGTGACCTCTGCTAGTGCTGCCACGTCACACCTGAGTGACGTCAGCTGTTGGTGAAAAAAACTTCGGTTTTCAGAGCTTTTTGGATTTCAGAATTTTGGATAAAGGAATGTGCACCTGTACTAGATTTGGGATGTTACTTATAAATAATTGTGAAAAGGATCCAAGTACTCATTTTATTGATTTTTTGTCTCCTTGATTTGTATCATTCCCCTGATGCATTTTCTAAAATTAACTTTTAAAAGTTATATAGAAACACTTTTTTGACATTACTTGATAGCTTTGTCTTGTACAAACAAGAGAAAATCTGCAGATGCTGGAAATCAAGCAACACACACAAAATGCTGGAGGAACTCAGCAAGCCAGGCAGCATCTATGAAAAAAAGTACAGTCAACATTTTGGGGCGAGACCTTTTGTCAGGACTGTAGAAAAAAGCTGGGGAGTAGATTTAAAAGGTGGGGGGAGAGAGAAACACAAGGTGATAGGTGAAACCTGAAACGGGAGGGGTGAAGTAAAGAGCTGGGAAGTTGATTGGTGAAAAAGATACAAGGCTGGAGAAGTGGGGGGTGGGGTAAGTCTGATAGAAGAGGACAGAGGCCATGCAGCCATGAAATAAAGAAAAGTGGGTGAGGAGCACAAGAGGGAGGCAATGGGCAGACAGGAGATAAGAGGATGGATGAGGAAAAAGAGAAATCCTACAATAGTAACATACTGTATGTCTACTATATGACAGTATACATCGTTTACAAAGCACACCTCCCCCCCCAAAAAAACGTGTAAAGGCTATCAAATTGACTATTTGGCAAAAGTTATAAACAAATGAAATTTCCTAACTATTTCCAGACAAAAAAAACTCTTTATTTTATGAAAGACCAGATAAAATTCAGAAACTCAGGTTCAATCTCCTCTTTCCAGTGGAAATGAGTAAAGCAGAAAGACATGACTGACATCGATAAGCTACCAAGTGAACATGTTTTTATACATAGACCAGTTCTTTGCAGTTTTGCAAGATCCAATGTGACCATAAAGGCCAATACAAGACCTGCAGACTCTGGCACAGCTACTGTGAGAAGTGGTGTGGACCTTGCACTATTTACACTGAGGCTCTGTGTATTCCCTATGAATGCTACATCTCCACTTTGAGTGGTCAAAGAGCAGAAATGACATGCAGATGAAGTCATATTCATCGTCAACCACTGTGAGAAGCCAATTAAAGTAGGCTCTGGAAATGAATTAACTGGTAGATAGCAGAAAGGTTCCTCTGTTACCATCACAATTAAACTTCAAACTCTTGAATGTGGCCAAAATGTTACAGCTCTGGAGTTACTAGGCACATCCTCCTCTTCCCAGATGTAGGTGAAGTGGTGAACTCCAAATCAACCGACTCTGCCAAACTATAGAACATCAGCTCAAGGTCTCTTATTTTACCGTTTGGCATAAGGACTCTGTCTTGGTGAGGTGATGCTGAGGATTAACCAAACAGTTTGCTGCAGGACCAAATCAAGAATGCTCATGTCAACATCACAGTTTGAGTCTTTCAAACTGTTGCTCACAGCAGGAAGTGACTATCTCTGCCTATAATAGTTCATCATTAGGGTTAGTAAAATGATTTTCAATAGATGAATTGAAAGTACTTTCAGATAAGAACACGTTCATAATTTGCAAACAGAATTAGCCACAAAGCAAGGAGATGCAGGGATTTAATTTAAAATAACATCTGTATAATGCTCAAATCAAATCCTCTGAGTAATTTCCAATAATGCAAAACCCCAACTTGTGCATTTAACATCCCAGCTCTTCTCTGTATCATATCAGTTTATTTATTTACTGACTCACAAACAAAAAGTCATTTTTGCATGGCACTTCCTGGTTTGTACTCTGCAATCAGAATTCATTTTGTGGATTGCTGTTTTACTGTTACTGTGCATGTTAGGAGGCCACATTAATGAACATAGAGATATAACCTATATATATTATCTATATTGGTTCACATAATGTGAATCTTACTGGGATTTGTTTCCCCTATTTTCATTCTCATTTGCCCATGAAGTGCAATAGCTATAAGCAAACATTTTGTAATGCTGCAGCTCAAGTTGCAAAGACACTTGTGCACTGCCATAAAAAAATTTTGACCTAGTAACGATGAAGATAGTGAAATATTTTCAAATGAAAATGGTGAATATTTTAATGAGGGGCTTGTGCGCATTGCTGTTCCCATGTGCTTTCCCACACTTATCCTACCAGGTGTTCAAAATTGTATGTTTGTGTGGTGCTGGCAAAGCAGTTCTGACGTGAGCAAGCATCTAGCTTTCCTTCTCATAATAGTGTGGGTTTTTTAGTTGTCTCAAGAGTATAGGGAAAGGCTGAATTAACCAATTTGTTGCAATCTTTTGTGTATGCATTTTCAAAATCATTACTAATCTTCATTTACTCCCTCTTCAGATTTTGTGCTTCTCGTCTGCCAATCCTGATTAGCATTGCCCAAATGTGATCAAAAGGAATTCAATTTCCAAATAAATATACGTATACAGCTATGTGGAATTACTTTTTTTCCCCCAATCAGGAAACGAACTTTAAATGGGAAAGTCTGTACACTTACAACATCAAAAGATATCTGAACCAATCTTAAATTCTGGTTCATTCCTTTATCTTACCATATAAATTTTGCTTGTATGTACACTTCTAGGAAAGTTGGTCTGTCTTTCAGTGTAATATGAAGGCATCACTTGTACAGCCATGCCATAATCCACATCGGCATTTGTAGATATATGCTGAAAGGAAAAGTAATTGTCAATTCTTGAAATTAGCCTCTTTTTTTAAAAAAAGGAAGGAAAAGGCATCACTTACATTGTGAAAGAGCTTAAGCAAAACTTTCTACCTTCTCTCACTGTACTACAGCAAATTGCTATGAAAAAATCTTACAACAGTTTTCATGAGTTGGATAATTACTTACTACACTCAATTACCACTTTATTAGTTACACCTGCTCATTAATGCAAATATCTAATCAGCCATGATTAAGAGGCTTGGTTGTTGTTCAGACGAAACATCCAGAAAGGGGAAGAAATGTGATCTAAGTAACTTTGACCATGGAATAACTGTTGCTGCCATACAGGGTGGTTTGAGTATCTCAGAAACTGCTGATCTCTTGGGATTTTCACCAACAACAGTCTCTAAATATACAGAGAATTGTGTGGGTGACAATGCCTTGTTCATGACAGAGGTCTGAGGAGAAAGGGCAGACTGGTTCAAGCTGACAGGAAGGTGACAGTAACACATATAGTAATGCATTACAACAGTGGTTGCAAAGTGCAACAAGTCGAACCTTGAAGTAGATGAGCTACAGCAACAGAAGACTACACCAGATTCTACTCCTGTATCGAATAAAGTGGCCACTGAGTATATATTAAGTCTGTCCAACAATCTCAATTTCTTAGTACACTTAACACTGAATCTCAATCGCAACAGGCTTTCTGAATAAAGTTTACACTCTGTAAAAGACAGTTGCATTTCTACAATCTGCCCACTGCTGAAAAAAATTCACTTTATTTCACATACACAGCAAACAGCAGTGACTAAAACAGAAATATGCCAGACGTGCAAAGACATATGTCAAGGGAATGGGCTACTCAATTCCCCTACCCATTTACTAAATAGCTGATTTGAGTGCAACCTCTTTTTTTTAATCATTGCCTTCTGCTGGTAACCATTCACTCATCTATTTATCAGGAATCCAACTCTGTCTTAACATTCAAATACACTACTTCTGCCAACATTCAGAAAGTGATTTTATCTACTCAGGACCTTCAGAGATAAAGATACCCCAGAAAAAAATTACATATTTTCCCCATTTATTTGCTCTACCGGGATGAAACTTTTTAGATTTTAATGATGATTGTGAATTTCAGAGTTCTGCAATCCCTCACCATTTAGATTTTATGCTGCCAGACCTTTCTTGCCAATTATTTTCCACATTCTACTTCATTAGCCAGATATCTGCCCACTCATTTAACTCATCTACATACCTTAGCTTTCTCCTCCTCATTGACACTGAAGGTAGGGCTGTCCATCAAGTTACTCCTATGACCAATTGTTTAATTTCCACAATTACATACAAATTGTGCGTTAGGGTTGAAATTTTGACCTGTTTATTCATTAAGACCACTTAACTCTGTCTATCAAAATCAGCTTTCACTGGCTAGCATGCACTGTGTCTTGTAGATTACCAATTTAGGACATTGTTTTACATGTATAAGTGCAGCTCCTGAATAATGGCTACAGCAAAGGCCAAAGCTCTGGAGAATTTTGCTCCAGAATTGAGCCGCACCTTTAGATGCATTTTTCAGTACAAATAGAGTACTGGCATCTATTCAATTTGTTTGGCCTTTTTTTTTTGTTTTAGTATACAGAACAAATGCAATTTGGCCAGATATAGTTTTACAGCCTACTCTCAAATCTTGAAAATAATAAAAGGTGCCTTGATTATTAAAGAGTATGAATTAGCAATTGTCTGCTATAGTGGCACATCTCTAGCCTTCATGACTGATTTTCGGACCAAAACTGTAAAACAAAAACAAACTCCTGAGGGGAGTGGTGATAATTACTGTGCCTGAAATAAAAGCAGCGATAAGGAGCTCAAGTAAATTTGGTCACAGGAAGATTCAAAATATTTGCATTAGCTGCAGTTGAACCTAGCAGAAAGGAGAATAGCCATATCCTCTAGCAACCAATCAGCTTAGCTCTAGAATATTCCCTCTAAGCAAAAGGACATTATAGCTGGAGGATTCAATGGTGAAATTCTAGAACAAGTTACCACTAGAAAGGAAGATGCCTTAGATGGCTTAAAGGCAGATACACCTTTGGAGGCTGATGCAATGTATTCCAGGCTTCAACAGGAGATGAACGAGGACAGTGCGACAGTTCTGACGGTTTTAATTCTTCACTGGTCACAAGCGAGTTGTCAGAGAAGTCAGGGACAGCAAATGTGGAACTTTTATTCAAGAAAGTAGCTGGAAGAAATAATTAGAGATATGTGCAGTTCTGACTGCCGCACCTTAGGAGATTGTGGAGTAATATTTATCAGGATGGTGCCAGGAATGAGTGTTTCAATTATGGATGAAAGAAGCCATGCTTATTTCTTTTGGAATGGAAAAAAGTACGGGTACAGTTATCTGACTAAGGGATACAAATTTGAATATGAAATTACAAAAGAGAAAATATGACTGAAATACGAGCATGATTAGATACTGGATCATGCCAAGTGTCTTCCCATGGCAAAGGTACATAAAATCAGAGGAAACAGGTTTAAGGGATTGGAGACTGTAAGGGGAACTGAAGTAGTACTTTTTTCTATCCACAGTGCCATTGATTCTATAAAGCGTTACACAAGTGATGCTGATGGAAACAGGTATTTCCACAAAATTTTAGCAATAAATTTACACCAATTGGCAAGGTGTAGAACATCACAGATCAAGTGCTAGAAAGTGGGTCTATCAACAGGTGAGGTCCCAGAGGACTTAAGAGTAGCCAATGCTGTTCCTTTGTTCAAGAAGGGAAATAGGGATAAGCAGGCATTTGATGAGGTCCTTCATGGATCAGACATAATTAGGTGAAAAGATGGTCAAGTGTTATATCGCAAGTAACTCACCCTATAATTCCACAAATACTTGCACTACCTATGAAGCACAGAAATGTGACAGAATACTCTCCATTTAACAAGCTGAGTACATTTCAACACTCAAATAGCTCAGCTCCATTCTGCAAAAATCAGCCCAATTATTTGGATTGCCATCAACATACTGGCATTTACAGTTGGTCAGAAACTCAGTTGGGCAAGCTACATAAACACTATAGCTTTGAGGACAGATCAAAATCCAGAATACTTTGGTAAGTAACCTGCCTCCCAAACTTTTCCATCATTTACATGCACATCAAGAGGGTGAGGCAACATTCTCCAACTTATTGGATGAATGCAGCTCAAATAACACTCGTTACTCAACACAATCTGAAACAAACCAGCCCCTCTTGTTGGACCTTATTAATTCTAAGTAGTACATATTGGCAGTAAAGCTGTCTGCAATTACCTACCTACATTACTCTGACAGGACCTCCCAAAGCCACAATTATAATAAAGGAGGACAAAACCAGTATGCACTTGGAAACAAAACCAATACTTGTACATTCTCCTCCACATCAACCCAACTATGAAATATACATCTAGATTCACAATATAAATATATACTTCCTTCATTGCAAGTCCATAACCTGTGAACATCAAATAAAGTGAACAGTGCAAGATCAGAAGCGATCAACCAACATTCAGCCACTCATATCTATTCAGAATGTTCAGCTACAGGCATCCTGAATGCTCATTGTAGACACCATGCTCCAGGCCAAGGTGTTTTCAATACGGCACATGGACCAGAAAACTGCATAAGGACAGCGGCTGTTGCGTGTGCTTCACAATAAACTCATCGCAGTATTTGTATATAGCGGTCTTGTCTTCCTCTTGTTCTCCCAACCTGGAACATCGAATGGCTAAATGCCAACTGTTCTACTTACTGAGAGAGTTCTCCACCATGATCATGCTGTTTACAGACCACCTAAGGCAGATGTCAAGCAAGCACTTAATGTATTGAGTGCCATGATTAACAAACAAGAAACTGCCTACCCTGATGCCTTTCTCAGCTTTCAGGGACTCCAGTAAGGCCAGCCTGAAGAAATCTCTGTCCAACTATCATCAGTGCAACACCTACAGCACCAGAGGACCCAACACAAATGACCACTGGTACACTGACATCAAGAATGCCTACCAAATTTCAACCATCATCCTCATTTTGGGAATTCTGACCATCTGGCCGTCCTTCTATCCACATATAGGTAGAGACTCAAGAGCAATGCACCAGAAACAAGTACAACAAAGAGGTGGTGTTCATGACTGACAATCCTGAAAAGTAGCAAAGATCCTGGTATGACTTCAAGAAAACCATCTGAGATGCAAAGTGGTAAATCCAGACTAAACTTGAACCACAGAGGGGTGTGAAACAGCTATGGCAGGGCTTGAATACTATCACCTCCTACAAAGGAAAAACAGGCACAATACAGTAGCTATGAAAAGTATTCAACCCCCTTGGAAGCTTTCATATTATACTGTTTTACAACATTGAATCACAGGGGATCTAATTTGGCTTTTGTTTTACCTTTGTTGTTCTTAAGCCATTCCTGTGTAGTTTTGGTTTTATGCTTGGGGTCATTGTCTTGCTGGGTAAACAAATCTCCCAAGTCACAGTTCTCTTGAAAACTGCATCAGGTTTTCCTCCAGGATTTTCCTGTATTTTGCTGCATTCATTTTACCCTCTACCTTCACAAGCCTACCACGGCCTGCTGCAGTGAAGCATCCCCACAGCATGCCACAGTCACCACCACCATGCTTCACGGCAGAGATGGTTGTTTTTGATGATGTGCGATGTTTGGCTCATGCCAAACAGTTCAGTTTTGCTTTCATCAGACCATTGAACCTTCTTCCAGCTGACTTCAGAGAGACTTTTGCCATGTCTTCTGGCAAACTCAAGCTGAAATTTCATGTGAGCTTCCCCCACCCCCCAACAGTGGCTTTCTCTTTGCCACTCTCACATAAAACTGCAACTGGTGAAGCACCAGGGCAACAGCTGTTGTATGCACAGTCTCTCCTGTCTCAGCCACTGGAGCTTGTAACTCCTCTAGAGTTGTTATAGGTCTCTTGGTGAACTCCCCCACTCATCCCCTTCTTGCATAGTCACTCAATTTTTGAGCATGTCTGTTCTAGACAGATTTACAGCTGTGCCATATTCTTTCTATTTCTTGATAATTACCTTAAATGTAATCCAAGGGATAACAGGGACTTGGAAATTTTCTTGTATCCATCTCCTGACCTGTGCTTTTCAATAACCTTTTCATAGAGTTGCTTGGAGTGCTCTTTTGTCTTCATGGTGTAGTTTTGGTCAGGATATTGACTCACCAACAGTTGGACCTTCCAGATACAGGTGTATTTTACTACAGTTAATTGAAACACCTTGACTGCACACAGGTCTCCAAAAACAGACCTTAACTTAACTAATTATGTGACTTCTAAAACCAATTAGCTGCACCAGTGATGATCTGGTGTGTCATATTAAAGGGGGTGAATACTGATACAATCAAGTATTTTGTGTTTTATATTTGTAATTAATTTAGATCACTTTATAGAGATCTGTTTTCACTTTGACATAAGTTTTTTTGTTGATTAGTGTCAAAAAAAGCCAAATTAAATCCACTGTGATTCAATGTTGTAAAACAATAAAACATGAAAATTTCCAAGGGGGTTGAATTCTTTTTATAGTCACTGTACAGGAGTGTACTTATAAAGGGGCCACAGAAATGGAACTTGGTGAAGTCTCCTGCTGCTGTAGCCCATCCACTTCAAAATTTACCTGTTGTGCATTCAGAAATACTCTTCTGCACACCATTGTTGTAATGCGTGGTTATTTGAGTTCCTGTCAGCTTGAACCAGTCTGCCTCTGACCTCTCTCAGTAACAAAGCAATTTTGCCCACAGAACTACCACTCACTGGATGTTTTATGTTTTGCGTACAATTCTCTGTAAACTCTAGAGACTGTTGAGTGTAAAAATTCCCGGAGATCAGCAATTTCAGAAGTTCTCAAACCACCCTGTCTGGCAGCAACAATCATTCCATGATCAGTCACTTAGATCACATTTCTTCCCCATTCTGATGTTTGGTCTGGACAACTGAACCTCTTGAGTTGTTGCACGTGATTGGCTGATGAGATATCTGCATTAACGAACAGGTGTACAGGTGTATCTAATAAAGTGGCCACAGACTGTATACACACTTTGATAATAAATTTTACTTTGACTTACTTTGATCTCAACTTTCTTAGACTTTGACGCCTTACTTTGAGAAGTGTTCAGAAAAGATCATCCCTGCATTTACCCTGTCAAGCCCCATAATAATTTTGTTTCAATGAGCACATCTCTCATCTTAAATTTGAATTTAGAATGAGTCTGCTTGGTTTCTCAACGTAAGAATCAATTTAGTGAATGTCAATGGCAATTAGTCTACCATAAATCTATCTTATTCATTTTTTGCTTAAATTACATCCAATTATAGCAATACTCAAACAATGCAAACTCTTTAATGACCAATAAAATTATGGTATTGAGCTTAACATGAATCGCTCAGCACTGCAGATGGACCTTATATTCCGCCTGTCCTATTTCCAAAGAATTAGACACTGCAACATCCCCTAGGTCATAGGACGGTATCTTACCAAGTAATTTACAACATTTCAATGGTCACAAAATATTATAACATTAAGTAGTTCTGAACCATCATTCATTTATGTAGTGCCAAGCACCCCATCTTTCAGAAATTAATTTGTTATAAACAGCTGCCAATCTAAAAACAGCACAAGTAAACTGCACTACATACAAAATATAATAAAAGGCTTTTTAAATATATGTATAGCAACACACACCCAATCCTGGAGGAACTCCACAGGCTAGGCAGCACCTATGGAAAAGAGTAAATTGTTGATGTTTTGGACTGAGACCCTTCATCAGGACTGGAAAGAAAGAAAAGTCAGAGTAAGAAGATGAGGGGGCGGGGAAGAAGTACAAGGTGGCAGGTTATAGGTGAAACTGGGAACGGGGAAGGTGAATCAAAGAGCTGGGAAGTTGATTGGTGAAAGATTTAAAGGGCTTAAGGGGTAGGAGCACCAGATGGGTTGATGGACAGGTAAGGAAATAAGATGAGAGAGGGAAATAGGAATGGTGAAGGGGGCAAGGCATTACTGGATGTTGAAGGAAACTATGTTCATGCCATCTGGTTGGAGGCTACCTGGATGCAATATTATGTATTGCTCCTCCAATCTGCATGTGGCCTCATCGTGGCAGTACAGGAGGCCATGCATGGACTGATATCTCGGAATGTCAGGAATAATGAACAATGAACAAAAATGAATAATGTTTACTCATTTCCATAGATCCTGCCTGGCCTGCTGAGATCCTCCAGCATTCTGTGTGTGTTCCTTTGGACTTGCAGCATTCTGCAGATCTTCTCTTGAAATATATACATTGATTTATATTCTGTGCACTTGCATAAGCATTCTAATTACAACCCCATTAGTCCAATCAGGAGTCGAATTGCTTTTGAGACTACAGTAACCGCAAACCTGATCAATAATACCAAAAATTCTCCAAACATTAAAATTTAGCGGAAATGCTAGTTTGCATAATAACTGGATAACACACTCAATATTCCCTAATCCTACAGATGAAAAAGACAAAGATACACCATTTGATTTTTAGATATTTAACAAAAATGAGTATATAGTACACCTTCATTTAAAAAAACAATGAAAATTCACTTGGAAAATGCACACAAAGATAAAAACTAAATATCTTCAGCTTTAAAAACACCTCTCTGGAGAATAAATAAAACATGGTTGAGCTAAGCTGATTTGGAGTTGCAAAATGTGATTAACATGCACAATGTAAAATACCCAGCTGAAAAGAGGAATTGATCAAGTGACAGGGACATAGTACCAAACTTGGATAATTAAAATTGAAAAGCAGGAATGGCAGCAATTATCTTTGCATTTAGAATCTGTTCATATTTTATTGGCTTGAATTAGACATTAGGAAGTTATTCAAGGGAACTCTGAGAAATATTTCACTAATATCATATAGCAAATTATATATGAAATATAAGCAATTGGTAAGCTTCTGACAAAAGTAGAAACTGAGCAATACATAGTGATAGATTATAGTTGCTGCATATTCAGTTTCTTACCTGGTTATGGAATGCTTCATGAGGAGCAAATGATGTCTTAACAAAAGTTGGTGCTGGTACCTAAACAGCAAAAATATAATACCTTAAAAAAATTAAGGTAAAACTTATCCAATGAAGAAATAATAAATTATGATAAGACAGAAATGAATGGGAGTGTCTTTTCAATGGGAAGAGGCTGAAGGACAAAAGGTGAAAATTTAAATCAAAGTAAAAGCTCCTGACCCTTAAACTCAGTGCCTCGACTAATAAACAAAAACATGACATATGCCATCTTTAACCACACCACCTCCTCAATTTGTGCAACCACTTTCAGGGAGCTATGGAATTGCACCAAAGTCCCTCTGTTAAGGATGAAGTTATGTTCAGTAGGTGAACATAAGCCACAAGCAGCACATTTCATTATCATGAAGGATTCATAACTAATTTTCTTAATAATATAGAGGTTATTGATTAAAGAAGTTTTGGGACATTACAAATTGGCTACACACAACTTACGAAAATGCTAGAGTGCCAAAAAGAGAATATTATCTTTTGCTACAGTGGACACTTCCATCCCAGTCAAACACATTGCCGACAGTGTCCATTTCAACTCATGCATGAATACATCACATCTTATGAACGATTGAGTTTTTCAAGGAGATGACAAAGGTGAATAATGAAAGTAGAGCAGTGGATGTTGTTTAGGGACTTTTGTAAGGCATTCCCCAATGTTCCACAAGGCAGGCTGATCCACAAAATTAAGATGCTCAAGATCTATGGTGACTTGGCATTTGAATTCAAAATTGCCTTGCCCATAACAGATAGTTGTCGATGAGTTGCATTCTGGCTGGAGATCTGTGACTTAATGTGTTCCACAGGAATCCATACTGGGGTCTCTGTTGATGTACATACAGGTTTCCCCCACCATCCGAAGGTAGAGTGTTCCTATGAAACAGTTCGTAAGCCGAAATGTCGTAAAGCGAAGAAGCAATCACCATTTATTTATATGGGAAAAATTTGAGCGTTCGCAGACCCAAAAATAACCAACCAAATCATGCCAAATAACACATAAAACCTAAAATAACAGTAACATATAGTAAAAGCAGGAATGATATGATGAATACACATCCTATATAAAGTAGAAATACTTCTCCACAATCATTACCGCACTGTTCTCCGTAGCGAAAATCTCACACAGGCGCTCTCCAGTAACCTTTAAGCTATGAAGTTGCCAAATCATACCAAATAACACATAAAAATACACAGCCGATATAAAGTAGAAATAATGTATGTACAGTGTAGTATCACTTACCGGAATTGGGACAGTGCCGAGCACACTGATGATGGTGTGTTAGGCTGAGTCGTCGGAGGCTGGATTGGTGCAATGGCCCCTACCCTCTGGGTAGCAAACTGATACCGATCTGCGAAGCATGCAGGTGTACAGCGGCAGCCGGATCGCACCCAGCACATCTTCAAGAAAAAAGCCGAAACAAACAAACTAATTAATTAGGTGCCACCCGGCATGTAAATGTCGGCCCAGATCAGAGGCAACGCAATCGGCAATCGTCTCTGATCTGGGCCGACATTTACATGCCAGACGGCGCCTAATTAATTAGCTTGCTTATTTTAGCTTTTTTCTTAAAGATGTGCTGGGTGTGTCCCGGCTACCGCTGCATTCTTCGGGATCGGTATCTGTCCGCGGCCTGGGGGTTGGGGTGGTGGGAAACTGAGGTGTCGTCTGTTTCCATCAGGGCAGGCAGGTCATCCTCTTCTATATCTGCCTGCCTCGATATCGAAGGTCGAGGTTCGTTGTCTGCTGTGGCTGATGTGGAAGGCTTGCTTGACTGCTAGCCTCGCGCATTTTTAGATCATACAGTTCTTTGTAAGCACTCTAACCATCCTGCAAATATGCCCTAAACTGATGTACCCTTTCAAAATTAAAGTCGTACTTTATCATTGCAGCGAAAATCTCACGCAGTTGCCTCACGTTCAGTTCCTAGACAACTTTACTTTCGGTCTGTTCGCTACTGCATTTGGTTTTGATTCTTATCCTTTCCTCTTCCAATTGCATCAGCTCTTCATCTATTAGTTCTTGGTCATGGGATGCCAAAACCTCTTCAATATCATCTTCGTCAATTTCCACAAGCCAAACTCACTTTGTCCTTACTTGGTTCACCACGATCAAAACGCTTAATTATGTCTAGTTTTACGCTAAGTGTAACACCCTTATGAGCTCTTTCAGGCTTTTCCGATACCTTAGAACTCATCTTGCTAATGGCTGCTCACAGGCACATGTTTAAGCAATGCCGACGAGAATGCATTTCCGAATCTGGAGGAGAAGCGGCTGCTCGGGGCGCACGCTGCTTTTTTTCGCGCGCTGCCTTTTTTCGTAACAGCGAAAACACCTTCTGTTAGCAAAAACAGGTAGCTAATGTAGGTCTTTCGTAACAGTGAGGTTTCGTAAAGCGAACGTTCGAAAAGCAGGGGACATCTTAACTTGAATAAACATGTGAATGAATGGATTGCGGATAACATAAAAATTGCCAAAGGATTCAGCTGGATATCAGCTCAGTTGTAGAAATGACAGGTTGAGTTTAATCCAAGCAAGTGTGAGGTGTTGTACTTTGGTAGATCAAATGTAAAGGAACAATACACAATCAAAGGCAATATCTTTAACAGAGGGATTTTGTGGTGCATTTCCATAGCTCCCTCTACGTGGTTGCACAAGTCGATAGAGTGGTAAAGATGGCATATCGCATGCTGCTCTTTATTAGTCGAGGCATTGAGTTCAAGGATCAGGAAGTTACATGGCAGCATTATAAAACTCTAGCTCAGCTGCATCTAGAGTATTGCATTCAATTCTTGTCATCCTATTATAGGAAGGTCAAAAAGACTATGGGGAAAATGCAGAAAGTCTTACTGGAATGCTGCCTGGACTACAGGACAGGTGGTACAAGGAGAGGTTGTACAAACTAGGGCGATGTTCTCTGGAGTAGTATAGGGCTTGGGAAGACCTGATAGTTTATAAGATTATGAGAGGCATAAAGAGACAGATGGTATTTTATCTCCACTCCCCCCTCCCCAGGTGGAAATGTCTAATACTAAATGGCATGCATTTAAGATCAGAGGGACAAAGTTCAAGGGATATGCATGGGAGATGCATTGGGTAAGTTTTGCTTTATTACAGTGGTGCTTGCAGTGCACTCCCGGTAGCTGTGGTGGAGGTAGATATGATAGAAGCGTTTATGAGGCTCTTATGAGACACATGAATATGTAAAAGATTGAGGAGTAAGGATCTAATGCAGGCTGAAGAAATTAGATTAATTAGGTGTCATTACTATAATTATTCAGGATAACATTTACTTTTATTTATTTATTGAGATACAGCATGGAATATGCCCTCTAGCCACACCACCCACCCTTATTTAATCACAGCCTAATCATGGGTCAATTTACAATGATCAATTAACCTACCAATTGGTACCTCTTTGGATGGTGGGAGGAAACCGGAGCACCCGGAGGAAACCAAAGCAGTCACAAGGATAACTTACAAACTCCTTACAGGTAGCGGTGGGAATTGAACCAGGTCATCTGTACTGTAAAGCATTGTGCTAACCATTACGCTACCATGCTACACACTTCACACATGTATGGTGGGCCGAAGAGCCCATTCCTATGCTGTACTGTGCTCTAATTTAGTACTCATAGATAAATTACGTTTGTAGAACGTCAGCCTACATTTTTGTGATTAAGTCCTCGAAGTGGGAATTGAACTGATCACCTTTTAGTACAAAGACAAGAGCCCAGCTGGCATAAAGAGAAATCACAATGATTTGATTGCACCACTTTGAAAAGGTGATGATATTTGCTTTACAGAAGATATTGAGTAAGAAAGTATTTCACTTTTCTCAGTAGTAATTCCAAAGGATGATTCTTTCTAAGTTATCAGTTACATTTTAGACATTGCACATTCCCAGAACCCTTTGGATAAATTGCCCCTAAGAGCACAAAATGTCAAAGCAGCAATTCAGTTTATATTATAAATCATGTATTTTTTTTCTTAGGCAACTGATTCAGTGTTTGGATGGCTTTTATGTGAAGTTATCATTGATCTTAAAGGCTACCAGCATTGCACTTACCACTGCCACAGCCTCTGCCAAGCAAAAGCACACAGACACCATGGCACAATTTAAGAGTGTTCTTATATAATGACAGAGCATGTTGGAGCAATGGAGCAACAGTGAAGGGTTGAATCTAAACCAAGTAATTTCTGACCTGAACTGAAACATCACAGCAAAATTACTGAATGGAATCCAATTGAAATTTTACTTGCCTCACATTGTTCTTTTCCACACTCTGGAATAAATGCCTCAGAAGAGTTGTGAGATGTTACAGAATTCTGGTGCCACTGTTGCATGGTCTCCTATAAACATATAGACAGGTTCACAATTTCCAGACTGAAAAGAAATAGTGGCAGTGAATTCATCTTTCATAACGTAACAAAGTTCCATAATCAAAAGCAATTGTTCATAGATAACCAAGTAAAAGATGTAGTTAAAACACCAAAATAGCAAAGCATTTGATAAGAAACCAGCTAGAATTCATTTAATTGAATCCAAAGGACACTGCAAATTAGAATGTTCTGCATTGTGAATCAAAGAGTAAATTCAAGTACTGTGGAATTCAGAAGGATTGGGGAGGGTGGGGAAAAAAATCATGTTAAAACTTGCCAAATACTGAAAGGCCTGGATAGAGTAGACATGGAGAGGATGTTCTCATTAGTAAGAGGGACTAGGATCTGAGGGCATAACCTTAGAATAACAAGACAGCCCTTTAAAACTGAGATGAGGATGGATTTCATCAGCCAAAGAATGGTGTATCTGTGGAATTTGTTACCAGAGGGCTGAGGAAGCAGTCATTGAGTGCATTTAAGGCAGAGATGGATAGGTTCTTGGCTGGTAAAAGAATTAAGGATTACAGGGGGAAGACGAGTACATGGGGTTGAGAGAAGAAAGAAAACAGCCATGATTGAATGGCAAAATTGATGGGCCGAACAGCCTTATTTGCTCCTATATCTTATGGTTTTTTTGGAATGATGATTTATACTTCAATGAAGTCTGCATCATATTGACCACCATTTAAATATATTTTGACAACATGAAGGGCAGCAATGTGAACCATAAAAGATGAATGAACTGTTGAACATAAACAGAATTGATCCAGTTGGAAGTATAGTTACTAGCAAATTTCTATAGATCTACCGAGAGCATTCTGACTGCTTGCATTAGCGTCTGGTATGGAGAGGCCACTGCACAGGATCAGAAAATGCTGCAGAGAGTTGTAACATAGCTAGCTCCATCAGAAGCACTAGCCTCCCCACCACTGAGGACATCTGCAATAGGTGATGCCTCAAGGTGACATTCATCATTAAGGACACTCACCATCCAGGACATACCATCTTCTCATTGCTATCATCAGGAAGTACAGGAGCCTGAAAATGCACACACTACTTCTTAGGAACAGCTTCTTCCCCTCTGCCATCAGACTTCTGAATGGACACTATCTCACTTTTTCGATTACTTTTTTTTATATTTTGCAGTGCAGCTTATAGTATTTTTGATGTATTGCACAGTACTGCTGCCAAAAAATCAAATTTGATGACATACTGTATATCAGTGACGATAAACTATAATGGAAAATGGAACATATTGGAATGCAAGAAGAAAACAGTTTATATATAAAGCTTTTCTTTAATGAAACTTGTCATCTGGACAACTTTCAGCTCATTTCTATGTGGCACAAATATTCAGTGGCCACTTTATTAGGTATAGGAGTGGAACCTGGTATGGTGTTCATCTGTTATATCCCATCCACTTCAAGGTTCAACATGTTATTTATGGTTAGAGATGCTCTTCTGCATACCACAGTTGTAATGGGTAGTTATCAGCTCATGATAAAATGGTGGAGCAGACTTGATGGGCCAAATGGCCGACTTCTGCTCCTTTATCTTATGGTCTTATTTCAGTTACTACTGCCTTCCTGTCAGCTTGAACCAGTCTGCCCATTCTTCTGAGTCCTCTCATTAACAAGACATTTTCGCCTATGGAACTGCTGCTCATTAGATGTTTCTTGCTTTTCCACCACTATTCTCTGTAAACACTAATGAAAGTTGTGTGTGTAAATCTCAGGAGAATAGCAATTTCTGAGCTATTCAAACAACTTAGATCACATTTCTTCCCCATTCTGTTGTTTGGTCCGAACAACTGAACCTTTTGACCCCGTCTGCATGCTTTTATGCATTCAGTTGCTGCCACATGACTGGCTATTTGATATTTGCATTAGCAAAGTGTACCCAATGAAGTGGCCATTTAGTGTATATAAGCCTCTTACATGAAGTACCTAAGAGCTCACCATTATAAGAGAACCACTATATGTGCTGCAATAAGTTTTGTATCTACAATTCCCAGATAAGATGAGCAGATTTTGACATGTTCTGTTCAGCACTTCTAAAAAGTTGTGTATCCAAATCACTTGTTTAAAATGTAGGAGAAAAAAAGCTGTTCAGACTAATGATTTCTGTCCTTGGAACAACAGGAAAACTGCAGTTAAATTAAAAGACAACTTTGACATTCAACTAATACAGATGGGCATCTGTGACACTACCTGTGTATAATCCCCATAGTTGGGTGCATACGTAGTATAACAGTCAAATGTGCACTGTGAAGCAGAGGTCTGCAACTTTTTGGCTGCTCTAGAAATGGCTGGATTCAATATGGATTCCAGAACTGCATCATGCTGTTGTACAGGAGTGTGCTTATTAGCATTTCCAACTGAAAGGATTTAAAATAAAAATGGTTTCAAATTGGTACAAAAATTTAAACCAACAATAACAGCAAAATACTGCACATAAAACATGGGATTATACAGAAAAGGTTGGAAATACTAAGGTCAGCATAACCTTAATACTAAAATGTTCACTTATCTAAAGTTTTAAATTGCTTCTATCTTCACTGAAGCTACCTGATATGAATACGTCCATTGTTTTGCTTAATCAGACTGGCTGTACAGGGGAAGAGAAGGCAGCAAGTTCTGATGGTTGTGAAGAAAATCCCCTTGTTGTCGTCACATAAATTCTAGCCAGTTTCCTCCTTCGTCACAGCACCCCATGCCTCCACACCAACACCTCCACATCTTTCCATAGACCCCACTCTACAAACACACATCCCAAGTTAATTCCCATTAACAGAATGTACACCTCCTCAGATTACTCACCATGAAAATTCGGACTTGGCAGCATATTGCAAAAGTTAAGATAGGGATTGTTTGGTATTTTTAGATCATTTGGTGGGACTCCTAGCAATAACGATTGGTTGCTCACTGCAGCATTCTGCACAGAAACAAGACTTTGAATTAACAAGTTTATTTTCTTCTACTAATCAGCCATTATGGAAGTTGAACTGTTTTAAAAAATCAACTATTTTCTTGACTCACATAGAATGATATTAGGTTGAACCGTGCAGGCTGCAGCCAGTGATTTTGAAAGATTGCATATAAGTACACCCTGGATCTGAAGTACAGAGCTGGCTTATAAAGAGAATCTCCTATTCACTTAAAAAGCATCCACAAATGGAAGCCAAGTATTAAAAACAAATAAGGACACTTAAAACAGGAAAACATTTTATTATTTTTAATTATTTGCACTTTAATATTTAAATTCTAAGTATATTTAGAATTTCTTCAAATAAAATGTCAGAAACATTAAAAAACACACTGTTATGAGTATTTAGGCTCAAAAGAAATGAGATTTTATTTCCCAGCCCCTATTAAAGTCATCAAATCTTTCTAATGTGAAGTCTCAGTCTGAAACTACCCACAGCTTAGTTATCAATTAGGGCTTGCTAGATCTCATCAATAACTTCATAGGTCTCATTGGATAGCAAGATTCACTGAGGCCCACATCTCTATCTAGGGCTGACATGGTGTAGAGGAGCTATTGAGTGAACTAAGCATAATTCAAGCGAGCTGATTTAAAGATAAGTAGAATACATTTAGAGTGATTGAAAGATAAAATTGAAATCTGATGATCAAATACAAATATCAGGTTCCTTACAACTAAAGTCAAACTCCTCACTTCCTCCTCACATTTCATATCTGAGCACCAGCTTTGACTGGAGATAGTTTCTGCAATACCATAAATATTTACATTTTGATCAAATGACAATGCTTGTGACTTAAAAAACATACCAAGCAGGTTCCATTATTAGCTCATATCTCTCTGCTATTCCAGCAAACATGAAATGGTTTGTGTCCTAAACAGCTGCCATTAAGAAAATTATTTTTTTACAAAATAAGACGCATGGTTAAAAAAATGCATACATTATTAAAGCTTTGATTTAATTAGATTACAATATTGGCCAAGCTGACATTTATCATCTCGTTCCCTCTAACAAGTGGAAGTACTTTTAGAGTTGGAAGTTCAAAATAAATTTATTATCCAAGTACATTGACGTCACCAACTGGCCTGCAAATACAAAAGGGTGGGTGGGTGGGTGGGTAGGTAGGTAGGTAGGTAGGTGAGTGAGTGAGTGAGTGAGTGAGTGAGAGAGAGAGAGAGAGAGAGAGAGAGAATGAGAATGAGAATGAGATGAACATGAGATGAAGAGTCCTTGAAAATGGGTCCACAGGTTGTAGGAACAGTTCAGTGATGGGTGAGTGAAGTTGATTGAAGTTATTCCCACTTGTTCAAGGCCTGATGGTTGAGGGTTAATCTGTTCCTGAACCTGGTGGTGAGGATCCTGAGAATCCTGTACCCTCTTCTGAATGGCAATAGCAAAAAGAGAGCATGGCCTGGGTGACAGGGCTCCTTGATGATGGATGCTGCTTTCCTGTGACAATACTCCGTGTAGATGTGCCCAATAGAAGGGAGGGCTTTACCCATGATGCACTGGGCCATATCCACTACTTTTGTAGGATTCTCCATTCAAGGGCATTGGTGATTCCATACAAGGCCGCGATGGAACCAGTTAATGTTCTCTCCACATCTATAGAAGTTTGTCAAAGTTTTAGATGTCACGCTGAATCTTCACAAACTTCTAAAATAGAGGTGCTGCCATCTTGTCTTTGTGACTGCACTTATGTGTTGGGCCCAGGACAGATCCAGTGATATTACACCAAGGAATTTAAAGTTGCTGATCCTCGCCACCTCTGACCTCCCAATGAGGACTGGCTCAAGGACCTCTAGTTTCCTTCTCCTGAAGTCAATAATCAGCTCCTTGGTCTTGCTGACATTGAGTGAGATGTTGTTGTTGTGGCTCCACTCAGCCAGATTTTCAATCTCCCTCCTACATGCTGATTTGTCACCACCTTTGATTTGCCAACAGCAGTTGTGTTGTCAGCAAACTTAAGCATGGATCTGAAATAGCTAAGACCATTAAGAATAGTAGACTCCATTTCCTGAAAACTATTTATTGGACATTAATAAGTGTAGAGTTTCATCATCTTGTTATCACAAGTAACAAATGTTGCTGATGTTTTAATGTCTTAATACAATACTCATTGTACTGTATTTAGCAAGAGATTTTTAAAACCAGCACTATTGGGCTTCAGGTTTACTAAATGTCATGTAATCTACATTTGTTATATCCATGAACTATTGTCCAAAGTTTCAGCTTAGTTTTAAACAAACACTCTCCACACTGATAAGAGAGTCAAGATTATCAGTTAGTGGATAGAAGAAATAAGTTTATATTCATTTGATTAATTATTGCTGAGTTACTTCAGATACAAGGTTATTTCCAAGGACATCAAATGACACAATAACAGAAGATATCCTAATTGCAGATGACATAAATAAAAATATTCAATTGATTTTCAGGGTTTGAGACAGTGCTATTCCACATGGCATGCTTTCATTATATTTAAAATGCAGGTATTCAAATAAAACTAGCATTAATTTAAGATCCAGCTTTTGCACAATGATACAGTAGATTTTTCATCGTACATTACAGAAACATTATCAGACAGCATTACTGCAAGAACTACAAATTCAAGTCATATTTTCCATACTTCTAATTGCTAAGAGATGGGAAGTAGAAAGGATGAAAAAAGACAGCAAAATACTTACCCAAAAGTTCCCATTCATAGGAGTAGTTGGTCGAGTTTGCTCCTTTTGGTGGCTGGCCAAAAAACCACCTGGAACAAAATTGGGAATGCCTTGAAGATGAGTCTGTCTAACAGGAGCAGAAAGTGGCGGTGGCCCCATGACCAGATTTGACTTTTCCACGAAGGTTTTCTGCTCAGTCACTTCTTGCCCCAAGAACCTCTCACTGGACCAAAATGGCAAAGTCCCCACTGCTGGTTGTGCAGCTGCTTTAGCAAGTTCAGCACGAAATGCAGGAACTGGAACACCTGTGATGAAACAACATCTGTTGATTCCAGAATAGTTGAATTACTGTCAAAATATGTTCAAAGCAATTGTGAGCATTTTAAATTCAAATTTTGTTTTGAAATATGAATACATTTCTTTTAGTGGGAGAAACAATGCAAATAAAGCCAATATATTTCACCTTCTAGTTCCTTCACTTTACAGGTTCCCCCGCCATCTGAAGGTAGAGCAGGTTGTAAGCCGGAATGTCGTAACGCAAAGAAGCAATTACCATTTATTTATATGGGAAAAATTTGGGAGCATTCGCAGACCCAAAATTAACCTACCAAATCATGCCAAATAACACATAAAACTTAAAATAACAGTAACATATAGTAAAAGCAGGAATGATATGATACACAGCCTATATAAAGTAGAAATACTTCTCTACAACCATTGCCACACTGTTCTCCATAGCAAAAATCTCACGCAAGCGCTCTCAGCAGAAACACTCTCTCCAGCAACCTTTAAGCTATGAAGCTGCCAAATCACACCAAATAATGCAAAAAAATACACAGCTTATATAAAGTAGAAATAATGTATGTACAGTGTAGTATCACTTACCGGAATCGGGAAGACAGCACCAAGCACACTGATGATGGTGTGTTAGGCTGAGTCGTCGGAGGTTGGGGTGGTGCAGTGGCTCCCACCTTCCAGGCCGCCGACTGATACTGATCCGCGAAGAATGCAGGGGTACAGCAGTGGCTGGAACGCACCCAGCACATCTTTAAGAAAAAAGCCGAAATAAACAAGCTAATTAATTAGGCGCTGCCCAGCATGTAAATGTCAGCCCAGATCAGAGGCAACACAATCGGCAATCGCCTCTGATCTGGGCCGACATTTAGGTGCCAGGTGGCACCTAATTAATTAGCTTCTTTATTTCGGCTTTTTTCTTAAAGATATGCTGGGTGCGTCCCGGCTACCGCTACATTCTCCATGGCAAAGTATCGGTCCGCGGCCCGGGGGTTGGGGTGGTGGGACACTGGGGTGTCATCTCATCAATCAGGGCAGGAAGGTCATCTTCTTCTATGCCTGCCTGCCTCGATGTCAAAGGTCGAGGTTTGTCATCTGCTGTGGCTGATGTGGAAGGCTTGAAAAACGACAGTATGCTTGACTGCTTAGCCTCGTGCATTTTTCTATCATTCAGTTCTTTGTAAGGACTCAAACCATCTTGCAAATATGCCCTAAACCAACGTACCCTTTCAAAATTAAAGTCGTACTTTATCATTGCAGCGCAAATCTCACGCAGTTGCTTCACGTTCAGTTCCTGGACGACTTCACTTTCGGTCCGTTCGCTACCGCATTCGGTTTCGATTGTTATCCTTTCCTCTTCCAATTGCATCAGCTCTTCATCTATTAGTTCTTGGTCATGGGATGCTAAAACCTCTTCAACATCATCTTCATCAACTTCCACAAGCCAAACTCACTTTTTGCTTTCTTCGTTCACCACGATCAAAACGCTTAATTATATCTAGTTTTCGCTAAGTGTAACACCCTTAGGCTTTTCCGATACCTTAGAACTCATCTTGCTAACGGCTGCACACAGGCACGTGTTTAAGCAATGCCGGCGAGAATGCAGTGCTGGGGGAAGAGTTTAGCTGCTCGGGGCATGCGGCGCACTGCCTTTTTTCATAACAGTGAAAACACCTTCTGTTAGCGAAAACAGGTAACTAATGTAGGTCTTTCGTAACAGTGAGGTTTCGTAAAGCGAACGTTCGAAAAGCGGGGAATACCTGTATTATCTATACATAATAATCAAAATCCAAGTAGATGGCGAATGTGAGGAATATCGCATTCATACACAAAGATGGTTAAGGTTTGGTCAAAAGGTAGTCCTATGTAATGTAATGAGGTTTTTTTTTGTATCTTTTATTTACAAATATAGATTTATAATACTGACACAATCTGATTATTTGTTGGTTCCTTGACAACAGTCCAAGAAGAAATTCACCACAGCCTTCACCAGTCCAGTCTCTCAAAGCAGCCTTTGAATTCCAAGCCCAGTCATGGTAAAAGTGTCATCTTGAATGCCCCGTGGACATTCTTGAGCATAAGTAAATGTGATTCCCACAAGTCAGTACTCCTACTGACCTGTAGTAATCCTGGCCTATGATCACTCAAAATGGAGGAGCACCATACAGGACAGTATTTGAGTTTATTCCATTCACTGGGAAAATACAGAAATCCAGCATGAATAATGGAAGGATGGCTCCATTTCCTCATCTACTCATTCCCTGTCCCAACTACAGCAGATTCTCCAAGCTCTACAATGGCCTTGTCAAATGATTTCAGGGTGACAGTAGAGATCGGTGCCCAAGTCCAATGAGTTCAAAACCTGTATCAGTGATATGCATCAGCATAGCATGTAATAAATATCTATTATTATTGATGAGAAAGCTGGAGGGCAGTAACAATTATGAAGTTATAAGAACTACACAGGAATTTTGTTACTCCATTCTGAGGAACTCACAAGCCACAATAGTTCCACAATGTTTATAATACATTAGTTTCAAATCTTTAATATTCATTTCATTCATGGATTGACTCCGGTGATCCTATTATTTATTGGTAATGCAACTCAAAAGATTTCCATTTACCCTTTGATGATTCAGCCAAAATCCCTTTCCCAGGATTTGATGTAATTTTTGATCCAAGCTCCATAGCTCCCTGAAGTAACAAGGGAGGATCTCCAAGTAAACTGGACTTCTGGAAATAAAAAGTCAAGTAAAAAGTGATTATTGTTTTATTTAAAGAACGTTTTCACTTAAAGAAACCAACATGTTCCTGATGTATTCACTGCCTTGGAGTATTTTTCTTGTAGCCATTCTTCATGCAGGATTTATGGGCTGGTCCACAATACCGTGTAAGATCAGAAGGAACGATTTTGTTCCTCAAAATACACTTTTGAAACATGCATAACAATCAGAAATACAAACTCTGATTAGTTTGGGGTGTTTTCCCTAGCCAAATCCAACAGATACCACGGGGATTAATGCTGAGATCTAATAAATTCCAAACCGACATTAATGATTTAGAAAAACAGACCTTGTAGTATATCCATAATTATTGAAAGTTATAGGGCAGCAAGAATTGAGGGAGTATCTACAAGTTTTACTCTTTCTGAGATATTGCTTGTATTAGACATGTAAGTCCCTTTAGGGGGTGTAGACATACCAAATGGATAGTGAGGAAAGAAAGATAGAACATGATATGGAAAAATGTTACACCAGTATGGCACATAAAATAGATTTGTTTAAATGGCAAGAGAGTGAAAAGTGCTGCCATTGAAAGGGGCCTTTGTGCTCACATATGATGCAATTAGGAAGGTAAATTGCATGATGATCTTCATTGCTAGACAATTTGAATAGAAGAAAAAAGCTACAATACAGGGTCTGAATAAGACTGCAACTTGAGCTCAAATCTCATCTCCCCATTTAAGGATATATTTGCAATAGAGGGAATAACACAAAGCTTCCTATCATTGATTCCTAGAATGAGGTGGCAGGAGGATTAGGATAAATTGTCCAGTGAAGATAGATGACTTCATCTACTTTCTAGACTGAGGAACAAGAGGTGCTATCAATAAATCATGCAAAATTCTCATTGGGTATTAGAGGCAGATGTAGGGATAAAGTTTTTCTTACGTGGGGTGTCCAGAATTGAGAAATGCAATGAGAAAAAAAATTACCCAGTGAACAGTGAATGTTTAGATTTCTCAATGCAAAACGACTGTGGTGACTCATCCCAGTGCATATTAAAGACAGATCAACTTTCTTGCATACTTAAGGATATGACGTTTGAACATGAAAGCAGAACATATAGAAGATCATCCATTTTTAATCAAATGCTGAAGCAGCAATAAACATTTAATTTCTGCTCTTGCTTATTTTAAATCATTGTACCAGCTCTACCACCAATTAGCTGGTGAGTAAACAAATGTGGATGAAAAATAAAATGCTTATTAGAGAAGTAGAGTATTAAGAGAGCTAGCCAATTGCTCCCATCATGATTTTCACAAAATCAACCACTTTAGTTATCCAGAAGACAAACTGCCTAAACTGTCCTACAGATTCAAAAGTTCTAAAATGAAACTGTTCATTTCAGCATGTCTAATGATTGTGTTAAGTTCATCTTTTTATATATTTTACATAATATTACCTTTGGAAATACATATCAATCTTCAACTAAACCCACCTTTTGTCCTACACTAGGATTCAGAGGTATCATTCCTCACTCACATACAATATCCAAAACAACGAACCAGGCAGAATGTGAATCTTACTAACTAAACACATTTTTGAATGATTATTTTCAAGGAGCAAAATTAAGAAACAAAAGCCCAGTTAATTTGGGATGATAGTCTTTAATGTAATCCAAACTATCACATTAGAAATACTGGTGTAGTAGATAAGTAGAGTAATTTAAGTACACAAGATTTCTCATTAAAGAGTTCAGAATCAAGTGGTTTGTGGGAACACAGAGCTTAACAACTTACCATCACCCTTTGCCCTTTTAACTCTCAGCTTCTGGAAATTTAATCTGATCCAATCAATTAACTTAAAATGTGAAAACTGCTCTACTGTGGCAGGATACTTGGTATTGTGGAGGGACAGAGGGATCTGGTGGTACATGTCCACAGATCACTGGAAGTTGCCTCACAGGTAGACACGGTAGTTAAGAAAGCTTATGGGGTGCTAGCTTTCATAAATCGAGGGCTAGAGTTTAAGAGTCGCGATGTAATGACGCAGCTCTATAAAATTCTGGTTAGGCCACACTCGGAGTACTGCGTCCAGTTCTGGTTGCCTCACTATAGGAAGGATGTGGAAGCATTGGAAAGGGTACAGAGGAGATTTACCAGGATGCTGCCTGGTTTGGAGAGTATGGATTATGATCAGAGATTAAGGGAGCTAGGGTTTTACTCTTTGAAACATAGAAACATAGAAACATAGAAAAAATAGGTGCAGGAGTAGGCCATTCAGCCCTTCGAGCCTGCACCGCCATTTATTATGATCATGGCTGATCATCCAACTCAGAACCCCGCCCCAGCCTTCCCTCCATACCCCCTGACCCCTGTAGCCACAAGGGCCATATCTAACTCCCTCTTAAACATAGCCAATGAACTGGCCTCAACAGTTTGCTGTGGCAGAGAATTCCACAGATTCACCACTCTCTGTGTGAAGAAGTTTTTCCTAATCTCGGTCCTAAAAGGCTTCCCCTCTATCCTCAAACTGTGACCCCTCGTCCTGGACCTCCCCAACATCGGGAACAATCTTCCCGCATCTAGCCTGTCCAATCCCTTTAGGATCTTATACGTTTCAATCAGATCCCCCCTCAATCTTCTAAATTCCAACGAGTACAAGCCCAGTTCATCCAGTCTTTCTTCATATGAAAGACCTGCCATCCCAGGAATCAATCTGGTGAACCTTCTTTGTACTCCCTCTATGGCAAAGATGTCTTTCCTCAGATTAGGGGACCAAAACTGCACACAATACTCCAGGTGTGGTCTCACCAAGGCCTTGTACAACTGCAGTAGTACCTCCCTGCTCCTGTACTCGAATCCTCTCGCTATAAATGCCAGCATACCGTTTGCCTTTTTCACCGCCTGCTGTACCTGCATGCCCACTTTCAATGACTGGTGTATAATGACATCCAGGTCTCGTTGCACCTCCCCTTTTCCTAATCGGCCACCATTCAGATAATAATCTGTTTTCCTATTTTTGGAGAGAAGGAGGATGACAGGACACATGATAGAGGTGTACAAGTTATTAAGAGGAATAGATAGAGTGGATATCCGGCGCCTCTTCCCCAGGGCACCACTGCTCAATACAAGAGGACATGGCTTTAAGGTAAGGGGTGGGAAGTTCAAGGGGGATATTAGAGGAAGGTTTTTTACTCAGTGAGTGGTTGGTGCGTGGAATGCACTGCCTGAGTCAGTGGTACAGGCGGATACACTAGTGAAGTTTAAGAGACTATTAGACAGGTATATGGAGGAATTTAAGGTGGGAGGCAGAGTTTGAGGGTCGGCATAACATTGCGGGCTGAAGGGCCTGTAATGTGCTGTATTATTCTATGTTCTAACTATGATGACCCAATGTATCTGTTACTTCTCAAAATCCCTTAAAAAACGGGAGGTTCTCAGAATTTTCAGCCCGAACCTACTCTTCCACTGGTATTCTCCTTTCACAGTATTTTATATTGGATTCACCCAGTCCCTGAAGATATTCCTTCCCCTTCACTTTACAGGAATGTTTCTTAAGGTGCAGTAGGAAAATTATTCCAGGTACAATGAAATAATACCCAATTCAAAATACTTTCCAGATTAAATAGCATTCATATAGGATGAGGGAGTAGGAAAAGGTGAATCAGAGAAAGGAATGAGTAAAGCTGATGCAACATAGTTAAGAGAAAGTAGCATCAACCTGGGGCCAAGGAACTTCAACAAAAGGGCTAGCACGAAGACTGGTTTAGAGTCACAGAACCCTACAGCACAGAAACAGGCTATTCAGTCCATCTAGCCTGTTCTGAACTATTAATCTGCCGAGTCCTACTGACCTGCACTCCATATACCTCCTGTTCATGTACCTATCCAAATTTCTCTTAAATGTTATAATCAAACCCAAATCCACTACTTGCACTGGAAATTTGTTCCACACTCTCACCACCCTGAGTGAAGACGTTCCCCCTCATGCTCCCCTTCAACATTCCACCTTTCACCTTTAACACATGGCCTCCAGTTGTAGTCTCACCCAATCTCAATGGAAAAAGCCTGCTTGCATTTACCCTATCTATACCCCTCAACTTTGCATACCTCTATCAAATCTCCACATAATCTTCTATATTCTAAAGAATGAAGTCCTAACTTATTCAACATTTCCCTATTACTCAGGTCCTCAAGCTCCAGCAACATCCTTGTAAATCTTCTTTGCACTCTCAGTATTTCTTACATCTTTCCTGTGGGAAGGTGACCAAAACTGCACCCAATACTCCAAATTAGGCCTCTCAAACACCTTTTACAATTTCAACATAATATCCCAACTCAATACATTGATTTATGAAGGCCAATGTGCCAACAGTTTTCTTTACGACCCTACCTACCTGTGACTCCACTTTCAAGGAATTTTGGATCTGTATCCCCAGATTGCTCTGTTCTACACCCTCCCTAGTACCTTTCTGCTCACCAAGACCTATGGTCCTTCCAGAGTGCAACACCTCATACTTGTCTGCATTAAATTCCATCTACCATTTTTCAGCCCATTTTTCCAGCTGATCCAGATCCTGCTGCAAGCTTTAAATAGTCTTTCTCACTGTCCGCCACACCCCCAATCTTGATACTATCTGCAAGTATGCTGATCCAGTTTACATTATCATCCAGATCATTGAAATAGATAACAAACAACAACAATAACTGCAGCACACCACTGTTTATAGGCCTCCAGTCAGAGAAGTAACCATTCACTACCACTCCGTGGCTTCTCTCGCGAAACCTATGTCCAATATAATTTACTACCTCACCTTGAATATCAAGTGACTAAACATTCTTGACTAACCTCCCATGGGGGACATTGTCAAAGGCCTTGCTAAATTTCATGTAGACAACATCTACTGCCTTACCTTCATCAATTTATCTGGAAACCTCCTCAAAAAAAGTCTAAGATTGATTAGGCATGACCTCCTAGGCACACAGCCATGTTGACTATCCTTAATCAGTCACTGTCTATCCAAATACCCATATATCTAGTTCATTAGAATACTTTCCTAATAACTTCCCCATTACTGATGTCTGGTCCACTGGCCTATAATTTCCTGGCTTATTGGGGCACCACAGTGGCATAGTAGTTAGCACAAAGCTACTACAGCTCGGGCTGTCGGAGTTTGAAGTTCAATGCTGGCATCCTCCAAGAAGTTTGTGCATTCTTCCCATGTGCATGAGTTTCCTCCAGGTGCTCCAGTTTCTTCCCACAGCCCAAAGACGCACCAGTTAACAGGTTAATTGGTCATTGTGATTAGGCTAGCATTAAATAGGTGGGTTGCTGGACAATGCTGCCCAATGGGCCAAAAAAGCTTTACCTGCACTGTAACTCTGAATAAAATAAATAAAATAAATTCTTAGGGCCTTTCTTAAACAACTGAACAACATTATCTATCCTCCAATCCTCTGGCACCTCAGCCGTAGCAAAGATGTTTTAAATATCTCTGCTAAGGTTCCTGCAATTTCTACACTACTCTCCCACAGGGGCTGAGGGTACACCTTGTCAGGTGCATTTTGCCCTGAGGATTTATCCACCCTGATTTTTCTCAGGACAGGAAACAACTTCTCCTCTGGAACATCTGGACAGCAAAGGCACATACAACAGGATGCTCTTTATTACTACAGCTCAGTATACAAAAACATCAACCTCTGAAAACTAATCAATGAGTGTCAAGACCCTAGCCTCAATACCTCCTTGTGCAAATGGATCCTGAATTCCCAGTCAATTCGGAATGGTAACAACATCTCTTCCACAATCTCCATCAGCACAAGTGCACCACAAGGTTGTGTGCTTAGCCCTCTGCTCTATTCACTTGTGTGGCTAAGCACAGTCCCAATGCCATATTTAAGTTTGCTGATGACACCACTGTTGTATGCCGAATCAAAGGTGGTGATGAATCAGCATATAGGAGGGAGACTGAAAATCTAGCTGAGTGGTTTCAAAACAACAACTGCCCACCCAATGTCAGCAAGACCAAGAAACTGATTATAGATTACAGAGGGAAACCAGAGGTCCATGGGTCAGCCCTCATTAGAGGACCATGGTGGAGAGGATTAGCAACTTTAAGTTCCTCAGTGATATTATTTCAGAGGACCCATCCTGGGCACAGCACACATGTGCAATTATGAAGAAAGCACAGCAGAGCCTCTACTTCCTTAGGAGTTTGCAGAGATTTGGCATGACATCTAAAACTTTGACGAACTTCTATAGATGTGTAATTGGGAGTATATTGGCTGGCTGCATCACAGCCTGGTATAGAAACACCAATGCCTTTGAATGGAAAATTCTGCAAAATTAGTGGATATGGCTCAGTCCATCACAGGAAAAGCACTCCCAACCATTGAGCAAATCAGGGACCCCCATAACCCAGGCATGCTCTCTTCTCGCTTCTGCCATCAGAAAGATGGTACAAGAACCTCAGGACTCTCACCACCAGGTTCAGGAACAATTGCTACCCTTCATCCTTCAGGCTCTTGAACAAAGAGGATGACTTCACTCAACTTCACTTGCCCTACCACTGAAACATTCCCACAACCAATGCACTCACTCTCAAGGAATCTTCATCTCATGTTCTTGATATTTAATGCTTATATTTATATTATTGTTTCTTCATTTTACATTTGCACAGTTTATCTTCTGCACTCTGGTTGGGCAGCCTTTCATTGATATTGTTATAGTTACTATTCTATTCATTTGTTGAGTATGTCCATAAGAAAATGAATCTCAAGGTTGTATATGGTGACATACATGTACTCTGATAATAAAATTTACTTTGAACTTTGAACTCTAATTTTTATATGGTCCATGGCTTCATTTATTCCTACCTGCCTATACTTGCTATACAACTCTTTTTTTCTTAACCAGGGCCTCAAAATTGCTCAAAACCAAGATTCCCAATACCTGTTACCCTTGCCTTTTACTCTGCCAGGAATATACAACACTGTACTCTCAAAATTTCACTTTAGAAGGACTCCCGCTTACCAAGTACACCTTTGCCAGAAAACAGCCTGTCCCAATTTACATTTACCAGATCCTTTTTGATACCATCAAAGTTGGCCTTTCTCCAACTCAGAATCTCAAACAGACCAGATCAGACCTATCTTTCTGCATATTTACTTTGAAACTAATAGTATTGTGATCACTAGATGTAAAGTGCAAATGTCCCTGCTGCCCTATCTCATTCTCTAATAGGAGATCTAGTATCGCACTCTCTCTAGTTGGGATTTCTACATACTGATTAAGGAAACTTTCCTGAACCCATTTTACAAACTCTTTCCTATTTATCCCTTTTACAGTATAGGAGGGTCAGTGAATATGTGGAAAGTTAAAATCACCTATCCAGACATCCCACCCTGCAAAAACTCATTTCAGGGAGGTACCCCTACCCCCCCACAACACCATATCCACCCCACCCCCTCCGCCCATCGACCTCCACGGGTGTATGTAATACTTTGTTTAGTGATTTTGTCTAATCTGCAAACCAAGTTGGGTATATGCAGAAAATGTGACATTAAAATATGCGCTTATATTATACATCACTCACAGCACACTGGAGGAACTCAGCAGGTCGGGCAGCATCAGTGGAAAAGATTGGTCGACGTTTCGGGCTGGAACCCTTCGTCAGGGCTGTAGGGGGAAGAGGAATAGGCCCTATAAAGAAGGTGGGGGGAGGGTGGGAAGGAGAAGGCTGGTAGATTCCAGGAGAAAAACCAGTAAGGGGAAAGATAAAGGGGTGGGGGAAGGGAGGCAGGGAGGCAGGGAGGTGATAGGCAGGAAAGGTGAAGAAAGAATAGGGGAAAACACAATGGGTAGTAGAAGGAGGCGGAACCAAGAGGGAGGAGGTAGGCAGCTGGGGGAGGGGGCAGAGTGACATAGGGATAGGGGAAAGGAGGGGGAGGGAATTACCGGAAGTTGGAGAATTCTACGTTCATACCAAGGGGCTGGAGACTACCTAGACGGTATATGAGGTGTTGCTCCTCCAACCTGAGTTTAGCCTCATCATGGCAGTAGAGGAGGCCACGTACGGACATATCTGAATGGGAGTGGGAAGCACTGTTGAAGTGGGTGGCTACTGGGAGATCCTGTCTGTTTTGGCGGACGGAGCGGAGGTGCTCGACGAAGCGGTCCCCCAATCTGCAACGGGTTTCACATCGGTGAAATCCTCTACATCCTCTACATCGGTGAAACCCGACGCAGATTGGGGGACCGCTTCGTCGAGCACCTCCGCTCCGTCCGCCAAAACAGACAGGATCTCCCAGTAGCCACCCACTTCAACAGTGCTTCCCACTCCCATTCAGATATGTCCGTACGTGGCCTCCTCTACTGCCATGATGAGGCTAAACTCAGGATGGAGGAGCAACACCTCATATACCGTCTAGGTAGTCTCCAGCCCCTTGGTATGAACGTAGAATTCTCCAACTTCCGGTAATTCCCTCCCCCTCCCATCCCCTATGTCACTCTGCCCTCTCCCCCAGCTGCCTACCTCCTCCCTCTTGGTTCCACCTCCTTCTACTACCCATTGTGTTTTCTCCTATTCTTTCTTCACCTTTCCTGCCTATCACCTCTCTGCCTCCCTTCCCCCACCCCTTTATCTTTCCCCCTACTGGTTCTTCACCTGGAACCTACCAGCCTTCTCCTTCCCACCCTCCCCCCACCTTCTTTATAGAGCCTCTGCCCCTTCCCTCTACAGTCCTGACGAAGGGTTCCAGCCTGAAACGTCGACCGATCTTTTCCACTGATGCTGCCAGACCTGCTGAGTTCCTCCAGCGTGTTGTGAGTGTCGCTTTGACCCCAGCATCTGCAAATTATTTTGTGTTTGCACTTATATTATATATTATCATGTTTATTCTATTACATCTTTAAGCAAGTCTACACAGAGTTTGGCCTCATCACGTAGGACATCAATAGCGTAGCTCCTTAGCAGCCAGCCAGCTAGTTTAAATAACGTTAGCTATGCTAATGAACAAATGACACCTGTTAAACTCACCTCAACATGTCTTTTACATTTTAGCCCACCATGGGCAATAGAAAAGTCACTGTTGCAAACAGTGCAGCAAGCAACACTGTCATTATTTTTGAGGTCGACTGTAAAGCCCGCTCATAGAGAAAACTGATAGGTCTACTTAGCAGGGGTCCCCAACATTTTTTGCACCACAGACCGGTTTAATATTGACAATATTCTTGCGGACCAGCCAACTGGGGGGGGGGGGGGGGTATGTTAATCACGACCAGAATATACGTGATAACATTTTAAGTAATGTTTGGATATTAAACACACAGCGCATATTTTCCCCGTATGAACGTATAATATCATTGCAACACACCAATATCGCCGAATCAGTGCGAGCCCTGGGCTTGTTTCCCTGCAACAAGACAGTCCCATCGAGGGGTGAGGGGAGTCAGCAATACTCGAAGGGGGTTCCTTATGTCCAGTCTATTCCACAATTTAGTTTTCGTTGCATTCATTGCAGAAAACTCCGCTTCGCAGCGATATGATGTTGGAAATGGAAGCAACGTTTTCAGTGCTTTCGTGACTATCTCAGGATATTGAGCCTTGACTTTGATCCAGAATACCGGCAGAGATGTTATGTCAAACAAACTTTTCAGCCCATCGTCATTTACAAGCTCGAGGAGTTGATCTTCTTCCCGCACTGACATGGATGACACGTGTGTAATGATCTTGCGTGCGTTCAAGTTCAACAGTGCGTGACAGGGAATGAGGAAAGGTGCAAATGACTCATATAGTTACATATCGCCAAATCATATTGTTTCCTCATGGCCCAGTGGTTGGGGACCACTCTTAGCACGAAGAGAGACCAATCAGGATGCTCGCTCTCCCTCTCCCTCGCGAAAAAAACTATTTCCGGGATATTGTATATAATTTCCGGGCGTCGGGGAGCCACTATTGATATGCCGGAGACTCCCGGATCTTCCGGGAGAGGTGGGATGTCTGCCTATCACAACCTTATGTCTCTTAAAAACAGTCTGCAATCCCTCTAAAAATTTGCTCCTCTAAATCCCACAGATTTATGAGTAGTCGCTAATATCATCCAATTGACATGGTCATAGCTTTTTTTATTCCCCATTTCTACTCATAAAACCTCATTAGACAAGTTCTCCACTGTCTTTACTGAGTACTACCACGACATTTTCCCTGATTAGTAATGTCAACCCTCCCCCTTTAATTCCTCCTGCTCTATCAAGTCTAAAGCATTGAAACCCCGAAGCATTAAGCTGCCAGTCCTGCCCCTCCTGCAAACCTCACTGATGGCTACAATGTCACCATTGCATGTGTTGATCTGTGCCCAAAGCTTATCGGTCTTTCCTACAATACTCCTTGCTCAATCTTCCGATTCCTGACTTTGTATGTAGGCTTAACAACATCTTTCTCCACAACCACCCCACTATCCACTCTGGTGCTCCAATTCACATTTGCCTGCAACTCCAGTTTAAACTCCACCCCCACCCCACCCCATTTCCCCTGTGTAGCACAAGCAAACATTCCTGCAAAGCTACTAGCCCTCTCCAGTTCAGGTGCAAACTGTCCGTTCTCTACAGTCCCACCTTCTCTGGAAGAGGGTCCAATGTAATTGGTACTTAAGTGAATCATGAGTTCTGGCCACTCACCCTCCAACTTAAAAATGCTGTGGACTCAGTCCACAATATCCTTGACCCTGGCATCCTGGAGGGAACATACCATCCGGGAATCTTATTCTCGTCCTTTCTGTTCCCCTTGACAAAGAATCTCCGATCACTGCAGCTCACCTCTTCTCCCGCCTTCCATTCTGACCCAGAGTCAGACTCAGTGCCAGAAACCTGACCATTGTGACTTTCCTCTGCTAGGTCATCCCCCTATACAGTATCCAAAGCGGTATGCCAGTTGTTGAGGGGTACAGCCACAGGGGTACTCTACGCTGACTGCCTATCGACTTTACCCCTCTTGAAGGTCACCCAGTTACCTGTGTTCTGCACCTTGGGTGTAACTACCTTCCCATATGTCCTGTCAATTAACAGCATCTCTAACCTGATCTATTAGAAGTTGCAGCTGGATGAATTTCTTGCGGGTATAGTTGTCAGGAACACCGAAGGTCTCCTTGCCTTTACACATACACAAGAAGAGTATTCCATTCTCCTGTCTAGCACCCCCACTGCTCTAATGGTGTAATAGGAAAGAAAAAGTAACAAAAAAAAATCTATGAGCTATGCCTCTCCTTGCTGAAGCCTCAATAATCCAAAGCCTCAACTCCCCATCCAATATTGGCCCTTTCACACAATGGCTGCTCCACTTAAACCTAACTTTTTATTGTATCTTGCCAAATGCCAAATTATGCACAATGTCTCTTTGGGAACTGTGGTACACAAAGTGACTACCTCCACAGGCTTGTTCAAACTCCCTCTCCCTCTATGCAATCCAATGTCTCCTCAGGAACTGTGGCACACAAAATGTACCAACTGCCCTTGCTCACTTTTTTTTTAGGATGCACCCAGAAGTTTTCTTTACAATGCACCCAGAACTTTTCTTAGACTTTTATTAGATGTCCATTGTGTTTCTTGACGTGCAGCACACCATTTACGTTTCAGAGAGGATGAGAGGTGACCTGATAAAGGTGTATAAGACGATGAGAGGCATGATCGTGTCAGAGGCTTTTTCCCAGGGCTGAAATGGCTAGCACGAGAGGGCACGGTTTTAAGGTGCTTGGAAGTAGGTACAGCAGAGATGTCAGGGGTAAGTTAGTTTGTCTTTTTTTTTTAACTACACAGAGAGTGGTGAGTGCGTGGAATGGGCTGCTGGTGACGGTGCTGGAGGCAGATACAATAGGGTCTTTTAAGAGACTCCTGGACAGGTACATGAAGCTCAGAAAAATAGAGAGCCAAGGGTAACCCTAGGTAATTTCTAAGGTAAGGACATATTCGACACAGCTTTGTGGGCTGAAGGGCCTGTATTGTGCTGTAGGATTTCTGTGTTTCTAGTTATGGCAAATTCTTGTAATAACTTCCCTGCAGCAGTCAGTATACTTCCCTATAATTATTTCTCCTTTTCTGAAGATGGTCATATTCATAGCATCAAATCTCTCTGCGTGCTTTCCTTGTCAAACATGAAGGGAAGGTTGTCATGAACTTGCGCCAAGAATAATTCTGGCATGTTATTGCACATAGCAGGAATTTGGTTCATTCAAGAAGTTTTGTTTTTCTACTTGGGCTGGATTCATACTGGCTTTATAACAGATATTATTCAAACATATTACTTGTATATGTGCATATTTAGAAGCCATACATATAAGATGGACCTTAACAGTTACATCTGGAAGCCTGAGGTCCTTCACTTAGAATAATGTCCACTAAGCAACTACCTTCCATTAATTCATATCCATCTAGAGATTCTGTTTAATACTAATTGCTTCCCATTTCCAGGAGCCACCTGCCAGTTAGAGTCTTTTGTTAGGTGCAGAAGAATGTGTTCAAGGACCAAGGCCTCAAACAACACCAATTTTAGTGGCTGTGCATTAGTAGTGACCCCTGCTTTCTTTTATAAATGAAAAACACAAATGGACATGTTATGAAAATATACACAATACCTTGGAGTACTACAGCACCCCTGCAGTCCTCCAAATCTGTCTGCAGGATGAGTAAACCAATGTCAGCACCCTCTTCCAAATCAATATCACAGTGCTCAGCCTGCTTTGATGCACAAACCGCAACATCTGTAATCCAACATCCAATTTCAAAGGCAACCATTCTGTTCCAAATACTATCACAGCCATCAATTTTCAAGGTACAACTTACAATTAACAGCCTCATCAACTCTTGGATCATTTGCCCAATATTGCTCAAAGTAGTGAAGAAGCATCCAGTATGGCATAGAATACTTTGAGGTTCCCTTGTGTGAGGTCCAAGAACAAGCAAGAGAACTGCACAAGAACCCAATCAATCTATGCACTAGCCCACTTAGCTACACCTTTCTGATGAATGGTGAAGTCTGCAGGTCCCACAGAGGATTCAATTACCTCAAAAGGTAGATAACTACCATAAAAACAAATTATGCTCAATCCTGAGGGACTATTTAGGAAGTCCTAGTATTTTTTATAGCTACAATTAAGTTACTAATAAATACTAGTTTCTTCATGACTGCTTCTGACAAAGGGTCTAAATTTCCAAGTGAGATATTGGAGGTGTCTCATATCTCTTAATATCTTGTTTGTGCCAAGCATGAAGCCATATTAAACAAATCCCTTCTGCCTGCACATGATCCATATTCCTCCATACTCCTAGCTAAGAGTTTCTTTAATGCTACTAAGATAACTATTTCCGATACTACCCAGATACTAACATCTCTCCAGGGGAAAGAAAATTGCCTATGTATCTCCTTTAAAATATGCCTCTCTCACCTAAAATGTATACCCTCCAGTATTCAACATTTCTATCCTGGGATAGAAATTCTGTGATCCTACTTATGCTCCTCAATGTTATAAACTCCGAACTGGTCTCCCCTTAGCCTCAGACTCTCCTGAGATAATAACCCAAGTTTGTCCAACCTCTATAACTACAATGCACATTCCTTTATCTGAAATTCTGAAATCCAAAAAGCTCCGAAAACAGAAGTTCTTTTCACCAACAGCTGACGTCACTCGGGTGTGACATGGCAGCACTAGCAGAGGCCACCAGACGTCAGTTGTGGCTCAGCGTTTGTACTGGTTACATGTGCATTTGCTGTTCGCTGATATTTTGTGTTCACTGGTGACTTTGTGTTTAATTTCACTGTGAAAATATCAGAAAGAGCTGCAGATACCCCTATGGGTAACAACGAGAAAAAGAGAAGGAATCCTCTCTATCAATAACGCAGAAAGTGGAGTTATTGCAGAAGCTTGATGGTGGTGTGTCTGTGCGGCGTCTTACTGAAGAAAATAGTGTCGGAACTACCACTGTATATGATTTAAATAAACAAAGACTAGTTACTGAAGTTTTATAGGGACAGTGACAATGACGTTCTATATTTATTCCAATGTCATTTACCATGAGCTTGATTCGGTTTGTTTGAAGCTGTGTATTTTTATGTTTTATTGAATGTTTTTGTTGGAAGTAACATTTCTTCTTGTCATTATTCCCTAAACAATACAGTATAACAATTATTTACGTAGCATTTACATTGTATTAGGTATTATGAGTAATCTAGAGATGATTTAAAGTATACGGGAGGATATGTGTAGGTTTGGTGCGCCGCTGGGTCCTAAAGTCCACCGCACTGATACAAGTTAAATAAGGGACTTGAGCATACGTGTTTTTTTGGTATTGGGGGAGGGGGGTCTGAAATCTGAAAAATTCTGAATTCCGAAATGTAACTGGCCCCAAGGATTTCGGATAAGGGATTGTGGACCTGTAATACCCTTATAACAACCTGGAGAAGGTTTCACTGCTAATGTAATGGTTTCTCTGTAGCAGCAGTGTTTGGGTTATGACTAGAGATAACGGGGGCTTTGGAATGTGTGGCGTCCAATGAGAGAAGTAGTTTTCTTTCTTGTATGTCCGACAGCGAGGTATTTGTGGGCTTTTGTTTGGCGGAAGATAGAGAAGATACCAGAATGGAGAGGTCGTAGACTGCAAGACTGAGTGGATGTGGAATGGGGTCGGGAGTTGACAACGCCCAGGGAAATCGATGGAGAACAAACTGACAGGAAAATGATGTGCACCAACGTGCGCATTAGACTGTTTCATTAAAATTGGCCCTTTTCTTTGTTTTCTTTACTAACCCGCTAGTCAAATTAATAATTATAAAGCTAAATCATGTAATTGCATATGGTGTACTGTTTGTTATTTCGCTGTACTGATTTGTAACGGGGAAAACATCATGCAGCATCTGCAAAACGAGATTTCACAGGTTTGGCGGGCTGGAGAGCATCTTCCCCTAGACTAATGCCACTGACCGAACCTGAGGGTTACACCCTCTAATCTAATTAGCATCCTGATCAAATTCTCTGAACCTTCCCCTAAAACCTCCACGTCCTTCCGGTAATGTGGTGATCAGAATGTGTGCAATATTCCAAGTGTGGCCTAACCAACGTATAATATAACTGCATCAAGAATTCCAAACTCTTATACTCTTTGCTCCAAGCAATGAAGGCATACATCTTCTTTACCAATATCTATCAACACTGTCACTTTCAGCAAGCTATGGACATGGGCACCAAAACCCTTCTGTATACCAATACCATGAATTAAACAATCAAAACTTCTCCATCAATAACAACTATTCTATATCCTACTGTGTCCTTTGATGAGCATCTTCACTGTCCACAATTCCACCAATCTTTGTGTCATCTGCAAGGTTACTAACCAACCCATCGACATTTGCAGCCAAGTCAGTATCAGCATTGATTCCAGCAGAGCATCACTGGTTACAAGCTTCCATCTAGAATAACACTTTTCCACCGCTACCCTATCTGCTATGGATGTGAATTCCAAATCCAAACTACTAATTTATGCACACATTCTTTCTCTCACTCTCCTTTTTCTCCCTCTGTCCCTCTGAATATACCTCTTGCCCATCCTCTGGGTCACCCCCCCCCCGTCTTTCTTCCCGGACCTCCTGTCCCATGATCCTCTCGTATCCCCTTCTGCCTATCACCTGTCCAGCTCTTGGCTCCATCCCTCCCCCTCCTGTCTTCTCCTATCATTTTGCATCTCCCCCTCCCCCTCCAGCTTTCAAATCCCTTACTCACTCTTCCTTCAGTTAGTCCTGACGAAGGGTCTCGGCCTGAAACGTCGACTGCGCCTCTTCCTATAGATGCTGCCTGGCCTGCTGCGTTCACCAGCAACTTTGATGTGTGTTACTAATTTACATGGATTCCATGTATCTTAACCTTTTCAATCAATCTACCCTGGGGGACCTAGCCAAAGTCCACATAGATAACATCCACTGCCTTACCTTCAATCACTGCATCTTTTGAGGAGGCAACCAAAGAAAGCCAAGCTGACTGTCCCTAATTAGCCCATGTTCTTTCAAATGTGGGTAAATCCTATCCCTAAGAATCCTCTGTCTTCAATACCTTTAATGTGAGGGTCACAGACCTACAATCTCCTGGATTATCCCCATTTCCCTCCTTGAACAAGAGAACAACATTTGCTATTCCATAGACCCTCAGGACCTCATCCAGCAAATGGTCCCTTTATCTCTACTCTCTGCCTTCAAAGCTAGAAAGTATACTAAGATCTTCAAAGGCCCAGCAATCTCCTCTCTTGCCTCTCTCAATAACCTGAAATAGATTCCATCAAACAGCAATGATTTATCCACCTTAATGCTCTTGAAAAGACCCAACACAATCTTCTTCTTGATCTCAAAATTCTCCAGCATATTAAAAAACTGAACACTAGTCTCACCATACTCCATGTCCTCCTTCTGAGTGAATACCAATGGAAACAACATCATTGCTTCACTGACATCCTTCAACTCCAGGCATAAATTCCTTCATTGGTCTTTGAACTGTCCTGCCCGCTCCCTGGTCATTCTCTTGTTTTTAAATGTATTTACTATGACATGCTAAGGACATTTTACATCTCCATTAGGCACTCTTAATTCCTTGTGTTGTCGAAATTCCTCAAATACCCTCACCCTTACATTTACTTCCTTTCTGACTAAATTTACAACTTCTCTCATCATCCAAGCTTCTCTTGCATTACACATTTGGACAAGTTAAGCTCTTTTTGCAATTTCTTTGCCCTTATCTACAACTGATCTATATCCCACTGTATCCTTTGGCAATATTTCACACCACCAGCACTTGATTACATTCCAACTAACCTACTTACCATTATTAGCATTCCTTCCTGGCTCCTGTGTAAGCCGGCATTGTAATTGGTACCTTCCCTTTGCTGTTCCAACCTCACCAATAAAAGAAAAAGAGGCCACCAGCACCTGCCTGTCCTTTGCCATATCTTAAGGAGCCTCATTAGAATGCAAAGATATTCAAACATCTTCAGGGATTTTGTCTCACCTGTGACCAGATTCCAGGAAAAGTAAGAGAGGAATAATGAAAGTAAGTCAGTTAATGGTTAACCAGCTTTTAATGTTCTCCTACAATGCATTTGATTAGTAGTACTTCCTCACAAAGCTGCTGGAGCATCACATAGCTTTCAAATGCAGATGATAACACTGTACTGCTGACAAATCTTTTAGAATTATTTAAGGCAGTAACAAGCAGGTTAGACAAAGGAGAGTCAGTAGACATTATGTACTTGGATTTTCAGAAGGTACCACTGATGAGGCTGCTAATCAAGATAACAGCACAATGTGTTAGGGCAGACTGACTGGCAGAAGGCAGAGACTTGGGATAACAGTATCCAGTTGTGGAGTTCCACAACAGTCATTTTTGGGACTACAACTTTTTATTTTATACATTCATGATCTGGATAAAGGAACTGATAGCATTGTGACCAAATTTGCAGATCATACTAAAACAAGTAGAGGGACAAGTGACAGAAGTTTATGTAAGGAAGCACTTTGCATCTAGTATAATCTAGTTACCAGATAATTATGGAGAAGGATAGGTCTGGTCCTCATGTTGAGATTCTAAATTGAAGAGATGCCAATTTTGATGGTATCAGAAAAAATCTGGCAGTAAAGGTTTACTCACTCTAGAGCTCTTATTATTCCAGATATATGACATGATCACAGATTCTATCAAAAAACGTTTTCGGGACAAAGGATGGAACAGCTTGAAACGTATATAAAAATTGTGGTAAAATTGTTATTTTTATAGCATTTATTCAACCAATTAACAACATCGTCATAGGCGACCATTTGGAAAGCGTTTGTTGTGTATATTCAATTAAAGGAAGAAAATTATATTTATATAAATCTTTAAAATTTTTAGTAATTTTAATACCAATATAGGTAAAATAATTTTAGCAATATTAAAAGGTATTTGATATTGATCTGAATAATTATTAAGAGGAAATAATTCACTTACTGAAGAAATTAAAAAAAGATGGAGGCTTGGCTTTACCAAACTTTAGATTCTATTACTGGGCAATTATTATTCGTTATATTACTTTTTGGATTCACTCTATAGATAACCAGGACTGTCCTCCATGGTTGGACTTGGAGGAGAACTCGGTAAAGGGTTTCTCTTTGGCTTCTTTACTGGGAGCTCCTCTTCCCTTTTTGTTTTCTAAGATTGGTAGACAAGATCTTAGTCCCATTAAAAATTTACATTAAAAATTTGGTTTCAGTTTCGCAGATTATTTGACTGAAATAACTTTGTTCTTTCTAGTAACATCCATTTTAACTATTTTTTTAAACCATCAATTTTAGATAAGGCCTTTTTAATATGGAAAACAGAGGGAATAAAAACTATTTTAGATTTGTTTTTAAAGGATTGTTTAATGTCTTTTTCACAGCTAGTGGACAAATATGATTTATCTAATGCACAATTTTTTTTTAGATATTTACAAGTCAGGAATTTAATTTTTTGTTTACACAATTTGTTACCGAATTACCCACTTGCTCATTTACCAAATATGATATATGTCATCTTTCAGCTTAAACCACTTCAAAAAGGAATGATAGCCATTATATATAAATGGCTATTGAATTTAATGATAAGGTTAAACATGCTTGGGAATTGGAACTTCAAGAATCACTTTCAGATAATCAATAGAATAAAATTTGTCATCTAGTTAACAATTCATCTATCTGTGCCCATCACTCCTTGCTTCAGTTCAAGGTAGTGCACAGGGCGCATGTGTCAAAAGATAAACTGGTGCATATTTTTTCTAATTTGAATCCTACCTGTGATAGATGCAACACTGAGGTGGCTACCTTAATTCATATGTTTTGGTCCCGCATAGAGTTAAATAATTTCTGGAGAGATGTTTTTAGAACGTTATCAAAAGTCATAGGTTTAGACCTACAACCTAATTTATTTATAGCAATCTTTGGGATTATTCCAACGGAAGCAGGAAACATTCCTGCTTCCGCTCAATGCATGATAACCTTCTCAACTTTATTGGCTAGGAGAGCTATTCTATTGTACTGGAAAGGATCCTAATCCACTTACTGTTTTTATTTTTGGCTCTCCTCTGTCATGTCATGTTTAAGTTTGGAGAAAATTAGGAGTCGGACGGTTGATACATCTTTTAAATTTGAGCAAACTTGGTGACCCTTTATTCAATATTTTCATATGATCTAATTCTTTTTACTTTTTCAGTTAATTCTTTTTTCTCCGCGAAGTTTTAGATTTGACCAGAGGATTTTTCCTTTCTGTAAAACTGTATCCTCAAAATGGACTGCCCAGTCCCCCTTTTTTTTTGTTTAGGTTAGTTTAGTGGGCTTTTTTTTCTCTCAATAACAGAAATTTTGAGTCTTTCTTTTCTATGAACTGTTAAGAGGAGAAGTGTTTTTTTTTCTTTATATAAGCTTAATACTATATATGATTTTGACAGTGTATATTCCTTTCTTTGTACTATTATTGAAATATGTATTTGAGATAACTTCTCCTCTGGTTTGTATTTATCCTTATTCTTTTAAATCAATAAAAAAGATTGAAAGCGAGAAAAGATTTGGCAAGTGTGGATTGGGACAGGTTGTTTTCCAGCAAATATGCACTTGGAAAATGGGAGGCCTGCAAAAGTGAAATTTTGAGAGTACAGCGTTTGTATGCTCCTGTCAGAATAATAGGCATGGGTAGCAAGCAGGTTTAGTGAATCTTCGTTGTTGAGAGATATTGAGCCCGGTTAAGAAAAGGGAGCTGTGTAGCAGGTATTTGCAGGAAGCAGCAAATGAAGTTCTTGAGTAGTACAAGAAATTCAAGGGTACACTTAGGAAAGAAATCAGGAGGGCTAAAAGAAGGCATAAGGTTGCTCATGCAGCAAGGTGAAGGAAAATCCCAAGGGCTTCGACAGATATTTAGAGCAAAATGATAGCAAGGGACAAAATTGGTCCTCTGGAAGATCAGAGCGGTCATCTATGCTTGGAGCCGAAAGAGATGGGGAGAACTTAATAGAGATGGAATTTTTGCAACAGAGCCAATATAAATGAGACAAAGCAACAGTGAGGTCATGGACTGTATATAGATTACATAGCTTGCTGTCTTGAGGAAAATGAGGGTGGATAAATCCCCAAAGCCAGACAAGGTGTTCCCTCATATCCTGTGGGAGGCTAGTGCAGAGATATTTAAAACATCCTTAGCCACCAGTGAGATGCTAGAGGATTGGAGGATAGTTAATGTTGTTCCTTGTTTAAGAAAGGCTCCAAGAATAAGCCAGGAAATTATAAGCCAGTGGGCCTGACATCAGTAGTATGCAAGTTATTGGACAATATTCTAAGGGACCAGATATATAATTACAGTGGATTCCAGTTAATCAGGGCAGCTGCATATGTGGGATAACTCTAAAAACTAATTGAAAAAAATAGCTGTGATTCCATTAGTGTATTTGGGACACTACGCCACTTAATTGGGATAGGAGATTGTTGTTGAACAGTTTCGAACATACACTTGTGTGTCCACTACACAATGTTTAGAGTGATATTCCTGACTTAACCTCAGGAATATCCTGGGGATATTAAATAATGCTGGTGTTTCCTTAAATTCACCATCCTCAATACCTGCAAAAGCATCTATAGGAGTCACGTATCTATTTTATGTATGTCTGAATTGTATTTTGTTGCACGTTTATTGTAGGTAATTTGTCACGTGGGTTGGGACGTTGTAGAAACGAAGAGTACAGTTATGCATTGATGCTTTGTCTTAGGTCAGTTCAGTCTAGGTAGAACCAGAGAAGCAGCCAGAATTATTTTTTTTGTTGATCTCTTAAGAACACTTAAGAATGCTTAAGTATGTTATGATCACTTATTAATGTTTAAATACTCTTAAATATGTTAAATTGCTAATGTTACCACTTATTTCATTATATCGCTACTTTCAGTCTCATTAGTTTTTTTTAATCATTACAAGACTGTTCGTCTTTGATGACTTACTAAAGAAACAAACGTACTTTCTTTGATTTTGAACTTCGCTATTGTGGAGAGCGCGTCACAGTGTCAACCCCCCATGCTTAGTCTCCGAACGGTTTTGGTTTGTTTTCAAGTAACTGCTACAGAATCCTTGGGTATAGGTCCAGAAAACATCAGGATTGGTTGAATGATAATGTTAGGGAGACAGAATAATTTATCTTCAAGTAAAGGAAAGCTTCCTGTGCCTGGCAGAATGGTAGTAGCAGCAAGGCCAGAAGAGAAGCCAAGGCAAATGTCCAGCACAGGGAGAAGGGGCTAAAGAATTTTTGGTGGACTTTGGGGGAATTTTTGGGACACTATCCCCCATTTAAGTGGCATAGTGTCCCAAATAAACCAACAGACTCACAACTATTTTTTCGATTAGTTTTTGTTCTTCAAGCGTTATCCCAAAGCCCTGGAAATCCAGAGACTGGCAGACTCCAGTGACACGAGAGGCTTCTTTAGTACCAGTATGGCAGTCTATGGTCCAAGTTACTTCTGTAGCCCCCCTGTAAGCCTCAGGGTCGCTCAACTCGCTGTCGTCTAGGGGGAGCAGCCTTCAGCCCTGTCAAACTGGGTAATCAAGTTTGTGTGGATGCTGTGTGATGTACCTCACCCCGCCAAAAAACAGACAGTACACCATATACGATTAAATGATTAAAATATAAGAGGAAAGTAAAAGGCACCAAACTTATCAAAGTTCAACCTCTTCGTGCACACCAGTTGGAGCTCTAGTAACAGTCCTCTTTTCACCATTCGATCCCCTCCGACCACTTCGACCCGCCGCCTGGGACCAACCACAGTGGTCGACCAGCCGCTCCACATGAGTCTGTCTTCGTCTCCTCTTCTCACCGAAGACCCAGGACTTCAGACTCTGGCTTGGAGTCCATCCCATCGGCCAGCTCACAGCATCGCGTCCACTCTCTCTCTCTTTCTCCCCATCGCGCCTTCTGCCCAAAAACCCGCGCATACAATAGCTTACAGACACACAAAAAATAACATCTATCCAAATTGGTTAGCAACGGAATACAACTCACTCTATAAACCAAACAAGCTGCTAGTGAGAGAACTTTCCCAGCAGTTAACATAACAAAGAAGCCACTTTAATTAGCCTACAGCAGTAACATAAAAGAAGAAACCCCTTCCTCTCTCCCCCCACCAAATAAAGTCATGTCCTCATGACTTCTAAATAACTCGCCAACCATTCCTGCAGACAGAAAAACCCAAACCAGGTACAAACAGTGACATTGCTCCCCAAACAGTGGACCTTACGCCCGATCCCACGGGCACTACATAGGCCAACCTATCTGGGAGTTTCCTAATTCTCTGAGACCTCCGTACCCCCTCACCTAAACCCTTGAGGCTCAGACACTACCAGGGATACCTCGAGTCTGTTTGCCAACTCCTCTCTCAATCTCTCACTCATGCCCCCACTGCAACTCGGAGCCCTCTGCTCCGTGTCCGGGGCCCCATTTCTTTTCCTTCCGGGTCCTGCTGTAACCCAGGCTGCCCACAGCTAGCCCTCCTCACTACACCTGACTCAGTGGGGGAAGGACCAAAAGTTTCTTCCTCAATCAAGGGGAAGTTAGCGAAAGGCAGCATGTACCACATATCCAGCACATCATCCTTCGAAGATCCTCTGCAGCCTCTTGCAGTCGAGACGTCAGCTTCTTCTCTGACTCCTCCAACTCTCGCCCCAGTCTCAGCAATTCTGACCCATTCTTCATGTCCATCTCCATCTGGGATGCAGTTACACCACCAGCTTCTTCCAATCTGTTCTGGATCGATGCCTTGATCAATGCCTGCTGATCCTTTTGAAGGTTGGTCATTGTTTCGTCTCTCTGGATTAATTCAACAGTACATGACCACAGTTTCAGCTCGGAATTCCGTTTTTCCATCTCCACTTTGACAAGCGTGAACGTTGTCCCAGGCTCCAGCCCTTGCCTCACATCATTGTCCCCCAAGGCGAATCCAAACCCTAGGTGTTCATCCACATACGCCAAAACTCCAAACACCTCTACATCCCCCATGGACTTCCTCATGCCCCGCGGAAAGATTGCAGGGGCTCCGGATATGCCCTGGGGCACCTTCTCAGATCGAAAGAATCCTAGGGAACCTATAACGGCTGTCTTCTCCTTGTTGGCCTCACTCATCGGGATCTGGCAATATCCACTCCTCAGATCCAGCACATTAAACCACGTCGCACCATACAAACAGACCATAGCGTCTTCGGCCCTCAGGACCGTATTCTGGTCAATGACAGTGAGCCTGTTCAGAGTCCTACAATTCACACCTACACCGCCTACGTCTTCCATGGCTACAGGGTCCAGTCACCGCGACCTCTCTCTCACCGAGGTGTCTTCAGCGGTCAACTCCCCTCCCTCATGGTATTTCGGAGCTCTACTAAGAGGGTCTCACCCTCAGATACTTCCCCCAGGCCGTACCACAATCGGCTCTCGTTTAAATTTGGTACCAGCCCAAGGCTGCTACACACGTCCTCACAAGCAGCTTGAAACGCTGGGTGCACAGACAATGCCCCCATGAACACCAGTGCACTTAATATTGTCAAGGGTAAATGCTTCAGACATTGGTTGTAAAATGAACTGTACAACAACTTGACCTGCGCCCCGGTGTCGAGGATGGCTTTAGCATAGCTTCCATCTATCCGTAACGACACACAGGGGCGTGGTCCCTCTAAGCCTTCAGGAATAGGGTCTTTTCCTTTCGGAAGTTCCCTGATACATTGCTGGAAACGTGCTCCCCCAGAGACCCCAAGCCGTTCCCCCACAGGGCCTCCACTAAGTTTCCCGACACCCCTCTGCTCAACTGAACAACTGAGGGAGGGGCTGATCCCTTGAAATGATCCCCCGGCACTGCAAGAAATTTAGCTACCCTCCTAGCCACAGAAGATACACCGAAAACTTTTCCCCCTCTTTCAGATAACTGGCAGCTGTCACTGCAGGGTAATTGAACCTGACAGTTCTAACACCGTCAACAGCCTGCCTACTCAAACTTTCAACCAATCCCTGTCACTCTCCCTCAACTGAGGCACTGCCACTCATCTAACAACTGAGAGATCCGCTCCGCCCACATCTCTTATGCCTCTGCCCCTTTAGGGGTGGACAATATCCCAAAAGCCAGGCGGACACCGCCATAGCTGGAACATTTATTCGCAGACACCATCTCTGAATCAGACCACTCTTTCCTCTCTCTCCTAACAGTATGGACAGCCCCTGGTCCCACCACCAACTCGTCAGCACTAATCTGAACTCAAAGACTCCACTCAACACGCATGCAGTAATAACCAGCAATCCCACAGAGACACACATTACTGATTTAAACAGGGCACTCAGGCAGCACACCACTGAATCCAATCTCAGACTAAGCCCCCAAATGTAGCTCCCCCTGGTAAGCCTCAGGCTCGCTCAACTCACTGTCATCTAGGGGGAGCAGCCTTCGGCCCCACCAAACTGGGTAATCAAGTTTGTGTGGATGCTGTGTGATGTACCCCACCCCACCAAATAACAGACAATACACCATATACGATTAAATGATTACAATTCATAGATATTACTGGAACTATATAATTAATAGAGATAAAATATAAAAGGAAAAGGTGCCAAACTTATCAAAGTTCAATCTCTTCGTGCACACCAGTTGGAGCTCTAGTAACGGTCCTCTTTTCACCATTCGATCCCCTCCGACCACCTCGACCCGCCGCCTGGGACCAACCACGGTGATCAACCAGACACTCCACGAGTCTGTCTTCGTCTCCTCTCCTCGCTGAAGACCCTGAACCTCGGACTGCGGCTTGGGGTCCGTCCCATCAGCCAGCTCACAGCATCGCGTCCACTCTCTCTCTCCCCATCGTGCCTTCTGCCCAAAAACCCGCGCATACAATAGCTTACAGACACACAAAAAATAACATCTATCCCAATTGGTTAGCAACAGAATACAACTCACTCTATAACCCAAACAAGCTGCTAGAGAGAGAATTTTCTCAGCAGTTAACATAACAAAGAAGCCATTTTAATTAGCAGGGTGTCCCCTGCTTTCAGAACGTTCTCTTTACGACATTTCGCTTTTACGAAAGACCTACATTAGTACCTGCTTTTGTTAACCAAAAGAGGATTTTCACTTTTACGAAAAAAGACACTCACTTTAAACCAGGCACCTTTAAATCAGTCCTGACGAAGGGTCTCGGCCCAAAACGTCGACTATACCTCTTCCTAGAGATGCTGCCTGGCCTGCTGCGTTCACCAGCAACTTTGATGTGTGTTGCTTGAATTTCCAGCATCTGCAGAATTCCTGTTGTTTGCACTCACTTTAAACTTGTGTTTACCCCGAGAAAGACTACCATGACCATGAAGCCTTGCGGGGGTAGGTGTGTGCACGTGTGACATGCGAATGCGTGTACGTGTGCATGCATGACGTGCGTGTACATGCAAATGCGTGACGTGCACATGCATGTAAACACCGATTTTTTTTCAACAAATTGATTTTGGCTCAAACTCCCTGATTCTGTTAAGTGAAATTACACTGTACATACTTTATTTCTACTTTATATAGGCTGTGTACTTATTATATCATTCCTGCTTTTATTATATGTTACCGTTATTTTAAGTTTTAGTGTTATTTGGTAGGTTATTTTTTGGGTCTGGGAACACCCAAAAATTTTTCCCATATAAATCAATGGTAATTGCTTCTTCGCTTTACGCCATTTTGGCTTACGAACAGTTTCATAGGAGCGCTCTACATTCGGATAGCCGGGGAAACCTGTACTTACTTTAGAAATTACCTCAGGTTACCCATCGCTCTCAATTTTTCTAAGCTCCATGTACCTATCCAAGAGTCTCTTAAAAGACCCTACTGTATCTGCCTCCACCACCGTCGCCGGCAACCCATTCCACACACTCACCACTCTCTGCATAAAAAACTTGCCCCCTGACACCTCCTTTATACCAACTTCCAAGCATTAAAACTGTGCCCTCTCGTGTTAGCCACTTCAGCCCTAGGAAAAAGTCTCTGACTATCCACATGATCAATCCCTCTCATCAGACAACCTCTCATCCTCCGCCGCTCCAAGGAGAAAAGGCTGAGTTCACTCAATCTATTCTCATAAGGCATGCTCCCCAATCCAGGCAACATCCTTGTAAATCTCCTCTGCACCCTTTCTATGGCGTCCACATCCTTCCTGTAGTGAGGTGACCAGAACTGAGCACAGTACTCCAAGTGGGGTCTGACCAGGGTCCTATCTAGCTGTAACATTACCTCTCGGCTCTTAAACTCAATCTCATGGTTGATGAAGGACAATGCACCGTATACCTTCTTAACCACACAGTCAACCTGCGCAACAGCTTTGAGTGTCCTATGGACTCAGACCCCAAGATTCCTCTGATCCTCCACACTGCCAAGAGTCTTATCATTAATACTATATTCTACCATCATATTTGACCTACCAAAATGAACCACCTCACACTTATCTGGGTTTAACTCCATCTGCTACTTCTCAGCCCAGTTCTGCATCCTATCAATGTCCCACTGTAATCTTTGACAGCCCTCCACAGTATCCACAACACCCCCAACTTTTGTGTCATCAGCAAATTTACAAACCCATCCCTCCATTTCCTCATCCAGGCCATTTATAAAAATTACAAAGAGAAGGGGTCCCAGAACAGATCCCTGAGGCACTCCACTGGTCACCAACCTCCATAAAGAATATGACCCGTCTACAACCACTCTTTGCCTTCAATGGGCAAGCCAGTTCTGGATCCACAAATCAAAGTCCCCTTGGATCCCGTGCCTTCTTACTTTCGCAATAAGCCTTGCATGGGGTACCTTATCAAATGCCTTGCTGAAATCCACAGACACTACATCCACTGCTCTTCCTTCATCAACGTATTTAGCCACATCCTCAAAATTCAATCAGGCTCGTAAGGCACGACCTGCCTTTGATAAAGCCATACTGACCATTCCTAATCATATTATGCCTCTCCAAATGTTCATAAACCCTGCCTCTCGGGATCTTTTCCATCAACTTACCAACCACTGAAGTAAGTCTCACTGGTCTATAATTTCCTGGGCTATCTCTATTTTCTTTCTTGAATAAGGGATACTCTGGAACCTCTCCCATCCCCATTGATGATGCAAAGATCATTGCCAGAGGCTCAGCAATCTCCTCCCTCGCCTCCCACAGTAGCCTGGGGTACATCTCATCCGGTCCCAGAGACTTAACCAACTAGATGCTTTCCAAAAGCTCCAGCACATCCCCTTTCTTAATGTCAATATGCTCAAGCTTTACATCCTCTGTAAATCATCCCTACAATCGCCAAGATCCTTTTCCGTAGTGAATAATGAAGCAAAGTACTCATTAAGTACGTCTGCTATCTCCTCCGATTCCATACACATTTTTCCACTGTCACATTTGATTGGTCCTATTTTCTCACATCATATCCTCTTGCTCTTCACATACTTGTTGAATGCTTTGGGGTTCTCTTTAATCTTGCTCACTAAGGCCTTCTCATGGCCCCTCCTGGCTTTCCTAATTTCATTCTTAAGCTCCTTCCTGCTATTCTTATAAATTCCCAATACCAGATCAAGTACAGCCTCTCCTCTTGTAGGCTTATCTGCATATTGTGTCAGGAAACCTTCCTGAACACACCTAACAAACTCCACCTCATCTGAACCCCTCCCTCTAGGGGGATTCCACTCAATATTTGAGAAATTAAAATCTCCTACCACAACAACCCTGTTATTATTACTCCTTTCCAGAATCTGTCTCTGTATCTTCTCCTCGGTGCCCCTGTTACCATTGAGTGGTCTATAAAAAACACCCAGTAGAGTTATTGACCCTCTTCCTGTTTCTAACTCCCACCCACAGACTCAGTAGACAATCCCTCCATGACTTCCTCCTTTTCTGCAGCCATGACACCATCTGATCAGCAGTGCCATGCTCCCACCTCTTTTGCCTCCCTCCCTGTCCTTTCTGAAACATTTAAAGCCTGGCACTCTAAGTAACCATTCCTGCCCCTGAGCCATCCAAGTCTCTGTAATGGCCATAATATCATAGCTCCAAGTACTGATCCACGCTCTAAGCTCAGCTGCTTTGTTCATGATGCTTCTTGCATTAAAAAAGACACATCTCAAACTAGCGGTCTGAGCGTATCCCTTCTCTATCACCTGCCTATCTTCCCTCTTGCACTGTCTCCAAGCTTTCTCTATTTGTGAGCCAACCGCCCCTTCCTCCGTCTCTTCAGTTCCAGTTTAAACTATCCCCAACAGCCTCAGCAAACCTTCCCACCAGGATATTGGTCCCCCTCGGATTCAAGTGCAACCCATCCTTTTTGTAAAGGTCGTGCCTGCCCCAAAAGAGTCCCAGATATCCAGAAATCTGAATCCCTGCCCTCTGCTCCAATCCCTCAGCCACACATTTATCCACCACCTCACTCTATTCCTATACTCACTGTCATATGGCACAGGCAGTAATCCCAAGATTACTACCTTTGAGGTCCTGCTTCTCAACTTCCTTCCTAACTCCCTGTAGTCTGTTTTCAGCACCTCCTCCCTTTCCCTACCTATGTCGTTGGTACCAATATGATCCATGACCTCTGGCTGTTCACCTGGACAACAAACTCCTTCCTCTGTCTGAAGAAGTACTCCCAGAATCACAGTGTGGTTTCCACCCGCTAGAGGTACAATAGCAGTACAGGTTCCCCCACCATCCGAAGGTAGTGCGTTCCTATGAAATGGTTCGTAAGCCAAAATGTCATAAAGCGAAGAAGCAATTACCATTTATTTATGTGGGAAAATTTTGTGAGCGTTCGCAGACCCAAAAATAACCTACCAAATCGTGCCAAATAACACATAAAACCTAAAATAACAGTAACATATAGTAAAACCAGGAATGATATGATAAATACACAGCCTATATAAAGTAGAAATACTTTTCCACAATCATTACTGCACTGTTCTCCGTAGCGAAAATCTCACGCAAGTGCCGTCGGCAGAAAATCTCACGCAAGCGCTGTTGGCAAAAACACGGCGCAAGCTCTCTCCAGTAACCTTTAAGCTATGGAGCTGCCAAATCATACCAAATAACACATAAAATTACACAGCCTATATAAAGTAGAAATAATGTATGTACAGTGTAGTATCACTTACCAGAATTGGTTCAGCGTCGAGCACACTGATGATGATGTGTTAGGCTGAGTCATCGCAGGTTGGGGTGGTGCTGTGGCTCCCACCCTCCAGGCCACCGAGCGATACATTGCTGCGAAGCATGCAGGGGTACAGCGGTAGCCGGGAGGCACACAGCACATCTTTAAGAAAAAAGCCAAAATAAACATGCTAATTAATTAGGTGCCGCCCGGCACGTAATTGTCGGCCCAGATCAGAGCCGATTTCCGATTGCGTTGTCTCTGATCCGGGCCGACAATTACATGTCAGGCGGCACCTAATTAAGTAGCATGTTTATTTTGGCTTTTTTCTTAAAGATGTGCTGTGCTCCTCCCGGCTACCACTGCATTCTCCGCGAATCAATTATCTGTCCGCAGCCTGAATGTTGGGGTGTCATCTCATCGTCTGTTTCCATTAGAGCAGGCAGCTCATCTTCTCCTATGACTACCTGCCTCGATGTTGAAGGTCAAGGTCAGTCGTCTGCTGTGGCTGATGTGAAAGGCTTGCTTGACTGCTGAGTCTCGCACATTTTTCTATCATACAGTTCTTTGTAAGGACTCAAACTATCTTGCAAATATCTCCTAAACCTACGTACCCTTTCAAAATTAAAGTCGTACTTTATCATTGCAGTAAAAATCTCACGCAGTTGCTTCACGTTCAGTTTGCTACTGCATTCGGTTTCGATTGTTATCCTTTCTTCTTCCAATTGCATCAGCTCTTCATCTATCAGTTCTTGGTCATGGGATGCCAAAACCTCTTCAACATCATCTTCGTCACCTTCCACAAACCAAACTCACTTTGTCCTTACTTTGTTCACCACGATCGAAACGCTTAATTATGTCTAGTTTTATGCTAAGCGTAACACCCTTACGAGCTCTTTCAGGCTTTTCCGACACCTTAGAACTCATCTTGCAAACGGCTACTCACAGACATGTGTTTAAGCAATGCCGGCGAGAATGCTGTTCTGAATCCGGGGGAGGAGCAGCTGCTCGGGGCACACGCTGCCTTTTATCGTGAGCTGATTTTTTTTTTTTCGCACGCTGCTTTTTTCGTAACAGTGAGGTTTCGTAAAGCGAACGTTCAAAAAGCGGGGGACACCTGTAATCTTCATAATACCTCAATTATAGGAAAACGTCATGTTCAATGGCAATCCTTGTACTTGACTTTCATAGACTTGACAAAGGTATTTGATACAGGAGACTGCAAAACTCTCTGGCTTATATTATCAAGACACAAATGTTCTGACACAGGGAATCCCAATCATATACAGAATGGACAATAGGATTTTTAATCTTGACTGGTTCAAGGCCGAGAATAAGTTCAGCACCACCACCACCATGGAACTTTAGTATGCAGATGACAATACTATTGCAGCACACTCTGAAGAAGTATCTTGAATGCCTTTGACAATGCGTATATAGCCCTGAGTCTTGTTTTGAGTATTAAAAAGCCACAGGTCCTGTGGCTGATCCTTTTTTTTCCTCCTCCTTAACCTAGATCCAGGCCTTCTCCCTGTAACCTTTGATGCCATGTCCAATCAAGAACCTATCAATCTCTGCTTTAAATACACCCAACGACCTGTGCTTCACAACTGCATGTGGCAACAAATTCCACAAATTCACCACCCTTTAGCAAAAGAAATTTCTCTGCATCTGTTTTGAAAGGGCGCCCCTCTATTCTGAGGCTGTGCCCTCATGTCCTAGACTTTCCCACCATGGGAAACATCCTTTCCACATCTACTCTTTCTAGGCCTTTCAACATTCAAAAGGTTTCAATGAGATCCCCCCTATCTTTCTGAATTCCAGCGAGTACAGACCCAGAGCCATCAAAAGTTTCTCGTATGATAACCCTTTCATTCCTAGAATCATGCTTGTGAACCTCCTCTGGACCCTCTCCAATGCCAGCACATCTTTTCTAAGATGAGGGACCCAAAACTGTTCACAATACTCAAGGTGGGGCCTCACTGGTGCCTTATAAAGCCTCAGTATCACATCCTTGCTCTTGTAATCTAGACCTTTTGAAATGAAAGCTAACAAGGCATTTGCCTTCTTCACCACTGACTCAATCTGCAATTTAACCTTCAGAGTGTTCTGCACAAGGACTCCCAAGTCCCTTTGCATCTCAGATTTTTGGATTTTCTCCCTGTTTAGAAAATAGTCTGCACATTTATTTCTATGACCAAAGCGTATGACCATACATTTTCCAACATTTTATTTCATTCGCCACTTTCTTGCCATTCTCCTAATCTAAGTCCTTCTGCATCCTGTTTCTTCAACACTACCTGCCACTCCACCAATCTTCATGATCATCTGCAAACTCGGCAACAAAGCCATCTATTCCATCATCTAAAACATTTATATACAGCATAAAAAGAAGTGGTCCCAACACCAACCCCTGCGGAACACCACTAGTCACCGGCAGCCAACCAGAAAAGGATCCTTTTATTCCCACTCACTGCCTCCTACCAATCAGCCAATGCTCTAACCATGTTAATAACTTTCCTGTAATACCATGGGCTCTTAACTTGGTAAGTAGCCTCATGTGTGGCAACTTGTCAAAGGTCTTCTGAAAATCCAAATATACAACATCCACTGCATCCCCTTTATCTATCCTACTTGTAATCTCCTCAAAGAATTCCAACAGGTTCGTCAGGCAGGATATTCCCTGAAGGAAACCATGCTGACTTTGTACTATTTTGTCCTGTGTCACCAAGTACTCCATCACCTCGTCCTTAACAATTGACTCTAACATCTTCCCAACCACCGTGGTCAGGCTAACTGGTCTATAATTTCCTTTCTGCTGCCTTCCTCCCTTTTTAAAGAGTGGAGTGACATTTGTAATTTTCCTGTCCTCAGGCACCATGTCAGAGTCCAATAATTTTTGAAAGATCATTTCTAATGCCACCAAAATCTCTAACACTACCTCTTTCAGAACCCTAGGGTGCAGTTCATCTGGTCCGGGTGTCTTATGTACCTTTAGGTCTTTCAGCTTTTTGAGCACCTTCTCTCTTATAATACTAACTGCACCCACTTCTCTTCCTTCACACACTAAACATCAGGTATACTGCTAGTGTCTTCCACAGCGAAGACTGATGCAAAATACTTATTTAGTTCATCAGCCATCTCCTTGTCCTGCCTCATTTTCTAGCGGTCCTGTATCCACTCTCATTTCTCTTTTATTTTTAAACATATTTGAAAAAAAAACTTCTAATATCCACTTCGATATTATTTGCTAGTTTGCTTTCATATTTCATCTATTCCCTTCTAATGGTTTTTTTAGTTGCTCTCTGTAGGTTTTTAAGAACTTCCCAATCCTCTATCTTCCCACTAATTTTTGCTTTGTTGTACACCCTTTCTTTTGCATTTACAATAGCTTTGACTTCCCTTGTCAGCCATGGTTGTACTATTTTACCATTTGAGTATTTCTTCATGTTTGGAATACGCATGTCCTGCACCTTCCTCATTTTTTCCAGAAACACATGCCATTGCTGTTCTGCTGACATCCCTGCAGCAGCTCCTTCCAAATTACTTTGGCCAACTCCTCTTTTTTTTTAAATTTTATTTTTATTTGGATAAGGAATTCACAAATATCGTACTTTTTCCACACATATAACCTTTTCCATTTTTTTATATGTATTGTTACGAGAATACACATAAAATTAAGATGTTTGCTGGCCTGGGCTAGCATCAGTGGCATCAGCAGTTGGTCTGCCACCTGCCCTCAGGGGAAGGAGAGATAAGGAACAATGGAGCAGCGTCTGGAGATGTGTAATGAAGGGATGTGGGAGGAAGAGCTGTCTGGAGCGGCTCCCCCCTTTGAAGCCTGAACTGTTTGAAGTGATGGACAGGCGATACCCCAGCAGGGGGATAAAAAGGGACAGGTTCGCTAAGACAGACACACGCCACCCGAGGTAACGAGACCCTGGAAGCGGTGCGCTTCTCACGAGTGGGTGAGAAGTCCCAGACAACGACAAGGGTGGAAAGGTACGATCAGCGGGAACCCGGTGTGTGTCCGCCCTTGCCTGGGTGCCGGGTTCACTGCAGAGGATCGACCGCATCTGGAGGAGGGGTCACAGTCGGTGACCTCAGGTGACATCACCAAGGACCCGCCCAAATGCTGTCTGTGAGCCATCTTGCTGGTCTGTGAGTGAAGCCGTTCTGAATGATGAGTTGTTCCTATTCTATCTCTCTCTTCCCCCACGTTGTCCACCGCCATGGCAACGATTACTGCGAACTGAACTACTAAACTGGACTGAACTTTGAGTCATTTTGAAATTGGTCATTTACCCCTAGACAACGATAGAGCTTGATTGATGCTGTTATCTTAATTCTGTGCACATGTGTGTTTATCATCACTGAACTGTTGCATTTATTATCCTTTCGATTACTGTGTTGCTTGTTTCTTTAATAAAACTTTCTTAGTTCTAGTACTCCAGACTCCAACTGAGTGATCCATTTCTGCTGGTTTGGCAACCCAGTTACGGGGTACGTAACATAAGTGGGGGCTCGTCCGGGATTTTGAACGCTAAATTTGGGACGGAGTAAATTGATTGGGTTAAAATTCCCGAAAGAAAGAAAAGACAAACAGCAGAAATGGAGGTTGAGGAATTTATAAAGGCGCCGACCTTGGAGGCATTAGAGGATGCCAGGAAATCGGAATTGATAGCTGTGGCCAAACGGGTGAATCTTGCTAAGGTGAAGTCGACAATGAGGAGAGAGGAGATACACAGAGCTATTGTAGAGCACTATGTATCTAAAGGTGTGTTTCCCCAAGGTGAGCTGGGGGAGGTGTCTATTGAAAAACCTGCTGGAGACGCGGTACAGGTACAGCTTGAAAAACTGAGACTCGAGCACGAGTTCCGGGTACGGCAGTTAGAACACAAAGAGAGAGAGTTAGAAAGGCAGGAGAAAGAGAGAGAGTTAGAAAGGCAGGAGAAAGAGAGAGAGTTAGAAAGGCGGGAGAGAGAGAAAGAGGTAGAAAGGCAAGAGAGAGAAAGACAGTTGGAGAGAGAAGAGAGAGAGAGGGACAGGCAGTTGGAGAGAGAGGAGAAACAGAGGGAAAGGGAATTTGAGCTGGAGAAGTTAAAGATAAGGGCCGAGCAGGGGCTCGTGCCGAACCAAGGTGGAGGGTTCCGGGCGACCCAGGAGGTTAGGCTGGTTCCCCCATTTGACGATACCGATGTGGATCAGTACTTTCTCCACTTCGAAAAAGTAGCTATAAGTCAGGACTGGCCGAGGGATAAGTGGGTTGTCTTACTTCAGAGTGTACTGAAAGGGAAAGCCCAACAAGCTTACTCAGCTTTATCCGCGGAAGATGCCCAGAAGTATGAGGTGGTGAAGGAGGCCATCCTCAGGATTTATGAGTTGGTCCCGGAGGCATACCGGCAGAGGTTCCGGAATGCGAGGAAGCGGTGGGACCGCACGTATTTGGAGTTTGCTCGTGAGATGCAAACATATTGTGAGCGTTGGTGCGCCTCGAAGGGGGTAGAGGGGGATTATGACAGACTGCTGCAGCTGATTCTGATTGAGCAGTTTAAAGGTTGTGTCCCTGAGGGTATGAGACCCTACCTCGATGAGAAAGAGGCAGCCACGTTAGCCGCAACTGCTAAGTTAGCGGATGAGTATGCGTTGACGCATAAAATGAAGGTTGCCCCGAGTAAAGGCTACCAGAAGGGTAGTCAGGACGGCGGGGAGAGTCCACCGGAAAAGTCAGAAAGTAAGCCGGGGACTAGTGAAAAGGATAAGGTAGACCGGGAGCAGTCTGGTAGGAAGTCTCCTGGGGTCGTCTGTTATAATTGTGGGAAAGTCGGACACTTTGCGTCCAGGTGCTTTGCCCCAAGGAAGGAGACGGGGAAAGGAAAAGTGGAAATTTTGAATGGCTGTATTGAGCTGTTAAGCGAACCGCTAGGGAAGGACAGGTCTGAAAAAGTCCAGGAAGGGCGCGAGAGGTTTATCTCGGCCGGACTGGTGTCAGTGAAGGAGAGGTTAAAACCAGTTCCAGTGCGGATCTGGAGAGACACGGGAGCGTGTCAGTCACTAATACTGAAGAGTGTATTCGAGTTTAGCTCAGAGACCCAGACTGGGGAGGTAGAGGTCAAAGGTGTTGGGGAAGGGACAGAGTCAGTCCCTTTGCACCAGATACATTTACAGAGCAACCTGGTCTCTGGACTAGTCACGATCGGGGTGAGGTCCGAATTACCGATGAAAGACGTGGAAGTCTTGCTCGGTAATGACATCGCCGGAGGAATCGTGTTCCCAGTCGTGAGATTGACGGGTCAGCCTGCCAGCATGGAGGCCCCGCCCGCGATGGTGAATTTGGCTGAAACATTTCTGCCAACCTTGTATGAGACAGGGTGTAGTGAGATAAGAGGTAGTGAGGGAGCTGGGACGGACGTAGCAGTAGCCAGGAAAGAATTTGTGCAGACGCAGGAGCGAGACGAGGGGCTGATGGTTTTGGCCGAGACAGCTCTCTCTGACACAGCCTTGACAAGGGAACTAGTAGGCTATTGTGCGGATGAGGAAGTGCTAAGGAAGAAAGGGAAATCAAGTACAGCATCCGCAGATGAGGAGTGGGGGGTGGTGCAAAAGAGTTACGGGGATGAGGTTTTTAACATGGCCCACGAGGTACCCCCCGGTGGACATTTTGCGGTGCTGGAGGAAACAGTTGGTGGAATCATGAAAGAGATTTACCGGCTGCCCAGGGGGAAGAATGTTATTGATCATGACCGACGCGAACTGAGACGGTCACCGGCTTTTGATATGCTAACAAACCTAGTCGGTGTTAGCGTGGAAATCAATGAAGCTAGGGGCCCCTTGATAAGAGGAAAGAACCATTTTGAAAAGATTAGGATGGGATCGGTCAGATGGGAGAAGGCTATTGTTTTGGCCAGGTCTACTGATAAGGTCTCTCCCTTAATCCCCGAACAAAGCGAATCTTTAGAAGGAGTAATTAAACGACTCGCACCTATGTGTTTGATTGTCCCGAGGAAATGCAAAGAACTGGGACGTTGGGTTATGTCTGTTACAATAGGGCAGCCAAGTAAACAACACCCATATTTTTTGAGTAATTCAGTGACTAAAGGGCTGATGAACACAGAGGTGTGTATTGGCAATTTAACACGGCTGTCTGAAGCCAGCTTGATAGTGAACCTTGGAAAAAATGAATTCGGCCACAAGAATGTCACTTACCTGGGAATTGTGGTGACACAGGGGCAGCTGGCAGTGATGCAAGCTACAGTGCAGGCTATCGCTGACCTCCCAACCCCGACAGACAAGAGGGCCCTCAGAAGGCTTTTGGAGATGGTGGGGTACTGCAGGAAGTTTTGCAATAACTCTGCGGTCAATACCCGTCCCCCTCCTACTAAGCCCTTGCGAGAGAAAATTGAGTCGGAATGGGACGACCCTTGTTGTTGTGGTCCGGGACAAAACCAAATGAGAGGTTACATTGGTCGCAATTCATCAGTGTTTTTGGCCACTATGAAGTTTGCTGAGTTGGAGCCTGGTCTAAGGGATTATAAATAACACGTGTAAAAGGAACAGAAAATGTGATGACTGTCTGTCAAGGTGTTGACAGCTTCAAATTCTCTGTATTAGCTAAATAACTGTTAAAGATGTATATTGTGTATGTATCAGATAATGTAGTCATGTTTGTAATTTTTACCTCCCGGTAAAAATCCTTAAAGGGGGGAAGTGTTACGAGAATACACATAAAATTAAGATGTTTGCTGGCCTGGGCTAGCATCAGTGGCATCAGCAGTTGGTCTGCCACCTGCCCTCAGGGGAAGGAGAGATAAGGAACAATGGAGCAGCGTCTGGAGATGTGTAATGAAGGGATGTGGGAGGAAGAGCTGTCTGGAGCGGCTCCCCCCTTTGAACCCTGAACTGTTTGAAGTGATGGACAGGCGATACCCCAGCAGGGGGATAAAAAGGGACAGGTTCGCTAAGACAGACACACGCCACCCGAGGTAACGAGACCCTGGAAGCGGTGCGCTTCTCACGAGTGGGTGAGAAGTCCCAGACAACGACAAGGGTGGAAAGGTACGATCAGCGGGAACCCGGTGTGTGTCCGCCCTTGCCTGGGTGCCGGGTTCACTGCAGAGGATCGACCGCATCTGGAGGAGGGGTCACAGTCGGTGACCTCAGGTGACATCACCAAGGACCCGCCCAAATGCTGTCTGTGAGCCATCTTGCTGGTCTGTGAGTGAAGCCGTTCTGAATGATGAGTTGTTCCTATTCTATCTCTCTCTTCCCCCACGTTGTCCACCGCCATGGCAACGATTACTGCGAACTGAACTACTAAACTGGACTGAACTTTGAGTCATTTTGAAATTGGTCATTTACCCCTAGACAACGATAGAGCTTGATTGATGCTGTTATCTTAATTCTGTGCACATGTGTGTTTATCATCACTGAACTGTTGCATTTATTATCCTTTCGATTACTGTGTTGCTTGTTTCTTTAATAAAACTTTCTTAGTTCTAGTACTCCAGACTCCAACTGAGTGATCCATTTCTGCTGGTTTGGCAACCCAGTTACGGGGTACGTAACAGTATAAAACTACAATTATTTATACATTCTTAAGTACACATTGAGATGATATAAAAGGAAAATAAACACTTAAATAGATAATTATGTACTCTGATAAATCTAACCTATTAGGCTAAGTAATAGTATTAGTTGTTAAGAAAAATGGTAATAATAGTTTCCATATAACCCTTCTGGACCATTTCCACTGGTCCAAAATGTTGTATATAAGCCTATGTAACAACCATTGTAGGTGTTTATATCCAAATTTGTTCATGCTTGCTCCTGCCCGCAGACATAATTATCCAATCCCTATGTACTTATTTACTTAATTTTTTCATTTTTTTTTATCCCTTTCCCAAATCTTTCCCTTTACTTGTGTTAATTCTCTATTTTCCAAAAGAAAACAAAAAAAAAGACATTTAGACTAGGGGTGCTTACGTTAGCAATATTACTGTGTTGATGGGAAGAGCAGTATAAATCATTAGGAGAGTCATCTAAAGTCTGCTCGCATTGGGGTTATATATTCAATCCATTTATTCCAGATTTGATAAAATTTTTCTTTCTGAATTCTCAGGGAGTAAGTCAACTTTTCCATTTTAAATATTTCCAAGATAATTTTGTGCCAATCTTCGAATGTAGGTGGTATTGGATTTAGCCATTTTCTAGTGATTGATTTCTTACTTGCCGCTAAGAGGGCCTGCAGCAACTTTATATCTTCCTTCTATTCAAGAAACAATACATGCCCCAAATAGAGCGTCTCAAAGTTCAGAGGTATCTGGGACCTAAGTACCTTTACTGATGTTCTATGAATACCTTCCCAATATAGACTTAATTTAGGGCAATCCCAGAAAATATGAAAATGATTTGCCTCCTTGGAGCCGCACCTTCTCCAACACATCACATTTGTATCTTTATATTTTTCCTGATATGGGGTCTTGAAGTATCTTATAATGTTTTTCCAACAATGTTCTCTCCAAGTCAAAGAATTAGTCGAGGACCATTGAAAGCTGCAGATTTTCCCCCAAGCCTCCTCTGAACGTACCAACCCCGCTTCTTTCTCCCACTTCTCTTTAATATACAGTGTATTTACATTTTTAGCATGGGAGAGTGCATTATATAATCGAGAAACTGATCTACTAGGTATTGAACTGCAAGCCGACTTCAGAATCTTGAAACATTCTAATTCTACTGTTGATAGGTCTGTATATCTACAACTCTGGTTAACATAGTTTCGTACTTGAAGGTACCTAAAAAAGTCATTATGTTCTAGGCCATGTTTGTCCCGCAGGATTTGGAAACTTTGTAATACTCTTTTATCTATAAATGAGAGGTAGGTTGTAAGACCTTTCTTTATCCATAGCTCAAATCTTTTATCTCCTCTGTTGGGAAGGAATTCGGTATCATATGCACACCATCTAAAGAGTTTTAACATGTTATTAATTCCACATGAATTAACCACCTTCTGCCATACTTTTAATGTAAGATTTATCCAACCGTTTTTAAATTTTTCCAACTGGGCCATCAATCCTTTGTCAGCTATTGAGGCCTGTAGAGGAAAACTGTCAACTAATCCAAATTCTATTTCCTTCCATCTAGCCTTATATTCCCTATTACACCAATATAACAGAGGGGTTATCTGTGAGGCATAAAAATAATTTCTCAGGCAAGGAAGAACCATACCTCCTCCTTCCTTCCCTAACTGTAAGGTGTTATATCGAATTCTAGGTTTCTTTCCTTGCCAAATGAAGCGGGAAATCCATTTGTCCCATTCCCTGAATTGATCATCATCCACCTCCACCGGTAAAGTACGGAAAAGATACAATAACTGAGGAAGAATATTCATTTTTATAGTATTTATCCTTGAATTTAAACTTAAAAAGGGGATAAGATTCCATCTATGCATATCTGCTTTTATCTCTGAGTTTAATGGCCCATAATTTACCTGTGACAGTGTTGAAAGATCCTTCGGCAGGGTTATTCCTAATTATTTTAATGATTTAGCTTCCCACTTAAGATCGTATGTATCCTGCAATTTTTTGGATGGTGTGTAATTTAGGGACATAACCTGCATTTTCTTTACATTTATTTTATAACCTGATATTTTCCCAAAGTCATCCAACAGTGTAAACAATCCTATAAATGATTTTTCTGGTTCACTCAGATAGACCAAAACATCATCTGCGAATAACGCCACTTTCTATTCAATCCCTGCCACCTTGATACCTTTTACGATTTCGTTCTGTCTTATTAGTTGGGCAAGCGGTTCAATATATAGCACAAAAAGGAGAGGAGAAATTGGGCATCCCTGTCTAGTGCCTCTAGAGGGAAAGAGTAATATGTATAATCTTTACTAGTAGGATGTAATTCCCTCCAGACATCTATAATTCCCAACTCCTCCATCAATGAATTCACTTTCCGAGACAGAGGTTTATTCTGAGTAACTATTCTTGAAGAATCTAATATAGGATTTAATCTAATATTAAAATCCCCTCCACAAATTACTACCCCTTGAGAACTGACCATTAGGTCAAAAATGTGTCTATAAAATGACCATTCACAACCTGGAGGAGCATAAACATTCAGCAATATTATTTCTGTACCTTCTATTCTTCCTGTGATTTTTACAAACCGTCCTTCTTTGTCTCTAGTCTCTGAAATATGTTCATAATTAAGAGTACTTGATATTAAAGTAGCTACCCGTCTTTCGTGACTCAATTTACATGATGAATAAAATACATGCTTAAAGCCCATTCTTTTTAATTTTCCATGTTCAGATTGGCTCATATGTGTTTCCTGGAGGAAAGCTATTTGTGCCCTCTCTTTTTTCAATTTAGACATAATCTTATTTCTTTTAATTGGATTCAAAACCCCATTAACATTACAGGAAATTATTTTTACCAATTCAGTTTGCATTTTTCTCTAGTAGAAAAAAAACACTCCTTTTCTAACCAAACAGTAAGCAATCCCTTTCTCAACAGTAAACCAAGACATATAACCACACCCTAGACATTTTTGAACGTGTAACATTTGAAAATTTCTCCCGACTTCCCACAGTGAGGCCTGAGCACTGACCCGCCTCAGTTCAGAGGGATAACCTCCATCTTCACCCCGTGTTAGAGGGCCCTCAGCAGTTTGAATAATCATAGAGAATTTTCTCCTATTTATGTCTCGACCAAATTGCTATCATTCAAGTTATTCCGCCTAGTTTATTTTCAGTTACCAGTTTTCATTTTACCTTTAAGTCCGATTTACTCTTTTCAGTCATTTCTCTTAATTAATCTGTGTTCTCTGTACATTCGCGTCTGAATATTTGCAGCTTTTCTTTGTAGTTTGACACTCTGGCTCATGTGGAGCGTCCTCGCCCCACTAACTGCCACGACTTCTGCCGAATCCTCTCCAGTAGCAACTCCGGTTGGGTGATAACTTTAATAGGTAGTCTCCGGTCCGCCAGGTCCGACGTTGCCTCCTCCACCGTAGCGTAAGTTTTTGTCCCTTCGTCGTAAAAGACTCTCAGCCAAGCTGGATACAGGGTCTGGAATCTGATGTTGTTTTCCTTCAGGACTCTCCGTGTTTCCGTATATTCCTTCCGTCTGGCAAGAATCCCCGGTGCGTAGTCGTGGTCTAAACTGATTTTACATTTGTTCCACATGAAACCTTTCTTTTGCCATGCCCTTTTAAGCACCTCTTCCTTCGTTCTGTAACTGAGAAATCTGACCAGAATCGATCTGGGCTGGGCGCCTGCCGGAGGCTGTGGCGCCAACGCGCAGTGAGCCCTTTCTATCTGTAGGTCTTTTGCGGCCGGTATATCAAGGTTCTCTCTAAGTAGCTTCTCCACGAAGGGAATCATCAATCCGGGTTTACCTTCAGTTCCTTCGGGAACTCCGTAGATCCTCACATTTTCCCTTCTCGAGCGGCCTTCTTGATCTATTAGTTTCCACTGGAGCTGGTCTTGTAGCTTCAGCATTTCTGCTATCACTTCCTCGGCGTTTTGTAGCTTCTCTTCAATTCCAACAATCCTCGCTTCGGCTTCATCTATCCGCAAGTTAGTTTTTACTATTTCTCCTTTAATATCTTCCAGTTGTGTGCTGTTATCTTGTCGGAACTCACGAATCTCTCCGAGAATCAAAGACAGAGTCACTGATTCCCCCTCATTATCTCCGTCCTGGCTTGCCGTGGGGGAGCTAGGCCCGTCGCTTTGCTGCGTCTCTTTATGTTTATCAGCCTTCGGAGCGGACTTTTTAATCTTGTTCTTAGACATTATCCTTGCCCCTTTTATTAATATAGTTATGCAATATTAAGTATTTGTCTAAATTCGATTTTGGGGCAGTTTACCTTCTTTTTTGTCGAGAGACCTTTTCCTTACGCCGCCATTCCCTTGATGACCCGGAAGTCCCCCCCGGCCAACTCCTCTTTCATACCACTGTAATTTTCCTTACTCCACTGAAATAGTGCTACATCAGACTTTACTTTCTCCCTATCAAATTTCAAGTTGAACTCAATCATATTGTGATCACTGGTCCCTCAGGGTTCTTTTACCTTAAGCTCCCTAATCGCCTCGGTTCATTACATAACACCCAATCCAGTATAGTTGATCCCCTAGTAGGCTCAACGACAAATTGCTCTAAAAAGCTATCTCTTAGGCATTCAATAAACTCACTCTCGAGATCCAGTGCAAACCTGATTTTCCCCAATTGATCTGCATGTTCAAATCTCCCATGACTATCATAACATTGCCCTTTTAGCCATATAACAATTACAGCACGGAAACAGGCCATCTTGGCCCTTCTAGTCCGTGCCAAACTCTTATTCTCACCTAGTCCCACCAACCTGCACTCATCCCACTCACCTTTTCTATTTTCTGTTATAATGATTGAATGGCAGAGCAGACTCAATGGGCCAGATGGACTAATTCTGCTCCTATGTCAGAATTATCAGTCCTGTGACTGTGCGGCCAAGTACAACTTCAACACCATATACAGGTCCGCTGATGACACCACTGTTGTGGGCCGTATCAAAGGTGATGATGAATCAGCATCCAGGAGGGAGAATGAAAATTTGGCTGAGTGGTGTAATAACAACAATGTCAGCAAGACCAAGGAACTGATTGTAAACTTCAGGAGAGGGAAACGAGAGGTCCATGAGCCAGCACTCATCAGAGGATCAGAGGTGGAGATGGTCAATAACTTTAAATTCCTTGGTGTCACAATCTTGGAGGATCCGTCCTGGACACATCATATAAATGTAATTGCAAGGAAAGCACGACAGCACCTCTACTTCCTTAGGAGTTTGCAGAGATTCAGCATGTCATCAAAAACCTTGACAAACGTCTATGGATGTGTGATGGAAAGTGTATTGACTGGCTGCATTAGAGGTTGGTATGGGAACATTAATGCCTTTGAGCAGAAAATACTACAACACATAGTGGATTTACCCCAGTATATCACAGGTAGAGCCCTCCCAACCATTGAGCACATGCATGAAACGTTGCTGTAAAAAAGCAGCATCCATCAAAGATCCTCATCACTCAGGCCATGCTCTTTTCTCACTGCTGCCATCAGGCAGAAGGTACAAGTGCCACAGTACTCACACCACCAGGTTCAAGAACAGTTACTAGCCTTCAACCATCAGGCTCTTGAACAAAAGAAGATAACTATACTCATTCTAATTCCGGTGTTCCCACATTCAACAGTCTCACTTTAAGGACTCTTTACCTTATTGCTTTATGCTCTCGTTATTTATTGCTATTTATCTGTATTTGCATTTGCACAGTTTGTTGTTTATTGATTCTATTTACAGTTACTGTTCTACAGATTTGCTAAGAATGCCAGCAGGAAAAAGAATCTCAGGGTTGTATGTGGTGATATGTATGTATTCTGATCATAAATTTTACTTTTAACTTTGATCAGTCATCGCCCAACCAGCCATTTATGTGGCCTTCCATAATAGTTGATGATAATGCCCTTGAAAACGTAGACCACTTTCTTTACATTGGCAACATTCTCACCTCAAAAGCAAACATTGACTCAGAAATTAACCACTGCCTGAGTAGTGCTAGGAGTGCCTATGCAAAGTTAAGGAAAAGAGTCTTTGAAGACCGCAACCTCGAGGTCCTTCCTACATTATAGTATGGAGCTGAAACATGGACCACCTCCTATAAAATCCTAAAAGCCCTGAAACAATTCAGAGTGAGGTTGAATGAGACATCAGATGCCCATCAACTCTGGCAGGTTTGGCAGACCATTACTTGCTACAAAGCAAAACCCAACATCATGAACGGCAGTGATGCTTCACTCCCAGACGGACTAAACACTTTTATGCTTACTTTCAAAGGGAGAATAAAACTACAGCTATGAGGATCCTTGCAGCACCTAGTGACCCTATGGTCTCTGTCTCTGAGACCAACATCAGAATGTCTTTCAAGAGGATGAATTCTCGCAAGGCAACAAGCCCTGATGAAATACCTGGTAGGTAAACCTGAAAACCTGTGCCAACCAACTGACGGGGGTGTTCAAAAACATTTTCAATCACTCTTTGCTGCAGTCAGAAGTTCCCAACTGCTTCAAAAGGGCAACAATTATACCAGTGCCCAAGAAGAGCAAGGTGAGCTGCCTTAGCAACTATCGTCCAGTAGCAATCACATCTACCATGATGAAGTGCTTTGACAGGTTGGTTATGGCTAGAATCAACTCCTGCCTCAGCAAGGACCTAGACCCACAGAAATTTGCCTATGCAATAGGTCTACGGTGACCGCAAACTCTTTGGCTCTCCACACAGCCTTGGATCACCTGGACAACACAGATACCCCTGTCAGAATGCTGCTATTAACTACTGCTTAGCATTCATACAAACTATCATTCATACAATCCTGATTGAATAGCTCCAGAACCTGTGCCTCTGTACCTCCTCCTGCAACTGGATCCTCAATTTCCTAACTGGAAGACCATAATCGGTGCGGATTGGAAACAACATTTCCACCTCACTGACAATCAACACTGACACACTTCAGGGATATATGCTTAGCCCACTGCTCTACACTGTCCATACCCATCAGTGTGTGGCAAGGCACAGCTCATATGCCATCTATAAATTTGCTAATGATACAACCACTATTGGCAGAATCTCAGATGGAAATGAGAGGGCGTACAGAAGTGAGATATACCAGCTAGTTGAGTAACAACCTTACATTCAACATCAGTAAGACCAAAGAACTGGTTGTGGACTTCAGGAAGGGTAAAATGAGGCAACACAAACCAGTCGTCATGGAAGGATCAGAAGTAGAGAAAGTGAGCAATTTCAAGTTCCTGAGTGTCAATATCAGTCAAAACCTTACCTGGACCTAACATATTGATGCAGTTATAAAGAAGGCAAGATAGCAGTTATCTTTAATTAGGAATTTGAAGAGAGTTGGTATGTCACCAAAACACTCGCATATTTCTATGGATGTAACATGGAGAATATTCCAACTGGCTGCATCACCATCTGATATGGGGCGGGGGGGGGGGGGAGAAGAACTGCACAGAATTGAAATAAGCTGCAGAGAGCTGTAAAATTAGCCAGCTCCATCATGGGCACTAGCCACCGTAGTAGCCAGATCATCTTCAAAGAGCAGTCCCCTGAACGGCAGCGTCCATCATTAGGGACCTCCACCACTCAAGACATGCCCTCTTCTCACTGCTACCATCAGGAAGGAGTTGCAGAAGCCTGAAGGCACACATTCAATTATTTAGGACAGCTTCTTCCCCTTTGCCATCCAATTTCTGACTGGATATTAAACCCTTGAACACTACCTCACTACTTTTTTTTAATTTCCTATTTTTTGCACTACATACAGTGCCAATAAAAAGTATCCCCCCGCCCCCACCACCACCCCAGAAGCTATCTTGTTTTACTGTTTTACAACATTGAGTCACAGTGGATTTAATTTGGCTTTTTTGACAATGATCAACAGAAAAAGCATCTTTCCTGTCAAAGTGAAAACAGATCTTACAAAGTGATCTAAATTAATTACAAATATACAACACAAAATAATTGAATGCATAACTATTCACCCCCTTTAATATGCAGTCAATTGGTTTCAGAAGTCACATAATTGGTAAAAAGGAGATCTGTTTTTGGAAACCTGCGAGCAGTCAAGGTGTTTCAAAAGACTATAGTAAAAATACACCTGTATCTGGAAGGTCTAACTTCTGCTGAGTAAATATCCTAGCAAAAGCTACACCCTGAAGACAAAAGAACACTTCAAGCAGCTCCGTAAAAAGGTTATTGAAAAGCACAAGTCAGAAGATGGATACAAGAAAATTCCCAGTGAGCGGTAAGGCATTGAGTAATATGGTGGAGCAGAGGGATCAGGGAATACAGATCCATAATTCTTCAAAGTGGCATCACAGATAGATAGGGTCATAAAGAAAGCTTTTGACACACTGGCATTCATAAATCAAAGTACTGAGATGTTATGTTGAAGTTGTACAAGTTGTTGGTAAACCTCATTTGGAGTATCGCGTGCAGCTTTGGTCGCCAACCTACTAGAAAGATGTAAATAAGGTTGAAAGAGCGCAGAGAAAATTTACATGGATAGTGCCAGGATTTGAGTTTATAGGGAAGGGTTGAATAGGTTAGGACTGTATTCCCTAGAGTGCAGGAGAATGAGGGGAGAATTGAAAGAGATATACAAAATTATGAGGGATATAGATAACAGTAAATGCAAGCAGGCTTTTTCCACTGAATTTGGTAGAATCTAGATCATGGATTAAGGGTGAAAGTGAAAGGTGAAATGTTTAAGGGGAAAATAGGAGGAATTTCCTCACTCAAAGGGTAGTGAAAATGCAGAACATGCAGGATGTGGGTTCAATTTCAACATTTTAGAGAAATGTGGACAGGCACATGGATGAGGGGTGTACAGAGGGTTATGGTCCAGGTACAGGTCAATAATACTAGGCAGATTAACAGTTCGGCATGGACTAGATGGACCAAAGGGCCTGTTTCTGTGATGTGGCATTCTATAACTCTACTACACTAATGATGCAACCAGAATTGAATACAATGTTCCAAATGCTGCCTAACCAGAGTTTTATAAAGCTGCCAACACAACCTTTCTAATTCCTGAACTGCAACACACATCAAAGTTGCTGGTAAACGCAGCAAGCCAGGCAGCACCTCTAGGAAGAGGTACAGTCGATGTTTCAGGCCAAGACCCTTCGTTAGAGTCGGCTGGGGTGATATACTGCGTCCGGTGCTCCCGATGTGGCCTTCTATATATTGGCGAGACCCGACGCAGACTGGGAGACCGCTTTGCTGAACGCCTATGCTCTGTCCGCCAGAGAAAGCAGGATCTCCCAGTGGCCACACATTTTAATTCCACATCCCATTCCCATTCTGACATGTCTATCCACGGCCTCCTCTACTGTAAAGATGAAGCCACACTCAGGTTGGAGGAACAACACCTTATATTCCGTCTGGGTAGCCTCCAACCTGATGGCATGAACATCGACTTCTCTAACTTCCGCTAATGCCCCACCTCCCCCTCGTACCCCATCCGTTATTTATTTTTATACACACATTCTTTCTCTCACTCTCCTTTTTCTCCCTCTGTCCCTCTGACTATACCTCTTGCCCATCCTCTGGGTCCCCTCCCCCTCCTTGTCTTTCTCCCCGGACCTCCTGTCCCATGATCCTCTCATATCCCCTTTGCCAATCACTTGTCCAGCTCTTGGCTCCATCCCTCCCCCTCCTGTCTTCTCCTATCATTTTGGATCTCCCCCTCCCCCTCCCACTTTCAAATCTCTACTAGCTCTTCCTTCAGTTAGTCCTGACAAAGGGTCTCGGCCTGAAACGTCGACTGTACCTCTTCCTAGAGATGCTGCCTGGCCTGCTGCATTCACCAGGAACTTTGATGTGTGTTGTTTGAACTTCCAGCAGCTGAAGAATTCCTGTTGTTTGCGTTAATTCCTGAACTGAATACCTTTAATAATAAGAGGTAGATCTACTACATGTCTTTTTTTACTACCCTCTCAAATTGTGCAGTCATTTTCAGGAAGCAATGGACAACATATACAACCACAATCATAAGATAGAAACTGTGGATAAAAGATCTCATCAGGAGATCAGGTCAATGACAGTCTCGGAGACTGCGATCTAGTCTTTCCATGGGTTTGATAAAAATAGCAGATTTATTCTTCACTGACTGGAGTGTTTGTTGGAAAGCAGGTAGGTTAAAGTAACTAAGGGAAGTGGAGATATTGAAACAGTCAATATTGGTTAGCTCATTTTCCCTCCCTCCACAGGCAAGGTCTGATCCATTGAGTATTTCCAGCACTTCCTTGTGGTTTCAGTAACAGTTTAGCTTGCACAGTTTTAAATGTTCTTTTGTTTTCAGTCTCATTAACTGCCTTAATTACAGTAAGTCTATTAATAATGCAGCTCTAAACCTACCTCTGGTCATTCCTTCCAGAATATCTCTGCAAATTAAATTTGACTCTTTCCACTGACAATGCCTGATCTGCTGAGGGATGCCAGCATGCAACTGTTTACACGTCAGATCATCATTTAAAAGAAAAACAGGACAACACAAATCTAGATAAAAATGAGGCAGTTACAAACTCACATTGTTGATTGCTGTATTTTCTTTGTTCACAAGTAGTCGTTGCTGTGCCAGGTGCAATTGAAGTAGATTCTGAAACAATCCATTCCCCAAAGCAGCATTCTAGGTAGGAAATTAATTTGTTAAAATGTAGGTTGTATAAGCAAGTTGATCAATTACTGACACAAAAATTATCTTCCCAAGTTGCGAAGCATTAAAAGAATATTTTATTTTTTGCCACATATCAAGAGGAGTAGATACAATTACTTTCACAGATAACCAGATTTGTAGGTTTGAACAGCACTAGTTGAAAGCCAAAATTGTTCAATCAATAGATCTCTCAAAACAACACTGCTCTTTTTATTTATTTAGTTTTTCATTTAGTGATACAGTTTGGAGTAGGCTTTTCCAGCACTTTGAACCACACTGCCCAGCGACCCCAACAAACTGGTTAGTCCAAACCTAAACATGGGACAATTTATAATGACCAATTAACCTACCCAGTGGGTCTCTGGACTGCGGGAGGAAACTGGAGGACTCGGAGAGAACTCACGCATACCACTGGAAGGATGTACAGAGACACTTCACAGAATGGCACCGGAATTGAACTCCGAACTCCAGAACGCTCTGAGCTGTAATAGCTTTGTACTAACCGCTATGCTACTGTGGTGCCCGCTTTCTGTCAGTGAAGCCTATGGAACAGTCTAAAGCAAGAGCCAACATTGTAACATTCCATTCAGGGAAGAAATTTTAGTTTTGAAGAGACAACATTGCATAATCAAGTACCTTTAGAATTGGGAAGAGTATAGGCTATTGGATTCCTTTGATAAATGAAACAATTCTTTGATTTTCATAAATGTTTAATACAAGTTTCACATGTCCTTCAGTAAAGCAAAACCAACTAATAGAGAAATGAGAGGGCAGTGTAAGTATAGGGAGAACAGGGCCCCTCAGACAACAAAATGGAAAGCTGTATGGAGCTATGGCAGGTAAGTGAGGTCCTCAATGAATACTTCTCTGCTTTTACTGTGAAGCAGGAGATCATGACTTTAGAACTTAAGATGGCTAATGGGATGTCTTGGTATAGTTTGTTTGCAGTGGAGGTGGTACTGAATGTCCTAACATATATGAGAGCTTCAGAGGCTGATTGGGTATATCCAAGAAACTAGAGAAGAAACCATGGGAGCCCTGGCTGAGATACATGCATTACTATTAATGATGGGTGAAGTGCCAGAAGGCTGGAAGGTGACTAATGTGCATTTATATGAAAAAGGTTGAAAAGAATCTGGGACTGATACACCAAATAAGCTGACATCTGTGGTATATAGGTTACTAAAGGGGTTTCTGTGGAACAAGATATACATGTATTTGTGAAGATGGTGGTTGATTTGGGATAGACAGCACAGCTTTGTGGATGGGAGATTAGTCCCACAATTTTGAGTTTTTGTTTGAAGAAGTAACCAAGAAAGTTGATGGGAGTAGGGTAGTAAAGGTAGTATATACACAGTGCCTTGTAAAGGTATTCATTTCCCAACCCTTTGTTCACATAAATGAGTATTACAATAAGGGATTTTAATCAATTTAACTGAAAAATTTTATTTGCGACTCTCATGCTCCTTTTTTACACAGTACAGCCCCTAAAAAATGGAAAATTGTAAAACATGATAAACTAAAAATTCAAAACCTGAAATGTCAGCAGGTCAAAAATATTCATTTCCCCTTTGCTCAATACTTAAATCACCTCTCACAGTGATTATAGCCAGCAGCCTTTTTGAATAAGTCTCTATAAGTCATTCAATGTGATGGAACAAGATTTGCCCATTCCTCCTTACAAAATTGCTCAAGCTGTGCCAGGTTAGTTGGGGAATGGCGGTGGACAGAAATCTCGAGGTCTCGCCAGAAATGTTCAATCAGGTTAAGGTCAAGACTCTGACTGGGCCACTTAAGGACATCAATTTTCTTCATTTGAAGCCACTCCATGGGTGCTCTGGCAGTTTACTTTGGGTCATTGTCCTGCTGAAAGACAAACTTCCTCCCCCAGTTTAAGCTTCTGGCAGAGGTGAGCAGGTTTTAATCCAGAATCTCTCTGTATTTCACAACATTCACCTTCCCATCAATCCTGACCCGATTGGCAGTCCCTCCTGCTGAAAAGCATCCCCACAGCATGATGCTACCTCCACCACACTTTACAGTAGGGATGGTGTTACCTGGCTGATGATCATTATTAGATTTACACCACACGTACCATTTAATGTTGAGGCCAAAAAGTTTCACTTTAGTCTCATCTGACCACAAGACATTCTTCCACATCTTTACAATATCTTTTAAGTGACACTTTGCAAAGTCTTTACAGGCAAGTGTATGTCATTTTTAAAGCCGGGGCTTCTTCCTTGTTACTCTTCCATAAATACCCTTTTTGTACAAGGTCTTGGAAGTTGTGGAGACACAAACTTCATCTCCAGTTGCAGCCACTGACTTCTACAACTCACTCAGGGTGACTGTTGGCATCACAGTGGCCTCTCTTACCAGTAGTACCATTCTTTGCAGGCAACTAAGATTAGAGGGACGGTCTGACCTACACAGTGTGGCTGTAGTTTCATATTGTTGCCAATTTTTCAAAATGGACGATACTAAACTCCGAGATATATCCAGTGCCTTCAAGACCGTCTTGTACCATTCCCCAGATTTGTACTTCTCTGTAATCATTTTCCTGACTTGTCCTGAATGCTCTTTTGACTTCAGGTTGATTTGGTCTGTGAAAAATCTACCATATTGGTAGACATTACAGAGGGAGGGGTTATATATCCTTGCAAATTCATTGAAAGCAGATGATCCTCCAATTTTTTACAGTACATCAACAAATTGGGTGAGTCGCTAAGGTAATAGAGTACATTGCACCTGAGGAAAGTTAGCATAGTAATTTCAAAGGGGTTGAAGACACATTCAGCCTCACAATTGTGGTTTTTATTGTTTAGTAGATTATTCACAGGTTTTGAAATTGTTACTTTGATTGAAATATCATGCACCATGATCAAAAATCCTACTTCAATATATTTTACATTTAGAAAAACAGACAGTAAACTGCCAAAGTATCTGTAGGGGCTAAATACTTTTTCAAGGCACTATAGACTTCATCAAGGTCATTGATAGGGTTCTACATGGCATAGTGATGCTGTGGGGATGGAACTGGACTCTCTCACGGTGGTGTCTGAAAAGAGAATGCTGTCTAAGTTGCATGCCATCTTGGTCAATGTCTCCCATCCACAACATAATGTACTGGGTGGGCACAGGAGTACATTCAGCCAGAGACTCATTCCTCCGAGATGCAGCACAGAGCGTCATAGGAAGTCATTCCTGCCTGTGGCCATCAAACTTTACAACTCCTCCCTTGGAAGGTCAGACACCCTGAGCCGATAGGCTGGTCCTGGACTTACTTCATAATTCACTGGCATAATTTACAATTTACTATTTAACTATTTATTACTATTTTCTATTACTATTCTATTACTATTTATTACTTCTATGACTATTACTATTTACTAATAGTAATATTACTATTTATTATTTATGGTGCAACTGTAGCGAAAACCAATTTCCCCCGGGATCGATAAAGTATGACTATGACTATGACTATAGGCTGCTGTGGAATCCAGGAAAAGCCAGCTAACTGATAACACAAGTGGCTTGATAGTAAGAAGCAGAGGATAATGAGGTTGTTTTTTCAGACTAGGGACCCATGACTAGTGGTGTTCTCTAAACGTTGGTGATAAGTCCATTACTATTTGTCATTTATATCAATGATATAAAACAGCAGTTATACTTCATGAAGAGTTTGAAGAGAATTAGCATGTCAACAAATACACTCAAAAACTTCTATAGATGTACTGTGGAGAGCATTCTTACAGGCTGCATCACTGTCTGGTATGGGGGGGGGGGCGCTACTGCACAGGACCGAAAGAAGCTGCAGAGGGTTATAAATTTAGTCAGCTCCAACTTGGGTGCTAGCCTACAAAGTACCCAGGACACCTTTAGGGAGCAGTGACTCAGAAAGGCAGCATCCATTATTAAGGACCTCCAGCACCCAGGGCATGCCCTTTTTTCGCTGTTGCCATCGGGTAGGAGGTACAGAAGCCTGAAGGCACACACTCAGAGGTTCAGGAGCAGCTTCTTCCCCTCTGCCATCCGATTCCTAAATGGACATTAAACCCTTGGAACACACACAAAATGCTTGTGGAACACAGCAGACCAGGCAGCATCTTTTGGAAGAAGTATAGTCGACGTTTTGGGACGAGACCCTTCGTCAGGACTAACTGAAAGAAGAGATAGTAAGACCTTTGAAAGTGGGGGGGGGGGGAGATCCAAAGTGATAGGAGAAGACAGGAGGGAGGGATGAAGCTTCAAGCTGGAAAGTTGATTGGCAAATGGGATACAAGGCTGGAGAAGGGAGAGGATCATGGGACGGGAGGCCTAGGGAGAAAGAAAGGGGGAGAGGAGCATCAGAGGAAGATGGAGAGCGGGCAAGGATTTATTGTGAGAGGGACAGAGAGAGGAAAAAAAAGAGGGGGAGAAAAAAAGGAGAAAATAATAAATAAATAAGTAAATAAGGGATAGAAGCAACACACATCAAAGTTGCTGAACACACCAGGCCAGGCAGCAGCTCTAGGAAGAGGCACAGTCGACGTTTCAGGCCGAGACCCTTCGTCAGGACTAACTGAGAGAAGAGCTAGTAAGAGATTTGAAAGTGGGAGGGGGAGGGGGAGATCCAAAGTGATAGGAGAAGACAGGAGAGGGAGGGATGGAACTAAGAGCTGGACAGTTGATTGGCAAAAGGGATATGAGAGGATCATGGGACTGGAGGCCTAGGGAGAAAGAAAGGGGGAGGGGGGGGAAACCTCAGAATGGGCAAGGGGTATAGTGAGAGGGACAGAGGGAGAAAAAGGAGAGAGAGAAAAAGAATGTGTGTATATAAATAAATAATGGATGGGGTACGAGGGGGAGGTGGGGCGTTAGCAGAAGTTTGAGAAGTCAATGTTCATGCCATCAGGTTGGAGGCTACCCAGGCGGAATATAAGGTGTTGTTCCTCCAACCTGAGTGTGGCTTCATCTTTACAGTAGAGGAGGCCGTGGATAGACATATCAGAATGGGAATGGGATGTGGAATTAAAGTGTGTGGCCACTAGGAGATCCTGCTTTCTCTGGCAGACAGAGCATAGGTGTTCAGCGAAACGATCTCCCAGCCTGCGTCGGTTCTCGCCAATAGATAGAAGGCCACATCAGGAGCACCAGACACAGTATATCACCCCAGCCGACTCACAGGTGAAGTGACGCCTCACCTGGAAGGACTGTCTGGGGCCCTGAATGGGTGGTAAGGGAGGAAGTGTAAGGGCATTTGTAGCACTTGTTCCGCTTACAAGGATAAGTGCCAGGAGAGAGATCACTGGGGAGGGATGGGGGGACGGGGGGGGGGCACGAATGAACAAGGGAGTCGCGTAGGGAGTGATCCCTGCGGAAAGTGGGGGGGGGGGAGGGAAAGATGTGCTTAGTGGTGGGAACCCGTTGGAGGTGGCGGAAGTTATGGAGAATTCGACCCGGAGGCTGGTGGGGTGGTAGGTGAGGACAAGGGGAACCCTATTCCTAGAGGGGTGGCGGGAGGATGGAGTGAGAGCCCCATTCCCATTCTGATATGTCCATCCCATTCCCATTCTGATATGTCGTCCCATTCCCATTCTGATATGTCTATCCACGGCCTCCTCTACTGTAAAGATGAAGTCGCACTCAGGTTGAAGGAACAACACCTTATAAACCATCTGGGTAGCCTTCAACCTGATGGCATGAACATTGACTTCTCAAACTTCCGCTAATGCCCCACCTTCCCCTCATACCCCATCCATTATTTATTTATATACACATATTCTTTTTCTCTCTCTCCTTTTTCTCCCTCTGTCCCTCTCACTATACCCCTTGCCCATCCTCTGGGTTTTCCCCCCCCTCCCCTTTTCTTTCTCCCTAGACCTCCAGTCCCATGATCTTCTCATATCCCTTTTGCCAATCAACTGTCTAGCTCTTGGCTCCATCCCTCCCCCTCCTGTCTTCTCCTACCATTTCGGATCTCCCCCTCCCCCTCTCAAATCTCTTACTAGCTCTTCTTTCAGTTACTCCTGACGAAGGGTCTCGGCCCGAAACATCGACTGTATCTCTTCCTAGAGGTGCTGCCTGGCCTGCTATGTTCACCAGCAACTTTGATGTGTGCTGCTTGAATTTCCAGCATCTGAAGATTTCCTCATGTTTGCGTTTTTAAATAAGAGATGGGGTAAGAAGGGGAGGAGGGGCATTAACAGAAATTAGAGAAATCAATGTTCATGCCATCAGGTTGGAGGCTACCCAGACGGAATATAAGGTGTTGTTCCTCCAACCTAAGTGTGGCTTCATCTTGACCGTAGAGGAGGCCATGGATTGACATATCAGAATGGGAATGGGACGTGGAATTAAAATGTGTGGCCACTGGGACACTGCCTCATTTTTTTTTAGTATATAGTATTTCTGTTTTTTTGTACAATTTTTAATCTATTCAATTTATGTATACTGTTAATGATTTATTCTATTATTATATTTTGTTTTTTTCTTCTATATTATGTATTGCATTGTACTGCTGCTGCTAGGTGATCACATTTCATGTCACATGCCAGTAATAATAAGAAATGTGATTCTGATTTGGATGAAAATATACAAGGTAAAAATCAGTAAGTTTGCAGATAACACTAAAACAAGTGGTGTTATCAACAGTGAAGATGATTACAACAGAGGGATCTTGTTCAGTTCAGCAAGTGGGCCAAGGAATGGAAAATGAATTCAGGTAAGTGTGAGTTGTTACATTTTGGGAACATAAATGAGGGTAGGACATCCATGATAACTGTAGTGCCATTATGTGTGTTTTATAAGAGGCACCGAGGAATTGGCATTGCAAATAGACAGGGTGGTGAAGGTGTCTTTTGGCATGCTGGCCTTCAGTATAGAGTGGGATGATGTAAAAAATGTTGGTCAAACTACATTTGGGATACTATGTTGTGTTTAGGTTTTGTCATTCTACTGTAGGAAAGATGACATTAAGCTAGAAAGAGTGCAGAGGAGAGGAGAGTACAAAGATATTGCTAAGACTTGATCGACTGAGTTATATAGAGAGCTTTAGCAGATTGGAACTTTTTCCTCGGAGTGCAGGAATGAGAGATGATCTTATAGTGGTATATGAAGCACAGATAGCTTTTTATTTATTTATTGGAATGTGCTTGAGAAAGAATGATTTCAAAACAGCTACCTGTTGTGCTTGACTTATTTGAAGCAGGGCTGCAGTCAGTATAGGATTTGGCAAAACTGGTAGGCCACAGGTAGTCCCCAGCATACCTTAAGGGAACAAACCAAATTTGAGAACGTGAACAAACATTTTTCTTCCACAAATGTTCATTTTGATTTTCTAAAAAAAAATCAAGGTAATAACAAGGAAAATTACTCAAAATTAGTCACACAAACATTGGAACTGCTCCATATCACACACATCAAAGTTGCTGGTGAACGCAGCAGGCCAGGCAGCATCTCTAGGAAGAGGTACAGTCGACGGGACTGATGAAGGGTCTCGGCCTGAAACGTCGCCTGTACCTCTTCCTAGAGATGCTGCCTGGCCTGCTGCGTTCACCAGCAACTTTGATGTGTGTGGCTTGAATTTCCAGCGTCTGCAGATTTCCTCGTGTTTGCGTTTTTAACTGCTCCATATATTTTTTTGTATGTGACATATTTTGCTCATGCTGAGTGTCACATCTAATTCACTATTTATCCAATGCCGAGAAGTGTCCAAGAGAAAAATCAGGGTTTGATTAAACATAAAACATCTTGCTTCATTTTATTTGCAAAAACCTACAGGCATAATTTTTAACATCATCTTTAGATTAGAATGCTGCACAGCACTAATTAACTAACCTGAGCATATGATTCAGCTTTACACAAACTTTAAATGCTGAGTAATATTAATCTTTATTACACCAACACTCAATCTCCCTCCGAGTATACACAAAAGACTCTATAGCAATAAATGAGAATAATCAAGAGAATATTGACCCCAGGATGCCCTAAGCTTCTGGCTTGAAACTTCAGCATCAGCTAAATATAGATCAAAAGTTCAAACAAAAAGCTGCCAAAAGTTATTGTGCTTCTTGTTGATCCCATTTTTGAACTTGCCTTGCAGGTAGGAAGACTGTTTAGAACCCTTACCCACCCACTGCCCATTAGCCCCTCCTCATACACTAACTGGTAAAAGCAACCCAAACATTATAGAAGTTGCAACAGAATTCATGGCTTCACTGACATTCAACAATTCAAGCTTAGCTATCTAAACATTATCTAAGTGTATACAGTTGTAGAAACTTCCATGTGTTGCAATTCTTTTTCCTCAGTTTTGCATCACCTAAAAAATTATTTTTGGCATTTTCTATTTTAATACCAAAGTAGTTACAAGATTTGCACACATCTCGGCTCCAATATTGGACTGGTAATCTTAAAAAAAAAGGTTTAGGTAATGCTAAGGAAGGTGGTTTGAATTCCATCCACTGCCTCTCACACTAGTAGTTTAAAGCCTTCAAGCCATCTAACCCATCTAGACATTCATCTGGTCCAGTTTAAGCAGAATCCATCCCAAAAGGATTGGTCCTGCCAGCATACCATGGGACTGAAATTGGAAGTGAAATTCCTTCCTTCTGTGGTACTCTGAACCATGCAGTTAACACTGATCTCCTCTACCCTGTATCCGTTTACAAATGGCTCCAGTAAGAATTGTAATTCTCTGAAGAATCTCAATCTTTTGGATATCCATTGGATTAGTTTCTCCCTGAACTACTGTATAAAAACTGTATCCTCTTCCTTTTGTCATTATAAGCTCTTCACCAGTTCCTCGGAAAAGTCCTCAATCTCAGCTTCTACAAAAGCAACACAGGCTTTACCATTAAGTTAGACCTAAAGAGAAATATATCAATCATTATACTTTCTCTTAACATTATTACGTTTCTTTTTTACTCTTCTCATTGGAATGGTCTATTGTACCATGTTGTGATAGTTAGATTGCCCACTCTTCCAACAATCTTTGTTCACATCTATACAAGCAGAAAATCCCTGGAACAAATACAATAAGGAAACATCTGAAGACTCCTGAACCATTACCTGCTAGATACCCATACACGCTTGATAAAGACAAATCTAAAAGTGTTACATATATTTCTTTGGAAAGAGCTGCAAAGTAACTCACTTTTTTTGCCAGCGTGCCCATTGAAGTAAGGTCTCAGGAGCAACTGCAATACAGGATTACCCAGGGCGTTTATGAACTGCAAAGGGTTGGGTGCAGGAAGGAGACCTTTACTGCTGTTTAACAACTTAAAAGGAAATTTAATTCAGTTAGACATCCAACTACTGCAAAACCATATATGTAGGAATTTATATAACAGCAAATGCATCATAAAGGAAAATCATTTACAAAAATAATTTAAAAACCATGAAAAAATAATTTATAAACCATGAAAATTTAATGAGAATGAAAATGTTTGCAGTGAAGCGAAACATTCATGATTTGATTCAAAATAATTTTTATTCATGGAATTATTGAGACACTTACATTCAGTTGAGACTGCCACCTGCATTTTTCCCAGATCCAAATGTACTTTTTATGGCTCTGTGAATCCAGTTTCATAGGAGAACTTTCTGCATGTTTGCTCATTGAGTGATCCATGAGAACTGAATACACCTCAAGGACTGAACCCAAGGCCTACCCTCACAAATTGCCTGATGGCTTTTCACACTTAAACTATTTTGATCATAAAAGAAGTGGTGCGGTGGGAAAGTAAGGGACTCTGGCAGGCTATTAAAGTATTCAAGTTTTGATTATACAATTCCTTTGCTGTCCTTTAAAATACGAAACATAATTCTATTGCTCCCAAGTAGAGCCATGTATAGTCAAAAGAAAAATGGGCTTGCAACTCTCAATGTCTTTATATAATGCTGAAAACCAATTCAAGTCTCAAGCCTCATTATCAGTAATGTTGCTCATCACTGAACTAAAAATAAAATGAGGGCCACAATCTATTAAATACAATTCTTCTTTTGCAAGAGGTTTAAAGATTATTACTTACCAGCCTTTGGGCAGCAATAAGTGCTGCTAGCATACTGCGTCCCGGAAGCCCTGGAGCACAAAATGAAACATTGACATGGCTACCCCCAATAAGCATTCCATTAGTGGATCGTTGAACTAATTCAGTTTGATCAGCAGTCTGGTACTCTACGACTGCAAAGGACGGTTGGCTACCTGAGCCCCGGGCAAGCTGACAAATAAATGGAAGAAAAACAAGCATATTAAAAAAAACACTTGAACACCACTAGCTAGCCACTCATGTAATAAGTGGTGGATAGTTGAAGGAGTTTCACTGGGAGCATTGCTTTCTCAACCTTTCTAAACTGAATTTGGTCAAGTTAGACAAAAGGGCTGGAGAAGAAATGGCTTTTTGAAGGAACAAGAAAAAATACAATAAAAGGAGCAATTTAACAAAGTATAGTGGATTCTGGTTAATAGGGCCATCAGTTAATCAGGACAACTGCTTATTTGGGACAAAAACATAGAAACATAGAAAACCTACAGCACAATACAGGTCCTTTGGCCCACAAAACAGTGCCAAACATGTACTTACTTTAGAAATTACCTCAGGTTACCCATAGCCCTCTATTTTTCAAAGCTCCATGTACCTATCCAGAAGTTTCTTAAAAGACCCTATTGTATCCGCCTCCACCACCGTCGCCAGCAGCCCATTCCATGCATTCACCACACTCTGTGTAAAAAACTTATCCGACATCTCCCCTGTACCTACTTCCAAGCACCTTAAAACTGTGCCCTCTTGAATTAGCCATTTCAGGCCTGGGAAAACAACAACTACTACTGCTGCTACTACTACGTCGACTCAGGCCTACGGGGCCAGCTACAGGCAATTATGCCTTACAAGGCGTGAAACAAAAGACTGTGTTACGCGCCACTCCTCACACAAACAGTAGGTGGCCGTTGACTGACAAAGAGTTCATCCGCCCTCTGACAGGTTTTGTTTTTAGTCCTGCTGGGTGCCACACACCCTCCTCCCTGGTTAACCGAAGAGCACCAAGGGGTGTGCCGGTTGAGTCGCCGACAACCCGACCCGAGACAGGTAGTACTGGGCTACGTGGTACCAGTAGCAAGGTAAGGCCCTGACCTAACATTATCTGGGAAAAAGCTTCTGACTATCCACACGATCAATGCCACTCATCATCTTATACACCTCTAACAGGTCACCTCTCATCCTCCGTTGCTCCAAGGAGAAAAGGCCGAGTTCACTCAACCTATTCTCATAAGGCATGCTCCCCAATCCAGGCAACATCCTTGTAAATCACCTCTGCACCCTTTCTATAGTTTCCACATCCTTCCTATAGTGGGGTGACCAGAACTGAGCACAGTACTCCAAGTGGGGTCTGACCAGGGTCCTATATAGCTGTAACATTACCTCTTGGCTCTTGAACTCAATCCCACGGTTGATGAAGGCCGATGTACCGTAGGCCTTCTTAACCACAGAGTCAACCTGCACAGCAGCTTTGAGTGTCCTATGGACTCAGACCCCAAGATCCCTCTGATCCTCCACACTGCCAAGAATCTTACCATTAATACTATATTCTACTATCATATTTGACCGACCAAAATGCAACCACCTCACACTTATCTGGGTTGATCTCCATCTGCCACTTCTTAGCCCAGTTTTGCATCCTATCAATGTCCCACTGTAACCACTGACAGCCCTCCACACGATCCACAAATCCCCCTGACATTTGTGTCAGCAAATTTACAAACCCATCCCTCCACTTCCTCATCCAGGTCATTTATAAAATTCACAAAGAAAAGGGGTCCCAGAACAGATCTCTGAGGCACACCACTGGTCACCGATCACCATAAAGAATATGACCCTTCTACAACCACTCTTTGCGTTCTGTGGGCAAGCCAGTTTTGGATCCACAAAGCAAGGTCCCCTTGGATCCCATGCCTCCTTACTTTCTCAATAAGGCTTGCATGGGGTACCTTATCAAATGCCTTGCTGAAATCCATAGACACTACATCTACTGCTCTTCCTTCATCAATGTGTTTAGTCACACCCTCAAAAAATTCCATCAGGCTCGTAAGGCATGACCTGCCTTTGACAAAGCCATACTGACTATTCCTAACTATATTATGCCTCTGCAAATGTTCATAAATCCTGCCTCTCAGGATCTTCTCCATCAATTTACCAACCACTGAAGTAAGATTCGCTGGTCTATAATTTCGTGGGATATCTCTATTTCCTTTCTTGAATAAAGAAAGAACATCCGCAACCCTCCAATTCTCCATAACCTCTCCCATCCCCATTGATGATGCAAAGATCATTTCCAGAGGCTCAGCAATCTCCTCCCTCACTTCCCACAGTAGCCTGGGGTACATTTCATCTGGTCCCAGTGACTTATCAACTTGATGCTTTCCAAAAGCTCCAGCACATCTTCTTTCTTAATGTTTAGATGCTCAAGCTTTTCAGTCCTCTGTAAGTCACCCCTACAATCGCCAAGGTCCTTTTCCATAGTGAATACTGAAGCAAAGTATTCATTAAGTACCTCTGCTACCTCCTCTGGTTCCATACGCACTTTTTCACTGTCACACTTGATTGATCCTATTCTCTTGTGTCTTACCCTCTTGCTCTTCACATACTTGCAGAATGCCTTGGAGTTTTCCTTAATCCTGCTCGCCAAGGCCTTCTCATTGCACCTTCTGGCTCTCCTAATTTCATTCTTAAGCTTCTTCCTACTAGCCTTATAATTTTCTAGATCTCTATTATTACCTAGCTTTTTGAACCTTTTGTAAGCTTTTCTTTTCTTCTTGACTAGATTTTTAATTCCTTTGTACACCATGGTTCTTGTACCCTACCATGCCTTCCCTGTCTCATTGGAATGTACCCATGCAGAACACCACACAAATATCCCCTGAACATTTGCCACATTTCTGCCGTGCATTTCCCTGAGAACATCTGTTCCCAATTTGTGTTTCCAAATTCCTGCCTGATAGCTTCATATTTCCCCTTACTCCAATTAAACACTTTCCTAACTTGTCCGTTCGTATCCCTCTCAAATGCTAAGGTAAAGGAGATAGAATTGTGATCACTATCTCCAAAATGCTCTGCCACTGAGAGACCTGACACCTGACCAGGTTCATTTCCCAATACCAGATCAAGTACAGCCTCTCTTCTTGTAGGCTTATCTACATACTGTGTCAGGAAACCTTCATGAACACACCTAACAAACTCCATCCCACCTAAACCCCTTGCTCTAGGGGAGATACCAATCAATATTGAGGAAATTAAAATCTCCCGTCACAACAACCCTGTTATTACTGCACTGTTCCAGAATCTATAAAGCTGTCTTCTTTTTTTCTTTCCACCAGTCTAACTCGCTAACATCCACTGCCTGCGTAGTCGTGCCTCAACAACTCTTAAATAAGAAAAACTAATTGAGAAATTAGCCGGGATTCCCTTTGCCTATTTGGGACACTATACTGCTCAACTGGGATAGGAGACTGTTGCTGAAATGTTTCTAACTCGTGTCAGTCATGTGTACTTGCATGGCCATTAGACAGTATGCAGAAAACAGTTTTTAAATAGCATCAGATGCAACTAATTGTGTTCAAAAGGCAGTGATTTTTGTCACTGATAGTTTCCGAGAAATAAGCAGCAAGACAATTCAGAACTGTTTTGCTCACTGAAGTTTCAAGCATTCAAGACTAGAATGGCTGCTAATGAAAATGAAACTATTTCTCTACTTCAGGTTAGAAACTATGAAGAATTTGAAGGGATCAACAGTTATCTTGAATATTACAATGAAAATAAAGATTTGGAAGATGTAAATATTGAAAGCATTGTATGAAGACAGTCCATTATTTACACTAGGTGGCTGCGCTGATTTTGTTCATTTACAGTCAAAAGAACATGGCAGTATATGCTGGATTAATTCCTCTGTTGATAATTATTACAAACTAATACACAATTTTATAGTACTGCAGTAGTATTGGTAGAGTTCTAATTTGTTCTGTATTTTACTTAAATACATAATTTGTTACTCAATTAAATAGCAGTTAGTCTTTTTTTTAAATATACCATTTTTACCATTTCCATGAAACTTTGGCTAATTGGGGCAGATGCTTGATTGGGCTAAAATGCACTGGTCCCAGTATGTCCCAATTAAATGGAATCCACTTATTGAAAATCCAATGAAATGGCCATTGACAACTTTGAACTGATTTACTCAATATACAGTGTAACACTAAAGCATTAAAACAAAAACTCAGTTTGTGAGATACCTAAAACAAGCAGATTTTCCAAAGTAAAATTACCAGGAGTATGAAACAAAAGTGCTTTCTAAAGACTTGGCAAAATATTTAAAAGATAGCTTCATAAAAATACTACCATTTTAATCTTATACATCACACAGAGACAAGAGATTCTGCAAATGCAGTTAATTTTGAGCAACACACTCAAAATGCTAGAGGAATTCAACAAGTCAGGCAGCAACTATGGAGGGAAATGAGCAATCTATGCTTTGAGCCAAGACCCTTGATCAGACCTGGAAAAGAAAAAGGCAAAAGATAGAATAAAAAGTGGGAGAAGCATAAGCCTGCAGGGAATAGGAGAGTCCATGAGAGAGAAGAAAGAGTAGGAGGAACAGTCCTTCCAGGTGAAATGGCGCTTCACCAGCAAGCCTGTCAGTGTAACTTATTTAATCTGGTGCTACCTATGTGGCCTCCTCTACATTGGTGATACCTGACGCAGATAAGGAGATAGCTTCGTCAAACAAATTGCTCCATCTGCGTCAAGAGCCAGGATCTCCCAAAGCTCAGCTACTTCAATTTCACCTCCCATTCCCGCAATGATGCATTCTCCTTAATGCCATGATGGAGCCAGAAGCAGGTCATTAGAAGATAAAACATTATAACATTACAGCATGTTACATATTCTTCAGCCCACGATGATGTGCTGACTTTTTAACCTACTCTCAGATCAACCCAATTACATAGCCCTTCACTTTTTCTGTCATCCATATTTATCTGAGAGTTCTTAAATGTTCCTAATGTGTCTGCCTCCACCACCACCCCGGCAGCACATTTCTTGCACGCAGCACTCTGTATAAAATAACTTACCACTGATAGCGCCCCCCCCCCATGTTTTCCTCCAGTCACTTTAAAATTATGCCCCTTCTTTCTTTGCTCTAAATAGAAAAGCCCTACCCTTTTAAGACACACTCTCTAATCGGACAGCATCCTGGTAAATCTCCTCTGCACCCTCTTCAAAGCTTCCATGTCCTTCCTATAATGAGGTGACCAAAGCTGACCACAATATTCCAAGTGTTGTCTACCCAGGATTCTATAAGAGCTGTAATATTACTTCGCAGCTCCTGAACTCAATCCCCCAACTAATGCTGGGAAAAAAACCATATGCCTTCTTAACTACCCTATCAACTTGCCCGGAACCTCCGAGGGATCTATGGACATAGTTCCAAGATCCCTCTGTTCCTCCACACTGCTAAGAAACATGCCATTAACCCTACATTCTGCCTTCAAATTTGACCTTCCAAAGTGAATCACTTCACACTTTTCTAGATTGAACTCCATCTGCCACTTCTTAGCCCAACTCTGCATCCTGTCAATGTCCCATTGTAACTCGTGACAACCTTTTATACCATTCACAACTCCACCAACCTTCATGCCATCATCAAACTTAATAACCCAGCCTTCCACTTCCTCTTCGAAGTAATCCCAGAGCAGATCTCTGCAGAACACCACTGGTCACTGACCTCCAGGTAGAATACACTCCATCTATGACCACCCTTTGCCTTCTCAGAGCAAGCCAATTCTGAATCTACAGTCAAGTTTTCCTAGATTTCATATCTCCTGACTTTCTGGGTGAGCCTACCATGAGGAACCTTATCAAATGCCTAGCTAAATTTTGCCTCATCAACTGCCTGTCCTTTCTCACAGTCTCTCTAAGCCTTGCATCTACAGTATTGAGCAAAAGTCTTCGGCACCTATATACAACTGAGGTGCCTAAGACTGTTGCACAGTATTGTACTTGTTACCATGGAGCGGAGAGCAAGTTTATAAATCTGGCTGGAGCAAAGGATGCTGGTAATGACAAAGGTGGAGCACTGAGGGGTGTGAGACAGGTGCCGGGGAGGAGGGTATGTGTGTGTGTGTGTGTGTGTGTGTGTGTGTGTGTACACAACCCAGCCTTGAGCCACCAGGCAAGATCATTTGATTCAAAACAATTGGTTTATTGATCATTACAGAATGCCTCTCGGGTGCTTCCCTCTCCCTTCCTCTATTCTCAACAATAATTCCCCTCTCCTTGCCCTCTTGCTACTCAGTCCACACAAGAGATCAATATCAGAATCAGGTTTAACATCACTTACATGTCATAATATTGTTTTTTTTGTGCCAGCTCTCAGTGCAATACATAAAAATTACTACATTACTGTGCAAAAGTCTTGGGCACCCTAGTTATACATATGTGCCGAAGACTTTTGCACAGTACTGTACCTGTACCCCAACTGTCCCATTCACCACCCTATCACTCTGGTTAACTCCCTGCCAATTCAGTTTCCAATTCAGTTTAAATCCTCCCTAACAGCTCTATCAAATCTGCCCGCAAGGATATTGGTCTCCCTCTTGTTCAAATGCAAAACGCCCTTTTTTTACAGGTCATACCTTCACCAAAAGAGATCCAAATAATACAAATCTGAAATCCTGCCCCCATACCAGTTCCTCAATCGCACATTCATCTGCCAAGTCACCTTATTCTTCTCCCACTAGTGCATGGCACAGACAGCAGTCCAGGAGTTACTACCCTTGAGGTTCTGCTTTTCAGGTTCCCATCTAGCTTCCTATGTAATCTCTTCAGGATCTCATCCCTTTTCCTACTTATGTTGTTGGTACCGATACGTACTGTGACTTCTGACAGCTCACCCCCCCCCCCTTTAGAACTCCTCTTCTGCCCAGTCACCCAGAGACCTGCCTTCGCAACTTAGGAATGCCTAACCCCCACCCCCACCCTCCCCCCTCCACATGGCTCTTAACTGTCACCCTCTCATTCTCCCTATGAGCCACAGGTCATCCAGCTATCACCTCCAAGTGTCTTACATCATCCCCTTTCATCCTTCCTCTCCCACCCACCATTCCACTCTCATCTGGACTCACCTATAGTATTACCTGCAAGCTTGTCCTCCTCCCCTTCCCCCTATCTTTTTCTAGCTTCTACCTTCTTTCCAGTCCTGATCAAGTATCTCTGCCTAAAATGTTGCCTTTTCATTTCCCTCCACAGACGCTGCCTGACCTGCTGAGTTCCTACAGCATTTTGTGTGTTGATTATGCATCACACAAGCAGCCAAGAGGGCTCAGTCACTCCAGATAACACAAATAATCCATTTAAAAATACTAAGCTGTCCAGACGAGAAAGATGGCTGATTAAATTCCAAATTCTAGATAAGACAAAAATCATGTTCAAGTCAATATTTAGTGATCCATGCTGGAATTAGGTGGGGTTGCACTATGTTTTAACAAAATCTAAATAGCTTTATTGTGAATCACAATACTATCAAATACAATGAAAAGCTACTGCCACTCAAAGAATCTTCAGCATAAATGTATCAGTAATGAAAGACAGATTTTGAAAAATCATTTTATCCTAACTGCATTAATCTAGGTTACTTTTTATTTAAATATTCTTCATATTCTCCAATTTTAGCAATGAGTTGTGGAGAGGGGTGAAGTGGCAGGAGGTAGTCAAAAAAGTATGGAAAGAATATTTTGAGTGAATACAAATGAAAGATTTGTGAACACTTCTTTCAGATATCTTTCTGGGAGAACTTCAAAGGCTTGATCCAAATTTCTACAAGAATAGAAAGCACTGCATTTAGAGTGGAATCCAGTATAATTGTAATGGTCAAGAAAGAGCGAAACTCAGGAAGCATTCGGAAAAACTGGGAACTACATTGAAAATACAACACTAAAAAGGCAAATAGGTAATATTTAACAAAATACATAACTTATAGTACTTAAAGGCAAAAAACCCCTACAGTAAAAATAATTTGGTCAAAAAGAGCAGGAAACATGAAAATTAGGCAAATTTCAGGGTACAGCCAATGAGAACCAAGAAACTGCTATTCTTGTCATGAAAAAGCTGCTTGAGCATATTCCACATACCTGACAGAAAACTGGTTTAAACATCTGAGAGAAGAGTTGTGTTAGTTCCTCTGCATCTTTGTACTCACAGGGAATTTTACCAATGCAAAGACACTTTGAATGAAGGAAATCAGGTGACAGATGATCAACATCTGTCCAGTGCACATACAGGATGCAAGATCCCAGTTTTTTACCCATAAGTTCAGATTTAGCTCGAGCAGCAGAGTCCTTCTTCATGTATTCCACAAAACCATAGCCTTTAGAATGCCCAGTAGTCTCACTATAAACAAGGAAGCATCGCTCCATATTTCCATAGCGGTGGACCAACTCCTCAAACTGTTGTTCTGTATAAGAATGCGGCAGCTGAGTAATGCAAAGCAAGCTATCTGTTGGTTGTAGCTGAACAGATATCTCTCTTCCCTGGAAATTGGACTTATGAAATTTGCGAATGGCATCTTGTGCTTGCTCTCCATTCAGCAAAGTAACAAAAGCTGAAAAAGAGAATCCCAGTAAATCAGGAAGTAAAGAAATAGTGTTTTTTTTAAACCTGTGTTTTTTCATCAATGGTACAGACTATCTCCGGGATACAAAAGTACAAATTACGGACAACTCTACATACGAACAAGTTCCATATTATTAAAATTCAAAAAGCTGATACCCATGCATAATTTTGTTCTTATGGAAGGCAGAGCTAGTTTCCTCTTTCTCTACGCTTAGTAATTGTTTTTTCTCCCCCACATCCATCTTACGTCCTCTTGATGGCATTTATTACAATACCATGCAGCTGTGGTTTTCATAACGAGAATTGTGTGAATGTTTTGATTTATGAACAAACTCAACAATGAATGTCTGCAAACATAACCAGTTGTTTAGCCAGTATCAGGTTCTATTAACTTTTCTTTACTCAGATCAAAAACTAATTTGTTCTCCAACTGTTATTCCTAACTACTTAATTATTTACTTACATGCCAACTTTAGATAAAAGAAGTCTGTTGTCTTTGATGAACAAGATTTAGTTTAATAAAATAGTAACTCCCAAGTCTTCAGTGAGTCATAAATTGACTAGCATATATTACAACCAGCAAAAGTGAAAGTTGAATGAAAGATACCTCCCACAATTTCTGCAATGGAAACTAGATATTAGCTTCTATTGGTTATTTTGTTAGCTTCACACAGTTAAAACTGACTGCTTTGTCCCACCAGTCTAACAAGTTTAAACATCATATAAAGACACAAGAGACTGCTGATGTTGGAATGTGGAGCAACAAACAACGTGCAATAGGAACTCAGTAGGTTACACAGTATCTACGGAAGAAAAGAAACTGTCTAGGTTTCAGATCGACACATTCCAATAGGACTTGAAGGGTTTCAACCTGAAATGTTAACCATCCTTTCCTTCCACAGATGCTGCGTGACCCGTAGAGTTCCTCTAGTATATTGTTTGTTTCTTGAAATTTAATATACTTAATATTTATTTTCATGCTGATTTAATGGGCTTTCTAAAATTAAATAAAATTCATTGAATGATGCTTTCAAATAGCATCTTGGTAAGTAGTTAAACAACTGACCTAAGTCTCTATTCTCCCCTGTGCAACTGGATCCTCTGTTTCACCTGCAAACCCCAGTCAGTTTGGATTAGCAACAACATCTCCTCCACAATCACTATCAGCATAGGTGCACCACAAGGTTTAGACCCCTGCTCTACTCACTTCATACTTATGACTGTGAGGCTAAGCATACCTCAAATACCATATTTAAATCTACTGATATCACCTTTTTTGACTGATTCAAAGATGGTGAAGAATCAGCATACAGTAGGAGAATAAAAATCTAGTTGAATGGTGCCACATTCTCACTCAACATCAAAGACTTGATTATTAACCCAAATAGCTGACTATTTACTACAGGAGGAGAAGCAAGAGATCCATGAGTCAAGATCAGAGGTGGAGAGGGTCAGTAACTTTAAATTCCATGGTGATATAATTTCAGAGGATCTGTTCTGGGTGCAGCACAAAACTGCCATTACAAAGAAAGCATGGCAGAGCCTCTGCTTTCCCATAAATTTGTGCAGATTCAACATGTCATCTAAAACATTGACATACTTCTATAGATGCATAGTGGAGAGTATCCTGATGGGCTGCATGATGGTCTAGTATGGAAACACCAATGCCCAAGAATGGAAAAGTCTACAAAAAGTGGTGGATACAGCCTAGTCCATCACAGAAAAAGCTCTCCCCATCATAACATAGAAACATAGAAAACCTACAGCACAATACAGGCCCTTCGGCCCACAAAGTTGTGCCAAACATGTCCCTACCTTAGAAATTACTAGGCTTACCTATAGCCCTCTTTTTTTCTAAGCTCCATGTACCTATCCAAAAGTCTCTTAAAAGACCCTATCATATCCACCTTCACCACCATTGCTGGCAGCCTATTCCAAACACTCACCACTCTCTGAGTAAAAAACTTACCCCTGACATCTCCACTGTACCTACTCTCCGGCACCTTAAACCTGTGTCCACTTGTGGCAACCATTTCAGCCCTGGGAAAAAACCTCTGACTATCCACACGATCAATGCCTCTCATCATCTAATACACCTCTATCAGGTCACCTCTCATCCTTCATCCATCCAAGGAGAAAAGCCCGAGTTCACTCAACCTATTCTCACAAGGCATGCTTCCCAATCCAGGCAACATACTTCTGCTCTGCACTCTTTCTATGGTTTCCACATCCTTCCTGTAGTGAGGCAACCAGAACTGAGCACAGTACTCCAAGTGGGGTCTGACCAGGGTCCTATACAGCTGCAACATTACCTCTCAGCTCCTAAATTCAATTCTACGATTGACGAAGGCCAATACACCGTACGCCTTCATAACCACAGAGTCAACCTGCGCAGCTGCTTTGAGCGTCCTATGGACTTCGACCCCAAGATCTCTCTGAACCTCCCCACTGCCAAGAGTCTTACCATTAATACTATATTCTGCCATCATATTTGACCTACCAAAATGAACCACTTCACACTTGTCCGGGTTGAACTCCATCTGCCACTTCTCGGCCCAGTTTTGCATCCTATCAATGTCCCGCTCTAACCTCTGCGAGCCGTCCACACTATCTACAACATGCCCAACCTTTGTGTCATCATCATATTTTCTAACCCATCCCTCCACTTCCTCATCCAGGTCATTTATAAAAAACACAAAGAGTAAGGGTCCGAGACCAGATCCCTGAGGCACTCCACTGGTGACCAACCTCCATGCAAAATATGACCCGTTTACAACCACTCTTTGCCTTCTGTCGGCAAGCCATTTCTGGATCCACAAAGCAACGTCCCCTTGGATCCCATGCCTCCTTACTTTCTCAATAAGCCTTGCATAGGGTACCTTATCAAATGTTCTACTGAGATCCCTATACACTACATCTACTGCTCTTCCTTCATCAATGTGTTTAGTCACATCCTCAAAAAAATTCAATCAAGCTCGTAAGACACGACCTGCCTTTGACAAAGCCATGCTGACTATTCCTAATCATATTATACCTCTCCAAATATTCATAAATCCTGCCTCTCAGGATCTTTTCCATCCATTTACCAACCACTGCGGTAAGACTCACTGGTCTATAATTTTCTGGGCTATCTCTACTCCCTATCTTAAATAAAGCAACAACATCTGCAACCCTCCAATCCTCCGGAACCACTCCCGTCCTCATTGATGATGCAAAGATCATCGCCAGAGGCTCAGCAATCTCCTTCCTCACCTCCCACAGTAGCCTGGGGTACATCCCTTCCAGTCTCAGCGACTTACCCAACTTGATGCTTTCCAAAAGCTTCAGCACATCCTCTTTCTTAATATCTACATGCTCAAGCTTTTCCGTCTGCTGCAAGTCATTACTACAATCACCAAGATCCTTTTCCGTAGTGAATACTGAAGCAAAAGTATTCATTAAGTACCTCTGCTATTTCCTCCGGTTCCATACATACTTTCCCACTGTCACACTTGATAGGTCCTATTCTTTCATGTCTTATCATCTTGCTCTTCACATACTTGTAGAATGCCTTGGGGTTGTCTTTAATCCTGCCCGCCAAGGCTACTCATGGCCCCTTCTGGCTCTCCTAATTTCCTTCTTAAGCTCCTTCCTATTGGCTTTATAATCTTCTAGATCTCTAACATTACCTAGCTCTCTGAACCTTGTGTGAGCTTTTCTTTTCTTAACTAGATTTATTACAGCCTTTGTACACCACGGTTCCTGTACCCTACCATAACTTCCCTGTCTTGTTGGAACATACCTATGCAGAACTCCACACAAATATCCCCTGAACATTTCCCACATTTCTTCCGTATTTTTCCCTGAGAACGTTTCCAATTTAAGCTTCCAATTTCCTGCCTGATAGCCTCATTAATTCCCCTGACTCCAATTAAACACTTTTCTCACTTGTTTCTTCCTATCTTTCTCCAATGCTATTGTAAAGGAGATAGAATTATGATCACTATCTCCAAAATTCTCTCCCACTGAGAGATCTGACACCTGACCAGGTTCATTTCCCAATACCAAATCAAGTACAGCCTCTCCTCTTGTAGGCTTATCTAATATTGTGCCAGGAAACCTTCCTGAACACACCTAACAAGCTCCATACCATCTAAACCCCTTGCTCTAGGGAGATGCCAATCGATATTCGGGAAATTAAAATCTCCCATCATGACAACTCTGTTATTATTACACCTTTCCAGGATCTGTTTCCCTATCTTCTCCTTGATATCCCTGTTACTATTGGGTGGCCTATAAAAAGCACCCAGTAAAGTCATTGACCCCTTCCTGTTCCTAACCTCCACCCACAGAGACTCGGTAGACAATCCCTCCATTGCACCCACCTTTTCTGCAGCCGTGACACTATCTCTGATCAACAGTGCCACGCCCCCACCTCTTTTGCCTCCCTCCCTGTCCTTTCTGAAACATCTAAAGCCCAGCACTTGAAGTAACCATTCCTGTCCCTGAGCCATCCAAGTCTCTGTAATAGCCACACATTCATAGCTCCAAGTACTGATCCATGCTCTAAGCTCATCCGCTTTGTTCACAACACTCCTTGCGTTAAAATAGACGCATCTCAAACCTTCGGTCTGAGCGCGTCCCTTCTCTATCACCTGCCTATCTCCCTCTCGCACTGTCTACAAGCTTTCTCTATTTGTGAGCCAACCTCCTCTTCCCCAGTCTCTTCAGTTTGGTTCCCACCCCAACAATTCTAGTTTAAACTCGCCCCAGTAGCCTCAGCAAACCTCCCTGCTCCCCTGGGATTCAAGTGCAACCTGTCCTTTTAGTACTTTAAACACATCTTCTTTCTTTTCACTGGTCTGAGACTAGAGTACACCACAAAAATTGCTTTCTCTTTTATAATTCTGCTCGAACTCTTGGGTCTTCTTTCACCAGTCTCTTAAATTTAAACAATCCCCCTCAAAAGATTACTGACATCAAGTAAACAAAAGCTGTTGTTGACTGCAGATCATGGCATCTCTTTGGGTGCTTTGCTGTTGCTTGGTGGGTGGTGGGCACTGATGCTTTTTGCTGAAATGGGTGGAAGGGGGAGGGGGAGGTTGATGCTTTCTGCTGCTTGTGCAGGGGAGGGGGCAGAGGGGGTTTTGGGATTCTAATGTTTTTCTGTCGTTCATTCTTTGGGGTTTTTCTGTTTTTTTGTGGATGTCTGCAAAGACAAGTATTTCAGGTTCTATACTGTATACATACTCTGATAATAAACAAAACCATTTAAACTGCAGAACTCAATAGCTAATACTATAAGAGATGCAGACTCATTTGACACTTAAATGCCAGCTCAAAACCTATTTATTTAACTTTGCTTTTAACTAACATCTTTATTTTTCATGTTTGCAGGTTATTTCAGTTTGATCGACATCATTTATAAGAAAAGTGCTCTATGAATAAGTTATTATAATCCATGTTATGTACCAGCAGCAAAAGACCACAAACTGAGTCAGAGTTTAATGTTAAACCACTATACAGGTTTCCCCCACCATCTGAAGGTAGAACATTCCTATGAAACTGTTTGTAAGCTGGAATGTCGTAAAGTGAAGAAGCAATTACCATTTATTTATATGGGAAAAATTTGTGAGCGTTCGCAGACCCAAAAAATAACCTACCAAATCGTGCCAAATAACACATAAAACTTAAAATAACAGTAACATATAGTAAAAGCAGGAATAATATGATAAATACACAGCCTATATAAAGTAGAAATACTTTTCTACAATCATTGCCGCACTGTCCACCATAGCAAAAATCCCACGTGAGTGCTCTCTGCAGAAACACGGTGCAAGCGCTCTCGGCTGAAACACTCTCTCCAGTAACCTTTAAGCTATGAAGCTGCCAAATCATACCAAATAACACATAAAAATACATGGCCTATATAAAGTAGAAATAATGTATTACAGTGTAGTATCACTTACTGGAATCGGGAAGACAGCGCCGAGCACACTGATGATGGTTTGTTATGCTGAGTCGTCGGAGGTTGGGATGGTGCAGAGGTCCCCAACCTCCGGGCCGCCGTCCGATACCGATCCGCGAAGCATTCAGTGGTGCAGCGGTAGCCGGGACGCACCCAGCATATCTTTAAGAAAAAAGCCGAAATAAACAAGCTAATTAATTAGGTGCCACCCAGCACGTAATTAATTAGCTTGTTTATTTTGGCTTTTTTTTCTTAAAGATGTGCTGGGTGCGTCCTGGCTACCGCTGCACCATTGCATGCTTCGCAGCAATGTATCGGTCTGCAGCCCGGAGGTTGGGACCACTGGGGTGGTGGAACACTGAGGTGTCATTTCATTGTCATCTGTTTCCATCTGGGCAGGCAGATCATCTTCGTCTGCCTGCTTCAATGTAGAAGGTCTAGGTTTGTTGTCTGCTGTGGCTGATGTAGAAGGCTTGAAAAACGACAGTATGCTTGACTGCTTAGCCTCGCACATTTTTCTATCATACAGTTCTTTGTAAGCACTCAGACCATCCTGCAAATATGCCCTAAACCTACGTACCCTTTCAAAATTAAAGACATACTTTTCTGCAATCATCGCAGCGAAAATCTCACGCAGTTGTTTCACGTTCAGTTCCTGAACGACTTCACTTTCGGTCCGTTCGCTACTGCATTCGGTTTCGATTGTTATCCTTTCCTCTTCCAATTGCATCAGCTCTTCATCTATCAGTTCTTGGTCATGGGATGCCAAAACCTCTTCAACATCATCTTCATCAACTTCCACAAGCCAAACTCACTTTTTCCTTTCTTTGTTCACCACGATCAAAACGCTTAATTATATCTAGTTTTCGCTAAGTGTAACACCCTTAGGCTTTTCCGATACCTTAGAACTCATCTTGCTAACGGCTGCTCACAGGCACGTGTTTAAGCAATGCCGGCTGGAATGCAGTTCTGGGGGAAGAGCAGCTGCTCGGGGCGCATGCAGCCTTTTATCGCACGCTGCCTTTTTTCGTAACAGTGTAAACACCTTCTGTTAGCGAAACCAGGTAACTAATGTAGGTCTTTCATAACAGCAAGGTGTCATAAAGCAAACATTCGAAAAGCGGGGGACACCTGTATTTATTAGTATCTACTCAAAATATAGAAAATTAAACAAACTACTCTTCTAAACAGAAGTTAACAGTGTTATGCATTTGTGGCTCCCAAACCTTCAAGCTTAAGAACAGTTCTTAAAGTCTTCAAGCTTCAGCTATCCACGGAACAGCTGAGGGGAGAAACTTGTAAACCCATATTAAAATGCAATGAGGAGGCGATCACGAAGAATTCTACATGTTCCATGCTGGGAAAACGAAGTAACAGTCACAGAAGATCTCAGCCATCGAGTTGTATTCCAAAATCCACGTAGAGATATTACAAGGTGACAGTCACGGGATATTCCTTAGCACAAGTGGACACCACATAACACACTCGAATCCATGTAAGGGTTAACGAAAGTGGTCGCCACAGAATACTCCAAAAATCCACGTATGGATCATAAGAAGTGGCAGTCACATACCCAATATGCACTGTGTGCCACTCATTCACCCAATCCTTTGGGCATGGGAAAACATCAAACTTCACCCATTACTGTTGCAAGCGCCAGCTCGCAGTCCAAAGTCTTAACACTCTCTCTCTCTCTCCCCCTCCCTCCCCCTCTCGGAGTGTCCCAGCAGTCTGTCCGCATTTTGTTATACTGCCATCATCCACCCGCCTCGTCCAGGCGCTCAAAGTGACACCCACAGTAAATGAAACCCATGGTCATGTAACATCTACAAGGAGCATTGCCACAAGAAAGCAGCATCCATCATGCTCTTTTTTCGCTGCTGCCATCATGGAGGAGGTACAGAGACTTAGATCTCACACAACCAGGATCAGGTACTGTTATTACCTTTCAACCATCAGGCTCCTACACCAGCATGGATAACTTTACTCACCTCAACCGTGAACTGATTTCATAACGTATGGGCTCACTTTGAAGGACTTTACAACTCATGTTTTCAGTATTATTTATGTATTATCATTGGGGGTTTTTCGTATTTGCAGTTTGTCTTCTTTTGCACATTGGTTGTTTGCCAGTATGTTTGTGTGTAATTTTTATTGATTCTATTGTATTTCGTTGTTCTACCCTGAATGCCTGCAAGAAAACTAATTTCAGGGTTGTATACGGTGACATATACATACTCTGATAATGAATTTACTTTGAATTGGTTAATAACTAATCATCACATGAAATTCAACATACCCTAGATTAATAATTACAAGTGTCCCATCAAATAAGTGCATATAAAACTTTAAAGAGCTTCACAATTTAAATAGATTTGTTCAAATTACATACAATTTAAATGGATATCTGAAAGTATGTTGAAAATAAAGTGTTTTTTTTTAAAACCTGAAAATTCAAGCCTTTGTACTTGTTATTAAGGTTACAGGAGCCCCAACATTCTAGACTGTTTATTGTTTGACCTCACCTTTTATGCTTTGCAATGCTGCACCATTTGGGGCTTTTAGCTTACACAGCACTGCCTAGTGTAAACAGAAACCACAAAAGATCAGCACGCATGCACTCTGATAAAGATAGAATTCAGAAATAAGGCAGTATTGTCCAAAAGAAATTGCTGACCAGTCAAGTTCAAAACAACACTTCAGTCACATGCGCTAGATTTATATGGAAAACACAAGCATAATGGGAAATGTAACTGGTGGTGGGGATGGGGGTATGTGGGGCAGGTAAAAGTTCTTTCATAAGGAATGCAGTTTAAAGTATACCAACAGTATTACTGCATTGTTGTATGATGTTTCATTGCAAATGAAGAATCTACTTCTCTACTAATAGGTGGAGAGAATGTTCAAAATATTGAGATCCTGACTTGAAAATGAAATTCTGCACTTCTTCCAATTATAAGATCATGCAAATACAAACATACACTATTTGGCCTTTCATGTCTGCTCTGCCATTCAATAAGATTATTGTGATACAACCTCAGTTTTATATTATTAAACTCCAGTAACCTTTCACTAACTTTCTAAACAAAAACTTACTCAAAAACGATTCAAAAACTCTGCTCCCAACACACCGATAATGAAAACTCCGAAGTTTCAACCCTCAAAAATCTCAACTCTTCCGTCATAAGTCAGCAATCTCTTAATTTTATTACCAAAGGGAAATACGTTTTGCGAACTTAGTGATCGTATTATACTTCCATCTTAAGAGAAGTTAATAGCCAAGAAAGTGGATCATGCAGTATATCACTCTGTACTGTACAACATAATTTCAAAAAAAAACAGGGAAAAAAGTGGACTTCAAGGAAGTTCCATCAAGTATGTAATTTTTCTTTTAGTTTCTTCAATCATTTGACTTGCTAACCCACAAAGGAAAGTTAAATGCTGAAGGAGCTCGCCCTGAAATGTCAACTGTACTCTTTTCCATAGATACTGCCTGGCCTGCTGAGTCCCTCCAGCATTTTGTGTGTGTTATTAGCATTTCCATCATCCGCAGATTTTCTCTTGTTTGTGATTAAATAAATGTACCCCTGGATATCCTTCGTGGATCATGCATCTGTGGAGCTGTTTGTGAAGTTAACTTTGTTATTTTAAAAAGACACGATCAAGCAGCTTCAGGCTATGGAGTCTACACCCTCCATCATGACAAAGACCAAGTCTTTTACTTAACTGTCATGATGACTTATTCTGAAGCTCCTTCACAACCCACAATTCCACTTAAGTTCCCCTTACCCCCTTATTAATCTGCCAAATAACCTCCATCTCAGCCAGTTCTAACAACTACCACTGCTTTTCAAACATCACCCACCTCCCATAATAATCTTCCAATCATACAGCAGTTCTGTCATCCAAACCCATTATAGACATAGAAGTACAGCACAGAAACAGGCCCCTTGGCCCATCTAGTCCATGCCAAAACCATTGAAACTGCCTACTCCCATCAACCTGCACCAGGACCATTGCCCTCCATACCACTACTATCCATGTACTTATCCAAACTCCTCTTAAACGTCAAACTCACATGCACCACTGCTGCTGGCAGCTCATTCCACACTCTCACAACCCTCTTGAGTGAAGTGGTTTCCCCTCATGTTTCTCAAACTTCTTACCTTTCACCCTTAACTCATGACCTCTAGTTGTAGTCCCACACAACCTCAGTGGAAAAAGTGTGCTTGAATTTACCCTTGATAATTTTGAATACTTCTATCAAATCTCCTCTGTCTTTTACATTCTAAACAAATACAGTCCTAACCTCTTCAATCTTTCCTTACAACTCAGGTCCTGCAGACCCAGCAACATCCTTGTAAATTTTCACTACACCCTTTCAACCTTGTTTACATTCCTGTAGGTTGGTGAGCAAAAGTGTACACAATATTCCAAATTAGGCCTCACCAATGTCTTACACAATTTCCATATAACATCCCATCTTCTGTACTCATTGATTCATTATTTACGAAGGCCAATGTGCCAAAAGCTTTCTTTATGATCCTATCTACCTGTCACTGTCAATGAATTATGTACCTGTATTCCCAGATCACTTTGTTCTACTACACACCTCACTGTGCAAGACCTACCGAAGTGCAACACCTCGTACTTGTCTGCATTAAATTCTATCTGCCATTTTTCAGTCCATTTTTCCAGCAAGCCATGATAGCTTTCCTCCCTGTCCACTACACCCCCAATCTTGGTGTCATCCACAAATTTGCAGATCCAGTTAACCACATTATCATCCAGATCATTGATATAGATGACAAACTACAAAGGACCCAGCACCTAATCCCTGTGGCACACCACTAGTCACAGGCCTCCAGTCAGAGAGGCAACCCTCTACTACCACTCTGGCTTCTCCCACAATGCCAATGTCCAATCCAATTTACTATCTCATCCTGAATGCCCAGTGACTGAACCTTCTTGACCAGCCTCCCACATGGGACCTTGTCAAATGCTTTCCTGAAGTCCACATAGATAACATCCACTGCCTTGTCTTTATCCACTCCCCTGGTAACTTCCTCAAAAAAACTCTACAAGATTGGTTAGACATAACCTACCATGCACAAAGCCATGCAGACTATCTTTAATTAGTCCATGTCTATCCAAACACACATATATCCGGACCCTCAGAATACCTTCCAACAACTTTCCCATCTCTACTCAGTTTGCTGCACAAACACCCCATTTCTGACAAGGACCTCTCACATAGCTGTTTTTACCTGCAGTTCCTTTACACTAACATGCAGGTCCAAACCCCACTACAAATCTCATTCACGGATTCTGCAGGGAGTGCTCATGGAGTGAGGTCGTTTCTTTGGCTTCGCTCCATTCCCGTTACCCTTTTTTTAACCTATGATCTCCTTGATCTAATCAACTTTACGTACACCAGAAGATTTACTTGATCTTCTTGATTTACTGATTAATTGATTTCCTTTTGTCAACTGTAACTCTCGAGCTTAGAGAAATGAGTACGAGATCTAGAACTAAAGATGGGAAAGACGCTGATGGGAACGGAGGAAAGAAGAAAGGTGATTCCAAATAAACGGAATTAACTTACGAAGTTATAGAGGAAATGTTTGAGCAGCATCGGATAAAATTATCTGAAAGTTTAACTGCTCAATTTGAACAACATCGCCAAAGCCTCAATGAAGATTTAAAATCAATCACGGACTCTTTGAAATCCCTGGATTCTGATGTTCAAAAACACGATGCAAAAATTTCTGAACTGGATACTAAATCTCAGAAGACGGATACAAAAGTTGAGATCTTAGAGAAGAATCTAGCTTCGACTACTAAACAACTCCAACAACTTAAATCCAAAGTTATTGATCTTGAGAATCGATCGAGAAGACAAAACTTACGTTTAATTGGCTTACCCGAGGATGTTGAGGTTGGAGACCCTGCAATATTCTTTGCTCAACTTTTAAAGGATTCGTTCGGTTCAGTTTTTCCCAACGATCCTCCATTACTCGACCGCGCCCATCGTGTACTGTGGATAAAGTCGGCAGCGGCTATTTCTAAACCCAGACCAGTTATTCTTCGTTTCCATTATGTCAATGTTAAAGAACAACTTCTCCAGACTGCTCGTCGACAAGGGATGATCAAGTATCGCTAGCATTCCTTCAGGATAGTTCAAGATTATAGTCCTGAAGTGATGAAGGAACGACTGACTTTTAAACCTCGAATGTCGGAATGCTATCAAAAAAATCTCAAACCGGCACTATTGTATCCTGCACGTCTCAGAATCTCTCTTCCCGATGGAAATCGTCGTGTCTTCCACTCTACCACTGCCGCTCGAAGCTTCTTGGATGATAATTTCCCATCTGATACAGACACCCTCTCTTAATCTGCGTCGGGTGCTTCCAGCACCAATTTTTTTTTCTTTCTGGTGTTTTTTTAAAATAAACCTTTTACTACCGTGTGATGAAGGTTTTTTTTTATGTAAGTCCAAGATTTTTGTTCTTTGTTTATTACTATAGCTGTTATTCTATACCTTATATAGAATACTTATCTCCTGTGAATAACATCATTTTTCTTTCGTTAACCTCTTGTTTTAACTTTTCCTTTTTCGTTATCATTAATGATCTGATCTGACGATCAGTTTTAGTTATATGTTTCCTATTTTTGGTTTTCGCATAATTAAAATGGCGACTGGTCTTTCTTTTTGTATAACCTCCTTTGTTTTTTTTCAGGACGCCACGTTCTTACGCTTCTTCTTCCCATAATCCTTTTTTTCCTTTTGGAAGTGATTTTTTATTTACTCGTCTATAACTAATTATACGTATTGACTAAGTTTTTTTTAATTTCATATATTTAGTAATTTTTACTATGTAGACTAATTATTATACTGGTTATTTTTTACATATATTAGTCTCTGGGAGGTCACCTATTTAACATATATTTTTGGAGTTGCCCCCTGCAGAAATGGGGTTAGAGTTGGTTTTAGTTAGAGCTTTCTTCAGCCTTCTTTGGCTTCGTTCAGGGTTCTTGGGGTTGGGAGATGGGATAGTCTTTTTCTTTTCTAATTTTTTCTATTGGGCTGATTCAGAACTACAAAGATGTCCGCAGTGTCGAGATTTCCGGTTCCTCTCTAATCATGTATTCCTCTTCCGATTTCATGAGCTCACATTATGGTTAACCCCTTACTCACCAAAGGGTTAATTCTTAATTATGGCTCATACTATTAATTTTGTCTCTTGGAATACAAATGGTTTAAACCATCCAATAAAACGGAAAAAAGTTTTCAAAGTGTTCCAAAGACAGAATGCTCATATTATTTTTGCACAAGAGACTCATGTAAGGAAAGAGGACAATCAACGCTTCTTTAAGTTTTGGAAAAAACAACAATACCACTCAAATGCTCAAGCCAAAATTAAAGGCGTTTCAATTTTTATTGATCCTTCAATTACATTTATTCATCAAGACATTATTTCAGATCCTAATGGCAGATTTCTGTTAATTACTGGGGTACTTTTTAATAAAAAGGTCGCTATGGTTAATGTTTATGCTCCGAATGTGGATTATCCTGAATTTTTTAAACACTTATTCACTTCCTTTCCTAACTTAAATGAATATATGTTGATAACGGGCGGTGATTTTAATTTATGTTTGAATCCCATGTTGGACAGATTCATAGCTAGTCCGGCTTTACCGAATAACTCCGCTACTATTATTAACTCTTTCATGTTGGATTCTGGGATTTCAGAAATTTGGAGATTTCTACATCCAAATGATAAGGAATTCTCCTCTTTTTCACATGTTCATCGTTCTTTTTCCCGAATTGATTATTTCTTGATTGACTCTCGTTTGATTCCATATGTAGTTGATTGTAATTATGACATTATTGTTATTTCAGATCATGCTCCAATGAAACTTTCCATCAAGTTAATGGACACCTCTTGCACTAGCAGACAATGGCAATTTAACCCTATTTTGCTTCAAGATCAGGACTTTGTCAAATTTATAAAGGAGCAGATTGATTTCTTCTTTTCAACTAATACTACGGAAGAAGTTTCCAATGGAACTGTTTGGGACGCCTTTAAAGCTTATATCCGTGGTCAGATTATTTCCTATTCGGCTGGTTTGAAAAGACGTGTTAACAATGAAATACTTTTGTTGGTTGATAAAATTAAAGAAGTCGATAAAAAAATATGCTATTTCTCCCAGTAAGGAGCTGTACAAACACAGAGTTGAACTCCAATTGGAACATAGCTTATTATTAACATCCTCGATCGAAAATCAATTAATGAGAACTAGAAGTGATTTTTATATTCATAGCGATAAATCGGGTAAATTACTGGCTAACCAATTGAAATTTGATTCGGTTAAACGTCAAATTACTAAGATTCGTAAACAGGATGATACTTTCACAGTTGATCATGCTGGGATAAACCAAACCTTTCAAGAATTTTATACCTCTTTATATCACTCTGATTTTCCTCATGATTCTAATTTCATGCATGATTTTTTAAGTAAATGGAGTTTTCCGAAATTATCACCTGAAGAGTCCCTATCATTAGAAACTTCCATTTCAGAGGAAGAAGTAATAACTGCAATCTCATCATTGAATTCTGGTAAAGCACCCGGTCCGGATGGGTTTACAGTGGAATTTTTAAAATTTTTTTCCTCCATTCTTTCTTCTAAATTGTCTAGAATATTCAAGGAAGCAATCAGTTTAGGTAAATTACCACAATCGTTTTATGAAGCCTCTATTTCCTTAATTCTTAAAAAGAATAAAGATCCTACTGATTGTGCATCATACAGACCGATATCTCTTCTGAATGTAGACACTAAAATTTTTTCGAAAATTCTAGCAACTAGATTGGAGAAGGTGTTACCTCAAATTATTTCTATGGATCAAACCGGATTTATTAAAAATCACTATTCATCCTTTAATATTAGGAGGTTAATGAATATTGTTTATACTCCCTCATTTACTACCCCGGAATGTATTATCTCATTAGATGCTGAGAAAGCCTTTGACAGAGTTGAATGGCCTTATTTATTTAATGTTCTTGAGAAATTTAATTTTAATTTGACATTTATATCTTGGATTAAATTGTTATATTACTCCCCGGTAGCCTCGGTTTGTACAAATAATTATAGATCTCCTTTTTTTCGTCTTTTTCGTGGCACTAGGCAAGGTTGCCCTCTTGGTCCTTTACTATTCAATATTGCTCTTGAACCTTTAGCAATTGCTATTCGTGACTCGCCAAATATTGTTGGTATTACCCGTGGGAACGAAATACATAAATTATCATTATATGCAGATGATTTGTTGTTATACATCTCTAACCCGGAGAAGTCAATTCCTGCCATCTTAGATCTGTTAGCTCAATTTAGTAACTTCTCTGGTTACAAATTGAATCTTAATAAGAGTGAATTATTCCCTTTAAATAAGGATGTACCTACTTATGGACGTTTACCATTTAAATTGGTTACTGATTCATTTATATATTTAGGGATAACAATTACGAAAAAATATAAAGATTTATTTAAAGCTAACTTTTTACCTTTAATTGATCAGATTAAACTTTTATTTACCAAATGGTCGCCAATCTCTTTGTCTTTGATTGGTCGGATTAATGCTATTAAGATGATCATTTTGCCCAAATTTTTGTATATATTCCAATCGGTTCCAATTTTCATCCCCAAATCTTTTTTTGATAACGTAGATTCAAAAATTTCCTCACATATTTGGCAGAATAAAAATCCTAGGTTAGGTAAAAAGTATCTACAGAAATCTAAAAAGGAGGGGGGGCTCGCCCTCCCGAATTTTAGATTTTATTACCGGGCAATTAATATTCGATATTTAAAATTTTGGTTACGAGATTTGGACGTATCTTTAAACCCTCATTGGGTAAATCTTGAATCTAATTCATTACAAGGGTTTTCCTTGGGTTCGGTTTTAGGAACTTCACTTCCTTTTACTTCTTTTAAATTATATAAACAAATGAATAACCCAATAGTTAAGCATACTTTACGTACATGGTTTCAATTCCGAAGATTTTTTGGGTTTAATCAATTTATTCTAGCAAGTCCCATTATATCAAATTTTCTTTTTCAATCTTCCACAATGGATCAAGCTTACTTTGATTGGAAAACCAAAGGTATAATATCTTTTCGCGATTTATTTTTGGATAATTGTTTTGTCTTTTGATCAACTCTCTAATGAATATAACTTACCCAGATCTCACTTTTTTAGATATTTACAGATTAGAAACTTTTTAATTACTGTTTCCACACCCATATCCAATGGCCATTTTGGAAAAAATCTTGGATTTATATCTCTCTCAGAAAAGTGTAGTAGCAATTATATATAATATAATTATGAATTTATGTCCTGATGCTTCTAATAAAATTAAAGCTGACTGGGAAAGAGAACTTGAGATTAACATGCCGACTGAAAAATGGGAAAAAATTCTTCAGTTGGTGAATTCATCCTCTGTGTGTGCTAAACATGTGTTGATACAGTTTAAAGTAGTGCACAGGGCTCATATGTCCAAAGATAAACTATCTCGTTATTACTCTTATATTAATCCAATATGTGACAGATGTCATTTCGAGATAGCTTCTTTAACTCACATGTTTTGGTCATGTCCCTTGTTGGAGAAATATTGGAAAGATATTTTTGATATTATTTCAACGGTCCTAAATATAGACTTACAACCTCATCCAATTACTGCTATCTTTGGACTACCAATGATAAACTTAAATAATTTAACCTCTTCATCACGAAGGATGATTGTATTTCTTACTTTAATGGCTAAAAGGTCCATTTTGTTGAATTGGAAAGAGATTAACCCTCCTAAGGTATTTCATTGGTTTTCACAAACTATGGTGTGTTTGAATTTGGATAAGATTAGAAGTGCAGTTTATGACCCTTCTATTAAGTTTGAAAAAACTTGGAGGCCATTCATTCAGCATTTTCATTTGATGTAATTTGATCATTTCCAAACTTGTTTTATCTCTCTGTACTGTTGTTGGAGGGGAATGGAGTCATCGACACTAAGGTTTTCTTCTTTTCCATTTTTAAGTTGTTAGTTTTGCCCAAGTCTTTTGGTTTAGTTGGTTAATTTTAATTTTCTTTGGGGATGGGGTTTGTTTTTTTTTGGTTTTGTTTTTTTTTTCTTTTTCATGATTTTTTTTCAGGTTTTTTTTGATTTGTATTATCCGTTGTCAGTTCTACATGATTGGGAGCTTTGTTAACTTACACTATTTGATTTTACAATTACTTTTCTTAAGTGTAACAATATATCTCCTACTATTTGTATTATTGCTATGTTTTGTTTCTATATTTCGAAATTAATAAAAAGATTGAAAAAGAAAGAAAACTCATCCACATTTCCAAAAGCAGAATTACCCCACTTCTGTCCTCCTTCCATTCCCCAAATGATGATGACTTTAACCCCACTAAGTGACCTGTCAGCTGTATCCCATTTCTAAATGCCCTGCACCAACCACCTTGCCTATCCTAAGAATGTGCCATCTATTAATTCTGGGCTGATCATGACTGCCCAGTGATCCTTTCTAAACCTGGTTAATCCCATGCCTCCAAATCCCATTTTAACTCCACCACATCTCCAAGTTATCCAATTTCTTTCAGCATCATACAGTATCTTTTTAGGTAACATTAAATTTAAAATTCACTTTTTAATTTGCATGGTTCAAAGCAGCATTACACTGAAGCAAAACTCAACCTGCTATTTCATTTTCCTCCAATGTCAAACAGAACTTCATGGTATCTGAATTAGCGTGAGATTATGGCCAAATCAAACAATATTAGGTAAGGAGCACAAATACAGAACTAGGTTAATAACTTGCACTTCCAACTTTTCTTCTCCACTTCCACACTGACGCTGTCACTTTTGAACTGACTGGGGAAGCTGATGCAGCAATTGTGGGTGATAGAGGCCCTTTCCACAGATGAGAATAGAAGCTTGAAGTGAGTGGGAGAATGTAATCTACTCACTTTATAAGATGAAGTGCTCCTCCATTTATTCAGGGCTTCTACATGCTCCTATTGCATTGATGTAATGCTCCCTCTGGAATGATCTTTCATTATTTTGAACACATCCTTGAATACCTTCCTACAACAGAAGTCAGACCAGAGTGCCGCCCTCAAAACTGGAGATAGGTGTCTAAATAAGGAGATCAATATCACAAACTAATTAAGCACAGACCTTAGGCTACATCTTGTACCACTGAGAGAGCAGACCTCCAACTAGAGGTTGTGACTCAGATGGCATGGGGTGACCCTGAGAACTATCACCATTAGCCTTTAGATATGTATGCCTTATGGCATAAGATCAGACATGGGCAATCAAACCTCCTCTTGATTACCAGTCATTGCCCTCACTTAGTTGAGGAATCACTACTCATTCATGTTCAGCAAAACAGCACTGAAATTAACAAGAGCACACAGGTTTTTGGGTGGGGGACTGCAACGTCTTTGACCAGAAACCAAAGTGATCCAGTTCTGAAGGATAGGGAATGAATGAACCAACTCAAGGGATATACTTATTTGATCTCATCCTTACAATGCTCAATTCCATTTACAACTCCACAGCAACTGAAGCATGTATGCATGCAGCAAGATCTAAGTAACATTCAGACATAGAATAATTTGTTGCAACTAAAATTTCCAGTCAGATACCAACCATTTCTAGTAAGTTTGATCACCTACCTATTCTCCTGACCCCAATTTTTTGTTTTTTTTTAATATAATTGCAAGAGCAATGCAAAATTCTTTGGGATATTAACCCAGGATTCATGATTATAAACTAGAGTTTATCAGTAATGCTATCTAGCTACAATTATTCAAACATGGCATCAGTAAAATCAAGTCAATGTCTTCATCACCTGATATTCCACAAATTTAACAATAACCATATGAGAAAACAACAAGTTTCAAGGTCAAGTTGACATAGGCCTTGGAAGAGAACTTAGAAGTAATAGTATTCCTACATATCAGCTTGTAGGAACATTGCTTGTTTTGCTTTGGAAGGTTCTTATTATGAAGTCTTCTCAACTTACTGGCAGTGTACCTTGTAAGGTTCAAAGAAGCCACAATGTGGGCCTGCGTAGATAAGAAAAGTGTGCATTAAGAGAGCTACTCTCTGGATGGTATTCATTTTTTTTAAAACACTGTTCGAGCAGTATTTAGAAAGGGAAGAGGAACATTTCACTGTAATAACTGCAAAACAGGTTTGCCCACTATGGATGTTGAAGCAATTTTGAGGCGTCAAGGACCACCCACCACTGAATAACCAGCTTCACTGCTCTAGTGCACATGTTGCTGGTGCAGCCAGTTCATAGAGTTTTTTATGTCAATAACAAAAATTAGTGCATTACTGGCTGGGGATCAGCAATGGCAATAATATTAAATGTCAAAGCGAAGTGGCTAGTATATAAAAGGTAGCCATTCATTGTATGTCATTTGTATAGCTAGGACATTAGTTTTCATGCATCACCTCAATACTTGCCAGCTTTGGTCTCACTGGACGTGAGAAAAGACTGCTTCATTCAGTGGCAGCAAATGGAGTTAAACAAAACAATGAAACAGGTATAGGGCAAAGACTCAAACTTGCTCTGTCAATCAACGAGATTCTCCTTAACAGTGCTTCATTCATATTCTTAGCCAATCCCCAAGTAGAATAACATAATTATTACAGTATATATACTCCATACAGCAAACCATGTCAGCTCTAAAGCTCAGCTTTCCCCAGAGGTCATCAAATAATTCTCAAGTATCTACCTATCCAATACACTTGTGAAAACACTGTGGCAAATTCCAGGACTGATTTGAGAACAAAGAAGGTTTTTCCTCTACTTTCTACAAGCAGATGGGTTTCTCAATGCATATCAAACTGGTCACCTTTCATATTTTGTGTATTGATACTTTGGGAGGCAAAGTGAAGGTACAGCATCTCTTGAAATGGCACAGCAAGATCCCTACGTACATCAGTTTTTCACCAAGTATTTTGATTTTTCCTACATAATACATTTACCACTTTGCCTTTTTCTATTTTGTTTAGGTAGACACTAATATTGCAGTTGTACACATAGGAACAATAATTGGCCTGTGGCATATTACTAAAAGTCATGTACTTTCTAGGTCACTTTTTAGATCAAGGGGAATGCAAGTGATTGCACAATATCTCCTCATAAATGTGTGTTTCTTAAACACTAAACAATTTCCGCTTACCTGTTCCTTTGTTCTTATCTACATAGCAGTATTTCAATTCATAATCTTTCAACAATTCATATACATCCTGAAAGATAAGAAATTAAAATTACCTATATATGTCAAAGTTAAGGACTAAATGCATAAAGCAACTTGTGTTTCATTTCCAGATAACTTTGATTAGTCAATTAAAGCTTAAATTTCAAAGGTAGTCACGGAGCTTAAGGTAATAATGAACATTACCTCAACGACTTCTGTGTAATTTTACAAAATTAGAAATAACAGCTTTGATAATAATAATCAACAGTTTTACCAGAGGCTCAGTACCTAGCAGAAACGTATTACATGCACATCATTTAAAAATGCAAACACAATACATCATTAAACAAGAGGAATTCTGCAGATGCTGGAAATTCAAGCAACACACATCAAAGTTGCTGGTGAACGCAGCAGGCCAGGCAGCATCTCTAGGAAGAGGTACAGTCGACGTTTCAGGCCGAGACCCTTGGTCAGGACTGGCGAAGGGTCCTGACGAAGGGTCTCGGCCTAAAACGTCGACTGTACCTCTTCCTAGAGATGCTGCCTAGCCTGCTGCATTCGCCAGCAACAATACATCATTAATTAGATAGCTTTTAGATATACAGCAGATGCTGTTGCAGCTATCCTACTTAATCACTAATTTAACAATACTATCAGCCATATTTGCAGACTTCAACACAATCATACTCTCAGTTCTATCCAACAAGCTCCAAACTCTGTGCCTCTTTACTTCCCTCTGCAAATGGATCCCTGACTTACTCACCGAGAATCAGTGTGGATGAGAAATACTATCTCCTCCTCACTGACGATTAACATTGGCACACCTCAGGGATGCATGCTTAGCCTGCTGCTCCACTCTCTACATCCATGACTGTATGGCTAGACACAGCTCAAATACAATCTATAAAATTGCTGATGACACAACTATTGGCAGAATTTCAGATGGTACAAGGAGGCATGCAGGAGTGACACAGATCAATTGGTTGAGTGGTGTCACAACAACAACTTTGCACTCAAGGTAAGACTAAGGAATTGATTGTGGACATCATGAAGGGAAAGTCGAAGAACACAAATGAATCCTCATCAAGGGATCAGCAATGAAAAGGGTGAGCAGCTTCAAGTTCCTGAGTGTCAATATCTCTGCAGATCTATCCTGGGTCCAACATACTGATGCAATTACAAAGAAGACACAACAATGACTGTATTTCATCAGGAGTTTTTAAGCAGACTTGGTATGTTGCCAAAGATTCTCACAAATTTCTACAGGTGTACCATGGAGAACATTATAACAGTTTGTACCACTGTCTGGTATGGAGGGAGCACTGCACATTTTTAACATTATGCACTGAATGTATTGATGCCGCAAAACAACAAATTTCACGACATATGCCAGTGATATTAAACCAGATTCTGATTGTAAAGATATTTCAACAAAATAAATTATATCCAAGCAGATAATAATTAACTGTTACAGCCCCCATTTGGTTGACAGTAGATGAAAGACTGACAGCTTGCTGTAACTCAGCCTGTCAAGAGATTGTTGAAAATATAATTTCTTTAGATTTTGGCTCCAGGAAATTTCAACAAGGAGACAACTGGTTCTTGGACATCAGTACACATATGCTATCTATGGTCGATTAAGCTCTTACGGATATTTTCCTTGGTGAAAGGTATTTGATTCAAGGATGTGATACAAAATAAGAATTCATAAGTAATGAACATATTAGCAGGTATGGTGAATTAAAGGAACAAAAAAAAGTAAAGAATATACTGCCTTCTGTCACAACAGGTCAACAGCAGATGCCATTTCATTGGCTACTCACTCAGCCCTGGAACATGCAGACAGTGAAAATGCAGACATCAGGATGCTCTTCGTCAGCTATAGCTCAGCATTCAACCCTATCTTCCCCTCAAAACTAATCAATAAGCTCCAAGACCTAGGCCTCAATATGTCCTTGTGCAACTGGATCCTTGATTTCTTCACTTTCAGACCTAGTCAGTTTGGACTGGCAGCAACATCTCCTCCACAGTCATCATTAACACAGGTGCACTACAAGGCTATGTGCTTAGGATAAAGGGGGGGAACAATTGCTTGGATACAGAAAATGTAAACATGGTACTTAATGAGTACTTTGTATCATTATTTACCAAGGAAATTGATATGGAGGGCCAGGAGATTGGCACTGAGTGTATAAATATGTAGGGCATTTCAGGGTCAAGGAGCAGGAAGTATTTGGGCTCCTAAGGAGTATTAAGATGGATGTGCCCAGGGTCTGATGGGATTTACCCCAGGCAAGAGACAAGATTGCTGGGCCCTTGAACAGTACTTTGTGTCCTCTCTAGCCACATGCGAGGTCCCAGGGAGCGTTGTACCTCGATTTAAGAAGGGAACAAGGAAACATCCTGGCAGCTATAGATCAGTGAGTCTCACATCAGTTGTAGAGAAATTGCTGGAGAAAATTCTTTAGGGAAAGGATACATGAGCATTTGGAAACCTATTGCCTCATTAGGGAGAGCCAGCCTGGCTTTGCACGTGGCAAGTTGTCTGTGGTTACCAGAGTAGGCTAGGAATCCTGTTGCATGTAACTCACCTCCTGACTCCTCAAAGCCTGTCCACTATCTACAAGGTTCAGGTCAGGAGTGTAATGGAATACTTGTCACTCGCCTGGATGAGTGCAGCTCCATCAACACTCAAGAAGCTTGACACCATCCAGTACAAGGCAGCCAACTCGATTGGTACCCCTTCCACAAGTATCCAATCCCTCCACCATTGATGAACAGTTGCAGCAGTGTGAACTATCCAGATGCACTGCAATAATACACCAAAGTTCCTCAGGCAGCACCTCGCAGACCCACGACCACTACCATCTAGAAGGACAAGAACAGCAGATACATGGGAACACCACCATTTGGAAATCCCCCTCAAGTCACTTACCATCCTGACTTGGAAACATAACACTGTTCCTTCATCGTTGCTGGGTCAAAATCATGGAATTCCCTAACAGCACTGTGGGTGTACCTACACCTCAGGGACTGTAGCAGTTCAAGAAGGCAGCTCATCACCACTTTCTCAAGGGCAACTAGGGATGGGTAATAAATGCTGGCCTAGCTGGTGATTCCCACATCCCATAAATGAATAAATTTTTAAGAAGTTGTGCCATACCAACTTCATTGAGGTCTTTGACAAGGTGACAAGAGAGATGGATCGGGTAGGGCAGTGGATATTGTCAACATGGATTTTAGTAAGGCCTTTGACAAAGTCCCTCATAGGAAGCTAACCAGAAGATTAAGATGCATGGGATCCGTGGCAAAGTGGCTGCTTGGATTCAAAACTGGCTTGCACATAGAAGACAGAAAGTAGTGATTGAAGAGACTTATTCGCGCTGGAGGTCTGTAATTAGTGAAGTTCCACAGGGATCTGTGCTGGGACCCCTGCTGTTTGTAATGTGTTGTAGTGTGGATGAAATTACTGGAGAGACAGTCAGTGGTAGATACAAAGCAGCTTCTTTATTCGACACAAAGTACAGCAGGCATCTCGAGACGCTTTCCGCAGAAAGGTCTGCTAGCTAAATGTGGGCTCGATATTTATATGCTAATCACAAAGGTAATCGCTACTCAATAAGTTACAAACAATGCTTCCTATTAACTCTAAAACCCATAATATCTGGATCAATTCTGATTAGTTCTGCTAATGGCTCTATCGCCAGTACAAATAAAGCAGGTGATAATGGACAACCTTGTCTAGTTGACCTTTTTAACTGGAATGGTGTTGAAATTTGAGAATTTGTCACTACTTTAGCTTTAGGGTTAGAATTTAAAGTTTTAATCCAATTTATAAAAGATGTTCCTAACCCATATTTTTCTAATACTTTAAATAAAAAATCCCATTCTAATCTATCAAATGCTTTTTCTGCATCCAAGACTGCTACTATACTCTTCTCATCCCTTTTTTGTGCCAAATGAATTATACTGAGTAGCCGGGTTACATTATCTGCCAATTGTCTAGTTTTAATAAATCCTGTTTGATCCATATGTATTAATTTTGGTAAATATTTAGATAATCTATTCAATAAAATTTTTGCTATTATTTTATAATCCGTATTCAATAAAGAAATAGGCCTGTATGATGTTGGTTTCATAGGGTCTCTGTCTTTTTTTGGCAATACTATTACAATCGCTGTTGAAAAAGATTCTGGAAGTTTATGTATTTTTTCTGCTTGACATATTAGTTCTATAAAAAGAGGAAATAATAAATCTTTAAATTTTTTATAAAATTCAGGTGGAAAACCATCTTCTCCTGGAGATTTATTACTTTGGAGTGATCCTAAAGCTTCTTCAACTTCTTTTAATGTAAAAGGCATATCTAATCCCTTTTGTTCTTCCAAATTCAATTTTGGAACAGAAATTTGTGATAAAGACCTTTCTATCTCATTAACATCATTTTGGGATTCTGATTGATATAATTCAGAATAGAAATTTTTTAAAGTTTCATTTATTTCAAGAGGTTTATAAGATATTTTATTTGCCCTTGTTCTAATTGCATTTATTGTTTTGGAAGCTTGTTCTGTTTTCAACTGCCAGGCAAGAATTTTATGTGCTCTCTCACCTAACTCATAATACCTTTGTTTAGTTCTTATAATTGCTTTTTCCGTTCTATATGTCTTAAGCGTATTATATTGTAACTTCTTATTGACAAGTTGTCTTCGTTTTTCTTCTGACATATATCTTTGAGATTCTTTTTCTATTTTTGTAATCTCTTTTTCCAATTGATCTAGTTCTGCCATATATTCTTTCTCAATTTTAGACGTATAACTTATTATCTGGCCCCTAAGATATACTTTCATCGCATCCCATAATATAAATTTATCATCCACAGAATGAAAATTTGTATCCAAAAAAAATTGAATCTGCTTTTTCATAAAATCACAGAAATCTTGACGTTTTAATAATGTTCAATTAAATCTCCATCTATAAGCCACTTCTTCCTTATCAGCCATTATTATTGTCATTAATAAAGGGGAATGATCTGATAATATTCTTGCTTTATATTCCATATTTTTCACTCTGTGTTGAATATGCATTGATAATAGAAACAAATCTATCCTTGAGTAAGTTTTATGTCTATGGGAATAGAACGAATAGTCTCTTTCTTTAGGATTGATTCTTCTCCATATATCAATCAAATTTAAATCCTTCATCAATGATAAAGTTAAATTTACTACCTTCGATTTTATAACAGCCTTGGTTGATCTATCTAAGACTGGGTCTAAGCAAAAATTAAAGTCTCCTCCAATTAATATTTTTTCATGTGCATCCGCCAAATTCAGAAAAGCTTCTTGTATGAATTTTGCATCATTTTCGTTTGGTGCATAAATATTCATAAAAGTCCATAATTCAGAAAAAAGTTGACAATGTATAATCACATATCTCCCTGCAGAATCAGTTATTACATTTTGTATTCTAATTGGTAACGTTTTATTGATCAAAATTGCTACTCCCCTCGCTTTTGAATTAAATGAAGCTGCAACAATACTTCCCACCCAATCTCTCTTTAGTTTCTGATGTTCTGTTTCTGTTAGGTGCGTTTCCTGTAAAAGAGCTAAATCCATCTTCATTTTTTTTAATATGTGTTAAGATTCTTTTTCTTTTCACTGGTCCATTAAGCCCATTAACATTAAAACTCAAAAAATTCAATAAATTAGTCATTATTCTTAACAAAGTTACTCCAATCTAAAACATTACTTATCTTCTCAACTCTCATAGTTCCTTGGGGAATCTCTTTAAACTTCACCATGTTGCTATGTGTTTCCCTCCCAACCTTCCAGGCAAAAAGAAAAGATAGAAAGAATACAAAAAAAGAAAAAACAAAATACACCCCCACTAATGCTGTGAATGAAAAGATACACAACACTACCCCCCTCCATTTTACGGGTCGTGGCAAAAGCCACGCTTGCACACATGACTAGCGTAGCAATCGATCAGTGCTTCTTCCAGCTCCCCCGCAACAAAAAAAAAATTATATATATATAGGCAAAATTAATGTTACTATTCCCAACTAATATTCCTCCAGTTTTAACCTTTCTTAGCCCCCTCGTATAATTAATGATATATTTATACATTCATCCAGCTTCAAAAATCCCAACAAGTCCATTCTTTAACCCAATCTTCATCTTCAATCTATCTCGCTCCCCTGGATTTGTTCTTGTATCTGGTGAATATTCAGAGAATCTCGCACAAACTGCTCTGCTTTCTGGTAGTCATCAAAAAATCTTTTTTCTCCACCAGGCAAAAAAATCTTCAAGGTTGCAGGATAACGCAGTATAAATTGATAACCATGATCCCATAGGGTTTTTTTCACTGGATTAAATTTCTTCCTTCTCTTCAAAAGTTCATAACTTATATCAGGGTAGAAAAAAACTTTGTTCCCTTTAATTATCAATGGCCCTTTTCTATCCTCGGCAGCTCGAGCAGCTGCCTGTAGAATCTTTTCCTTGTCTTGAAATCTTAAGAATTTTATTAAAATCGATCGTGGATATTGGTCATCTTTTGGTTTTGGTCTTAGAGCTCTATGTGCCCGCTCAATTTCAATTGGTCGAACCTCCTCTTCCATTTGCAAAACATCCGGGATCCATTTTTGAAAAAATTCTATTGGTTTTTCTCCCTCCGTACCTTCTTTAAGACCAACAATTTTAATATTATTACATCTACTGAAATTTTCCAACATGTCCACTTTCTCCAAGAGTCGATTTCTTTCCGAGTTCCAGACAAGCAGATCATTTTCTGTTTTTTCCACTCTATCATTCATATGCCCCATTGCTCTTTCCATCTTTTGAAGCTTCTTATCCATTTTGTCCTGTCTTTCCATAACTTCATTATAGCACATCTTCGTATCTCTAAGCTCTTCTCTTATTTTTCTTAGTTCAGCCGTTAATTGCAATATAGCCTCTCTTATGTCTCTATCATCTCCTTTACTTCCAATCGCTTCCAATTCTTCCTCCTCTTCTTTATCTGTGTTCTCTGCAGAATCCAATTCTGACTCTGAGTCATTTTCAATTGCAGTGGCTGTCTGTTCTTGTAGTTGGCGTTGTCGATTTGCGCACGCGCTCTTCTTTGCGCATGCGCATTTCCGGTGTCTTCTTCGAAGAACCCGTTACCACCGCCATTGCTCCCTGTTCTACCGAAGGAGATCCAACCTGAGTCCGAGGCTCCATCGTTGCAGTAGGCCCTTTTTCCTTCCCCTCTCGTGGCTGCTTCACAACAGCAGACTTCTTTTGTTGCGGTTTAGGAGGCATATCGTAAAGTAGTCTTACAAAGTTTATAAATAGTTTTCAGAAAATATCTATTAACTTTGTTTTGTTTAAACGGTACTTTACTGATTTGTTGCGGGAGAGCTGGATTTACACGTCTCAATCCCACGTCATCACGTGACGCCCCCCCGACAATGCTTCCTATTGAAGCTACACACAAAATCTCACACCATCCTTTCCTCCCGATGCCAACATGTCTGGGTTGGTATCTACAGCCTTTAGGAATGTAAGTTAAGTCTACAATACATTTATTTGGCATTTCCCGTGCTAACATGGAAGACAATTAATACCATTAATACTTAGAATGTATAGGTGATACTGCCTTCGAAACTACATTATCAGGTCAAACTACCAGAAGTATCTGGTATTCACACCTTTTAGGAAGTCCATTGTGGTGGATTCAATCCACAGTCCTTTGTCAAACAGTTAAAATAGAAGTCTGGTGGCCAAAGTCATTTAAGTGTAAACAAATCATCTACCCAAAAAGAAATCCACTAACATAATGTATATAAATAACCTGGATGAAAAAGTAGATCGGAGGTAGGGTTGGTAAATTGCGGATGATATCAAGATTGGTGGAGTTGTGGATAGTGTAGAAGAATGGCAAAGAATACAGCACGATATAGACCTGGTGCAGATATCAGCTGAGAAATGGCAGATGGGAGTTTAACCCAGATAAATGTGAGGAGTTGCACCTCAGTATGGTAAATGTAAGGAGACAGTACATTCTTGAGGGTAAGATCTTTAACAGTGTTGATGAACAGAGAGATCTTGGGATTCAAGGTCGTAGCTCCTTGAAAGTGGCTATGGTGGTTAAGACGACTTATGGAATGCTTGCTTTCATTAGATGAAAGAGTGAGTTCAAAAATAATGAGGTTATGATGCAACTTTTTAAAACTCTAGTTAGGCCACATCTGGAGTATTGCATACAATCCTGGTCACCCCACTACAGGAAGGATGTTGAGGCTTTGGAGAGAGTGTAGAAGAAGTTTACCAGGATGCTTCCTGGTTTGGAGGGCATGTGCTATTTCAAGAGGCTGGATAGACTTTCTTGATTGGGAGGTTTTTAAGATTATAAGAGACATAGATCAAGTGGACAGAGAGTACCTGTTTCCCTGGGTTGAACTATCTAATACTAGAGGGTATGCATTGAAGATGAGAGAGGATGGGTTCAAGGGGGATATGAGGGGTAAGCTCTTTCACTCAGTCACGATTGCCTGGAATGCACTGTCTGGTGCGGTGGTAGAGGCAAATACATTAGAGGCTTTTAAGAGACATTTTCGAAAGACATATGGATACAAGGAGGATGGAGGGATACAGACATGGTGTAGGTTGGGTGTTGGGTAATAACCCGACCCTTGTTAGGGAGCTTAATGTAAAGGAACCCTTTGGAGGAAATAAACATAATATGATCAATTCATACTGCAATTTGAGAGGGTGAAGCACGAGTCACAGGTATCAGTATCGCAATGGAATAAATGGAATTACAGAGGCACGAGAGAGGAGCTTGCCCAAGTGTATTGGAGGAGGATACTGGTGGGGATGACGGCAGAGCAGAGATAGCTGAAGTTTTTGGGAATAGTTCACAAGACACAGTATAGATAGGTCCCACAGAAGTAGTTGTTCTCAAATGGCAGGGATAGGCAACCGTGGCTGACAAGGGAAGTTAAGGACTACATAAAAGCCAAGGAAAGGGCGTACAAGGTAGCAAAAGTGAGTGGGAAGCTTTTAAAATCCAACAAAAGGCAACTAAAAAAGCTACAAGAAGGGAAAAGATGAAATATGAGAGCAAACTAGCCAATAATATAAAGCAGGATACTATTTTTATTCAGTTATATAAAGAGTAAAAGGAAGGTGACAGTTGATATTGGATCACTGGAAAATGATGCTGGTGAGGTAGTAATGGGGGACAAAGAAATGGCAGATAAACTTAATGGGTATTGTTACGTACCCCGTAACTGGGTTGCCAAACCAGCAGAAATGGATCACTCAGTTGGAGTCTGGATTACTAGAACTAAGAAAGTTTTATTAAAGAAACAAGCAACACAGTACTCTAATCAAAAGGATAATAAATGCAACAGTTCAGCAATGATAAACACACATGTACACAGAATTAAGATAACAGGATCAATCAAGCTCTATCGTTGTCTAGGGGTAAATGACCAGTTTCAAAGTGACGCAAAGTTCAGTTCAGTTCGCAGACAGTGGGGGGGGGAAGGAGAGAGAGAGCAAAACGAATGAATATTCAAACGACTTCCACACACAGACCTTCGCAGTCAGCTTTCGTGCGAGCCCTTTGTGATGTCATCTGAGGTCACCGACCGTGACCCCTCCGTTTCCAGATACGACCGTTTCTCTGCGGTGAACCCGGCACCCAGGCAAGGGTGGACACACACCAGGTTCCCGCCGATCGTGCCTTTCCACCCTGTGCGTCTATGGCTTGTCCCGCGACCAGCCGGCCAAAAACTTCCCACCGACTTGTGGGAGACGCACCGCTTCCGGGGTCTCGTTACCTCGGGGTGTCGTGTGTGTCCTGCCTTAGCGAACCTGTCCCTTTTTATCCCCCTGCTGGGGTATCGCCTGTCCATCACTTCAAACAGTTCAGGGTTCAAAGGGTGAGCCGATCTTGACAGCTCTCCTTCCGTTAGACTCTCCCGTCCCTTCATTAACATCTCCAAATGCTGCTCCATTGTTTTCCTTATCTCTCTCTCTCTCCTGAAGACAGGTGGCAGACCAACTGCTGATCCTACTGGTGCCAGCCTAGGCCAGCTAACATCTTAATTTATGTGTATTCTTGTCACAGTATTTTGCATCAGTCTTCACTGTGGAAGACACTAGCAGTGTGCCAGAGCTCTGTGAATGTCAAGGAGCAGGAGTGAGTGCCATTGCTGATACAAAGGGAAAAGTGTGAGGCTGGATCAAAGGTCTTGAGGTGGATAAATCACCTGGACCAGATGGAGTACATCCCAGAGTCCTGAGAGAGGTTGCTGAAGAGAAAACAGATGTATTGGTCATGATCTTTCAAGAATCACTTGATTCTGGCATGGTCACAGAGGACTGGAAGATTGCTTTAACAAGGGGGTAAGGCAAAAGAAAAGAAATTATAAGCCAGTTAGCCTAATCTCAGTGGTTGGGAAAGTGCTGGAGTCTATTATTAAGGATGAGGATTTCTGGTACTTGGCGACTAATGATAAAATAAATCAAAGTCAGCACAGTTTCTGTAAAGGGAAATCTTGCCTGACAAATTTGTTAGAGCTCTTTGAGGACGTAACAAGCAGGGTGGACAATGGAGAGGCTCCTGAACCAGCTTGGATAACCTCACATCAACACTGAACTGACTCTACAACCTATTGATTCACTTTCAAGGACTTTGCAACTTATGTTCTCAGTATTATCTACATACATATTAATTTATTATTAGATTTTTTTCTATTTGCAATTTGTCTTCTTTTCCACAATGGTTATTTGACTTGTCAGTCTCTCTTGTCATTATTCTATTGTATTTCTTTGTTTACTATGAATGCCTGTAAAAAATGATTTCACACATATTGATACTTCAATAAATTTTGTTACTACTGGAGTGCTATAGGTATTAGAAATAGTCCCTCGGCTGTTCATTTAATTTTAATGACTTGTAGGAACAAACAAACATATTTATGCTGATAGCATCAAGTAAAAAAGCGAGCTACAGGCGTTCTACAAAATGGCTGTAAACACATCAGGAAAAATGGGCAAGATGGAAAACAACATAGAACATGGCAAACTGTGGGGTTAATCCCTTCAATAGAACACACCATTTTTGAAAGAAAGTGAAAAGCTGGTAAATTGTTGAACACAAACCATGTCAGAAGATTGGTAGATTAGATTAAACAATTGGCCTTTGAGAAGAACCTGCTAAACAACAACCCATGGTATTACAGGAAAGAAATTAGCATTGACAGAAGATTGGCTGACTGGCAGAAGGCAAAGAATGGGAATAAAGGAGGTCTCTTCCATTTGGTTGATGCTGACTAGTGGTGCTACGTAGTGGTCAATGTTGGGACCGTTTATTTTCATTTTACTTGTCAATGATTGAATGGTAGAATTGATAGCTTAGACGCCAAGGTTGCAGACCATATAAAGATAGATAGACAGGCAGGTAGTGTTGAGGAAGTAGGATGTCTTCAGAAGGACTCAGACAGATTAGAAAAATGGGCAGAGAAATGGCAGATGGAATACAGTGTAGCGAAGTGTGTGGTTATGCAATTTAGTAGAAGGAATGGGGAGTGAATTCAGAAATCAGAGGTGCAAACTGACTTGGGAGACCTAGTACAAGATTCTCTAAAGGTTAACTTGCAGGTTGAGTTGGTAGTAAGGAAGGTATTGTTAGCATTTATTTCTAAGGGACTAGAATATAAAAGCAAGGATCTAATACTGCGATTTTAAAACATTGGTCAGACCACACTTGTAGAGTACTGGGAGCAGTTTTGTGCCCCTCATCCAAGAAAGGATGGCTGGCATTGAAGGGGTCCAGAGGAGGTTCATGAGAATGATCCCAGGAATGAAAGGGTTAATGCAGTAGAAAGTTTTGTAACTGGCTGCATCAGAGCCTGATCTAGAATGTCTAGTCTACAAGAATGAAAGAGGCTACAGTGTGTGGCGGACTCCGCAAGTTCCATTATGGGTATAGTTCTCCTCAAATATTTCAGGAAGGCAGCATTCATCATCAGGGACCACTACAATTTGAGCCTTGCCCTCTTCCTGATGTTGCCATCAGACAGGGGTACAAGAGTTGAAGATCTACACCTCACAGTTCAACTACAGCTTCTTCCCCACTGCCATCTGCTTCCTGCATAAATATAATTAGTACTACCTTACATTTTGCTCTATCTTGCACTACTATCATTATGTTTATTTCATTGCATATTTTTGCATGTATATGTATGATACATTAATTCATGCTAACTTATGTTTGGTCCTCATCTTGTATGTATATTCTTCTGCTATTGAAAAGTATTGTATACTATTCTATTGCTGCCATAAAATCCATTGCATTCTTTCTCTGGGTATGTATGCCCATGACAACAATAACTTGAACCTGATATACAAGTGCAAATGGAGAATTTTAAAATAACCGAATAATCAAAAGGCTAGTCACACTGTTAGATTTAACCAGTACGTTAAACATATCCCATCTGTGCTTGGAATTCCCAATATGAAAAGCTTACATCAGGAACAGGAAATTATTTCTTTAAAATAGTAGAATATCATTATTGGCACGTGGTGATGGTTGAGCTAATAAAAATGAACTCCGGTGATGTAGAGCAATGGTCCCCAACCTCCAGGCCGCAGACCGATACATTGCCACGAAGAATGCAGTGGTGCAGCGGTAGCCAGAACGCACCCAGCACATCTTTAAGAAAAAAGCCGAAATAAACAAGCTAATTAATTAGGTACCGCTCAGCACGTAAATGTCGGCCCAGATCAGAGGAAGTGTATGGTAGAAGGAATAAAGGTGTAAATGGAAAGAAAATTCAAAAATCAAAGGTGCAAAGGATCGTGCAAATCCTTGTGTAAGGTACCCTGAAGGTTAATTTGGCTGTGGAGTCAGTGGGAAGAAAGGCAAATACAATGTTTACATTTGTTTCAAGAGGACGAAAATATAAGAGCAAGGATGTTATGCTGAGGCTTTATAAGACACCGGTAAGACCACACTTGCAACATGATGAGCAGTTTTGGGCCCCTTATCTACGAAAAGACATGCTGACATTGGAGAGGGTCCAGAGGAGGTTCATAAGTATGACTCTGGTAAAGAGAAGGTTAATATATGAGGAGCGTTTGATGGGTCTGGGACTATACGCACTGGAGTTTAGAAGAATAAGAGTGGATCTCATTGAACCTTATCACATATTGAAAGGCCGAGATGGAATGGATGTGGAGGGGACATTTCCTATAGTAGATGAGTTTAGGACCATAGGGCACAGCTTCAGAAAAGAGGAACGTCTTTTTAGAACAGAGCTGAGAAGGAATTTCTTTAGTCAGATGGTGATGAAGTTGCGTAATTCATTGCCATGGATGGCTGTGGAGGCCAAGTCATTGAGTACAATTAAAGCAGAGGTTGATAGATTCTTGATTAATCAGAGTGACAAAGGTTATGGGGAGAAGGCAGGAGAATGGAGTTGAGGGGGATAATAACTCTGCCATGATGGAATGGAACAGCAGACTCCATGGGACGAGTGGTTTAATTCTCCTATGTCATATAGTCCTTCTGGCTGTTCGTCCTCCCTCTTGAGAATCTTCTGCAACCACTCAGACATATCCTGGACCATAGCACCCAAGAGGCAACACACCATCCTGGCATCTCTTTTGCAGCTACAGAATCTCCTGTATCGGGCCCCCCCAAGCCAGCAAGACACCTATCACCTGTCTTTACACTTCACTGGTGAGCCTCAAAGTCACAGTTCCTCCCCCACCCCCAGCAGTATCTAAAGGGCATACTTTTGCTGAGGGGAATGACCCTTACTTCTCCTGGTGGTCACACATCTACTATCTGAAGCCTGCTCTGAGTGTGACCACATAAGTAAGTTTCATTTATGAGGCTTACAACTTCCCGGATGGTCCTGAGTACATCCAGCTCCAGCTCCTTGACTTTGTCAATCAGGAGATGAGGTTGGCTGCACTCCCTGCAGATTTGGGATTCAAGGTACCAAAGTTTCCCTGATGACTACATCTCAGAGGAGGAGCATTCCACTGCATTACTACCATTCTGCCTACACTTGCCATAACTCTAACTTGTCAAGCTTAAATTCTAGCTTGCTCCTGTTCATGACTAAGCCTATTGAGCCAAAGTCTGGCCACTCTAATACTTTTCACTCCAACCATGGCCACACCAGCTTTTCACTCCTACGTGTTTCAAGGCCACCACCATCGTCCCCATGCCGAAGAAGTCTTCAGTGTCCTGCCTCAACGACTACCGTCCCGTTGCACTCACATTCATCATCATGAAGTGTTTCGAGAGGCTCGTCATGAGGCATATCAAGACCCTACTGCCTCCCTCACTGGACCCCCTGCAGTTCGCGTACCGTCCCAACCATTCAACAGACGATGCCATTGCCATCACCCTCCACCTGGCCCTAACCCACCTGGACAAAAAAGACACGTACGTTCAAATGCTGTTCATAGACTTCAGTTCAGAATTCAACACAATCAGTCCTCAGAAACTGATTGGAAAGCTGAGCCTACTGGGCCTGAACACCTCCCTCTGCAACTGTATCCTAGGCTTCCTGACTGGGAGACCTCAGTCAGTCCAAATTGGAAGCATCTCCAACACCATCACACTGAGCAAGGGGGCCCCCCCAGGGCTGTGTGCTCAGTCCACTGCTGTTCACTCTGCTGACCCACAACTGTGCTGCAACACACAGCTCAAACCACATCATCAAGTAGCTGATGACACGATCGTGGTGGGTCTCATCAGCAAGAACGATGAGTCAGCATACAGAGAGGAGGTGCAGCAAACTGGTGCAGGGCCAACAACCTGTCTTTGAATGTGAACAAAACAAAAGAGATGGTTGTTGACTTCAGGAGGGCACAGAGCGACCACTCACCGCTGAACATCGATGAAACCTCCGTAGAGATCGTTAACATCACCAAATTTCTTGGTGTTCACCTGGTGGAGAATCTCACCTGGTCCCTCAACACCAGGTCCATAGCAAAGAAAGTCCAGCAGTGTCTCTACTTTCTGCAAAGGCTGAGAAAAGTCCATCTCCCAACCCCCCCCCCCACATCCTCACCACATTCTACAGAGGTTGTATTGAGAGCATCCTGAGCAGTTGCATCGGAAATTGCACCATCTCAGATCGCAAGACCCTGCAGCGGATAGTGAGGTCAGCTGAGAAGATCATTGGGGTCTCTCTTCCCGCCATTACAGACATTTACACCACACGTTGCATCCGTAAAGCAAACAGCATAATGAAGGACCCCACGCACCCCTCATACAAACTCTTCTCCCTCCTGCCATCTGGCAAAAGGCACCGAAGCATTCGGGCTCTCATGACCAAACTACCTAACTTCCTCCCCCAAGCCATCAGACTCCTCAATACCCAGAGCCTGGACTGACACCAACCTACTGCCCTCTACTGTGTCTATTGTCTTGTTTATTTATTTATTGTAATACCTATACTGGTTTGTGCACTTTATGCAGTCCTGGGTAGGTCTGCAGTCTAGTGTAGTTTTTGTGTTGTTTTACATAGTTCAGTGTAGTTTTTGTATTGTTTCATATAGCACCACGGTCATGAAAAACGTTCTCGTTTTTACTGTGTACTGTACCAGCAGTTATGGTCGAAATGACAATAAAAAGTGACCTGATTTGACTTACATCTACGTGTACTGGAGGCTGTTAGAGTGGGTGGTGACATTTCAATTCAATCTGTTCAAAATGTGTAGAGAATGCTCAATAGAAAGTGAGGTGGAAAATCTAGTCAGGTGGAAGAAGGCAGCATACATGAGGTTTAGGAAGCAAGGATCAGATGGGACATCTGATCTATTGAGGAATATAGGGTAGCAAGAAAGGAGCTTAAGAAGGGGCTGAGGAGAACAAGAAGGGGGCATGAGAAGGCCTTGGCGAGTAGGGTAAAGGAAAACCCCAAGGCATTCTTCAATTACGTGAAGAAAAAAAGGATGACAGGAGTGAAGGTAGGACGGATTAGAGATAAAGGTGGGAAGATGTGCCTGGAGGCTGTAGAAGTGAGCAAGTTCCTCAATGAATACTTCTCTTCGGTATTCACCAGTGAGAGGGAACTTGATGATGGTGAGGACAATATGAGTGAGGTTGATGTTCTGGAGCATGTGGATATTAAGGAAGAGGAGGTGTTGGAGTTGTTAAAATACATTAGGATGGATAAGTCCCCAGGGCCTGACGGAATATTCCCCAGGCTGCTCCACGAGGCTAGGGAAGAGATTGTTCTACGGGCAGCCTTATGTCTGTGGTGGGAAAGCGGTTGGAAAAGATTCTAAAAGATAGGATCTACGGGCATTTAGAGAATCATGGTCTGATCAGGGACCATCAGCATGGCTTTGTGAAGGGCAGATCATGTCTAACAAGCCTGATAGAGTTCTTTGAGGAGGTGACCAAGCATATAGAAACATAGAAAATAGGTGCAGGAGTAGGCCATTTGGCCCTTCGAGCCTGCACCACCGTTCAGTATGATCATGACTGATCATTCAACTCAGAACTCTGTACCTGCCTTCTCTCCATACCCCCGATCCCTTTAGCCACAAGGGCCATATCTAACTCCCTCTTAAATATAGCCAATGAACTGGCCTCAACTGTTTCCTGTGGCAGAGAATTCCATAGAGAGTCTGTGTGAAGAAGTTTTTCCTCATCTCGGTCCTAAAAGGCTTCCCCTGTATCCTCAAACTGTGACCCCTCGTTCTGGACTTCCCCAACATCAGGAACAGTTTTCCTGCATCTAGCCTGTCCATTCCCTTTAGAATTTGATACATTTCAATAAGATCCCCCCTCAATCTTCTAAATTCCAGAGAGTATAAGCCCAGTCGATCCAGTCTTTCATCATATGAAAGTCCTGCCATCCCAGGAATCAATCTGGTGAACCTTCTTTGTACTCCCTCTATGGCAAGAATGTCTTTCCTCAGATTAGGGGACCAAAACTGCACACAATACTCCAGGTGTGGTCTCACCAAGGCCTTGTACAACTGCAGCAGTACCTCCCTGCTCCTGTACTCGAATCCTCTTGCTATGAATGCCAGCATACCATTCGCCTTTTTCACCGCTTGCTGTACCTGCATGCCCACTTTTAATGACTGGTGTATAATGACACCCAGATCTCGTTGCACCTCCCCTTTTCCTATTGATGAGGCCAGCATAGTGGATGTAATCTACATGGATTTTAGTAAGGCATGTGACAAGGTTCCAAACAGTAGGTTTATTCAGAGAGTCAGAAGGCATGGGATCCAGGGAAGCATGGCCTGGTGGATTCAGAATTGGCTTGCCTGCAGAAGGCAGAGGGTCGTGGTGGAGGGAGTACATTCAGATTGGAGGATTGTGACTAGTGGTGTCCCACAAGGATCTGTTCTGGGACCTCCACTTTTCGTGATTTTTATTAACAACCTGGATGTTGGGGTAGAGGGGTGGGTTGGCAAGTTTGCAGATGGCACAAAGGTTGGTGGTGTTGTAGACAGTGGAGAGGATTGCCAAAGATTGCAGAGAGACATTTGATAGGATGCAGAAGTGGGCTGAGATGGAGTTCAACCCGGAGAAGTGTGAGGTGGTACACTTTGGAAGGACAAACTCCAAGGCAGAGTACAAAGTAAATGGCAGCATACACGGTAGTGTGGAGGAGCAGAGGGATCTGGGGGTACATGTCCACAGATCCCTGAAAGTTGCCTCACAGGTAGATAAGGTAGTTAAGAAAGCTTATGGGGTGTTAGCTTTCATAAGTCAAGGGGTAGAGTTTAAAAGTCGTGGGGTAATAATGCAGCTCTATAAAACTCTGGTTAGGCCACACTTGGAGTACTGTGTCCAGTTCTGGTCGCCTCACTATAGGAAGGATGTGGAAGCATTGAAAAGGGTACAGAGGAGATTTACCAGGATGCTGCCTGGTTTAGAGAGTATGCATTATGATCAGAAATTAAGGGAGCTTGGGCTTTACTCTTTGGCGAGAAGGAGGATGAGAGGAGACATGATAGAGGTGTACAAGATAATAAGAGGAATAGATAGAGTGGATAGCCAGCGCCTCTTCCCCAGGGCACCACTGCAAGAGGACGTGGCTTTAAGGTAAGGAGTGAGAAGTTCAAGGGGGATATTAGAGGAATGTTTTTTTACTCAGAGAGTGGTTGGTGCGTGGAATGCACTGCCTGAGTCAGTGGTGGAGGTAGATACACTCGTGAAATTTAAGAGACTACTAGACAGGTACATGGAGGAATTTAAGGTGGTGGGTTATATGGGAGGCAGGGTTTAAGGGTTGGCACAACATTGTGGGCCGAAGGGCCTGTACTGTGCTGTACTATTCTATGTTCTATGTTCTAGAAAGGGATGTGCTGCTAGAAGTAAAGCTGCCCAACTTCATTTTGTAGCCATTACGGCATGTAAGCCCTACCACAACTGATAGCTGGTCTGGGACTCAATTTTGGTCTGTTAAAATGTTCTTGGCATCCCTGGTAGTTTTACTGAGGTTATAGCTCAATTTTTTGTAAAGGTCAGGATCACATGAATGCTGCAGTCCTCATTTATCCCCTTTTTCATTTAAAATTTCTTAGTAGCATCAAGTACACGTGTTGACATCCTACAAACCTTAGTGTATCTTCGAAAGTTACAGTCTTGCTCTTACAGCATTGCCAAGCCTTCTTTAAATTTCTTCAAAGCTGTTAACAATACTTTTGCAGTGAATTTCTCCAGGTTCTGGGTTTCAACTTCTTGTTCTTTCCTCTCCCTATCTAACAGCTGTGTCCAGTTCCATACTGCCTTCCTTGTTTAGTTCTTCAGCACGACATTCAAGCAAGTTGGTGATATCCTCACTAATCTCAAATTGAAGTTGGTTACCAAAGATTACCACTTATTCCTTCATATATTCTATTGTCTCAGAGATAAAAATAATCTCAAAAATCATGGACATTAGGGTAAAGCTTCTTCCATACACCACATTTCTTTGTTTTACCTCAGTCCAAGGATCTACGATAGTCTTCACAGCATCATGACTTCCAAAATTCTCTTAAAGCAGGGATCCCCAACTTTTTTTGCCATGGATTCCTACCATTAGCCGACAGGTCCAAGGACGCCAGGTTGGGAACCCCTGCCTTATAGTCTTGCCTTCTGCTGCATTAGTTACTTTAACAAGCTTGAAAAAAAATGATCTGCAGACATAGTATGCTTTAAGAGATGTAATCACATTATCGTTTACTGGCTGGAGAATGGTTGGTGAATTCAGTAACAAGAAAATCATCCAAAAATTCCAGAGCCCAGAGGCATCATTGAGTATCAATTAAGTCTTAAATGACATGATTCAGAAGCACACCATCTCTCTATTTCATGAACAAAATGGTTCATAAACCAGTTATCGAAAAGGAACAACTGCACCCAAGCCATTTTGTTGGACTTCTAAATGATCTGAAGAGATGCCTTGCAAATTCCTTCAAGTGCCCAAAACAGGAAAGGCTTAGTTTGTAATCCTGTAATTTTTTTTACCAAAAGGGTCAGTCCTTTTGCTTGTTTATGTCCTGGAGCATTCTTTTCCTCCTTCGTACTAAGTACATTCCAATATCATCTTGTCACATCCACATTGAAGACTTATTAGACACAATAATTCCCTTCCCTAATCATCAGCCCCCAAACATCAGGAAATGCATCAGTGCAATTTGGTGAATACTTGGTGCTTCCCTGTTATTTTAATATTATGCAGTTTTTCTCTTGTTTTAAGTCTATTAAATCACCCTCTACTTGCAAATGTCTCCACTTTCATCAGCATGCTTTTTCTTCAAATATTTGAAGAGGCTCCTTGATTTTCTCTGAATAATCAGGCTAATAGGTATTCAGTGTTGATTTTTATCTTCAAGAAAATCACCTACAGGTTTTTCAACTCAATTACCAAACCATTTCACAATTTCCTATAATAGTAGCTTGCATTGGAGCTGATCCTTTAATGTGATCAAGGATGCATGTTTTGTCCTTTCAAATTTCAAAGTACATTTATCAAAGTATATTTACATTATACAACTTGAGATTTGTCTAACAGGCAGCCATGAAACAAAAAAACCCAAAAGAACCCATATTAAAAAAATGAACACCCAATGTACAAAGAGAGAAAAAAAACTCACAAGCAAATAGTGTTCTGAACTGAAGTCTGCGAGAGAGTCCCATAGTTCAGAGCAGAGACCAGTAACTGTCATGGAGCAACGATCTGAACCAGTCTGCCCCTCGCCTAGGGTCCCGACTCAGTGATATTTTTAACCTGGTCCAGTACCTAAATCAACGCCCAAACATCGGGTTCAATTGCCTCGATAGGCTTTGGGGCCTGGACCTTACCGCCTTGATTCAGCACAGCGCTCAAATCTCTGTGCAATCATAGAGTTCAGTTGTCTCAATCCACTCTGGTGCTCGAACCTCGCCACCTTAATTCAGCCTTCAGCCCAGCACTTAAATCGAACTTCAGGTCCTCCTCGCTCTCGGTGATGACTCCGAGCCTGCCACCTTGCCTTGGTTCTGCCACATCCAATTGCCTTCAAGTCCAAAGGGAAGTTACAGATCATTTTTGTTTTGTGATGATCATTTGTCAGAAAAAGTGTGATAAACAAAGTATTTAGTTGTTTTCCTTGTTTCGTTAGCCACCGGGCAGAAGTTGCTGAAGTCACCAGTATCATCTTAACCTTTAGGATGATTAAAACTGTTGAACATACAGTAGTACAGCACAGGATCAGGCTTTTCAGTCTGTGCCAAACCAATTAAATTGGTGATTAAGTGGCCAATTAAATTAATCTCTTCTGCCTGCGCAATGCCCATACCCTTCCATTTTCCTCACATTCATAAGTTTATCTAAACATCTCTTAAAAATCTGTACCAGTCTGTGTAAAAAACTTGCCCCTCACATCTCCTTTGAAATTACACTCTCACCTTAAATGTGTGGCCTCTGATATCAGACATTTCAACCCTGGGAAAAGAAGATGCTGTTTGTCTACTCCATTTTATCCCATAATCTTATAAACCTCTTATCATGTTTCCCCTCAACCTTCGCTGCTCCAGAGAAAACAACCCAAGTCTATCCAACTTCTTATTACAACTCAGGCCCTCTGATCCAGGAAACATCTGGAATGATTGAAAACCAACACTTTGGCAATTTTCAGTGGCACCCCTCTCTTTTATATCAATTTTAACCTCCATTGTAATAGTTTTCATTTTTATAGATTCACTAGCACCACACACTTTTGTTTGCTTTTGGGAGGCATAGCAATGACAAAATATTGTATCCGAAGAATCACAAATGCTGCTAACCAATTTAGTGCTCTAAAGATGACTTTCTTCGTGTGGTAGGCTCCAGCTGCTTTGGCATCACACATTTTCAAATGCCTAGAGCACAAAGGGAACTAGTTCTGTCATTCATAACAAGAAATTACACACATTGAACTTTTGTTTATGGAAATTCAATCAAATGTATAGGACAATGGGGATGGCCTGTGCACTCTTTTAGTTTGTCTCCTAATCATCAAGACATTCTTGGTGGGTTTCTATTTCCTTATCCTCCTTCCTTGTAGAAATGAGTCTATCTTGCTGCTGATTCAACTCCATTATTTATTTAGCAATACAGCACAGAGTAAGCCCTTCCAACCCTTCAAGTCACGCCAACTCAACAACCCCCAGCAACTCCGGTTTAACCTTAACCTAATAACAAGGACCAATTAACCAACCCAGTGTGTCGTTGGATTGTGGGAGGAAACCTGAGTTGCCAAGGGAAATCCCGTGCATTCATCAGGGAGGATGCAGACACTCCTCACAGGTGACGGCAGAATTGAACTCTGATCTCCGACACATCAAGCTGTAACAGCGTCTCCCTAATCACTCTACTACTGTGGCACCATTTTTGTTCAGTTTTGACTAACAAGCTTCAAGCTGCAAGCTGCCATTTTACCCCAACCAGATTTGTTCTGATTAAAAATGTCCTTTCTCCAAGTTAATAATGATAAATAGAGACTGATATCCTTTTCCACAGACATTCTCTTATGATTCCATTTCCTAGGTATTTACTCAGAACTGAATACAGTGGTGCCACTGCTGGTAAGATGGTGGCACATTCAGACACAGTGGCCTCTCGAAGACTAACCAAAGGCGTTTTTTTTCCTTTGTTAAATGCCTTTTTTACTGTCACAAAGCAGTGCTGGGCCAAGAGCGTCAGGTGCGGTGTCTGTCCCACCTGCTCATCGATCAAAGTAGCTGATCTAGGTGTTGGAGGAACTGGCCTGGGTACAGACCATGTGGCTGCCTGCTGCAGGGGGCATCGGGGGGGGGCGTCAGGGTCAGGGTGCGAGACCGATGTACAATGTGGCCATGTGTAGTTGTCAGTTGTCTCAGATATTCCTCTTGTAATCGCAAGACCCTGCTGGACACTGATAACGTAAGATGCCACAGGCCTGCTTTCCTTGTTTGGTGGATGGACTGACAGGCAGCAAGGTGGCAAGGCACCTACGTGGCCTCAGTTGTAGCCACTGGTTTGACAGCTGCTGCAGTGCAGGCAAGGAGACACTGTAGTGTCTGTGCTTGCTTGGGAGTTGGCCTCTCCCATCAGTGCACCCCTCCAGTGTTCGACTGGTGGAATGACAGACTGGATTGTGTGTGTCTGCACTGTACCATCAATTTGCGAGACATGTCGTTCAGGGATTTGGGTTCTGTACATCTCTGGTTTTTTCCCATTACTATGTTTATTTCTGCTCACTACTTTGAATGTGCTTTGTTATGTTTTGCACTTAGATTCGGTGGTATTGATGTATGATTGAATGATAATTACATTTGAATTTGATTTGATTTCTTCATTGTGCCAAAATTTAGAGAGATCCCAAGCTTCCACACTCAACATCCATTTGCACTTCATTTGTAAACTTCACTCCATTGTCAGGATTGCTAAAAAATTTAACCTGTATAACCATCTTGAACATTTATTATAGGGAAAAATAACATACTTTGATTTTGATTGAGGGAGTGGGAGATCAAAGACTTAGAAAATGGCGGAAAATAAAAAAGAGAAGACGGAAATACTTGCATGTTTTTCCACAACATTGTTTCAGCAATGGAGCAGAGTCTATGATAAAAATCAATCAGACAGATTTAACAGTTCCGGAGAATGGAAGATTCCCGAGATGGTCATTCCACAGTGTCGCTACTCCGGGGAGACCCTAGGCTGGTTACGTGGTAGGGTCAGAGTTTACATCAGTGGGGCTCGGTTATTTTTGGGGAGGGTCAAACTGATGACTCGGATCTCTTCAGAGGGTTCCAGCATGGACACAGAACCCCATCTCCCTGAGAGGTCTCCCCATAGTCACTCAGACCGCTCTATGGTCCTGTATCGTCATGGAGTCCGGTGGAGGAGTGCCAGCTTCCTGGAGTTGGGTTACAGAGCTGATCTGCCCACTGACCCCATTCTGGATACGACCCGGAGGGGTTTCAATGACCCCAGACTCATTTCAGTGGTGGGGCAATCTCCAAGGAGTTGGGAGGAGACTGCAGACATCATCGTTCACCAATTAGTGGGATAAATTAATGGTCGCCATGGTAACGTAGTGGTTAGTGCATCGCTATTACAGCTCGGGGTGTCGGAGTTCAGAGTTCAGTTCCAGCGTCACCTGTAAGAAGTCTCTGTCCGTCCTCCCCATGGAATGCATGGGTTTTCCCCGGGTTCTCCGGTTTCCTCGCACAGTCCAAAGACTGTGGGTGGGTTCATTGGTCATTGTAAATTGTCCCATGGTTAGGTTAGGATTAATCGTGGTTGTTCATGGTTGCTGAGGTGGTGTGGCTAAAGGGCCAGAAGCCCTACTCCATGTTTTATTGCCAAATAGACAAATAAATAAATAACTAAAACAGATTTAACTTTCAGTTCAAATGTGGAGAAAATGTCAAGAATTAGGAGTTATCCTGGAAACTACAGTGTGGAACGAGCTGCCTGAGCAAGTGGTGGATGCCATTTCAATTTCAACGTGTAAGAGAAGTTTGGTTGGTACATCGATGGGAGAGATGGACAGCTATGGTCTGGGTGCAGGTTGATGGGACAAGGCAGCTTAAATGGTTCAGCATGGACTGGATGGGCTGAAGGGCCTGTTTCTGTGCTGTAGCTTTCTGTGACTCTCTCTCTGTGACAACAACCGAAGTCTAGAACACTACTTTCTATAAGAGGACTTGTCTATTATGGTAGTAATTATAAACCTTATTCTTTTTTATCCTGCAATGCACCACCATGCAGGTTTCATCATGGCTAGCATCATAAAGTTAAAAACAGAACAAAAATGTTGAAAGTTCCTTCAGTGTTTTCACTCATGGCATCTGAAACTTCCTCGCTCTTCTATAGGTTAATGTGCAAGGACGAATGCACAAATAACAAAACCAAAACAAAATAATGCAAGCCTGAAAGATGGGATGAAAATACTCCTTTTGATCGAACAAACTCATTCTTTCTAATAAATTCTGTAATACACTTTTATGGATTTATTCCAATTTATCTAACGCAAGGGAGTATCTTGCATTTTCTCTAGCATGTTCAGAAAAAATATTACATCATCCATTACAGATTATTTGACATTAGTTTTAGTGTTAAAAATAGCCAGAGGTTAGAAACCAGATCATAAATTTTGCTTTGTACAAGACATCTCAGATTTAGCTTCACTGGTACCCAAAGTTATTTTCAGCTTTCTTCTACAAAAAAATGGAATTTTCTCCCTTTCCTGGCATCCATTCCATAGCTTGAGTAACAAATGATGACAAGTCCATTTGAATTATGTATGCTTCCCCAATCTTTCATTGGGAGATTGACCAGCAAAGTTGCAACACCAGATAACAGTCTAACAGCAAAGATTTTTTTATTGTCAACCATTACATTAATTTTACCAACCTCTTTACATGATAGCTTTCTTGAACAGCATGCTACTGAACCTACAAGGGAGCATGGATCTGGTCCTGTGCAATGAGACAGGTAAAATTAGCAATCTTGTAAGTCAGGTTGCTCTTGGAAAGAGTGATCAGAGTCTGACTGACTTTTTCAGGCAATGGAGAGTGCAATAGTTCGATCTAAATCCACTGTACAGGGAGAACTACAACAGGATGAGGGAGAAGTTGTATGGGGTAAACTGGGAACACAGGCTATACGGTGGGACTGTTGAGGAACAGTGAAAGACTTTCAAAGAGATTTTTCACAGAGCTCAACAAAAGTACATTCCAGTTAAAAGTAGGACAGCAAGGGTGGAGGGAGCCAGCTATGGATAGCTAAAGAAATAAAGGAAGGCATCAATCTAACATCTCATGCATATAAAGTTGGCAAGAGTAGCGGAAAACTGGAAGACTGGGAAAACTTTAAAAAGCAACAAAGAACCACTAAGTGAGCAATAAAGAAAGGGAATATAAACTATGAAAATAAACTAGCACAAAATATAAAAACAGATGGTAAAAGTTTAAATTATTATATAAAGCGGAAAAGTGTGGCTAAAGTGAACATTGGTCCCTTGGAGGATGAGTGGCAGGAATTGATATTGGGTAATGAGGAAATGGCCAAGGTTTTGAATGACTACTTTGTGTCGATCTTCACGGTGGAGGACACATCTAACATGCCAAAGAGAGATGATATGGATGCAATGGGAGGTGAGGACCTCAATACAATAGCTATCACTAAAGAGGTAGTGCTGAGCAAACTTGTGCGCTTATACAAAGACAAGTCCCCCGGTCCTGATGAGAACTTATCCCAGGGTACTGAAAGATATGGCAGAGGTTATAGTAGAGGCTTTGGTTATAATTTACCTAAATTCTCTGGGCAGGTCCTGGCAAATGTCACACCACTGTTCAAAATAACGGATGTAGGCAAACGTCAGATAACTATAGGTCAGTTAGTTTAACATCTGTAGTTAGGAAAATGCTTGAAGCTATCATTAAAGAAGAAATAGTGAGGCATCTGGAAAGAAATGGATCCATTAGACAGATGCAGCATGGATTCAGCAAAGACAGGTCCTGTTTGACAAACTTACTGGAGTTCTTTGAGGATATAATGAGCGAAGTGGATAGAGGGGAACAGATGGACATTATTTACTTGGATTTCCAGAAGGCGTTCCATAAGGTGCCACATAAAAGACTTATCCATTAGATAAGGATGCATAGAGTTGGAGGTGATGTATTAGCATGGGTAGAGGTTTATAACCAAAGGAAAGCAGAGAGTTGGGACGCATGGGTCTTTCTCTGGGTGGCGATCAGTGGTGAGCAGTGTTCCACAGGTGTCGGTGTTGGCAATATACATTAACGATCTCGAAGAGGGGATCCAGCATAGTGTATCTAAGTTTGCTGATGACACTAAATTGAGTGGAAAAGCAATTTGTGCAGAGGATACGGACAGTCTGCAGAGAGATATAGATAGGTTAAGTGGGCGGGATAGGGTCTGGCAGATGGAATATGTTGGTAAATGTAAGGTCATCCACTTTGGAAGGAAAAATTGAAGTGCAGATTATTATTTAATGGTAAAAGATTGCAGCATGATGCTGTGCAGAGGGACTTGGGAATGTTTGTACATAAATCACAAAAGGTTGGTTTGCAGGTGGGTGCAGCAGGCTATCAAGAAGGCAAATAGAATGTTGGCCTTCATTGTTAGAGGGATTGAACTTAAGAGCAGGGAGATTATGCTGTAACTGTACAGGGTACTGGTGAGGCGACATCTGGAGTACTACACGCAGTTCTGGTTTCCTTGAGGAAGAATATACTGGCTTTGGAGGAAGTACAGAGGAGGTTTATCAGGTTGATTCCAGAGATGAGGGGGTAAGACTATGAGTAGAGATTGAGTCACCTGGGACTGTACTCACTGGAATTCAGAAGAATGAGAGGAGATCTTATAGAAACATATAAAATTACGAAAGGAAAATTGTTTCCACTGGTAGGTGAGATGAGAACTAAGGGACATAACCTCAAGATTCGGGGGAGTAAATTTAGGATGGAAATGAGAAGAAACTGCTTTTCCCAAAGAGTGGTGAATTTGTGGAATTATCTGCCAAATGAAGCAGCATGCTGAACATGTATTAGCTTTAGAAATTACCTAGCGTTACCCATTGCCTTCTATTTTTCAAAGCTTCATGTACCGATACAGGAGTCTCTTAAAAGACCCTATCATATCCGCCTCCACCACCTTCGCCTGCAGCCCATTCCACGAACATGTTCTGATAGGCTAATTCCTACAGGTCCACATTTCACAACATTTACATTCCTTTCTGGGTCCTCATCAACCTCCCTTATTAACCCATCAAACTAACAACCTTATCAAAAGTTTAATATCATTCCAATCCCTGACCTCACCCTATGTCCTTCGTCTTATCCATCACTCCCTGCAACTTAAAAACTACAGGTGACTCCAACATAATGTAGAGTTTATGTTCCTAGGAAAATGGTTTCTATGTTGTATCTGGAGATGCATTACTACAGGACATCTCTCTTAATGGGGAAGGACCACAATTTAGGGTTCTTCTCCTGCAGGAGTGGGAGGGGTCGGGTGGCGGGGAGTATACCCCTCAACAATGGTGTGGGAAGGCAAACCAACAGATTACCACATGGGTGGCCAAAGTACGGATATCTAGAGACCATAAGGGAAACGTATGTAAAGGATTGAGAGCCATTGAATGGTTTATTGTATATAATTTTATTTTTTAATAAAGTATATTTTGAAATATTAAAAAAAACTCTCTTAATGGTAATGAAAGCACCATAGCTGCTGGTTCAGGGCAGGAACCATTAAAGATTTATTTGTCAGTTTCCAAAACAGCTGAGTTTGGAGCCAAGTAATTTAGAGTATAAAACAAACTGGAGGCTGGAAGGTAATGGCAACTGGTATAGGTAGGTATGGAATCAATAAATCAATCACCTTCCTTGATCAGATTCTAGCAACTGCAGCCTTTTTTGTCTTCATTTTCAGCTTAGACTTACAAGTTGCTCTTTAACTTACTGGCGCTGTTTCAGACATTAAGGATAAATAATATTAAAAATGCTAGACAGTAATACGATCAACCTGCACTAGTTTGTACATGCACCATGAAATAAAAATTGGAAAAATAGAAGTACACAGAAGTACACAAAATTCGTTTTTTTTACATTTGTTTATCTTATTCCTCACTCACATAAATTTCACAAGAGTCAATTTGATTCTGTATTTGATCTTGTATTTTTGTGCAGTGATGTGAATTCCATAAAGGGGAATTTCCATAACTCAAACAGCAGTAGTGGGGGTGGGGTTCATCTGTACCTTGTTTTTTTCCCCTTTACCAGGTCTGGGAATGTTTTTTTTAAAAAAATTAATATGAAACACCTGTAACATTTCTTCCCTCAGATATATCATGCGTGTGCCTAGTACTTTCTGTATTTTGTTTCAGAATTTCAGAAGCAGGAAATATTTTTTTATTTTATTAAACACACTTGTCGGCTTTAACAGAAGAACCAAATCTGCCTCTGCCAAAGATATTTTGGGGAGAAGATCAAGATATTACACAATAAAACAAAAACTCTGGCCATCCCCATTCAGCTGGATGACGATCTTGACTACTTTTAAATATAGCATGCAAGATTTGAAGAAAACTCTTGCCAGAAGAGGTTTAGTAAACACACTAATTAAAGTGACTTGATTTAACTGTATTTAAACACATTCTGCACAATGACAGGTCATGAATTGACATCTGGTCACATCTCAGAACATCTCTCAAGTCCAACTGATGCAAGGTTCAGGAATTTGTCTAGTTCAGATTACTTCTTTCTTCTTAGTCCTTCATTCTGGGTAATTAGATATTGGGAATCCTGGAGACATCAGTTAACATCTCATGAGTTACTACCTCTGCAACTAGTTCATACAAACAACCAGCAAAGGGCGCAAGCTCCAACACACAAAATTACAGTGTCACTTTACTTATTTTGTTTAGATTGATTCTTAGCTTCCAGCCCATCTGATTGCAAAGCTCACAGCATTCAGTAACATTCAGGGTACAAATCTCATGGTTCTCTCCAAAACATGCTATTCTTGTACATGAGGTCACATTTCAGTTCATTGAGTGAGGAGTATAAGAGCAACTCTGCATAGAAGGAGGGAAAAAGTACCCAAATGTGCCGGATGTATTTTTAAATTGCCCAGTTGCTACAAGTTCAATTATGATGTAGCAACACTATGAAGTAAACCAGCCATTAACTAAAGTTTTACTCAAAACATACAGGAACTATTAATAACTCTGGTTTCGTTTCATAGCACATTATGAATATAGAGATAAAGCAGCTGCAGAAACTATTTGTATGACTTTCCATGATTAAATGTTAATTATTTGTTTTCCAAGGGACAAAACAAATACATTGATATGAAACGGCCATTGTACTAACACCTGGTGCAAAAAAAAGCGACCACAAGGGGCGGCTCATTTGTGGAACTTATTTGTTGGTGCAGGTGGTGAAACCAAAAATATTGAATACTAATTTCACTTTAGGAGTAAATATATCGCTGCAATATGTTGAAATGGTGATGCTTCGAAAATGCACGGTTTCGAAATTAGTGCCAAAGGATGAAAAATAAATTTATTTACTAAATAATCGATAACTTTAAGGAGAAACAACTGGGCAAACTTCGTTCTACAAAGTACATTCAAAATAATACAATATATTGTTTAAGAAAAACATAACTCAAGCAGAATATCACGTTAAGAAATATTGCATAAATTATTTGTCAAAAACAAAATCGGGGTTGGGCAGTTGTGTCAACGTGGATCAGCTCAATAGCCACTATCATCCCCATCCTACACCTTCAAAAAAAATCAATGACTAGAATCCACCAGTCATTAAGTAGTCTAAACACTAGTCGCATTGCTCTCTCACTCACGACAGCCAAGCTGCTGCGTGCGTAAATTAAAGTGTGCAGATAGCAGACATCCATACTAAGAAGAATAAACGCTGGAAATGCACAGCAAACGGGGAGAGAAAAGGTTAATGTTTCAGGTGGACTCCTCATCGCCATGTTGACCACCACTTGGCTCCGGACACATCAACTGGCAGCAGGAGGACCCGTTCCCTCCCCCGTCAGCGGCAAGTGGTCAGGATCCGAGACCGGCTGCAGGTGGGTGAGGCTGCACCTGTACCTGGATATGGACCACCCCCCCACCACCCCGGCACCCACCTGCCCCACCCGTCTCGCCCACCTGCCCCGGTACCTGGCTGCCGCTGTCCGGGGGCAGGTGCTTCAGCAGGATCTTTCTCCTGTTGCTTAGTGCTCTGCGGGTCCTCTGCAGCCGCCGCTTAATTTCCTGAGGCGAAAGTACCGGCAGCTCTCCTGTCACCGCCGCCAGATCCCGCTGCAGCAGTGCGGACCGATGGTCCGACGGTGCCGCCGCCATTTTCGAGAGGCAACCGTTGCAAATTGGAACGGCCGCGAGCCCGAGGCTGCTTAAAACAAGGGCGCAGGTAGCGCCGCCCGCCGCCCGAGCCCGGTACCGCAGGGCGCCGGCAGTGCCGCCCGCCGACCGAACCCGGCGGCGCAGGTAGCGCTGCCCGCCGACCGCCGCCCGAGCCCGGTACCGCAGGGCGCAGGCAGCGCCACCCGCCGACCGAACCCGCTAACGCACTTACCAATGATAAAGATGAGGATGAGCTGCCGCTTAAGATCCGCGGTGATCAGTCAGGCGAAGATACTCCTACAACAGGAATTCTGCAGATGCTGGAAATTCAAGCAACACACATCAAAGTTGCTGGTGAACGCAGCAGGCCAGGCAGCATCTCTAGGAAGAGGCGCAGTCGACGTTTCAGGCTGAGACCTGACGAAGGGTCTCGGCCTGAAACGTCGACTGCGCCTCTTCCTATTGATGCTGCTTGGCCTGCTGCGTTCACCAGCAACTTTGAAGATACTCCTACAATGCTGTTGGTTCAGGAATGCCGAAGCTCATATCCAGCAATGGTGATGTAATAAACTTTCAAGGTATAGTTGCAATAGCGGATCAGGAGCAGTAAACAGTCAGCCCCTCAACTCTGCTCCTCAATTTAATAACAACAAGAAATTCTGCAGATGCAGGAAGCCTTTAGCAACACACACAAAATGCTGGAAGAACTCAGCAAGTGAGGAAGCTGCTGAGGAGAATGCACAATGGGTGTTTCTGACTGTGAGGGGATCCAGGAGTGCCCCTTTTAACTGTTTGGAGGGACACATTTATCATTGATGGTTTGTTTAGAAAGGAGAGAGAGACAGAGTTATTTACCACCAATATGTTGCTTTTGAAAAGAGAGAGAGAGAGAGAGAGAGAGAGAGACAAAGATTAATGGTTGGACTGTCACTTTAAGGCATTGGAAGTAACTTTGGATTTTTACTGAGTTTGGAGTTGGAGACAGCACAGAGCAGCTCAAAAGTTGCTATGGTGACCGAAGGCAGTGTTATTTAGTGGACACTCGATGTTATGATTTTCAGCAGGTTGTTGATATTTCTTCAAGGACTTGTTGCCTGCTTGTGCATTTCCTTTACAGATGAAGGAGGGACTCTTTGAATGACAGGTGATGCTCAGCACAGAGAATTAAATAGGTCAGATGATACAGACCTCAGACACATGATCCGGACACTGAATGAGCATTGTTGTGCCCGCAGAGAAAGTGGGTTTCAGAGGATCGATCAGGCGGATCGATCCAAATTGCTATTCCACCGCTGAAGAAGGGGTTGACTGGTGGGGAGTTGTCTATGTGTCCACCCTTGCCGGGGTGATAGCTCCAGCACCGGAAAACCGGTCCCCCTGGTTAAAGTCACAGCCAGTGACTTGTAAAGGATTTCGGAGGACGACGAGAAGATCGATGGCATTAGCTCACCTGAGGACTTGAGTCTGTCTGTCTCTCTCTCTCTCTCTCTCTCTGTCTCTCTCTCTCTCCCTCCCCCTCCCCCTCTCTCTTTCCCCATCACTACTCAACTAAATACCACGAGCTGAACTGAACTTTACTCAACATCGTAAGACTGTATCATTTTACCCCTAGACTTAAAGAAGCTTGGTTTTCATACATATATATTCCACACTTACTTTTATATATAATCATTGCTAACCTGTTTGATTTATCTACATTTATATTACTGTATTGCATAGTTACTAATAAATATTAGTAGTTTATAGCAATACTGGACTCCAAAGTGTTCTCTATTTCTGCTGGTTCTTTATCCCCGTCACGGGGTACGTGACACTGACCAAGGCCCTTCATCAGGCTGGAAAGACCATAAGACATAGGAGCATTATTAAGCTGTTCAACCCATCTCAAATCCATTCTCCTGCCTTCTCCCTGTAGCCTTTACTTCTGGATGGCTATGGAAATAGGTGATCTACATTTCAATGTGTTGATGGAGATTCCTGCAAGTTCCCTTTAAAATAGCTAGAAAACAATTCGAGGGCCATCTTCTCCAGCAAACTAGAAATGGACCCAATATAAAGTAAGGCAGGGTTTATGTCCAGATCACTCTTCTTCCATTTCCATTATAAAATTATACTTAATTGTAGATCTCAGCCTTTTTTTTTTAAATCTCCCTTTTTTGCCATGCACTCAAAAAAAGCAGCAGAGAAAAATCAAGTCAATGTAGTGTTGAACAATCGTTTGATCAGAGGACATGGTAAAAAATTAAAAACCATTCCTAGCATCAAGCTAGGTTCATACTTTCCAACAGAGGTCCTTGGATAGTAACTAGATAATGATATATTAATGGTATTTTATTTCCTTGTGTTAAGTACTAATTAAAGAATTTTGCAATGGTTCCAAATCACCTCATTAGGACTGTGTAGTTTGTAACCACATTGCTCATTATTCAATTTACCATTTTGCAGAATATTAATATTTTAAAACTTTTCATTATGAAACTGTGAAATAATAAGTAAATAAAAAGAACTTACATTCACGTCAAGTTACTTAAAGCTTTGCTGGCGATACAAATTTAAGTGATGATCTATAAATGCAAAATTCCCTGACAAATTAGTTGGTCTAGTGACATCCAAGGCATCCCGTGATACATCTACCCTTGATAACATTCACGTCCTCTAACTCTACACCCTTGAGATGGTTATTGCCTCCCACTTATGAATGGCCAATTACAAACATTCCAACAGGTGAGAGTGACTTCAGGTGCAGAGGCTCTAGGATGCAAAATTCTCTCCCTGAATTTCACATTTCTCTGTCCTCCTTCAGACTTCAAAACTTAGAACTTTGATCATGTTGCTCATCCTTATACGTAACCTTGTTATTAAATTCAATAACTCTGAAATTAAAATGCTGGTCTTAGTGACAATGACTATCACTACCCAATGTGCATCTCCTGACCCACAAATGTGGTTGACTATTAATTTTGGTTTAGTTAACTTTATCTTGCCTAGTTATTTAAAAAAAAACACCATTTCATCCAGGATTTTAAACTATTTTTTAACACCAGATGTGAATTTGGAATTTTACATCAATTACTTCCACACAAAAATGTACTTTTCCCCCTACATATTTCCTATCATTAACACCCAACACTCACAGCCCATGTATTTTCCTTGGTCAGCAAGATCTGCAGGCCAAACCAAAGGAACAAAGTATCTCATATTTCTCAAGTCCTATTAATTTCAGTTTCTCTGTGTTGTACTGGTCTGCACTGAGTTGGGATTAATTGTGGACCTAGGGATTACGATTATGGTTTGCATGGCAATGTGAAGCAAATTAACATAGTATAGAGAATAGTGGAGCACATCTTTCAGCCTACAATATCTTTGGTGACCATAATTCTGATTTAAAGTGCAAAATAAACTGCACTGTCACATACTTCATGGATATCTTGTGACTGTCTTTTGAGGATGATGTAATGGTCTTGCGGAGGTCACATGATGTAAATTTTCCCGCTGATGTGAGGTCACGTGATGACCTGTTCTCAACAGGTATATATAAGGGTAGACCCCTGGTGACGCAGTTAGTTTTCCCAGTTGAGTTTTAAGTTTAGTTCGTCAGTTACTCCGTATTGCTGCATATTTTTTTATGACGCAGTTTCATTTTAAAACGGAGTTTTACTTGCTATTGTAAGGTACAGAAGTGTTGGGCCGGTAGTTTCACCAATCGCTGCCAGGTTTGTTGATGTATCTTTTCAGTAGTATTGGAGAGTGAAGACAGAAACCTGAAGGAGTCATTCAGCAGTTTTGGAGAGGATCGACCATTATTGAATTCGTTCAAGTAAGAGTGATCTGTATGAGATAACCTCTGCTAAAAGCAGCAGAAAAGGTTGTGCAGTATCTAGTCTACGGAGGAAAAAGGTTTTTTTAAATCGTTGTATTTCAGTCGTTGTGAGTCCTGCGGACAAGGCAGATGCCGGCTGGGATTGACAGTAACGTCGAGTCTTTGAGGAATTCTTTACTTCAGGAAAATTCCTCCTAATTGACTGTATAAATCTCTTGGACTTTCAAATTTACCATTCTAAGAACTGTGTTCTAATTTACCACTTTAAGACTGTGTTCGCATTTACTGCTTTAAGAACTAGTACTGAATTTGTTAAATGGCTGCATAGCAGTTTACTTCCAGTGAAGGTTTTCGTTTGTTTATCTTTTTACTAATTTTGAGCAGAGTTTAATAAATGTTTTTTTGTTTATAAAACCTGACTCATTTCTATATTCATTGTTGCTGGTCACGTGACAGCACTATGCAACTATGCCATATTACCACCCTATTTACTTGTGTTGACACATCCAGAGAACTATGGACTTGCACACCAACATCCTTCTATACATCAGAGATGGAGATAAATTTCGATAGCAGCTGAAGTCTGTGGACGACTCTCCAGAGTATGAGCAATCGATGAGTGAGGTCAGAAAAGGCCACGTGTCGTAGTTGCTGCTGCTCCTTGAATTTCTGCATGTATTCTTATAGTGAAGGTCTTGTCGACTGCTTGTTGATGGACAGAATGTGCATTAGAATTCAGAACCTAGAAATAACTATCTCTCTGCCAAACACCTGGAGACTTCTCTGTTGTTACCACAGCTGGATTTATTACTTTTCTTGATAATTAGCTAATGGCTGCACAACACTGCCCCCCTGATGACAGAAAACTGGGGAAATAGTTCACCATCTCTCACATCTTGGGAGACACATTTCAGTGAAAGCTGAAGTTCACCACCTCTCCTATTACCGGCAAAGCTTCAGGGCATCAGAAGAAGTCACTTTGATCTCAAACTTGGCACAAGACTAGGGGCTGACGAGGCAGTAATGATTCCTTGCTCCTGTGACATAGGCTACCTGCAGCAGGAACCTCTGTGTACTGGGGAGACATCACCAAAATTGTCTCTGCAAAATCCTTGGTGTTCTCTACTGGATAAATGACCTAACTTCAGCGTCCTCCCCCAGGCCAATATCCCAGAAATGAAGTCCTTATTAAAAAGTTCTAAGTAAATTTTATTTTCAATGTACATGTTACTATGTACAACCCTGAGATTCATTTTCCTGTGGGCATACTCAGCAATTCTATAGAACAGTAACTATAACAGTATCAATGAGGGATCAACCAGAGTGTAGGAGCCAACAAACTGTGCAAATGCAAATATAATTAAATAGCAATAAATAACAAGAACATGAGATGATGAGATAAAGAGTCCTTAAAGTGAGATCATTGGTTATGGGAATACATGATCAACTCCAATTCCGCAAGTCTCGCCATTCACGCACCCAAATCTAACCTCTTAAAATGGAAACAGTTTGCAACTTTGTCGCAGGAAGATACAACTAGGTGGACAGAGGAGATGTTTCCAGGATTACTTTGAACATCTGCATCAATCCAGGGATCCCCATGACCACTCAGTGCAGAGAAAGAGTATTTAGTTAGGATCAAACTGAGAACCTTGAGTTCCTAGCTCAGAATGATACACAACAACGTTGCAATTGGTGGGGGGGGGGGGGAAGAGCATGCCAATTCACACCACTGCCCATCTCCTGGCACACCTGTGGCAGGGTTTGCAGCTGCCACACTGGCCTTAGAACCCACATAACTGAAGTGAAAGTTGACCCTGAGGGACTGTGCTAGGACTTCAAAGTGCAACGATGAAACACAGTTGTGCTAAAAACTTCTCCCTGCCTTCTGCCGCAATGTTCAACTAATATTGACACTGAACCCATGAACACCATCTCACTTCTATTTGTTTTTGCATTATTTTTTAATTTAACTATTTAATATGCATATACTTACTGTAATTTACTTACTTTTCTCCTATATTATCATGTACTGCATTCTACTGCTACCACTAAGTTAGCAAATTTCACGACATATGCCGGTGATATTAAACCTGATTCTGATTCTAATGTTTGGAGAGCCGAGGGCCACATTGCCCTGATATCTTGTGTTATCTTACCACACCCCAAGGATAGCTTTGACCTCATTTTTAAGTCAAAGTAGTTGCAGTGTTCTGTATGAGCTGAGGAAATAAATAAGCACAGGCTATGGGAAACTGAGAATCAGGTCAAGCATGAACTATCTTGGAAAAATATAGCTGGGATGAAATAATGTATTTCGAATGTAAATACCTTGCATGGAAAGTGTGGCTGTCACAATGAGAATTTAATGTTCAGGGCAAGAGACCAGATTGTTTAACCATCGTATACTGTGAATAATCTGGATTTTGTGGTCCAAATCCAGCACTCACCACTGACCACAAAGATCGCACATTTTGTGTGAATTTCATCTTTATGTCTGGAATCAGCTTGACAGAATCTCTGGCATCTAGGAACAGTGGTATCATAAAGCAGAATGAACAGCACCAACCACAGTCAAGGACTCCCACAGATCCAGCAAATCTTGTAAACACTTAAAAAAAAACTGACTTTGTAAACATTTTAAACCACAGAAATAATTGATACACAATGTAAAAAATACCAAGCAATTAAAAATGACTTTAATTGCATTTGAAATACTCATCTGCAAATTTTCCAGAAATACAGGATTAGTTTTCATGGCACAGAATGCCGGTTTAATGCTAACTCAGTACATGAGTGTCATTAAAATCTCATTAACATCTCATGAAATAAAGGCTGTGTACATACATCTATTGATGCTTCTGGACACATCTTCAGTGATGTTCCTGGAATCATCAGATGTTTCGGGTCTTTCAACATCATACAACCTCCTCCAGGTGACCCAGCCAGGGCTGATCAGACCCCAGCTTGTGTCCAGATGGCTAGCTACTTATGACTCCATGGCTCCCCTCTTTTGAGCCACAGCCATCTTGAGGCCCTCTCTGCCGCATCGGTGGTACTGCGGATGGCTCTCCTCTTCCTCTCTCCCTCGATGCCCAAATTGCTGAAGGCTCTAACTAAGGAACGGGCTACGAATTCCCTACAACCAACCTCCACTGGGAAACAAGTGCCCTTGCACAGCCGCTGAGGATGTGCTGCAGGGTTCCTCGCTTGGAGCACAGTGGGCACGCAGATGACTCTGCCTTGCCCCATGTCATTAAAATCTCATTAACATCTCATGAAATAAAGGGGAATACTTTCAGATTTCTTCCAAATCTGCCAAGGGAGAGAAGTCCTGGAGTTCTCATGTTTACTGATTTCAGAAGGTTGAGTGGGGAATCAATGCCATGAGCTTTCAGTTCATATTCAACAACTCCGCAAGTTGAGCCTTTCTTCTTCTATTCTAATGGCCCCAATATCCTACTGTTGATTTTAACTGTAATTTTTGGGTCATTGACTTCAATATTCTAACAAAATATAAAATGACAAACTTCATTTTATTCACTTGAAAGATTGTAAACCCACCAATAAACTATCACATTACTCAAATTTAATAACTTAGCTATCTAGAACCAGTAAAACACAATAAATTATTCAAATTCTTTTAAAATTTTCAATCAGTTACCTTTACTAGGTGTACTTAAAAAACATCTACCAAAGTAGACATTCAAAACAGCCTAAGTATTGACAAAAATAATAAATTTCATTTTTATAGCAAAACAACTCATTAAGAAAATATTACTGAGTTCTCTGACATCTGAGATGTGACATGATTCAAGAGTTACCTGGAGAGTGGCAGAGCAACAAGGTTCAGTGAGATAATTCAAGGGCTTAGAGATGAAATCTTTGCCAGCTGAATAAATGAAGACACAAGAGACTGCAGAAGCAAGAATCTGGAGCAACATTCTGCAAGAACTCAGCCTAATGAAGGGCATCGACCCAAAACAATGACAATTCCTCTTCCCCCATCTCCCCCCAACAAACACTGCTTGGCCCAGTTGTTGCAGAAAATGAAGATACAGTTGAGCATTTAAAATTGGAGTGAAAAAAAAGATCAAGAACTGCATGCAGAAAAATGCACAAGAACAAAAATAAACTGAACTATGAGTATTCTATTTGGATTGTAGGTGAAAAAAATCTTTGGAACAACCATAGTACTGTTGAAATCCCAGATGAGATGACAGAGGTTCATGCCAACTAAAGGCCAGCCTGCAATTCTGCTTTGTATATCTCAGTTCATTACCAGGCAGTACATACACAGGCAGTACATTACCAGACAGTACATTACCAGGCATTACATACACCATTGAATATCAGAACTCACATTTGACAACAACAAAGGGCATCAGAAATTTAAAGCACAATTTAATGCCTGTTGTAATTAAATTATTATTTCCAGCTTGTTTTGGATCGTCTAAACTTTTATTGTGTGGTAGAAGTCTGTTCTAAAGGTAAACCAAGATTAACTTGATTTTGACACGAAGAAATCTGCAGGTGCTGGAAATTCAAGCAACACACACAAAAAGTGCTGGTGAACGCAGCAGGCCAGGCACCTTCTATAGGAAGAGGTACAGTCGACATTTTGGGCCAGGGCCCTTCGTCAGGACTAACTGAAAGAAGAGCTAGTAAGAGATTTGAAAGTGGGAGGGGGAGGGGGAGATCCGAAATGATAGGAGAAGACAGGAGGAGGAGGGATGGAGCCAAGAGCTGGAAATTTGATTGGCAAGAGGGATACCAGACTGGAGAAGGGAGAGGATCATGGGACAGGAAGCCTGGGGAGAGAGAAGGGGGGAGGGGAGCCCGGAAGGTGCCCGGTAATGTACTGCCTGTGGTATGTAACACACATCAAAGTTGCTGGTGAACGCAGCAGGCCAGGCAGCTTCTATAGGAAGAGGTACAGTCAACATTTTGGGCCGGGGCCCTTCGTCAGGACGAACTGAAAGAAGAGCTAGTAAGAGATTTGAAAGTGGGAGGGGGAGGGGGAGATCCAAAATGATAGGAGAAGACAGGAAGGGGAGGGATGGAGCCAAGAGCTGGACAGGTGATAGGCAAAAGGGGATACAAGAGGATCATGGGACAGGAGGTCCGGGAAGAAAGACAGGGGGGGGGACCCAGAGGATGGGCAAGAGGTACAATCAGAGGGACAGAGGGAGAAAAAGGAGAGTGAGAGAAAGAATGTGTGCATAAAAATAAGTAACAGATGGGGTACGAGGGGGAGGTGGGGCCTTAGCGGAAGTTAGAGAAGTCGATGTTCATGCCATCAGGTTGGAGGCTTCCCAGATGGAATATAAGATGTTGTTCCTCCAACCTGAGTGCGGCTTCATCTTTACAGTAGAGGAGGCCGTGGATAGACATGTCAGAATGGGAATGGGATGTGGAATTAAAATGTGTGGCCACTGGGAGATCCTGCTTTCTCTGGCGGACAGAGCGTAGATGTTCATCAAAGCGGTCTCCCAGTCTGCGTCGGGTCTCGCCAATATATAAAAGGCCACATCGGGAGCACCGGACGCAGTATATCACCCCAGTCGACTCACAGGTGAAGTGTTGCCTCACCTGGAAGGACTGTTTGGGGCCCTGAATGGTGGTAAGGGAGGAAGTGTAAGGGCATGTGTAGCACTTGTTCCGCTTACACGGATAAGTGCCAGGAGGGAGATCATTGGGGAGGGATGGGGGGGACGAATGGACAAGGGAGTTGTGTAGGGAGCGATCCCTGCAGAATGCGGGGGGGGGGAGGGAAAGACGTGCTTAGTGGTGGGATCCCGTTGGAGGTGGCGGAAGTTATGGAGAATAATATGTTGGACCCGGAGGCTGGTGGGGTGGTAGATGAGGACCAGGGGAACCCTATTCCTAGTGGGGTGGCGGGAGGATGGAGTGAGAGCAGATGTATGTGAAATGGGGGAGATGCGTTTAAGAGCAGAGTTGATAGTGGAGGAAGGGAAGCCCCTTTCTTTAAAAAAGGAAGACATCTCCCTCGTCCTAGAATGAAAAGCCTCATCCTGAGAGCAGATGCATCGGAGACAGAGGAATTGCGAGAAGGGGATGGCGTTTTTGCAAGAGACAAGGTGAGAAGAGGAATAGTCCAAAAGTTAATAAAGTCAACGAGTTCTGCATGCGTGCAGGAAGCAGCGCCAATGCAGTCGTCGATGTAGCGAAGGAAAAGTGGGGGACAGATACCAGAATAGGTACGGAACATAGATTGTTGACTTTATTAACTTTCCCTCCAACTTTCACCCTGCCCTCAAGTTTACCTGGTCCATTTCCGACACCTCCCTCCCCTTTCTAGATCTTTCTGTCTCTGTCTCTGGAGATAGTTTATCCACTGATGTCTACTATAAACCTACTGACTCTCACAGCTATCTGGACTATTCCTCTTCTCACCTTGTCTCTTGCAAAAACGCCATCCCCTTCTCGCAATTCCTCTGTCTCCGATGCATCTGCTCTCAGGATGAGGCTTTTCATTCTAGGACGAGGGAGATGTCTTCCTTTTTTAAAGAAAGGGGCTTCCCTTCCTCCACTATCAACTCTGCTCTTAAACGCATCTCCCCCATTTCACGTACATCTGCTCTCACTCCATCCTCCCACCACCCCACTAGGAATAAGGTTCCCCTGGTCCTCACCTACCACCCCACCAGCCTCCGGGTCCAACATATTATTCTCCGTAACTTCCGCCACCTCCAACGGGATCCCACCACTAAGCACATCTTTCCCTCCCCCCCCTCTCTGCATTCCACAGGGATCGCTCCCTACGCAACTCCCTTGTCCATTCGTTCCCCCCCATCCCTCCCCAATGATCTCCCTCCTGGCACTTACCCATGTAAGTGGAACAAGTGCTACACATGCCCTTACACTTCCTCCCTTACCACCATTCAGGGCCCCAAACAGTCCTTCCAGGTGAGGCAACACTTCACCTGTGAGTCAACTGGGGTGATATACTGCGTCCGGTGCTCCCGATGTGGCCTTTTATATATTGGCGAGACCCGACACAGACTGGGAGACCGCTTTGCTGAACATCTACGCTCTGTCCGCCAGAGAAAGCAGGATCTCCCAGTGGCCACACATTTTAATTCCACATCCCATTCCCATTCTGACATGTCTATCCACGGCCTCCTCTACTGTAAAGATGAAGCCACACTCAGGTTGGAGGAACAACACCTTATATTCCGTCTGTGTAGCCTCCAACCTGATGGCATGAACATTGACTTCTCTAACTTCCGCTAAGGCCCCACCTCCCCCTCGTACCCCATCTGTTACTTATTTTTATGCACACATTCTTTCTCTCACTCTCCTTTTTCTCCCTCTGTCCCTCTGAATATACCTCTTGCCCATCCTCTGGGTCCCCCCCCCCCGTCTTTCTTCCCGGACCTCCTGTCCCATGATCCTCTTGTATCCCCTTTTGCCTATCACCGGTCCAGCTCTCGGCTCTATCCCTCCCCCTCCTGTCTTCTCCTATCATTTTGGATCTCCCCCTCCCCCTCCAACTTTCAAATCCCTTACTCACTCTTCCTTCAGTTAGTCCTGACGAAGGGTCTCGGCCTGAAACGTCGACTGCACCTCTTTCTAAGCAGCCTTTTTTAACAGTGCACCTTTGTCTTTTTCCACTAGACAACTATTTCCTTCCACTAGATGACGACTGAAGGTTGGCCATGGGCACAGACCACTGCCTTGATATTCTCCAGGTATTTGGACTGATGCACGGGCAATTAAGGAACAACCAGAAGCACCTGCCTCTAATACCAAGGGAGGTTTGGCTGATTGTCGTACCCTCACTACGGTGATCGATAAGTCAAATCCACCAGTGGACCAAATCGTAATACAGGAAACTGAACGATCATCATACAAGCTTAGATACTCTTACTTGCTGAACAGCTTGATATTTCAATTGCCAATTCAGTCAGAGAGAACTTGTTTGGAAAGAAATAAACTTAACATTTCTCAGATAATGATCATAAATTGATTCAGAAAATGCCAAAGTGGAACAACCAAATTCCGATTTTGGTATAAAATGCAAAAATTATTTATAAGGCTTAAGGTATAAAACAGAAGTAATCAAGACTCCTTTTACAAATTTAATTTAACTATTTTGCTGTTTTCTCAAAATTTTTCCCATCTTCCCTGCCAAATCTTGCTGCTATGTACCTTGTGAATATTGGCAAGCTAGAGCCTGGTCCTCATCCAAGTACATGCGGAGCCTGGACAGTTACCATTTCAGACCTAATATAATAATGGAGCTATTTCTGTATTTATCCAACGCTATAATTCAACAGCAATTGATAGGAATCTGACAAATACCCTTCCCCCTGGCCTATATGTGTAGCACCAAGGTGGTGAACCTCACAACTCAACATTTCAACTTTTAAAATTATAACATGGCTTCTGCAACAGAATCATGCTTTGCACAGGAAAAAGCAGAGGCTGAAAACCTAGTTATTTTCAAAAAAACAGAAAATGCTGGAAGTACCCAGCAGGCCAGGCAACAACTGTGGAGAGGGAAACTGTTCTCAATTCAGTGAATGATTTTTCCCTGATTTGTGTTTATGAACTCAGCTGACACTGATGCTTCCCAGTTTTAAACAAAGACTGAATTTATAGATTCTTCTGCCTTAAGGGAGAAGGGCAGTAAATAATTCATGATTCTGAATCTTAGTTACTGAAACGTTGAGGCCACACTAGGAAAGTTTGAAGATGATTGGCATTATTAGACACATGTCATGTTTCCAAATATTGAAACATAGTAAAATGCATTACTCATGTCAAATCAAATCAGTGAGGATTGTGCTGGGCAGCCTGCAAGTGTAACCGTAATTTTGTCACCAAGATGGCATGCAATACTTTGGCAAAGTTGTCTACATTTGAAAATTCCAATGTTGGAAAGCTAAAAACACGACTCCACTATTTGAAAATAAGGAGGAGAAATCAGGCAATCACACCCCTAGAAGTTTAATATCATTGATGAGGAAACTGCTAGATTCTAAAATAACATATTGACTGAGTGCTCAGATAATCATTCAAATATCAAGATCAACATAGATTTATTATCATCTGATTATTGAATCCTTAAACATCAATAGTACTGTAGGTTGTGAAATCTCTCTTGATAGTATCCAAGTACAGTAGATTTGGAAATTTCTCTTAATAATATCTATCAAAACTTCCAGGTGACATTCAATAATAATTTGCAGAGGAGATTTTTTTTAAAAAAGCATTTGGAATATGGGCAGTGTTCAACCACAAGACACAGAAACAAATTAGGCAATTTCTTACCCATTGGGTCTTCTCCACCATTCGATCATGGCTGATATTTTTTCCCCTCTCAACCCCATTCTCCTGCCTTTTCCCCATAATCTTTGACACCCTCACTAATCAAGAACCTATCAACCTCTGCTTTAAATTTCCTTAATGACTTGGCCTCCATAGCCATCTATAGCAATGAATTCCACGGACACATGATCATCTAGCTAAAAGAATTCCTCACCTCTATTCCAAAAGGATGTCCTTCTATTCTGAGGGTATACACTGTGGTCCTAAACTCTCCCACTATTGGAAATATTCTCTCCACACCTACTCTCTCACTTTCAACATTCAATAGGTTTCAATGAGATTCCCCTCACCACCCCCCCCAAGTCTTCTAAACTCCAGTGAGTACAGGCCCAGAACCATCAAATGTTCTTCATATATTAATCTTTTCATTCTTGAGATCATTCTTTAAGCCTCTTCTGGATCTTTCCCAATGCCAGCACATCCTTTTTTTAGATATGGGGCCCAAAATTGCTCACAATACTCCAAATACAATTTGATCAATGCCTTTTGAGGTCTCATTATTACATCCTTGCTTTTATATTCCAATTCTCTGGAAATTAATGCTTATACTGCATTTGTACTTTCTTACTACCAACTCAACCTGCAAATTAACCTTCAGGGAATTCTGTACAAGGATCAAAGTCTCTTTGCACCTCTGATTTCTGAATTTGCTTCTCACCTTTATTCCCCCGACAAGAGTGCATACTTCCCTGTGCTGTATTCCATCTGCCACTTCATTGCCCATTCTCCTGATCTGTCCAAGTCCTTCTGCTGACTTCCTGCATCCTCAGTAGTACCTCCCCTCCAGCTACCTTTGTATCATCCACAAAGCCATCAATTCTGTCATCCATAACATCAAACATGAAAAGTAGCATACCCACCACCAACCCTGTGGAACACCACTAGTCACTGGCAGTCAGTGAGAATAGCCCCCTTTCCAACCCCCTCCCCCCCAATCTTTTTGCCTTCTGCTGATTTACTAGTATGTTTCCTGTAATACCATGGGTTCTTAGCTTGTTTAACAGCCTCATGTGCGGCATCTTATCGAAGGCCTTTCGAAGATGCCAGCAAACAACATCCACTGTTTCTCCTCTGTTCGTGAAGGACTGATAGTTGAGAGATGCCAATTTTTGTGGTTCCCAATTAAAGGTTTGCCACTACAAGGTTGCATGGAGGGGACCAACAAGTCACAAAGAATCGTAGGCAGAGAAAATGAGTGAGCAAAACTACGGAACATAGAATGCAATGTAATGAGTGCAAGAGTTTTCTTTTGCCTGAAATATATTCAATCATTTAATAACAAATAAATTTACAGTTTAATCATGCAGCAATACAATCATTATTGTCTTAATTTGGGATAGCCACCATTGAAAGACAGTAGAGATAAGAACTTCTTGTACACAGCTGTGATATATGTAGATATGGGTATATAATCCTGCATGAAAGCTTTTAATGCCAATGCAGGGTTTAAGTCCATTGTTTTAGCAACCCAAGGTATTGTAGCAGCTTTGAGAAGTGATAACAGTTCCATGGTTATGTGACATCTATGCTTTAGGATAGGGCTAGGAGAGAGGGGAATTAGTAAGAAAATAATGAGGCATTAAGGGAATGTGTACCCTTACTTCAACTGTGCCACTTTAAGTCCAGAAATATTATGCATTAAGGTGTTATACACAGGAGGGTATCCTTTTTGTTTGAAAATAATCTTCGTTCAATTCATTGGGCCGGGAAGATTAATCTATCCAGAAATTTTGTAGATTTCCCTTATACTCTATAATATTGAGTGATTTTATTAAAATATATCATTCTTAAGTGACTGAAAATGAAAGTGAAAATATGTTTCCAATGTCTAAGATGGCTAGAACTTCAGAATCACGTTCTTCAAATAGATTATGCATTTAGGACAGTGATGAGAAGGAATTCTTACATTCAAGAGTAGTGAATTTTTGAAATTCTCTGTCCCACAGAACTGTGATGCCACAGATTTAGGATATTTAAGACCACATCCTTATAGATACTTTGAGATATGTAATGTGGGAAGGTAGACTTGTGGTAGAAGAGCTTGTTCTTGTTCTGCTTCTCTGGACAACAAAAGAGAAAACAATAAAGTGTCATCAATATGATTTTCACTCGACAAAGTACCTGTCTCTTACTCACAATGGAGTCACATTCTTACACTGAAGAGTGTTTTCTTAGGAAGGGAAACAAAAGGGAACTGGCCTGATTAGGTTGCAGTCTCTCTTTGTAATAAAATGATTGTCGAGTAAAAACTTGCAGTCATATTTTAATGTTTGTATGTGCACTGAGTGATGACTGTTTTGGTGAAAAATATTTGGAAAAGCTTTTCCTACAGAAATTAGTTTCATTTTACAACTTTTTCACATGCGGTTCACTTCATAGTGTAACACAGCCTTATAAACAAAAACATGCAAAATACCTCTTTGAAGTTACACTCCTTTAATTTTACAATTATATATCCTTCACACGTAAAATCTATTTTAAGATTTTGTTTAATAAAAAGACTTTACAGTTTAAAAACATAGGAATACAAATAATTAAAATTTTAATCAACTGTAACCATAAAAATAAAAAAACAACTTTACAATTTCATTAAACCATTTTCTTCGGGAGAACTGACTGGAGAGCATATGAACTGTACATGAATCATGTATTTACTAGTATTCTCCCCTCCCCTAAACTTCATGTAATTATCAGCAGCAATTTCAGAGGATTTAAAAAATATTACATGTAGGATCATAACTGACTGAAAGAGCAACGATCACTAGAGATTAATCTACAGAGGACATAGTTATTAAAAAAAAGACTTTGCAGCATCAGTTGCTCTTCAGGTTATGCTATTTAACACCTAACTTTAGCTCAGAGCAGTGAAGTTAATTGAAAACTCTGATATTTCAAAAATTTCCACTGCACCACAAGTATTTAACACTAACATTCCAATATAAAATCTCACTCCAGACTGGTCTCATAACACTGCCACTTTAAGACAGCAGCAATAAGAATGATATAATAATTACTGCCTGCCTTATAGTAGTGCTCATAAAATTGCCAGATGGCCATTTGAGCTAAGACTTTGTCCTTACCTGTGAGCCCTGGTACCATTAGTACACCATACACAGCCTGCCTAAATGTAGACTGTAAATCATGCTGAGAATTCCTATAACTTTGCTACAACAAAAGGTGATTTTCGAACTTTATTAAGAGGCAGGAATATTCCAGATTTTATAACAAGTGAAAGCTGCTTGCTATAATAGAAACACTGAGCCAAATGAGTTACTTTATTTCCTGTGGTTTTAAGTACCTGACCTCCGATTAGCTTACTGAGTAGCATGATCAAAATTAGGTGCTCCCTATATGGGATAATCCAATTTGCACAACTGCATTTCATCAACTCTTGCTGTATTCTTGAGTGATCCTCAAGACGTTGGCTGAGACTGTAGCTCGCAACAAAAAGTTAATAGTAACACTATTCTGAAGAGGTTTGTGGAGCTCATGCAATTGACACAAACTAAACACAAAGTGTTGACAAACTTTTGACTCAGATATAATTAATTCTTAGTCATTATCAATGTAACTTTGTTCGTTCTTAATCCATGATGCCATCCATCGTCAGGAAGAGAATAATTAGTTTATTTTAAAGAAACTGCTTCCCATGGTCCACTTCTGTTAAAAGGTTCAATAAATAGTAGAAAAATAATCCTTTATTTAAAAAAAATCTGTGATGTATTGTTAACACTTTAAATTCCCAAGTGAGTTGTTTTGATGGTTGTCAGGGCCCCTTAAAAATCCAAGAGTTTTCCCCATTTGACTCAAAGACTGATGATTAAAACACAAGTTGTTGCAATTCCTTTTGATAGTAGCTTCCACTGAATGGGGAGGACACAGGGTTCAGCATTCTGCATCCACAGTGTGCACGGTAACTGCTGCCTGTAGATGATGGCTGTGATGGAGGGAAGGATGGTGGTGAAGGCGATAATGGTGGAATTTGTGACTTAACAAAGCAGCAGTCTGAGGTGGCGTGTCCAACTCTAAATCTTCCTCATGATTGCCAACATCCACTCCAGCAGATAATGGATCATTATTGCATGGTGGGTTTTCACTGTCCTCCTGGGGACTCATCGTACTGTAACCTGCAGATGATTGCAAGTTCACAAAATTAATTTCTAAATACATCGTTTTCAGAAACTACAATGCAAAATTTTCAATTATCTCCTAGCTTTATTATTTATAAAACTGAAAATGATTATCAGTGGTTTGAAAGAAACAGTTACATGTTTGGCTTGTGAATTGCCCATACTATAAACACCTCAGACATTTTGACCATTAATCATCAGCAGGAAACCTAATATTAACTGCAGACCACTGTAAAAAAAATAAGTAAATATAGAGCAGGGAACCTATGCAGCTAAAGACTACGTTGGTCACGACATTCACTCTCCATGTTGAATATGTATCAATTCACTTCCACCTTAAGATCTTTGGTAAACCATACCCTCAAGGCATCAAATTTAACATTTTAGTGATAGTACTCTAGGTAGAACAGGTTCTATTTGGACTGAATCTGTTCTCTCCACTCCTTCAATAAATTTAATTTTCCATTTTCAAGATGGTGACTGAGACAACAAGAATTCTAATTCTCCATATAAATGAACGTAATATATTTTAAAGTTGCATGAATTGCAAAATAACTGGGTGGATACATCCCAAACACCAGCTGTGAAAACATGTGGAAGCATTTCAAATGTTTTATTACGTCATAGATTTGTCTGTTTGACATAGACACTAGTTTTCAGCTGAGCAATTCTGTCAGATCAGTTGTACCGCTAAATCCACATAGAACCCCATTCATTCAAATCCAGTGATAGCTTGGTAATGCATCTGCATATTTTATACAGTTAGCAGGAAAATAAAGTACACTGAGGATGAAGATTTATAATTAAAGGTTAAAATAGCAGCAAGGTAACAGAGGTTCCAATTCATTAAAATCATTGCAACATCCTCGTTTAAACAATGCTAAAATAATGCACTTACCACATACACCAATACAATAATTATAAAGTTTATATTTTCTTCCAACTCAAGCTACATCTTGAAGTATTTGTTCATTTTGAGTACAGGTTTCTTACGTACTCAGAAACCTAGCTTAAGAAAACTAAACACTGTCAAACTCACATTGCTAGAATAGAACCAATTCAAGGGTGCTCTGGACAGTGATTCAATATTATACAAACAAAAGACACACAGAATATTTTTGGAAATATTACACTAAAATGTTGAGGTGTTAAAATAATGACCAGCAGTTCAAGCGTTGTTTATCTCCCAAGAATTTTTCTGGGGATTCTTTCACCTATTAAAAGATAACCTGTAGTTGCGAACTTCCCATGATTCAGGACATTTACAAGGACAGGTGTGTAAAAGGGGCCCGTAGAATCATTGGGGACCCGAGTCACCCCAACCACAATCTATTCCAGCTGCTACCATCTGGGAAATCAGGTCCAACAGGCTCTGGGACAATTTCTTCCACCAGGCCATCAGACTGATGAACTCACGCAGATTTGAGTGTACTCTATATTACATTGACTGTTCTATTTATTATAAATTACTATGATTTCACATTGTACAGTTAGACAGTGATGTAAAGGTTTTTACTCCTCATGTATGTGAAGGATGTATGAAATAAAGTTAATTCAATTCAGTAATTCATTTCTAGTTTTGACTGAAGTTCCACATCAATTACAGCCCACACAGATAGGACCAGTTTCTTTTAGACAGAAATGAAATCACTTTCTAGTTTCTGAAATGTTACATATTATTCAGAGTTAAATGGTACTTTCTTTCTCCATTGAGTGATGTGCAAGACCATTGAACTTACCGTGATCACTTTCTGTTCCTGATCTTCCCCAGTATCGTCGTCTGCGTTCTGGACTGTGTGCGTGTCTTTCAATTACAGCCGCAATAAATCTTGTGTTACTGACTATTCAAAAGAACAATTAAGATTCAGTAATCAACATTTCTAAATGTACATCTCTAAGTAATAGTGAATTTAAAATTTCAAGTTCATGCAGTGCCTGAGGTGGGGGAAGGGCAAGGGAATATGAAGCAGAGGAGGTAGGGGGAAAAAAGAGCAATTAATGAACTGAGCAGGTACTTGTACTGGTATTCCACTACCAGCTCACCCATCAAGTACAAATCCAGAGGTAAAAGAGATTCTTAGTTCTCTTCCCACGTACAGTCCCAGACCTAGTCAACACTCACCACCCCCAAGCCCAGTGCAGAGTGGGAGGAAACTTAAGGTCTCTCAGGAACTGAGGTTAAGAAAAACCCACAACTATGATTATGATAAGAGGGAGTGGAAACAACATAGCACATTCATTCTGAACTTTCATTTTTAAACTTAGCTACTTTGAACGCTTTTAAAAACTCACACCATTTTACCATTTGCCATCTCTCTCCTTGCTTTTGTTTTACATTTTGTTTTCCTCATAGATACAATTACTTCATAATGCACTTTGACACAACTTCAGATCGTTTTTCATGCTAATCAAAAAAGAGGGCATCATACCAGCAGATAATACCATACATGTTAGAAGACCAAAGTTATTTGTTTTCTATCATTTATTTAAGAATATATTCCACTTAGAATAGAATGCAAGTATCATCATTACCTTAAACACACAAGTGTAACTGCAATTATTAGAATACAATACTTGTTTCTAAACAAACTTCAGAAGGCAGAAATCCAGAAACATATTTGAGTTGGAAGAAATAGAAAAATTGTCCCAAATGTAACATAATGTAACTATTACCAAACAGCCCTTGGTTGCTGTAACAAAGTTCACATTTCAAAAGTTTAAACTATGATTGCAAGACCCCAAAACAAAAGTTACTGTGGCATAATACATGATCAAAACAACAGTTACCCTCTTCCCTCCTGTAAGCAGCAGCTCACAATTGAGTACGTATTCAAATTCTCAGGCAAGCATTATGATCAGAAATTGAAATTCTTAATGTTAAGTCTTGTCAAATTATGTTGTAAGGTTCTGTCAATAATCTAAATAGGGACCAGCTCAACTTAGAAATGGTATTGCAAAAATTCAAGGTGAGTTTGGCAATGAAACTTGGGTATTAGATTTTACAAGGTCAAAGAAACAAGCCAATGTTAGCTGAAGTGATGAGAGATTAAATTTGAAGATAGCACTTTTGATAAAACTGTGGCAAACACTTTTAAAAAAGTATTTGTTATTCTCTGTGAACATACATTTCCATGTGGGATGAACCCTTCACGGGGAAGTAGTACCACCACGGAGAGCCAGAGCAGTTATGGAAATTATTAAACTAAATAATTTATAATGCTGATGTGTGAAAGGGTTTTTAAAAATCAGTCAAGTTTGAACAGGAAGTTGACAAAGGGGGATAAAAATGTTAAAAATTGCTTGTAAAAGAGATGAAGAAAACTAAATTCAAATCTGTTTCAGGTAGAGACAAAAGAAATATCGGTTAAAAATCTTCTGTATCTTTCTTCAATACGTTATATGAGATGAAAAATCAAGGTGGTTGATGAGTTGGAGAATCTTATGTTTAAGGCTTATGGAGATGTCCTCTGCTACAATTCCTGAAATTGGAAGATAGCAAATACACTTCCTACTGTTTAAGAAGGGAAAGGAAAGCCTGTTTTCCTGCTGTACGGTTATGCCATGATTGTTAAGGATCTTTCAAGTTTTCCTCTCTACTAACTCGTGAAAAAACTCACACATGAACATCTGTTGACGTTCTGAACCTTGCATAGTTACTGTGCCTCTACTTGAACCATTGCATCATGAAAAACCTATTCTGTCCATACCTAACTCCAATATATACGAACTTCAAGATTAACAAGAGTGAGATGCCAGCTGATTTACTTCCTCATTCTTTGCCAGGGACAAGGCCCCTCTTACCATCTCAGGCGAAACTACACTGATCAGGAAGGGCACCTCAAGCTTCCTGATTTAGGTCATTCAACATCACATGGAGCAGTGTAGTTGTCAGAGTCACCGGGCAGCATTTTCTCATCTTCTGTTCATTCTCAGAACAACAGTTGCTAAAAGTAAGCTTTACCCCATGACCTTCCAAGATGTTAAATTTAGAATCACAATGTGACTGGAGCAATTCACTTCACAAATATCTTTCTTTTTATCTTCACTGTAGGTAGTACTTACTGATTCCTCTGTCCTCATGACTGTCTTCATCCCTCTCGTCGCGGTCATTTTCTAGGTTGGACATTCGGACAGACATCTCTGTTCGCATATATACAAAAAGAAGTTTTAGATGCAACCTTTTGTTTAAAGAAGCTTATGTATATATATTTTTTTTCCCATCAGGTTATATCATTTTTATTCTTTAATGTGGGAGGGAAAAGTATCTTCACAACATTAATTCAACTCTGGAAGCAGCATCAAATCAAAGGAAGTTTAAGGCATAAAAATAAAATAGAAACAAAATAGAAGAATTTATAATGAAGCAGTCATATTGCTACAACAATCAGGAAATTTTAATGTTGCACTTAGAACTATGAAGAAACTGGCAACACTTTGGAAATAAACTTCAAATTGGAGTCCTCTAATCTTCATGACTGAGAAAAGTTTACCAAGTAGTGCTTTAACCACAGGGGAACAAATAAAGGGCAACTTCTGGTCAAGATGGTGCCAAGTTGCAGTCTCCGGTGACATCGTAGCCCAGACTCAGTTGATTTTTAAGCTCAAGGAGATAGTTTTGGGGATAGAGACTGGAGTTGGAGATCACATTAGGGTTTAGGGACAGTGATCTGGGGGATTTAGAGTTCAGGCCAGAGGTCCGCATTCAAAAGCTGCAACTCGGACAAGTGACAAACGACAACCACAGACTCGGCCTCCACTTCACACTCAAGGCCAGAGATATGGACATGAGAGGAAGGACATTCATAGATGTTAGAAAGTCCCGGGCTGGTGGGTCCTGGGAGGCATGAGGGCCAGTGATTTGGAGTTCAAATCTGGATTGACTAATGCAGGGGTCGACTGAAGCCTAAAAGTTGATCGGAAGTCCAGAATTTGAAGCCCAATGGGTGTAGCTTGGAGGCTAGAGGCCTGTTCAGCAGTTGGAGGGTGAGTAGGCGAGAGGAAAGGGATTTGTTTTGCAGTCGTTGTTTAGATGATGGTTATGTTCTGTGCAGTTCTGCCTAGCACCGTGGCCACGTTATGTTGGTGATGGAACGTGTGGTAACACTTGCGGGATGACCCAGTACATCCTTGGGTGTGTTGGTTTTTGTTACGCAAACTATGCTTTTCAAATTATGTTTTAGTGTACATGTGATAAATAAATCTAAATCTGAATTCTAGAAGGTATCAAGTATGGTGAATGGAACATTGTCCTCCTTGTCTAACAAGTAATCCTTCCCCTCCCTTCTACATCAATTTCATATATCCCCAGTTACACATGTCAAACCATAAATTTCCCGGACAGCGAACCAGGGAAGGCTAAGTTCTCACCTTGTGCTGCAAGCGGAGACATATGCTGGTGACTTCTCCTGTGGATCTGGTGTCGGTAAGCGTACACTGCCAGAACAAGAACCATGATGCACCCCATGATCCCACCAGCCACGGGGCCAACTGGGGCACTTTTGATCATGTTCAACGCTACAACCTCATCGCCTGTAATTTGGCAAAAAAAAAAGAAAATTACCCGAAGGCTACCTGGTTCATTGCCCGTCCTATGGTTCCAATATACAACTAAACAACTAGATGGAACTGAAGCACAAACTACAGATAGCCATTATGTCCTAGTAAAGGAACTTTAGGACAACAGACATTACCTTTTATCACTGATGGTAGGTAAGGAGAAGCAAGCCCTCCAGAAGATTAGAGGAAAAGCAGTCAGTGAAGGATTTGGTGGTCCACAGACTGAAGAGAACACAGACTCTAAGTGTGGACTCTAAATGGAGCTGTGGAACAATGTTGACAGCACACCCTTTGAAAATAGCTAAAGACCAGGTGTGGCTTAATGGGAATTTGCTTGACGTTAACTTTTTAGGATCGTGTAAAAATGAGAGGTAAAATGTAAAGATCCATCATTTGTTCAAGTTGATGTGGTCCCCATGCACTTGGTAAACCAGCACAGAGCACAGCAAGATTGCACGGGAGCAATATAAAACACATTCCAGAATGCCCTACAGGTTAATCCTGGGAAGGGACCGTAATAGTAATAGTTTATCGCTGGAGCTGTTGGCAAAGCAATATTTAATGAATTCTAGATGAACTATAATGTAATCAATATACTGCCAACAAATTGGTATCAGAATTCTTCCGCGCCTCCCCCCACCCAGTTATACTCAGAACACGTATCTGATCATCTTGGACTGAGCTCCATGTTGTAATATTAACAGTGAACGTTTGACAAAGTTTCCTTGTCACTAACAAATAGAAATTACAAATGAGCATGGTCCAAGAGTAGCTCATTTTGATGCACACCAATCACAAGTTCTGGGACATGATAAATGACATGCTGGGCTTCTTATTTTGAAGTTATACAGCTTTTCTCTTTATGGTCACGTGGCCAAGTGGTTAAGGCATTGGACTAGCGACCTGAAGGTCGTGAGTTCGAGCCCCAGCCGAGGGAACGTGTTATGTCCTTGAGCAAGGCACTTAATTACACATTGCTCTGCGACGACACTGGTGCCAAACTGTATGGGTCCTAATGCCCTTCCCTTGGACAACATTGGTGTCGTGGAGAGGGGAGACTTGCAGCATGGGCAACTGCTGGTCTTCCATACAACCTTGCCCAGGCCTGCGCCCTGGGGAGTGAAGACTTTCCAGGCGCAGATCCATGGTCTCACAAGACTAATGGATGCCTTTACTTTACAGCTTTTCTCTGACAGGTCAACTGATTTAAATGTACTGGTAAGAGTTAAAAAAATAACTCACTAATGTTGGATTCAAGTAGATGGAGGCCAGTATAATGTGCAGCGGGCTTGCAGATTGAAACAATGTGCACTACTCTGTGGAGGGGAACTGCTAAAGACTTTAATGAAACCTCTCATCAAAAATGAGAATTTCATGTTTCCGTAACTATGAAAATATGCTAAAGAGGAACTAATTTGAGCAGTAAAGTTTTTAACGACAGGTGCCTCAGTCAGTCAGCTCGCTGAATCAGTGCAGCAGCTGTTGAACAGAAAATAGATTATGGATTGAATATTGTATCATTTCTTGATGCATGCATGCATTTCTAAATGACAATAAATGACTGAGTGTCCTCATAATCTAATATCTCTACACTCAATAGTCTTTAAACACCTTTCACAAGCATAGACCTCAAACTTCCACTTGGTAGTGCACTCAAAGACATGGCTCCAAATGCCCATACTTGTGACGTGAGGAAAACGAAGAGCCTTAAAAGGAAAAATTGAGCTTCAATGATTTGCTTTCAGGGCAACAGAAGATGATTTTGAATCCTGAGAATAGCAGAATAGCGTTTGCACTGAGCAAGGTTAACGAGTAAGCACAACAAGGCCTTAGGCAAAGAATCATATACTGAAAATACTGGAACAGTAATGTTTAATTGAGGATGCATCTCAGAATCAAGCAGCCTGTGTGGGCCACCTACAGATTAGACAACAAATGAGAGAATGAAATAAATAGAAAATAATGTTAAACCATCTCTGTTAAGGGAACAGGAAAGAAGATGGCAGTCATTTTAATTTGTTGACATAAGAAAAAGGTATTAGAGTGAATTAAATTCACATCTAGAAACTTTTAAGTAGTAAGTATTTCACTTATTTACATTCTCGGAAACAAGAGCGCAGACCAGATAGTTTTAAAAAATTTATATATGTCACAACTCAAAAGGAGCTTCTGGTCACCTTGGCTGTTCGTGGTGCACATAATCGAACTTGACGTGAAAATCAAGTATTACAGGCAAATTTATAATAATATGGAATGAGAATTGGGGAACGTCTTATTCTTAGAAAATGGCAATGCCTGCAAATAAAATATGACATTGTTTTAGCTGCCAATTTATCACCTAACAAATCTCCACAAGAATGGCTTGATATTTGTTATTAGTACTTTATTAGTAATCATTTTATAAATTGGCATTCAGCATTTCAAGATTAGTAAAGGATGTACTATATAACAGAGCCTACCACTACGCTTCCGTTCACTGTATCATCCTTACCCAAGGCAGGCATGTCATCGATATAGGGACTCTTAGCTCCAACAATTCCTCCAAAGCATTCTTTCTGGGATGTGCAGTATGGCTCATCCAGATGTGTTTTTCCATCACTATCCACCACACACCATTCACAGTCTAAAACGCCAAAACAATCTCTGAAATAGAAAGAAAGAGCCAGTCAATTGCCACTGGCAGCCATACATAGTCATTACCATTCTTCTTTTATTCTTCTACAGAGGTGTAGTAGAGAGTATACTGACTGGCTGCATCACAACCTGGTATGGAAGCACTAATGTCCTCAAATGGAAAACCCTACAAAAGTAGTGGATACAGCCCAGTCCATCACGGTTAAAGCCATCCCAACCATTGAGCACATCTGCACAAAACTTTGTCGCAGGAAAGCAGCATCTACATTCATTAACCCTCACCACTCAGGAGATGTTCTCTTCTCACTGCTACCATCTGGAAGATGGTACAAGAGCCTCAGGACTCGCATCACCCAATTCAGGAACAGTTACTATGAGGCTCTTGAGCCAAAGGGGGTAACTTCATCTTGCCCACTTGAAATGTTCACCCAACCAAGGGACTCACTTTCAAGAACTCTTCATCTCATGTTCCTAATATTTATTGCTTATTTATTTATTATTATTTCTTATTTTGTATTTGCATAGTTTGTTGTCTTCAGCACTCTGGTCGAATGCCCTAGTTGGGTGGTTTTACATGTATTTTGCTATAGTTATTATTCTGTACATTTATAAATATGCCCACAAGAAAATGAACCTCAGGGTTGTATATGGTGACATACTTCGAACTTTTGAACCTTGAACTCTTTGGTGGATGATAGCTTTGAAGGCACCAATTCCCTCGATACTCTTCGACAACTGGTAATCTTATGTGAACTTCATTTCTACCCTGGTTGGTAGTGGGAATCCTGATCTTTATCCACTTTCAAGGAAAGTTGACAGGTTAGCAACCTGATTTTGCTGCTTTCATCTTTAATAAAATGGGGCAGAGGTTTACCTCATCTACTCTCCTGCCTAAGAACAGTTAAAGCTGAATACGCGAGCACAAAGCTTTAGTAATGTTTCTATTCCACCAGTGGTTGTCCTTATATCAAAAGCCAGTCACTTACATTAAGGAATTGGTTTGTATATTACCAGAATAAGAAATATGCAAATGACTAAGTCAGAAATTAATGAAGCAAGATAAAGAATAGAGTTGTACGAAATCAAGATTAATCTATTCTTGTCTATTAGCCTTAGTAAAAGAATAAATCTATGCTTGTGACACCTATTTCAAACAGGGAGAAAAAGACTGCCTGGCACACTTCCAGGCTGCAGATTTATGTGCTGTAAGCTGGCATTACCCGCTCAACGTCCTTTGGCTGCATCTGGTGTTGATGCACTGTGGGAGGGTTTCTTGTAGACTGGGATCAAAGGCAGCAAGAGTCAGTGGCTCCTGGTGGACTTCACAACTTGGATTCCTGTTATATTAAAATACAAAATCAATTATACACAATGCAAGCATTTGTTGTCACACTATCTGAAGTATTATCCACTCTCACCCTCACCCCCACTTATCGCTCCCTATCTGTGCTAGTGGTGTGGATTTCTTGTCAGCGTTTTGTTCTAGGTTTATCAGCAGTACAATACACTGACAACACTTCCTTCTTCATGATTAAGCCTATGCAATATGTTTTGACAAGCCTATGCAAAGAGAACAGAAGAAATGAATCGAATCTTGTCCTTAACGCATAAACGGACATTAAGGGTCGTCAGGAGCAAAACTCCACCTGACCTTCGTTTCTCTCCAACACAAGGGTCCTGAACCCATAGTAACAGCCCACAAACTCCGACCACAAACATCATCGCTAAAATTGAATTCAATTAATGAGGAAGAAGACAATGATGTCTTTAATTATTTATCGTAACTTTGGCTCCACGAAGACCAATTACTCATCCATAACCACAACTGAGAAGCTGGTGGTAATCTGACTGACTGAAATGCTGAAGATCTTCTAATTAAAACAGACCCAGTTATAGAAGAAAACAGCACAGATACAGGTCCTTCAAGCTCATGCTGACCACCCAGCTAGCCCAAATTCCCTGCGTTCAGCCCATTCTCTATAAGTCCACCTTCCAAGTGCTTCTTAAATGATGCTATTGTACATGCCTCAACCATTTCCTCACATTCCATATGTTCATTACCATCTGTGTAAAGAACTTGACCTCAGGTCCCTTTCAAGTCTTTTCCCTCTCACCATAAAATCTAGGCCTCCGGTTTTGGTTTCTCCTATTCAGGGAAAAGACTGCTACTGTCCATCTTATCTATAATTTTAAACATTTCTATAAGGTTGCCCTTCACTCTCCTCTGTTCCAAGGAATAGAGACCTAACCTGGCCAATCCCTCACTTTCAGTCAGACCCTCTAGTCCTGTAAATGTCCTTGTAGATTTCTTCTACACTCTTTCCAGTTTAACCACATCTTTCCTTTAAGGTCACCAGAACAGTGCACTGTTCCCAAAGTGTGACTTCCCCAACAACATAGCCACTGCAACATAATATCCCAATTCCTATACTCAGTGCCTTGACTGTAGAGAGCTAACATGCTAAATGTCTTTTTCACCATCCTATCTACCCGTGACACCACTTTCAATGAAGTATACACTTGTACTCTCAAGTCCCATTGTTCTACTACACTCCCGAGTGCAAGTCCTATTCTGGTTTGACTTTCCAAAATGCATCACCTCTCATCCACAAATTTACTGATCAAGCCTTGTGTATTCGTATCCCAAGCATTTATTTTTGAAAATGAATTAACAGGATCCTAACATCAAACCCTGCAACACGTCACTGGTCACCAGCTTCCATTACAAAACACAACTGTTGGTCAGAAAGAACTACAATCAGTGAACAGGAATGGGGGCAGCTATTTTGTGAGACTGCCCTTGTAGCTGCCACTCTGCGAACTGTTTGATGAACTGATTCTTGCTTTGAGATAACTTATTCAGAGCAAATGAACGTAGAGACAATGAGTTTCTGATGATCTGTTAAACCTGCGACCATTCCCAAATATGTAGCTGTTTATTGTGTAAAATGGTAGGTTTGCAGCAGGCCCAGTGTCTGGGTGACACAGTTTGACTGGTTTGAACCAGTCAGAGTTGAATAGAGTAAAAGAAATCACCTAAGGCATGAAGTTGAAGGCAAAGGCCATAGAACAATATTGCTTGTGGCCCTGGATTACATCCAACAGGAAGCTGACACAGGTCAGTCAGATTACCTCGAGCCAATGAAACTAAACATCGGAGATTAATATAATAAGGGAAAGAATAAGAATGAAGGATTTTGGGAGCACAAGCAGTGACAACTCTCCGGAGACCACCTTCATCCATTGCGGATGTGGATGACCCCACGTCAGGCATGTGGAGATCACATCGGGACCACGAGGAATATCTGGCCAGCACAGACTTTTTGCCAGGTATTATCTTTTCTCTTCTTTCACTATTCATGAGGGGTCAGAGAAATTTAGTAAGTGTTCACAGTTATTCAGTTGTGTAAATGTGCATGCTTGTGAACTGAGCCAAAAAGGTACTTGCCAGTAAATATAAATTCTCTCTATGCCTAACTGATCATTATTACTAAGGGGCAATCCTTGTAACCCAACCTACTACCATCTCTGCTTCCTAACTTGGAGCCAATTTTGAATCCACCTAACTACAGTGGCTCCCCCTGAATTCCATTATGCCTAACGTTCCAGGCCTACCTCCATGTGGGACCTTGTCAAAGGTCTTGCCCATGTCAGAATAGACATCTACTGTCCTATCCTCACTTACCGTTTTGGTTTCCTCTTCAAAAACGTTGAAAGGTTAGTCAAATACAACTTCCCATGAACAAAGCCTGCTGACCTCCTAACTTGACTCTGACTATCCAAATCGTGGTAGATCCTGCCCCTCAGAAACTCAAGTAACTTCCCCACTACTGATATCAGGCTGACCATCCTGGGATTCCCTGCCTTGACCTTACTACTCTTTTTTTAAGCTATCTTCCAGTCTTCAGGAACATCGCCACTGGCTAATGATAAAGCAAATACTACCATCCTGGTAATATGCCTTCCAAAACATCTTCACTTGATTCTTTTACCTGCTGAGCAATGACTTTCACCTCAGTAAACAACAAGAAGTATTTAGATTAAAATCCCATCACCTCCTGCAGGTGGCCCTGCTAATCTCGAAGGGGCCCGACTCTGCAGGAACCTCTTGGGATTTTCCTCACCCTTCCATGCGAGATCCATCTCATACCCTCTTTGTTATCTTGATTTCCCACTTACAAGTATTTCTAATCTCTTTAAGGTCATCAAGGGATTCACTCAATTGCGACCTCCTAAACAAAATGTATGACTCCTTATTTTTGCTGGCCAGAGCCTCAGTACCTCCCAATAGCCAAGGTCCTGGGTGGAGAGGATCAGAATTTAAAACCCAAGTCCGTTCTGAATGCAGTCTGAAGGGAATGTGCAAGTGGCGGTACTCTCACGCTCCGGCTCTTCTTGTGCTTCTTACTGGTAAGAGTCTGTAAATTTGGGAGCGACTGTCAGAATAACCTAGGCAAGTAACTCCAATGCATTTGGTAGATGGTACACTCTACAGCCAGTGGACTGGTGACAGAGAGAATGAATGCTGAGGGTGGTCAATGAGGTATGAATTATGTTACTATTTTCTGGATGGTGTTAAGCTTCACAAGTTGCTGAAACTTCCCTGATCTAGGCAAGCGGAGAGTATTCCATTATTCACTTAACCTGAGCCTTGCAGAAAGTGGAAAAGTTTGCGGAGGTAAGTCACTCACTGTGGAATACACAGACTCTGACCTACTTTTGTAACCAATGCTATCTATGGCCAGCCCAAATGAGTTTCTGGTCAATAGTGATCTGCACGATGGTGCTGGTGTGAGCTTTGTAATGGAGATACTACTGAATGGCTAAGATAGGTGATGAAACTCTATTGTTGGCTGCCACTTCTGTAGCACAATTGTTTGCTGCTTGGATCAGTTTGTATCCAAATGTTATTTGTGCCATGCTGAATGCAGGATAAGGAGTTTTGAATAGAATCAAATCCTGTCCAACTGTCAGTGAACATCTCTAGTTCTGACATTAATAAGGAAGGAAAATCACTCATGAAATAGCTCATGATGCCGTCCTGCTGCTGTAATGTCCTGGAGTTGTGAGGATTGACCTCAGCAACCTCAACATCTTTCATCATTCAGGTATACTCCAGTTCCTGCAGTGCTTTCCTCTTGATGCCTATTGGCTAATTCTGCCACATCTTTCTGATACCACGCGTAATCAAATGTTACATTGATGTCAAAGGTGAAACAGTCTCTATCGAATGTATCTTTGAATACACAGGACACTGAAAATACCTACAAAAATATGATGGGTATGAAAACCAGCTAAATTCGAGACTTTGTTTAAAAGTAATCAAAAACCAATGAGCAAATTAGGCAATCACTCAAATCCGTTTACTAAGACTATTTCAAGTTAAAAACATAATTTAGGAGAAATCTTGCCTGCTTTCAGCATTGGTCAGGTTGCCAGTACATTCATTCACCTCCAGGGGGCACTCACAGGGGCACTCACATTCATTTTGTTCCATTCTAAATAAAACAAGGTACATGTTACATGAGAACATAATTGATAGCCTCTCACCAACTTTTCGTATAGATACATTTCTTCCTTGTGCTCAATGAAATAATAAAACACTTCCTTTCAGTTATGTTAACACTCTCCCCATCCCCAAAATCCTGGCCAAACTTCTCCAAAACAAGCTTATAGAATCTAACATCAATTATTGCTTCAAAGAGGATAATTCACTTGCTGAATAAAAGCCTTATGTGCAACATCACTGTTGTCCCATTGTTATAAAGAGCCATAAAACTTTGAGTTATCATTTGCCACAGGATCTGTGCTGTAGAAAAGAATATTTCCCCCATGAGAATTATAAATTTAAACTGCGCTTTGAAGCAGTGTATGGCAAATCAGGAAAACATAACAGCTCTAGGTTCAGTGGGCCAGAGAGGATTGAAAGGTGCAGCATCCCACAACTTATTGTACAACTCAAATCCAACAAGCTTTCTTACAATCTGTCATGTAAAAAGATGCTGAAGGTGAAAACAGTAATCAATGCCTCTAAACATTCCTCAGTTCTCAGCATTCACCTTGAATTAGAGATAGGCATTTTCCAGCAAATTCAATTACTTTAACATCCATCTAAAGGATTCTATGTTCATTGTATGAGTTGGGATATTAATATTTCATAATAACATAAAAGGCAACTGTTCAATCAACTGAATCTCTGCTACCTCACAGAACAATCTCAACCCCCACTAAATTTCCCTGTAACCAATTCATCACACATTTCCAAAAATTCTATTAACCCACCTACATGAGGAGTAATATACAGTGGCCAATCAACCCTCCAGGTGGCATGTCTTTGGATTATGGAAGGAAATCCATGCAGTCACAAAGAGTTCTCGTAGAAAAGAGAAGTGAGTTGGGACTAAACCCAGGGCACTGGGCTGTGAGGTAGAAGTTCAACTAAGTGCACCAAATTGCCTTGTTCTCCATCATTCTTCCCCTCTACCACCCCGTTTCACCTCCACCTGCGAAATTGACCATGGACTTCATAAATAGCATGAATAATTGAAGGACCAAAACACTTCCTGAAGAACCATTACTTAATAAATAAAATTAACTCCAATCTTCACTTCCACAAGTGATTTGATGTCTCTGTAAAGTAGCGGTCCCCAACCACCGGACCGCAGACCGGTACCGGGCCGCAAAGCATGCGCTACCGGGCCGTGAGGAACAATATGATTTGGCGATAGGAGTCAGCTGCACCTTTCCTCATTCCCTGTCACGCCCACTGTTGAGCCATTACACATGCGAGGTCATTACCCGCGCATCATCCATGTCAGCGCGGGAAGAAGATCAACTCCTCGAGCTTGCAAATGACGGCGGGCTGAAAAGTACGTTTGACATAACACCTCTGCCAGCATTCTGGATCTCAAAGTCAAGGCTAAATATCCTGAGATAGCCATGAAAGCACTGAAAACGTTGCTTCCATTTCCAACATATCTCTGCAATGAATGCAACGAAAACCAAATTGTGTAATAGACTGGACATAAGGAACCCCGTTCGAGTATCGCTGTCTCCCATCACCCCTCAATGGGACCATCTTGTTGCAGGGAAACAAGCATTCAGCCCAGGGCTCCCACTGATTCAGCGATATTGGTGTGTTGCAATGATTTTATATGTTCATACGGGGAAGATATGTGCTGTGTGTTTAATATCCAAACATTACTTAAAATGTTATGATGCTATTGACTTACTTATATAACCATATAACAATTACAAGCCACCTCTGCCCTTCTAGTCCGTGCCGAACGCTACTCTCACCTAGTCCCACCGACCTGCACTCAGCCTATAACCCTCCATTCCTTTCCTGCCCATATACCTATCCAATTTTTCTTTAAATAATATCGGACCTGCCTCTACCACTTCTACTGGAAGTTCGTTCAACACTTACTTCAAGCTCCCCTGATAATTGACTTATCGCTATATTCATGCGAGGAAAATATGCGCTGTATGTTTAATATTAAATTCGTTAGATAAACCCTTTTAGAAATGAAATTGAGTGTATTAGCCACTTAGCTATATTCCGGTCGTGATTAACATCCCCCGCCCCACCAACAGAAGCGCCAAAAACGATTTGTAGAAAACATCGGCACGTACACGCATATGCAAAGCACGCATGCGCACTGGTGCCCGCGCAAGGCTTCATGGTCATTGTAGTCTCTCTCTGTAAACAACGTATTTGGCTCTACTCTTGTCCGTTGGCAACCCTACCCCCCACTCCCCCCGGGTCGGCCGGTCCGCAAGAATATTGTCAATATGAAACCAGTCGGCAGTGAAAAAAAGGTTGGGGGCCCCTGCTGTAAAGCAAGGTTATTCATAAATAAATAGCCTCATCACTACACATTGGGATGAACACAGTGGAAAGTTACCCAGTAGGGATCATCTTTACAAGAGTGCCCCTGATGGGGCAAAACAATGTAGGACATAACATTAGACAAGAAACAGCTCACTAAACAAAATTTTTGCCTTTTGCTTAATTTCAATGACAGGCTTTAACAAGCCTTCCTCTTGCTAATTGCCAATATTTACTGAGCAAACCTTGGAAATGAGCTTTTAATCATATAAAGTAAGCTACAAACACATAAGGAACTAAAATGTAGTGTCCTTAGAAAATGTCAGGGCCATGAAAGTAATCGTACAGAATTCCAAACAATTTACTAATATTTCCAAATACTTGTGTTCACTATTTATGGCAGGGAGAGTTTTTCTTCCTACTCCCGTCTGCGTGAGATGTGGGACATTTGAGAGACTTTGAACTTTTACTGTGCTCATGGACTTCTTCATCAAGTTATGGTATTGTCGCACTGTTGTAACTATATGTTATAATTATGTGGTTTTGTTAGGTTTTTTTTCAGTCTTGGTCTGTCCTGTGTTTTGTGATATCACACCAGAGGAAATATTGTATCATTTCTTAATACATGCATTACTAAATGACAATAAAAGAGGACTGATTGTCTTCATAATCTAATCTAATTCTTATTTCTATTGCATACACAGATTAACTTTGTTTTATATGACAATTTCAGATAATGCTCATTTCCATTTTTTGCCAACATAATGCCACGCTATCTTCAATCATGAATGACACAGAAAATCTACTAACTTATTAACCTCCTTATGATGTTAATGTACAATTCTAATCCAATTTAAGTGACACAACACTGACCTGTGACAGTTCAGGCAAAGTCTGTCCACCATGCTGCAGGCACAGAAAGCAAGTGCATCACATGTTTCATTGACAATTCCAAGAAATGCATTGGTGCCAGGAATCCTGGTCAATCGGTACTTCGAGCAATGGCTACCATGAACAAGATTTGTCAGATCACCCTATCAAAAGAAAATGTACAGTAATATCATGGAAAGAAAATAGTTTCAATAAATTGGGTTAAAGATTATATTACTGCATTCAATCTGAGGTTCATGTGATCTTATCGGGGAGCTAAAATTAACCTCATTATTTCTGGTTGAAAAGGAAGGTGAGCATGGGATCTTAACCTTGGCTGGTGTAATCCACACCAAACGGTTTGTGAAAAATTCTAGACAATTTCCAGACTTAATTCATTCGTATTGCTTCAGGCTGAAGTTTAAATGGCTGCATTTTGCATACCAATGTGTAGAAAACTGCAGGCAAATCCAGCACAAGGAAAAAGGAATACTTGGAGGAACATTGACACACAAATCACTTGCGAGACTAATGGAAAGGAATGAAAAAGAGAAAACTTGCATACTAATAACATGACAATGCAGCATTAACACCCTGGTGAAGAAAACTTGCTGTTTACGATGACTGGAAGATATAGCTTGTGTGCTACACCATCTCCAGAAGGCAGTACTGAAGCATGGTGTAAGAGAGTGAAGCAGAGCTTCACAAATGAGGACAGCAGGTGTATGACTTGATAGCAAACCCAGAGGTGATCACTCCCTCCACTCACTGTTACATATTTAATGCAGGGCTGTTAACATAATGGCACTCCAAAATTACTTTTGAAGCTTCTTTTGTACAGAGGAGCCTGTGTCTACAGTAATCACCTGCCAAAATGAGGTACATTTCTCTTTGGTGGCAGTGACAGCTATAAAACCAACAGTCATAAGGCACAGATCATCTCTTCAAAGTTAAAGCTGAGTTCATTGTTGTATGCACAGGCGCAATGAGAAACTTGCAGCAGCCTCACAAGCACACTGTATTGGAAACAGTGCATTCACATAGAAAACACATTAAAACAGTTCAGGACGGCCCTGGAGAGAGTGGAACTTTGCTGGCAGTTAGCAGCAACATGCCCTGATCGTACCTGCTCTGTTTGTGACCTTAGTTCATTTTCCTCCACTAAGAAGGTTCTCATTATTGACGAGCAATATGACCAAAAGCTACAAACTAACCAAAGTCATCTTGCCAGAACATTAATCTTAACCTTGGCTCCGTATCAGGATTTTTCCACCTGAAGCGAGAATGTTGTGGTTTCAGGTCACGCTTACTGGATTTAAACACAAAAGTTCAACCTGATTAACCCCGATCAGTTTTGAACAGTTAGTTCATCCTCAATACTTGCAGGTGGAAAGCAAAGGCCTCACCTGCCTTCTCAGGTGGAGGGAAAAGTTCAAATGGCAGTATCTGTAGGGCATTCTCTCCAATGCCCTGGGCACTATTTGCTACTAAACTGACCCTGTCCAAAGTTACAGTTAAAGAGAAGTTCTTCCAGCATTAAATCCCTTTACCTACTGTGTGTCAAGAGAAATAAGAATGTTACAACATACAATAAATTAGGCTTCTGTGCCCACGAAGTTGAGCTGCTGTTTGCATTGGCTTGCCAGCAGAGAAAGCTTATTCCTCAAATGTGGCAAAACCCCCAAGCTTCTTCCAGCAACCCGGGGCAAAGATTTCGGAATAAGGATTGAAAAAAAATACTTAGCACATAATTCTATTTAGTTGCTGGTGCTGTGAAACAAGGGCACTTTACTACAGATGGCAAAAAGCCAAGTTGTCTTTTCAATAATATTTAAAAATCGTGCTGAATTCGTATAAGACATTGTTGAGGCCCAACTTGGAGTATTGTGCGCAGTTTTGGTTACCTACAGTACCTACAGTAAAGATGTAAACAAGGTTGAAAGAGTACCAAGAAAATTCACAAGGATGTTGCTGGGACAGGAGGACCTGAGAAAAGAATGAATAGGTTCGGACTCTATTTCTTGGAACATAGAAGATTGAAGTGTGCAAAATTATAAGGGGTATAGATAGGGTAAGTACAAGCAGGCTTTTTCTATTGAGGTTAGGTGAGACTGCACCTAGAGGTCGTGGGATAAGGGTGAAAGTGAAAAGTTTAAGGGGAACATGAAAGGAAACTTCTTCACTCAGAGGGTCGTGACAGTGTGGAATAAGCTGCCAGACCAAGTGATGCATGCAAGTTTGATTTCAACGTTTAAGGGAAGCTTGGATAGGTTCATGGATGGAAGAGGTATGGAGGGCAACGGTCCAGGTGCAGGTCAACGGGAGTGGGCAGTTTAAATGGTTCGGCACAGGCAGATGAGCCAAAGAGCTTGTGTCTGTGTTGTATTTTTCTATGACTATGAATTCTCAGACTTGGAAAAACATCATTAGGCTCACCCCAGTTTGGATGGGTTGAAGGCAATTTTAAGTTAAGAGTTATAATTTTACACATGAACAGCATTCAATTTTCTGAAAATTGCAGATGGATTTAGTTCAACCATCGACGTATTTAGAATTTCCAGACATGTGTGCCTATCAAGGAGCACATTTTGATTTGTCTGGTTACAGAACTTTATTAAGATCACGATCTTTAAATGAGATGACGCATTATTGCACATGCACCGTGCATTTCTCGAAATAGCCTCCTCCTCCATACATGGAGGCTACTGAAGCTGCAGTGACATCAATTGGCTTAAGTCACATGATCTTTCACCATGAATTTGGTTTAAAAAGGCTAAGCAAGCATACATGTGTGGAGATTTAAACACTGTTCCTACTTATCGCCAGCAACCCAGGCACTGCAAAATCACCCAGAATAGGTCACTCATCCCTTGGAATCTGTTCCTAGTTTCTCCTAAAGTGACAATAAGGCTCAGAAACTTCTGTTCTGATTTGCAATGCCTTTAGACAAAGTATGCCTTTGGAGTTTTGGAATAATTTCTAAATCGTGGTGTTTAAAGACAGACTTACTACAATGCTGGTGTTAAATTTGTAGAACCGCTGCACTGTTCTGTCACTGAAACTGTTGCAAAGATTTTTCTTCACAAAATTAGGATGATTTAGAATGTCATTTGCCACCAGAGGTTCCTGATTAAAAAAAATAAAGAAAACATTTAGTTTCAATTCTATTAAAATGTTACAATTGCATAGATCTTCAACTCTCTGACAGCACAGCAAGAAAACACGTACACTTCATGACTGCATCCACACGCTGAAGAATTGTCTCATTATTTACTATTTTAATTCTTACAACTCAGAAATCCATTCTAATGGCCGGTATCTGAATCAAATTGCTGGCTTATGCATATGCCTTCATTTGTCTGATATAGGCATATGGTTGCCTTTTGGAACACATTCCATTCTCATACATTATGATGGGGTTAATTAGCTCTCGTTATTCACAGGGGCCTGCAGGAGCTTGGCTATTTAAATCACAAAGGTCATCAGCACAGGACACTCATCCACCTAGGGTCACTTAAAAATGCAACAGTATTATCCAATAACAGATACAGCTATGGAGACACTGTTTTAGCACCAATTTCAGCGGAATTCCTTGCAAACAGCACAAATAACACATCATAATCTAAGAAAAGTGGGCACCACAATCGATAAAAACAAATGCATATTGAGCTGGCAAGCTTACCACTTTATCACAAATTACAAAAATGTTGAAGTGCATATGGACATGGCCTACAAGTATGAGCATTGCAAACGTGCTCTATAGCTATATTTATTAATCAGAAAAGCAATCGATCCTGTCTAGATTTCCTGTCTGGCTGATAGCTAAGTCACTGAGTTACAATGAATTATAAAATTGGATTATTCAAAGTCACTCAGAACATACAAGTCCTTTTGAGGATCCATCAATTAAACAGTTTGGGTAGTCAATCATTAACAATGCTCCCAAAACACAGCCATCTGATTCTGGTATCCAGCTATCTTGTCTACCTCAAAGAATCAGATTCAATTTAATATTTTATCTCCAGCAAGAAAACACATTAAGAAGCCCAATTACGTCTTTGTAGAAGAAGTCTTACAAATTTAAATAAATTATTTCCGTTTTTTTTTAACAAAACCTCCATATACCAAGTCAACTAAGAATTAATGGGATAAATCAACCATCCGGTACTTTGACCAAGTAGTGAGCAGTTGCAATGCAGTTTGCAGCGAAGTTATACTCGATATTTTTTTTAAATGAACTCTGCAAAGCTACACATTCACGTGATTTTTTTTCCATTACTTTGTGGGTGATGTGTTGCTGCTCCACAGGTGCATGGCCTTTGGGGTCAATTAGAGTTGGATGTGCCAAGAGATACCCTTTGTCTTCCATGATAAAGCACCTAATGAAAGAAAGTCAATTAGTTCAAGGAATTTCTCAGCAAAATAGCAGCTAATGCTTTAATGTAGCAAGAAACAAAAATATAAATTCTAATCAGAAAGCAACATCGGGCAACTTAAAACATGTATATTATAATAAAACTCGATCATAAATGTACCAATCTGAAGAAATGATGACCTTCTACCAAGAACAGAAAGACCACTTAAATATGCATCCCTCCCATAGATGTAGAAATATCTTTTTCTTAAAATAAAAATGAGATCAAATACAAAATGACTTATTTTCTTCTTTAATAGATCCCATGTCATTATAAAGTTGGCCATCCCTCAGCTGGAACTACCTGATTTTGTTGCCTCCATCTTGATTGCAAATGGGTAACAAATCCAAAAGAACTTTGTAAAAGTATCGCAGGGTGAAATCCACTCCCATCACAGCCACAGCATGTCCTGGTGCCAAAAGAGACCTTGGGGAGAAATTTTAAAAAACAGTACTTTGACATATTTCTTACCAATGTCTGACCTGAAGTTCCTCTAGCTAACTTCAATGTGCTTCCACAGCAATGCAAGATTCCTAAACTCCAGAAGTAAATGCCAATGAAGGTTATGAAGCACAATTTCTCTTGTCAAAATATCGCTGCATCTTTTCTGCTGCAACAATCAGCAACTTGTACATTCTGAAGCAACATTTACAGATGAACGTCATTTATCAAGTTGAACGAAATAAACAAGGTGATGGACCCGCACATTACCTGGATGAATGAATAGTGTGGCTCAGTGTAACAACGTAACCAGCTCCTCCAACATCAAGATATGGGCCAGTGAAGGTAATCAGAGCAGGGTTTGCCATTGCATGCAGATACCTAGCAACAACAGTCCAATTTTTACAGAATTAGAGAACTCTCCAAGGGCGTGATTAAAAGGTTTGAAGATACTCTTGAATACAATGCAAAAGATTATTTTCCCTAAATTATGTTGTCCCACACCATGCTGCTCTAGGTTTTTACCAATATCATTTAACAGGAAGAAAATGGGAGCCACCTAATTGGCAAAATTTCTCCATGTTTCTTCCTGCAAGATTCTGAATAGCTTCAGTGTTACTCCACAATAAACTGAGCAAAGCAGTGACACAAGGACCACATGCAGTCACGAACCCTGGTGCACTAATCATGTACACTGAATGCTCATATTGCTTTGACCATAGGCACATTCACATCAGCAATAAAGGGGCCTTAATACTGCCCTCAGTGTATGGGCTAGAGAAGGGAGAGCCCCTTGATAAGTGAACAAGAGAGCTTGATGGCACTGCAGCACAGTTAAGGGGCTCGCTCCCTCACAGAATGAATAGCAATACGAGGTGAGGGAAATGAAGAAATTGGGAGTGCGTGGTAGGGGAGTGTTAAAATATTACCTTTAAAGCACTTTGTTGAATACAACTGAAACTTCAGTTTTAAAGGAGAGTGTGTTACTGTTGGGTTACACAGGATGTCCTCAATCACAGAGGAAATACATTCAGTACGCTCAAACAGAAAAACAACCAAGCAATCACTAAGTTCAGAACAATACAAACAAACTAACAGACAACTTCAGATGCGACATCATCAAAATGCTTTGTTAATTATACAAACACAAATAACAACATTAATCACTTCAGTGCTCAGGCAAACTCTGCTCACTATGGTGAGAAGCAAACATTTTTTTTCTAAGAGACTTTGCTTTAGAGGCTACTTGTAACACTCTTCCTGTGGATCTGTAAAACTCACCACTGTCTCCTGGTGGGATCAAATGCTTTATCCATGAGAGAGCCAGGGTAAATCCGAAGCACCCCATTGGGCGTTGCTATGTAACGACGGACAATGTAACTGTTTAGGATGCTGATTTCCATTTGTGACATCCATTCATCTGTTACGTGACTGGTAGCCATGACTTCGTTTCTGACAGAGGACTACACACAGGCAGAGAGAAAAAAAACAGGACTACTTAAAGATATGCCCAGAACTTTTCAAAGCTGTGAATCAATCCTGTTAATATGCTTTTTTAATCAGACTGTATAAAATTGCATGGACAGCTTCCCTCATATATATAAAATAAAGATTATGTGCGGATTTTAGAGTTTCAATTTATCCAGACAAGGGAAAGATAATAAGCTTAATTTCACATGTGAATACCTGAAGGGATTCCCTTTAAGAACTGACTTTAAAAATTGAAAAACCTAATGAAGGATCAGGGGTCACATTGCTGGATGCCAGAGAGGGAGGTAACAAAGAGCAGCTCTGGGATCCCTGAGCCTGAGATCATCATTGAATACAGCAAGAATGCAGGAGGGATCAAACATATGTAGGTGATTTATTTTCACTTAGGAAAAACAAAAAAAAAATTCGTTATCTGTCAACATATACACTTCACAAGATTTAGGTGTGTAAAGATATTCTTGACAACCAGGTTTTAATTCAGCCCTACTCTCCAAACCCCCTGCTGCCCCTGGGTTTCCACACTATTGAATGGCTGAGGTATCACCTCGCACTCACTTCACCCTGCAGTTCAATTACTGATTGGATCGTTTTTATTTCTAGAGAGCACTTTCAACTGAAAGGTACTAGCGAAAAGTAATGGCTGAATTGAAGCACAAAACAAGAACTGCAACCACAACACACTGAATTGTTTTTATTTTAAGTTTTGCTCCCAACTCTGGCTATTGATGCAACACATGAAGGGTTAATGATCACTCCACAAGTCCAGGGAACATATGAGGCAAGATGCAAAATGGCCATTAATGCTACAACTAAAGTGAAAAAAATCCCAAGAATACATTTATGAAGGAGTATCTTGTACCAATTTGAAATAAATTTGATTAGAAATGCTGCTTCAGGACAGACAGATGCATTTTCTACAGTGGAACTATAATTATTTGAAAATCTGTCACTTGCTTCACAGACTTTGTAAAAGCACACTGTGTACAACTGCGCTCTGTCTGGTCACTTATTTATCTCCTATCCGAGAATAATAAAGCAATATTATTAACCACCCGCACTTCAGAATAAAGGATCCGATTTTGCATTACTGCTCAGTGAACTAAGCATAATACTGTCTACAGAATATTATCTCTTCACCTTTGGCTCTGGAAAGAATTGCTGCACCACTTGCCCCTGAGTTCCAGAGCAGGACTTGTGCTGCTGTGAAATTTCTGCCCCAGTCAGCAAGAGAATGTTATGAGTGGGTGGTTATCTCCACTTTTCTGCATCACAAAATATGTGAAGGGTTCAGTTCCTGTGATGCCCTCAGAGATTAAACCAAACTATTTGCAATCTTGACATCTTGTTTGATTGCAAACATGGTTTTCAAACCCCCAAGGCAACATTTCACCATCAACAAGTTGCAAAATAAAGTTAAACACATTGATTAAAGTGACAGCACAAAACTTATAGAAATCAAATCTCACTTTGAGTCCTGGATTGGCGATGAGGCGTGTGTTGTCACTCAGATAAGCTGTATAATGCTCCACCATTCGTTTGGTCTCTGCTTGACTGAGGTGTTCAAATGGAGATGAAAAGCTGCCTGCAGATAGCATGACAGTGGGGCTTTCTGCAAGAGACACAAGAATTAAATAAACTCCTCTTAATCGTGCTCAGTACTTAATGGCAACTGTTGTTGGTGACGATGACACAAACTTAAATCTAAGCTTTGTTTAAATATTTGAAACTCACACCTAATGGACATCGGTCAAACTTATACTGAAGACAAAATGTCACACTAAGAATGGAAATGATGGATGTGAAACCTGTTGTATAGAACTTTGCCCCCAAGTTTTCTCCTTTTCCCTTGCAAATTCTAGCTCATGTTGGGATAAGGACTCATGGGCAATCCTTGGATACCTCACACTGTCGCATAGCTGGATTCGAAGGCCCACTGGTATTAGGAGTTGGACACCTACGATCCTCCTGTGAAAGTTGGCAACTCACACTTCAAGATGATAAGGAAGCTGACAACAGGAACTTGGATTCGAGCTGAAAAGGTTACAGTGGGAGCCTTTATTGAATATGCCTGGACCTGATTCTAATTCTGCAGAATATGGCCAAAGTATTGAAAGGCAGGACTTTTATTTTAAAAAAAGTTGATTTATTGTTAAAACAGTGTAATTGTGTGCTATTAACACTTCAGTTTTAATTTGTAATTGCAATTACTTGTTACAGCATCAACAGAGCTGTTCAACTGCACAAAACCCAATAGAAGTCTTCTAGTTCCTGTTCTATGTGACTCTGTTCCAGACCATTCTCCTCTGGGAGCTGGAAGTACAACTGGAAAGCACTAAATACAAATGCTGCGGTTTAGGAAATGAGACAAATCCAGAAGTTAAATACTACTGTGCTGGGAATCTGAAATCAATGCTGGAAAATCTCAACTTGTCAGGGAGTATCTGTGGATAGAGAAACAAGAGTCACTGACCAGATCTCTCTGACCAACTACTCTAGCACAGTAGTGTTTGGGAAGTTGGCTGGACTGGTCAGAAACAAGTACCATAAAAAAGACATGTATGTTTTATATTTAACAATCCAGTAAAACAATCAAAATTGTTCAAAAGAAAAACAGCTGATGAAGACTCTACAATTTCCAGCTCTGCTATACCCAACATGCTAAACCAAAGACTCATATAATTTGACCTAAAACAGAATTCTTTCATCTATGCTTGAAGATTAACAAATATGTGTGAGAGGCACAAAATGAGCGATGTGTTTCCTGTGGTTTCAGCTTTTTGTTCATACTTAAAATATGCATTCCAGTTCATTTTAAATCCTTTTAATTTTGAAAATAAACATCTACTTAAAGTAAAATTAAAAATTAAAGTTATATTTGTATTGATCAACCAAATCAAAGGCCGCCGTATGAATTACACTCCTACATCCAGATTCCACCACCGACCCATTCACAGAGACGCTAATCCCTTCAGATCCAGTTCAAGAGACACCATGGGGCATCTTATCCTCCATCTTAAATTCTCCTGTCTTTCTAGGCAGTAAAAGTTACACACCAAAGCAATTCATAAAAATTAACATGCTGTCAACTCCTTCCCACTAATTTCAGTGGATGGAGTTACAGCAGCAGCACACCTGTGATGTTCTAGCCTACTTCAATAATACACAACACTCTAGTTGTAGTTGCACCAGACCTTTGGCACATAACCAATATACCAGTAATATCAAGGTTAAATCTATGACCTTCAATAAATGAAATAAATGATTTCTTTACCAAAATTTGAACACTATTCATCAATATATCAAATATTGTAAAAAAAAATTGAATAACTCCTCACCTCGATTTACAACAAACTTGCTAAGCTGCATTTCTTGTGACTACAGTATACCATTGCAACTCTTTCCCCGAATGTTCACTTCCACTTATGGAAAAGTGTGCTAGTTAACCTCGTTATTGGGGGCTCCTTTACCTATGCAATTAGGTAAAGTTGTTAATTTAAACTTATATCCTGTGATTAAGTATTCTTTACAAATTTGGCTCCAGTTCTGCAATTTTTTTAATCTTAAAAAATTTAAACTTTGTAGTTTAATTTACCGAAATTACTTTTTTAAGCCTTCTTTGAATCATCCAATTTTTCTACTTTGGAAAAATAAAGGTATTAATTCTTTTTTGGATTTATTTAAAGAAGATAGATTGATGTCCTTTCAACAATTAATTGATAAATATTCTCTTTCATATTCACACTTTCTGCAATACCTTCAAGTTAGACATTTTTTACAAAAATATTTAAGTAATTTCCCTTACATATTGGAGGCTGACCTGTTAGATACTATTATGAGTATGAATCCTTTGATTAAGGGTTCTATTGGAAGAATTTATATATTATCACAATGGGATAAGTGTCCTTTGTCTAAGACTAAACAGGATTGGGAAAAGGAACTTAATTTGACTTTTATGACGGAGGATTGGATGCGGATATTGAAGTTGGTTAACTCTTCTTCAAACAACAGGAATTATGCAGATGCTGGAAATTCAAGCAACACACATCAAAGTTGCTGGTGAACGCAGCAGGCCAGGCAGCATCTCTAGGAAGAGGTGCAGTTGACGTTTCAGGCCGAGACCCTTCGTCAGGACTAACTGAAGGAAGAGTGAGTAAGAGATTTGAAAATTGGAGGGGGAGCAGGAGATCCAAAATGATAGGAGAAGACAGGAGGGGGAGGGATGGAGCCAAGAGCTGGACAGGTGATAGGCAAAAGGGATATGAGAGGATCATGGGACAGGAGGTCCAGGAAGAAAGACGGGGGGGGGGGACCCAGAGGATGGGCAAGAGGTATATTCAGAGGGACAGAGGGAGAAAAAGGAGAGTGAGAGAAAGAATGTGTGTGTAAAAATAAGTAACAGATGGGGTACGAGGGGGAGGTGGGGCATTAGCGGAAGTTAGAGAAGACGATGTTCATGCCATCAGGTTGGAGGCTACCCAGACGGAATATAAGGTGTTGTTCCTCCAACCTGAGTGTGGCTTCATCTTTACAGTAGAGGAGGCTGTGGATAGTCATGTCAGAATGGGAATGGGATGTGGAATTAAAATGTGTGGCCACTGGGAGATCCTGCTTTCTCTGGCGGACAGAGCGTAGATGTTCAGCAAAGCGGTCTCCCAGTCTGCGTCGAGTCTCGCCAATATATAAAAGGCCACATCAGGAGCACCGGACGCAGTATCTCAGTATATCACCCCAGCCGACTCACAGGTGAAGTGTTGCCTCACCTGGAAGGACTGTTTGGGGCCCCGAATGGTGGTAAGTGAGGAAGTGTAAGGGCATGTGTAGCACTTGTTCCACTTACACGGATAAGTGCCAGGAGGGAGATCAGTGGGGAGGGATGGGGGGAACGAATGGACAAGGGAGTTGCGTAGGGAGCGATCCCTGCGGAATGCCGGGGGGGTGGGGAGGGAAAGATGTGCTTAGTGGTGGGATCCCGTTGGAGTCTCCGGGTCCAACATATTAACCAGCCTCCGGGTCCAACATATTACCTCACCTACCACCCCACCAGCCTCCGGGTCCAACATATTATTCTCTGTAACTTCCGCCACCTCCAACGGAATCCCACCACTAAGCACATCTTTCCCTCCCCACCCCCTGCATTCCGCAGGGATCGCTCCCTACGCAACTCCCTTGTCCATTCGTTCCCCCCATCCCTCCCCACTGATCTCCCTCCTGGCACTTATCCGTGTAAGCGGAACAAGTGCTACACATGCCCTTACACTTCCTCACTTACCACCATTCGGGGCCCCAAACAGTCCTTCCAGGTGAGGCAACACTTCACCTGTGAGTCGGCTGGGGTGATATACTGCGCCCGGTGCTCCTGATGTGGCCTTTTATATATTGGTGAGACCCGACGCAGACTGGGAGACCGCTTTGCTGAACACCTATGCTCTGTCCACCAGAGAAAGCAGGATCTCCCAGTGGCCACACATTTTAATTCCACATCCCATTCCCATTCTGACATGTCTATCCACGGCCTCCTCTACTGTAAAGATGAAGCCACACTCAGGTTGGAGGAACAACACCTTCTATTCCGTCTAGGTAGCCTCCAACCTGATGGCATGAACATCGACTTCTCTAACTTCCGCTAATGCCCCACCTCCCCCTCGTACCCCATCTGTTACTTATTTTTATACACACATTCTTTCTCTCACTCTCCTTTTTCTCCCTCTGTCCCTCTGAATATACCCCTTGCCCATCCTCTGGGTCCCCCCCCCGCCACCTTTCTTCCCGGACCTCCTGTCCCATGATCCTCTCGTATCCTTTTTGCCTATCACCTGTCCAGCTCTTGGCTCCATCTCTCCCCCTCCTGTCTTCTCCTATCATTTTGGATCTCCCCCTCCAACTTTCAAATCCCTTACTCACTCTTCCTTCAGTTAGTCCTGACGAAGGGTCTCGGCCTGAAACGTCGACTGCACCTCTTCCTAGAGATGCTGCCTGGCCTGCTGCGTTCACCAGCAACTTTTATGTGTGTAACTCTTCTTCAATTTGTGCTAGCCATTCATTGATTCAATTTAAAATTGTACATCATTATCATTTGACAAAGGAGAGACTTTCTAAAATCTTTCCTAATGTTGATAGTCATTGTGATAGATGTAAAACAGAGATAGCTACACTGACACATGTTTTGGTCTTGTTCTATATTGGAACAGTTCTGGAACTCTGTTTTCTCAACAATTTCTAAAGCACTTAAAAGTAATTTACAACCTAATAAATTAACTGTGCTTTTTGGAATAATTCCTCAAAATATTCATGGTATTTCTGTGTCTGACCAACATGTTATTGCATTTGTTACATTGATAGCTAGGAGGGCCATTTTGTTGAAGTGGAAGGATACATCAGCTCCCACTTTGTCACAGTGGTTCTCTCAAGTGATGCTATGTCTTAGTTTGGAGAAAATTAGAAGTCGAACCTTTGAACCTTTATTTGATTTTGAGAAAAGATGGGGCTCATTTGCTCGTTATTATCATTTGAGTTAATTGATATAATTTTTCCACGATCTAATTGTAAGTTCTTTTAGTATATTTTCTTTTCTTGCTGGCGGTTTGATGTTTATTTTTAGAAGCTTTTTGTATGACGCATGACTCTGGGGTTGTACACCTGATGGGTTCTCTTCTTTTTTCTCTCACTTTTCTGCCTAGTAGGTTTTTTTTGTTATCACAAAATTTTGTTTTCGATCATTAAGATGATGGTTTTTTTTGAGGCATTGTTAAGTGTTGTTACTTCGATGTACTCATGTTATTTTTCCTATATATACAATAAAAAGATTTGAAAAGAAAAGGAAAAGTGTGCTAGTATTGGCTACTCTTTTGTCCCTCCATTGGAAAGATAGTTATGGATTCTTTCTTGCATTCAGTATAATCACTTGCAGGCAAATGTCATTGTTCTACAATAATTTGCAGAAGCATGCAACAGATTGCCAAAGAACAATTGAGAAACTGAGAAATAGATAATTCACATCTATGCCACAAACTTGTTAAGAGTTAGAGAAATAGATGCTATAAAAGCCAAGTTAAAACTTTATCAACCATGAAGAAATAAAGGTACACGACTGCAATCTTATGATAAAGTGGCATCAATTTGCAAATCAGTATTCAATGAAACCTCCTTGTTCAGTTGAGTATTAATACAGTGTTCGATAAGAGCTGGATAGTCTAATCTTTTGTTCCTTTCTTGCTTATAGTACAAGTCGGAGTATATTGGAAAGATCATCTGTGAAAGTTAATTATTCCTTACATAAATAGAAAGAAAATTGACAAAGGGAGTTCAGGTTATCAAGATTCTCCACTGCATGGCTTGTACTCACTTCAAAATAAGACTGATGGAGATCTGTGGTATCTAATGTAGTTGGCTTCTTGGTGACTTTGGGTGCACATGTGAGTGTGGAAAGCGAAGGAAATTGCAAATGGAAGAGCAATATGGAATATTAGAGGCTGCAAACCCTCAACACATTGCTTCACAGTTAGCTTCTTACCTAGTGTTGCCAACTGCTTGAAATGCAAACAGGAGGTAGGTTGACCCAGAAGATCCAGCCGATGGTAGAGAAGCTTACTACTTGGGGCAGTATTCAAATTTTTCAGGTGTCTGACTGGCACTTCAGGTTGGACCATCACAATGCACAGAATAAATGATGTGTCTTGCACCTGCATAGATAAAGGAGTATCAGAATTTTTATAACCAACTTTAAATGTCAGTTCAAATTTCCAGCGACTTTCTACAAAACTGATAGAAAGATTTCACTGAACTATTAAGTTCAAGTTTATTGTCATCTGACTGTACCTATGTACAACCAAACGAACCAAAGTTCCTTTGGACCACGATACACCCACAAAACATATCATACACAGCACATAAACCAAAATATTACCATAAATAAGTTAATAAAACCCAATTCAAAATATATATAGTGCACAGCATAGATTAACAGTAAATTGCTGGTTGTCCTAGTGACAAGACCTTGATGGTGGCAGGGTATTCATTAGCCTCACTGCTCAAGACTAATGGTTTCCATCTCTGCAATGACCTCCATGACTGAACATAGTATTGTTTTCAGTAATACAGTTAAAAGGGCAGGATTGAGGGGTACAAAATTAGTCAGTGGACAGCAGAATTAAATCAAAATGGGGCCAAATTTTTGAGGTCACATCAGTTACACATGTGGAAGCTAGGAAGCAAGAGCTCTAGTTTTGAAACACTACCCAAGCGTAATGCACACAAAATGTTGGAGGAACTTAGCAGGTTAGGCAGCATCTCGGGAAATGAATGAACAGTGGAGATGTCAGGCTGAGGCCCTTCTTCAGGACTGAAGGAAAGGGGAAGATGTCAGAATAAATGGGTGGGTGGAGGGAAAGGTGGACTAGCTAGAATGTGATAGATGAAGCCTAGTGGCTGGAGAAGAAGAAATCTGATGACAGAGGACAGTGGACCATGGGAGAAAGGGAAGGAGAAGGAGGGGCACGGGGGGAGGTGATAAGCAGGTGAGTAGAAAAGATAAGAGGCTAGAGTGGGGAATTGAAGAGTGAAGAGGAAGGGAGAAAAATTACCAGAAGTTGGAGAAATCCATTTTCATGTTATCAGGTTGAAAACTACCTAGACGGAATATGAGGTGTTGCTCCTCCACCCTGAGAGTGGCAAAAGTAGCAGCCATGGATTGACATGTCGGAATGGGATAGGGATAGGAATTAAAATGGCTGGCCACCGGAAATTTCACTTTTGGCTGATGGAGTGGATGTGCTCAACAAAGTGGTCCCCTAATTCATGTTGAGTCTCACCAATGTAGAGGAAGCCACAACAGGAGCACCAGATACAAACAACAAAAACCAATAGATTCCCAGGTGAGGTGTTGTCTCACCTGGAAGGAATGTTTGGGGCCCTGAATGGCGGTGAGAGAGGAGGTGAATGGGCAGGTGTAGCACTTCTGTCACTTGCAGGGGTATGTGTCAGGATGGAGATGAGTTGGGGAGGGATGAATGGACAAGGGAGTGATCTCTGTGGAAAGCGGAGGGGGGGGAAGGAGAGGTAAAGATGCGTTGGATGTGGAGGCTCATGGGGTGGTAGGTGAGGATAAGCAGAACTCTATCCCTGTTAAGGTGGGGGGAAGATGGGATAAGGGTGAACGTCCAGGAAATGGAAGAAAAGTGGGTGAGGGCAGCATCAATGGTGGATGAAACAGAACACTATTCTTTGAAGGAAGAGGACATCTCTGATGTCCTGGAAAATAAATCCTCAGTCTGGGAACAGATACGGCAGAGACAAAGGAACTGAGAAAAGGGAACAGCATTTTTATAGGAGACAGGATGGAAGAGATGTAGTCAAGATAGCCATGGGAATTGGCCGGTTTATAAAGATATTGATAGACTGCTTGTTTCCAGAAACGGAGACAAAGAGATCAAGAAAGAGGAGAGAAGGGTCAGAAGTTAACCAAGTGAAATTAGGGGCAGGGTTAAAGTTGGAGGCAAAGTTCATAAAATTGACGAGTTTATCATAGGTGCATGAAGCAGCACCAATGTAGTCATCAAAGTAGTGCAGGAAGAGTTAGGGAGGCTTGGATCATGGACTATTCTACATAGCTGGGGCCCATGAAGGTGTGCATGGCTACCTTGAGTTTGGAAAAAGTAGGAAGAGCCAAAAGAGAAATCGTTTAGGGTGATTTCTGCCAGACCGAGGGTGGTGGTGGTGGAGGGGAACTGGTTAGGCCTTCTGTTGAGAAAAAGCAAGCAGCTTTAAGGCCTTTTTGGTGGGGGAATAGAAGAATATAGGTACTGGACATCCATGGTGAAAATGGGAACTGAAAGTTGTTGATGAGATCAAGAGCATGTGAAGTGTTGCGGATATAGGTGGGAAGGGACATAACCAAGGAAGATAGGGGCATCCAAGAATGCCCATGAGTGAGGATGAAACAGAATTCAGAGAATAGTTCACACCACCCACTTCCTTTCCCCAGAGAAATCTGTGTTAGTAGAAGCACAGAAGCACCTCAACTCTGCCTTGCCCCTGCGCTTTTTGTAAGAACCACGTAATCTTGAAAGTAACACTGAGCAAAAATAAATGGACCTGCTCACATTGACACTGTTTATATTCAAGAGGCACATCTTAAAATGTCCTGGCTTTTGCAGTACTCTCGAGTTCCCAGCATTTGGAGCTTTGATTTGACTAAAATATCCTACAAGTAAGCACAAGCAAATCTGTTTCCTCACAATGGACTGCGGAAGGTTTCTACAGCGGAATGAGAGAAATACGTGCAGCGTTGGATCACACAGGCAGGCAAGTTATCACCCTGCCAATGAACGGGAACGGCGACTAATGGTGCCCCTGGAACTTGTGCTTCTGCTGCCCTTGGGAATCTGATGCCATTAACTGAAAATGGACAGATCAACCAGCTCTGGCGCATCAGGAAGCAGCTGTTTACCTTTCACAATCAGACTCCTGGAGACAACAGTCGTATGATAAGTAAAATCAGAAGACGAGAAGGATTGCTGCTGCCTGAACTTCTACATTGCAAATGCTTCAGAGAAGGAGCCCTGCTTCAAGGATTTTTAAATTCTAAAAATAACTCACCAAATGCAATCAGCCTTTCATTCATCAGCATTCCCAATTTTAAAAATGTTTAACTCCGATTAAATCTAATTCAAATATTCAAATACTTAGTGGTCAGCCATTACTGAGGTAAATAAATTGAGCACTTGTGAAAAGCATCCTTGATTAAACACATTCTTCTGGTTTAAAAAACACAATCCTATACATCTTAACAGATCAAAGGGAAACAAAATTTAATGGCATACTTGGAATAACACAACCTACCAACTTCCAGGCATAGCTGACATTGTAGGCGTCCTTACTGGTTTCTCGCAGCCGATTTATATGCCAAGATAAAGAGGAATTTACGGGTACAGTAATAACTTGACTGCCCAAGGGGAGACTGCACAGAGATGAAGGAAGAAAAACATTATTTGCATGTCTATAATTTACACTGCCACAAATTCTAACTTTCAAAACACGTCTGACAAAGTTTACAATGATGAAATGTACCCTGGACAATTTAAGGACGATGAACAGGACTACTGGGAACACTTATTTTTGCTCACAATACTTAATCAAAGAACACTAACCTGAAGTGTTAAACACTTCTTTCCATACATTTGAGCAATTTCAGCATTTTCTTTTTTAAAATTCAGATTTCCAGAATCCGCTGGAATTGCTCAAATTTTTGCTTTTATTCAAGGTTGTTGCTTGAAGGTAAAAAAATAATCCTTGTTGAATGGAAATCCAATGCTTCATTCAAGCGATTAAATCGTCAGGCAAGAAGGACCCAACAACTTCTGCTGACTCATTACTATAGGGATCAAGTTCATGTTCAAGTTTAATTTTCATTCAACCATACATGAAAATCGCCAAACGAAACCACGTTCCTCCAGGACGAAGGTGCAAACTGCACACAGCACATAAGGTTACGATAGCAGAAAGTATAGTCACAAAAAAAAATATACAGTCACCCAAGTCTCTGAATAGCATGGCCTGTAGAACAGACAATTTCGAATGAGGTTGGAGGCGACATCGGATGCATAGCAATTCTGGCAGTGTTTGCAAGACATTACTTCCTACAAAGCGAAACCCGATAGCACGAATGGCAGCAATGCTTCACTACCAGATGAACTCAGCACCTTCTATGCCCACTTTGAAAGGGAGAACACAACTACAGCTGTGAAGATCCCTGCTGCACCTGATGACCCTGTGATCTCCGTCTCAGAGGCCGATGTTAGGCTGTCTTTAAAGAGAGTGAACCCTTGAAAGGTGGAAGGTCTCGATGGAGTACCTGGTAAGGCTCTGAAAACCTGTGCCGACCAACTAGCGGGAGTATTCAAGGACATTTTCAACCTCTCACTGCTACGGGCGGAAGCTCCCACTTGCTTCAAAAAGGCAACAAATTATACCAGTGCCTAAGAAGAATAATGTGAGCTGCCTTAATGAGTATTGCCCAGTAGCACTAACATCTACAGTGATGAAATGCTTTGGGAGGTTGGTCATGACTAGACTGAACTCCTGCCTCAGCAAGGACCTGGACCCATTGCAGTTTGCCTATCGCCACAATAGGTCAACGACAGATGCAATCTCATTGGCTCTTCACACAGCTTTAAACCACCTGGACAACACAAACACCGATGTCAGGATGCTGTTCATCGACTATAACTCAGCATTTAATACCATCATTCCCACAATTCTGATTGAGAAGTTGCAGAACCTGAGCTTCTGTACCTCCCTCTGTAATTGGATCCTTGACTTCCTAACCAGAGGACCACAATCGGTACAGATTGGTGATAGCATCTCCTCCTCACTGATGATCAACACTGGTGCACCTCAGGGGTGTGTGCTTAGCCCACTGCTCCACTCTCTGTATACACATGACTGTGTGGCTAGGCATAGCTCAAATACTATCTACAAACTTGCTGACAATACCACCAATGTTGGTAGAATATCAAGTGGTGATGAGATGGTGTACAGGAGTGAGATATGCCAACTAGTGGAGTGGTGCCGCAGCAACAACCTGGCAATCAATGTCAGTAAGACGAAAGAGCTGATTGTGGACTTCAGGAAGGGTAAGACAAAGGAACACGTACCAATATTCATAGGGATCAGAAGTGGAGAGAGAGTGAGCAGTTTCAAGTTCCTGGGTGTCAAGCTCTCTGAGAATCTAACCTGGTCCCAACAGATTGATGTAGATATCAAGAAGGCAAGACAGCAGCTATACTTTATTAGGAGTGTGAAGAGATTTGGCATGTCAGCAAATACTCTCAAAGACTTCTATAGATGTACTGTGGAGAGCATTCTGACAGGCTGCATCACTGTCTGGTATGGAGGGGCTACTGCACAGGACCAAAAGAAGCTGCAGAGGGTTGTAAATCTAGTCAGCTCCATCTTGGGTACTAACCTACAAAGTACCCAGAACATCTTCAGGGAGCGGTGTCTCAGAAAGGCAGTGTCCATTATTAAGGACCTCCAGCACCCAGGGCATGCCCTTTTCTCACTGTTACCATTAGGTACAGAAGCCTGAAGACACACACTCAATGATTCAGCAACAGCTTCTTCTCCTCTGCCATGCAATTCCTAAACGCACATTGAACCATTTGGACACTACTTCACTTTTTTTAATATACAGTATTTTTGTTTTTTGCACATTTTTTAATCTATTCAATGTATACTGTAATTGATTTACTTAATACTTCGATTTTTTTCTCTTCTATATTATGCATTGTATTGAACTGCTGCTGCTAAGTTAACAAATATCACATCACATGCCAGTGATAATAAACCTGATTCTGATGATGCATTGGATGTTATCCTGGTCAAGCTTGCTCTTCCACTGAGCAAACACCAGAGGGCAGCACCGAGCCAACACAAGAGAACAGCACTGGCAGGAAGGGACAGCCCCAACCCAGCACAGGCTCCAGTGCGGTCACAGAGGCCTCTGCACTCTCCCACACCACCTTGGTGTCTCCTCTTCTGTGCGGCTGCAACAGGCAACTCCATGGTCTGAGGGCCTCATCCTAGCCACAACTGAGGCAACACAGCTCATCTGCCGTTGGTCTCACCAAAGAGCCAGCGAACCAGATTTATAATGTCCACAGTCCCAACGTCCAAATGAGTCTTGCAGTCACAAGAAAAATTTCCAAGACAATGACTCGCACCTTTTTTGGGACCACACACACCTCGGCACAATGGCAACAACACAAATACAGTACATAATAAGTCCAGCTCCATCACTACTGAGCAACTTGCTGAAGGGTACTTGATATTGTTGATAACTAGTAGCGTCTTGCCATCATAAAACGACAAGCAGCGCCACCTTTGGTTGGAATGTCACTGTGTCCGAACGTGCCCCCATCTAACGCACCATCAGAACAACGTATATGGTGGAAGGAAACATCATCAGAAAAATATCGCTGACAGCGTATGTATCATGACCTGCCAGCCAGTATGAAGCTCCTATGCTACATAACTTTGAGCTACACATGGTAACTTTCCAATTTAATGAGCTCTGGGAATATAGGATCAAAATGCTTACTGGAACACAGTGAGATCAGCTAACATAGAGCAGGAGATCAATTCAGGTGATTTCCGAGCACGAGCTGTTCACACTGGATAATTAAGAGCAATTTACTCTATTTAATAGTTGACTCATAGCTTTTGTTTTTACCTTAGGATGTTCTGCCTGACAAGCTGAAATCTTGGAATGTTTTCATAGTGAATTATATCCGTGTGGAGTGGTGGCTCTGTGAGAAGATATGGCCGAGTCAAGGAGGGATGCATTAGGGTGTAACCTGAAATGGAAAGGGAAAGTATCTAACAACATCGTATTCAAAATCCTGTACAATTTTCAGACCCATTTCCAGTATTCCAATAGGGAGACAATCAATTAACAAACAACAGGTGAAATGAGAACATTAATTACAAAACAATCAAATTCACCCTGGTTCTATAGTGCTGGTTAAGTTTGGAACAACCACTTCAAAATGACCTTTCGTACCCTTTTCCTGTTTGGGTAGGTCTGATCTCTTACATTTTGGAATTCAGTCAGTTTGCTGTGTGACGGGTAAAACATGGAAATCTCTGCTTCACAGATAATGCTGGCCTGAAGCTCTAACGCTGTTACTGGTTTAAAAAAAAAATCACCTTCTCACCTTTATTATCTATTAAGAACGTGTAGGAAGCAGATGAATCGCGGTAGTAAGTTACGTCCTCCAGAATATAAGCCAAATTCACATCCACTCCCACAATTCCCAATAGCATGTTTCCAAAATAGCACGGTTTACTAACAGTCATGATCAATCCTGTGAAAGTACATTTTCAAAAAGGTTAAAAGAATTGGAGGATTGCATAATATTATTTTGGTCTCATGAGGCATGCAGGTTCCAGCAGTATAGATACATTTTGGGAATGGGGCCCTGGATAACCAGAACTCCTCAGCAACTTGCATGAGGCCAAACTGAGTGCTGTCCAGTTGCTCATGGAATACCTCACATTCAAACTCAGTATTGCCTTATCTAATGACCAAGCACATGCCCATTTCACTCTTTGCTCAGTGGTAACGTCCTCAGAGTTAAGGTGTTCACAAATTACTCCAAAAACATCAGCACATAATGCAAGCTTACATTTAAAGGCAGCACTGAGAAGCTGCTACACTGTTGTTGGAGATGCCATCTCTCAGAAGAATTATCAACAAAAGACCCCAATACACTGAAAGGGGAATATATTAATAAAATCTAGTAGTATTCACAATTGTTCTGGGCCACATTTATCTAACAGCTAATATTGCAAGAGCTTACCCAGTTACATATCACTGTGTTGATTCCAGAGACAACTTAACCCGTCTATTTCCTGATGCAACAGTACCCATAAAAATTGCCATGAACTACCTTGGGACATCTTAAAAAATTTTGGTAAAAGGTTTTTTTTTAAAAATGCTGGAATTTTCCCCCTTTCTCATGGAATCTGAGCCTTGATTGACTTTACCTCCTCACATAGTTGAACACTTCCGTTAAGTTCAGTAAAACACAGATGCGTTTCAATATAAACAACAGGAATTCTGCAGATGCTGGAAATTCAAGCAACACACATCAAAGTTGCTGGTGAACGCAGCAGGCCAGGCAGCACCTGTAGGAAGAGGTGCAGTCAACGTTTCAGGCCGAGACCCTGAAGACCGAGACCGAGACTAACGAAGTTAGTCCTGACGAAGGGTCTCGGCCTGAAACGTCGACTGCACCTCTTCCTACAGATGCTGCCTGGCCTGCTGCGTTCACCAGCAACTTTGATGTGTGTTGCTTGAGTTTCAATATAGATACTTTTCAACCTCATAATTCATTGCTGGTTCATTTGACATACAGTAGCCACGAATTTTTAAACAGACCTTGTGGAAGATGCATACATTGCTGCATTGATAATACAACGGCCATTTGCCAACGAAATGAAAGAGGTACACCATTTTTGATAGGGATGCTAATAAGAAACAAGGGAATATTGGGAAGAGAAAACACAGAAAACTTCAAAAGGAAAGACCAAACCTACCATCACCCATTTCATCCGTGTATGGTAGACTAAACACAGCTTCATCTATCATTCGGTTTGGCAGGTTTGTGTAAAACCGTCCTACAGTGGTCTCCAAGTGACTCAACTGGTTCAACACCATCATTGTCCCTTTTACAACAGGGAGCGACGTGCGGTCAGGAAGTCCGTATTTTGCTGAGTTCTGTTCTGCTAAATCTCGAAGAAAGGCAAGCTCCTTCAAACCAGTTATGCCCTCTAAAATAAAACAAATAATATTAAAGCTGGAAATAGTTGTGTTACTGACAAAGCAAATGAGATTCTGCTCTATTTAATGCATATTTGACAGGAAAGCAAAATGGAAAAGTATTTTGAAAACCCTCTACTATGCTACCATAGCTCCCCCCCCCCACTGCTAAAGTCTGTGTGTTTTGCATTCTCTTGCAAGGCATTCAGAGGATCCTCAAAAACAGGCCAATGCACTAGAGATGTACCCATTCTTTTTTTTTTAATCACCACCTTATCATCTTATACATGTCATCTCTGGTAGTAGAGTGAAACAATGCTTAAGATGCCAACCACGCAGACTTGCTAACGCAAGAAAATCTGCAGATGCTGAAAATCCAATGCAACACACAAAATGCTGGAGAAACTCAGCAGGCCAGGCAGCATCCCTGGAAAAAGAGTAAACAGTTGGCATTTCAGGCTGAGACCCTTCTGCAGATATGCCATTAATTCACAAAAGTTCATTCACTCAAGTTAATAATGATAGCCGATAAATTGATATGGCAACTAATTCTTTCATAATTTTAATTACTCCACATACCCACTCTACTTCCGAATTCTTTGATCAATCATATGTATCATTGCTTTGAACATTTCCAAATCATTTAACATGATCAGACAATATCCTTCAAACAAGTTACCAGCAGAAGCACTCTATCATGCTGTTATGAAACCTGTCCAATTTGCTTTCAAATTGCTCTGTGGTATAGATGATAGTACAAACTTTGACATTTTCTTCAACACTAGGATCTCCCTGCCAATTCAATAATCTCCATCATTATTCAAAGACCATAAGATATAGGAGCAGAATTAGGCCATTTGGCCCATCGAGTCTGCTCCACCATTTCATCATGGCTGACCCAATTTTCCTCCCAGCCCCAATCTCCTGCCTTCTCCCCGTATCCCTTCAAGCCCTGACCAATCAAGAATCTAACTACTTTATCCATTCTTCTGATAGATATTCAATTCGAGCATGGTACACACTGGAGTGGCTGTTCAGCCCATGATGCCATGCTGATCTTGATGCCAATTTACACTAAATGTCCTCCTCCTGTGTATCACCCATATCCTCTATTCCCTTCAATACTTGTATGTCTATCTACAAGCTTTTTAAACTGCCGGCTTCTACTACCACACCGGTAACTCATTCCAGGCATCTACTACTCTTTGAGTGACAAAACGTGCCCCCCATGTTGCTTCTAAACTTCCCACTCCAACCTTAAAAGCATGTCCTTCTCTCTGAGAAAAAGAATCTGACCGTCTATGCCTCTATCAGATCTACCCTCATCCTCTAATGCTTTAGGCAGAACCATTCAAGTTTGTCTAATCTTTCCTTATAGCTCTAATCCAGGCAGCATCTTGTTAATCCTCGTTCGTGCCCTTTCCAGTCTCCATACCATTCCTAAAATGGGACAACCAGATCTGCAAGCACTACTCTCCAAGAAGTCTGACTAAAGTTGCACACAGCTCCGGCGTAACTTCCTTACTCATACTCAACCCCATCAATGAAGGCAAACGTGCCATACACCTTCTTTACCACCTTATCTACTTGCATAGCCACTTCTAGTGAACTATGACCCTAGACCCTAAGATACCCTTGTACCTCAATATTATTGAGAGGTCTACTATTAATATTCGACTTCACTAAGTGCAACACCTCACAGTTGCGCAGATTAAACTCCTGTGCCTATATCTGTAACTGATCCACATCCCGCTGAGTACTTTGATAGCCTTTTACTCTGTCCACAATATACTAATCATGGTGTCATCCACACTCTTGTTAAACCACTCAACTACATTTTTCATCCAAATCATTGATAAATGGCGTTGTCCCATATACCTTAGGTCAACCACTTGATGAGTTCTTTCAGACTTCACATACCAGCAATCAGCCTTCAGACCCCACATTACATCGGTAACTGTTGGTACGAAAGCTTTCCCACATCATTATTAAGCTACTTCAACCTACAGTAGTTTTCAATTCTTGAAAGACACATAGTAGATGTTCATTGCCATTTGAGCACTAAGCATATCCGATGATTATAGTGGTGAGAGTGAAGAGTGTCATTTCGTCTCACTGCTTCATCAGTACCCCACCTGCAAATTTCTTCCATTGTCCACTAGGTCTAAAATCATACCATCTAAATGGCAGCATGAATTTCCTTCAGGCTTTCGTACAAGTTTTAGCTAGGGTATTGATCTGTGACATGTCACTTCAACAGAAGAAGACTACTTTCCAATTGCTCCTGAACCCAAGAGTTGACTCTTTCAGCTCTTGGATGGGCTTCTGGTCAGCAAATTGGAATATCTGCTGACCTCAGCAGACTTAGTCCACTGGTTAAGGTCTACTCTTTGGGGGAAAAGTGGGAATCAAATTGTTTTTGCACTTCTACCACTGGGGCAGAGCCATCACAATTTTGACCCAGTTATGTTAGTTGAGATTTGGCAAAAAATCTGTGATGAAGGAAAGGAGAAACCAAGGATTAAGAGTGACTCATCTCATAATTCAGCCTGGACAGCTGTGGAGGGTCAGTCACAGTCTGTGCATTCAAGGTAAGGGACATTTTAGGTTTCTGAAAACAAGGATAGTGCAGGAAAATGGCAATGAGAAAAGATTGTTCACAATCATGGTAAGTGATGGAGCAAAGAAACAAATGATATACTCCTACCCCTACTTCTCTGCTCTTTAGCTCTTAAATCAATAAGACTCCAATGGCTGCATGACCAAAGGCAGCAGATATTCTAGTCAACTAACCAGAAGCTCAGGCAAGGGCCGAGAGTAAAGAGTGAAATTTTCACTCCTAAAGAAATAGGAAAGTAATTTTAGCAGTTGGAGTGTCACCTCCAAGAGTGATACCCAGCGTGAACCTCAAAGAAAGCACTGTATCATTGCAGTGAAGCCAAGAAAAACAAAGATCACTTTGGTAAATGCCAATAGCTGATTTCAGTTTGGCCATCTGAAACATGATTGTCTTCCAAACAATTACATTAGAGCTTTGATGGCAAGAATAACTCATTCAAATTTACTCAACTTTATATCTGTGCTCAAAATGCACTGCCAGAATAAGAAAATCAGTATCTTACCATTCATGAGAGCATATGTAAGGATCATCACAGAGTTATTGAGATGTCTGTTTTCCTCACTAATAGCACTCAGGGTCGCCTTTTTCTCTTCTTCAGAGGAATCCTTTGAGGTGATGCCAGATGACAAGTAGATGATCACCATGTCAGTGGCTATGATTTTAAAATGATATCTTTAGTAATGATTCCATTCTGCATTTTAGTTTGCCGCTACTCTTCTAACCATGTTATCATATGGCTGAAGGCACAGTGTTATGTGCAAATCACGTAGTACAACCCACAGAAACAAACAGAACCAAATGATGACACACTTGAACTCTAAGCTAGTTTTTTTTTTAGCATGTCATACCGGACATTCAGCCATTCTTGTCTGGCATGTGGTGTCAGGATTAACCGGGTCACAATATGAACGTTCCTGACTTGACCCTTTTTTTTTTAACGAGGCCGAGTGGCTAGCTTGACACTCAACCCGGCACGGATGGAAAGTGTGCTCAGGGGTGGCCCGACCTGGATTCGAACTCGGGAACCTTCGCTCCAGAGTCCGGCACTGATCTCACTGCACTACCAAACTAGTTAATCCCTGTTAAGACTTCATAATTAAAACTGTCCTCAGATCTATTATATCACTGCAGCAAATCATCTTTGACTCTCACCGGATAGTCTGCATTTGCATCCCGTTACCTTTCCTGAATACCTCTCCAGGTTATCGTTGTCATATACCACCTTCCTGTATTACTATTGGTGAGGAGTCTGAAGTCCCACACCAGCAGGTTGAAGAACAGCTATTTTCCTTCAGCAACTCAGTTCTTAAACCCACCTACACAGCCCCAAGGACTATCTGTACAACAACACTATGACTACTTTAACCATTTTGCACCACAACATTCATTTTGTTCTAATTGTGTTCTTTCTTGTACAAATTGTTTATAAATTATGCTTATCACGTGAATTCTGCTCATCTCATACTATGTGCCTATGCTGCTGCTTCGGCAAGTTTTCCTTAATGCAACTCTGCACACATGTACCAGCATAGGTGACAATAAACTCTGACTTTGACTTTGCAGAGAAACAGGACCTTCTACCCACTCGTCCATGCCTTCCGGAACTTGTACCATTTGCCTGGATTTGACTAAATCCCTCTGAACTTCTCCTCTCCATGAGCCCCTCTAAATGTCTTTTAAATATTGTAACTGTTTCACCCACTTCCTCTGGCAATTCATTCCACATACTCACAACTCTCCTGGTGAAAAAACTTTCCCAAGGTCCTCTTTAAATCTTTCCTCTCTTACCTTAAACCTTTGCCCTTTAGTTCAGGATTCCACTATCCTGAAAAAGGTCGGCGACTACCTACTCCTATCTATGTCTGTCAGGATTTTGTAAACCCTCACTCCTCAGCTAGGGCAAACAGTCTCTGATTTATCCTGCTCTTCAGTGCTGGCAACATGCTAATAATTCTTTTTCACAACTTTTCCAGCTAAATTACATTGTTCCTTCAGTGTCATGACCAGGATGCACAATCTCGTCCAGGTGCAGGCTCAACACTTTGTATGGCTGTAATATGACAACCCAAGTTCTGTACTTAATGCCCCAAACAATGAAGACAAGCATGCCATACACCAGGGGTCCCCTTTTTTGCACTGCGGACCGGGGGGCGGGGGTGGGGGTAGGGGTAGGGTTGCCAACGGACAAGAGTAGCAGTCAAAACGTTGGGTTTACCCCGGGAAAAGACTGCAATGACCATGAAGCCTTGCGCGGGCACCAGTGCCCATGCGTATTCGTGCCAATTTTTTTTCTGCAAATCGCTTTTGGCGATTCTTTTCAGGGGGTGTTAATCACGACCGGATTATAGGTGATAAGTGGCTAATACACTCAATTTCGTTTCTAAAAGGGTTTATCTAACAAATTTAATATTAAACACACAGCGCATATTTTTCTCGCATGAATATAGCGATAAGTCAATTATCAGGGGAGGACAGGGGAGCTTGAACTAAGTGTTGAATGAACTTCCAGTAGAAGTGGTAGAGGCAGGTTCGATATTATCATTCAATGAAAAATTGGATAGTTATATGGGCAGGAAAGGAATGGAGGGTTATGGGCTGAGTGCAGGTCGGTGGGACTAGGTGAGAGTAGCGTTCGGCACGGACTAGAAGGGCCGATATCACCTGTTTCCATGCTGTAATTGTTATATGGTTATATAAGTCAATAGCATCATAACATTTTAAGTAATGTTTGGATATTAAACACACAGCACATATTTTCCCCGTATGAACATATAAAATCATTGCAATACACCAATATCACTGAATCAGTGGGAGCCCCGGGCTTGTTTTCCTGCAACAAGACGGTCCCATCGAGGGGTGATGGGAGACAGCGATACTCCAACGGGGTTCCTTATGCCCAGTCTATTCCGCAATTTAGTTTTCGTTGCATTCATTGCAGAGATATATTGGAAATGGAAGCAACGTTTTCAGTGCTTTCGTGGCTATCTCAGGATATTCAGCCTTGACTTTGATCCAGAATGCCGGCAGAGATGTTATGTCAAACATACTTTTCAGCCCCCCATCTTTTGCAAGCTCGAGGAGTTGATCTCCTTCCCGCACTGACATGGATGACGTGCGGGTAATGATCTCGCGTGCATTCAAGTTCAACAGTGGGCATGACAGGGAATGAGGAAAGGTGCAGCTGACTCATATCGCCAAATCATATCACTTCCTTGCGGCCCGGTAGCGCATGCTTTGTAGCCCGGTACCGGTCCGTGGCTCGGTGGTTGGGGACCACTGCCATACACCACCTTCACCACTCCTTCTACCTATGTTGGTGCTACAGAGAACCAAGTACTTGTACACTTAGGTCCCTCTGTTCAAAAAGACTACATAGAGCTTTGCCATTCGTGGTATAGGTCCTGGCCTAAAATAATTACCCAATTTGCTCTCATCACTTTAATTATCTGGCATGCCCTTCGTTTATCTCATATGAGGATTTCAAACACGCCAGATGAAGTTAAATTCCATCTGCCATTCATTTGCTCGCTTTACCAACTGTTCTAGATCCTGCTGTAACCTTAAACATAAACAGCCTTCTGTGCTGTCCATGCCCAATGACGAGTACTTGATCACCATGTCAATGGCTATGATTTTGAAAGGAAGTCTTCAGTTCACTTAACAATTACCCTATTCTGCATTTTAGTCCACAAAGTTCCTAACCATGCTACCTACACTCTCATGCAAATTATTCATGAGAAACAACAAGGGCCCCAGCACTAATCCCAGTGACACTCCACATGTCATAGACCTCCAACCTGGAGAAAGAAACTCCACTGCCACCCTTTGCATGCTACCACCAATCCAATTTTGTATCCAACTGGCCAGCTCACCCTGGAACCCATAAGATCTGACTTCATGGACCAGCCTACCATGAGGGACCAAGTCAAGGGCCTTGCCAAAATTCTACTTTCTACAATCATCCAACTCATGGTCAAGGTAAATTAGCCCCGAAGGAGCCTTAGACCAAAACTTCAGAAATGCATTTATTTTCTTCTTATGTCAAAATTCCATTCCAACTTTTGTTTTCCCCACAGTGGTAAGCTTGTTAACCTCACACCAAACTACAAAGCAGTTTTGAACTCTATACTCATTTGGTCAAAAGTGATTGTTAATGATTAATTTTTTCCCATGGTAACTATCATTCCACCGGCATGTTTGAAACCCTCATATGAGATAAAGAGCATGCTAGATAAAAACAAATTATAAACTGATGAACACATTTCAAAAGATATTTTGCATGGGAAAAAAAACAGGGAAAAAGCATTCACAAATTGCTAATCTGCATTTGGGTGTAAATATATTATCTTCCAAATCTTCTTGTTCTTGTTACATTGTGCACTTATTCATAGCCAATCTAACGTAAGCTTCAAAACTGTAAAAAAAAATTCTTAGAGATAACTTCATAATTCTGTGTCCTTCACTAACCTCCTTACTCCTTATTTACCTTGTTGCATCAAAACAGCAGGCAGGCAGGAAAGTATTCCTGCACTCTGACCTGTGTTGCACACGGCTTGGTGGTTCATTGGCCACACCTGTCAACAGGACTTACCAATAAAGGTGCAGGTTTCCCCCTGAAGTTTATTCAAATTTAACTTCTAATTGATTTGTTTATTAAACATAAATGCCAATTAGTTGATACTGAATTCTAATCTTGTCCAAATAATCCATGCATAGATAAGATGAATTGGTTGGTCCTTCTCCCCAGGGTAGAAAAGATACAGATTTAAGGTGGGGGGGGGGTGATTTAAGGGAAAATTGAGGAGCAAATTTTACACACAGAGGGTGATGGGCATGTGGAATGATCTGCCAGAGAAAGTAATAGAAGACAGGTGAAATTACAGCTTTTGAAATTCATTTAGGCAGGTACATGGACAGGAATGGATCAAGGGGATATGGGAGAAATGCAGGCCAATGGGACTAGCTCAGATCAGCATCCTGGTTGGCTGAGACAAGATGGGCCAAAGAACCTGCTTCCATGCTATGCAACTCTAGGAAGCTTTAAGAGGGCCAGTCATTCTCTGAAAGCCAATGCTGTCTAGTGAACAATTTTATAATCAATTTGTGGGATATCATTGATAACTATTGAAGCTCAACTTCCAGCTATAGAGAAGTTAAGTATTCAGCTGTATTGACTCTTCTGTGCACTCACGTGAATGGATCCTTGTGCTGTTGTTTGTATTCTGCAGTAACTGGAATGCTTTATGAAAGCCCAGTGCATGCTGGGTGGCACCATCCACCGACTTTATACTGCCAAGGAATGTGGTCATTTTCCTTTTAGTCTCACTGGTGGCCGGAGACAAGTATGTCTTGTAGCACTGGTCCAGTGAGCATGTCCGGATGGTATCTGCCACAGCCAGCACAGAAATCTGTGAACAAAACAACATATTATTATTGAAATTCTTCACTGTATAGCTCGTGTTGAAGTTAACCTATTCTGTTTCCATTGATCAAATTATAATTACTCACTATTTAAAAATGAATAAGTTTGATCCCAGATATTTTTCCCCTTCAGTTTCCTCCCATTTCTAAAGTATAACTTAATTAGCCTGGTCCACCAACCTGATAACTGATGGATCACAAGCCGACACTCTATTTTCATCTCCTAACCAGATAATCTATCACCTTATGTCTAATTAAGTTGGTTCTGCTCGTTTTGAAGAATTATATTAGATCTTTACTAAGAATCTTAGACTAGATTAGATTATGAGGATACTCAGTCCTCGTTTATTGTCATTTAGTAATGCATGCATTAAGAAATGATACAATGTTCCTCCAGTATGATATCACAGAAACACAAGACAGACCAAGACTAAAACTGACAAAAACCACATAATTATAACACATAGTTACAACAGTGTAAAGCAATACCATAATTTGATAAAAAGCAGACCATGGGCACAGTAAAAAAAAGTCTCAAAGTCCCTATAGCCCCATCATCTCACGCAGACGGCAGAAGGAAGAAAAACTCTCCCTGCCATGAATCTCCAGCGCCGCAAACTTGCAGATGCAACAACCTGGAAGCACCCGACCACAGCCGACTGAGTCCGTCCAAAAACTTCGAGCCTCCGACCAACCCTCCGACACCGAGTACCATCTCAGCCAAGCACTTCGACCCTGGCCCCAGCCACCAAGCAACAGGCAAAGCCAAGGACTCGAGGCCTTGCCCTCCGGAGATTCTGGATCGCACAGTAGCAGCGGCAGCGAAACAGGCATTTCGGAAGTTTCACCAGATGTTCCTCCGTGCTTCTCACATCTGTCTCCATCAAATCAGGATTGTGCACGGCACCCTACTTGACAGATGACAGATATTCATTCCGGAGTGGCTGCTGCGCACTGCGTCACACTGCCATCTTCTCTGGAGTTTCTATTTGGATATACATGTATTGAAAAGGTAAATGTCTAAGTATGTGAGTGAGCATGTGTGCATACCTGGGTCCTTGTTAGACCCAAGAAGTCTAAAAATTGAGAACAGAGTAAGTTTGAAATATTAAAATGCTGAAAATCTGGAGCAAAAACAGGAAATGTTAGAAAAACTCAACAGGTCAGACAGCATCAATGGAAAAAATAAACAGTGAAAATTTTGGGTGTGTGACCTTTTGTCAGAACTCAGTAAGCTCTGCTTCCTTCTCAGAAGCACCAATAAAATGGGGACATCTCCCATTTAACACCCTTTGAGGAGGTTTTGCATTTCCAGTTTTTGAATGATTACTAGAGCAGGAACAAACCACCCACCGAAGGTAATTCATTTGTACTCACGTTATCTGGCCTCAGTACTTTGAAAACATAGATAATATTTCTAGACCAGTTGTGTATCGTTTGGTAGGATAACTTGATGTAGGATAGATTCCACATTTACCATACAGATGGGGCTGAGTAGAGCTTACCTTGTCATGCTCATCAATAGAGGTTAAGATTACTTGTGCAGCATCTTTGGCTATTTGAAGCTGTGTGTCTGTGGCTGAAGCCCCATGATCCACCACGACCACAATATGCTTTGATTGTGGCCTCACTGTGGAAACGTACACAGGCCTGCACCAAAAGAATGTCAAAAAGCTTGTAAGGGAAGAATGGTAGACAATAATTCTTCCACATTTTCCCAATATATAATCAATGTTCCCTCACACCTGATTCATATCTGTGAAGGTACAAAATGCCTGTGTGCATACAAATGTCACTGCTTCCAGGTATCAATCTGTGATTAATTAGCTTGATCAACTAGTACTTACAAATCAGAAAGATCTATTTTCGACTAAGAAATCTCATAACTGGGACCTTGAACTCAGATCATGTGGGGAGGGGAAGAAGAACAGAAAATGGTAGATAGACTCAGCTGGTCTGGTCACATCTGTGGCAACAGAAAAGAAGCTCATTTTTCAGGTCAATAATCTTCCATCACACCAGTGCTGATGACAAGTTATTAACCCAAAATGTTAAATTTATTTCTTACCCCACGATTGCTGCCTAATGGAGTATTCTGTGTGTATTGAAATTTTTAATTTCAGTGCCCCAGAATTCCCCTTACTTTTCTATTTTTTTAAAATCTGAGATTATTCAAATTTAAGGAAAATAATACCAGGTGATCAGAAATTTAACAGCACATCCCAGAAGTTAATTAGAGGGAAATTACACTAAACATTAAAAATAATAAATTGAAGATCAAACATCGTTATCTGTTTCTTATTCAGTAATAATCTGACTATAATAGACAAATTATTTATTATGCTGCAGTTTCAGCTTCAGCTGGAGTTCCTAAACAGAAACAAAATGGTTTCTAAAGACATTTCTTAATACATTCATCTACATAAACCTACTTGGTATATTTTTATTAACATATTTAGTTTAATCAATGTGTTAAAACTAATAAGGTGAAAACTATCGGATAATCAATCATTAAAAAGAAAATGCAAAGCCCTTAAGAGGACAAAACTAGAAATTCCCACCTGCTCCGATGTTCATAGCCACCTTTGCAGCGAAATTTATGTGCTGGGAAAATGGTGAAGATCCCTTCTTCTGAACTGAAATATTGCCACTTAATGCCAGGATTTGACTTAAAGTTGTCAGCAAGAACTGTTGGGTTAAAGAAGCAAGATTGTTTAAAAAATAAATGGAAAAAAATTACTGGGGAATCTCATACAATTTTTATGGCAGGCTCAGTGTAATCCTGCCTGTAGAAATTCTGAGAGAGATGATATATGACAAAATCATAAGAAGTAGGCTACTTGGATCATCGAGTCAGCTCCACCATTAGATCATAGCTGAAATATTTTCCTTATCAACCCCATTCTTCTGCCCTCTCCTCATAACATTTGATGTCCTTACTAATCAAGAACCTATCACCTGCCACTTTAAATACACTCAATGAATTAGCCTCCACAGCAGTCTTTGGCAATGCATTCCACAGATTCACCACAATCTGGCGAAAGAAATTTCTCCTCATCTCATTTTTAAAAGAGATATCCTTCTACTTTGAGGCTCTGCCCTCTGGACCTACACTCTCCCACTATTTGAAAGATCCTCTCCACATCCATTCTATCTGGGCCTTTCAATATTTGTTAGGTTTCAGTGAGATTACTAAAACTCATTTAACTAAAACCCCCGTGAGTACAGGCCATTGAACACTTCTCATACATTAACCATTTCATATCCAGGACACCATTCTCAAAACCGCCTCTTACCAGCATATCCTTTCTTATATATGATGCCCAAATCTGCTCACAATGCTGCAAATATGATTCTAGTCCTCAGTTTTCAAAGCCTTGTCCCCCTACTCTGCGAGTTGACAAAATTTTCAATGTTACTGATCACCTCATGAAATTCTGATGCAATGATTGGATTCAGAGAGAAAAATAAACTTTCAACTTTGCAGTAGAAGACAGATGGGGACAAGCAGGATGTTCAAGCTGGGGTTAATAGATGGACCCACACTTATGCTTTCAGCTCTATTTCAATTGAGAATTAATTAGTAGCCACAGCCCCTACACTACAAGAAAAATAACTGATTTCAAGATATCAGAGCTGTATTGCCGAGATTCCACCTGATATTTTCAAATGTAAATTAAAATTCAGTCTAAACAGACCAATTGTGTTGCCAGTTCAAAGCCAAAATGCATGAGGCCAAATCTGTTGAAAGATGGAATTGGACGTGCTGAACTCTCAGTTTCAAATGCTGAAGATCAACGGCAGCTGGAAGTTGTAAAGTCAACCCCACACGGCCTGTATCAAGTGACAGAACCTTGGTATCTAATAAATTAAAATCCATTTGCCTCTATGAAATGAGATGCGAAAAACAATCTCTCTCCAACAATCAAAATAGAGGGAATACCAAATTGTACAACTGAACTGTTTTTTTGGGTGACTATTGATCAGTTATCTATTTTCCTATTATACATTCCCAGGAACCTATTTTAATAGGTTTTGGTTATAAAAACATGCTGCACAACTTTACAAAGCTATGGCCACCTGCTGACTGTACCCAGCATGTGATCACATTCATAAACCTCTGACCATCACTGTGCATAATTCCACATCACCCAGATGTTCTATTTTAAAAAATAGGGTTTTAGATTTTCACTTTCACTCTCAAATAAACTTTTTGAAAGTTGGTTACTTTTCAGCACAATCTGCTACCACCAAGAATGGCAAAACGTTATTTTAAAATACATTCTAGCTCATATAGCCCACAACAGAATAATAGGCCACCTGGCCCTCCAAGTCTACCCCACCATTCAATATGATCATGGTTGCTCTATGCTGACTACATTTCCTTGATCTTGCAAATATTTATCTGTCTCCATCTTAAGTATAACTAGGGCAGTGTATTCCAGAGATCTGCTGCCCTCTGTAAGAAGAAACTTCTCTGCAGTTATTTTTCAATCAGCACCACCCCATCCCCACCTATCAATCCCCACTGTCCTCTAAAGCAGATCCTAGAAACTCCAGCAGAACTGTGTATGAATAAAACACAAAAAATATGATAAACGTACACTTCATACATACCAGATATCAGCATGATCTTCAGTTGAAAACAAGGCCAAAATATCACCAATTCCCAATGCTGACAATCTCTTGTCTTGCTTAATTTTTGACTAGATTTCTCTAGCACAGAATGGAGCAGAGAGAAAAAGTCCCCTTTGCTTTAATGGTGTTGAGTGATTAACAATCACCCAAATGCATATCCCACAGAGAGAAGTGATTAGAGCTACTACGGAACTACTGATGTATCCCAGGAAAGTAACAGAAATGGTGAAAGTTAGACATGTTTCTTACCACTTTCCCGCAGGAATACAACTTATTTGGATATTAAACAAAAACAACAGGAATTCTGCAGATGCTGGAAATTCAAGCAACACACATCAAAGTTGCTGGTGAACGCAGCAGGCCAAGCAGCATCTATAGGAAGAGGCGCAGTCGACGTTTCAGGCCGAGACCCTTCGTCAGGCTGAAACGTCGACTGCGCCTCTTCCTATAGATGCTGCTTGGCCTGCTGCGTTCACCAGCAACTTTGATGTGTGTTATTTGGATATTACATTCTTTTTGACACAAACTACAAGTTTAGACTAACTAACCTAACAGGTTAAAAAGAATGTTTATATTCCATACAAATTTCCTGTCACCCCACTCCTCATCACCTCTAATCCTTTTTCATTAATGCATCTGTTAAACTTCTCTATAAACATGTAATTATACAGTGTGCGTGATTCCTGAAATGCAGGCTTTTGTGAATAAGGAACTTCAGTTATATTGATCAGTGTCGGTAAAAAGAACTTCACACTGGAGTTGACAGTTTCTAACAGAGCAGTTTGAAAGCTGCAATGAGGAAACTTCTACAGTGTTACATCACAGGTAAGGCAGGTAAATTGATTGCTATTTTCTGTGGGCAATTTGAAGTTAACATATAATATGCAACTAAATTTTAACAACTAAATGTAATTAAACAAAATGATAAATTTCATTAACATTACCTTAAACACACAAAATGGAGGCAGGACAAAGATGTGTGGCTGCTTCAATACGTGGGAGTATGTGGACATTTTTACCCAAGGCAATTACATCTGCACAAATTATCTGCAACTCAGTGGTTCTGGGCTCCATGTTGAGAAGCAGGAACACATGAATGAGACAGAAAGTTCTTGTGACCATTTGCTCCATAAGGTAGAGGACTGCCCCATCGATTAGTGACTGTGAACTCGATCTATAATCAGAGACAGGTGTGTGCAATTGCAAACGGGGAGGCACACCATGATGTTGGCATTTGTCCAAGGCAGTGTCCCCTTATTCAATGGAACCTGCAAGTGCTCTTTCAGATATTACCACACTCAACATTGCTCGCTGAGATGAAACTGTTGAGTTAGTGCTGGATTAGAGATTACAAAACACTGGGTTGATTTGATTTGAGGATCACCTAGATATTATATGACACGTTTTCATCCTATCAGCATTGCTTGAACTTGATTCCAGCATTCAGAGAAGAATGGATGGAGACATGCCTACCCAATTCTTCACAGAGCTTCAAGAATGATTGAATATCAGGAGAGAATGACCAAAGTTTCATCGTAAGATTTTAAAAGGAGTGGGATATTGAAGTATGAGGGGATGAAAAGGGGGCTTTCGGAAATAGGAGACAACATTTTACAACTGTTAAAGAAGAAGGACAAGTAAAATTAATACTTTTGCCCCATCTAAACCTTAGAGTCAAAAACAAAGCAAATGAATTAAATCCAGCACAACCAAAGAACTAACCTGTGTTTAAGTCACGTCCAGGATTAAATGCTCGGCTATTGACAGTCGTAGAAAGTCTGTCACAGCTAATAGTTTTTGAAACATTGGTGTTAAAATTCCCATCAAACCTGTTAAATACAAAATTAAGATGTTTTGAACTTTTCACAGCAACGTAACCAGGAAATGAATTCTGACTCAATTTCGGAATAAGCAGCATGAACAATGTTCTTCATTTCTAACAAAATCAATTTAACTCAGATTTGCATGTTTAATGTACTCAGAAGGAAGAAAATAAAAGTTCATTATTTCCGATGAGGGAAAAATCAAATAATAATTAACAATGGTGGTGAAATGGTTCTAATCCCATTGCAGCAAATCAGGATGAAGAAATGCCGAAGTGTGTGATGGAGAGCTACTACTTTCATGAAATCAATAATTTATTTTCACCACCACCCAACCAATTCTCTTTAGAACATATTTTCATAAATGGGCATTCGCCTTACCTAATTGGCAATTATTTATGCATGCATCATATGACATCATAGCCACTGATACTCATATAACCATGTCTTCTAGTGAGTATCTGAGAAATTAAGCTTCTGTTTTCTTAAGTTCCAGATTTTAAAGCAAGATACAAAGAGAGTGCCACTTGACGAAGCACGAGTCAATATTCATTGTGTGAACGAATGAAATGTGGAAAATACACAGCACCCCAGTCTTCAGTAGGCGGTTGGGAAAATTATTTTGTTTTATTGGACTCTGAAGCTAAACAAACTAATAGACATATTTTGGTGTTTGATTCTGCAACATAGAAGCAGCATAGCTGAAGTGCCAACGCAAGACTAGTTTCTGGTGCTGAAATCAGATTTTAATGTCACAGAAATACAGTTATACACATCAAAATTGAGTAATAACACAAAAGATCTGTATATGCATTTCTAGCATCAGTGTTTCAAGCATTGCCTCTACTGCCTGTGGAACTGTTAGTCGCAGTGCTCCCTTACAGGCACAGGTTTAAACGCACATGGAGATAGCCATCACTTATTAATACGAAAGCAGTATTAAAGCCTTCAAAGCCACACTGGCATTCCAGCCCCATTTCTTAAAATCACTTTGTGCTCTCTACAGTTATTCTGTCTACTTGTGAAACCTCTATGCTGTCGATTGGGGCTTTATTCACAATACCATCCAAATGTAAACTGTTATTGTTACTACACTCGATTGAAAATATATTCTGTAAGGCAAAAAGAAAGCACTGGGTATTTTACTATTCTCTGTTTCCCCTGCAAAATGAAGATCCTACTTCACAACAAACCTTTGAGTCAAGTCTTCCAAAATATACATCAGAACACAACAGTGCTTGTCATCCAAGCTCGTTCATCCACATGTATACAGCGAGGACAAATTCAGGCATGCTTGTTAATGGACCCAAATATAAACTCATGGGAATCGTGTTAAAAATAAGAAAAGGCACAGAAAGAGTTAAATGTATTTCTATAAAAGTTGCATGCCATTATTTCTTTAATTGCACACAAAACTACCCTAGTTTGTTTCAACTTGCCCATTGTACCAAGACTACAGCTGTGATGAGATTCTGCCTGCTCTTGTTGCATGATCAAAAGGCAGAATGAAATTCTGCTTCCAAAAGCAGTCACATTGCTGCAATTTCCCCCCCCCCCCACTTCTTCCTGGATGGAATTTAATGAACAACTGATCGAAACACTGTCTCCAGAGAGAGACTGCAAGGCCTCAGTCATCCTCTTTGATCTCATTCCCTTTGGAAATGCCAGTTCAGTCTTCAACTTGCAAGGCACTTACTTGATTGATATATGCTCTGATGTGCTTCAGCACTTTGAACTTCACATAGTAAAATCCCATTGGATCAACCGGCTTCTATTCAACTGAACAGGATTTGTAAGGGAACTGGGGTTAATGCAGAACATAAAAACTACATACTTTGGCAGTTCTTTGAATTTTATTTCAAAACCCAGACTCCGAGCAAAGTCTAAATCAACTCAAATCAGATTGGCCTTATCACGCGAAACACATTTTTACAAGATGTTTCCTCATATGGAAACTGGAAAGAAAATATATACTCAGACATACTTTCTAAGTCTGCCAGAACAGCTCTTCCCTATTAGTTAACCGATTCTTTTCTCTCCTCAAGCAATATATGCTGCATTTCGAAATGTTTGACCTCACCTACTCACTCATTTTCTCTTCTCCCGGAGCATCAACTATATTGCGGTACAGTTACACAGCGCATTTAAGCTTCAGGCCACATATCCACGCCTGCATCAACTGTAAGCTGGCAATTACTATTCTTCCATGTGGGATGTTAGAAGAAAACTAATCTTAGCTATACCTCATCATGAAACATTCAACCTCAGGCATAACCCGGTTCTTTCTCCCCAGATGTCAACTATAGGATTCCCATTGCTGATCCATCTACGAGCTTTACATCAGTGGAGCCCAAGCTGTAAGCCTGAAATCTTTCTAATTTGGTTTGTTCAATACCACTCAATCAGTTGTGTGTCCATCAACTGAGCCAATGTTTCCCTTTTGTCTGAAGTTACCCAAGGCACAAAATACTGACTTGAACTGAGAGGTATTATGCACACGTCCACCCATCCATCCAATACCATGATATGTGTTTTCCAGCTGATGTGGAAACTGCTTTTTCTTCCCTTATGCTATGCTCTTGGACAGACTCCAGTTGTAACACCTCCAATGCAAGCCAAGACAGCATAGCTCTTGGGCAACATACCAGATGGCTGTTATTTTCCCTTTTGGTGAAAGGAACCCTTAGGAGGCAATGATCATAATATGACTGAATCCATACTGCAATTTGAGAGGGAGAAACACAACTCACATGTATCAGTATTGCAATGGAATAAATGGAATTACAGAGCTACAAGAGAGGAGCTTGTCCAGGTGGATTAGAGGAAGAAACTGGTGGGGATGACAGCAGAGCAGAGTTGGCTGAAGTTTCTGGGAATAGTTCACAAGGCGCAGGTTAGGTACGTCCCACAGAAGTAGTTGTTCTCAAATGGCAGGAGTAAGCAACTGTGGCTGACACAGGAAGGTAAGGACTGCATAAAAGCCCAGGAAAGGGCATATAAAGTCACAAAGGCAAGTGCCAAATTGGATGAATGGGAAGCTTATAAAACCCAACAAAAGGCAATGAGAAAAGCTATAAGAATGGAAGAGATGAAATATGAGGGCAGACTAGCCAATAATATAGAGCAGGATACCAAAAGTTTTTTCAGTTATATAAAGAGTAAAAGGGAGGTGAGATTTGATATTGGATCACTGGAAAATGATGCTGGCTGGCGAGGTAGCAATAGGGGATAAAGAAATGGCAGAATAACTTAATGGGTACTTTGCACCTGTCTTCACTGTGGAAGACACTAGCAGCATGCCAGAGCTCTGTGAGTGTCAAGGAACAGGAGTGGGAGCCATTGCTATTATAAAGGAAAAAGTGCAAGGCAAACTCAAAGGTCTTAAGGTGGATAAGTCACCTGGAGCAGATGGACTACATTCCAGAGTCCCAAAAGAGGTTGCTGAAGTGATAACGGATGCATTGGTCATTCTCTTTCAAGATTCACTTATCTGGCATGGTCCCAGAGGACTGGAAGAATGCAAATGTCACTCCAGTCTTTCAGAAGGGGCAGGGGGGAGGGTGGAAGGCAAAAGAAAGGAAATTACGGATCAGTTAGCCTAACCTCAGTGATTGGGAGTGTTGGAATCTATCATTAAGGATGAGGTTTCGGGGTACTTGGAGACTAATGATAAAACAAGTCAGTCAGCATGGTTTCTGTAAAAGGAAATCTTGCTTGACAAATCTGTTAGAATTCTTTGAGGAAGTAACAAGCAGGGCAGACAAAGGAAAGCCAGTGGATGTCATTTACTTGGATTTTCAGAAAGCTTTTGATAAGGTGCCACACATGAGGCTGCTCAACAAGATAAAATTCTATGGCAATATCGGAAAGATACTGGCATGGATAGCAGAATGGCTGACAGGTAGGAGGCAGCGAGTGGGAATAAAGGGGGCCTTTTCTGGTTGGCTGTCGGTGACTAGTAGTGTTCCTCAGGGATCAGAGTCGTGACCGTTACTTTTTCACATTGTGAAATGATTGTCAATGATTTAGATAACGGAATTGATGGCTTTGTGGCAGTGTTTGCAGATGGTATGAAGATAGGTGGAGGGATAAGTAGTGCTGAGGAAGCAATGCGATTGCATTAGACAAATTAGAAAAATGGGCAAAAAAGTGGTCGATGGAATATACTGTTGGGAAATGTATGATGATGCATTTTGGTATAACATAACAATAGTACAGACTATTATCTAAATGGGAGAGAAGGTTCAAACATCAGAGGTGCAAAGGGACTTGGGAGTCCTTGTGCAAGACTCCCAGAAGGTTAATTTACAGATTAAGTCTGTGTTAAAGGCAGCAAATGCAATGTTGCTATTTATTTCAAGGGGAATAGAGTATAAAAGGAAGGAGATAATGCTGAGCCTTTATAAGACACTAGTCAGGACAGCACTTGGAGAGTATTGTGAATAGTTTTGGGCCTCGTATATCAGAAAGGATGTGTTGTCATTGGAGAGAGTCCAGAGGAAGTTCACGATGATGATTCTGGGAGTGAAGGGTTTAACATACAAGGAACATTTGGGAGCTTTGAGCCTGTACTCACTGGAATTTAGAAGAATGCCAGGTGATCTCAGTGAAACCTACTGAATGTTGAAAATACTAGATAGGGTGGATGTGGATAAGATGTTTCCTGTGGTGTGGGTATTCAGAACTAGTGGGGACAGCCTCAAAATTGAGGGACAACCCTTTTGAACAGCGGTAAGGAAGAATTTTTTTAGTCAGAGAATAGTAAATCTGTGGAATGCTCTGCCATAGACTGCAGTGGAGGCCAAGACCATGGGTATATTGAACGTGGAAGTTGATAGTTTCCTGATCAATCAGGGCATCAAAGGATATGGCGAGAAGGCAGGTGGTATAGGGTTGAGTGGGATCTGGGATCAGCCATGATGGAATGGCGGAGCAGACTTGATGGGCTGAATGGCCTAATTCTGCTCCTATGTCTTACGGTCTAAATATCTCAAGTGCACACTATTAGCAGAAGATTAATAAAAAGTTAAGAAAATAATTTTCCCCAAAGGTTTAGTGAAGTTGGATAACAAGTGCAATAAAATCTTTGTGGCACTGCATGTGTTGCTCTGGTTTTCCAGCATCTGCAGAATCTGTTTTGCTTACAACTTTGAACTTGCAGTTTCTGTTTTTAAATTAGTTTTAAACTTACTGCTGCATTTAATGATTAACTTTGTGTTCATGTTGATATACTTTCAGTGATGATGAACCTACTTCACTCTTGATCAGTTGACGCGGGCAAAGTAGCTCTTTCAAAGGAAACTGCTGCAACTCCATAAAATAAGACTTTGACTAATTGTCCATCGGGAGGTGAGAATAACCTCGCACTCCGTTTCGTGCAACAACTGCAGTTCACCAAAGATACCCATATTTAATCTCCAAGACCTGCTAAAGCTGTCCATGCAGGAATTACATCTAAACAATTACACTAGCTAGATATATGCCTACATATGACCACTTGACAAGTGCCATCAATTGGAACCTTTAACACTGTACAATAAACTCTGATTTCACTGCAATGCAGAATGCCTTCTTGGCAGCTCCTGATTATCTGAGACAGGGAGTGAATAAAAACAAATCACTGACAAGGCTTCTGGTGCCTTGAGCAGCTACAAAGCCAAACAGCTACACCAGTTCTGACCGACAATTTAGTAAATAACGAAACTGATTTTTTTTAAAAACATAAGGCTCTAATTTAAACGGAAATTCGAGACAGCATATTGAAATTCTAGTTAACCAGCACCAAAGATGGGAGAAATCAAAGTGAGGCATGAGAAACATGAAGCAATTATCCATCTGCCAAAATAGGGGCAATGGTACTTAATTAGCCTATATACCAGGGACATTTCTAACATGCCCATCCCTTTTGAGACTTTTCCAGTTTCCTCATGAGAATTGAAAATGCATTTCAGTATTCCCCAGAAGCTGAACCAAAATAACATGACTGGTCTCCATCAAAGACATGTTCATTCACCTGATTGCCTGGTGTACCTACGCCACTTTATGGTACAACGGTGCAGAGATTACTTATCCATGGCAAAGAATTGCCGAGCGACTCTATGGTTCTCAAAGAGTCAGAGACATCTGTGCAGAGATTACTGATCCAGATCAAAGAATGACCAAGCTTGGATTCCCAATGGTCAATAGAAAAGGGAAAAAAGAATCTCCTGTAGTGCAGGACTATTTCTCAGTAAATATAATTCTGTTACCAGTGCTGGGATGTTATGAAGATTATGAAGCATAGATTCTTATTTATTTATTTAGAGATCCCGCAAGAAATAGGCCATTTGAGCCAAGCTGTCAGCAACTGATCTAACCCCAGCCTAATCAAGGGACAATTTACAATGACCAATTACCCTGCTAATTGGTATGTCTTTGGATTGTAGGAGGAAACCGGAGTACCCAGAGGAAACCCACGCGTTCATCACGGGGAGGACATACAAACTCCTTACAGATGACGTTGGAATTGAACTCTGAACTCCAACACCCCGAACTGTAACGGCATTGTGCTAGCCACTATGCTGCCGTAGCACCCTTATCATCAATATGGAGGTCTTGTTCCATTACCAATCCAAGAATACTATTCTGAGATCTGGGCCTGCTGTACCTTTAGCTTCTAAGTTTAGCACTCCCCCTCTGGCAGTTTGTGGATATATTCTGTTTCGATACTCCTTAGACAGCCAGGTCTTCTTTATGATTTATTTATTCCTTTTCCTTTAATTTATCCGCATTGCTTTTTTTCTTATGTAGTAATCTAAATATTACATTCTACACAATTATGAAGACAATAGTTTTACCAATTGATGTAACACACACAAATACACTCAATGAAGGTGCGTAGCCACTTATTTTAATGTAGCTTTACATGACTTAATTTAACAAAGTGCTTCTCAGAAATGTAATCTGAGAAGGAGATTGCTTGACACGTTCGCTTAGAAGACAATGCCTTTCAGGAAACTCCAGAATAAGCAACTTAGATGACTGAAAGTACATGGGAGCAAAACAGACTTGTGGCATGTGATTGAAGTAGTACTAGAAGCCATTGTTGGAGAGACTTGGAGAAGAGTGAAAGAAACTACTGAGAAAGATAATTACAGAAAGATATTACTGAGGTCAAACATTACTTAGAGTGGGCAAAGGTACAGATTGTCGAGCTGTGGACGGATTTGAGAAAGAACTGCAGAAGAGAACTGGCACCCATGTGACACAAAAGCATGGTATTTCACTATTAAATAGAGTGAGGTAGATCCTTCTACACTGGTGGAACAAAATGTGGCCTTTGTGGTGGAATGCAGACCAGGCCCAACACTCAGGTATGTACTCTTCAGGTTAAAGTCTCAGGTTATGAAGAGTTCAGGTCAGTCCAAGACAATTTCTTGGGAGATAATAAAACTACTGAAGATACAGAAATTATGACTTCATCTCCCTACAATCATCCACTTCTCACAGAGACACTCAGCATCTGACCATAAAGATCATTGTGAAGTCCACTTTGGAGGATAGTGTGGGTACAGTTGCTAGTAGATGTAAGGTGAAAATGTCCACATCTATGATGTGCGCTAAATTCAGGTCACAAGAGACTAATCAAGCAAGTTTCAGACACTGAAAGAGGATTTTTCTATATAAAGAAATCATTATATCAAATAAAGATGAAAAACATCCCCAACATCAAAGAGGGAAACAAGAGTACAAGGAATTAGGATGAAAAGTGTAGTGAGGATTGAGTTACGAATTTGAGAAACTAAGTAATGAAGAGAGGAAAGATAAAAGATGTGATGACTGGTTGACAAAGTGAAAAGGAGATAAGGATTGAAGCGATGGGCTCTAGCTGCCCATGCTGGCATGGGCAATACCAAATTTAAAGCCCAGTCTGTGCTGAGTTAGTGGATGGAAGCTGTCATGGGAGTAACAGTACAATTGTACCAATGTGAGCGTGAAAGACAGACAAAACAAAAGCAAAGACTCTGTTATATAGTTAGGCAATATTTAAATGTGCTGACCTTCACAAAAAACTACCCATTACACAACAGTGGGCTTTAACAATGGCACTGAGGCAATGGATCGGTACTCTTGCAGGAATCAACGAATAAGGGAAAGCATAAAACATGTTGATTTGGTTATCACATCAGAATTGCTGCCCTTCTACCGATAAATTTTCAACATTGTACTGCCACATATAATCATCGTTAGAATCTGCAAATCGGTGTAAAAAAAATACCTACTCCATCATCGAGGGCGGAATAGTGCAGCAGTCTTGGATAGCCGTCAATGGTGACGTTAAGTGTGCTGTGTAAGACGCTTCCACTACCTGCTTGTTCCGATTCACTACATCGAGATAGCGATTAAACTTCTCTCTTATCTTTTTAGCCAGCTGTCAGAGGAACACAAAGGCACAACAAAAGATGAGATCATGGATGAGCATTGCTATGAGTTTACAATCACTTGCATCTTAAAATTCTTCTAAACCCATCCTGAAGTACATCATCAGCAGATGAATATCTTCCCAACATCAATCAAATCAATAGCAGTGTATCTTCCAATATATGTTGGGCCAATAATCTCCATAAAATATTCACAGGAATTTGCTATTTGTCATACCCTCCGTACATCTATTTAAAATATAGTACAAACAGTCTTAAGTGGTTTTGGGTAAACTGTTCCGTTTAGCACCAGTCTCCAAGTAGAAATTAGCCTCAAATTAATTTTTGGAGGATGTTTCCAAACAGCGATGAGTAGACAGATCAAGCACAGATTTACAGTTCACTGCATAGTTGAGAACTTGAACCTGTATCTCGAGATAAGACCTCTGCTATGTAACTGATGAACAAAAAATGCCAGACTGATGCTGCACAACCAACCATTACGATAAAGAATCTACCAGTTAATCCAATGATACATAATACAGATTTAGTTACGCAAACTGAAAATTCAGTCTTTACTACACGAGGAGTATCAAAAATGGCCCACTGCTCGTTTTGGCAATTAGATGGCAACTTTTCAATTACACAAGTTTGCAATCAAGTCGTCACAGCAACACATAAAAAATCTTTGCCTAGTGCAAGAATGTAAACACTGACATCTCATTATTTCAAAAATGGGCTGCATTTTATTTTTCAAGACAAAACAACATACAAGCCCTCTGCCCTTGCAGAGTAAACGAAGGCAGATGAGAAAGAGGCAAGAAAAACGAGAAGAAAATCAGCCAAGCTTGCGGCTTCTGATTATAGTGTAGAAAATTTTTCTGCTCAAGATGTAGGTGGATACAGATGGATCAGGCCCAGCTGCAGGCTTTCAAGTACTCCACTGACGCACCACAGCATGAAGAATTACATTTTACACTATATGTAAAATAAACGGAGCACAGAAACGTATGACAGGACACAGCACCTTCAAGTGAAGAGTCGAAATATGTATTGAAAATACACGATTTTTAAAAGCTAAAATGGCGACAGTTCTGAAAAGAACAAAATGCTGTGCACAGAGTATTCAGAATGTAACATCAAAGCACAAATTAATTTATCTGTGCCTGTATTTGCATTACTAATACAAATACTTCAAATATGAATATTTAATAAACCGCATACAAGTTTTACTAAGTCTGTCTCATCTGCAATTGTTAACAGTGATTAAAGCATGAAATTACATGCTTTGAATAGAGCAACCTAAAAATTAATCTGTGGGTCCTCTTTGATCAAGAAAAAGACTACAAAATTTCACAATGTCTAATTTTGTTTTTCATCTGTTTGCAAACAATGAAGGAAACCTAACTAAACTGTGGATCCTTCAAAGTGTTAGCAGATTTAGCATATTGTCGCCACTATACCAGAGGGGGAAACATACTTAAGAAAGTCTGATTTAATATTGGCCAATAAGTTATTTACAAGATAACTTGTAAATTGTTCTGCTTAAATTTTACAACTCTCTGCCATTCACTTCAACTAAAGTTAGAGCTCAAAATGATGTTTTCTAACACCGGAAAGCAGACATCCCACCCTGCAAAAACTCATTTCAGAGAGGTAGCACCATCAATTTGCAGGAGACTTCCGGGAGAGGTGGGATGTCTGCAATAGAGTTAATCCTTAGCAGCTAGCCAGCTAGCTCAAATAACATGAGCTATGCTAATGAATGAATGACACCTGTTAAACTCACCTCAACATGCCTTTTACAGTCTTAACCCACCATGGGCAATAGAAAAGTCACTGTTGCAAACAGTGCAGCGAGCAACATTGTCATTATTTTTGACCCCTATTAGGCAGGGGTACACTTTAGTGTAGTCCGGGGTGACGTACGTTTTATATTTCTTTGGAACACTCTGCCATGGCGCGCTCTCTCTCTCTTGTGGTCGCTCACGCGCTCTCAAGCTCTCTCTCGCATACTCGCTTGCCTTCGCTCTCGCTCGCGCACGCGCTCTCTCTCGCTCACTCTCAAAAAAATTGATTTCCGTGATATTGTGTATAATTTGCGGGCATCAGGGAGCCACTATTAATATGCGGGAGACTCCCAGAAGTTCCAGGAGAGGTGGGATGTCTGGGAAAGTTAGAAGGGCAGAAACTCCATTTGATTGCTAGATGTTTTGCTCATTATTGCACACTAAACACAAGACTTCATTAAAATGCTAATCACACACATCCAATTCGGCAAAATCATCTTCATCTTTCATTGCTAACTGCTGACCCCTGACCTGAATGCCATCGTTACCCACAATAATGACCTGTCACAATGGAAAGCTCCATAAGCACTTCCTGTACTTCCATTTTATATAACCATATAACAATTACAGCCCGAAAACAGGCCATCTTGGCCCTTCTAGTCCATGCCGAACTCTTACTCTCACCTAGTCCCACCGACCTGCACTCAGCCCATAACCCTCTATTCCTTTCCTGTCCATATATCTATCCAATTTAACTTTAAATGACAACATAGAACCTGCCTCAACCACTTCTGCTGGAAGCTCGTTCCACACAGCTACTACTCTCTGAGTAAAGAAGTTCCCCCTCATGATACCCCTAAACTTTTGCCCTTTTACTCTCAACTCATGTCCTCTTGTTTGAATCTCCCCTACTCGCAATGGAAAAAGCCTATTCACATCAACTCTATCTATCCCCCTCATAATTTTAAATACCTCTATCAAGTCCCCCGTCAACCTTCTATGCTCCAAAGAATAAAGACCTTTCTCTGTAACTTAGGCGATGAAACCCAGGTAACAGTCTAGTAAATCTTCTCTGTACTCTCTCTATTTTGTTAACATCTTTCCTATAATTCAGTGACCAGAACTGTACACAATACTCCAAATTTGGCCTTACCAATGCCTTGTATAATTTCAACATTACATCCCAACTCCTATACTCAATGCTGTGATTTATAAAGGCCAGCATACCAAAAGCTTTCTTCACCACCCTATTCACATAAGATTCCACCTTCAGGGAACTATGCACCATTATTCCTAGATCCCTCTGTTCTACTGCATTCCTCAATGCCCTACCATTTACCATGTATGTCCTATTTTGATTAGTCCTACCAAAATGTAGCACCTCACATTTATCAGCATTAAACTCCATCTGCCATCTTTCAGCCCACTCTTCTAACTGGCCTAAATCCCTCTGCAAGCTTTGAAAACCTACTTCATTATCCACAATGCTGCCTATCTTAGAATCATCTGCACACTTATTAATCCAATTTACCACCCATTCATCCAAATCATTAATGTATATGACAAACAACACTGGACCCAGTACAGATCCCTGAGGCACACCACTAGTCACCGGCCTCCAATATGACAAAAAGCTATCCACCACTACTCCCTGGCACATCCAGCCACTGCTGAACCCATTTTACTACTTCAATATTAATACCTAACAAATGAATCTTCCTAACTAACCTTCCGTGTGGAACCTTGTCAAAGGCCTTACTGAAGTTCATATAGACAACGTCCACCGCTTTACCCTCGTCAACTTTCCTAGTAACCTCTTCAAAAAATTCAATAAGATTTGTCAAACATGACCTTCCACACACAAATCCATGTTGACTGTTCCTAATCAGACCCTGTCTATCCAGATAATTATATATACCATCTCTAAGAATACTTTCCATTAATTTACCCACCACTGATGTCAAACTTACTGGCCAATAATTGCTAGGTTTACTCTTAGAACCCTTTTTAAACAATGGAACCACATGAGCAATACGCCAATCCTCCAGCACTATCCCCATTTCTAATGACATTTGAAATATTTCTGTCAGAGCCCCTGCTATTTCTATACTAACTACCCTCAAGGTCCTAGGGAATATCCTGTCAGGATCCGGAGACTTATCCACTTTTATATTCCTTAAAAGTGCCAGTACTTCCTCTTCTATAATCCTCAGTTTCCAATAACTACCCTATTTGTTTCCCTTACCTTACACAATTCAATATCCTTCTCCTTAGTGAATACTGTACTGAAGAAAAGAAATTGTTCAGAATCTCCCCCATCTCTTTTGGCTCCACACATAGCTGTCCATTCTGATTCTCTAAGGGACCAATTTTATCCCTCACTATCCTTTTTCTATTAATATAACTGTAGAAACCCTTTGGATTTATTTTCACTTACTTACCAAAGCAACCTCATATCTTCTTTTAGCTTTTCTACTTTCTTTCTTAAGATTCTTTTTACATTCTTTATATTTCTCAAGTTCCTCATTTACTCCACACTGCCTGTATTTATTGTAGATATCTCTCTTTTTCCAAACCAAGTTTCCAATATCCCTTGAAAACTATGGCTCTCGCAAACTTTTAACCTTTCCTTTCAACCTAACAGGAACATAAAGATTCTGTACCCTCAAAATTTCACCTTTAAGTGACCTCCATTTCTCGATGACATCCTTCCCATAAAACAAATTGTCCCAATCCACTCCTTCTAAATCCTTTCACATCTCCTCAAAGTTAGCATTTCTCCAATCAAGAATCTCAACCCTGTGTCCAGACCTATCCTTCTCCATAATTATATTGAAACTAATGGCATTGTGATCACTGGACCTGAAGTGCTCCCCAACACAAACCTCCGTCACCTGACCTATCTCATTCCCTAACAAGAGATCCAACACTGCCCCTTCTCCAGTTGGTACCTCTATGTATTGCTACAAAAAACTATCCTGCACACATTTTACAAACTCCAAACCATCCAGCCCTTTTACAGTATGGGCTTCCCAGTCTATGTGTGGAAAATTAAAATCTCTCACAATCACAACCTTGTGCTTACTACAAATATCTGCTATCTCCTTACAAATTTGCTCCTCCAATTTTCACTCCCCATTTGGTGGTCTATAATACACCCCTATAAGTATTACTACACCTTTCCCATTCCTCAATTCCACCCAAATAGCCTCCCTAGACGAGCCCTCTAATCTATCCTGCCAGAGCACCACTGTAATATTTTCTCTGACAAGCAATGCAACACCTTCCCCTTTTGTCCCACCAATTCTATCACACCTGAAGCAATGAAATCCAGGAATACTTAGTTGCCAATCACACCTCTCTTGTAACCATGTTTCACTGATAGCTACCACATCATACTTCCAGGTATCAACCCATGCTTTAAGCTCATCCACCTTTCTTATAATGCTCCTAGCATTAAAATAAATGCATTTAAGAAATTTTCCACCTTATACTGTCTGTTTATCACTAATGGTGCAAACAACTTTACTATTTTCTTTTTCTTCCTTCTCCCCTACATCTGTTCCTACACTCTGGTTCCCCCCCACGCCCCACGTATCTAGTTTAAATTCACTGAAGCCTCTCTAGCAAACCTACTGCAAGAATATTTGTCCCCCTCCAGTTCAGATGTAAACCGTCCCCCTGGAACAGGTGCCACCTTCCCTGGAAAACTGCCCAATTATCTATAAATCTGAAGCCCTCCCTCCTGCACCATGTCTTCAGCCTTGTGTTGATCTGCACTATCTTACTATTTCTAAACCTGCCTGCATGTGGCACTGGTAGCAATCCTGAGATTGCTATCCTGGGGGTCCTGTCCTTTAACTTGACACCTAACTCCCTAAACTCACCTTTCAGGACCTCCTCACTCTTCCTACCCACGTCACTGGTCCCTACATGGACCACGACATCCAGCTGCTCACCCTCCCTCTTGAGAATACTGAGAACTCGATCCGAGATATCGCGGACCCTGGCACTAGGGAGGCAACAGACCATCCGGGATTCTTGATCTCTTTCACAGAACCTCTTATCTGTCCCCCTAACTATCGAATCCCCTATCACTACTGCTCTCCTCTTTTCCCTCCTTCCTTTCTGAGCTGAGGGTCCCATCTCGGTGCCAGAGACGCAACCACTGCAACTTGTCCCTGGTAGGTCATCCCCACCAACAGTATCCAAAACGAGGTACTTATTATTGGTGGGAACGGCCACAGGGGTGCTCTGCTCATTCTGTCTGTTCCCCTTCCCTCTCCTGACAGTCACCCAGCTACCTGTCTCCTGACTCCTAGGGGTGACTTTCTCCCTGTAACTCCTCTCTATTTCTGCCTCTGCCTCCCGAATGATCCAAAGTTCATCTAGCTCCAGCTCTAGTTCCCTGACTCGGTTTGTCAGGAGCTGCAGCTGGATGCACCTCTAACAGGTGTAGTCATCAGAGACAATTGTGCTCGCCCTGACTTCCCACATCCTGCAAATGGAGCACTCAGCTGCCCTAACTGCTGCCTCTACTACCTACTCTTAAGGTAATTAGATTTATTAAAGGAACTTACCCGGCCTTACCTCACTTGGAGTGAAGCTCGTCCTCAGCCTCTGCTCGCTAAAGCCTCAGGAGCCAAAAACTTCCTACTCTGTCTCCCTCTACTTCGTCGCCCACTACAACATCGCCCGCTCCATTAATTTTCTCGCGTTTAAATGATTTTACTTGCTTAACAGTCCAGTTTCTGCTCATCAATATTATTCTTTTTGCACATTAATCAGAAAAATGTTTGCTCCAAGAGAATTACTTTGCAAGCAAAATCAATTACCAAGTATGTACTAGCCAAGTACAAATTAACTGTGTTTGTGGTTGATAAATGTTCTTTGACCATGCAGCTATTTGTCAAGTGAGGATTTGACATTTGACGCAATTCACAGAAACAACCATACACGGGCACGCCCAGAATTAAGGAATGTATGGCAGTTTTCAATGCACTGAGAATATCAATAAGTAAAGGCAAAGGTACCATTTGATCTGTTTGACTATCAGCATTGACACAATGCAGCCACACAAGTCAACATGCTCTCATTTGCCATTTCATTGTCAATGCTCTCCACAAAGAGATAAGATGATAAATTGTTGACGACAGAATAATTTTCTGGTCCAGTGCAATGGATGGATTCCCAACCTGAAACAATGCACCCCTGAGGATTCACCAGCCAGGATTGCCTCAGATGCAAATAAAATATCTTCACTTTCATTTGCTTTCAGTACAACTATTTTGTTTCGCTAACACTTGAAGCAGTTCCCTTGTCATTTTGTAAAGTACATATACAAGACCATAAGATATAGGAGAAGAATTAGGCCATTTGACCCATCGTGTCTGCTCTGCCATTTCATCATGGCTGATTCAATTTTCCTCTCAGCCCCAATCTCCTCCTTTCTCCCACATTCCTTCATGCCTTGACCAATTAAGAATCTATCATTCTCTGCCTTAAATATAAAGACGGCCTCCACAGCTGCCTGTGGCAAAGAATTCCACAGATTCACCACTCCCTAGCTAAAAAAAATTCCTCCTCATCTCCGTTCAAAAAGGACTTCCCTCTATTCTGAGGCTGCGTCCTCAGGTCTTAGACTCTCCCACCACAGAAAATATCCTCTCCACATCCACTCTATCAAGGCCTTTCACCATTCGATAGGTTTCAATGAAGTCACCCCTCATTCTTCTGAATTCTAGTGAATACAGGCCCAGAGCCATCAAATGCTCTTCATATGACAAGCCATTTAATCCTGGAATAACTTTTGTTAACCTTTGAACTCTCTCCAGTTTCAGCACATCCGTTATATGTCATATACGTCCTCATATTAATTTCTGCAGGCATATTCAATAAATCCATAACACAATAATAACCCTAATAGAATCAAACTTGGGCGTCCAACGTTGCCCACAGGATGTTGCCTTGGCTCACCGGCGCCATCTTGCTTTAAATTCGTATAAAAAAATAACACCCAACTCGGCCCACATCTCCTTCGCTTTGTCTGGATGACCTGTACACTGGAAGTAGCCAAGTTCCTGATTTCATTGTTTTCCATTCCAACACCAAATCTATCAATTCATGGTCCGCACTAACAAACCTCTTGTCCACATTCCTTGAGAATTCACAGTTAAAGCAGAATGTCTGGCCATTTTCCTTGCAGGGTCACTACATTAAGAATGATTTTAGATAATACAGGAATAAAATAACAGTAAAATCAAAATATTCAAACAAATACACCTTGTAATTGATGTGTGGTGAAGAACAAGCGTGCTGGGAGACACCCGCATCAGCAGCCAAGTGCTACACAAAATCAGACGGGGTCTCCTGTGAAATACAGTGGGGATACTCTTCCCTCTCACCACCAAGAAGTTGTGGAGATCTACACCTATATGCAACAACATTGTCAATACGCTGACACATTGTGCAGAAAAACACATGGAAAGTCAAAGACTCCAAGTTACTAGGTACTGGCATTCTACTATCCCAATTACTTCTAAACAACAACCAATTGACTCAACTCGAGAAGTTCTTCAGAACGCAGTGTTTAGCTTTGACCAGAACCTGCTGGGAAATACTCAATTCGGAGTAGAACTATTTCTCAGCACAGTTCCCTATGTCTAACATCTGAACTTGCTGACCAAAGTTCACCAGCGATTTCCCCAAATGTGCTACTATGCTGCATCTCACAAAGTTCAGTCAGCAGTTGGAAAGCGGCCAGTGAGTGAGTGGGCCAGTGAAGGAGTGGAACTTTGAGGTTTTGACTCGAGAGGCTTCGACGAGAAGAGGCGGAGGACAAGCTTGCTCGCAGTTAGTCTTTACAATGCCTCCTGAGATGGTGATGTGTCTCTCATGTGAGATGTGGCAGTCTTGGGGGAACAACCCTCTCCCACAGAGTCACATCTGCCAGAAGTGCATACAGCTGGGCGATCTGGAAGACTATGTAAGGAATCTGGAGCAGCAGCTCGATGACCTTTGACTCATAAGGGAGAATGAGGCAGTCACAGATGAGAGCTACAGGAAGGTAGTCACACCTAGGCTGTCGGAAGCAGGTCGTTGGGTGACAGTCAGAGGAGGGAAAGCGAAGGTGAGCAGACAGGTAGTGCAGAGCACCCCTGTAGCCATTCCCCTGAATAATGTTTACCGTCCTGGATACTGTTGGCGGGGACGACCGACCAAGTGTGAGCCAAGGTGGCAGGGCCTCCGGCACAGAGTCTGACCCGGTGGTGCAGAAGGGTGGGACGGAGAAGAGGAGAGCTGTCATCATTGGAGACTCTATAGTCAGGGGAGCAGACAGGAGATTTTGTGGACGTGAGAAGGACACCCGCATGGTTTGTTGCCTCCTGGGTGCCAGGGTCCGGGATGTCTCTGACCGGGTGCACGACATCCTGGTACGAGAGGGAAAGCAACCAGAAGTCGTGATATACGTTGATACCAACGACATAGGCAGGAAGAGGGATGAAGTCCTCAAGTGTGAGTTTCGGTAACTAGGCAGAAGACTGAAGACCAGGACCTCAAGGGTGACGTTCTCAGGATTGCTGCCGGTGCTACGTGACAGTGATGGTAAGAATTGGAGGAGATGGCAGTTGAATGTGCGGCTGAGGAGTTGGTGCAGGGAGCAGGGTATTAGATTTTTGGACCATTGGGATCTCTTCTGGGGAAGGTGGGACCTGTACAGATTGGATGGGTTGCACCTGAACTCGAGGGGGAGCAATATCCTTGCAGGTAGGTTTGCTGGCATGGTTCGGGAGGGTTTAAACTAATTTGCAAAGGGGATGGGACCCGGAGCGATAGGGCAGTGAGAGAAGTGGATGGAGTAAAGCCAGATCTAACATATAGAGAGGCTATGAGGAAAGCGAAGCAGAATAAAGGGTGTAAAGGTAGTAAGGTAGAAGGGCTGAAGTGTGTGTACCTCAATGCAAGAAGCATCAGGAACAAAGGTGATGAACTGAGAGCTTGAATACATACATGGAATTATGATGTAGTGGCCATTAAAGAGACTTGGCTGGCACCAGGGCAGGAATGGATTCTCAATATTCCTGGATTTCAGTGCTTTAAAGTGATAGGGGTGGGGGGGGGAGGGGAGGAGGGGTAGCATTACTGGTCAGGGATACTATTACAGCTACAAAAAGGGTGGGTAATGTAGCAGGATCCTCTTTTGAGTCAGTACAGGGGGAAGTCAGGAACAGGAAGGGAGCAGTTACTCTACTGGGGGTATTCTATAGGCCCCCTGGTAGCAGCAGAGATACAGAGAAACAGGTTGGGAGGAAGATTTTGGAAAGGTGCAAAAATAACAGGGTTGTTATCATGGGTGACTTTAACTTCCCTAATATTGATTGGCACCTGATTAGTTCCAAGGGTTTAGATGGGGCAGAGTTTGTTAAGTGCGTCCAGGACAGATTCCTGTCACAGTATGTGGACAGGCCGACTAGGGGGAATGCCATACTAGATCTAGTACTAGGTAATGAACCGGGTCAGGTCACAGATCTCTCAGTGGGTGAGCATCTGGGGGACAGTGACCACCACTCCCTGGCCTTTAGCATTATCATGGAAAAGGATAGAATCAGAGAGGACAGGAAAATGTTTAATTGGGGAAGGGCAAATTATGAGGCTACAAGGCTAGAACTTGCGGGTGTGAATTGGGATGATGTTTTTGCAGGGAAACGTACTATGGACATGTGGCCGATGTTTCGAGATCTCTTGCGGGACGTCAGGGATAAATTTGTCCCGGTTAGGAAGATAAAGAATGGTAGGGTGAAGGAACCATGAGTGACAAGTGAGGTGGAAAATCTAGTCAGGTGGAAGAAGGCAGCATACATGAGGTTTAGGAAGCAAGGATCAGATGGGTCTATTGAGGAATATAGGGAAGCAAGAAAGGAGCTTAAGAAGGGGCTGAGAAGAGCAAGAAGGGGGCATGAGAAGGCCTTGGCGAGTAGGGTAAAGGAAAACCCCAAGGCATTCTTCAATTATGTGAAGAAAAAAAGGATGACAGGAGTGAAGGTAGGACTGATTAGAGATAAAGGTGGGAAGATGTGCCTGGAGGCTATGGAAGTGGGTGAGGTCCTCAATGAATACTTCTCTTCGGTATTCACCAATGAGAGGGAACTTGAAGATGGTGAGGACAATATGAGTGAGGTTGATGTTCTAGACCATGTTGATATTAAGGGAGAGGAGGTGTTGGAGTTGTTAAAATATATTTGGACGGATAAGTCCCTGGGGCCTGACGGAATATTCCCCAGGCTGCTCCATGAGGCGAGGGAAGAGATTGCTGAGCCTCTGGCTAGGATCTTTATGTCCTCGTTGTCCACGGGAATGGTACCGGAGGACTGGAGGGAGGCGAATGTTGTCCCCTTGTTCAAAAAAGGTAGTAGGGATAGTCCGGATAATTATAGACCAGTGAGCCTTATGTCTGTGGTGGGAAAGCTATTGGAAAAGATTCTTAGAGATAGGATCTATAGGCATTTAGAGAATCATGGTCTGATCAGGGACAGTCAGCATGGCTTTGTGAAGGGCAGATCGTGTCTAACAAGCCTGATAGAGTTCCTTGAGGAGGTGACCAGGCATATAGATGGGGGTAGTGCAGTGGATGTGATCTATATGGATTTTAGTAAGGCATTTCACAAGGTTCCACACAGTAGGCTTATTCAGAAAGTCAGAAGGTATGGGATCCAGGGAAGTTTGGCCAGGTGGATTCAGAATTGGCTTGCCTGCAGAAGGCAGAGGGTTGTGGTGGAGGGAGTACATTCAGATTGGAGGATTGTGACTAGTGGTGTCCCACAAGGATCTGTTCTGGGACCTCTACTTTTCATGATTTTTATTAACGACCTGGATGTGGGGGTATAAGGGTGGGTTGGCAAGTTTGCAGACGACACAAAGGTTGGTGGTGTTGTAGATAGTGTAGAGGATTGTCAAAGATTGCAGAGAGACATTGATAGGATGCAGAAGTGGGCTGAGAAGTGGCAGATGGAGTTCAACCCGGAGAAGTGTGAGGTGGTACACTTTGGAAGGACAAACTCCAAGGCAGAGTACAAAGTAAATGGCAGGATACTTGGTAGTGTGGAGGAGCAGAGGGATCTGGGGGTACATGTCCACAGATCCCTGAAAGTTGCCTCACAGGTGGATAGGGTAGTTAAGAAAGCTCATGAGGTGTTAGCTTTCATAAGTCGAGGGATAGAGTTTAAGAGTCGTGATGTAATGATGCAGCTCTATAAAACTCTGGTTAGGCCACACTTGGAGTACTGTGTCCAGTTCTGGTCGCCTCACTATAGGAAGGGTGTGGAAGCATTGGAAAGGGTACAGAGGAGATTTACCAGGATGCTGCCTGGTTTAGAGAGTATGCATTATGAGCAGAGATTAAGGGAGCTAGGGCTTTACTCTTTGAAGAGAAGGAGGATGAGAGGAGACATGATAGAGGTGTACAAGATAATAAGAGGAATAGACAGAGTGGATAGCCAGCGCCTCTTCCCCAGGGCACCACTGCTCAATACAAGAGGGCATGGCTTTAAGGTAAGGGGTGGGAAGTTCAAGGGGGGTATTAGATGAAGGTTTTTTACTCAGAGAGTGGTTGGTGCATGGAATGCACTTCCTGAGTCAGTGGTGGAGGCAGATACACTAGAGAAGTTTAAGAGATTACTAGACAGGTATATAGAGGAAATTAAGGTGGGGAGGTTATATGGGAGGCAGGGTCTGAGGGTCGGCACAACATTGTGGGCTGAAGGGCCTGTACTGTGCTGTACTATTCTATGTTATGCGGAGGAGCCTTGCACAGAATAGAGTGCGTTATTTGACTTGAGAGGAACAAATGAAATGTAATTTACACTTTAGAATTTGCTTCAATAATTTCTGTTATCTAAAACTATTTAGGTGACATAACACTTTAGGTTTGGTAAATGAATTCTTCGGTATCAAGGACCCACACAAACATTCAATGTTTGTGGATGTAGTTTCATTAGCTGTAAACAATTTTTCACACGTTTTATAGGCAGAGCTTGCTCTACATGCCTCTGTGATGATTTTTGATTGGATTTGCCCCTGACACCAAAATATTGTTACTGTTGGATCAGGAATAGACAAGCCCATTGTGATACACGCTCAGAGGCCACTTTATTAGGTACACCTGTACACCTACTCGTTAATGCAAATACCTAATCAGCCAATCGTGTGGTGACAACTCAATGCTTAAAGCATGCAGACATGGTCAAGATGTTTAGTTGTTGTTCAGACCAAATATCAGAACGAGGAAAAATTGTGGTCTAAGTGACTTTGACTGCGGAATGTTTGCTGGTGCCAGACAGGGTGGTTTGAGCTATTTCAGAAACTGCTGATCTCCTGGGATTTTCATACACAATCATCTGTAGAGTTTACAGAGAATGGTGCAAAAAACAAAGAACATCCAGCGAGCAGCAGTTCTGTTGGCGAAAACATCTTGTTAATGAGACAGGTCAGAGGAGAATAGGCAGGCTAATTCAGGCTGACAGGTAAGTGACAGTAATTCAAATGACACACATCAAAGTTGCTGGTAAATGCAGCAGGCCAGGCAGCATCTCTAGGAAGAGGTGCAGTCGACGTTTCAGGCCGAGACCCTTTGTCAGGACTAACTGAAGGAAGAGTGAGTAAGAGATTTGTTACTTATTTTTATACACACATTCTTTCTCTCACTCTCCTTTTTCTCCCTCTGTCCCTCTGAATATACCCCTTGCCCATCCTCTGGGTTCCCCCCCCCCCGTCTTTCTTCCCGGACCTCCTGTCCCATGATCCTCTCGTATCCCTTTTGCCAATCACTTGTCCAGCTCTTGGCTCCATCCCTCCCCCTCCTGTCTTCTCCTATCATTTTGGATCTCCCCCTCCCCCTCCCACTTTCAAATCTCTTACTCACTCTTCCTTCAGTTAGTCCTGACGAAGGGTCTCGGCCTGAAACGTCGACTGCACCTCTTCCTAGAGTTGCTGCCTGGCCTGCTGCGTTCACCAGCAACTTTGATGTGTGTTGCTTGAATTTCCAGCATCTGCAGAATTCCTGTTGTTTGTAATTCAAATGACGACGAGTTACAACAGTGTTGTGCAGAAGAGCATCTCTGAACGCACAGGACGTTGAACCTTGAGGTGGATGGGATACAGCAGCAGAAAGCCCTGAACATACACTTGGCAGCCACCTCATTAGGTACAGGAGGTATCTAACAAAGCGACCTATGAGTGTATTTGCTAGCAGTAAGAGTCAGTAGCTCATCATAAATGGAAAGTTATAATCCATCCACTCCCAATGAATGTTCAGTACAGACGATATAATACACATGAAGAAGTTAGCTCATGATCAAGGCAATTGAATTATCCATTAGATTTAACCACTGAAGGGAAAAAGGGAAATGTATAGGCTCCGCATCTTCATCTCAAGTAATGGTGAAATGTATCAGTTTAAGTAACACATCTTTAAATGCAGGGCAAACCAATCATGAAGTAAATCCGGTGCTGAGGGACACAGAATTGCAGATTGCCGAGCGTGCATCTCTGTTGGGTCATAAATTATAGTTGCTGCATCTCCAACATGTTGCACCTTTAGACACTGAAGTTTGCCTTAAATATTTCTAATTAGTTTTTCTAAAAATGTGCGGGTCCTCCCCAGTTTAAGAACACCCGACTTACGTACAGCTGAAACAAATGAATAACACTTGGCAGAAAGGATTTGCCGGCTGCTGCTGACTTGGTTTCCAGCTTCAGTTCTGATTTGCAAACTGTCCAGCTTATGAACCATTCGGAGGAACAGCAACATGGATCGTGCAGTGGGGGAGACTCCTGTAATTTAACTTATTTCCCCCTGTCCTTTGCATTCCATTCATTCAGGTAATACAAGGAGAAAAGAAAAAAATCCTTTATCTTTAAAGTTTGTACCAATTTCATTTATTGCTCAGCTTATTTATTCCATTCCTTGATTCTCAGTTTAATAGTTTCTCAGCAATACAGTTCAATGTGGGTCAATTATGAAAACAACTATGTTTGTAACACACACATCAAAGTTGCTGGTGAACACAGCAGGCCAGGCAGCATCTCTAGGAAGAGGTATAGTCGACGTTTCAGGCCGAGACCCTTCGTCAGGACTAACTGAAGGAAGAGTTAGTAAGAGATTTGAAAGTGGGAGGGGGAGATCCAAAATGATAGGAGAAAACAGGAGGGGGAGGAACGGAGCCAAGAGCTGGACAGGTGATTGGCAAAAGGGATATGAGAGGATCATGGGACAGGAGGCCTGGGGAGAAAGACAAGTGGGGGGGAGAGAAACCCTGAGGATGGGCAAGGGGTATAGTCAGAGGGACAGAGAGAGAAAAAGGAGAGAGAAAGAAAGAATGTGTGTATAAAAATAAATAACGGATGGGAAACGAGGGGGAGGTGGGGCATTAGCAGAGGTTAGAGAAGTCAATGTTCATGCCATCAGGTTGGAGGCTATCCAGATGGAATATAAGGTGTTGTTCCTCCAACCTGAGTGTGGCTTCATCTTTACAGTAGAGGAGGCCGTGGATAGACATGTCAGAATGGGAATGAGATGTGGAATTAAAATGTGTGGCCACTGGGAGATCCTGCTTTCTCTGGCGGACAGAGCATAGGTATTCAGCAAAACGGTCTCCCAGTCTGCGCCGGGTCTCGCCAATATATAGAAGGCCACATTGGGAGCACCGGACGCAGTATATCACCCCAGCCGACTCACAGGTGAAGTGTCGTCTCACCTGGAAGGTCTGTCTGGGACCCTGAATGGTGGTAAGGGAGGAACTGTAAGGGCATGTGTAGCACTTGTTCCGCTTACAAGGATAAGTGCCAGGAGGCAGATCAGTGGGGAGGAATGGGGGGGGGGGGAACGACTGGACAAGGGAGTCACGTAGGGAGCGATCCCTGCAGAAAGCAGAGAGGCGAGGGGAGGGAAAGATGTGCTTAGTGGTGGGATCCCGTTGGAGGTGGTGGAAGTTACGGAGAATAATATGTTGGACCCGGAGGCTGGTGGGGTGGTAGGTGAGGGCCAGGGGAACCCTATTCCTAGTGGGGTGGCGGGAGGATGGAGTGAGAGCAGATATGCGTGAAATGGGGGAGATGCGTTTGAGAGCAGAGTTGATGGTGGAGGAAGGGAAGCCCCTTTCTTTAAAAAAGGACATCTCCCTTGTCCTGGAATGAAAAGCCTCATCCTGAGAGCAGATGTGGCAGAGGCGGAGGAATTGCAAGAAGGGGATGGCATTTTTGCCAGAGACAGGGAGAGAAGAGGAATAGTCCAGATAGCTGTGAGAGTCAGTAGGCTTATAGTAGACATCAGTGGATAAGCTGTCTCCAGAGATAGAGACAGAAAGATCTAGAAAGGGGAGGGAGGTGTCAGCAATGGACCAGGTAAACTTGAGGGCAGGGTGAAAGTTGGAGGCAAAGTTAATAAAGTCAACGAGCTCAGCATGCGTGCAGGAAGCAGCGCCAATGCAGTCGTCGATGTGGCGAAGGAAAAGTGGGGGACAGATACCAGAATAGGTTCGGAACATAGATTGTTCCACAAACCCAACAAAAAGGCAGGCATAGCTAGGACCCATACAGGTGCCCATCGCTACACCTTTAGTTTGGAGGAAATGGGAGGAGCCAAAGGAGAAATTATTAAGAGTAAGGACTAATTCTGCTAGACGGAGCAGAGTGGTGGTAGAGGGGAACTGATTAGGTCTGGAATCCAAAAAGAAGCGTAGAGCTTTGAGACCTTCCTGATGGGGGATGGAAGTATATAGGGACTGGACATCCATGGTGAAAATAAAGCGGTGGGGGCCAGGGAACTTAAAATCATCGAAAAGTTTAAGAGCGTGAGCAGTGTCACAAACATAGGTAGGAAGGGATTGAACAAGGGGGGATAAAACCGCGTCGAGGTGTGCAGAAACGAGTTCAGTGGGGCAGGAGCAAGCTGAGACAATAGGTCTGCCAGGACAGGCAGGTTTGTGGATCTTGGGTAGGGGGTAGGAGGTAGAAACGGGAAGTGCGAAGTGTGGGAACTATAAGGTTGGTAGCAGGGGATGGGAGATCCCCTGAGCGGATAAAGTCGGTGATGGTGTGGAAGACAATGGCCTGGTGCTCCTTTATGGGGTCACGATCGAGGGGTAAATAAGAGGAGGTATCCGCGAGTTGTCGCTGTGCCTCGGCAAGGTAGAGGTCAGTACGCCAGACTACAACAGCACCCCCCTTATCGGCGGGTTTAATAGTAAGGTTAGGATTAGTGCGGAGGGAGTGGAGAGCAGAGCGTTCGGAAGGAGTAAGGTTGGAATGGGAACAAGGTACGGTGAAGTCGAGACGGTTGATGTCCCGTTGGCAGTTAGCAATAAAGAGATCCAGAGCAGGCAGAAGACCAGAGCGGGGTGTCCATGAAGAAGAGGAGGGTTGAAGACGGGAGAAGGGGTCATCGGTGGGGGTGGAAGAGTCCTTGCCGAAGAAGTAGGTTCGGAGACGGCGGAAGAAGAGTACCACATCATGGCGAACACAGAACTCGCTGAGGTGTGGGCGAAGGGGTACAAAGGTGAAGACCTTACTGAGGACAGAGCGTTCTGCCTCCGACAGTTGAAGGTCGGAGGGGATGGTAAAGACCCGGCACGGATGACAGCTGGGATCAGAGGAGGGGAGGGGGGAGGCTGGGGGTGTCAGTGGAGAGGGGAGGGTTGGGGTGAGAGGAAGATGGAGCCTCTGAGTACCCAGGAGCTGACGATGGGATCTGAGGGAGACAGGATTGCAGAGTGGTGGTGGGGGAAGGGGAGACGGGAGTCACAACAGCAGCACATAAAGACCCGACCTGGAGTTCAAGGCTGGAGTCGCAGTTGGTGGTTGCACAATCGCTTTGAATGTGTCCATGGTCGTTGCTGGAGTCCGGGTTTTGAATATGCCCTGAGGTGTTGGAGCTGGCGAGATCAATGGCAGAGGCCATCTGAAGTTCATGCCTGCTAGTTTCAGGGCCAGCAGGCTCTGGGGTCCGCAGATGTAGGATCTTGTGTTCTTTGCCTAACATGACAAAGTCAAAAAAACGACAATTGCAGGCATGGATCCGATGGAGGATGAAATAACGGGTAGGACCATTATAGACAGCGAAGAAAGTGTCCCAAAGGTGTGGAGGGGTCTGGTAACAACCAGTTTTCCACAATACATTAATACTTCAACAGCTCATTTAGGATCCATCAATTTCAGGAGGCACTTGCAGGTTTTTTTTCCAGTTTCAATTGTAAACGCAGCCAAATAACTTACTGTTTGTACATGCGGAGCAGTATCGTCAAGCACTGGGTCACAGAATATCGGGCATAGTGCATTTACTGAAATGCTATCAGCAGCGAACAGAGTAGCTTCACCCAAACTTCCAAACAGGTGATGGGAAAAACTGCTACCAAGGAAGGATTCTTGCTCACCCCCAAAAGTAACACCATTCCCTCAGAAGCTTAACGACAGATTAATATGACTTGTGTGGTGGCAGCGAAAAGCAATCTCTCACAAGGCAACTTTCAAACGGGCAAAGAAAATCTCATTAATTTGCCACATCAGCAGAATCTATTTCAGTCTTAAAAGCTTCTTCAGTATTCTTTGCAGCATTACTGCAGTTGCGAATTTAGCAAAAGATTTTAACCCAACATACAAGGATGATTTTCTTTCAAAAAGTAACAGTGATTTTTTTTAAAATCTCAAAGCCAGCCAATTCTCCCACATTCTTTAATCTATATGGATCACGCCTTACATTCCAAGACAGCTTCCCAGACGTTCATGGGACGGCATAAGAAATGAAATTGAAGGTGGATTTACAGTATATATGATCCAACTTCAACTCTGACCAGCTGCGCTTGCTGCACTCTGAAGCTTGGCTTGGGATTGAACTTGAGAGTAACTTGCTGTCATTGCAAGAAGCCAGGAGGAACACAAATAACTATTAAGCCACTAGCCCTATTTCATCAAACTACCCCAGTGACTGGAAAACAAATAAAAGTACAGATGTTGGAACCTGAAATAAAAATAGAAATGCTGGAAGAGCTCAGTCAGGCAAGCAGCATCTGTGGAATGAGAAACCAAGTTTTTGATCCAGTGATATTTCTTCAAAACGGAGAGAAGAGTAGAGGGTTTGTCCAATTCTACTGAGGGTGGACTGCCATTTTGAATGCACAGCATCAATAATCAAAGCTGTGTATATTCCGCCCCAGGCTTATACTGACCTGGCTCTGAACGAACTGTACGAGACCATCAGCACCCTGGAGAATGCACACCCAGAGGCCGACTTCACTGTCGCCGGAGACTTTAATACACTGTCTAAAGTCTCTGAAGTTTTGTCAACACATCCAGATGAGCACACAGGGAGATAGTATACTCGACCACTGCTACTCTCCCTTCCGCAACACTTACAAAACGCTCCTTCACCTCCCATTTGCAAAATCCATCACTCCTCTATTTTGCTGCTGCCGATGTACAGGCAGAAGCTGAAACAAGAGGTGGCCATAGTTAAAACCGTCCACTGTTGGTCTGATCAATGGGTCTCCATGATACGGGACTGCTTTGATGACGTCAACTGGAATATCTTTCGTGATGAGGATGTCTCCAAGTTCACAGATGGAGTCATGAGTTTCATCTGAAAGTGTATTGAGGATGTTGTCCCCCAGAAACCGGTCAGGGTCTATCCAAACCAGAAACTCTGGATCATCAGTTCCATGCGAGCAGCACTTAGCATGCGAGACAGAGCTTACGTTGCCAGTAATCAGCAGGAGCTCAAGAAATGCAGCTACAATCTGTGCAAAGTCATTAAGGCAGTGAAACAACAATACAGGGACAAGATGCAGACACAATTCTCCACCAACAACACACGCTGCTTATGGCAAGGTCTGTACACCATCGCAGACTTCAAAGCTAAATGCGATGGTGCTCCCAATGTCGCTGCCTTTCTCCCAGATGAGCTCAATCTTTTTAACACTCAGTTCAATGTCACCAACACTGAGCCCCTGAGGAGAGCCGCTGAAGCGACCTGCACCTTGGTCATCTCTGAGGCTGAAGTACACAGGTGTTTCCAACGAGTGGACAGTGGCACGGCTGCGGGACTGGACGACATCTCAGGGCGGGTACTCAGGATGTGGGCAGCACAACTGACAGGTGTGTTTACAGACATTTTTAATCCCTCCTTTTCCCAATATAGAGTGCCCTCCTGCTTCAAAACATCCACCATTGTTCCTGTACCTAAAAAGACCAAGGTAACATGTCTGAACAACTGGCATCCTGTCACACTCACCTCAATAATAAGCAAATGCTTGGAGAGGCTGGTCAAGGACTACATCTGTGGCATGCTGCCACCCACACTGAACCCCCTACATTTTGCCTATCAACATAACCGATCGACAGATGACACAATAGCCACAGCTCTACACACCATCCTTACACATCTGGAGAAGGAGGATGCTTATTTGAGAATGCTGTTCTTGGACTTCAGTTCAGCATTCAACACCTTAATTCCCTCCAGGCTTGACAAGAAGCTCAGAGACCTTGGCGTTCACCCTGCCTTGTACAGCTGGACCCTGGACTTCCTGTCCGATGGCCAGCAGGTGGTAAGTGGGCTCCCTCACCTCTGTCCCTCTGACCCCCAACACAGGTGTCCCTCAGGGCTGTGTCCGGTCCCTCCTTTACTCTCTGTATACCCATGACTGTGTTGCCACCCCCAGCTCCAATCTGTTAATTAAATTTGCTGGCAACACTACACTGATTGGCCTAATCCCAAATAATAATGAGGCAGCCTACAGAGAAGAAATCATCACCCTGACACAGTGGCGTCAAGAAAACAACCTCTCTCTCAGCACTGCAAAAACAAAGGAGCTGGTTGTGGACTACAGGAGGAATGGAGACAGGCTAACCCCTATTGACATCAATGGATCTGAGGTTGAGAGGGTAAACAGCTTTATGTTCCTCGGCATAAACATCACCAAGGATCTCACGTGGTCTGTACATACCGGCTGTGTGGTGAAAAAGGCACAACAGCGCCTCTTTCACCTCAGATAGTTGAAGAAATTTGGCACGGATCCCCAAATCCTAAGACTCTACAGGGGCACAAATGAGAGCATCCTGACTGGCTGCATCACTGCCTGGTATGCGAACTGTACTTCCCTCAATCACAGGACTCTGCAGAGAGTGGTGCGAACTGTCCAGCGCATCTGCAGATGTGAACTTCCAACTATTCAGGACATTCACAGAGAGAGGTGCGTAAAAAGGGCCCTGCTACCATCTGGGAAATGGTACCGCAGCATAAAAGCCAGGACCAACAGGCTCTGAGACAGCTTCTTCCACCAGTCATCAGACTGATTGACTCACGCTGATACAACTGTATTTCTGTCCGGTTGTACATACTATTTACCACAAATTACTGTAAATCGCACATCACATGTGAATTACACATGTATGTGATGTAAGAAATAAAGTCAATTCAATTTATACATGATGCAACAAAGATATTCCTTCCATAATATAGGGTTCTTACATTAAGTCATTCAAATCATTGTCAGGTAAAAGGTTCTTCACGCTGTATGTATCTTCACACGAACAGAAGCTTGTACAATTTAGTGTTAAAGCAGGAAGATCACCTAATGAAGGAATTATTATTTTGGCTGGTACTGCAGCACATTCTTGGAGGTCAATCACCTGTTCCTCACTTGCTTTCAAGCATTCTGAACCTACAGTCATGTCACTGGACTCAGATCTCATGTTCCCAGTTCATATTCTCTATTAATAGCAATGCTGTCGCGCAGTTTGCAAACACAAAAATTCAACATCTATTTTTCTCAGATGAGCTGTATAACTCATTAACCTTCACTTATTGAGGCTTATTAAGTGGGAAGTGCAGAATTGTCTTGACTATCAGTACCTCTCCAACTCTGAAGAAATTACCGCAATGTTCATGCATCTTTCATTTCCCATCGTTCAATTTTAGTCTAAAGCCTTCCTTCTAATTAAGTCACTAACTATGAGCCTGAGACATTAAAGTGTCGCTTAAATTAAGTATTTGATCTCAGTCAGCTCCTTTAACTTTTAATCCCATACATTATCACAAGTCCCTTTCTCCTTAAAAAAAAGCTAGAGTTCCCTCATCACTTACTTCTAGGGAGGCTTTATTTGTTTTAGCTTACTGCTTTATAGTGAGATGAGGGATAACTGGAATGAGTAGCCTTTGTTTGCAATATTGAGCTTCGGAGTATCTTATTGATTTTGAGTCTCCTCATTCTTGTTTAACAATAATTAGTTCCACCTAAACAGCTCAAGTTATAAGATTATGCATCAGTTTAAAAGAAACTATTCCTCCAAAAGCATCTTCTTCTATAATGGTATAAAATACAAACAAACTTCAAAACCATTAAATATAAAGCAACACACACACAATACTGGAGGAACCATTAAGTCATCTAAAACCATTAAGACAAAATGACATTTAACATACAACTGAAGTACAATCAAAGTTAAAGCTATGCTTCAAGATATTCCAGTATGGTTTGCTTCCTATGCTACAAATGATTGGCTTTCTGAATCTCTTTTAATCATTGCTCTTTGCACCTTCCTAACCATAGATGTTAAATTGATTGGCTTGTAGTTATCTGTCTCTTCATTTCCTTCTTGAATAAGGAAGCCTCACTGGCTGTTTTCAATCAATTTGTACCCTCCCAGAATTCAACAAGTTCAACAAAATCTTCAACTGATCTGTCACTAAGTCCACAACCACTACCTTGAAAACTCTTGGCTGCAGTCCATCCGGTCCTGGTGACTTGACCACACTTTGCCCCACAGGTTTTTTCTCTAAGACCTAGTCTCTGTGACTGAGGATTTTAACTAGTTTTTCCATGCTACTTGAAACCAGCCCATCTTTTAACAGTTGGCTGTCTGCAGTATCCTCCACAGTGAATAACGATTCAAAACAAAATGCTATAACATAAACACGAGGAATTCTGCAGATGCTGGAAATTCAAGCAACAACATCAAAGTTGCTGGAGAACGCAGCAGGCCAGGCAGCATCTCTAGGAGGAGGTACAGTCGACGTTTCAGGCCGAGACCCTTCGTCAGGACTAACTGAAGGAAGAGCAAGTAAGAAGAGCTCTCTTACTAGCTCTTCCTTCGGTTAGTCCTGACGAAGGGTCTCGGCCTGAAACGTCGACTGTACCTCCTCCTAGAGATGCTGCCTGGCCTGCTGCGTTCTCCAGCAACTTTGATGTTGTTGCTTTAACATAACTTCTGTTTCCTAGTTGTTATTAATGCACTAGCTTCTTTACCTAAAGGTCTCTTACTTACCTTAGCTATACTCTTTCTTTTCATATATTCAGAGAAAACCTTATTTTGATACAAGATTTAGGTAATTCCCTCAAAACCAGCTCTATACTTTCTTATAAGATGTTCCTGAAAAATTCCCATTCTTCTGGTCTATCATTAGCCCTTGAAACTTCCAAATTTAACTTTATCCTTGAGCTGCTTTAAGAGAATTGTTTCCTCTTTTCACATGGACTTCCTTTTTTTTTTAGCTGCTATACCATAAGACCGTAAGATCTAGGAGCAGAATTAGGCCATTGGGCCCATTATATCTGCTCTGCCATTTCATCATGGCTGATCCAATTTTCCTCTCAACCCCAGACTCCTGCCTTCTCCCCATATCCCTTCATGCCCTGGCCAAACAAGAATCTATCAACTGTTGCCTTACATACACAAGGGGTGATTGATAAGTTTGTGGCCTAAAGTAGAAAGAGTCAATTTTAGAAAACCTAGTACATTTATTTTTCCTACATTTACACACTTAGTCCAGCAGTCATGGCGCATACAGATCCCTTCTTTGTAGAAGTCGGTGTCTTGGACCTCCAGAAGTAGTTCACAGCAGGGGTGATTGATAAGTTTGTAGCCTAAAGTACGTTTGTAGAAGGAGATGAAGAGAAACTTCAAACTTTCTGCATTTTTACTCAAAGAGTTGAACTGCATGTGCATGTAACGAGAGCTGTATAACTCATCTCCTTCTACCTTAGGCCATGAACTTATCAATCACCCCTGCTGTGGACCACCTGGAGGTCCAAGACGCTCTCGTTACATGCACATACAGGTCAACTCTTTGAGTGATAATGCAGGAAGTTTGAAGTTAATAACTCATCTCCTTCTACCATAGGTCACAAACTTATCAATCACCCCTGCGTGGACCACTTCTACAAAAAAACGGGATACGTATGCTCCACGACCACTGGACTAAGTGTGTATATTTAGGAGGGGACTATGTTGAAAAATAAATGTGCTAGGTTTTCTAAAATTGACTCCTTCTACCTTAGGCCATGAACATCAATCACCCCTCGTACACCAAGAGTTGATCTCCACAGCCATCTGTGGCAAAGAATTCCATAGATTCTCCACTCTCTGGCTAAAGAAATTCCAAAAGGATGCCCCTCTATTCTGAGGCTGCGTCCTCTGGTTCTGGACTCTCGCACCGTAGGAAAGATCCACTCCACATCAACTCTATCAAGGTCTTTCACCACTCGATAGGTTTCAATGAGGTCACCCCTCATTCTTCAGAATTCCAGTGAATACAGGCCCAAAGCTATCAAATCCACTTCATATGAGAAGCCATTCAATCCTGGAATCATTTTCATGAGCATCTTTTGAATCCTCTCCAGTTTCAGCACATCCTTTCTAAGATAAGGGGCCCAAAACTGCTCACAGTACTCCAAGTGAAGCCACACCAGTGCTCTTTAAAGTCTATACATTCTGATGGGCTTTACCAACTAGCACTTTCAGTCCCAGCATTCAATTAAAAAAATTACACTGCAGTGACATGAAAAGTCGAAGTAATAGAGGAAAATATAATTCAAAACAGAAATATTAAATCGATCAGAAAACACTTAATAATCATCTCAAAAGCAAAGCAATTTTCTTGAAAGACCCAAACTTTTCAGCAAACTTTTATCAGCAATCAAATTGTAAGCATCTGAACTAGGAAATTCCTGCCAAATCCATAAATTAATTGGCCTTACATCAAGTGGATCATATTTACTGGTGAATCTTAGCCTTCTTGAGTTACAACATGCAATTCTATCCTCACTTATACATGAAAAAAGATACCCTGATTGGGCTCAAGTTCGGAAAAGATTTGGCAGACTTCCACTAACCCCTGGAGCCTGTCCAAATATTGGCATTAGCTCACAGCTCTCTTAATCGAATGAACTGCTTCAATAGCTGAAAAAGGAAAATATTTTAGTGGATATGGAAAGACCAAACATACAGAAATCAGTTTGTGCTCCAAATTCTTAAAAAAGTTACATAAAATTTACTGTACATGTGCATGTCCTACATCCCAACTAGTTAAAGCTAACATTAACAGAGTCTACAGAGAGACTTAGATTGTTTAGGGGAATGGGCAAAGAAGTGGCAAATGAAATACAATGTTGAAAAGTGTATGGTCATGCACTTTGGTGGAAGAAATAAATGGGCAGACTATTAATTAGATGGGGAGAGAATTCAAAATGCAGAGATGCAAAGGGACTTGGGAGTCCTTGTGTAAGATACCCTAAAGGTTAACTTCCAAGCTGAGTCAACTGTGAAGAAGGCGAGTGTAATGTTAGCATTCGTTTCTAGAGGTACAGAATATAACAGCAGGGATGTGATGTTGAGGCTCTATAAGGTACTCGTGAGACCACACTTGGAGCATTGGGTGCAGTTTTGGGCTCCCTATTTTAGAAAGGATATATTGACATTGGAGAGGATTCAAAGAAGATTCACAAGGATAATTCCAGGAATGAAAGGGGAGGAACGTCTGGCAGGTCTTGGGCTGTATTCCTTGGAGTTCAGGAGAATGAGGGGGGGAATCTCATAGAAACATTCCAAATATTACAAAGCCTGAACAGATTAGATATAGCCAAGTTATTTCCCATGGTAGGGGATTCTAGGACAAGAGGGCACAACCTCAGGATCGAAGGACGTCCATTTAGAACTGAGATGTGGAGAAATTACTTTAGTCAGAGGGTGGTAAATCTGTGGAATTTGTTGCCATGAGCAGCTGTGGGGACCAAATCATTGGGTGCATTTAAGGCAGAGATATATAGGTTCTTGATTAGCCAGGGCATCAAAAGGTATGTGGTGAAGGCAGGGGAGTAGGGATGACTGGAAGAATTGGATCAGCCCATGACTGAATGGCAGAGCAGACTCGATGCTCCAAATGGCCTGCTTTTGCTCCTTTATCTTATGGTTTTATGGTCTAAAACTCCACAGCATCCTCCCTCTGCTTTATACCTAGCTCCATTGGTCATTATTCTAGTCCTTTCCTCTCCTTGTAATCACCTAACACCGTATCAGCAGAGGTTCAGTTAGCAGAATTCTCAGATCAAGTGGTTTGAGCTGAAGTTGCAAATTGGCACTGCACCAGATCTGCTAGAGAGATTTCACAGACACCTTTAATGGTGATTAAATTACAAGGTCAGGAGGAAAGATCAAACACAGCAAGATGAAAACAAATCACTCTCTTCTGTGCTTACATTAACACAAGGGTGCATCCACATACATTCTATGATGTCTGTAGTGATTGAGGCTAATAGTAATTGCCTGTCTCTAAGTGAACTTATAAGGTAGCAATGAACTGCTTTCTTGAAATACATCTGCCTACGGGAGCACGACACACCCCAGTGCTGCAAGGGAAAATAAGTATTCTAATGCAAAAACAGTGACGGAATGGTTGCATATGATGGTACTGTCATTCACCTCTTCCCTGTCCCTTTTATGGAAGCTACCGTGAAATTTTGTTGTGCCGATTCTCACAGATGTGCTGGACCTGGAATGACTGAACGATACAAATGGTGGGTGAGGTGCCAATCAAGTGAGCTGCTTCTAAATTGGTTCTGACCTGCTTAAATGGTGTTGTAGGCATTCTCATTCAAACTCATGAGTTCACTATATTCCTGTCTTGTGCCTCAGAAGCAATGGGACTCTTTAAAGGAAGTCCAAAGATGATTCATATCTCAGGATGCATGACCTCTGACCTGCACTTGAAGACACAGTACATTTGGGGAATTTACCATTAAATATCTGGTTAATGGTAAGCCACAAAAATGTCCTGGGGGGACAGTTAGATCCTCTTGATTTAGATTGGACTTCCGGCACTTTTATCAATGTTTCTTGCAACTTATAAGCCCATGCCTGACTGTTGACCCAAGTCTCATTTCCTGAGGTCTCAAACTACTCCATTATCCGAGTAGCAGCGAAGAGTTGCACAATCAATACATTTCCCTTTTCCTGCTTAATAACGATGAAATTAAGTTCATTCATGGAGCAAATGGGTCTTCCCAAGATGCCGTCAAAACAACCTTCTGCAGCAGAGATGGCTATATTAGGTTTCCATTACATGATTGATAGAGGTCAATGCAAACAAGGATTCTAGGCTGAGGTGGTAGAAAGACTGCACATAATCAAGAATATCCTCAAACAACAAAAATAAAATATTCTTTTATTTTAGAGATGGCTCTGGGTCTGTACTCTCTGGAATTCAGAAGGATGAGGGGGGATCTCATTGAAACCTTTCAAATGTTGAAAGGCCTAGACAGAGTAGATGTGGAAAGGATGTTTCCCACAGTGGGAGAGTCTAGGGCAAGAGGGCACAGCCTCAGGATAGAGGGGTGCCCTTTCAAAACAGAGATGCAGAGAAATTTCTTTCGCCAAAAGGTGGCGAATTTGTGGAATCTGTCGTTGGATGTATTTAAGGCAGAGATGGATAGGTTTTTGATTGGACATGGCATCAAAGGTTACGGGGAGAAGGCCGGGAACTGGGGTTGAGGAGGACAAAAAAAAAGGATGAGTCATGATTGAATGGCAGAGGAGATTCGATGGGCCAGATGGCCTAATTCTAAATCTTATGGTCTTATTCCAAATGAAGAGCCTTGACCTGAAACATGGACTATCTATTTTCCACAGACACTGCCTGATCCACTGTTCTTCCCGCAGTTAGCTCAGCATCTGCAATCTCGCTTTGCCATGGCAATAAAAAACATTGATTTGACTATCAAATCTTCAGCATGGAAATGTTGCTTATGTAAAAAGCCACAATTTTTATCTCAATTTTAATCACAGAATCACAAACACTGCTAAAGCTAACAAGCAAAACAATACTTTTCATCAATGTAAATATTTTAACCCTTCCTTTTCTCTCTTTCTTTAAGAAAGTGACAATGCTTGACTAGATTCCAGTAGTCCAATGGTTATTCTTCATCAAATGGTCTGGAGGGACATTGTGACCAAGGACTGTTTGATTGTGACAAAACATCCTTGCATATGTAAACTAGATGGTGATGATAAACCTAACTGATCTTTACACTGACTGCTTAAATTGACAACACTGGAACCAATTCAAAACTCTTCCACATGGGTGAGATTAGATAGCCCGGTAAAAACTCCCAAATTAAAATCCTTATCTATGTGGTTCAAATTTTATACAGAGTATTGTGAGTAGCAGAGAGGTGCAGCTTGGCAGCCGAGCAGTGCAGATGGTAGTGTTGTTACCTCACAGCTCCAGTGGGGTCTGTGTGGAGTCTGCACTTTCTCCCAATAACTGTGTTCAATTCCTTCCACTTTCCAATTATGTGAGAGATTCGAGGTTAATTGGTCACTGCAAGTTGCCCACAGTACTTGGTAGGTGGAAAAATATGGAAAGAGTTGATGGGAATGTGGAGAAGGAATAAAATGGCTTTAGTGCAAGATTGATTAGCATAAATAAGTGCTGGATGGTCAGCCCGGATTCAGTGAGCTGAAGGGTGCGCTTGCATGCTGTATGACTCCATGTCCTAAAGCAAACACGAAACATTGTTGCCGGAAAATATACTTCAAATAAATGGAAGTCAAAACTCTGAACTACCTTTACCTAATAACACTGGCTTGAAAAAGTGAAACAAAACTATGAGGCGTTACCTTGGCTCCAACCACAGTATCTCCACAATAACAAACTGCTCTCCTTCACAAACTCCACAGGTGCCTAAACAAACGTTTAGCACTTGCCCAGAATTACGAGGAAAAGCACACCTCCTGACCACTGAGGTCAGATAGGTCAATTTCAGAACCCAACATGGCATCTACCCTACTTGACTCTCAGCTTTACCATTCTACAGCATCAAACAGACAGCAACTCAAAGACAGACCTGTGAGCAGCTCATCTTTAATTGTAGGCAATCTCTCTAGGTGTCACAAAATTTTAAAAGTATTAATGCAAATATTTATGATCGTTCATCATTTCTCTTGTCAAAATGCCTTATTGGTTTAATTGCTTCTTACAAAATTTCCCCCTTCTAAAAGTGTACCTGTGGCATTCTGGACCTTTAGTCATTGTTTATTTGTAAATACACTCACCAAGCGTCAGTCAGCTAGGGATTATGGAGGCTGCAAGAAGTGAACAATGCTGCCAAAACCAATTCTACTCTTGCTCGACATCCACATCCTATTCTACAAATTGCATTGTAATTAGGAGCAATAATCTTCATTTATATTTCTCATCCTGAAGCTGGAACTGTTTTATTGACATAAACATGAGGAAATCTGCTGATGCTGGAAATTCAAGCAAAACACATAAAAATTGCTGGTGAAAGCAGCAGGCCAGACAGCATCTATCGAAAGAGGTACAGACTATGTTTTGGGCCAAGACCCTTCGTCAGAACTAACTGAAAGAAGAGATAGTAAGAGGTTTGAAAGTAGGAGGGGGAGGGGGAGATCCAAGATGATAGGAGAAGACAGGAGGGGGAAAGGGATAGAGCTAAGAGCTGCAAAGTTGATTTGGCGAAAGGGATATGAGAGAATCATGGGACGGGAGGCCTAGGGAGAAAGGGGGAGAGCCCAGAGGATGGGCAAGGAGTAGAGTGAGATGGACAGAGGGAGAAAAAGGGGGGGGGGGGAGAGGAAGAGAGAGAGAGAGAGAGAGAGAAAATAACGGATGGGGTACGAAGGGGAGGTGGGGCATTAACGGAAGTTAGAGAAGTCAATGTTCATGCCATCAGGTTGGAGGTTTTTTAATTAATTTATTTTTTTCTCTCTCTCTCTCCCCTTTTTCTCCCTGTCCCTCTCACTGTACTCCTTGCCCATCCTCTGGGCTTCCCCCCTCCCCCTTTCTTTCTCCCTCGGCCTCCCGTCCCATGATCCTTTCACATCCCTTTTGCTAATCAACTTTCCAGCTATCAGCTCCATCCCTTCGCCCTCCTGTCTTCTCCTATCATTTCAGATCTCCCCCTCCCCCCCACTTTCAAATCTCTTACTATCTCTTTTTTCAGTTAGTCCTGACGAAGGGTCTCGGCTCAAAACGTCGACTGTACCTCTTCTTATAGATGCTGCCTGGCCTGCTGCGTTCACCAGCAATTTTTATGTGTGTTACTGTTTTATTTACCTCACTTTCCAAGAAGTCCTCAATTCACATAAACCCAACGTGAAGCAGGATTGAAATGTGGACGTTCCCAGATAAATTTTACTGCCACTTTGGATAGTATGTCTAGTCTTAGTTATGGTGTGAGTGTGAGTGTGTGTGTGTGGGGGGTGGGGGGGTACGGACACCTTCAAAGAGTTTACCTCCTTCAATCAAGGTAAGAAAAAGCAACAGAGTGGTGAAACCACAATTAAAATTCCACAATCGCATCAAGATGTATGCAGGGACAAATTTATCACAAACAAGGAATCATACATTCAGGGTTTCCAACTTGATGGTAACAAGCTGCACAAGCTAAATATTACTTTGGTCCAAAGAATCTGGCAGGCAGCTGTGAAACTCATGAAGCTAGGGGGCCCCTAACAGCTTTGGTAGGGTGAATGCAAATCGAACTGCCAAAACAATTCAAACTGTATAGGCTGCAGTATTCTGCAAACAAATACCCGACAAAAGACTTGTTATGAAGAGAAAAGCAGAAACAATTTTACCTACCTGCTGCACTTCTGTTTCCCCATTGGAGATTTTCTCTACGTAAACAAATGAATTATAGATCGCCTGAAAATTAAAAAGAAGAGGTGAGATAAAACATATGGTTACGCAAAAAAGAAAATGGCGAGTTCTATTACTTTTACAACCACATTCTCTAAACTACAGCCCTGGAAGCTCAGGTAATTGCAATCCTTTCCAAATTCTGTGGGCTGAAATTTTACAAGAATCACAGCCTAGCTGATGTTCAAGGGAGTAGCATTATAGCTAAAATGTCAGGTCTCTGTAGATCACAATGATCTGAATTTAGTCACCACAGACTCCATAGTACAAACTCTCCACACTTTTCTATTTACACTTGGTAATGTAAGTAAAGTATATTTAAAACTCTTGGCAGATTTATTTTTCAAAACATTGACCCAAGCTCTCCCCAGCTTTGTCACAGGTTTTTTTTAAATTAAGACAAAATATTTAAGCTGTGGCTTGTAAATGATGCACCTTTACCTCAAGCAAGCTCAAGATACCACATTTACTTGTCACCACATCCCAAATCCCAAAATCCCCACCCACCTCAAGCCTTACATTTGAGACTCCCATATTCTGCAACCATATGGAGCGCCCAGATTTCCTGAAAGGTGCTCAAATGGTGCTTTAACCAATCAAAGCTTGCCACTGGACTCCTTATGGAGCCTGGAAGCACAGCACACATGCCATGCATTTCCCTAGCATCTATGTTAGGGAAGCTACATTCTGAACCACATCAACAGGATTGTGTGTAATTGAGAATGGCGGCAAGGGGCCTTGGTAACTAATAGGTAGCTCATGAAGTTCAAAGTAAAGTACATATGTCACCATATACAACCCTGAGAATTTTTTTCTCTCTAAATTCAAGAACCACAATTGAAAGACCATACCCAACAGGGCAGACAAACAACCAAAGTGCGAAATACAACAAACTGTTCAAATACAAAAGAGAGAAAAAAAAAAGCAATAAATATCGAGAAAATTAGAAGAGTCCTTGAAAGCGAGTCCAGAGATTATGGGAACAGTTCAGTGATGGAGCAAGTGAAGGTGTGTGAAGTTATCCCCACTCGTTCAAGAGCCTGAATGAGAGTCCTAGGGTTCCTGTACCTTCTTCCTGATGGTAGCAGTGAGAACAGAGCATGACCTGGGTGACGGGGGTCCCCGATGATGCATGCTGCTTTCCTACGACACCACTCCATGTAGATGTTCTCAATAGTGGAAAGAGATCTACCCATAATGGACTGGGCTATATCTGATACTTTTTGTTGGATTTTCCATTCAACGGCATTAGTGTTTCCGTACCAGGCTGTAATACAACCAGTCAATATATTCTTCACCACACATCATTAGAAGTTTGTCAAAGTATTTGATGTCATGCCAAATCTTCGCAAACTTATAATTCTAGTTATTGTGAATGTGTTAAGTATTTTTTTAAATTTAAAAATTGAGCAGGGAGGTCATGCTGCAACTATACAGGGTACTGGTGAGGCTGCACCTGGAATACTGTGTGCAGTTCTGGTTTCCATACTTGAGGAAGGATATACTGGCTTTGGAGGCAGTGCAGAGGAGGTTCACCAGGTTGATTTCAGGGATGAAGGGGTTAACCTATGAGGAGAGATTGAGTTGCCTGGGACTATACTCTCTGGAATTCAGAAGAATGAGAGGGGATCTTATAGAAATATACAACATTTTGAAAGGGGTAGATAAGATAGAAGTAGGAAAGTTGTTTCCATTGGTAGGTGAGACTAGAACTAGGGGACATTGCCTCAAGATTCAGGGGAGAAGATTTAGGACGGAGATGAGGAGAAACTGTTTTTCCCCAGAGAGTGGTGAATCTGTGGAATTCTCTGCCCAGGGAAACAGTTGCGGCTTCCTCACTAAACATATTTAAGATACAGTTAGATAGATTTTTACATAGCAAGGGAATGAAGGGTTATGGGGAAAAGGCAGGTAGATGGAGCTGAGTTTACAGACAGATCAGCCATAATCTTATTGAATGGCGGGGCAGGCTCAATGGGCCGGATGGCCAATTCCTGCTCCTATTTCTTATGTTCTTATTATGTAAAAGTCCAATTTTTATTAATGTTTGATGAGTGAATATTTCTGAACAGAGTTATTTAATAGCATGATGTCAGTTTCTTCTCTCCGTTCCCTCACACTCCAGCAATCATGGGCAAAGTTTGTTCTGGCTCCACAATGGGATCACATTTAGCCCCAAAACAGCATCCAACATGAAGGATTCAGTACAGCTTCTCGAATAATGCCACTGTCTGGAGCTGTGCCTCGTGTAAACGTGGACTTAGAAAGTTAGGTGAACTGTTCCCTGTTGCTAGCAAAATGTGGACCACCATATCACAATCCTTGCTCTGTTTTCAACGTACATTTAGCTCCAAAATCACCTTCCAATTGGATAAATGCTGATAAAGTGTTCCGCAATTCAATTCAGCTTTTCACATAGTTTTAAATAAACCTAGCCAAATGTTGCTGTTTCTTCCAATTAGTTTTCCAAATTCGTAAAAAATTAATGAGCTGCAGTCAAAATGTTGTGTCCAGTTTTATTATCAGGTTGAGACATATCATGAGGAGACTAGAATTCCTCGAGCTCCTGACTATACAGTAGGAAAACCTAGAAGCAAATCTAAGAGGTGCTCCAAATCATGGGATACTGAAAGCCCCGTCAGAAGTACTATGGAACTACTGTGCCTTTAATACAACTGCGTAGCAACAATAAAGAAATTTACTTCATGGATGAAGCTACATGTGACCCTCTGAAGATGCTGTGATTATAGAAATTCACTGCTCCACTATGGCAGGATTGGACACTGCTACAGTGTTGTGAGGAAGGACAGAGGCCTGGGAAAACAGGAACAGTAGAGGCCCGAATTCTCACCTCTAGTTCTTTAAAGTTCCCCTGCACAAAGGTACAAGTTCTCCTTAATGGACGATTTTTAGTTGCATTACAGCACTCATGGGAGACGGTGTATGCTTTGAAAGAAACCATAATAGCAAAAGAAAAGCTGGAGCGAGTGCCACAATGAATGAATAGGAAGTCAGAACGAGGGGAAGCTCAAGTGGTTAGTTTCCAAGCACTTATCCAAAGCAACATACACAAAATGCTGCAGGAACTCAGCAGGCCAGGAAGCATCTATGGAAAAGAGTACAGGTGACGTTTCGGGCGTTCATCAGGACTGGATGAATGAGGAGTCAGAGTAAGACAGGTGGGGGGGGGGTAGAGGAAGAGCCACAAGGTGACGGGTGAAACCCCTACTCTAACCTGGTATCTCTCTCACCAATCAACTTCCAGCACTTTACTTCACCCCTTCCCCACTCTCAGTTTCACCTTTCACCTTGTGGTTCTTCCTCCCCTTCCCCACTTTCATACTCTGACTCATCTTTTTTTTCCAAACCTGATGAAAGGTCTTGGCCCGAAACGTCGACTGTACTCTTTTCCGGAGATGCTGCCTGGCCTGCTGAGTTCCTTCAGCATTTTGTGAGTGTTGTTTGGATTTCCAGCATCTGCAGATTTTCTCTTGTTTGTAACTGGACTTATCCAAATGCCAGCCCATTTCATCCATTGGACAGAGAAGGGTAAAAACATCAGCAAATAGACATTAGCTGCCCTCAAAGGAGTAAACAGTAATTTTAAACTAATCATACGGCCAAGGGATGGATGCGGAGATCAGTAAATAGGGCTCCAGAATTAGAATAGCTACAATTTCACTTAGCGAATGCGAGGATAGAGTAACCTTAAGTGGAAAAAATGATCAAGAAAATGGAAATTAATATGGGGAGAATCCTGCAGCTGAGACAGCAAGAGGCAACGGTCCATAATATAGTTAAGGTGCAAAATAAATGAAACGGTTGTTAAAAATGACTGACAATGCACTTGCGGAGTTGCTGTTCTGGAAGGGGAGAGCTGGTGAAGGGAATGGATATGAATAGAGTGCTAGTGACTAATAACTGTTTAAAACTACACAAAGGCATCTCACCAATTTTTTTAGGAATTTAAAAATCAACAGTTCCATTTTTTTTCTCATATTTGTAACAAGCCCTATGATCAATTGTTAATTTCAGCTTCCAAGAATCACTGAACCACCTGGAGGCACTTGATAAGAAATTTGGCATCGTCTTCAAAGCAAGCAAAATCATCCAGGAACATGAAACAACACACACACAAAATGCAGGAGGAACTCAGCAAGTCAGGCAGCATCCATGGAAATGAATAAGCAGATACTTCAGGCTGGACCCTTCTTCAGGACTGAAAAGGAAGGGGGAAAACACCAGAATAAAAAGGTGGGGGGAGGGCATAGAGGATAGCTGGAAGGTGATAGGTGAAGCCAAGTGGGTGCAAAAGGTCAAGGGTTGAAAGGTAAAGGAAAGAAAGGAATCCGATAGGAAGGGAGAGCAGACCATAAGATAAAGGGAAGAAGGAGGGGACACAGTGGGAAATGATAAGCAGGTGACAAGAGGTAAAAGGCCAGAGTGGGGAATGGAAGAAGAGGGGAGGGGGAGGAGGAGTTGGAGGGTATTTTGTTAACTGTAAGAAGAAATCAATATTCATGCCACCAGGTTGGAAGCTACCCAGACAGAATACAAGGTATTACTTCCCCACCTGTGAAGGTGGCCTCATCTTGGCACACGAGGAGGCCACGGACCAACTTGTTGGAGCAGGTTTGGGAATTAAAATGACCACCAGGAAGTTCTGTTTTTGGCTGATGGAGCGGAGGTGCTTGACAAGGTGCTCCCCCAATTTACGACAGGTCTCACTAATGTACAGCAGGTCGCATCAGGAGCAGCATACGCAACAGGCGACCCCAGCAGACTTGCATGTGAATTGTTGCCTCATCTGGAGGAATTGTTTGGGGCCCTGAATGGAGGCGAGGGAGGATGTAAGTGGGCAGGTGTAACACTTAAGACTGCTTCCAGGATACGTGCCAGGAGGGAGATTAGTGGAGAGGAAGAAATGGACAAGGGAATCATGGAAAGAGTGATTCCTGTGGAAAGTGGAGGGAGAGGGGGAGGTAAAGATATGTTTGTTGTCAGATCCCTTTGGAGATGGCGGAAGTTGCGGAGGATGATGTGTTTAATGCAGAAGCTCAAGGGGCAGTAGGTAAGGAGAAGAGGAACTCTATCACTGATAAAGTGGCAGGAAGATGGGGTGAGTGCAGATGTTCGGGAAATGGAGTAGATGCGGGTGAGGACAGCATCAATAGTGGAATAGAAAATCCCATTCTTTGAAGAAGGAAGACAGTTCTGATGTCCTGGAAAGGAAGGACACATCCTGAGAACAGATGTGGCAGAGATGAAGGAACTGAAAACAGGAAATACCATTTTTACAGGAGTTTCTCCCAGAAGCTTGGTCTCACCATACATATAGAAATATTAGATGTTGAAGAATGAAATACTGAGAAATGTTTTCTACATATAGTTTTGGATAGGCTCATATTCTTTCATGTCCCAGTGTCCCATTTATAATTCACTGCTGTCAGTGGTAGAGATGCAATAAACTACAATGAACTGGGACCCTGATCACAAAACATGTTTCCAGAGGCGAAAAGAACTTGCCTAAGGTTGCAAGAGACACAATGTGACAACTCTTCACTGACAAGCTTGAAACTTGCTGTTTTAAGCATTTGTCCAAGAATAACTTCCAGCATCATCACCCCCCCCCCCACACTACCCATACCACCTGGAAGTCTAAACTGCTTTCATTCCAATTTGCAGCATCTGGACAAAGAGCCTTCAACCTGAATCCTAGACTTTTGTTTCTCTTCCCTCTCTTCCCTCAGATGCAGCTTCATCTGCTGCACCCAACAGGTGAGTAGAGGAGCAGCTAATCACATGATGGGACATAAACGAGAAAAACTGCAGTAGTAACTGGAGCAACAAGGGAGGCAAATGACACGGTGGGCTTAACATGGATCAAGAAAAGAGTGCAAAGTAGCCATTAGTATTAGAGTTTGTGCCTGAAAGGTAACATCCTAACACTCAGAAATCCAAGTAAAGAGAAACATTATAGGTAATGAGGGACTACCCTGCGGGCCTTTTCCATAGAATCTGCATACGAATAACTACTTCTCGCTTCTCTGAGATGCAAATGCCACATTTTAAGATTAATATATTATAGGTTGAGTACCCCTTATCCGGAGATCCAAAATCTGAAAAACTCCATTATCTGAAATTTTTTTGAGCACTGACATGGTGTCACAAATGGAAAATTTCACAAGGTGCTGGGAAGGTTCCCAGGTGATGTGTGCAAGGTCTCTGCCCACCACAGGCAGTTCTGAAAAGTGCCCTCACATATGCAATGAACAGAAGTTAATGAAAAGTAGAAAAAACACTGCATAAAGCAAAAACAGAAGATCCTGATTGTGTATTGAAAGAGTGGATTCGTCAGCAGAGTGAACATTTGTCACTTAGCGATATGCTGATCATGAAACAAGCAAAGGCCAATTACAATAAACTAAAAATTTTAAAGATTTTAAAGTACATTTATCGTCAAAGAATGTATAAATCGTCCAACCTTCAGACTTGTTTGCTCACAGGCAGCCAAGGTAATTGTGAATACTCAGGAGGCTAGTTGCAGGAATTTAAGAAAAGGCATGTCATTAAATTTAAGTATCTGCTGATCGTGAAGCAGCAGAGAAATCCATTGGTGAGTTTGCCAATAGAGTTGCTGATGAAAATCTAACACAAAACCTAAAACAAAAGATAAAATACAAATACAGTGCACTGTAAACTTTAAATGAAAACACGGCATCGTAGGTGGAGACTGAAAGCCTGCCGTTGTTTGTTGTTGCTCAACAGCTGATTCAGGTATTCTCCCAATGCTGCTGTGTTGCTTTTGTTATGAGGTGTAATAATTTTTACTGTTAAGTACATTTGTGTGATGAACAAGTGTAGAACACCAGCAGCACATAAACTCAGAGTTGGAAATTATACTGATCATTATGTATTCCAATATCAGGAAAAAAAAATCCAAAATCCAACACTTCTGGCCCCAAGTATTTTGGATATGGGGAACTCGACCTGTACTCGGCTACCTCAAGAAACCATCAAGCGTAGCCTTCAGGTGAATTCAGTTAGAGGCTTGTGGATAATTAAGCAAAGCTGCACACACAAGATTGTCACAGTTTTTTTGCATGCAACTGATATATTGCAACAAATTTATTCATTGCATCTTGAGAATAGTCCTGGAGAGATTTACCAGAACTGTCTCTAGGATGAAGGATTTTAGCTACAAGGTACTTTGCAAGATCATTAAAGGTTTAGATAGAGTAAAGAATCTTCATCCAGGAGCAGATCGTTTAAAGACCAGGTGACAGAAATCTAAATCGAAGGGTAAAAAATCCACAGGATATGAGAAAAAGGATTTTTTTAAATATATAAACCAGAGAGTGGTGATGATCTGGGTTTCAATGCTTGCAAAAGCAAGAGAAACATTTTTAAAAAAATTATGGCTTTCAAAAGGCAACCACACAGGCACTTGGTGGGGGGGGGCGGAGTTAAGGGACTGTGGGAAAAGGGCAAAAGCATGGAAATGAACATCTTTCTCTACACAAAACTGGCATGAACTCACTGAGATGAACTTTCACTAAATAGTGAACAGGGATCTCCTGAGCATGAGGAGCTGAGCAAAGAGAGCACTGGCCAGATAACAGTATAAATACAGTATGTATATAGTTGGCGATCATGAAAGTTGATAAATCTCAACTGACTTGAGAATGATTTACTTATTCCCGAATTTACATATTCCTGTGCCTCAGCCCCAGATTTTTCACCATCTAGATGAACAATATGGCCAAGAGAGCCACATATCGCATTTCCAAGTTTTCTAACGACACTAAACTACGTCTGTGGCCACTTCTGTGACTAATAAAGTAGCCAATGAGTGTATGATCATGGTCTCCTGCTGCTGTAGCCCGTCCACTTCAAGGTTTGATGTCTTGTGCAGTCAGAGATGCTTTTCTGCACACCACTGTTTCTAATACATGGTTATCTGATGTACTGTCACCTTCCCGTCAGCTTGAACTAGTCTGACCATTCTCCTCTGACCTCTCTTGTTAACAAGGTGTTTTTTCCCCAACAGTACTGTTGGTCACTGGGTGTTTTATTGTTTTTTTGCACCATTCTCTGTAAACTCTAGAGACTGTTGTGCGTGAAAATCTCAGGAGATCAGCAGTTTCTGAGCTACTCAAACCACCCTGTCTGGCACCAACAATCATTCCATGGTCAAAGTCGCTTATATCATATTTCTTCCCCATTCTGATGTTTAGTCCGAAGACCTGAACCTCTTGAACATATCTGCACACTTTTATGCATTGAGTTGCCACCACAGGATTGGCTGAACAGATATTTGCATTTACAAACAGACGTACAGGTGTACTTAATAAAACGGCCACTGAGTATAGGTGTAACTACGAGTATAGAAAATTGTGAGTGCTTGCATACAAGCCCCTGAAGACAAACACACACTGTAGATACAGTATGTGATTGAGAGCAAATACAATGTTATCCTTTATTATGAGGATATTTGAATGCAGGAGAAGGAAAGTCTTCCTGCAATTGTACTGGAACATTGACTACTATTTGTAATTTTAGTCTCCACACAAGAAAGGATATATTAACCAAAGATTGTTATAGCTGGGGATGGTAATGGGAACAAACTCTCACTACCTATTAAATGCTCCCAATGGTCTGTGCCTCAAATAGCCTCTGACAACCAAATCCAGTTCCTGGAATTCATATGTGGCTTAGCTACTAAGCATGACAGAACTGTTTCTACTGACAGGAGAAGGGGCAAAGGTGGGTTACTGGTGCCTTAAAGCCAGTCACTACAGGCAGATGTGGCTCATTAGTCATGGTTGACAGCTCATCTAGGAGAAGCCGTCGTCGTCGTCGTGGCTATCCCTTGAGGTTGAGGATGATGGTGTTCGTTCCGACACACAGCGAAGACGCCTGTGCGTGTATTTGTTTAACGTGTACTTGATGCCGCACTACAAGAAGCACACAATACTTCACAAATCAACCAACTGATTCCAATGGCATGGAAACCATGACAACTGGAGCTCGGAGAAGCAAAGCTCTGATCTCAAACATCCACTGCCTTGCGGCTACACCCACTCATGGGGAAGGCTCGGGAATACACCCTGAGGGAAAAATCCAGAGCTGAAGTTGCTAAGGCAGTCCTACACTGAGGTCAATGTTGACTGGCAACTCCTGTGATGTTGCTGGTACCAAACTGTACCAGTCTCTGCTGTTCCTTGGGGATCATAAGATGCGTGGAGAGGAGGAGCTTGCTAAATTGGCAACAGCTTGCTCTCCATATCATACTGCCCGGGCTCGTGTATCTAGACAGTTAGAACACAATATCCATGGTTAACTCTGACCGACGGAGGCCCTCACAATGCAGAATTATTCACTAGACTTGGTTGAAGGAATGGTCAGTATGCTATACAAGGAGAGAATGAGTAGATTATGTCTACACACTTAGAGTTGAGAAAAATGATATAAAACCACATTAAAACTTTTAAAAATTGTTAAAGGGCATTTGCAGGCTAGGCACAAGGAGAATATATCCCCAGGCTAGGTGTTCCTAAACCACGGGTTGTATGCTCAGAATAAAGGCTGGGCTGTTTACGACTGTTACTAAGAAAAGTCTCTAAACTCAGAAAGTGATCAGCTTCTGGAAGTGTCTACCCCGACACTGCTGTGGAGGCTCAGTCTCTGTGTTCATTCAGCAAATAGGCCAATAGGGTTCTGGATACTACGGAAAAGCAGGAATATGGGGATAGTGATAGAAGATGGAGCAGAGGCAGAAAAGGGTAGGCTCAAAGAGCCAGAAGATGCTCCAATATCCAGTGTTCTACACCATAACAACGTTGGTATGAAAAAAATAGTTTGGGTATAGTTGTTTTTCTGTAGAATAGCTGGGAGTAGAGAGATGGCATTAAACCAAGGAGCTACAGTGCCACAGATGTCAAGTGAAATAATTATTATACCACGCAAACACGAGGAAATCTGCAGATGCTGGAAATTCAAGCAACGCACACAAAATGCTGGTGAACACAGCAGGCCAGACAGCATCTATAAGAAGAAGCACAGTCAACGTTTTGGGCCGAGACCCTTTGTCAGGACTCACTGAAAGAACAGATAGTAAGAGATTTGAAAGTGGGAGGGGGAGATCTGAAATGATAGGAGAAGACAGGAGGGGGAGGGATGACGCTAAGAGCGGGAAAGTTGATTGGCAAAAGGAATACAAGGCTGGAGAAGGGAGAGGATCATGGGACAGGAAACCTAGGGAGAAAGAAAGGGGGAGGGGAGCTCCAGAGGAAGATGGAGAGCAGGCAAGGAGTTATTGTGAGAGGGACAGAGAGAGGATAACTAAATAAATAAGGGATGGGGTAAGAACGGGAGGAGGGGCATTAACGGAAGTTAGAGAAGTTAATGTTCATACCATCGGGTTGGAGGCTACCCAGACGGAATATAAGGTGTTGTTCCTCCAACCTGAGTGTGGCTTCATCTTGACAGTAGAGCAGGCTGTGGATAGACATTATCAGAATGGGAATGGGATGTGGAATTAAAATGTGTGGCCACTGGGAGATCCTGCTTTCTCTAGCAGACAGAGCATAGGTGTTCAGTGAAACGATCTCCCAGTCTGCGCCGGGTCTCGCCAATATTAGAAGGCCACATCGGGAGCACCGGACGCAGTATATCACCCCAGCCGACTCAGAGGTGAAGTGTCGCCTCACCTGGAAGGACTGTCTGGGGCCCTGAATGGTGGTGAGGGAGGAAGTGTAAGGGCATGTGTAGCACTTGTTCCGCTTACAAGGATAAGTGCCAGGAGGGAGATCTCTTACTATCTTTTCTTTCAGTTAGTCCTGACGAAGGGTGTCGGCCCAAAACGTTGACTGTGCTTCTTCCTATGGATGTTGTCTGGCCTGCTGCGTTCCACCAGCATTTTATGTGTATTAATTATTCCACAAGGCAATTACCTAAATAGTTGTATTACAAATACAGTCAATTCCGGTTAATTGGGCTATCAATTAAATGGAACAGTCATTGAGTTGGGACAACTCTTAAAGAAATAGACTAATCGAGAAAATATTGGGGATTCCTTTCAATTGTTTAGGATGCTATGCCGCTTAATTGGGACATAGTTCTGTTGCCAGACAATTTCTAATTAATGTCAGTCATGGGCACTTATGTGGCCATTTGACTATACACTGTGCTTAGAGTGAACTGTTTTTAAAATAGAGTAAATTATTGTGTTCATGTTCAAAAAGCAGTGATTTTTGTCACTGATAGTTAGCAAGAAATAATCAGCAAGACAACTCAGAACTGGTTTGCTCATTGTGGTTTCAAGCATTCAGGCATGGAGATGTCAGAAACAGCTTTTTGACATTTTGGAGTGAACAGTTTTTAAACAGCATCAGTTGCATGTGTTTGTGCTCTGTTATCCATTTGGGCTGGCAGATGACAATTCAAAAAGCAGTGATTTTTGATTATTTTGGGTTTTTAAGTTTGACTTTATGCAGGAAGGCAATGAGGCAGTCCACTCATGATGCTGTCTGAACTGAGTTCGTTCATTTACAATCAAAAGATTGCAGGCCTGAACTATTACCTCAATAACTATTAGGAACTGGTGAACGCAGCAGGCCAGGCAGCATCTCTAGGAAGAGGTACAGTCGATGTTTCGGGCCCAGACCTTTGGTCAGGATCTCAGCCCAAAACGTCAACTGTACCTCTTCCTAGAGATGCTGCCTGGCCTGCTGCATTCACCAGCAACTTTGATGTGTGTTGCTTGAATTTCCAGCATCTGCAGAATTCCTCGTGTTTGCACTATTAGGAACTAACAGTTTTATTATACTGTAGTAGTATTGGCAGTGTTCCATTCTTTCTGTATTTCTATTAAATAGTTTTTTTAAACACACTTTTATACTTTTTAACTATTTCCATGAAATTTCAACTCATTGGACCAGCCACTTAATTGGGGCAAATTGGTCCTGATGTGTCCCAATTATCCAGAATACACTATATTCCTAAGAATTTAGATTGGTTCCAGGAAATGTGCTGAAATAATCATCACATGAAGAACCAAGGATTTCACCCTGCCCTTCCCCAACTCCATCCCTCATCAAGGAAACAGTTCTCAAGGTCATGATATTGTTGTATCGTCAGATGTAACAACCGATTGTTGACCAAATAATGCTGCAGCTTGCTTTGATGAAATTACTTCTTTAGTTCAAAAAAAAACTAAAACACACAACACTTGCTTTTGTGGCCAAATGCTTCACAGCAAAATAGATGTTTGCAAATTCAGCACAGGATGTCTGCTGTTCTATATCCTTAAATAAATAAAACATACTTCCTAGTGACAAAACGGTTTCAATAGATGTTTATTATAAATTCCCATCCCCACACTTATAACATAAACTTAATATGTTGTTGTGTTCACAGCTTCTTAGCAGTAAAGGGACTGTAACTCCCAAAGGTTTGCATCTTCTACTTCCTCGGCTGGCACTCTTGTCCAAATAGCCCCAATCTCTAATACCACCTTATCTCAGTTTCCAGCATCCAGTGCTTCAGGACCTTATAAGCTGGTTATTTCCAACATTCTGAGCTTTGCTGTTCCTCCTTCTACCAGTGACTGAAAGGATACAAATAAACTGGCAGCAGTAGGGTCCTTAGGGCTTGCGATACAGGAGGCCCCTCAGCAAGTCCATAGTCAATGTGCTAAGGACATAAGGAAAAGCTAATCTTCTGGAATGGGCACAACTTGAGGCAACCCCAGAGGACAGCAAACACTTGACCACGCACATATCCACTTATTTAGATTAACTAGACCAGAGACTCCCAATTTCTTCTGCTGAGCCCCACTTTGGGAAGCTTCACTTTTATGCTCCTAACACTAACCTCAGATTCCTCCAAGTCCCCAAAAAGAATTTTTGGACTTAAGTACTGAAAATAATTCACTCTCATGAACCTTTAAAATCCAACCTTCATATTGCAGAGAAATCAAAATTACCACCCAAATCAACCTCCAGCATCATCATGCGTAGAAACTATGAGCATAGCTCAGTCAACCAGCACACAAACAGTCTCTATGCCCCATATCACTTTTCACCTTTAGTGTTCACTGAAAACCCAAAAATCACAATCTTCTTCCTGTCCATCCCCACTAGCTAAAGATCATATAAACATCTCCTTCCCAACCTTCTGAAAATATATTTGGCCAATATTCCCTGCAGAACTTCCTAACTGAGCTACTTGAACAACTACAGTATTCCAAGACTGACATCTGAGCATTATAAAGTGTTAAATACACACACATACACAAACCATAAATGCGTAGGTAGAGTGTTAAAATAAACACAGGTGAATTAAACATGATATATAGTTTGTTAAATAAATAGTGCATATGTAATATATACTGTATAAAATGCTGTATTACATATATTTAAAACCACACACACACACACATATATATATATATATACACATACACATAATAACCTTAGCATACACAAATGAATATATATACTTAGAGGCATGCAAACATATGTAAAGATATGCATACACTTGTAATTTACTCTGTTTAGAATAATTAAGCAAATGTATACTGTGGAGACATGTGGTTGGATGAAGTAGGGGGAAAAATCATGGATTGCTAGCTGGCTTGGAGAAAACTATGAGAAAAATTCATTTCTTACGCAAGAATTCTGTAATGTTGTAAAAACAGTTACATCATGGTAGGTTTGCAAAAAAGAATAAAGAGTCTTAAGGAAGTGAGTCTTTGAAACTGTAGACATTTATGAACTCCTAGAATATATGACAAGTCTGTGAAGGAACCAGGAAGAGTTGATAATCATCGGACACACTGAAGACAGCAAAATCAGTTCCAGATGTCAAATTAAATGAGAAGCATTTCATACTTGGCAGGAGAAAGCAAATGAAATCAAGAAGGCCTTAGTAACGAAGCCAAACTTTGTTCACTCTCCAAAGTTATGATCCATGGGGCGAGATGGTTATGTGAGACTTTAAGAGCGTAAGTCATTTGAGCAGAATTAGGCCATTTGGTCCATCAAGTTTGCACAGCCATTGGATAACAGCTGATATATTTTTCCTCTCATTCCAATTCTCCTTTCTTTTCCCCATAACTTTTGACCCCCAGACTGATGAAGAACCGACCAAGCTCTGTTTTAAATGTACACAATGACTTAGCCTCCTCAGCCACCTGGGGTGATGAATTCTACAAATTCACCACTTGTGGGGGGAGGCGAGGGAGGAACAGCATGGTGGGATAGCAGTTAGCGCAATAGCTTTACAGCCAGTGAGTACCGATCAGGGTTCGATTCCTGCCATTGTCTGTAAAGAGCTTATACGTCTTCCCCGTAACCATGCGGGTTCCCTCCCATGTTCCAATCATGTAGAGTTAAGATGGTCTTTAATCTTAAAGCTAATCTTTAATCTTTGGCAAAAAAAAAATTCCTCTGCACCTTCATTCCAAGGGCAGAGCCTTCTACTTTGAGGCTGTGCCCTCTGGTCCCAGACTCTCCCGCTATTGGAAACATCCTCTCCATGTCCACTCTATATTTGGTAGGTTTCAATTAGATCCCCTATGCCCACCCTCCCTTCCATTTTCCTAAACTTCAGTGAGTGTGGGCTCAGAGCCATCAAAAATGCTCTTCATACATTAACCCTTTCATTCCCTGACTCATTCTCATTAACTTCTTTTGGACCCTCTCAACATTCTTTCTTAGATATGGGGCCCAGAACTGCTCACGATACTCCAAATGTGCTCTTACCAAATGCCTTATAAAGTCTCTACATTACATCCTTGCTTTCATATTCTAATCCTCTGGAAATGAATGCTAACATTTAATTAGCCTTCCTTACTACTGACTCAACCTTTACGGAATCCTGCACTAGTACTCTCAATGCCCTTTTAAATTCTGATTCCTGAAATCACAAAACTATCACCTCACACATCACCCAAGTGAGCATCAGTGCGAGTCTCACCAGCGCACTCTTATTATCTGCTGGTGCAGCTCTCCCTCACAATCCTGAGTTTAATATTTCTTTTAATTTGGTTACTGTATGGGGGTCCTGCTCTGTTTTCTTCAATATCTATATTCATAGTCAGGGGTGGGGGGGAAGGAAGGGGAGGGCATCCTTTTTCAGTCAGGTTAGCATTAGAGGCTCTGCATTTGACTTCAGCAGCCATGCAGCATGGAGTGAAGTGAAATAAAAAATGACTCATCTTGGTTTAAGTGGTGATTTCTATTGGAAATCGACATGTGACAGACGATTGGAAAAGGATACGCTATTATGACCAGGGAATGAGGCCAGTGAGATCGCTGGGGAAGGCAAGAAAGGACGGTTATAAAAGAAATCTGCAGAGCAGCAAGGGAAACCAGGGTAGAAAAAAAGTGATGATAGAATGGAAACAAAACTGAAAATGCGGGAAACACCCAACAGAACAAGCAGTGTCCTTGGAAAAAATGACCCTTCAGAGGTGGAAAAGAGGGGGAAAGCAAATTATTAGGCCTTTAAGGAGGGTAGGCAAGGGCTACATAGCACAAAAGGAATCATTTCAATAGCATGAGATCATGGAGTAACACTGAGGTAATCTGGTTAATAGATTCATAAGGGCAGTTAGAGATAGAAAATGAAAATCCATCAAACCTGTGAGATGAGGGCAATTAGAAAGACAAAACAGAAACAAAGAAATGTAAATTATGTGAAACGCAGAGCTGTAGGGGATGTGGAGCAGGTCAGAGCATGCAAAAAGAGGGAAAAAAATCTGAATCAACTTCACAGATGGATGCCTGCAACAGAACTACTCAGTCCTGACATGGAGAAAATTGTGTTATTGGAAGCTTATTTAAAGTATTTATTTGGGGTAAGAGGGAACAGGTTAAAGGAGATGTGTGGGGCAAGCTTTGTGTTAAGAAATGTAGAGAGCAGTGGGTGTCTCGGAATGCACTGCCGAGGTGTCAGAGGCAGCAAATATGATAGAGGCACCTAAGAGGCTCTTGGATAGGAATATGAGGGTGCAGAGAATAGTGTGATATGGACAGTGTGCAGGCAGAGGGAATTAGTTTAGTTAACCATTTAATTACCAGTTTAATTAGCTTGGAACATATACAAAATCAATGAAAGACTGCACCCAACAAGTTGGACAAACAGCCAATGTGCAAAAGACAACAAACTATGCAACCAGAAACGAAAAAATAATAAATAAATATCAAGCACATAAGATGAAGAGTCCTTGGAAGTGGTTGTGGGAAGAGTTCACTGACGGGGTGAGTGAAGTTTTCCCGCTGGTTCATGAGTCTGATGGTTAAGGAGTAATAACTGTTCCTAAATCTGGTGGTGTGAGTCCAGAGGTTCCTGTATCTTCTCCCTGATGGCAGCACTAAGACGAGAGCATGGCCTGGATGGTGGGAGTCCATGATGATGGGTGATACTTTTCTGTGAAAGCGCTCCAACGTAGATGTGCTCAATGGTGGGGAAGGCTTTATATGTGATGGAATGGGCCATATCCAATACTTTTTGTAGGATTTTCCATTCAAGAGAATTGGTGTCTCCATACCAGGCTGTGATGCAACCTGTCAACTACACATCTATAGAAGGTTGACAAAGTTTTAGATTTCATGCTGAATCTTTGTAAATTTCTCAGGAAATAGAGGCGCTAATATGTTTTCTTCGTAATGGCACTTGTGAAGTACTCATCAGGGACATGTTGTTTGCAGACGATGCGGCACTGGCAACACACTCTGAAGAGCAACTGCAACGCCTCATGGACAACTTCTCAAGAGCCTGCCAGGACTTCAGCTTGACCATCAGCCTGAAGAAAACCAACGTGTTGGGCCAAGGCGTTGAGCACCCCCCCCCTTCCCCGCCATTACCATCAACAACTATGAGCTGGTGGTAGTTCACAAATTTACATACCTTGGCTCCACCATCATGGACAGCCTCTCCCTTGACCCCAAGATCAACAGACGGATCGGACGAGCAGCCTCAACATTCGCCAGGCTGACCAAGAGAGTCTGGGAGAAGAGAAAGCTGATGACGTACACCACAGTTGCAGTCTACAGGGCCTGCGTCCTCAGCACACTGCTTTACGGCAGCAAGACCTGGAGCCTCTACTACAGACAAGAGCGGCGTCTCAACGCCTTCCACCTGTGCAGCCTGAGACGCATCCTGGACATCACGTGGACTGATCGAGTCACCAACAATGAGGTCCTGGCCCACGCCCAGATACCCAGCCTCTTCACCCTGCTCCAACAACACCGTCTCCGCTGGCTGGGCCACGTACACCACATGTCAGACGGGAGGATCCCAAAAGACCTGCTGTACGGGGAACTGGCCTCCGGCAAGAGAACACAAGGGCGGTCCCATCTTCGTTTCAAAGACGTTTGCAAGAGAGACATAAAGTCACTGAAAATGAACATCGAGAGGTGGGAGGACATCGCAAGCGATCGCTCTCACTGAGGCTGGAACTACGCAGAGGTCTAAAAAGAGGAGAAGAGAAGCTGAGGCTTGCTGCTGAAGAAAAGCGCACTCGTCGGAAAAACAGCACCAAGACAACACTGGAGGACAGCGCCTTCAAGTGCAGTCGCTGCAGCCGAGACTGTCACTCCCGTGTGGGCCTCTACAGCCACAACAGACACTGCTCTAACACAACTGAAGCAAGACTTTCTAGGCGCAGATCCATGGTCTCGCGAGACTAATGGATGCCACCACTGCACTTGTGTGCACAAGCCCCTTGAAATAATAACACTCAGAAACTTTAAGTTGTTGACCCTCTCCATCTCTGACCCTCCGATAAGGACTGGCACATAGACCTTTGGTTTCCTCTTCCTGGTCAATAATCAGCTCCTTGGTCTTGCTGACATTGAGAGAGCGGTTGGCGTTAGTCATAGTCATACTTTATTGATCCTGGGGGAAATTGGTTTTCATTACAGTTGCACCATAAATAATTAAATAGTAATAAAACCATAAATAATTAAATAGTAATATGTAAATTATGCCAGGAAATAAGTCCAGGACCAGCCTATTGGCTCAGGGTGTCTGACCCTCCAAGGGAGGAGTTGTAAAGTTTGATGGCCACAGGCAGGAATGACTTCCTATGACGCTCTGTGTTGCATCTCGGTGGAATGAGTCTCTGGCTGAATGTACTCCTGTGCCCACCCAGTACATTATGTAGTGGATGGGAGACATTGTCCAAGATGGCATGCAACTTGGACGGCATCCTCTTTTCAGACACCACCATCAGAGAGTCCAGTTCCATCCCCACAACATCACTGGCCTTACGAATAAGTTTGTTGATTCTGTTGGTGTCTGCTACCCTCAGCCTGCAGCCCCAGCACACAACAGCAAACATGATCGCACTGGCCACCACAGACTCGTAGAACATCCTCAGCATCATCCGGCAGATGTTAAAGGACCTCAGTCTCCTCAGGAAGTAGAGACGGTTCTGACCCTTCTTGTAGACAGCCTCAGTGTTCTTTGACCAGTCCAGTTATGGTACCATTCAGCCAGCTTTTCAATCTCCTTCCTATATGCTGATTCATCACCACCTTTGATTTGGCCAAAGACAGTGGTGTCGTCACCAAACTTAAATATAGCATTGGATCTTCACTTAGCCTCACAGCCGTAAGTGTAAAGCGAGCAGAGCGGGGGGCTAAGCACACAGCCTTGTGGTGCACTTGTGCTGATAGAGATTGTGGAGGAGATGTTGCCAATCTGAACCGACTGGGGTCTGCAAGTGAGGAAATAAGAGGATCCAGTTGCACAAGCTGGCATTGAGGTCAAGATCTTGAAGCTATTAAACTGTGTGTTAGTTCTTTATATTTATCAACAGAGGAATTCACCCAGTGTATATTGCCTTTTTTTTTGACTGACTGTAAATGAACAAAATCAGAGCAGATAATGGACAGCCTTCAAACAATGCTTTCAATGATTGCATCTTCCAAGTCTTCATTTTCATTGTAACATTCAAAATGATTTTAGATACTTTCAAATTCTTCATAATCGTAATTTGCTGAAGTAGTGAAAATGGTTCCATTTTTACTCCTGGCCATTTCTGGCATCTCCAAGCCTGAATGCTTCAAACTACAGTGAGCAAAACTGTTCTAAATTGTCTTATTACTCACTTCTCACCAACTATCAGTGACAAAATGAACTGCTTTTTGAACACAAACATACGCAACTGAAGACATTTAAAAAATTTTCGCTCTAAGCACCATAGTGCTCGCGACTGACGTAAGATAGACACTGTTGCCAATTAAGTGGCATCATGTCCTAAGTAAGTGAAGGAATTCAGTTATTTTCCTGATTAGTTTTAGTCCTTTAAGAGTCGTCCCAAACTGCCCTGTTTAACTGATGGCTGAATTAACTGGAATCAATTGTATATTCAAAATCTCACTTCACTTTTCAGTTCAGTTCTGGGGTCTACCACACTCATTTACTTCGAGGAATTGACAAACTGAGCTATTAAACCTGAGGTTCCTAATCTAAATCATCTGTGATGTTATCAAATTAAAGAGAGCCAGAACAGATTCAAGTGAGACTCACTGGCAACACTCATCCAGGCTCTTAATAACCACTATTTCACCATTCTTTTAAAACAAATTAAGACTCCGTTGTAAAATACTCAATTCTTGCTCCCCTTGTTTTTCCCTAAGTAAAGCAGAACATTCTGGGGATATTCAGTAGGTCAAAAAGCATCTGTAGAGAGAGAAACAGTTCATATTTCAGATTGATGACCCTTTACCAAATGAACTCAATTGAACAGTCCATGGCCTGAAGTGGTAATACTGCTTCTCTCTCTCACCAGACCATTTTTATAACTTTGGCCACAATGTTGTTGGTTATTGGTCTCTGATAAGATTTTAATACTAAATAATATGCTGCTGTTCAGTAATCTCCAGATACCTTTCCCAACTTCTGAAGGACATGTCAGAAATTCCATAATTTCTTCACTTATTTCTTAAAGAATCCCCGGTTTGATCTTATCTGCGACCCAAGGTTTATCACTTTTAAGTTCATCATGCTGGTAGGAAAACAAGTAGTGTTACAACCTTTGTCTGCAGCAGCCTGTTTCCACTTACAGATCAAATAAGCCATGTGACCCCTTGACTTAAAGCAAATGCTCAGATGAACTCCAGCAATCTTTTCCAAAATCTTGAAATATCTCCAAATTTATTTCCATGTGGCCATAACTGAGTAAAATCAATTAAATTATTTAGCTTTTCTGATTCCATTTCTTAGAAGTGGCCTGCCACGAGATTTGCTGTAGGTTACTTTGAAAAAATATAAGCCTAAACATCACACCACAAACTCATCGGTGCTATCCAAGTCAATTTAGCTGATTAACCACATAATGTTCAGTCAATTCATTGCAAGGTTGCTCATCTTGCCCAGACATACATACAACATAAAGACAAGAGACCTCAGGTCTTAACCTGCAACCTCAAGGTAAGGCCAGTCGAACTCCATTAAAATGGTTTTATTTAATCCCCAGGTTGTAAATGAACAGGCAATTCATTTTCTCTCTGAAGATGTTTAAATAAGACAGCATGCTAAGCATCTTGAAGAAATTTAACAATGCTCATTCTAGATATGTTTGTTACGTGTACATCGAAACATACAGCAAAATGTGTCGCAAAATCAGTGAGTGTTGGGCTGGGTAGCCTGCGAGTGTTGCCTTGCTTCCTCCGCCAAGCATTGCGTGTCCTCAACTCAGAGCATGTCACACATTAGGAATGTGGGAGGAAACCAGAGCATCAAGAGGAAACACACACAGTCATGGGGAGAACATGCAAACTCCTTACAGACAGCAATGGGGACTGAACCCTGACCTGTGCCTGCTGTAAAGCAATGCTCTAACCACTATCAGAATAACTCTCAGTTCAAGAAGAAAGGTCACTAAAATCTAAGCTCAATTTGCTGTACTGATCAAGACATACAAGAACACCCTTCAAAACCTTCATCCACTGTAAACTTAAGCAATGCAATTAATGTAAAAACACAGTAGTCAGGGTCAGAGGACAGAATGTTCAGAGTTTAAAGTACACTACATTTATTTTCAAAGTATGTATCCTGCATATAACCTTGAGATTCGTCACCTTGCAGGCAGCCACAAAACATGATGGAACCCATTAAAATAACTGACAAAACAAAGACTGTCAAACACCCAATGTGTGAAAAAAGAGCGAATCATACAAACAATAAAATGTCAACAAATTACACACAGAACATGAACTACAGACTCCCTGAAAGTGAGTCTACAGCTGCAGAGTCAGCTCAGCACTGAGGTGAGGAAACTTTGGAGCAGTGAGCTGAACTCCAGTTCAAATTGCACAAATAGCAGGGAAAAAAAAGGTAAACAAAAGCACATGGAAGGTAAACTGCAGAGTCCCTGAAAGCAAGTCCACAGTCCACAGAAAGTGAGCCCGTTCAGTGCTGAGGCGACTGACTGAAGCCTGTTCAGGAGCATGATGGCCGCAAGGCAGCAACTGCACCCCAACTTGGGAGCATGGGATCTTAGGTTCCTGCAACTCCCGCCCAACAGCAGCAGCAAGACGTGTGGGAGACAGGTCAAATGCAGGCAGGGAGTGCTGAATACCTGCTCCTTCTCCGTCTTGAAGATTTTAATCAGCACGGAGTAATGGAGCTGACCACAGGTTCTTCTTCCACCATCGGGCCTCAACGCAGTGAACACATCCAGTGATAGCCACCCTGACAGTACCCGCACACCTGAAAATCTAGTATGCCAAATTGCCTAAGAACTGCAAAAGTGCCAAATTGTTTTGTTGCTTCAAAAGTCCATCCTTAAAAGGGCAATCACAGGCTGCAGACTGCAGCCATCGCAGTTCAGAAGTATATCTACTAGAGTATCTAGTAGTTTTGTGTGCTGTCTTCAAAACGCCGCCACTGATTGTTGGCACCATTTTGCCTCTGGTGTCTAGTGGCATCTTCTGCCACAATGAGGCCACTCTCATCAGAATGTGTCTGGCTCTGAGCAGTATTTGGTTAAGTCTTTGTACCTGTATTACAATTCCCCTTTGAGAGCCAAGACCATAAGACACAAGAACAGAATTAGGCCACTCAGCCCATCGAGTCTGCTCCACCATTCCAGCATGGCTGATTATTATCCCTCTCAATCCCATTCTCCTGCCTTCTCCCCGTAACCTTTGTCACCATGACTAACCAAGAATCTATCAACTTCTGCTTTAAGTATACCCAATGACTTGGCTCCAAAGCCATCCATGGCGATGAATTCCAGAGTCACCACCCACTGACTCAGGAAATTCCTTCTCATCTATTCTAAGTGGATATCGCTCAATTCTGAGGCTCCCTAGGCTCACTCACTACAGGAAACATCCTCTCCACATCCACAGAGCCTTGGATTAATGGTAGGGGTACATGGCATAAAGATGGTTGGGAATCCCTGATCTAGGCCTTTCAATATTCAATAGGTTTCAATGAGATTCCCCACCCCTCCCCCCATTCTTACAGCAAGTACAGGCCCAGAACAATCAAATGCTCATATGTTAACCCTTCATTCCCAGAATCATTCACATGAACCTCCTCTGGACCCTCTCCAATGCCAGCGCATCTTTTCTTGGATAAGAGGCCCAAAACTGCTTACAATACTCCAGGTGCGGTCTGACCAGCCTTATAAAGATTCAGCATTACAGCTTTGCTCTTGTCAAAAATTAATACCAATTGAAGCAGGACAAGCCAAATGATGGCAAGAACACCACAGCTCAGCTGAAGTATTATCTGCAGTGGAAGAATATGATGCAGCTGCAGTTTCCCCTTTATTTTCTCAAACATTTCACCTAAACCAAGCAGCCTGCCAACACACACTCCGCAGCTCTATATACTGTAGAATATCAATTAGTATGTTTGGAACAGCATGATTCAGTGAATTCAGAAGAAAAATGCAGAGGATACTCACAGAGAAAAAAACAAAAACAAAGCGACAATAAAGTACATGCTGATAGCAGTATCATTTTCAATTGAAAGCAAAAAATATATATAGTTCACTAGTTTAGTCCACAGTGCCATAAGCTTTGAGTGGACAAAACAGGCAGCCATTTTTCCCCACCAAATGCATTCTTCCTGGTAAACAAGATTATCAATTCAGTATTATCAAAAGGCTTAGTTGGCATTATAATGTCACAGCAGGAAAAATAGACATAAATTTCCTAAGATTTTCTGCAATGATTTTCCCTTAAATTTGTTACCTCAAGTGGTTTCCATGGCCAGCTCGGTGCTTCACAGACACTTTTTACAATCACATGGATCAGGATTATATTGTTGCCGTTCTAGCTATACAGTTAGATAAAACTCTAAACACAAAGATGAGTTGGAAACACCTAACTGTGGTGTATTCTGAAAGAGAGATCAAAACTAAAACAGCTTTCTTGTCTTTCACTGCAACAAGCCAACATAAAAGTAGGATTTCTTTAAACAAAGTCCATGTTTCACCTCTAATCTGATGATTACTATCAGTTGCGCAAAAATAGTTACATCTAGCTGAACGAAGTATCACAAATGGTCAAACTGGCCTAAACAATGGGAGAAGGCAAGGACTCCACTGTGTACAGATTTACCAGGATGACGCCAGGGACAGGAAACTACTGTTATGAAAGGAGCCGAAACACATTTAGATTGTATCTACTGGAGCAGTGGCTCCTGAGGAGTAGATTAAATAGTTTGATTGAGTGAATAGGGAATGATTTCTATTGGTTGGAGGACAGTGTTGTGAGGTTATCATCAATCTAAAATTGTTACTACAAGAATTCAAGGAGAGATGAGATGATTTAGTCATAACTATCTCAGCCACCTCCACAAACATAAAGCCATCTACAAACTTGCAGCATGGAATGAAGCCATGCAGTTTATTGTAACTATGCTGGTTCTTTGCCAAAACACTTCAAAACACCTTCTCTTTACATGCTGCTTTTGCAAATTTTATCTACATTTTCCTTTAGATTATATATTACCTATCTGGATTTTCCCCAATGCACAGGCACCCAACGTACCTTCTCTACATATGATTTTTCTTCATGGTTTCTCCAAAGGAAACGGTATTGTCCTATTCCTCACTGCACATTCAAATTGTGCTTTTAAATTTCCTCCTTGCTGCTCTATTTTGATGAAAATGTCTTCTAACTACCAGGCTGGCAAATCTACACGGACTTACTCGTGTGTTTTGAAATGCCTGAGACCACGGCCAGTGCTCTGAACCATTGTTTAATCAATCTTTTGCACCAACTGATCTTGCATTTTCTGCTTCTGTTTACAGTATGTAAAATGCTTTCTTTGCAGGTTTCATCTACATGTAGTCATGCCTTTTTGAACAGCAAGCTACTCTGTTCACCCGCTCACCCACACCCTCCTGTAACACGCCATTGAATGCATAACCCTTTGTCTCGTTTATCCTCCAAAATGATTACCCAACACCAATGCAAATCTGTCAGCTTCCTCCCTTTTACTAACCTGTATTTCTGAAGCTTTTCACCAGTTCCCTTCAATAGTTTCAGATTTCGTCCATTTGCTTCAGTGAGTTTTGAGTTCACGTTCACGATATCTAAATGAAATCATCTTTATACAAGGAACAAAGGTGCACTGAACACTGGGCATGGCACCCCCAATATGATCAATATGTATCCATTCAGATTCCTCAATTCCCATCCATCAATTTGATCATCATATTGCAAAACTCCTTCCTGTGTTTTACATATGAAGACTCACAAGTTTCTTTTGAAATACCTTATCAAAAGTGAGTGAATTTACATAAACATCTCTTCTGCTCTTCGTTATAATTCAATCATCAGCGCTTCAACAACATTCAAAGTCATCAAAAGCAATTAACCCTTTAACAAGTCTGACTGACCTTGATGAACACAATGAGTCTGAATATTCACTAACGGTACCAATCTTTACAACCATTTCAAGCTATTTTTGCAATGTTTACCAAATGGCTAAACAGGCGAACACAGTAGTGGATGTGCTTCTAAACCATGTTAACCAATTTGCAAACACGAGGAATTCTGCAGATGCTGGAAATTCAAGCAACACACATCAAAGTTGCTGGTGATACTAGTTCTTCCTTCAGTTAGTCCTGACGAAGGGTCTCGGCCCGAAGCATCGACTGTACCTCTTCCTAGAGATGCTGCCTGGCCTGCTGCGTTCACCAGCAACTTTTATGTGTGTTGCTTAACCAATTTCCTTTAGTTTCTTGGTTAGGTTAACGCCATTTAAATGATTTTACCGAGAACCATCAGCCACTAACAGGCTTTTGACAGTGTAAGCAGGGATCGCTGTCCCATGCATCTTGTTAGGAAATGATGAACACTGAGCAAGGTCACACACATCCAAAGGCTTGAACAGCCGCAATATTTACTGTATTCATAACAATGCGCACCCATTTTGAGAATCATCTTGAAAATAAAAAAGCTTCAGAAAAAAAACAAAAGCACAAACCATGCAGGAAGTTAAGAGCACACAACAACACTTTTTTTTACATCCTCCATAAACAAACCTATTGAAAACTGAACTGGATCTATTCCCCAGAATTCCCCATTTGCTTGAACACACATGCAGTGGTATAAACCTACTGTACATTGCATACAAAATAGAAGCTGGATCAATTTTAAGTTCAGACTTCCACTCAAGTTTACCTTGTTTCCCATTATCAGACTTCTGAGGAACTCTTGAATGGAACTGCTCTACAAGATATACTCTTGGCCTCATAATCTACCTCATTATGAGCTTTATCATTTAACTGCACTGAACCTCTTAGGTAACTTTTTAAAATTTATTTATTTTATTTTAATTTATTACAAACAAAAAAAAACACAAAAAAGAACAGCACATCCAAAAACCACAACCATAACAAAATCAAATTAAATACTGAGCAGCAAAAGGGAGAAAAATATAAAGGCAAAAGTAAACATACACAGCAGAAGTGCACCACACCAATAAACCTCAGTCCTCACCCCGTGAGAAAGTCCAATACAGGGCCCCATATCCTTTCAAAGATGTCCCCTCTGTCCTCATTATATAGTCTCAGTCTCTCCAAATGTAAAGTATTTGCCAGTTCTCTCAGCCACAGATCGTACGTAGGCACAGAGTCCATTTTCCACATTTGCAGGATTAACTTCTTTTACGTAACTTTTACTCTATAGGCTTCATTGTTATTGTTTTGCCTTCTCCTATCTCAAAGCACAGTGTCAGGATTTGATCAGCTACAAAACCAGCTTTTCACTGCATTTGGTACAAGTGAAAATAATGAACCAAAGCAAAATTTCACAAGAGGTTACAAATCAATGTTCGGCCATCTATTTCAATCTCTGGAACTTGCAGCTATCATAAACTCCATTTCAGCTGCAGCTATCAAAAATCTCCACTAAAAAGTTGCAAGCAGGAATTTGAGAAGAGACTCGGGCAATCTAAACATATATTCATCTGGAATTATGTCCCCAATACAAAATGTCATTATTTAATAAAAGCCAAAAATTAATAATTTCACAACCCTGCTCCAACAGCCAAAACGATAGCTAATGATGTGGAACGTACCTGGGATTATTTTCTGAAACTCTGAATTTTGGCATAATGTTGGAGCAAAATTTTTTTTCAAAGTTTTATGTATACATGTATTATATTCTTTAAAACAATTTAGGCTTGGCAGGCTGAGCTGGCATTCCATTGCCCATGATACTGCTGCCCAGGATATAATGAGATATTTGATAATGGTTAGGCATCCAAAATGGAAAACATTCACTTTCAAAAACATCCCTTTACTTTTTGGAACCAGGAAAACAAATGAAATGAAAGACTGTTACAGTTCATATTTTTTCTGGAATAAAATGCATTTTTGTTTTGTACAATACATAACTCCATCGAGGATGTATGATTCAATTTTACTCCAATTGAAGGACAACAGATGCTTTCATCTTTAGGCCTGGAATTTACTGCTACCAATGTTGCCAAAACCAATATTCCAATGCCAGGTATCAGATTTATAGTGAGAGTTTCAAAGCTTGGTATTTACATATTTGTTCCTTCCCTCACCCTACCATGCACCCTTCACCTAAAAGATGCACCTTTTCCACTGGCATCAAATATTAATACTTTAAATCATGTGAACTTAAGAAATGAACACAAAATTCTGAAAGAGCAAAGTTGAATCTATTTCAGTCTTCATTTGATATCCATTTATTCTTATTTGGTCCAAGATATTTTAATTTCAAATTAAGCTGACCAAAACTTCACAATTTACTCTGGAAAAATATCTGCAACTTGAGAATGTTACATTCACAAGTAATGAAAGGTTATTTTTTATTATTAAAGACTGAACAGTTTAAAAGAATATAGGATACAGATAGTATAATTAACTCCTCACAGAATCATTTTGCATGATTTGACACGAAGAATCATCACCAAACGGTGTCTCAGAAAGGCAGCATCCATTATTGAGGACCTCCAACACCAGGGCATGCGCTTTTCTGACTGTTACCATCAGGAACGAGGTACAGGAGCCTGAAGGCACACACTCAGCGATTCAGGAACAGCTTCTTCCCCTCTGCCATCTGATTCCTAAATGGACATTGGACCTGTGAACACTACCTCACTTTTTTTAATATATAGTTTGTTTCTGCACAATTTTTAATCTATTCTATATATATATACTGTAATAGATTTATTTTTTTTCTTCTATATTATGTATTGCATTGAACAGCTGCTGCGAAGTTAACAAATTTCACATGCGGTGATAATAAATCTGATTCTGATTCACCTTTCCTAACTCAGATGGGATACACACATCGCTGAGTAAGGTTACTGAACAGCATTGTCCCACTGTCACTCTGTCCTATTCCCCTCATCCACAGTGGTTGGGTTGAAAGTTAAGCGGCCTCCCATTCTGAATCTTCTATCTTTAAATTGTTTCACTGTCACTCCCTCCCATCACTGATCCCCTGCAGCCATTGGTGCTCTTTCATTTCTGGTCTCTTGCTCATAGTACAGTTTACTCCACTGTTGTTGGTTTTCTTCTGTTAGCCTTTCTGCCTCCTCACCTCAATTTGTTTTTGTGATTAGCTTAAATCAACCCCCATTTTCTTTCACCAATCAACTTCCCAGCTCTTTACTTCATCCCTCCCCCTCCAGATTTCACCTATCACCTGGAGTTTCTCTCTCCTCTCCCTTCCCCCACCTTTGAAATCTACTCCTCAGCCTTTTCTCTCCAGTCCTACCTAAGGGTTTTGGCCCGAAATGTCGACTATAATTTTTTTCCATAGATGCTGCCTGGCCTGCTGAGTTCCTCCAGCATTTTGTGTGTATTGCATCAAAAATGTTGTACATTAAGTCTTGTTAAAATTCTGCTTGAACTTCCAGCATCTGCAGATTTTCTCGTGTTTGCATTGTTAAAATTTTAATGATTTGGTGTCAATACAAAAAAAGATAAACTCAAACTCCTGATTATTACCTATTTCAACTTGCAATCTAAATATTAATTATCTGGCATAGTAGTGGGTGCAGAGAGCAAATAGATCTATTTCCCAGTAATGCGTGTGCCTCCAGGTGAGAAGCAAAAGAAAGCGCCCAGCCTCTTCAAATTTTCCAACTTTCCGGTTTTTCCTCGACATCTGCAGAATGTATTATATTTGCACGAACAATACATTAGTAATTGCTTTACAACAGTACTAGCTTAGGTTTTCCACTGGCCAGTAAAACACAATTATCACAGGCTACATCAACATCTATTAAACTCCAACCACAATGGGCAGATCACAACAAACAAAGCAGCCCAAGGAATCTGTTTTCTGTAAGGTAAACAGAAGGTTTCAATAACATGCAAAATACATTTCGCAACTAAAGTATTTATAACTTAAATATACATATTCACCAAACAGCAATTTCTTATAAAACTTAAGACTCAATTGAACCAGCTCCCTTCCTATACCTCAAACTGCAATGCACAGCAAACAAGAGAAAATCTGCAAATGCTGGAAATCAGCAAGCATTATACAGTATCCAGCAAGCAGTTTTCTTTGCAGATAATCATGCTCACAATGCAAAGACCAGGGCCGCAATGCATAAAGTCCAGAGACAAATATGTAAAGGTACAGAAAACTCCACACTCAAAAGGCCAATTTTGATTATCAATCCCTGCTTGCAGTGCTTTTAGCTTTGACATATATGTTAAACCACATAGCTGTCGCTAAACAAAAAAAAATCTGGCCACAAATTATTTCTGGAAGACACATTGCAGACAAGCCACAATACAACTAACAAACACAGAATTATCAATAAGATGATAGATACTTGAGGTCATTTTATTGCAATTTGAAAACTCAGGATACAAAAATAGCAGATGCTGAGAATAACTACAACTAGAAAATGCTATAAATACTCACGAGTCCTGTCAGCACCTTGGGAGCAGAAACACATTGGATCAATATTGCAGCCAAGGTTAAATTATGAACACTGGTTGCACTGATTTTGCTTGGTATTCCATTGAGCTCAGTGACCTAAAGAGGTATTTAAGATGTGTATGGGTTGATTGAAATCTATTCCCTTTAGATTGAGAACAAGACCCAAAACCACATTTTCAAAAATTGAGGAGTTGAAATCTAGAATTCTCTCCCATCAAAAATCTATCAATAAAAGGATATTTTTAAAATGAGATTTCTGAAAGTCTTTGATATACAATTAGCTTAAAATTGCAGGAACAGTTACTTGTGGAGTGTAGTGTCAGGTTTACAAAGTTTGTGGACCTGGCAGGATTTTCTAGAGCTTGAAATCATTTGGATTGTGAGGTTATTGGCCCTTGCCAATAAAAAGTTAGGTTAAGTGGGGCCGTTGTTGGAGTGGGACAGAGTCAGAGTGGGATCTGAGGCTTTGGCTTAAAACAGCCTCAGCAAGGAGAGGCAAAGACTAGGTTGAGGTTATTTTTCCCCATCAAGTTTTGTTTTCGTTCTTTTTTAGTGCCCAACTAGAGTAGTGAGAATGGATCTCAGGTCACTGGTGTGCTCCTCATAAGATGTGAGAGATCTGGTAGACCTTTCTTCCTGATTGCTACCTCTGCATGAACTGCAGCTCCATACAGATCACGTTAGGGAACTGGAGCTGGAGCTCGATGACCTATGGCTCATTCCGAAGAATGAAGAGGTGATAGATAAAAACCAGAGGGAGGTAGTCACCCCTAAGTTGCCAGAGGCAGGTACCTGGGTGACTGTCAGGAGAAGGAAAGAGAGTAGGCAGCTTCTGTGGCTGTTCTCAATAACAAGCATGGACAAAATTGGGGGTACAAACTACTGGGGATAAAACCTACGAGGGGAAGCCACAGTGACCAAAGTATCTGACACTGAATCTGGCTCTGTGACTCAGAACAGAAGAGTAGAGCAGTAGTGACAGAAATTCAGTAGTTATGGGAAAAGGCAGGAGATTTTGTGGATGTGAAAGAGATTCCCTGATGGTAGGTTGCCTTCCAGGGTGAGCAGCCAGAAGTCATGAAATATATATTGGTACCAACAACATAGGTAGGAAAAAGGGATGAGGTCCTGAAGAGAGAATATAGATAGCTAGGAAAAAGCCAAAAAGCAGAACCTGATGGGTAATAATCTCTGGAAAGCTGCCTGTGCCACGCAATAGTGAGCGTAGGAATAAGATGGTATGGCAGATAAATGTGTGGCTGAAGAATTGGCGCAGGGGGAAGGGTTTCAGATTTGTGGATCACTGAGATCTCTTCGGGGGAATACATAACCTGAATAAAAGGGATGGGTTACATAAGAGGGAACATGTGCTAGGTTCGCTAACGCTATCGGGGAGGGTTTAAACTAGTTTGGGAGGGGTATGGGAATCAGAGCGATAGATCAGAGCATTAGTGTAAAGGTAGTTGCAGCATGTAGAACAGGGGTTCCCAACCTGGGATCCATGGACCCCTTGCTTAATGGCACTGTCCATGGCATAACAAAGGATGGGAACCCCTATAGAGAAGCTATGAGGAAAGGTAGGCAGCTCATAGGGCATAATTGCAGTCAGTTGGATGGGTTGAAATGTGCCTATTTCAATGCAAGGACACCCATCATCCAGGATATGCCCTCTTCTCATTGCCACCATCAACAAGGAGGTACAGGAGCCTGAAGACACACATTCAATGCTTCAGGAACAGCTTCTTCCCCACCACCATCAAATTTCCTAACAGGCTATGAAACCATGAGCACTACCTCAGTGTTTTTCTGGGTAGCAGTGAGCTGTTAACCCTGTTGGACATTGATAATGTGAGATGCCGTAGGTCTATTTTCCTCATTCGGTAGTGAGTCAGGCGACGAGGCAGCAGTGTGACCTCGGTTGCAGTGATGACGAGGCCTCAACCGGGCTTGCCTGCTGCTGCAGTCCGGGTGAAACGACACTACAGGAGGTGTAGTATAGGGCAGCCATGCTTGGTTTGGAGCTGGCTTTTCCCATAAGTGCTGCCCTCCAGTGTTTGACGTGCGGAAGGACAGGCTGGTTTGCCGGGAGCTGGACCATCAATGTGCATGTTGCTCAGGGACTTGGGCTGTACATGTGTTTTTTTTGTACAATGATGTGTGTCTTTTTTTCCCTCTCTTTTGCCATTTTGAATGTATAAATACACCTGGGCCTCAGAGGAAAGCTGTCTCATTCAACTGTATCCATGTATAGTCTGAATGATAATTAAACTTGATTTGATTTGTTTTGCCTTCCACTATACTGCTGAGAACAGGACTACCCACAGTGGATAACTTGAAATACTACAAAAACACTACTCACATGGCCTCGATTAAATTCTTCAATCCATTGAAAGGATAACTAATGTCAATGTATTCTCCCAAGCCAATTACCACAGGACTGTGACCCTAATTACATTGAACTGGCTCTACTGGGAAAGCCATATCTTTTCAGACAATCTTTTCCACTGCCTATCTAGGGACAGGATTACCAGATGGATAAGGAAAAAATTCAAGGGTGTTCTTAAAGTTTCCTTGAAAGCTACATCTTTGCCTTCTCCTGGGAATTCATAACCCGTGACCACTGAAGCTGCTCAAGAGACATTCAGCAGAAGAGAACTTCAAATTGTAAGAAAAATATTGCCAGTGACCTCTATGGTTTGGTAACAGTTGCCAGACAATTTCATTAACAGGGCCAGATGGCATAACGAGAAGTAAGATCAAAGCTTGAATACTTTGTACCAATTACTCAAGCCCTAAATCAGACCGCTATCTGGTAATCACTCAGCAACGGACACTCAGATTGGAGGCAGGCATCGAGTGCTGGCCACTGCTTAGCCCGCTGTTGTTTCTACACTGCATCATTGGCTTCAACGCCAAAATCAAATGCAAGCATGTCCAATTTTCAAAGTAGCACACGAACAAAGATGCAGTAACAGACGTGCATTGGTCTGCGAAACTCAGCAGATAAAAAAAACAAAATAAAAGGTTGTTGCGTCTACGGTGAAAGGAAGTGAACTGGCGTAAGGAGAGCAGGCTCCAGCATTACATAAAGTACTGTACTTAATTGCTTGGAAAGTGCTTTGGGACATCTGGAGGTTATGAAAGGTACAGCATAAATGGAAGCCCTTTCCTCAAACACATCATTTACAAAGTCTAGACAAAGCAGCAAAGGAGTATTTCTAATCAATTTGATTGCTGGGATTCATCAGCAGCAACAGATTACAAATGTACTGAGAAATGCTAGAAGTTGACAATGTACTGGCTAAAGCAGAGGTCGAATTGTACAATATTTAAATCCAATACTTATACAACAATGAATAAAATTGTGAAATAAACCAGAAACAATGCTAAAATTAAAAGTTATGAAGTTATAAAGTTAAAGAGAAATTTAATAACTGTTTTAAAATAAGAGGTGATTCACAAAGATAAATGACAAACTGCAAAAAATATATTAAATATAACAAATAAACCAGATAATTCCAATGGAATTCAGGAAAGTAGGAACAGATGCCATAAACTTTGATATGTGAAAAGTAAATTTGAAACAGCTAGCACAAAAAAAATGTTTTGCTCAGTGGAACTGATTGTTTTAATCAAATAAGTTTTGCACTTCTTACACGATTACCATAATTGAGTCCTGATGGAGGAACGACGACAACTTTGCCCCAAAGATACAACCCTCAGTGTCCATCAGATAGGTATGGTTATTTTAAAGAGCCTCAACAGTAAATATCCGGAATAATTTTATCACACAATTTGGTCAAAATGAAACACTTCAGTCATGAAAAATTGAAATAGATGTTAGACTGGCAGACAAAACTACTGAAAAGACCGCTTCAGTGGAATAAATGATCATTTTTCCTCAGTGAGTTGTTTTAACTCATTTTAATATTATCATCTTTCAAATGAGTGAAATCATTTGCTTTTTTTAAAAAAACTTCTATTATCATCTGTACCATTTAAGATTTTCAACACGTTTCTGGCAAAATACTGTGTACCAATGTTGACGATTCGATCTCTGCTTTGTGTTGTATTTACTAATCACAGGACTGGAAACAGTGAGACCACCACAATAATCATTATGTAGGAGAATCATTTGTGGCAAATGGAGCAGGCAATTCAAGTAAACATGGAATAAAAGATGGATGGAGAACATAGAAAGTAGGTAGGCTTAACTGCATTTACTTTATTGCAAGAAGCCTTGCAGGTAAGATTGGGGGGCATGGATTAACACGTGGGATTATAATATTGCGGCAATCAAGGAATTCCAAAAGAGGAGGGAGTGTTGCATTACCCAATCAGTGAGAGCTTACGGTAGGATTCAGGGAGGATATCCTAGAGAAACTAGCAATCAAAGTTATAAGAGCTAAACATAAAAATAAAAGAGAGCCGATGATTTCGAATGAATTATGATGTAGCCCTCCAAATAGTCAACTGGATTTGGAAGAACAAATAGCAGAACAATATGAAAGCAATAGAGTTGTCATAGTGGGTGGATTTTACTTTCCCTATGTTGGCAAGGACTGCCTTAGCTTAAGGGGCCTGAATGGGGTGAAATTTGTTAAATCCATCTAGGAAGGGTTTTTAAATTTAGTCCTACTATAGGGAGTGAGTTGTACTTGATCTTACTTTAGAGAACAAGGACAGGCAAGTGGTGTAATCGTCTGTGGAAAAATCCTTTGTGAACAATGAACCAGTAAGCTTTAAGATAATCAAAGGAAAGGATAAGACTGGACCTAGCACCGAGGTCTTAAATTCAGGGAAGGTTGACTTCAACAGTACAAGACAGGAGCAGGCAATAGCAGCAGCTCCCATTCGATAACTGAGAGGAGTTTGAGTTCAGAGTCAGCAGAGCAGGTCAGTGTTACCAGTAAGGTTAAAGTAGCAAAAAAAGACAGATTGGGGAATCTTGGTTAACAAGAGTTTGGTCAGTAAAAAGGAAGCCGAAGTATAGGAAGTTGTTATCAATTGAGTAATCTTCAATGCTTACAGACAATATAGGAGATCTTAGGGAAAAAACAGTTAAGAGGGGGAAAAGGAAGACATGAAATGGCCCTGGTCAACAGAAGTAAAGAAAATTCTAAAGTCTTTTAGAAAATAATAGAAGCAAAAGGGTTGTTTGGGAAACAATAGGTCCCCTCAGGGATCAAAAGGGAAGTCTTTGTGTGGAACGAGGACATACATGTGGTGTTCTGAATAAATACTTCATGCCAGAATTCACCAGGGAGCAGGATGGGGAGGATGGAGAATTAGAGGTGGTGTAGACTGATAGTCTAGAGCATCTGTATATGAGGAAAGAGCATGATTTACAGATATTCATGAAAATTAAGGTGAACAATTCTCCAGGGCCTAATAAAGTCTATACCAGCATGTTATGGGAAGAAAGGGAGGAGATCGGAGGGGCTCTAACAGAGATTTTTGCATGACCTTTAGACGTGGACGAGACTGGAGGGAAGGTAATGTTGTTTCATATTCAAGAGCTGTAGAGATAAGCCAGGAAAGTACAGCCAGGTAAGCATTATGTTGATCGTAGGGTTAACTATTAGATTTGTTTTTAGGAATGGGAGTTATAATCACTTGGAACAGTTGGGATTAATATCATGGAGTCAGCATGGTTTTGTAAATGGAAATCTTGCTTCACAAACTGATAGATTTTTTTTATTATGTTACTAAGGAAGTTTATGAAGACGAGACACTGGACATAGAAGATATGGACATCAGTAAGGCTTTTTGACAAGGGCCTACATGGTTGACTAGATCAAAAAGTTAGAGCACAAGGTCCAAAGTGTTTTGGAAAACAAGCTTAAAGGTAGGTGGCAGAGGGTAGTGCTGGAAGGTTGCGTTTCTGATTGGGCGTCTGCAATGAGTGGTGTACCACAGCGATAAGTGCTGAAGCTTCTTTTGTCATATATTGTATATGTGGCTTGGATGAGAAGTTTTGTGGTCTGATAATATGTTTGCTGATGATACAAAGATTAGTGCAGTTGTAGAACAAGGGAATGGTTGCTCAAGGATAAAGAAGGATGTAAATCAGCTGAAAAAATGGGTGGAGTGGTGGCAAGTGAAGAGGTAATGATCCTGGGTCCTCTAATACTGGCACACATACATACATAATAAATAGAATTGACCTTAAGAAGCTATGACAAACAGATTTGCATTTGGATAAACTTATTTATCACATTTATATCAAAACAGAGTGAAATGTGATGTTTACATTAACAATCAAACGCAACCCAGGGATGAGCTAGGGCAGCCCACAAGCGTTGCCAAACATTCCAGCACCAAAACATCTTGCCCACAGGGACCTTTGGGTGCAAGTTCATAACTCCATGAAAATGGCAACACGGATAGGTAGGCCACTGAAGGAGTTGTTTAGCTTGCTTGTCTTCATAGATACTGAGTGTAAGAATTGGCACAGCATGTTGCATCTTGCATTGTTTGGGCCACAGCTGGAACACTGTGTGCAGTTCTGGTCACCACTCCAGAGAAAGGAAAGGATATGATAACACCAAGAGTGCAGAAGGGATTCAGGAAGATGCCTGGACAGGAGAGATTTAGCAAGAAGAGATTGAATGGTCTTAAAGAAGAGGAAATCTGCAGATGCTGGAAATTCAAGCAACACACACAAAATGCTGGTGGAACACAGCAGGCCCGACAGCATCCATAGGAAGAAGCACAGTCGACGTTTCGGGCCGACACCCTTTGTCAGGACTAACTGAAAGAAGAAATAGTAAGAGATCTCCCTCCCAGCACTTACCCTTGTAAGCGGAACAAGTGCTACACATGCCCGTACACTTCCTCCCTCACTACCATTCAGGGCCCCAGACAGTCCTTCCAGGTGAGGTGACACTTCACCTGTGAGTCGGCTGGGGTAATATACTGCGTCCGGTGCTCCATATGTGGCCTTCTATATATTGGCAAGACCCAACGCAGACTGGGAGATCGTTTTGCTGAACACCTACGCTCTGTCCGCCAGAGAAAGCAGGATCTCCCAGTGGCCACACATTTTAATTCCACATCCCATTCCCATTCTGATATGTCTTTCCTCGGCCTCCTCTACTGTAAAGATGAAGCCACACTCAGGTTGGAGGAACAACACCTTATATTCCATCTGGATAGCCTTTTGCTTTCTCCCCAGGCCTCATGTCCCATGATCCTCTCCCTTCTCCAGCCTTGTATCCCTTTTGCCAATCAACTTTCCAGCTCTTAGCTCTATCCCTCCCCTTTAAATATTTTCTCCTTTAAATATTTTTCTTCTCACCTTGATCCTATTTACTCCAATTTTAGACTCCACTACTCTTGGAAAAAGACCGACTCTCCACCTCATAATTTTATAAAGTAACCACTTAGCCTCCTGTGCTGCAGGGAGAACAGGCTAAGACCATTCAGCATCCACAGGAAGAAGCACAGTCGACGTTTCGAGCCGAGACCCTTCATCAGGACTAACTGAAAGAAGAGATAGTAAGAGATTTGAAAGTTGGGGAGAGGGGGAGATCCAAAATGATAGGAGAAGACAGGAGGGGGAGGGATGGAACTAAGAGCTAGAAAGTCGATTGGCAAAATGGATAGAAGGCTGGAGAAGGGAGAGGATCATGGGACGGGAAGCCTAGGGAGAAAGAAAGGGGGAGAGGAACTCCAGAGGAAGATGGAGAGCAGGCAAAGAGTTATAGTGAGAGGGGCAGAGGGAGGAAAAAAAAGAGGGGGGGAGAGAGGAGAGATAGATAGATAGATAGATAGATAGATAGATAGATAGATAAATAAATAAGGGATGGTGTAGGAAGGGCAGGAGGGGCATTAACGGAAGTTAGAGAAGTCAATGTTCATGCCATCAGGTTGGAGGCTACCCAGATGGAATATAAGGTGTTGTTCCTCCAACCTGAGTGTGGCTTCACCTTTACAGGAGAAGAGGCCGTGATTAGACATATCAGAATGCGAATGGGACATGGAATTAAAATGGGTGGCCACTGGGAGATCCTGCTTTCTCTGGCGGACAGAGCGTAGGTGTTCAGCGAAACGGTCTCCCGGCCAATATACAGAAGGCTGCACCGAGAGCACCAGAGAGCACCGAGAGCAGTATACCACCCCAGCCGACTCACAGGTGAAGTGTCGCCTCGCCTGGAAGGACTGTCTGGGGCCCTGAACGATGGTGAGGGAGAAAGTGTAAGGGCATGTGTAGCACTTGTTCCGCTTACAAGGATAAGTGCCCAGAGTGAGATCGGTGGGAAGGGATGGGGAGGATGAATGGACAAGGGAGTCACGTAGGGAGCAATCCCTGTGGAAAGCAGGAAGGGGGGGGGAGGGAAAGATGTGTTTGGTGGTGGGGTTCTGTTGGAGGTGGCGGATGTTACGGAGAAGTGTATGTTGGACTCAACGGCTGGGAGGGTGTTAGGTGAGGACAAGGGGAACCCTATTCCTAGTGGGGTGGCGGGAGAATGGGGTGAGAGCAGATGTGCGTGAAATGGGGGAGATGCGTTTGAGAGCAGAGTTGATGGTGGAGGAAGGGAAGACCCTTTCTTTAAAAAAGGAAGACATCTCCTTCGTCCTGCAATGAAAAGCCTCATCCTGAGAGCAGATGCTGCGGAAACAGAGGAATTGCAAGAAGGGGATGGCATTTTTGCAAGAGACAGGGTGGGAAGAGGAATAGTCCAGGTAGCTGTGAGAGTCCATAGGCTTATAGTAGACTCTTACTATCTCTTCTTTCACTTAGTCCTGACGAAGGGTCTCGGCCCAAAACGTCGACTGTACCTCTTCCCATTGATGCTGCCTGGCGTGCTGTGTTCCACCAGCATTTTGGGTGTGTTGCTGGTCCCAAGTGACTCTGTACCTTTGGGTCATTCTTTTAGAAATTTGGAGAGTTAAGGACTAAAAATAATCTGCAATAAACTCTGAAAGAGGGCAGATTTTTTAAATTAGTAAGTATCAGGAGAAACCCTAATAAAAATCTAAATTGCTCAGTAGTTAAAACATATAGGAATTGTCTGGCTGCTTTCACAAGACTCAGGAGTGTGCAAAATATTCATATTTCCCTTTTCAAAAATAGAATCCTTCAGTATAGAATTTATTATAGGCTGATCCCAGAAGATCATGGTAAAACAACTGTGCTCAGAGTATAAATCTGCATCCACATTTAGAAGTGATGTTTGTAATCTTATTTTTCCTTTTATTAGCCAATTCTTATTGGTCAGGATTCCCCCACCGTTATCAAAACATGCACAGCCTTCAGAGTTTAAAACATTTTGTTGTTGCGGTAAAAAAAAACACACGAGATAGAGCTTCAATCGAGCCCACAGGGATTAAATGTTCACAGTAAGTTTACCTCATGAATATATGTGATGATTTAGCCAAGGTTATTTTAAGTAGTAACCATGCAATAAAGCAACCAACACAAAACCTTTGCACTTGTTGAAGGGAATGTGTCAAAGGAAGATTAGTCAGGGCTTCAGAATGTATTAACTTTCAAAGAATTGGATACTAATACACTTTATATATACACTTATATACACTTTATCCCATGTTGAAATCAAATTCTATATAATTAGTTTCTATGGCTTCAATTATTCATCTCCAAGACCTTCCCCCCACTTACCTTAAATATGACGTAACATAACTACTAATACTTATTATACTTCATCATCTATTATTTGAGTAATTTTCAGACTTGGCTACCAAATTACCATCTGGGTTGTAATTTGAGCCAATGTAAGTGGAGTGTATTAGGATGGAAGAGATTACTTCTGGACTTGCGGTTACCAAAGATGGGAGGTTGGCCTTGTCTAGAATCTGAGTTTTCCAGAGATTAATTATAGGACTCCACGATTGGTCAGGAAGTTCATCATTACAGAACACAGGCTATCTGAGGCATGCTGTGGTGATAGGGGATTTGTTAGTCAGGGAAATGGACAGGAGGTTCTGTAGGAGAGAATAAGATTCCTGGATCGAGTCCTCAGCGTTCTTAAATGGGGGGCGAACAGCCAGAAGTTGTGGTCCATGTAGGTACCAATGACATGGGTAGGACGAGTGATGAGGTTCTGCAGAGGGTGTTCGGGGAGTTAGGTGTTAACTTAAGGGCATGGCCTCCAGGAATGTGATCTCAGGATTGCTACCCATGCCACGTGTTAGTGAGGCCAGAACTAGGAATATTATACAGTTTAATATGTAGCTAAGAAGTTGGTGTAGGAGGGAAGGAATAAGATTTTTGGATCATTGGGCTCTCTTCTAAGGAAGGTGGGACTTGCACTGAAGAGATAGTTTGCACCTGAACTGGAGGGGAACTAATATCCTAGCGGGAAGGATTTGTTAATGCTGCACAGTGGGGTTTAAACTAGAGTTGGAGGGGGATGGGAACCAGAATGCCAGAACAGTGAGTGGAGAGGTTGCAGAGGCAGATTTTGGTAAGGTTTCAAACAAAGATAGGAATCAAAAGGTTGAGCTGCCTGTATATCAATACAGTAATGGTTGGAATTTCTGCAAGTAATTTGGAAGGCACAGGATATATATATCCCAAAGAGGACAAAACATCCAAAAGGCAAGGTGACACAACCGTGGCTAAAAAGAGAAGTCAGAGTCAACATCAAAACCAAAGAAAGGGCATATAAAAGAGCAAAACTTAATGGGAAGTCAGAGGATTAGAAAACTTTTAAAAACTAATAGAAGATAACGAAAAAGCCATTAAGAAGGTAAAGATGGAATACAAAAGTAAGCAAGCCAATAATATTAAAGAGGATACCAAAAGTTTCTTCAGATAACTAAAGTGTAAAATAGGGGCAAGAGTGGACCACTGGAAAATGATGCTGGAGAGGTAGTAATGGGGGACAAAGAAATAGCAGACAAGCTAAGTATTTTGGGTCCGTCTTCACTGTGGAAGACACTAGCAGTAGGATGGAAGTTCAAGGTGTCAGGGGGCATAAAGTGTGTGAAGTTACCATAACTAAAGAGAAGGTACTTAGGAAACTGAAACTTACCTCGGCACAACATTGTGGGCCGAAGGGCCTGCAATGTGCTGTAGTTTTCCATGTTCTATGAAAGACCCAAAGCTAGATAAGTCAGCTGGACCAGATGGTGTACACCTCAGGGTTCTGAAGGAGGTGGCTAAAGAGATCGTGGAGGTATTAATAATGATCTTTCAAGAATCACTAGATTCTGGAATGGTTCCAGAAGACCGGAAGATTGAAAATGACACTCCACGCTTCAAGAAGGGAAAAGGGCAGAAGAAAGGAAACTATAGGCCAAGTAGTCGGACTTCAGTGTTTGTGAAGATGTTGGAGTGAATTATTAAGGATGAGGTCTCAGAGTACTTGGAGGCACATGATAAAATAGGCCAAAGTCAGCATGAAAAGCTTGCCTGACAAATCTGCTGGGATTCTTTGAAGAAATAACAAGCAGGACAGACAAAGGAGAATTGGTTGATGTTGTGGTCTTGGATTTTCAGAAGGCCTTTGACAAGGTGCCACACTTGAGGCTGCTTAACAAGCTACAGGCCCATGGTATTACAGGAAAGATACTAGCATGGATAAAGCAAGGGCTGATTGACAGAAGGCAAAGAGTGGGAATAAAGGGAGCCTTTTCTGATTGGCTGCTGGTTGGTGACTAATGGTGTTCCACAGGGGTCTGTGTTGGGACCAAATCTTTTCATGTTATATGCCAATGATTTAGATGATGGAATTGATGGCTTTGTTGCAAGGTTTGCAGACAATACGAAGATAGGTGGAGGGGCAGTTAAGTTTTGAAGAAGTAGGAGAGGCTAGAAAAGGACTTAAGAGTATGAGAATGGGCAGATGGAATACAGCGCCAGGAAATGTATGGTCATGCATGGGGAGAAGGCAGGAGATTGGAGAGTTTGGAAAAGTGGATCAGCCATAATGAAATGATAGAGCACACTGGATGAGCCAAAAGGCCTAATCTTGCTCCTATATCTTATCTTAAGAACGAAAAACAATTCCAACTGAGGCAAGAGATAGAATCAGATGCACGTCAGCTCTGGCAGGGTTTGCAATTATTTCCTACAAAGAGAAACATCATGAATAGCAGTGATGCTTCACTACCAGATGAGCACAGCACCTTTTATGCACGCTTTGAAAGGGAGATTAAAACTACACGTGTGTGAATCCCTGAAGCATCTAGTGACCCTGTGATTTTGTCTCAGAGGCCAATGTCAGAACATCTTTCAAGTGGGTGAACCCTCACAAGGCTCTGGTGGTGTACCTGGGAGGCCTCTGAAAACCTGTGCCAACCAACTGGTGGCAGGTATTCATGGACACCTTCAATCTCTCATTGCAGCAGTCAGAGGCTCATACCAGATTCAAAAGGGCAACTATCACACCAGTGGCCAAGAAGAGCAGGGTGAGCAGCCTCAATGACTATCGCCCAGATGCATTCACATCTACTATGATGAAGTGCTTTGAGAAGTTAGTCAGGCCACAATCAATTCCTGCCCAAGGAAGGACCTAGACTCACTGCAATTTGCCCATTGCCACAATAGGTCTACAGTGGATGCAACCTCACTGGCTCTCCACTCAACCCTGGATCATCTGGACAATAGCAATATCCATGTCAGGCTGCTGTTTATTGATCATACCTCAGCATTCAACATTATCATTAACATTATCGTTCCTTCAATTCTATTCAACAAGATCCAAAATGTACCTCTCTCTGAAACTGGATCTTTGGCATCCTACCGGGAGACCAAAGTCTGAGCGGATCAGAAATAGCATCTCATCGCTGATAATCAACACTGGCACACTAGTGCTTAGCCTATTACTCTACTCCCTCTACAGCCACAACTGAGTGGCTTGGCACAGCTAAAACCTCATCTATAAATTTACCGCCAACACAACTATTGCTGGCAGAATTTCAGATGGAGACGAGGGGGCGTACAGGAGTGAGATAGATCAGCTGGTTGAGTGGTGCTACAAAAACAACCTTGCACTCAACGTCAGGAAGACCAAGAACTGATTGTTGACTTCAGGAAGGGGAAGGCGAAGGAGCACACACCAGTCCTCATCGAGGGACCAGAAGTGGAAAGGGAGAGCCTTTTCAAGTTCCTGGGTGTCAATATCTCTGAGGATCTATCCTGGGCCCAACATACTGACGTAGAATCAGGTTTAATATCACCAGCATATGTTGAGAAATTTTTAACAGTGGCAAAAGTACAATGCAATACATAATATAGAAAAGTAATAAATAGATGAATTACACTAAGTATATATATGCTTATTGAGTAGTTAAGTTAAAAATAGTGCGAAAACAGAAATAATAGGAGTGAGGTGGTGCTCATGGGTTCAATGCCCATTTAGAAATCTGATGGCACAGGGGAAGAAGCTGTTCCTGAATCACTGAGTGTGTGCCTTCAGGCTTCTGTACCTCCTTCCTGACACTAACAATGAGAGGAGGGCATGTACTGGGTGATGGGGGTCCTTAATGATAGGCGCCGTCTTTCTGAGACACCGCTCCTTGAAGATGTCTTGGACACGATGGAGGTTATTTCCCAAAATGGAGCTGACTAATTTTACAACTTCCTGTAGCTTCTTTTGATCCTGCGCAGTAGCCCCTCCCCATACCAGAAGGCAATGCAGCAAGTCAGAAGTCAGTACATCTGATGAAATCATAAAGACGGCAAAACAGCGGCTGTATTTCATTAGGAGTTTAAGGTATGTCACCAAATTCACTGGCAGATTTCTGGAGATGTGCCTCGGAGTGCATTCCAACTGGTTGCTCAGCCACTGCACAGGATTGGAAAAAGCTGCAGAAAGTTGTAAACTCAGCCAGCTCCATAATGAGCATCAGTCTCTGTAGCATCCAGGTCACCCTCAAAAAGGCAAAATCCATCAGGAAGGACTCCCAGCAGCCAGGACATGCCCTCTTCTCATTGCTACCATCAAGGACGTGGTACAGGAGCCTGAAGACACACAGTCAATGTTTAGAAACAGCTTCTTCCCCTTCGCCATCAGATTCCTGAATGGACAATGAACTCATGAAAACTAACTCAGTATTTTTCCCCTCTTTCTTGCACTACTTTTTAAAAAAATATATACTTACTGTAATTTATAGTTTTATAGTTTTTATCATGTATTGCAATGTACAGCTGCCACAAACCAACAAATTTCACAACATATGCTGGTGATTCCAACTCAATATTGAATTGACAGAAATTGCAGAGTCAAAGTGAACCATTTGGCCCATCATGTCTGTGCAGGCTAACATATTCATAGTTTTGAGCATAGCTAATTTATTCAGAAGAATAGTAGATCCTAGTTTCTTGGCCTGAAGTTGAGCGCTAAATATGGAGTTTTCAAAAGCTGATGATTTCCTGCTTCCATGATGAAACTAATATATTAACTGTTTAATGTATTTCATCCCCCCATCAAAATACTGCTTCACAGATTGAGAGAAGACATGGCTTCAGTTTAGTGTTTCATTTGAAAGATGGCCAATCCAACAGTACAGAATCTTAACTTACAGAATGGGTAACACACACAAACTGGTGGAACTCAGCAGGACAGGCAGCGTCTCAGGGACAGTGTAAACAGTCGACGTTTCAGGCCGAGACCCTTCATCAGAATAGGTGGCACAGTGGTGGAGAGAACATGGGAAATATCCTGTTTCTCTTTGCATTCACACTGCCTGACCAGCTGTCTACTTCTAATTTACTTCAGTTTCTAGCATTTATTGCATTTTCATTTGATGTTTCTGGAACTTAACTGCATGCAAACTGACCAACAGCAATAACATTATTAATGCTATTCCTCGCACCCTGCAAATGGCTACCTCAGGCAGATAACCATTACTAACTTGGTCTTTATTCATTTAGTGGTGTTCCTCTACTGATGATAAACCAACTGCATCTATTGAGAAGACTGGGAACCATGCAAAACTAATCTGAGATATAACACAATTATTAAACATAGATCTCATCAAAGTGAACAGCATGAATATTCACCAGAAGAATCCCCCACAGAAAGAAACTAAGAGAAAAGTAAAATGATAAATTACTAGGACTTCTGTTTATTAGATTTCTTCTGCATTTGAGCAAGATTCATAGCCAGACGGAGTGAGACATTTGCAAGCACAGTTACTGTGCACTGCGGAAAATCTCAGACCCGTAAACCAGAAATAGTGAAGTCCCCTGTTCTCAGTTCTGGTCAAGTTTGAACTGTTCTTGATACAGGACGTGAAACGCCAGAGAATCAGAAATCAAGGGAAAGTCGCCATCAAATTATGAAAGAACTAAGTTACATTCAAATCTTTTTTTAATTACAACATTCTCTTCCCCTCTCCCTTAGAAGCTGCCAACTCGTGTTGTCATCAATTTTAAAGGTGCTGACTGCCCTTGTTATCGAGCACACACCATTCTTCATTAGCCTATGAGTGTTGGCAGAATAATTGACTGTGAATACATCAAAGAGAAATCTAATCCTGTGCTTAACCAATTTACATAGGCAACCACATTTCCAGCAGAGGTCAGTGGCCAGTAGTTAATGAAAAACTCGGACAATCTTGCTTTTATCTCTGTAGAATTATCAAATGATACTACACAGAGTAGAGCTTAGCAAACCAAATCTGATAGATCGGTGAACTGGTGCCAATTGCCTGCAAATTCTTACTCCTCCCAATTCTCCTGTTACATTATTATTGAATGTGTTTCCACCACACCTTCCAAATCATAAAAATTAGTCTCTCACGTTACTTCAGGCTGTTCCACAGGTCCTCCCTGGAACCATTCCAGCTGACCTCTTCTGCATCACCTGCAAAATTGTTGTGTGCAAAAACAAACGGGAAAGTCACTCCCAGAATTAGAATGGTCACAAAACAGTGAGGGAAGGTCTTCAGATTTATACCATGGCAGGAGCTGAAGCAACATAGTCATTTTCATTGCCCAGCGAGTGAGAGTTTAGTGGTAGTAGACTTTCTAAACAATTGGATACCATTCCTATCAATACAGCAACAATTCTTTTAATCAAAGCACTGGGAAAGATGGGGCCCAGGAAGTCTAAAGACCATATGGGAAACATCATACGGTGATTTACAAATAAATCACACCGTGGATTAGTGCTGGTTGACTGTAATCGGATTTCTAGAATGTGCCACTTTTTGGTTTGGAAGTAAATGAAGTCATGACGAAAGCGCCACAATAGTGTAAAGATATTCACAGTGTCGGCAATTTGGGGCTCAATTCCTGCCGCTGTCTGTTCAGAGCTCGTAAATTCTCTCCGTGACTGTGCCGGTTTCCTCTGGGTGCTCCGGTTTCCTACCACATTCTAAAGGTCAGTGAGTTATGGATATACTACGTGGGTGCCTGAAGCATGGTGACATTTGCAGGCTACCCAGCAGCACAAACACAGACTTGTGTTGATCATTGACACAAACTGCATTTCCCTGTACCATATAACAATCACAACACGGAAACAGGCCATCTCGGCCCTTCTAGTCCGTGCCGAACTATATAGTGTAGTTGTCCACAGGGCTTTCCAGGTTCCAGTCGACACGCTGCCCAGGTTGGGACCTGGCCAGATTCGAACTCAGGACCATCTGCCTCAAAGTCCAGTGCTGATGCCACTACACCACCAGCCGACCCAAAACCATTGATGGCTCAATAAACGTGTGACAAATACAGCTAATCTTCAAGATTTAGCCATCGTTCCTCTTAAATGCAGTATCCAGAATTCGTGCCTTCCTAGATCACCCACAAACTCAAATCTGGGATTAACGCGAGTACATGCAGACTTTTATCTTGTTTCATTGAGGGGTAGGCACAAAGGGAAGCATGTTCTAGTGCTAATATGACATCAAGTTTACAGTAATCATTGAACTTCAAGTCAATGTACTCCTTAGAAAATCAGTTCTGGTCCTTTGTTATTTATTAAAAAACACTACTTGGGATTACAACACAGCTGGCAATATAGAACGCACCAGTCTAATAGGAAGGAAATTTGCCATTCTTTCAGGGCCACATTCAGAGTCTTTTCTGATTTTGAAATGGACAAGTAACCCCAACCCCCCACAACCAAATGGAAAATTAACTAGAGACAGGCTAGACACCAATGTTCACATCCTGCTGAGCCAGTGTCCAATCCAGTCTCACACTATGATCAGGTTATATACCTTTCCAGGAACAACCCAGGGCCTTTCACAGTTTGCATGAGTCAGTTCTACATTTGTTTAGCATTTACTCGCCAAATCACATTGCATTTCACTGCTTCCCATCCCAAAGTTTGCTGAAATACATTGATGAATGTACACTAAATTTAACATCATATTGAAACAGGAGATCATGGCATCAAACTTGAAGTTTACTGCTGCTAATGGGGGAAAAAGCCCTCAACAGAAGAAGGTTGAGCTTATTGTTACTGAGTCAGATCAACAGAGTTTGGTCTCGTCGTCCCTGTACTGGTCTAGTTTCAATATAGAGTGCTAATTTTGCTGGCCTCAAGGAGCCAGAGCTTCACCTGACACCTGCATTAGTTCTTTGATAACTTCGGACTCCTCATGCCTGCCCAAAAGTGTTGACGCCAAAACCCATAAGACATTGAGGTATTCAAAATATCAAAACTGAAGCAAATAATTTAATATTGATCTACTTTTAAAAGGATGAAAACATAAATATTAAACTTGAGATTTTCCCCAACAAAAAAAAAGTAGGAGAAAACCTGCCTTTCCCTCTCTGAGGTCACACAGTGGAGCAGATGTGAGAGCTACTGCCTCGCTTACTTTATCAGCCCAGGTTCAATCCTCACCATCAGTGCTCCCTATACAGAGTTTGCAGGAACTCCCTGTAACTGCACAAGTTTCCACCAAGTGCCCCAGTTTCATCCTATGCCCCTAGGACACTCTGGTTGTTAGTTCAACTGGCTGCTTTAAGTGGGTGAAAGGAAAGTCAGAGCTGACGAGCACATCGGTGAGACCAGGTAACGCCGAAGTCAGTGGGGAAAGGGATTGTTCCGATAGCTTCTGCAGCCGTGCTCAAACGACAAAATGGCCTCCTCTGATTTTATGCAGGTTGGATGTTAAAGATACCTACAGTAAAATCAATGGACTCTCAGGTCCTGCACCAAGTATCACATGTCACAAGATCTTAGAAATAATTCGGCAGAATAGGTGAATCTGAGGGATACTTGCCATTGGATACAGGAAGTGCCGTTGTCCCTGGGTGTCAAAGCCATGGAGGATCTGTTCTGGGCCCAAAACACTGATGCAAATCCGAAGGCAGCATGGCAGTGGCTTTATTTCCTTTGAGGAGATTTATTAAGTCACCAAAGGTTTCAGCAGATCTCTATAGATGGATGGTGGAGAGCATTCGGACTAATTGCATCCAGAATGCATATGGGGACTCCATTGCAAAAAATTGTAACAGGCTGCAGAGGGGTTGTAGACTCTGGCACAACGACGCCCATCACTGAGAGCACAACGCTGCCTACCACTGCCCACAATGCTGCCCACCACTGCCAACGCTGCCCACCACTCAGTGCACAACGCTGCCCGAGTGCACCTCAAGAAGGACCCTCACCATTGGGACATGCCTGTCAGTACTACCAACCTGGGAGGCGGTACCATCGCCTGAAGACACACGCTCAATAACTCAGAAACAGCTTCTCCGCTGCCACCATCAGATTTCTGAATGGTCCATGAACACTAGCTCACTATTCTTTATTTTAGACTATTTATTGATTTATTTTGTAATTTATAGAAATTTTTCATCTTTGCACTGCTGCCTCAAAACAACAAATTTCCCTTCATGTAAGACAGCGATAAACTTGACTCTGATTCTGAAGTACTGGGGAGAGAGCTGCCAGGTCTGGTATTCTAAGCCAGTCAATGCTTTATGGCTTCTAGGTTTGACAATGCATACATAGAAGTCCCAGTACTACTTATATTTAAACATTCAAAACTGCTGACGTTTACCAGCAAGATCCAAACCTTTAACTTCTGACTTCAAGATCATGCTCTAATGCTTAATATACATGGACAGAAATTTTTACAGCATACTCAAGAATCATACGTTGCCTTCCTAGGTACAAATAGTCTTTCTGAGTTTTTATATACAAAGAACTACCACTGCATTTTCCTTTTCAATCAATTTAAAACCTTATCAATGTTATGAACTCTCCACAGTCTTCTCTCGTGTACTTTCTCAGATAGCCCCACAACTTTCACCACTTCCCTGATAACTCACTTTTTCTCTTTAGCATAGTTTCCCACAATTAAACATATTCAAGTCTGATCGTTTGAAAACATTGAAACCATCGATTATATGGCTTCTAGTCAGTCTCTGGTTTATCATTTTAAGGAGACCAATTTTCATTCAAATTGACCTGAAATAATTCATAATAAGAAGAGCACTTTTACAGGACATTTTTCACCTTCTGTTTGCTCAGCCCTATCTTACTTGTAGCAACCCTAATGAGATTTCATTTTGACAGGTGTTGTGTAACATCTATTCCTAAAATCTTATCTATTTTCAATTGAAATACAGTTGGTAGGTTTCATTTTTGTTATCGGCTGGTGCAGTTCAGACAGGAAATGACCTTGGTTGCAGTTGCCATGACATCCTTTGGGTTACATTTGTTTTTTTGAAGATGAAAAGAACTGGCAATCTTTTGAAATTAAGCCACTAATTGGAGATGGCTGTGGGAAGGCAGAGATTTAAGCATGATGAAACCCAGGAGGATCTGCAGCAGCTGTGATTTTTACCATTGCCAAAATCAGTCTGAGGCTCTCCTCAGCTACAGCAATTCAATAAACCAGTTTACAAGATGTTTTTAGGCCTGGTGCTAGAGGCAAAGAAACTGGAATTGAGAATCACTGTTTTTGATTTTAGTATTATTCCACAAATTTTATTTAACAAAGTGCAAGTCACTATGGACCTCATATTAACAGTTTTAAGCACCGTACTTAAAGACTTAGCTCGTTATGTGGAACTAACTTCATTCCAATAAATTATGATTGGTAAGGAAAATAGATTAACAAGCATATTAATATAGTTAGAGGCATTCTTCTCTTGGTGGAAGAATGCAGGCAGCTTTGTTGCCTAACTCATTAAAACCCTACCTGGGTGTACTCGAAGTTGACACTGAAAACCAAAAATGGAACACGTTCCATAGCTAGCAGTAAAATTCCCCATCCTTATTACAAGGAATTTATTAACTATAATTATACATCTTGTATATTTATATTATAATCGGTCAGAAGACAAAGGAAACACTTTTATTTACCTTCACTTTAATTTTTTTCCTTTTCTTGATGATAATTGTGTGTAATTAATTCAGAGTGCTAAAACCGCTGGATACATCATAGAAGTAAGTTAATTTCAGAGAATGCAAGCTGGTAAGTGCCAGCAACCCATTTGAGCATGAAAATGGAGCTTCACAGCTAAACCCAGTCATAGTTTAAAAGGATCCATTATTAAGTCAACTGAGTTTTAAACCTTATCAGTTCTATTGATTAGATATAGCTGATGTACCTAAAACAAAGTGTCTAACTCTTTCTACAGACGAGTCTAATAAAATATACTGAGCCAGATCAACTAAAAGTTATTGGAAGAGACAAGAATGTAAACCAAACCATATTTTGAAAAGCAAAACTAAGGATAATAAGCACCAGCAGATACTGACTTAATGCAATGGCCAATGAATCAAAACAGACACAAGGAGAAAGTGTAAACAGTGAGATTTTGTGAACTGGAATATTCCAAACAGCATGATAGAAGGAGATTCAACTCTGACATTCAAAAGGAAATTGGATAAATACCAGAAAGGTTTGGGGGAGGGGTAAAACAAAAACAAGAGCTATGAGGAAAGGACAGAAGAATGAAGAATCTGAATATCTTTAGAGACAGAATGGGTTGTTCTACATTTCTCTGAAATACAAATACTTCTCCAAAAACATTGCAACAGTAGTTACAATTCAAAAGCATTTTACTAGAATGGCCCAATGTTCTGAAACCAGGCTATATATAAAACACAACTTGGACTAACTGCCACCCAACAACTAGTGACAAGACACAGTGTGCAAATGCTCTCCATGCACATGTTCATTCAATATTTAAGTGTTAACTTCTTGGATACAGTCATATTAGAAGACCATAAGGTATCTGAGAATTAGGCCATTTGGCCCATCAAGTCTGCTCCACCATTTGGTCATGGCTGATCCACATTTCCTTTCAGCCCCAATTTCCTGCCTTCTCCCTGACCAATCATACCCTGACCAATCAAGAATCTATCAACGTCTGCCTTAAATATATATAAAGACTTGGGCTCCACAGCTCTTGTGCAAAGAATTCCATAGATTCACTACTCTCTGGATAAAGAAATTCTTCCTCATCTCCGTTCTAAAAGAACTCCACTCTATTCTAAGGCTGCGTCTTCTGGTCTTAGACTCTCCCACCATAAGAAACACCTTCTCCACGTCCACTCTATCAAGGCCTTTTACCATTCGATGCTTCAATGAGGTCATCCCTCATTCTTCTGAATTCTAGTGAATACAGGCCCAGAGCCATCAAACGCTCACCATATGACAAGCCGGTTAATTCTGGAACCTCCTTTGAACCCTCTCCAGTTCCAGCACATCCTTTCTAAGATAAAGGGTCCACACCTGCTCTCAATACTCCAAGTGAGGCCTCACCAATTCTTTATAAAGTCTCAATATTACACCCTTGCTTTTAATATTCTAGTCCTCTTAAAACAAATGTTAACATTGCATTTACTTTCCTCAACACAGACTCAGCCTACAAACAACACACATAAAAGTTGCTGGTGAACGCAGCAGGTCAACCTACAAATTAAGCTTTAGAGAATACTGCACAAGGACTCCCAAATCCCCTTGCGCCTCAGATTTTTGCATTGTCTCTCCATTTAGAAAATAATCAATCCTTTCATTTCCTCAAACAAAGTGCATGGCCGTACACTTCTTGACACTGTATTCTGTCTGTCATTTCTTTGCCCATTCTCCTAACCTGCCTAAGGCCTTCTCTAGCCTTTCTACTTCCTCAAGATGACTTGCCCCTCCACCTATCTTCATATCAACAAAGCCTCCAATTCCATCATCCAAATCATTAATATACAACGTAAAGAGAATCAGTCCCAACACAGACTCTTGTGGAACACCCCTAATCACCAACGGCAGCCAACCAGAAAAGGCTCCCTTTATTCCCACTCTTTGCCTCGTGCCAATCAGCCACTGCTTTATCCATGCTAGAATCTTTCCTGTAATACCATGGGCTAGTAGCTTGTTAAGCAGCCTCAGGTGTGCACCTTACCAAAGGCCTTCTGAAAATCCAAGTACGCAACCAACATCAACCAATGCTCCTTTGTCTATCCGGCTTGTTATCTCTTTAAAACATTCCAACAGATTTTTCAGGTTGAAGAAACCATGCTGACTATGGCCTACTTTATCATGTAACTCCAAGCACCTCAAAACTACATCCTTAACAATCAACTCCAACATCTTCCCAACCACTGACTTCAGACTTAGCAGCCTATTATTTCCTTTCTTCTGCCTCGATCCCTTCTTGAAAAGTGGAGTGACATTTGCAATTTTCCAGTCTTCTGAAACCATTCCAAAATATAGTGATTCTTGAAAGATGATTACTAATGCCTCCACAATCTCTTCAGCCACCTCTTTCAGAACCCTGGGGTGTACACCATCTGGTCCAGGTGACTTATCCATCTTGAGATCTTTCAGTTTCTAAAGAACCTTCTCCCTAGTAGAGGTTTCCCCCACTATCTGAAAGTAGAGCATTCCTATGAAACCTTTAGCAAGCCGGAATGTCGTAAAGTGAAGAAGCAATTACCATTAATTTATATGGGAAAAATTTTTGAGTGTTCCCAGACCCAAAAAATAACCTACCAAATCATATCAAAGAGCACATAAAACCTAACATATAGTAAAAGCAGGAATGATATGATGAATACACAGCCTATATAAAGTAGAAATAATGTGTGTACAGTGTAGTTTCACTTACCAGAATTGGGAAGATTTAGCCAAAACCAATTTGTAGGGAAAAAAATCAGCACGTACACTCTCGCGCACACACCTGGCTGTGCAAGGCTTCACGGTCATGGTAGTCTTTCTCGAGGTAAACACAAGTTTAAAGCGGGCACCCTTTCTTGTAAAAGCGAAAATCCTCTTCAGATTTCTTTCAGTTAGCGAAAGCAGGAACTAATGTAGGTCTTTTGTAAAAGCGAAGTGGAGTAAAGTGAACTTTCATAAAGCGGGGGACACCTGTAAAGGCAACTTTACACACCTCTGACAGTCTGGAACTTCCACCATGCTGCTGCATCTTCCACAGTGAAGACTTATACAAAATACTTATTCAGTTCGTCTGCCATTTCCTTGTCCTCCATTACTACCTCTCCAGCTCTGTTTTTCAGCAGTCCAATATCCACTCTCATCTCTGTTTTACACTTTATGTATCTAAAGAAAATTTTGGTATCCTCTTTAATATTATTGGCTAGCTTACTTTCATATCCCACCTTTACCTTCTTAATAACTTTTTTAGTTGCCCTCTGTTGGTGGTTAAAAGCTTCCCAATCCTCTACTTCTCACTCATTTTTGCTCATTTATAGGCCCTTTCTTTGGCTTTGGTGTTGACTTTGACGTCCCTTGTTAGCCATGGTTGTGTCATCTTGCCTTTAGGATACTTCTTCCTCTTTGGGACATATATCCTGTGCCTTCCGAACTGCTTCCAGAAATTCCAGCCATCGCTGCTTTGTCATCATCCCTGCCAGTATTCTTTGTCAATCAATTCTGCCCAGCTCCTCTCTCACGCCTCGGTAACTTCCTTTACTCCACTGTAATACTGTTGCATCTGACTTTAGCTTCTCCTCAAATTTCAGGGTGAATTCGATCATATTATGATCACTTGCCCCGAAGGTTTCTTTTACCTTAAGCTCTTTGATCAAGTCCAGTTCATTGCACAACGTCCAATCCAGAATAGCTGCTCTCCTAGTGGACTAAACCACAAGCAGCTCTAAAGAGCCATCTCAGAGGCATTCCAGAAAATCCTCCTCTTGGAATCCCCTACGAGTCAGCCCTGCCTAAGGGTTTCGGCCCAAAACATTCACTGTACTTTTTTTTCCATTGATGCTACCTGGTCTGCTGAGTTTTCCAGCATGTTGTGCGTTCAGCACTATCACTCCAGCTCCCAACCCCCTGCCAAATTAGTTTAAACCCACCCGAACAAATCTAGTCAACCTGCCTGCAAGGATATTGAACCCCCTCAGGTTCAGGTCTAACCCGTCCCTTTGGTATGGGTATGTGCAACCCATCCCTTGTGTGCAGTGGTTAGTCAACAGCAAGGATCATTCAGCTTGTCTGCTATAAATGGGTTTTCAATAGTGTTTCAGATATGTCTTAGCAAGGTCTCAAGTTAGTGTCCAATCTACAAGACCCCTATAGGTTACAAGCATCTCCTACATCTTTTTCACTCTACCCCTTTATGGTTCCACTCTCTGGGGATTATATAAAAGACCTCTTGCTGTGGTAAATTATTCTGTTTAATGGGGAAGGATTCAGCTGGAAGGCAAAAACTAATGAAGCACAGCTTTTAAAATGCTCACTGCGGCACGTGACCATTTCAGGAATGATCAAAGTCAGACTTTGCATGCAACATCCTTTCTGCCTTTTCCAGGCCACAAACTGCAGGCTTTTACTTTTGGACTTAGTGTTCTTTGTTCAACAAAAGAATGAGCTTCCTACGAGTTTCAAACAAGTTGGGTAAAGACAAAGTGAAGTTTCAAAAAACAAAAATTGTATTTAAACCTCTGTGTCAATGGGATGAAAATTTCTCTGACTTACAGGTCACACGCCAAATTCTTGGTCATCTCACTTACAATGTTGAGAGGAGAGGTGGATAAGCAATGAGAAAAGTATTTTCAGTTCAGCAAGTCTGATGTGAAAACAGAAGAAAGATAACTGGTGTGAAAATTGAAAATCCAATTGTTGAGCTATTGACATACTATTGTCAACAAAAACAGCTAAGATTCAAATGTCTATTTTCTGTTCAGTTTAAGACTCCTTTTCCAATCTTTAAATCTTACCATTTGCCATCATCCAAGGCCACAAACAAGCCAATTGCCATGGGCTGGAGGAGAAAAGGAAAACCAACACAGGCTTTTATACTGACCACCATCTGATAACTTGATAAAAATCCATATTATCTGCAATGATTGTTAATAAACCTCGGTTTATATGTGATGCCTCTCTCGTCTGCTCAAGTTCACAAATGCCGAACATCTACCTAACCGAGATCCTGAAAAGAATCCAAGTCACGAAGGGTCACTGCAGGTATCAGAAAAAATGAAACTGGATCGCAGGTGAAAAATCTCATTTGTTTGAACTGGACTTGTATTTTCCTGAAGAGACCTTATTAAAACATACACAATTCTCATGGGGATTCAAAGCAGAATGCAGGATGAATTCTCCCCCGGCTCAGGAGTCTGGAATAAGAGATGTACTTAGGACTGAGACGAGGAGAAACTTCTTTATTCAGAGGGAAGCTGTCCTTTGGAGCTCTCCACCCCAAAGGTTGTTGAGGCTCCGCATTGAGTTCATTAACTTACAGAACTATAAATTGCTGAATTCAAAGATTCAAAATTCAAAGTATATTTATTTTCAAAGTATTTATGCAGTATACAACCCTGAGATTCACCTTCCCACAGCTACTAAACAAAAAAACCAGAGATCTCGTTGAAAGAGTGAAAAAGCACCGAATATTAAACACAAAAACGTAAGAGTTCATTATTGTGGACCACATTATATGGTCAAGAAACACAACTAAAAAAAATCAATGTTGATAGGACCCAAAGAAAAATTTCATTAGTATAATGGATAGCCAAAACTCTGTAAGCAATGGCCAAACTTTTTTTTTAAAAAAAGTACAAATAAAACTTAAAGACTTCAAAGCAAGTATAGAAACCAATTCTTTGCAGGGAGCATGTCATGTGTTAAAGGGGAGCGGTTGCATTAAATGCAAATTTAATTTGGCACCTGAATACCACAAATTTCCCGATGGCGGGGGAGCTGTATTGTCTTGGTTGTTCCATGGACAAGGCCCTCATGCCTTGAGTTGCCTGTTGCGGTTGCTAGCAACAAAGATGCTGGAGTTAGCCGTGAGCCATTGAATTTGTACTGGGTTGAGGGCTGGACATTCCCACCAGTGCTGCCCTCTGGTGTCCGGTCAGTGGAAGACCAAGCTGGACCCCAAGGACAACTCAGGGACTTGGGCTATATATTTTTTCTCTTTATGAGTGTATCTTTTTCTGAAATTGTAACCATATCTGCTATTTGTACTAGATGCTGCGTGGTGTTGGTAATTAGCTTTGCACCTTAGCTCCGGAGGAATACTGTTTTGTTTGGCTATATTCATGCATGGCTGAATGATAATTAAACTTGAAACCTCCAACTACAAACGAGCAACAAGTAGAATCCACTTGTTTTTCTTGTACAAAAATTTCAATGCACTCTGGAAATAGTATCCCACCCCAAAGTAGACTCATGCCAAAAAAAAAATCATACAGGGACACCATAACCACTAACATTTTACCTTTCAAAATAATCCTGGGGAAACTGCAGCAAGGCAGGAAATTTATGGGGGAGAGGGTAGCAAGAGATTCCACATGGCAGTTTTAGAGCAAATATATTTAACAATGTGCAAATAACAAGGGGCACACAGCTCAGTTTGCCTCACTTCTCGGCTCTAACGAAAAGTCCTGTTCCCCAGATGAGTTTGGAATGGCTTGTCCTTTTTTTTTTGAAAAAAATACTTGCACAACTGTTTTGTTAAGTGTGAACAGCAGCAATAACTGCTTGAAGTGCGTGCTGCAAAGACAACAGTGCTGCTTCAAAAAGTGGATGCTGATTTTCTCCCTCCCCACTTCTCCCCATCAAAAATCCAGGGCAACCAAACAGTGCCTATCTCTCGAAATTTAGTGGAGGGTCCTGTTAATTTTCTAACTTCAGAACATTAAACTAATTCAAAGGAATTCTCCTTATTTTTTCCTAGTTTGTGTGCCTTGATCTTGGGATGGTCCATTCAGTTCACCAGAGGATTCTCTTATTAATCCTTCTGTTGCTCCCTTTGTATAAAATTTGATCTCTCCTCTTGGTTTCCTCATCCACAACAATCATCCGATGAATCCTCTGTTTCCCTATCTCCATTGATTTCTTTCTTTTTGGCCTCCCATTCATCAGCTGGGCTTTGGACTTTGCATCTACTTTTACAAGCAGCTTTTTGTCTCCCACTTGAAGTTCATGCAATAACCTTAATGCAAGCAGAGTAGATTCTGGATCTTTATACTCACAAAAGCTAAATGCTTGCAACTTTCCTGAAGCTCCTTGAGCTCTCTCCCAGCTTAAAACCAAGCCATATTGTGCAAGTGACTGCCTGATTAACCTATCAGTAGCTTTCTCAGAAATGTTGCCTACTAAAACTGTTGGGAGTTGGACCACTGCTTTCAACAACTTCATGATTCTTCTAAGCAGCATGGTCCTTCCTTGGTCCAATATGCTTTCCAACCAGAGGCACAGAAGTTGGCACCAGCATCTGTTTTGTCCTCTGTTGGGCAATGGTTCATGGGGTTCAGCACAGACATTTGTGCCATCTTCCAGTACCTTTCTTAATTTTCTTTCAGGTGACCTTTTTGTAAGGGATGTGGCATGTAAATGGTGGCCGGGTCGCCAATCAAGTTGTGAATGGCTGAAACAACTACATTCCCACCATGCTGGTCCTCCTGTTTTTACCACATACCAGCTCAATGTGACTTGTTGGTTATTGTATTTCACTGTCACGAATGTCATTCCTATAGGAGTTATCTTTTCTCCAATATAAGTGCTTAGCTGGATATCTACAGGCTTCAGTTTAGTATCTTTGAAATGCCATTCAAACTAATTTTGTTGAATGAATGAAACAGCTGAACCAGTGTTGAATTAAATTTAAATATTGCTTGTTTATTGTTAATTTTCACCCTCTAAATCTCAAGGCTACGCAGTCCTGTGTCACTCTCATAATTATCAAATTTTTCCATCAACAGCATGCAGATTAGTGCTCTTTTTGAAACTGCAACTTGACTTTTCAGCTTTTTCTCTTGTCCATTTATTTTTGTCTGCCCAACATGCTCTTTGTATGTATCCTACTCTGCTGCATTTTCTGCAAGTTTCACCTTTAAATCTGCATTTGTTTGATGAATATGTGCCCCTGCCACAATGGTAACACAATTTGTCTGGCCAGGTTGGTTTCTGTTTAGACACTGCAATTTTGTTCATGTTCACTTTAATTCCTGACTGCAACTCAATTACATCTGTGTCTACAGTTTCCACTGATTAAGCAATTTAGATAGATGGATAGATACTTTATTGATCCCAAAGGAGATTAGTGTCACAGTATCATTACAAGTTCACAGATATACAATATTAGAGAAGTACAAAGAATAATTAAAAAAATAAGTTACCTCAAGCAATCTAACAGGAGGGGTTTATCACTTCCCTGGCTATAGGTTGACTCATTATAGAGCCTTATGGCTGAGGGCAAGAATGACCTCGTAACGGACTTTAGACCAGTGCAGTTGTCTTAGTCTAAGTGCAGTTGTCTAAGGTGCTCCTCTGTTCAGCCAAGGTGGCATGCAGAGGGCAAGAAACATTGTTCAGAATTACCAGGATTTTCCGTAGGGACCTTTGTACTACCACAGCCTCCAGTGTGTCCAGTTTGACTCCTGTAACACAGCCAGCCTTTTTATCAGTTTATTGAGCCTGTTGGCATCACCTGTGTTAATTGCCCCAGCGCACCACTGCATAGAAGATTGTACTGGCAACAACAGATTGGTAGGTTACGCTTATAAACCTAAAGTGTTCTGTAGTCAACAATGGCTTTGGTTCTAAATGTCCTGCATTACTTTCACAATATCAGTGAAGGTCATTTCTGGGAATTTGGCTGGGGCAATTAAACACCTTTAAACCCAATCCACGCAGCAAAATTGGTACTTGTTTCTCATTGGCTATTTCAGTTGCTTCAAAATACTGTTGATTTAGCTCAGTATGCATGGGCCAGTTACCCACTGAGCAATCAAACGTGTTAATCTTTCTGATATAGCCAGCCATTTCTGTTCTTTTTTTAAAAAAAGGATTATTATCACCCGGTACTTGCTCTTTATGAACCCATGAATTTTTACATTTTCTGCCTTTATTTTAACTCGACAGTCTCTGCAGGTGCTGGGCTGCAATCTTTTATTCGCCATTCCTCGCTGCGTTTTAATGTCTCTCTGAGCTTCAACAGAGCGATAGCCGTCCTGGGTTCATTTTAGAAATACCACGTCAGCACTGTTCTGTTTTGCAACTTCAAAACATTAAGCTAATTCAAAAGGAAGACACGGGAATCCAGGAATGCAGGTATAACTTTCTGCTGAAGCAGGGCGCGCACTTTCACATGGTAGTGTGATGACATATGAAATTCACGTATTTTTGCATACAACCTGTAATGAATTATTTAAACAAGAACGCTTAATCAAACATTATATACGTATGTATACATAAACACATACATACACACGTGCGCACAAGGTTACTCAAATATTACTGAAACATTAAGTGCACAGCAGGTTCCATCTGGTTTTTTTCTTCACTGTCCAGATATTAATTACATTTCATAGAATAGGCCAGTATTAAGAAGACAATTATAATGCAATCATAAATAACCAGCTGTAATCACCAGAGATATTTGGAACTCACATGGATCATGAGAGGATGCAATTCGTATTTTATAGGATCTTTTAAGCATAATTTCCACAATAATCCAAAGGGACCAAAATTCATATAGCTTCAACTCAAGTCACCTGACCCATGCAAACTTTTGCGGAATCCAGCACTGACAGAATGTGCTTCTTACTGGTCCTAGCAAGACCGAGATTGGTATGAAGCCAAAAAGTACAGAAGCAATTTGAACCATATAGTATTTCTAGGAATGCTGGAATCTACAAATTCCGGCATGTTCCCTTGCTTCCGCTGGTTCCATCATTTTACTTCATAGTTCTTCAAAAAGCATATTCGTCTTCCAAATTTCAGAATAATATTGATCTCAATAGGACCCCCCCACCCCCCATTTGCTTCAGGCCACTGGAACTTTATCAACAATTGTGCTCATCAGGTTTAAAATTGCTAGCACCGATTTACTGCACATAGCAAATGCATGAAGGTGTTCAGTGATAGAAGTTATGCAGCAGTTATTTTGACACAAAAACTATATCAAGCTCTGTAACTACAGTGCAATCTGCCACTGTAATAGAAATGGGATGTAGGAAATGAAAGCTAATTTAAAAATATGGGTTTTTGTTTTAATCAACAGAATTTAATCAACTGAACTGCAAGTTACGGACCACATACAACTGATCAATAATGCCATTTTCGTAACTGTGTGAAACAGCATATCCATGTCTGAGTAACGGATGCAGTGTTCACTCTATTGGTAGAGATGGATTCCCTAAATCAGGGAAGATCTACCAAGAGAAACAACACAGCAAACACAAGACATGTATCACTCATGTGAAGTTGCTCATTGATGCTGGTTATGCGCTCAACTATTTCTATGACGCGAATGAGATTCCACGGTTATCGCTGGCAATACCTTCCCACAACCTTTTGAAGCAAAATCACCCAAATGAGTAATGGGGGCAAGTGTTCTTTCTTAATTTCTTTTTACCTTCAGATTTCTCCCTTCTACAAATGGTTGCTCGTGGTTTATGGCCTCGCAGACAGTCATGACCATTTGCAGTTGGCTCTGTTTTCTTCTTCACTCACACACATAACGCCGTCACTGCCAAGGCATGCATGCACTTAATGCCCAACTGTAAATAATTTTCTTGAACTCTTGAGAGCCCTCAGAGTAAAGATCCTGCTGCATTGAGTGTTCCAGGATTTTAAGCTAGCAATAATGAAAGAACATTATGTTTCTAAGCAAGGACACCATGTGACCTAAAGGCTACTTGCAAGTGGTGGTGTTCTGATCTGACATGATGGCTCAAGATGGTGCAGGTTTGTGAAGCATTTGCAAAAAAAAAATTATACAAAGCTTCTGTTGCAGGTCTAAAAGAGCTTTGCAATACAGTATTAATATCTGAAGTGGCGAGGAACAGAATTAGTTCTCAAATGTGTTCAACCAGTCAGCAAGGCCGATCTGTAACCCTTTTACAAAATTCCGTCTGTGCTCTATATTCCAAAATACCTTGGTTCACAAACCCTATCCATCTTAAGCTTTAAAACTAATCTTTATGGAAGTTCTAACCTACCATCTGAATGAAGTAATATTTCCAACCATCACTCTGTTGGAATTGGCTCCAGACTTCAGAGAATGCCACACAATCCTCAACCACTATTTCACTAATGGTAGGATTCACCCTGCAGTTTTGAGAACTCAAAGAATGGTCATAAAGGAAGCCTTTTCTGGTTAGCTGCCAATGACTAGCTGTGTTTTGGACCCTGAGTCCAAAAGGGTCTATGGTGGGTCCACTACTTTTTCGTTATATGTTAATGATTTGGATAATGGAATCAATAGATTTGTGGACAAGTTTGTGGATGATACAAAGACAGGTTTTGGGCAGGTAGTGTTAAGGAAGCAGTGAGTCTGCAGAAGGATATGGCCATTAGAGGAGAAAAGGCAAACTGGCAGATGTAATACAGTGTTGGGATGTGTATGGTGAAGCAATTTTGTTTAAGGAATAAAGGAAAAGACTATAGTTTACATGGGGAATGAATTCAGAAATGGGAGGTGGAAAGGGTCTTGGGAGTACTCATGCAGGATTTTCTATAGGTTAACTTGCCAGGGTGAGTCAGTTGTAAGAAAGGCAAATACAGTGTTAGCATTCATTTCCAGAGGACTAGTATATAAAATCCAAGGATGTAATGCTGAGGAATTAAAAGGCATTGGTCAGACCATATTTGGAGTATTGTGAACAGTTTTGGGCTGCATATCTCAGAATGGATGCACTGATATTGGAGAGCGTTCATATGAGGTGGGTGAGAATGATCTAGAAGTGAAAGGGTTGACATGTGAGAAGCATTTGATGCCACCGGGCCTGTACTTGCGGGAGTTTAGAAGAATGAAGGGAGATCTCGTTGAAGCATACAGGTGTCCCCCACTTTCCAAACATTCTCTTTATGGCACTTAGCTTTTACGAAAGACCTACATTAGTACCTGTTTTCGTTAACTGAAAGAGGATTTTCGCTTTTATGAAAAAAGACACTCGTTTTAAACTTGTGTTTACCCAGAGAAAGACTACCATGACCATGAAGCCTTGCGCGGGCAGGTACGTGCGCATGCGTGACGTGCAAATGCGTGTACATGTGCTTGCATGTACATGCGAATGTGTGACGTGCACATACGTGTACATGCCAATTTTTTTCAACAAATTGATTTTGGCTCAAACTTCCCAATTCTTTTCAGTGAAACTACACTGTACATACATTATTTCTACTTTATATAGGCTGTGTATTTATCATATCATTCCTTTTACTATATGTTACTGTTATTTTAGGTTTTATGTGTTATTTGGTATGATTTGGTAGGTTATTTTTTGGGTCTGGGAACACTCAAAAAATTTCCCATATAAATTAAAGGCAATTGCTTCTTCGCTTTACGCCATTTCGGCTTACGAACGATTTCATAGGAACACTCTACATTCGGATAGCGGGGGAAACCTGTGTTGAATATTGAAAGGTCTAAATAACATGGAGAGAACGTTTCCTATAATGGAGGAGACTAGGACCAAAGAGCACAGCCTCAGAATATAAGCATGTCCCTTTAAAACAGCGATGAGGAGGAATTTCTTTAGCCAGAAGATGGTGAATCTTAGGAATTCATTGCCACAGATGGCTGTGGGGGCCAAGCTAGTGGGTGTATTTAAAGTGAATATTGATAGGTTGATTAGTAAAAGTGCCAAAGGTTACAGGGAGAAGGCAGGAAAATGGGACTGAGAGGGAAAATAAACCAGCCATGATCAAATAGTGGAGCAGACTCTGTGGTCTAATCTGATTCCACTGTGTGCTGCATAGCTTCATCATCACGATCAGCTCTTCAGAGAGGTTCCAGCAGCCATGACCCCAAGTCTCAAGTCACCAACATGCCCAAACCTTGCCTCTACCATCACAATGTGCTTACAGCCATGATTACACAACAAGAAACTCAAAAATCATTTTACAAATTAAAACAGTGACACATTAATTTAAACAGTCACCTTCCTGTACATTCCATTAGTGATATCCTACTGTCGGTATGGTTTTCCCCTTTTAGTTCTGCACACTGCTAGTCCTATTGGTTGCTAGAAGTGCAGTTATCTACCTGTGACCTCAAGTACTTCAACATTCACAAAGGAGTGACCGACTCTGTACTGTATCATTCTGCTTCAGATGGCAGCAGTTTAAGCTGGCTAGGTACAAGACGATAGCTAGAACAATGGTTGCATTATGGCAGACACAGTTGTATTAATGTCATCTCATGGAGTTAGAGCTATAGGCTCATGCCCCACAAAACCATTGCCACTTGCCAGAAATGATGTCTCAACAATACCAGTAATCTGCTGGCAGAATTTCTGAGAGTCTTTACAAGCCACTTTGTGTGGTAAACAACAACCCTAATGGCAACTCTTGTTTTTTTTTTGACAGCAGACAAGTTGCTACTGAATACTGCAATCATAGTACTAGGGAAGAAAAACAAAGCTGACTTGTTGCCTGAAGTCCACTGCTTTGGAGATTGGCTGGTTAGGAAATGCTTGTCATCTGGGTCACAGATCCATTCAAATCCTTGGGAGATTGGGTCCACATTTCAACTTAATTGGTAACAACTGACATGCTGCAGATCAGAGTTCAAATATAGATTCTGAAATTTAGTCTGCCAAGATTAATGCAGCAGAATCCAATGTAAAAATGTTTCTTGGAGGACTAAGCCCCAAACATCAAAAACTTTCACAATCTAGCACTAAATAAATTATCCTTCTTACGAATCTCGTAGAGAAGGCTGGAAGGAGGAATAAAAATATCTCTATTTATAAATAAAAACAAGTATCACACAAAATAAATCAGAATCAAAATCAGGTTTATTATCACTGACGTTGAGCATGTCATGAAATCTGTTGTTTTACAAGACATTAAACTTACTACAAGCTACAAAAATAAATAAATGGGGAAACAGTGGGAAAGACAAATATTGAGGTAGCGTTCAGGAACTTTTCACAAATCTGATGCGGGAGGGCAAGGTCTTGAGGCTCTTATACCTCGTCATGATGGTAGTAACGAGAAGGCGGCATGTCCTGGATGGTGAGGTCTTTAATTCTGGATGCTGTCATCTTGAGGCACAGCCTCTTGACGATGTTCTTGGTGGCAGGAGGGTTGTGCCCAGGTTGTAGAGCAACCCTCTACAGCCCCTCGCAGTCCTGTGCATCAGAGTCACCACACCACGTAGTGATATGACTAGTCAGAATGTTCTCCATGGTACATCCATAGAAATTTGCAAGAATCTTAAGTGACATCTCCTCAAGCTTCCAATGAAGTAGAACCTGTGGCACACCCTTCATGATTATTTCAATGGGTTGGGCACAGGGTAGATTCTCCAAGATGTTTATGCCCAGGAATTTAAATCTACTCACCCTTTCCACCACTGACCCGTCAATGAGGACTAGCGTGTGTGCTTCCAATTTCCCCTTACTTAAAGTAAAATCAATCACTTAGTCTTGTTGATGTTGGTCTACAAAGTTGTTACGACACCACTTAGCCAGCCAATGTATCTCACTCCTGTATGCCTTGTCACCAATTTAGTGCAAGATTGTGAGAGGTTTTATTATTGCCTGGAACTTTCCCCTCCAGGAAATCCTTTTGAATTGGATTCTGTTGCATCAATCTTTAAAAATAAATTTCAGATCTTGTGTTTGAATTCTGATCTACAACACATTAGTTGATCCCAATTAAACAGAAAAGTCTCCCAGGGCTTATACTGGCCTAGGTAATGAACAAAGAGATGGCCTCGTCACCATCTGAGATTCAGCCAACAACGTGTCATCACTGGTAAACTGATAGTTGGCATTTGAGCCATACATTCATGAGTGCAGGGAAATTGAGCAATGGGCTAAGTGTGCAGACTTGAGGCACGCCTGTGTTTATTGTCAGCAAGGAGGAAATGATGTACCTGGCAGGGCACTGAAAACCAGGCTGGACTGCCAGGTACACCAGTGGGGAGAAGTGCTATAATACACAAGGAAGTATCACCAGATTTGGGTATCAATCTGTTGACTTGGGACAATAAGAGGTAAGACACCATTTGATCCTTTACGCTTACTTCACCATTCAGTAAGATCAAGACTAATTTTGATCAGGACTCAACTTGGTGGACCAAATATTTATAAGGTGCCCTGCAGATTCAATGCCTTAAATGAAAAACCCCATATTTTCGGACTAGCCATCCAGCTCTAGACCCTCCAATGAGGGGAAATATCCTCATGAATTTTACACTGGCCAAGTCCCCGTAGCAACACCATCAGTTCTCGTCATTCTAAAAGTTCAATGAAATAGGTCCAATCTCAAAGGTTCAAAGATTCAACCACTCAATCTTTCTTCATAAACCAACCCCTTCATTATACATAACCAATCTTGTGAACATTCCTTCACTACCTACGAAGTATGTCCCTCCTTAAATGAGGGGATCAAAATGCACAGCATTTAAGATGCAGTTTTTTCCAATATGCTGTGGAGTCACAGCAAGACTTCCCACTTTTATCCTCTACTCGCCTTACAATAAGGGAATTTGACATTTAGCTTCCTTTTACCTGCTGCTTGTTAACAATGGATGGCTGAAACAGGAAAGTGGACTTTTTGAACTCAAAACCTCTTGTGATGTGGACAAATATTACAGATATCACTTAGATGCAGAGAATTTAAATGTGAGGCGAAACAAAAGAATCAGTTGCAATAAAGGTTACCCTAATTATGGCTGCTCATTATCTGGCGTTTACAGGAACTTCTGTCTAGGATAACATTTTAAACCTTATAACTGTATTTTTTTTTAATTTGGTCAAGCCACAAAATAGAATTAAAAAGATTTTCCTCCAATCTGCCCCAATATTTACCTCAGTGCCCATTCTCTCTGAGTACATCTTGTGGCTGCAAGCCTTCTTCCAGCGTTATGTTATCAAAGTCCAGACAGCAAAAATAACTAACTGAACTTATCAAAATGAATTTTCAGTTCCAACTGACAGTCAAGTAGAATTCTGTCCTCATTTTCAGCAAAGCCAGTGGTAGATAATGAGGAATCCTAGTTCAAACACTGACCACAATCTTGGCTCCCTCCAACCACCCTGGCTAAAACAGCATAAAATGGAAAACTAACTGTTATTTCAACAGGAAAATAGCACAGTTAATGCAAGAAGATGATTTAATACAATTCTAGTTTATTTCATTAAAAAATGTCATAACATAGCCCAAATTTTAAAAGTTGGAATTATCTCAATCTGGTTGTGAACTCCGTTAATCGCAGGACTCTGCAGAGAGTGGTGCAGACAGTCCAGCACATCTGTAGTTGTGAACTTTCCATGATTCAGGGCATTTACAAGGACAGGCGTGGGAAAAAAAAAGGGCCTGTAGGATCACTCGGGACCTGAGTCACCCCAACCACAATCTATTCCAGCTGCTATTATCCAGGAAACGGTACCGCAGTATAAAAGCCAGCACCAACAGGCTCCAGGACAGTTTCTTCCACCAGGCCATCAGACTGATTAACTCACACTGATTTGAGTGTATTCTATGTTATACTGATTGTTCCATTTATTATAAGTTACTATGATTGCACAATGCACATTTAGATGGAGACATAACGTAAAAATTTTTACTCATGTATGTGAAGGATGTAAGAAATAAAGTCAATTCAATTCAATTCTCTCTTTCCCATTTTCCCCCTCATCAGTTACTGGTTTATAAAGTTTCAACAACATTGACTACTCTCCAGTACATTGATCAACTGGCCAAGCAGTAAATGCCCTATGCCAGTATGGCAGCAGTGCCAATTAACATGCTACTGCCAATAATCTGGCACCCTGTGTATTTTCCAACACCGGGCTATAGATTTTACAAGTGCCAGACAAGTAGGTTTTCCAGATTATTGGACGTTTCTCCAATTATTACCCACACTTTTATCCAACTATATTGTTTTCTTGTTACATAATTTTGTAATCAATTTTGCAGTCACAAAGTATGGTCACTTGAATAGAGGTGTTCATATGAGGTTGGAGTTAGGAATTGAAAAGGCCATAAAGGGAGAACCTACTTAGATTCAGCAGAGGAATGTCTCTGGAGAAATACTACGAGTAATGAAAGGCAGCCCAACTCTGAGACAAAAGAGTACCACCAATAGCATTTGAATACATCAACAATTGCTGAAATTATAAAATGACATCAGTATATTTTACTACAAGTAAGCTAAGTCAGTTTTGAAATTCTAAACACAGGAATGAAAAAAGTATTTGCAATTCTTAATTAAACTAACTGTATATCTATATACACATACATATATACATACAGTGCTGTGCAAAGGTTTGGGCACCCCTGGTCAAAATGTCTGTTACTGTGAATAGCTAAGTGAGTAAAAGATGAACTGATTTCCAAAAGGCATAAAGTTAAAGATGACACATTTCTTTAATATTTTAAGCAAGAAAACTTTATTTCCATCTTTTACAGTTTCAAAATAACAAAAAAGGAAAAGGGCCCGAAGCAAAAGTTTGGGCACCCTGCATGGCAGTACTTAGTAACACCCCCTTTGGCAAGTATCACAGCTTGTAAACGCTTTTTGTAGCCAGCCAAGAGTCTTTCAATTCTTGTTTGGGGGATTTTCACCCATTCTTCCTTGCAAAAGGCTTCGAGTTCTGTGAGATTCTTGGGCCGTCTTGCATGCACTGCTCTTTTGAGGTCTATCCACAGATTCTCGATGATATTTAGGTCAGGGCACTGTGAGGGCCATGGCAAAACCTTTAGCTTGTGCCTCTTGAGGTAGTGCATTGTGGATTTTGAGGTGTGGTTAGGATCATTATCCTGTTGTAGAAGCCATCCTCTTTTCATCTTCAGCTTTTTTACAGACGGTGTGATGTTTGCTTCCAGAATTTGCTGGGATTTAATTGAATTCATTCTTCCCTCTATCAGTAAATGTTCCCCGTGCCAGTGGCTGCAACACAAGCCCAAAGCATGATCGATCCACCCCCACGCTTAACAGTTGGAGAGGAGTTCTTTTCATGAAATTCTGCACCCTTTTTTCTCCAAACATACCTTTGTTCACTGCGGCCAAAAAGTTCTATTCAAAAAGTTCAAAGGAACATCTAAACAAGCCTGATGCATTTTGGAAACAAGTCCTGGGGACTGATGGTCAAAATAGAACTTTTTGGCGCAGTAACCTATCCGGGTGAGTGATTGAATGGGCAATTTTTAGGCCACCTTTTCTAGGCCCTTCCCCAATTGGGCTGCTCAGTCACACAGGGGTCTGCCGAAAACAGATGCCACTCAGTTCCAGCTGCTACTGACCAAATACCCTGTGCCACTGCCATGCAGGGTTCTGACTAGGAGCTCCCAGTCGATTCGTACCTGTTCCCGTTGCCAGACACCCCATCGCCATCAGACTTCAACCATATGTAAGGTCCAGGTATTGTTCACCGTGGTCAGAGATGGAGACCTGCGCAAGGAGTCTTGGTGGTGGAGAGGCTCTGTAGTGGCAGGAGGAGGCTTACACACTCGGCTCCTCTTTTCACCCTCTATTTAAAATCTTCCTTGCGTATCTTACGGTCCCAGGCTGAACTACAGGGGATCTCGGAGCAGCAGTGGGCTCCAGAGACGTGGCATACAGGCCCACCACTGTGTGGACGTACCCTGGTGCCCGTCAACCACTGTCCCAGCTATGGGCAAATAGCCCCACTGCCTTGTGGTAGGTTTGTTGAGACAAGGCTAAGGAAGCACACCCAGACAGAAAAACAATGCACTGGCGGTGCACAATAGGCGGGCCTTAACAGACATATATACATACACACACGCACATGTATACATGGTCACTTGTTGATCATCCAAATTCAGTTTTTTGCATTTTTAATTTGAACCTTGCTCTGTTATTTAAAGTCACTTGTATCTCTATTTGATTAAAAAGAACTTTGTTTCATAAAATGGCAGGCCATTTGTATCTGAGCTGATGGCTGCATACACCCAAGTTAAATCTCCAGTCTTCCCTTGTACTCCCTTTCTTCAGAGAATTTAAGATGGGCATCACAGTGCAAACTTCATATAAGGAAATACGTGCAGTACTTCCAATTCTGGGGTACAAATCTACTGCATGTATGAATAAAACAAGTAACAATAGATACATCAAATCGTTTGTTTTAAAAAAAATTGCATCTATTAATCTACTGAATAACTTTGTAAATTTTTTTTCTTCAGTGTTTGACACATGTTCACAACAAGCTGCACAGGGATATTCAGTTCTTACAATGACATCTAGTCCTGTCCCTTTCTGATTCACAGACTTGAATTAACGCAAAAAATTGTTGAAGATGGTCAAGAATCAAAACTCCAGTTGATTCTTTCCTCACAGACACACAGGAAAACAAGGCTTGCAGTGAATGCTTAAGGGTTTATTTCAGAATCAGGTTCATTATCACTGACATGCGTCAAGGAATTCGTTGTTTTGTGACAGCAGATGAGATCAATACATACATCATTGAGGCTGTCGGGGATTACCTGGAGAGAGAAAAGCAAGTGAGCTGAGCAACTGTAGTAAGTTTTCCAAGATGCTTGGAACAACCTACTAGCTGATTTTCTTACAAAAGTGCATGAGAGTGATCCTCAGAGAACTGCTACAATTTTCAAGGCAAAGGGTGGTCACACTAAATACTGACTTAATTTAGTGTTTCTTTAAACTGTTTAATGCTCTTTCTAGTTAATGTTCCCTCTAATGTGTTTGCCACACACACATATCTTTTGCTAAAAGTACACAAAGGAACTGCATAAACAATCTGCGTGATGAAGATGTACTTTAGGACCCAGGGAGCTCAGGAACTGCTCCCTGCAGCTGCTGCTGAATCCACATGACAGATGCCGTTAACACATTAAAATTAATGGTTTGATAATTCTCAAATCATGTTTATTTCATTTACCACAAATTTATATTGACATTGACTTACTCCTGACTCAGGACTCAACAGCAGCTGCGGGTGGTGGTTCCTGAGCTCCCCAGCACCCCCTGATCCTAAAGTCCGTCACGAAGCAAATTCTTCGTGCAATTCCTTTGTACGCTAGTAGCAAAAGATGTGCGCGCACATACGACTTAGAGGGAACATTGTTTATATTCATTTTTTTGATATTTAGAAACTTTCTATTTCATTATTTTTGTATATAGAGTGTGAAAAGACAGCAAAAATGTGAGACAGTGTTCATGACCAATTCAGAAACCTGATGGTGGAAGTAGAAGAAGATGCTCCTAAAGCATTGAGTGCGTCTTCAGACTCCTGTACCTTGCTGATGGAAGTAGTGAGAAGGCGCTGAGGTGGTGTGGTGCTATGTACATGCTGGAGTCACTGCTGTTCGTTTTGTATTGTGTTCAACTGCAGACTGCTAAAACAGTGATGGAATTAGGGCCATGTACGATGTTTTTGTGTGACTGTATTTTACTGCTATCTTATATATACTTGCTACTTTATATGTGCTCTATGTGTCTTGTGCTGTGTATGACTCTTTGTACTGTGTTTTACACCTTGGTCCCAGAGTAACACTGTTTTGCTTGGCTGTATTCACAGGTATTCATGCATGGGTGAAATGACAATTAAACAATCTTGAAGAGGACAAGAGTGGTGGAGGTTCTTAATGATGGATGCCGCTTTTTTGAGGTATAGCCATTTGAAGATGCTCTTGATGGTGGAGAGATCAGTGCCCATGATGGAACTGGCTAAATTTACAACCCTCTGCAACTTTTTCTGATCCTGTCCAGTAATCTGTCAACACCAGACAGTGATGCAACCAGTCAGAATGCTCTGCGGAGTGGATCTCTGGAAATTTGCTTGAGTTTTTGGGAACATACCACATCTCCTCGAATGAAATATAGCCGCTGATGTGTCTTCTTTGTAACAGCATCAAAATGTTGGGCCCAGGAAAGATCTTCAGAGATGTTGACACCCAGGAACTTGAAACTGCTCACCCTTTCTACTGCTGATCCGTCAGTGAGGATTGGTGTCATTACAACTTCCCACTGGTATTTTTGCAATGTCACTCTGTACTAATAACCCAGATTAATTTTGTCGCAAGAGTAGCAAGTGTCATTTGTGCCTATCCCCAGAGATGTTGGCATCCAGAATTCGAAACTGCTCACCTTTTCCAGGTGCCATTGGGCTGTACTCATGGATGTGGTTTCTATGCATGTTAATGGTGAGCTGCAAATACAGACTGCCTGCCTGACAAGACAGGAATAATTACCAGTGTTACACATTAGCAATTAGAACAAACAGCACCTTCATCTAAATCTTAGATTATGTGCACAGACTAAATTAAATAAATTCATGTTAATCAGCATAAAAGCAGCTCCTCTGTAATTTGCCTTGAGGTCTTTTGAGTTCAGAAGGAAAAATAGACTATCCAGCTTTTTGACTGCTCACCAATGAAATCCATTACAACATGCATACACGAGTTCAGCTCCATTACCAACCACAATAAAGCAAGCATGCCAAAGACAACCTTAACTTTACAATTAAAGAATGGCCATTCAGCACCAAATGAAAGTGAAAAAGCAAATGAAGCCAACTCAAAATTACAGTTGGTGGTTTCGTTTCCATAGACTTGAAGATTTAAGCTCCATTACAACTTAAACCATTAAAAGCAATGACAGCTAGCTACCTGAGGGTGTGAGAATCAGTACTCACTGGGAGCGATAGGAATTGTAAAGTCTATTGTCATGAGTGAAAAAAAACCTAATCTCCTTTACCTAAATTCCTCATTCTGAATGCTAAAGCACACTGCTGGGAGTAGCAAGTGAATTAACTGCACAAACAAATGCCACGATGCATGCGTGTCAATTGCACTGATTGCCTTGCATTCCAAAGCTTATTCGCACCAACCCCCTCTGTGCCCCCTTGCCCCCCTCCCAATTTTCAACAATCCCCATTGTTCTCCACTCAAGCTTGCAGTGATAAGGATTTTTCTCCCCCCTTCTCTTGTCGCAGAGATTTGGGAAGCTCACACCAAGACTAGAAAGCTCCTGAGCCAAATGTAAAGAAAACCTCCAACAAAAAAATACAATCTTTCTTTCATCTCAGCTAGCGGATCTGTTTAATAAGGATTGTAAACATGCATTATGGAAAATAAAGAACTCAAGATGGAGCCTCGCACACACTCCTGAATTAGCCCTATAATATCACTTTACAGGCAAAACAATGCTCCAACACTCAACAGCTCTACACAAACCACAATCCCACAAATGTTTGTTTAGTCAAATAACCCTCAACTTTGAGCTGAATATTAACACTTCAGCATTCCAAACCTAAAATCACATCACAAAAACGTTTTCAGAAATAAGACTTCCTCCCAATTATAATTGGTTTAAGGCCTCCTTGAAAATAATCAAGGTATTATTTTATTTTATGCTAAGTGAAACCAACATTTACATTCACAACATCACTTGTGTTTAACCACAGAATCATTATTTGAAATGTGATGCAACTTACACAACTTAGCTTACTTAACTTCAAGCAATATGGAGACAAAAATTGAAAAGAAGGGTAGTGAACACAGGACTGAAGGTGTTATATTTGAATGCATGCAGAATACAAAATAAGGTAGATGATATTGTAGTGCAGTTAGAGATTGGCATGTATGATGTTGTGGGCATTACAGCCATGGTTGAAAGATCACAGTTGAGAGCTTAATATCCAAGGATACACATCGTATCGAATGGACAGGCAAGCGAGCAGAGGAGGAGAGGTGGTTTTGTGGGTAAAAAATAAAATGAAATTAAATCCTTATAGAAGTGACATAGGGTCAGAAGATGTATATCCATATGGGTAGAGTTGAAAAACTATAACGATAAAAAGAACTTGATAGGAATTATATATGGGCCTCCAAACAGTAGCCAGGATATGGGTTACCAATTACAACAGCATATAAATTTAAAAAGCCATGTATAAAGGGCAGTATTATGGTGGTCATGAGGGCTTTCAATATGCAGGTAGATTGGGAAAACCAGGTTGGTGCTGAATTCCAAGAGAAGGAATTTGAGGAATGCCTACAAGATGTTTTTTTAGAGCGGCGTGTGGTCAAGCCCACAAGGGAAAAGGCAATTCTGGTTTGAGTACTGTGTAATGAACAGATTTGATCTATGGAGCTTTAAGGTAAATAATAATAATTAATAACTAAGAAATAAGTATCAAGAACATGAGATGAAGATTCCTTGAAAGTGAATCCACAGGTTGTGGGAATAGATCAGTGATGGGGCAAGTGACGTTATCTTCCCTGGTTTAAGAACCTGACAGTTAAGGGGCAATAACTATTCCTGAACCTAATGGTGTAAGTCCTAAGGCTCCTGCACCTTCTTACTGATGGCAGGAGCGAGAAGAAAGCATAAGCTGGGTAGTGGGGTTGATAACGGATGCCGCTTTCCTGTGACAACACTACGTGTAGATGTGCTCAATCATTGGGAGGGCTTTACCCGTGATCTTAGTCTTCAGTCTTGGACAAATTAGGAGAATGGGTAAAAAAAAGTGACAGATGGAATATAGTGCAGAGTTGTCTATGGTCACACAATCTGGCAACAAGAATAAAGGCATACATTATTTTCTAAATGGGAAGTAAATTTTGAAATCAGAGATGTAAAAAGTCTCGAGAGTCCTGGTGCAGATTCCCTAAAGATTAACTTGCAGGTTGAGTCAGTAGTAAGGAAAGCAAATGCAGTGTTAGCAAGCAAGAATATAATGCTGAACCATAGAACCATAGAACACTACAGCACAGAAAACAGGCCTTTCGGCCTTTCTAGTCTGTGCCAAAACATTATTCCGCTAGTCCCATTGACCTGTATCCAGTCCATAACCCCGACCTCTCCCATCCATGTACCTATCCAACTTATTCTTAAAACTTAAGAGTGAGCCCGCATTTACCCTGTCAGATGGCAGCTCGTTCCACACTCCCACCACTCTCTGAGTGAAGAAGTTCCCCCTAATGTTCCCGTAAACCTTTCCTCTTTCACCCTAAAGCTATGTCCTCTCGTATTTATCTCTCCTAATCTAAGTGGAAAGAACCTACTCACATTTACTCTGTCTATACCCCTCATAATTTTGTAAACCTCTATCAAATCTCCCCTCATTCTTCTACACTCCAAGGAATAAAGTCCTAACCTGTTCAATCTTTCCCTGTAACTCAACTCCTGAAGACCCAGCAACATCCTAGTAAATCTTCTCTGCACTCTCTTTCAATCATACCGATGTCCTTCCTACAGTTAGGTGACCAGAACTGTACACAATGCTCCAAATTTGGCCTCACCAATGTCTTATACAACCACCCCATAACATCCCAACTCCTATACTCAATACTTTGATTTATGAATGCCAGGATGCCAAAAGCCTTCTTTACAACCCTGTCTACCTGTGATGCCACTTTCAGGGAATTATGTATCTGAACTCCCAGATCTCTTTGTTCCTCCGTACTCCTCAGTGCCCTACCATTTACTAGGTAAGTCCTGCCTTGATTTGTCCTTCCAAAATGCAACACCTCACACTTCTCTGCATTAAATTCCATCTGCCATTTTCTGGCCCATTTTTCCAGTTGGTCCAGATCCCTCTGCAAGCTTTGAAAGCCTTCCTCGCTGTCCACAACGCCTCCAGTCTTAGTGTCATCAGCAAACTTGCTGATCCAATTTACCACATTATCATCTAGATCATTGATATAGACAACAAACAACAATGGTCCCAGCACAGATCCTTGAGGCACACTACTAGTCAAAGGCCACCAGTCTGATAAGCAATCATCCACTACCACTCTCTGTCCTCTCCCACACAGCCAGTTTCGAATCCAGTTTACAACCTCTCCATGGATACCTAGTGTCTGAACCTTCTGAACTAACCTCCCATGTGGGACCTTGTCAAAGGCCTTACTATTGTCAATGTAGACAACATCCACACCCTTTCCTTTATCTACTTTTTGGTAACCTCCTCAAGAAACACTACAAGATTCATTAAACACGATCTACCACGCACAAAGCCATGCTGACTATCCTTAATCAGCCTTTGGCTGTCCAAATACTTGTATATCTGATCTCTCAGAACACCTTCCAATAATTTACCTACTACTGATGTCAGGCTCACTGGCCTGTAATTACCTGGTTTACTTTTGGAGCCTTTTTTAAACAATGGAACAACATGAGCTACCCTCCAATCCTCTGGCACCATACCCGTGGCTAAGGACATTTTAAATATTTCTGCCAGGGCCCCTGCAGTTTCTACACTAGTCTCTCTCAAGGTCCAAGGAAATATCATGTCAGGCCCGGGGGATTTATCTACCTGTATTCACTGTAAGGCAGCAAGCACCTCCTCCTCTTTAGTCTCTATATATGTTCCATGACACTGCTGCTTATTTCCCTTCCTTCCATATATGCCAGTGGTCCCCAACCACCGGGCCGCGGACCGGTACCAGGCCGCAGAGCACGTGCTACTGGGCCGTGAGGAATCGATATGATTTGGCGATACGAGTCAGCTGCACCTTTCCTCATTCCCTGTCACGCCCACTGATGAACTTGAACGCACGTGTCATCCATGTCAGCGTGGGAAGAAGATCAACTCCTTGAGCTTGCAAGTGACGGTGGGCTGAAAAGTATGTTTGACATAACATCTTGGCTGAGAAGGAGTGGTTGATTTAAAACCCGGTTGAGACCAGCCTGCAAGACAAACGTTCGAGGTCGGCCGAGGTGCAACAATTCAAACGAATTCGTCAAAATATCAGCCAATATAATCAAGGTTTGCTCTAGGGGAGCGGCCTGTCGGGGAGAGGCCTTGTCGAGGGAAGTGCAAGTCTTTGTCTTGAGAGTCTTCGGCAAGGAGGCTGAGGGAGGAGACTATGCCACAGTTGGAGAGGGTGAGAAGTGGTGAAGAAGTGACAGGTCAACTGATTCAGTGTGCTGCTTGCATGATGTGGGAGGTCAGGGACATTGATGGTGCCTCTGGCTGCTATAAATGTGGAAAGTGTGTCCAGGTTCAGCTTCTGAAGGACCGTGTTGAGGCACTGGAGAGGCAACTGGATGACCTCAGGTTCATCCGAGAAACAGAAATTTTTCTGGCAGGACCTGCAGTGAGATCATTACACCGAAGATACCGGAAGGGGGGGGGGGGGTGACGATAAGGAAGGGATAGATGCTTGGAGTACAGGAGACCCCGGGGGATGTGCCTCTTGAAAACAGGTTCACCCTCTTGGAAGCTGTCAGGACAGAAGACAGTGCCAGTCTGAGAGGCGGACAGGTCTGCGAGTCAAAAATTGACGCTGAAACAAAGCCCAGAGCCGTGGTAGTAGAGGACTCCATAGTGAGAGGTACAGATAGGGGTTCTGTGGCAACAGGCAGGATTTAAGGATGGTGTGTTGCCTCCCTGGTGCCAGGATCCGGAACATCACGGACCAATTGCAGGGCATCCTCAAGGGAGAAGGTGATCAGCCGGAGGTGGTGGTGCATGTCGGCACAAATGACGTCGGGAAGAAGATGAGAGACATTTTGCAGCGTGACTTCAGAGAACTTGGAAGAAGGCTGAAAAGCAGGACCTCCAGGGTGGTTATCTCGGGTTTGCTTCCAGTTCCCTGTGCTGAAGAGGACAGGAACAGGGAGACAGGGGATCTGAATGTGTGGCTGAGGAGCTGGTGTGGGGAGCAGGGATTTAGATTCTTAGACCACTGGGATCTGTTTTGGGGTAAGGGTGAATTGTACAGAAGGGACGGGTTGCATCTTAACAGACGGGGTCCAGCGTTCTGGCAGGCAGGTTTGCCACTGCTACACGGGTGTGTTTAAACTAAGTAGTGGGGAGCAGGGGACGAACTGGAAATATAAGGATGGAGTTAAAAGGAAAGAGAGATAAGAAAAGTTAAGAAAGACAACAGAATTAAAGGGGCAGAGAGCTCAGGAAGGGATCGGAGAGTATGGCTAAGTGCAATAGGAATTGATGTGAAAGGTGAGGGGAGTAAAAGTACTACTTTAAAAGGATTAAAAGTATTATATATGAATGCACGGAGTATAAGAAATAATGTGGATGAGCTTGAGGCTCAGTTGGAAATTGGCAAGTATGATGTTGTGGGAATAACAGAGACATGGCTTCAAGAGGACCAGGAAATGAATATTCAGGGATATACATCCTATCGAAGGGACAGACAGGAGATGTAGAGCCAGTGTTTATAGAACTGAGAAACTGTAAGGGCAAAAAGACCCTGATGGGAGTTATAGTCATAGTCATAGTCGTAGTCCTACTTTATTGATCCTGGGGGGAATCGATTTTCGTTACATTTGCACCATAAATAGTAATAGAACCATAAATAGTTAAATAGTAATATGTAAATTATGCCAGTAAATTATGAAATAAGTCCAGGACCAGCCTATCGGCTCAGGGTGTCTGACCCTCCAAGGGAGGAGTTGTAAAGTTTGATGGCCACAGGCAGAAATGACTTCCTATGACGCTCTGTGCTGCATCTCGGAGGAATGAGTCTCTGGCTGATTGTACTCCTGTGCCCACCCAGTACACTATGTAGTGGATGAGAGACGTTGACCAAGATGGCATGCAACTTAGACAGCATCCTCTTTTCAGGGAGTTACCTACAGGCCCCCGAACAGTAGCCTGGATATAGGGTGCAAGTTAAATCAAGAGTTAAAATTGGCATGTCGCAATGGTAATTCTACGGTTGTTATGGGGGATTTCAACATGCAGGTAGACTGGGAAAATCAGGTTGGTACTGGACCCCAAGAAAGGGAGTTTGTGGAATGCCTCAGAGATGGATTCTTAGAGCAGCTTGTATTACAGCCTACCAAGGAGAAGGCAATTCTGGATTTAGTGTTGTGTAATGAGCCAGATTTGATAAGGGAACTCGAAGTAAAGGAGTCATTAGGAGGTAGTGACCATAATATGATAAGTTTTAATCTACAATTTGAGAGGGAAAAGGGAAGATCGGAAGTGTCAGAATTACAGTTGAACAAAGGGGACTATGGACCCATGAGGGAGGAGCTGGCCAAAGTTGACTGGAAAGATGCCCTAGCAGGGATGACAGTGGAACAACAACGGTAGGTATTTCTGGGAATAATACAGAAGGTGCAGGATCAGTTCATTCCAAAGAGGAAGAAAGATTCTAAGGGGAGTAAGGGGTGACCGTGGATGACAAGGGAAATCAAGGATGGTATAAAAATAGAGGAAGTATAACATAGCAAGGATGAGTGGGGAGCCAGAGGATTGGGAGACTTTCAAGGAGCAACAGAAGGTAACTAAAAAGGCAATACGGGGGGAAAAGATGAGGTACGAAGGTAAGCTAGCCAAGAATATAAAGGAGGATAGTAAAAGCTTCTTTAGGTATGTGAAGAAGAAAAAATTAGTTATGAAAAATGAGTATGTGATAGCTCTGGGCCTGTACCTACTGGAGTTGAGAAGAATAAAGGAGGTTCTCATTGAAACCTACCAAATATTGAACGGCCTCAATAGAGTGGATATGGTGAGGATGTTTCCAATAGTTGCAGAGCCTAGGACCAGACAGCCTTTAGAACAGCGACGAGATGGAATTATTTTTAGCTAGAGGGTGGTAAATCTGTGGAATTCATTGGCACAGATGGCTGTGAAAGCCAAGTCATTGGATATATTTAAAGTAGAGGTTGATAGGTTCTTGGTTTGTAAGGGCAAATGTTAAAGGGAGAAGGCAGGAGATTGATAATCAGAGGGAAAATAAATTAGCCATGAACAAAAGTTGGAATAGACTATCAGCCAAGTGGCCTAAAACTCTGCTCCAATGTCTTATGGTCTTGTGATCTTTAACTTAATATTGCCTACATTCTAACTTAATCCAAAGAACAGGTTTAGTGTTTATTTATGCACCTTGTCTTTAAATCAAAGACGTATTACAACTTACTGAACCCTTACACTTAAATATTTGATAGTTTTCATTAAGGGTGCAAGTTTATCAGATTGCTAAGATTAAAGATACTAAAATGTAGTAAAAGTTCAAAAACCTATGAATTTCAGCCACATTAATCCCTGTTCACCAATTTGGTGAAAACTCACGAAATCCTGAATGTTATAAAAGGAAGACATCTGTATCTCACAGTCAATCTTTTACATTCCCACACAAAATGATTATAAACTTAAGGCTGACATTTAAGTTACATAATACAATTATGTTCTAGTGGCTTTTAGATATTTATAGCAATGTGGCTGTCACTGATAAAAAAGTTAAGTGCCTTTTTTTAAGGAAAGAAAACATAAAATGGCTAATTCAGTCATTTGAAAATGTACATTTTCAAGGAGTTATTGTATGAATAGTGTACAATACAAGAATACTGGGGTATGTTTTGTTACTGAATTAAACTGGTACCGAGTGTAATCTTCCCATCGGGGGCTCGTATACAAACTCAGCTCATTAGCTAACTCTGCTATCAGCCAAGGCCATCCCTCATAAACAATATACGTCTAGAGTTAGTATGATTTGGGATTCCAACAAACAGGAATGTCGTGATGTTCTGGTTAAAGGAAGCTCAATTTGAGTGAATGCTGTATAAGTACTGCCCATACACAGTTACCGGTCACCCAGAAATGACAGACTGTACACCAGCATAAAATTATAAAGCAAGTACATATACCTGCCCCACAGCTCCCACCAAAAGACCACGAACCCCACCGTCCTTCAGAAAACTCTTCCCCACAGTTCTCTGGAACCTTATTTCACATCCCACAATCCTGATTGGCTGACACACATTCCTAAATTGGACTACATGCCTCCTTATCTTTGCTGAAGACAATACACTCTTTCCAGCACACAGAACATTGCTAATACAAACTACCTCACAGCATAGCAGTAGAAATCTTAACCAGGATATTACACAAGGCAGTCAAAAACTCCTCTCAGTGAAGAGCAGGAAGTTTGATAAACAGATTCATACATTAAGGAGACATCCATAAACTGCAGCACTGCAACATGATAGGTGACCACCAACTTCAAAAGATAAGTTGTATTTTACAACAGTACTGATCTAGCAAATAATAAGCATACACAATGCATAAATGAACAAAAAATTTATGGTCATTTTGATATATTTTACAAAAGTTAATAACCTTTCACAAAAATAGAAACAGTATAATTGAAATACACACCTTCAAAATGAAATAATACAATTGTTTGAAAGATGGTATACAAATTTAAGCATTTCTGAAAAAAGAACACAGTACTACAGAAATTATGAGGCAACATCAAGATCTCTACCTGAAATTGAGTAAGTTATTGGTGTATGAAGGTACGGAATTTTATTCTACTCCCCCTTATCATTTTGCCATGATTTAGCAATTGCCTTCAATGGCAATGCAATCAGTGGCTCTTTAAAATAGGTAAGAGATGCACCAGTAACAAGTTCTCACACGAGGCAAACTTCAGATTAACGCAGAATGATGCATCCCAGGAATGCTTATCCAGGACCTTATTGCTCTTTCAACAACTCTCACATTTATGACCATGAAAGAAAACATTGCCAGGCTAAAAACACCTCACCTCTCATCCACTTTTAATCTCCCCCCACTCGCTTATTTTTAGCAAAAATGCATCGATGCTCTCTATTCAGAAAAAAAATCAAAGATATACCTGTTATATTAAAATCCATTAAATCACTTCCATACTCATATTCTATCAATTCTCCTAAAATAGTGGAATCATCACCTTCTTCATTCATTGCCTTCTAATTCTCAGACTGATTCTATAGTACTGACCTTTTCATTTACTTGGTTTTTTTTCCTCCCTTCTAAATATTTCAGTATGATTTTTAGATTCTCACTATCTCTTATTGTTAAAAAGCTCCTTCTGGAAGACCGAAATAAAATAGTCAACACAACTTCTAACTGCCATTTATTGGAATGAAGTCATCCAAACCTCCATCAGTCAAACTAGGTTTGCTTTCGAAGTGTGCATGCAAAAAAGACCGAGAGCAAAGCGGGAACAAGTCAGGATGGATTATAATAAAGATAAATATCACTCCAAATAGTACAGCCTACGATTAACTTCATTCTTTGGAAAAATAGAAGTAAATTTTGTATTTGAGGACAGCTAAGAATTTGGACAAGCACTGGGCTTTAATAAACAAAGGAAATTCACACTCATTTTAACTTACCTTTAAAACTTTATCCCATGTTAGTGGAGCTGAATGGAGAACCACCAAATGAAAACTTCCACATCCCTCCTCACAAATCATTCCACTGTGTCAGTTCTGTCTAACTCAAAAATTAACACCATAATTCTTAAAGCCACGTCTCTGCCCAGGGGCTTTAGGGATTAAGATGTCTGATCCATATCATGTGTTACTTATCAGTCTGTCAGGAAAAATAGTTTTCTTTGCCATTTTTTCCTCCCACCATCATTTTCAGTCTGCAGTTACCTTAGTTCATGCAATGCTCTCCCTCACAATATAATTTTAGAAATGTAGTCAAATCCGCAGGCACGTATGCATATAGACAACTAGATACACTTCAGTGGTGAATCAAAATCACAATCCGATCTATTATCACTGGCCTAAATGACACAAATTTTTGGTTTTGTAGAGAGTACAGTGCAAAGACACAAGATTACTACAGAAAGTGCAACAAAAAGGAATAACGAGGTAGTTTAATGGGTTTGTGCACTGTTCACAAATCTGATAGCGGAGGGGAAACAGCTTTTGCCAACTCATTCAGTATGGGTGGTCAGGCTCCCGTACCTACTCCCTGATGGTAGTAATGATAAGACAGCATGTTCTGGATGGTAAGGGTCCTTAAAACTGGATGCCAATTTCTTGAAGTACTGCCTCTTGAAGATGTCCTTGATGGTGGGGAGGTTTAGGCCCGTGATGGAGCTGGCTGAGTCTACAACACTATGTGTTTCTGTGTTTTGAAACATCCATACCAGACTGTGATGCAGCCAATTAGAATTCTCTCTATCGTACATCTAAAAAAATGTGTAAGAGTCTATGGTGACCAATCTCCTCAAACCCCTAACACAGTAGAGCCACTGGCATGCATTCTTTGCCTTAAGTGTTGGGCCCAGGACATATCCTTGGAGATGCTGATACCCAGGAACTTGAAGCTGTTATTTAGACCATAAGACCACAAGACATAGGAGCAAAATCAAGCCATTCAGCCCATCAAGTCTACTTTGCCATTCCATCACTGCCAATCCCAAATCCCACTCACCCCATACACCTGCCTTCTCACCATATCCTTTGATACCCCGACCAATCAGGAAACAATCAATTTCCGCCATAAATATACGCATGGACTCGGCCTCCACCGCAGTCTGTGGCAGAGCATTCCACAGATTTACTATTCTCTGGCTAAAAAAAAATTCCTCCTTACCTCTGTTTTACAATTTTGGGGGTGTGCCCTCTAGTTCTGGATACGCTCACCACAGGAGACATCTTCTCCACATCCACCCTACCTAATCCTTTCAACATTAGGACAGTTTCAATGACACACCCCCTTCCCCATATTCTTCTAAATTCCAGTGAATACAGGCCCAAAGCTGCCAAATGTTAACCCCTTCATTCCTGAAATCATCCTCATGAACCTCCTCTGGACTCTCTCCAATGCCAACACAACTTCTCTTAAGCAACACACATCAAAGTTGTTGGTGAACGCAGCAGGCCAGGCAGCATCTCTAGGAAGAGGTACAATCGACATTTCGGGCCAAGACCCTTCGTCAGGACTACCTGAAGGAAGAGCTAGTAAGAGATTTGAAAGTGGGAGGGAGAGGGGGAGATCCAAAATGATAGGAAAAGACGGGGGGGGGAGGGATGGAGCCAAGAGCTGGACAGGTGATTGGCAAAAGGGATATGAGAGGATCATGGGACAGGAGGCCCAGGGAGAAGGAAAAGGGGGAGGGGGGAAAAAACCCAGAGGATGGGCAAGGGGTATAGTCAGAGGGACAGAGGGAGAAAAAGGAGAGAGAGGGAAAGAATGTGTGTATATAAATAAATAACAGATGGAGAACGAGGGGGAGGTGGGGCATTAGCAGAAGTTAGAGAAGTCAATGTTCATGCCATCAGGTTGGAGGCTACCCAGATGGAATGCAAGGTGTTGTTCCTCCAACCTGGTTCCTCCAACCTGAGTGTGGCTTCATCTTTACATTAGAGAAGGCCGTGGATAGACATATCAGAATGGGAATGGGATGTGGAATTAAAATGTGTGGCCACTAGGAGACCTCTCTTAAGATCTGAGGCCCAAAACTGTTGACAATACTCCAAGTGTGGCCTGACTAGTGTCTTATAAAGGCTCAGCATTATCTCCTTGCTTTCATATTCTATTCCCCTTGAAATAAATGCCAACATTGCATTTGCCTTCTGACTCAACCTGTAAATTAACCTACTGGGAGTCTTGCATGCAGACAAAGACTCCCTCTGCACCTCCGAAGTTTGAACCTTCTCTCCATTTAGATAAGAGTCCGCGCTATTGTTCCTTCTACCAAAATCCACTATCATACATTTCCCAAGAGTGTATTCCATTCAAGTGTAATTTATCCAAGTCCTGCTGCAATCACATTGCTTCCTCAGCACAACCTACCCCTCCACCTATCTTCGTATCATCTGCAAACTTTGCCACAAAGCCATCAATTCCATTATCTAAATCTTTGGCGATGGAGGATGAGAGGCGACCTGATAGAGGTGTATAAGATGACGAAAGGCATTGATCGTGTGGATAGTCAGAGGCTTTTTCCCAGGGTTGAAATGGCTGCCACAAGAGGGCACAGGTTTAAGGTGCTTGGGAGCAGGTACAAAGGCGATGTTGGGTAAGTTTTTTACGCAGAGAGTGGTAAGTGCGTGGAATGAGCTGCCGGCAATGGTGGTGGAGGCAGATACAATACGGTCTTTTAAGAGACTTTTGGATAGGTACATGGAGCTTAAAAAAATAGAGGGCTGTGGGTCAGCCTAGTGATTTCCAAGGTAGGGACATGTTCCGCACAACTTTGTGGGCCGAAGGGCCTGTATTGTGCTGTAGGTTTTCTATGTTTCTAACAATGTGAAAAGCAGCAGTCCCATTACTGACCCTTGAGGTACACCACTAGTCACTGGCAATATACAAGCCATAAGTACACTTGCATCAAGAACATGAAATTTCTCTCTCAGCCCTTGAACAACAGGCTCCCTTCCAATATCTACTGTTGGGGAAGGTACAAAAGCATGAAGACCCGCACTCAGTGATGCAGGAACAGCCGCTTTCTCTCTGACATTAGTTTTCTGAATGGTCCGTAAACACTCACTCACTATTCCTTTTCTTGCACTATTTTTAAATTTATAGTAAATTTTATGCCTTTGTATGATTTTGCTGCCTCAAAAAATAATTAGATGAGACAATAATAATAATAAACCTGATTCTGATGATTTTTTTGTAATATATGGTTGTAACCACTGAAAGAAGTCCTGCTCTCTCTTTGCTGCTGGACAGACACCTAAACCATACACGTCATCACTTCATGGTTCTGTGTGAATCTCCCGCTGATTTCCTATTCTCCTTCAAAATGAATTTAAAATTATAGTCCTTGATTTCTTCTAGCCTCATGCACAACCACCCTTCTTCATTCTGTCTCTGCTGCCCTATATATATACATCACCTCTCTTCACCCAACACTGTGGGCAACTTACAACCATCTTACTATGATCCTTTTAAACATTATCATCTTTTCAATTGCCCCCAAATCTCTACTTTTCCATTCCCTTTACCAATTTATCAATTCCCAACCCTACTTTCCACTGGCAGTGTAAGGGAATTGCAAGGCTGCGTGATATAAAGAAGTGCTACTGAAATACAAACTGCCACTTCACCACATGAAGGATAATAGATCAATAGATCAGTTCGATTAGAATGTGGGGCTGTACACCATAAACGCTGAAGAATAACATTCCTGTTGAGAGAAAAACCAAAGTTTAATGTCAACAAGTGGCCCTCCTAATAATTTCTCATAGTCAATGATCACACCATGCTGAAAAAGTGTCTTGGACCCAATTGTATCCATACCAACTGAGAAGTGTATTCAAGATAATCCCATTTCCCAGCACTTTGCCAATATCCCTATAAACCAGGGGCTTCCAACCTTTTTTATGCCATGGACCCCTCCCATTAACCAAGGGGTCTGTAGACCCCAGGTTGGGAACCCCTGCTCTAAACTCTTGAAATCCATACATCTGCCCACATACATCTTCAATGCATCTTTGATTAGTAAGGCTGTCAAAGATTACAGGGAGAAGGCAGAAGAATGTGGCTGAGAGGGATAATAAATCAATCATAAGCAGACTTGATGGGCTGTATGGCCTAATTCTGCTCCTATTGCTCATCTCATATACCTGCTTCAACCACCTTCTTTAGCATCTGCTTCCTCCCATTGTGTAAAAAGAAGTTGCCCCTCAGTTTGTTATTAAACCTTTCACCTCTAAGCTTAAAGCTATTACCTCTAGAGTTTGATTCCCCAACAACCCTGGGAAGAAAAACTGTGGGCCCCATCTGTGCCCCTCATGATTTTATACATTATTATGAGATCACCCAAATCTCCTACACTCCATGGAGTAAAGGCCCATCCAATCTAACCTCTCCCTCCAACTCAGTCCCTCAAGTCCTGGTAACGTCCTTGTATATCATTTTGAACTCTTTCCAATTTCATCATATCCTTTCTATAACAGGGTGGCCAAAACTGAACATGATACTCCAAGTGCAACATTAGCAACATTTTGTACAATTGCAACATAACCTCCTGACTTCTAAATTCATTGCCTAAATTGATGAAGTCCGGCATGCCAAAAGCCCTTGTCCCTGTCCCGACTTCCTGGGACTCCACTTTAAGAGACCTATACACCTATAATTCAAGTTCCCTCTGTTTACAATAGAATCCAGAGCTTTTCCCTTCAATGTAAAAGTCCTTTGTAAATGTAACACGTCCAAAATTTAACACTAAACTGAATTAAATTCCATTTGCCATTTCTCAGCCCACCTACCTGATGATCAAAATCCCACTTCGATTCTTGAACCTCCCCTTCACTGCAAGTTTGTACAAATTTACTATCCATGTCTTCAATTCTTTAATATAGATGACAAATAACAATGGGCCCAGTACTAACCCTGAGGCACACCACTAGTCACAGTTCTCCAGTCTGAGAGACATCCTTCCACCATTACCGTCTGTTTCCTATCATCCAGCCAATTTTGTATCCAGTTTGTGAGCTCTCCTTGCAGTCAATCCAAGCAGGGTGTTAAAAACTGCAGTTTGAGGAGGAATGTCTTTAAGGAGACATTCATTTACTTTCCCAAACTGGAATTAAGCACAATTTTCTTTCTTTCTCTCAGCTATTAAGGTTGCTCGTTAACTCAATTTGGCAAAATTGAAGCCAGTCACAGATGGCACAGAATAATAGTCTAAAACAAAACTGCTCCAAATATTTTAATAAACTGATAATATGATTAATGACAGAGGTCAACAACTGTAATTTTTTTTAAATGGCACCACTGCAGCAGAGCAAATACAAATTAAAATATACCAGCACAATTCAATTTGAAGTTTCCTTTACATTGAACATTCTATTCTGCATGATCTGAAGTTACAATATTTTTATAAAATAAATAAATTATCAATAGTCAACATAATCCATTCCAATGCTAAACTTTCAACCACTGAATATATCTACTGCTACCTTAATTTGCATTTGATTATTTTGTTGGTTCATGAGTTGGAATGCCAATCAACTCAATTCAAAGCCAGCTCACCTACTCAGAACTTTAACTTACAACTTGACTTTAATAGTCAGTATGTTCCATTCCTTGGCACTGGCATATCTAATCATAATCAGATTGTATTACCCCATTCCAAGATCTCTTGTGGTCTTAGGGCAGCATTACTAACTCTTCTATTACAATCTTTGCAGAAGGAGTGTTCTCAAGTTTTCCTGCATGAACACTGCAGATAGCTCAACTCCACAGTGAGGCTCCTTGATTTACAGAGTGTAGACTTTCTACAAGCACAAGTCCAGTACCATCACACAAGGAGGAAAAAAGCCCACAGGACTAATTGTTCTGTTGAATTTCGAACTCCAAGTTGCAGTTAATTTGCATAACGGAAGGCTTCAGACACAGGCTACGTCCTCACTACGCTGGATAATTTTGAAAACGAAGCTTTTTCTCTTCGTTTTGACCCTCTGTTCACACTAAAACGGCATTTTCATCCCTCGAAAACGAAGATTTTCAGGAATGGTCTCCAGAGTGAATAAATCTGCAAACGCATAATATCCGTTGCAGTACATGGTAAACGGAGCTTTTTAAAACCGCTGTCATGATGTGCCGCAACAGATGGCAGCAGCACGGCATTTCATTGTTTTCTTATTATTATTACTTTATTGTCGCCAAACAATTGATACTAGAGCGTACAATCATCACAGTGATATTTGATTCTGCACTTCACAGAACCTAACAATTTCAGAACAGACGGCAGCGAGACTGAAGCCAGAACAGTTAGAAATGTACTCACCGAATACTTTGACCCATAGCTTACTGAATAAATAAGTATACTCACTTTGCCCTGTTTTCTGGCCTCGCTTGTATGAAGGTAAGGACAGAAAACACCCTCCGCCACCTCCAGCTTAAATTCCATGCAGAATATTTTGGAGGATCAAGAACCAAGAACCAAGGTGGTTTACCTATTTATGCAAGTACTTCTGTGACAATAGATGTGTAACAGCCTGATGTAACATTGTATGGAAATACAAGATAACACTGATGCAGACATGTTTTATACATTTAACAAAGTGCTTTATTAATGCAACAGAGTTAGTCAGTTTTTCAATGTTCGTCATTAGCCGGGTCATACTGTCTGTGAACTCCCTGTCGGTTGCCTCCATACGCTCCAGTATTTGTTTTTTTTAAGTTTTAAGTCCTCCTGCGCGAGAGCCAAGAGCAATTCCTTTTAAGTTTTTCTACTCCGTAACCGGACAAACGCGCACCAAGTACACCGTTTCCTTTTCGCTTGTTTTCTGTGTGTCCTGCGAATGCCCGGTAGGAGGAGATTCGCCCAAATATCCGTCTAATGTGGACGGAGATATTTTGAAAAACGCTTAGTGCGGACGCCTGTCATTTTTACTCGAAACCGGCGTTTTCAAAATTATCCGGCGTAGTGTGGACGTAGCCACAGGCAACCTGATATAGTGATATAATTGAGGAGTAACTATTAGTCAAGTCACCAAGAAGATTTCTAGTGCTCCTCTTCGACAAGTGCCATGGGTGATTATATTTTCTTAAGGCAGAGAAGTCCTTGGTTTCAAGTTTCAGCTGAAAGTACCATCGCCTCAGTATTGAACTGAGAGAAATGAAAACAAAAGGCAGGCAATATTCAGCAGGTCAAGCAGCATCTGTGGAGAGTGGCATAACGCTAATGTTTCGAGTTAATAATGTTTCATTGAACTGGGAAAAAATTCAAATGCAAGTTTTAAGTCAAAGGGAAGCATTGGGGAAAGCAGATCAAACAAAAACAAACATTTGTAATAGGAAAACCTGGAAAACTAGAGTGATAGTGGTGGCAATGTCTAAGAAAGGATGTCCAAAAGATGAAAAGACAAGTGGTCTAAACACTTGCAGGTCAGACAGAGAAACAGTGTTAACATTCCAGTTGAATAACCCATCATCCAAACTTGCAAGGTCTGATGCAAATTTATTGACCTGAACCCTCCACACATTCTGTCTGAGCTACCTTGTACGCTTGTAGTTCCAGCACTTCTGTTTTTATTTGATTTCCAACATCCGAAATTCTGATTTTCAATTATACTGGTAAAAGTATATGGGGGGGGGGAACCACGATATAAACGGGTGGCAAGAGATAAAATCTGCAACACTGAGTGAGGATTTTTATTTTCATTTTTTTTGTCAGGCAGCATCCGGGACAACAAATCTACTTAGCAGTTCAGGTCAATACCACTTTTGAAGTAGCATCATCAATTTGAAACATCAAGTTTCTATAAATTTTTCAAACCAGAACTCAAAATGTTTTCTTGACATAAACCAAGACAGAAATTCATATTACTGAATATTTTAATGCAATTCAAGCAAAAGATTTCACTTTCACATTTTATAGAAGTTCACATGACAACTCTGTCATATTCTGAGAAGAATGAAGCATTCCCAATATCCTTGGGGACAAAACAAGATTCTTGAGATTTGAATAAGACCATTTCATCCCTGCAGTTTCACAGTCAATTTAAAACAAGCAAATGTCATTTTCAAATAATTTCACTGCAATTTTGCTGTAAAATTTCCACCCAAAATTCACCACAAAATGTAACTGCTTTCAGACTGGTGTCTGCTAATAGGAATCCTAATTATCAGCCTGTCCACCTTGCTCAGCATATACATTTTTTAATATCTGCCTCAGACAGCTGTGCTCTTGGTGTTTGAAGTGAAATGTCAGTCCTTGCTAATATGACACTGCTTACATCATTAGTGATTTCTGAGCACTTTGATGTTGCAGTTCAAAGCGCGATTAAAAATTCTGATTTATTCTCACAAACCCCAGGATTCTAACAATGGTTCCTCCAGGACGTGCTGAATGTACTTTGTTTTATGCATTTCATGGAACAATGTCATGGTAAAATAAGATGAAAAAAATCCGGTCTTTGGCAATGGTGACATTTTTCAAAATAACCTTTCAGAATGACATTACAGTTGGAAAGAAATCAACTAGCAATCACGTACAATGGAAGATTTCTCCCTGTTCCCTTGTGCACAATGTGCCTTATTTCAAAGGGCAGCACCTTTTCATGAAACTAAATTCCAAATTAAATTGTTAAGCTTCATAACACCAGAGAAACAACAATTTTGTCCATTGAGTTGTCATGTTCCATCAGACAAGCACCATTAATGTATTTTGACAATGTTTGAAGGAGATGTAATATCCTTGGGAGGCTGTATGCAAGTGGGGCCATTCTGTAGTATCACACGTGATCTACTCCAGTAACTACCAAAGATGACCACCAGTCTATGAAAAATCAAGGTGCTACTCCGCTCCCATTTCTTGTATCCTAATACCTGAGCAGAATCCTTTGCACACAATTCATCAGCCTGCACTGCGACACACATCCACATTTCCCATTGTATTACGATTATAATGATTAAAAATAAACGCAACATTTTTTTAAAAAATTGCATTTTCTTAGGTATTTAACTAATAGTTGCTCTCTTTTACTAATAGCACAGGCTGGCGAATTCACCACAAATGAGAACTGAGGTCAGACCATTTATTCACCACAGGGCTTAACGAGCCCTTTGAGCATTTCAAGACACTGAGGAAAAGTTCAGAATCTAGATTTATTCCAGCTTTTACAGCGTTCTTCAGATGATATGCAATTAAGACTATCACATAGCTTGAGAACAAAACTGAAGTCAGATAAAACAAACACTGGCCAATCCACAAGAAATGACTCTCTCTGATATTTGGCTCAGATTAAATTACTGAAGTCCAATGATCAGCCTGATCCCAATTGTTCACAGACTTCATTTTTTGTCAGCAGAAGTTATATATGTTCTTCTAAGGCATTGACTCTTGCTTCGGAACATCTTCACTAGAGTGTATGACACTTCAACTATGTGCAATAATTTTTTTATTATTCTAGAATCCTCATGCGCAAAATGGAAACTATTTTGTCAAGCTTCTTAGCTGTGCAACATAACACTGAATGAGTTATTAAATATTGAGAATCCAACTCACTCAATGCAAAGAATTGTTGGTTTTTCTAAAGGCATGCACAATCTGTTAAATATGAACTACATTCCTGTTTCAGTTCTTGATTTATACTGATTTAGTTAACTATCACCATACCTCTACACCAGTTAATGTAAAATCATCCGTGGCTGCCACGGCCAATTGTTATCCCCACATACCTATTGCTGATTGAAACAGTGAATAGTGATATTGGCTCAAATGCCACACCACAGTAAGATAGTTCAGTAATACTCAGTACCCATGACTGCACACAAAGACTGCCACTTTCTGCAGATTATCAGAAGCCACCATGGGGGGGCCATACTTGTGAATCTATCACTGGAGAAATCAGCATTTCCAGGAGGGCAGAAAGTAATTCAGTGTAAAATTAGTCTCTATAAATAAATTACATTATGTCTATTAGCACCTGCGGGAAACTATGATTTAGGATCCAAGTTATACACATTATCAAAATTAAAATACCATTCTTAAATGGCAAGTTAAATAAATCTGAAAGCAATATTTGATTCCTCGTGAGGCAAGTGCTTAAAAGGAAGACAAATTATTGTGAGAATTACTCAAGTTTAAATACTGTGCCTGAACCTTGTGCTTTTATCAACACCTGCCAATTTGGGCAGAGTTAGAGAGAAGAAAATATATAGAACTCCTCTCTCAAAGGCAGTTGTTTGGTCTGGTATCTTGCTTTTCAAGGCAGTCAAAAGACTATCAGTTCAGTCATCACCATCAAGGATATACCACCCACATACTTTAAAGCAGTGGTCAATAGTTATCAGATGCTAGAACTCAGCTAATACTCCCCTTCCCATCCTGGAAATACAACATATCAACAACCCCACCACTGCCCTTCCCCCCCACCCCCATCCTCAGCTGCTGCATTGGCTGTGATCAACCAACTGTGTACAGATCAGGGATCAAATCTTGGATTTCCTAATCTTGGTTTAATACCTTTTCACACTACACCAAGCACCTAAATCAATGGGGTTCTTCAAGCTTGTCCTTTGTATTATACTACTAATAAAATGCCAATCAATGTTTACTGGCGCCTGACTTAGAAAAACAGAGGGTGAACTGGGGTGCTGTGGGGGAAAGATCTTCATCCACCTATGCAAATCCACCCCACATGTCAAAGTGACACACACAGCCAGCAAGTTTTAACACCTCTTTGATTGTCAAGCCCATTTGCTTTCACCTTTTGTTAGCCCCATACAGATTTAGATGCCATCCATCCTTCTGTTCGTCACTGACATATGTAGGCGAGGAATAAACCAAAACAGTTTAAACGGAGGATCACCCTTGCATTGCGAGTGAAAGAATGCTGATGCATATTTATATACATTTTAAAAACAGCAGTATTACATACATTTGTGATGAGAGTACAAAGTGACATAATATCTGGAAGAGCATTCAAAATAAAACTACAAAATGATGAGAAACAGATCACTGAACCACTCGAAATGCATCCGACTACAAACATCAGCAGCTCTAACACATCACCGATGCAAAGCCTGTAATGCCTGGGATAACAGAATAGAGAAGTCACAGGTCAGAGATACCCAACAATCCCAAAATCCTTTAATCCTCAATCGTGCAACATTATGCCTTCCAAACATGATGGGTCTAAAAGAAAGTATAAAGCATAAATTTTACAAGGAATTATGTTCAAGAAGATAAAAAGAAATGGAGTATCTTGGTATCAAGCTTAGATACAAGATTTCAAGACATGGGTAACTAATAATTGAGAGAAGTCGATGAAGAAATGGAAGAGAACAATGACTGGAAATGGGTTAACGCGTTACAAGCTATACAAAGGCAAATTGGGCAAAGGGATGAATGATAAATATCTGTGTTTCCATAAAATAGGAATAGATTGTATCCAATATTGGGAACTAGCAAGAGCTTTGCTGGGATCAGTGAGTGAAAAGCAAAATGAGACCTTACAGGCGAAAAGAAGGATATTAAATGGTAGACAGTATATTAGAATGGGTAACATTTGGAATGAGTGAAAATTAATTTCATATGATCAGTATGACAGCAGGAGCTAATACCCTGCGATCCAATTACCGGTAGTACACCAGTTCATATATTAAATAAACGAGACAAAACGCTTGCAACCGTACTATTTGCCAATAACAATGGGTGCAATTTCTCAAGCAACTTGTGCACCCAAGATCTTAGACAATGATAAACGACAGAATTAATGGAAGCAGGTTCCCCAAATGGAATATTCTAGCATTAAGATGCATTCCCCATTTTCTTCCGCAAACGGATAGCATCCACCAGAGAAAATCCACGTCCTTACCTGCATGTTGAAGACTCCAAGTTCGCTGGTGGCCAGGATTCGCATCTGATTCGCGAGAACTTGTGCTTCCTCCAGGATGGCGAAGTCTCCGGACTCCGGCGGGGCGGCGGATCCGGGCGAGATGAGCCGCAGCAACAGCAGGAACACGGGGGCGACGAGGGAAACGCTCGGGGGGCTGTAGGCGCGGGCACGGCGGCGCCGGGGAGCTACTGCTGCCGCTGCCCAGGCCGAGAGTCCAGCTCCCATCTCAACGCATCCGCGGCTCCCTCTCGCCATGATGTAAAACTGTGGATGCGACAAGAAACTTCTGAAACTCTGCGGCAAACTTTTCCCCCAATGCTAAAAAACTGTGGCCCACATTCCTAATGTCAACCAAGTGCACAAATCCTTCCAAATGGAAGTCGTCCTTCTTTATTTCCCCACTAATTGTAAACAAAATACACAAAAATGTTTATTCCACAGAGATTCTGCGAGCTAGTACTTTGCTGCTGTGCGGATCCCGCGACACGCTGCTGCTCACTCTTTGGCAGAAAAACACTTGGATTCCAGCAGCAAAGATCGCAGCAAAATCCGCGCTGGATCTCCGCATAGGGCAAGCAAATAACCATGGCAACCTCCCTGACGAAATGCAATCAGCTCCAAACATGGTTGCGGAGGAAATGCACTTTGTCATTTTTGATACATGTTTAATAATCATTCCCGTTAAATATTAACGCAATGAACTACCAAACATGAACACTGCCTTCACTTTTTTTAAGGGCAGTGAATTTGTTGCAACTCCTCCAGGGCTTTTACACTAGATGCAAGAAAAAGATGTGTCTCCTTTGGAATGATTCGCATTCAAAACCTCTCTGTTCTGACACAACCTACCTTATCTTTTATTTTTGCAATAGCTTTATATTTAGTTCTCCTCCAAACGTTCCCATCTTGTTTTCTTTTAAACTACAGATGCACCATCCTCCATGTTCTTCTTCCTCTTTCTTTTCTCACTGCATTGAAATCAAAACTAATCTCATTGTTATCCACTCTTATTCACCCTTTTCTACAGATCTATAACTTTTTTTACTCCTTTAAATCTTCGTTCTTCCCAAAATCTGCTAAGTTTATAAACACAAACATGCCATTACCTAACCTCTATGTCGTTCTGTCACCCTCTCCTTGGTGATGTACTCCAGTACTTTATTTCAGGTAATAAGATATTTGCAAATCCATTCCACTCAAAGAATATAATCCACTCCACTTTTTGTGGGAATGTTTTATTTCCAAATCGGTGAAGGGAGATGCTGAATCACATTTAAAATCTATTGAGAATTTAAGAAATCGTTAAAATTTTGAGCAAAGTGTTAAATAGAAAGAGTACTTTTACAGTGTGTGCTTGTGTGATAAATTGCACATTGCAACATATTCTTCAAAATGTTGAATATGTTTGTTTGCTGCACACCGAGTATCCCCTCTTATCCCATGGAGCTTACCTGCCTGGGCAGACTTGGAAACCTGCTGGTTTGCTTTTCTTTTCTCGTCTGTGGTTTCAGTTTACAATCGAATGTTTTTTTACCAAGCTTTTCCTCCTCAGAAAATCGAATGGTAGCCTTAAAGTGTACGAGATAATCGAATCTTTATTCTAAAAAAAAGGCTCTGTATTTTTTAAATTACTTTCGCACAGTTAAATCTATATTTTGTGGAGGAATTTTTCAAATACCCTTTTAATTAATTTTGAATGTAGTACGTATTTTCTTTAACTATTTGTGATCTAGTTTGATGGTGAGAACTCTTGCATTTTGGAACTCGAATTATTCCATGTGTTTAGTAAAGCTCGGTTGGCTTCAGGTGCTGAATGTTAATTATATCTTCGTCTGTTCAGGCGCCACTAGTTTACACCTTCCATCTCCGATTCGGACTCTCTCTCTCTGGCTTTTGAATTTATGTTCCCCCTTAACGGAGAGCTTGACCTAGTGATTGCTGTTTCCCAGTTTTGTAAACCACCTCTATTCGTTCCTGGGTCTTGATCCTCAACTATTCAATCCCGCATCTTTCTTTGCCCCAGGTGGGAGCAGTTGTCCGGGACCCGAAGTTGATGCTATAAGTGTAGACAATTTTATCACAGCTCAAGACCAATCGCCAGGAGTAAATGGAAGCTAGGGATATAGAAATCCTTCCATCTCTCAACACATCATCAGGCTTATTAGAAAAAAAATCGTAGTACTGGCAAGGTTTACAGTGATCTAGCAGGAACCTCAATAACCCTTGACACACTTGGCTTTGGGTCCTGTTGAAAAAGTCTACTAGAATTTTAAAACTCTTCAATTCAAGAGAGGTTTCAAAGTTTAGACCAGAAACTAATAAATCCAGAGTGTGAATTCAATTACATAATTCCAGGTTTCTCAAGAACATTTGGACTCTTGTCAGTTTAAAGATTCTAACCAGCGGCCATGCAAGACACATAGCACAACTGCAAGGAATTTTTCTACTTCTTACCTTTTAAGTTATCTAAATTTCTTTTAAGCAGGTATTTTTTCAACAGCAACACAGTTTCTAGTGATTAATCCTTCAAAAGCAAGAAAAATATCTTCCTTGCATATGCTCCTGGACAACGGAGAGATGGTTCAAAGTCCAAAGTAAATTTATTATCGAAGTACATATATGTCACCATATACAACCCTGAGATTCCTTTTCTCGGAGGCCTAATCCTTAATAAATATTAAGGATTTATTCTATTAAATCCTTAATAGAATAATAACCATAATAGAATCAATGAGAGACCATTTGTCTTTTGTTCAACCAGTGTGGAAAAGACAACAAATTATACAAATACAAAAATAAAGAAATAATTAAGTTAACAAAGGATATTGAAAACATGAGTTGAAGAGTCCTTGAAAGTAAGTCTATAGGTTGAGGAAACATTTCAATGATGGGGCAAGTGAAATTGAACTTATCCCCTCTGGTTCAAGAGCCTGATGGTTGAGGGGTAGTAACTGTTTCTGAACCTGCTGGTGTGAATCCTGAGATTCCTGTACCATCTTCCTGATGGTAGCAGCAAGAAGAGAGCATGGCGGGCTGGTGGGGACCCCTGATGTTGCATGCTGCCTTCCTGCAATGCTTCATGTAGATGTGCACAATGGAGGAGAGGGCTTTACCAATTACGATGCCAGAAAATTTACCATTTTATTGTCAATCTTCTCAGCAAAGATGTTGGAAGTGGGACATCTTTTTAAATGCATTTGAATTTTTACTTTATTTAATAAATATTAAAATGTATTTAAATATTTATAATATAAACAACAACATATCTAGAGAAGGGAAAAAAAGTAATAGGTTGAAGTTAGAATTTAGATACAAACCCCTGGGTGAGGAGTTGATGTTAACACAAACCAAGCCCATTCCTTGCAAAACACCAGCTGTATACAGATGAGAAAGATTTTATTTGACCTGTTACTGTATCCATCCAAAAGTACTATGTACTTCCTGCATAATAACATCTAGCTGTTTCTTATATAATTCCAAGGGTGCCGTTTCCATTTTCATTCTTGAAAACTATGTGTAGTTAACTTCCTGACATTAGTCCTAACTTAGTTTGTCTATGTAATATTTGTATTGCAGGTGCATTCCAGACCCACATTTTCCTTGACTTTCACATGAGTCACTTGCAAATTAGCATAGGACAAGCAACTCAGTGATGCTGCTGGTAGAGCTTCTGCCTCACAGATCCAGGGACCTACATATAATCCTGACCTTGTGTAAGAGAATCTGGGAGAGGATGAGGTTTGCATATTCTCCCAGTGACAACATGGGTTTCCTCCAGGTGATCTGTTTTCTTCTCTATTCCAAACGTGTGAGGATTGGTGGGTTAATTTGTCACTGTAAATTGTGCAGTTTAGATTATGAAGACACACAGTCCTCTTTTATTTTCATTTAGTAATGCATGCATTAAGAAATGATACAATATTTTGTCCGGTGTGATATCACAAAACACAGGACAGACCAAGACTGAAATAAACTAACAAAACCACATAATTATAACATATAGTTACAACAATGCAACAATACCATAACTTGATGAAGAAGTCCATGAGCACAGTAAAAGTTCAAAGTCTCTCAAATGTCCCACATCTCACGCAGACAGAGAGAAGGAAGAAAAACTCTCCCTGTCATACCCGACCACGGTCCGACTCTGAGTCGTCCGAAAACTTTGAGCTCTGATCAGCTCTCCGACATTGAGTACTGAGCGCCATCTCTATCCGACCGATTCAACCTCCTTCTCGGTCGCCAGCAGCAGGCAAAGCCGGGGATTTTGAGGCCTACCCTCCGAAAGATTCCCGACCGCGCAGTAACAACAGTTTGGGGATGAGATTGGTGGTGGTGAGAGCTGGAGATAGTAAAATGGTTTAGAGTAATATTAATGTAAATAGAAATATACTTAATGATCATTCAGGGGGCCAAAAGGCCTGTTTCTGTGACTTACAGAGAATGGCATACTTAGGTGTGGCAGAAAAGCTTTTGGTTCATGAGCCTCCAGCACCAGTATTGTTGAAAGTTGAAGCTGTACTGTTTGGGGGTCAGTCAACAGAAGGAGATTATAGAAGTTTTTAAACTAAATAGTGGGCATAAAGGATCAAAGTTGCAAGAATGTGGTGATTCAAAGAGCAGAGAGAAGACTGAAGAGGAAAGTATTAACATGGGAAATGAAAAACTGACTGACAAGGAGAAATAGAGAATACAAATGTTAAAGTAGCAATAGGTAAGACAGGGGTTGCAAAAATAATAAAAAAAGAAAAAAACTAAAGATTATACCTGAATGTATGAAGCATTTGAAACAAATGGATTCTTTAAGAGTGAAAACAGAAATTAATAAATATAATCGATACTTATTAGAGACATGACTGCAGGATTGTCATAGATCAGCACCTGAATATTAAAGGTACATTACATTTAAATGACAGGAGACCAGGTAAAGGCTTTCTCAATTAATGATGTTGATAATACAACAGAAAGGAATAATTTTTGTTAAGGAAACCGGGATGAAGAAGTGATTTGGATGGAGATTTGAAATGATGAAAGCATAAAGTCACTCAAGGTGTGGTGTTTTGACCAGCTATAGGAACTCCATGGTAGGTCTGATGAGAAGAAATAATGAGATGTACTAGACAAGTGAGGTGGTAATCAGTGATTTTAGGATGGGCAAAGGAAACTTAAATATTGAGTCCATACGGTATTTTGGGGATAACTTCTTTATACAGCATTTCCTTGAGTAGATTAAACTAGAATTGGTTTTGTGCAATGGATTAGTTAAATACCTCATTTCTGAAAGCGCCTCTGGGTAACAGTAACCATAACATGATTTTATTTTACAGTCCGTTTGAGGGAGAGAAGAATGGACTCAAGACTAGTAATGTAAATAAAATTATAACTGCATAAAAATATGGCTAGCTATACTGAGGTGTCTGCTTTGTCTTGACTGCTTATTCCTTTCACTCACCAGTTAATACTGCTGTACTTGAATCTTCCAAGACACAGTCGGCCTCCTTCACTCTATCCTGTGTAAATGAGGTCATCCAAAGTTCTGCATGATACAAAATCCCATTCACCCTTGTGCTTACTGGCATACATAGTTCTGCACTTTACCAATTAATTGATGGACAAATACTTATTTTCATTACTCCTTGGTATGATCATGAAATAATCTGCTTGGTTTAACATCATCCTTGTAAACTGTTATGTGTACTAAGTAACTTGCGAGTGATTCAGCTAGATCTGAAGTCATGTGTACTTATGATCAAATGAACACGTAAGGCCAAGAGTGAAACTCATTTTTAAATTTTAAAGTAAACTTTATTTATAAAAAAGTTATGTACAAAAGAATGCTGAAATCAACAATCCCATAACATCATTTTACTTCCATTATTCAATATTTGCACATTATTAGTTATCATTCATTTACACCCTTAAAGCAAATAGTCCATGGAATATTAGCACAGATTTCATGTTTTGTATTTGTGATAGCAGGGAAGCCCTAAACTGTGACCCTTCCTTAAAGAGAATGTGCAATGCTTGCATCCTGCTTCAAGTGTGCCTCTCAGCACATAGTCCTGGACTTCTGAGTATGCTATTTTGCGCCACCCAGTCATGGACAACACTGTCTTCGTGATTACCTTGTCCATTCATCCCTTCCCACAAATCTCCCTCCCGGCACTTATCCCTGCAAGTGGCTAAAGTGCTACACCAATCCAGTCACTTCCCTCATCTCCATTCAGAGCCCCAAACAGTCCCTCTAAGTGACGCAACACTATACCTGTGAATCTGCTGTTGATTGTGTCCAATGCTTCTGATGTGACCTCCTCTACATTGGTGAAACCCGTCATAAACTGGGGGACTACTTCGTTGAGCACCCCCATCTCCATCTGCCAAAAGCTGAACTTCCCAGTGGCCAAAGATTTTAATTCCCATTCCCATTCTGACATTCTCCTCTTGTGTCAAGAGCGGCCACACACAGGATGGAAGAGGAACACCCTGCATTCTATCTCAGTGGCCTCCAACCTGATGGCATGAATATCAATTTCTCCTTCTGCAAAAAAAAATTCCCTCCCCCTCCCCTCTTCTTCTATTCCCCACTCAGGCCTCTTACATCTTCTCCCCTACCTATCATCTCCCCAAGTCCCCTCCTTATTCCTTTTCCCTTTCGTCCACTCTCCTCTCCTATCAGATGCCTTCCTCTCCAGCCCTTCATCTTTCCTACCCACTTAGCTTCACCTATCACTTTCTTGCTAGCCTCCTTCTCCTCCCCCTTACCTTTTTATTCTGACATCTTCCCCCTTTCTTTCAGTTCTGAAGAAGGGTCTCGGCCCGAAACATCAACTGTTTATACATTTCCACAGATGCTGCCTGACCTGCTGAGCTCCTCCAGCATTTTGTGTGTGTTGCTGTAGACAACATCTTACCTGAAAATATCAGTGAGTTTACAGCATACTAAAGAGTACCTTTCATTGTATTGATGGTTTCACTCACCAGCTATTTGCTTCACTGTGCGTGTCCTGGTACAGTCTATTCAGCACACAGCCCAGTGTTATGCAGCAGTTCAGGGCAAATCTCCACAAGTATTCCTTAACCTCATACCAAATCTAGTCAAAGACATATTCACATGGGAGGAGGGCAATGGAAAATATGGAACATTTCACATTCTTGTGTAAGAGCAAATTCGGTTATGTCAAGAGACTTGTCTTAGCCTATTGGCTTCAAGGTACCTGTGGCTGGTGGATAAAGCACACTCCCATTCAACTGAAATGGTGCTCTGAACTGCATTGGAAAGTAAGTTCAAGAAAGTTTTTTTTAACTAACCTAAGGCTTTCAACTCCCTTCCAATGTGTTGTTAAGTGATATATTGTTCATCTTTTAAACAACTTTTCTAAAATTACTGAAAACACATCTAATTTTTAAAAATATTCTTATTATCAGAGATACTTATGAGCACTAAAAAAAGTAATTGATAGCAGCAAGCAGGCAAAGGACTATGAAGACTTGGTTGGTGCTTGCAAATCATTTTGCTTCCTGAAGCAGCAGTGGCAACAATGCCTGAAGGAGGTTTTAATTTGCAAGCTGCAATAAGGATACTGAATATTGCAGCGGGTGAATGTGAGAAATGAGCTGGACCAAGGATGAAAAAGCCATTATATCTTCCAAATTAATTTAATGATTACATAATGCATTTACAGACTAGTTTGGGCTCATAAAGGATTTGGATTTTTTTTGTTTCTTAATCATCCTCCAGCTCATCTACATTGAGTCCAGTTGTCCAGTTCACTAAATTATCTACTTCTTTCGTCCACAGATCCTCCTCATTTGCACAGGTGCTGGATTGCTCCGCTTTGATGTTCATCGATAGAGCTGGGCATACTGAAGTTGAAGCCTCTGTAAATAAAATACCACCGTTCATTAACTCATTAAGCATGACCATCCTGAGCTGAATAATCTGACATTCCAAGACTTTTTATTTGATTATCTTCAATTGTACAGAATAAATTTGGGTATATTATTTTCATGTTCTCTTCTAACTTTTAAGCTTTTCTTTTACCAGAAAGAAGATAATAATTATAACATCATTATCATCTCAACCAACACTCAGTACAAACTAGGAATTAAACTTCTGCGAAAATGTGTAGTTCAGTATCATGCTTGGCACCATACAGTACACTGAATTATTACTGATTTTATTCATGAAATTAAACAACAATCCTCACTCCAAATAATATGTTAAACTTTATGGTAAATGTGAAATCCATTCAGACTGGATTTAGCTATGATGCTGCTGATTGACAAACTATCAGCAATACCTTTTATAAAGAAGAAAAGTCATCTCATTAGATAAAGTAATAAAGGAGTACTAACCTCCTTGCATAAATCCAGCCATTCACTCATGGATGAAACTATCAAACAACTCACCAGAGAATCTGTCCATAATGTAGCTCTTCTTCAAGCGGTTGATCCGTTCCAATTTCTTGTTCATTGTTACTTGAGTCATCCTTTCTTTACCAAATGTTCCATAAATAATCTCATCAAATCTATGTAAATATGATGAGAGCATTCAGATTGTCAAGATTCTGTTTAAAGTCAGATCAGCCATAATCTTGTTAATCAGACCTGGCTTGAAGGAGTGAATGGCTTCCTCTGGCTCATAAATAATACCTTATTTTAAGTTAGCCAATATTAATCCCTCCAACACAATAGTAAAATATGTTAACACTCAGAACACGCTGGAGGAACTCAGCAGGTCGGCAGCATCCATGGAAAAGATCGGTCGACATTTCGGGCCGGAACCCGACGAAGGGTTCCGGCCCAAAATGTCGACCGATCTTTTCCATGGATGCTGCCCGACCTGCTGAGTTCCTCCAGCGTGTTCTGAGTGTTGCTTTGACCCCAGCATCTGCAGATTATTTTGTGTTTATGAGTAAAATATGTTATTTGGGTATCTTTACATTACTGTTCACAACATCTTCTGTTTTATTTCAGATTTTCAGCAGGAAATGAAATATTTAACTTTGCCAATATAAGGCGCTGAATGAATGAAAGGGATAGACTCGTTAATACAGCTAGCAGTGTCTGGGTTGGTACTATTCTTGCAAGACTATCATTATGATGCCTAGTATTTCAGGACGTTATAACTATTCTCCATTCATTTCAGTCAGCCTATAATGAAGATAAAAATGCATGCAGATCTCTGGCAGCACCTACTACATTGCTGTTCCCTGATCGATCCCTACAGCTGTACTGCAATCTTAACACTACCATCTTAATTTTTTTCACTTTGGAGAAAATTTGCAGTAAAGCCATGAGAGCAAAATGAGCAAAATCACACGTATAAACCTTATGATTGTCAGTGTTGCCGCTAGGTTTTGAATTCCCTTCACCCTTTCTGGCAGTTCAACTCTACACATTCAGAGCATAAGACAATTCTGCAGTTTAAATAAACTCACAGGAAATTTTACTCATTGAAAAGAAGAGAGACCAGAAAGTTTCAAGAAACTGAAATGAATATGTTGAGTGTAAGGCCTTTCCCCTTGTATTTTTCAATTTCTCCACACAGCTGAATTTGAGGAGGGTACTCCACAGTCCTTATTGATGAAGTACTAATTTCCATGGTTATTTAAAATTGTATCGTCTATTTATCTATTTCTAGGATGGTCCATAGCTCCCTGAAAGTGGCCACAATAAGGCAGTAAAGAAGCTATGTTTGGCTTTATTGGTCTGAGCAGTGGTTCCTTTCTCTGCAGCGGAAGGAACTGCTGCAGAGAAAGTTTATACAATTATGAGAGTCATAGCCAGTCAGAATCTTCTTCCCAGGGTAGAAATGTCAAATTCTAAAGGACATGAATTTAAGGTGAGAGAGGGAAAATGTCATTATGCAGAGAATAGTAGCCGCCTGGAAAAGGCTGCCAAGGGTAGAGGTGGAAGCAGATATGATAGTTGTACTTAGAGGCTTTTATATATGTAGATACACAAATATCTAGGGAATGGAGGGATATGGATCTTGAACAGGCTGAAGAGATTTAGTTTGATTTGGCATTGACTTCAGCACAGACATTGTGGGGTGAAAGGCCCGTACCTGTTCTATATTTCTAGAGCCTTGATCACATTTGATCAACTAGCAGTAGGTCATGTGACAGGTTTCAGAGCATTCATTGATTTTTTTTTTTGGAGCTACATATAATGCCTTCTATGCCTTGCATAGGAAGGACTGAGTCGACGTAGTACATATAAACTTGCAAATGGAGTATATTCCAGTGTACTCCTGATCTGGTCTTGAAATGACTTTAAAGAGGAAGGAGGTGAGGCACTTGCCACAAAATTACTAGCCTCTAACCTGCTCCTGTACCTTCTGTAACTATTCATGTTTCTGGTCATTGGTAAATGGAAATTAGCAGAAGCTCCTATAACCTGTACCTTTAATGTGAAGGTTATATTGAAGAAATACTGCTCACACATTTTGTACTGTTGGCGAAGTAAGTATTTTGCAGCAAAGTCGAAAAAAAAGGATGGACAGTAGGAGTGTGATTCATTGCAACAATTTTTCTTGATTAGGCATCAGCGGAATTTCCTGGTGGCCAACCATTTCAACTCCTATCCCCATTCCTGTTCAGTCATGTCAGTCCACGTGCCCCATGGTGAAGCTACTCAAATTGGAAGAGCAACACCTCATATTCTTTCCAGGTAGCCTCCAAATTGACGGCATGCACACTGAGTCCTCCAGCTTCCCATAATTTTTCCCCTCCCCTTCCCTCTTCTTCATTACACTATTCTGGCCTCTTAACTCTTCTCCTCATCTGCCTATCACCTCCCACTGGTACCCTCCTCCTTCCCTTTCTCCCATGAGCCAATCTCCTTTCCTATCAGATTCCTTCTTCTCCAACCCTTTGACTTTTCCATTTATCACCTCCCAGCCTTTTACTTCATCCACCCCTCCCACCTGGCTTTGCCTATTACCTTCTAGCATGTTCTCCTCCCCCTTGCCCTATCCTTGCTTCTTCCCCCTTCATTTCCAGTCCTGATGAAGGGTCTTGGCCCAAAATGTTAACTGTTTATTCACTTCCATTGATGTTACCTGATCTGCTGAGTTCTGCCAGCATCTGTGCTTCTTGCTCTGGATTTCCAGCATCCGCAGGATCTCGAGTTTAGTCCTTTTGTCCTTCATGGTTAATATTATCTTCTACCTTTGTTGCTTTTTCTTCCAATGCAGTTTATCATTTCCTAATTCCAACCTAAATCTACCCTTTTTTTTGATCTTCCATTCTGTTCCTGGTATTCTCAGAGATTCCATTAGTCTCAAAAATATGCAGCAAGCCTCGATAATCCTAAAATGTTTAGTGAGATATTATTTCAGGGTCTCCTGTCAGAGTAGTCTTCACAGTGAAAGCTATGGCTGTATGGAGATTTTCAACAGAAATTTCCATTGTATAATGACAGTTTTTATGAACTTTATAAAATAGCACCTGGGAAATATAGGCTCTATAATGCATGCCTCTTTTCCTATCTGATGACTCTGTCTAAATGAAGCAATGGAATTGAGAAAAAGAACTAATTATACAACACTAAGCTTGTGTTTTAAGTGTGTGAAGAATACAAGGCAGAAAGACTGAAGAAGTAAAAGCTGGAAATGAATGTACTAAAGTATGAAACTGAGATATTTTAATTTCCAAATCGTGACTTTCTGGGTAGAAGGAAGAAAACACAATTTTGTGTATTTAATTCTTGGGAAACTGGTCATAATCAAAAGTATCCAGAAAAGAAGCACATAATATATTATGAAAGAAATTAGAGGCTAGAAAGAACAGACTACTACCAAATGTCAGATAAAAATGGCTTTTCTTGTACCTTGACCAGAAAAGTGAATGAGGGAAGAAAATATTGGGCACGAAGAAAGAAATTTTACTTATTGCAATTGTGATTTGGGAAATCAATTTGTTCAGAAAAAGATGAGTGCATAAAAATGTGTACAGAAAAAGATGAGCGTACAGAATGTAAAATCTGAGATTGTTACCATCAAAAGATGAAGGTTTTTGTTTTGATTTAGAAAAAAATGAGGAAATTCAAATTTCAGAGATTGTACTAGATATTGCCATACTTGCAGAAGAAACTACAAAACAAGCAGGAGCTCAGTTGTATTGAACAATATGCATTTTTTTACTTTACACTGTCATTGTTTACAATGAGATTAGGGATAAATAATTTCAGAAAAAAAAGACCGTAAGACATGTCAGCAGAATTAGACCAAATGGCCCATCAAGTCTGCTCTGCCGTTCTGGCATGGCTGACTTATTGTCCCTCTGAACCCCATTCTCCTATCTTCTACCTGTATCCTTTGACACCCTTACTAATCAAGAACCTAGCAATACCTACCTTAAATATACCAAATGATTTGGCCTCTACAGCTGTCTGCGGCAATTTATCATTCTCTGGCTGAAGAAAACCCTCATCTATGTTCCCTGATCTACAGCTGCGGATAGGAGAAATCTGGAGTGAAGGAACAAATCAGCAGGAAAGATATGCCTCCTCCCCCCAAGTCCTGTCATCTCCAGGAAATCCAATGACTTGTTAAAGAAAGAAGAGGCCTGAGCAAGTTGTGGAAAAAAGCAGCAGCCGAAGAAAGGGAGGGCATCAACCTCCTTCAAGAGGACCTAAAGCAGAGGCTCTCAAAGCTGTGCAGAGCAGAGAATTTAAGGAAACGACGCAGAAAGAAGGAAAAAGCAAGAACAGACTTCTACAAAGATCCCTTTAAATATGTGAAAGGCATTTTCACAAAAAAGAAAAGTGGATACTTGGAAGTATCAAAATAGGAGGTTGAAAGACATCTCAGAATCATCCACACTGATAAGCAAAAAGATGAACCGATACTTGTCCCAGCTGACATCCCACCAATCTCACTCCCACAGCATCAATTTAACATCAGCCCTCCCAAGCTGAGCAAGGTGAAAGAGGCAGTGGAGAAGGCAAGATCGGCAACAGTGCCAGGCCCTAACGGTGTTCCTTATTGTGTCTACAAGAACACCCCGGATGTTCTGAAATTCCTTTGGAAAAATGTGAGGGTCGCGTGGGAAAAAGCAAGTTATCCCCAAAGCCTGGAGAAGAGCGGGGGGAGTTCTGATCCCAAAAGAAAAGAATTCGTCCACCATTGATCAATTTTGCCAAATAAACCTTCTGAACATAGAGGGCAAGATCTTTTTCAGCATGTTGGTGCAAAGACTTACAAAGTATCTGAAACAAAACCATTTCATTGATATGTCAATCCAAAAGGCTGGCATAGCAGGCTTCTTGGGATGCCTTGAACATACCCTCATCATATGGCATCAAATCCAGATGGCTAAGAAAGAAAGAAAGGATCTGCATCGACCTGGCCAACGCCTATGGATCAGTTCCTCATTTCCTACTGTGGACTGCTTTTGAATTCTTTCAGGTGCCTGCAACAACAACAAATCTGGTAAAACACTACTTCCAGGATCTGCAAGTTTGTCTCACAACATCAGACTTCACCACAACGTGGCAACCACTGGAAGTAGGCATCATGGCAGGGTGCACCATCTCCCCATTGGCCTTCACTATGGCAATGGAGCTCATTATCAGAGCCTCAAAATGGGTTGTGGGAGGAAAAAGGCTACAGTTTGGTCAACGGTTACCACCCATATGAGCCTATATGGACGATATAACAATACTGACGATAACTGTCCCCTGCACCAAGAGACTTCTGGAAAAGCTTCATCAAAACACCACATGGGTGAGGATGAAGGTCAAGTCCAGCAAGTGCAGAACCATCTCCATTGTCAAAGGTCAAGTCACCGATAAAAGATTTCAGATTGACGGGACACCTGTCCCAATTGCTTCAGAAATGCCAGTGAAGAGCTTGGGCCGATGGTATGATGCTAAGCTCAAGGACACTGAGCAGTTTAAACAACTAAAGGATACCATCATGTACACAGCTCGCATCAACAAGACCTTACTGCCAGGAAAACTCAAGCTGTGGTGCTTCCAGTTCGGCATACTCCAAGACTCATGTGGCCTTTAACAGTGTATGAAATCCCCATCAGCAAGGTTGAAAAGCTCGAAAGAATGATCAGCACACATGTAAAACAGTGGCTTGGACTTCCGCGATGCTTAAGTCCTGTTGGACTGTATGGGAACGGCAAATTGGAATTACCAATTGCAAGTCTTGAGGAAGAATTCAAATGCACCAAAGCAAGGTTGGTCATGACCCTCACTGAATCTGAAGATACTGTTATTCGAACAACGGCCCCCCGTGTGGCAACGGGGAGGAAGTGAACCCCATCTGATGCCGTTCAGAGTGCTAAGTCTGCTCTTTGCTTCAGGGATGTGGTTGGCCAAGTCCAACATGGGAGAGCCGGGCTTGGGCTTGTCCCAAAAGCTCCTCAGTGGCACAAGGCAACATCAGTGCAGAAGAGACGGGTTGTGGTGGAGGAGTTGAGAAGACAGGAGGAGGCCGAGCGAAACGCCAGGGCCGTCTCAATGGCCAAGCAGGACCAATGGACTAATTGGGAGAGCCTGGAAAGGAGGAAACTTAGCTGGCGTGACATCTGGGAGGTGGAGGGATCTCAGCTAAGTTTTGTCATCAGAGCCACTTATGACCTCCTACCAACACCCCAGAACCTGAACCAGTGGTGGGGAGAAGACCCCGCTTGCTTTCTTTGTCAAGCACCTGGATCACTAAGGCACATTTTAACAGAATGCACCACAAGCCTCACCCAGGGGCTGTACACTTGGCGGCATAAGCAAGTTCTCAGACAGCTGGCATCAATTTTGGAACAGAGGTGAATCACCACAAATGCTCTCCCACAAACATCGGCAGGAAATGTCCACATACACGATTTGTACCAGCAGGGCAACCTCTAAAGCGCCATATAACATCAAAAGTTGTAAGCACTCTGCAGGTTGCTTGGGATTGGAAAATGGACGTGGACTTGGAAAAAAAGCTTGTGTTTCTCCCAGACATTGCGGCTACAACACACCGGTCAGATGTGGTCCTGTGGTCCACAACAACCAAGCTGGCATATGGGAAGATGGTGTCGAAGAAGCTTATGAGAGGAAAAAGACCAAGTATTCTGAACTGGCAATTGAAGCTGCCCAGATTGGCTGGAAGACCAAGACTTTCCCTGTAGTAGTGGGATGCAGGGGAATCATAGCTACATCTACGACCAGTCTATTGAGGAAGATGGAGGTGAGGGGTCACTCCCTCCAACAAGCAATCAAGTCCTTGTTAAATGCAGCAGAAGAAAGCAGCAATTGGATTTGGATTAAAAGGAAAGACAACAACTGGGCCGCAAGATGAAGACAGGAGAGTATGGAACTGAGGGGGGTGTATCTGGGACACCAGGTAGCACTGTTGAGCCCTCTGGAGATGTCGTGGGCTTATCAACGAAACGTCAAAGGAGGGTGCCCACCTGATGACCCCGATGAGGTACCTACCCTCCCTCCTTGTCACCACTCCAAGCCCACTGCCAACCTCAAGAGTACTGACTTACCATAGGGATTGAAACATCAAGTCCAAGTAGCTCTACTCTGCTAAAGGAATATCCTCCTATTCTGAGGCCGTGCCCTCTGATCCTAGACTTCTCCACTTTAGAAAAAATCCTCTCCACTTCCAGTCTTATCTGTTCTATATTCTATAGGTTTCATGAGATTCTGCATCATTCTTCTAAACTCCAGTGAGTACGGGTCTAGAGCCATCAAGCGCTCTCCATACAGTAACGCTTTCATTCCTGGGATCATTCATGTGAACCTCCTCTGGACCACCTCCAATGCCAGCACATTCCTTCTTAGATAAGGGGCCCAGAACTGCTCACAATACTCCAAGTGTTATCCAACCAATGCATTACATTCGGGCATTTAAATGTAGTGGCACAGCTAAGAGAGTGCTGCCTCACAGCTCTAGTGATCCAAGCTAGATCCTGACCTCCACTGTTGTCTGTGTAAAATTTGCATGGTCTCCCCATGATCATACCGATTTCCTCCGGGTGTTCGTTCCAGTTTTCTCCAGCATCCAAAAATAGGTCATTGGGTTGGTTAACTAGCAACTGTAAATTGCCCCTCGTGTGTCATGGGCCCAGAACTGATGCGATGTGGGAAGCATAAAATATAAATAGTGTAAATGACTGTTTCATGATCAATGTGGATTTCATGGGCCAAAGAGTCTGATTCCATGCTGAGACACTGTTGTCATTGCTTTCCTATTTCTATTATTCTTGAACTAAATGAGGTATGAAAGTTGTAGCTGAAAGTAATTTGAAGAAAATATTCAAGTACTTGATTACAAATAAGAGAAAATCTGCAGATGCTATTATTCCAAGCAACACACACAAAATGCTGGAGGAACTCAGCAGGCCAGGCAGCATCTATGGAAAAGAATAGAGTCGACGTTTCAAGCTGAGACCCTTCAGTAGCAGTCCAGTGTTGCAAGTACTTTCATTGTTGAGTTTGCGATACAGTGCTTACTATATATGCAGACAAAACTCAAAGGCAGATCATGTGATCTGAGTGCAGGGTAAAGAAACATCAGAGTCCATTAGTTCCACCTGAAGACAGATAAAATGACATCATATAACGAGGGGAAAAAGTTTTTTTCTTGCTTTAATGTCATGCATAGTCAGCTGAGAGTACCAATGGGTAGGATAAGAATTTTCGTTAGCATCACCAATATTGGACAATAGACAATAGGTGCAGGAGTAGGCCATTCGGCCCTTTGAGCCAGCACCGCCATTCATAAAGTAATAAAGTAATTTAATCCATTGAATAAAATCAGGCCCAAAATTAAATTTTTCTGAGGTTTTAAATAAATAATTCCATTCAATCCGATCGAAAGCCTTCTCAGCATCTAAAGATATCAAACATTCCGATATCCCCTTAGAAGGAAAATAAATAACATTTAATAATGACCTTCTACAAGTAGTGTAGAGCTACAGCCTGCCTAATGGAGCAGCTTACTTCAAAGCACTAAGAGGAAAGGCAGTGCTAAATCAAAGAGATATGACACAACAACATGTTTTTCTTTTTCATTAGGGTCCACTTTGAGGCTTCCGTTCCACTGAGCAACAGGACTGCAGCTCAGGCATTCCAACTGCATCATGAGAAGACTTCTAATTTGCATCTTACTTAGGCCACTTATAAGATAAATAGACCATCATTGCACAGGCTCTAAGTACTTTTGATCTTTCCTGCTTTCACCGTCACATATTCAAGATACTAATTGGGAGACGGTCTTCAGACCAGAGTTCTGCAAATGGAAACATTAAATCACATATTCCCACCTTAAATTATATAATACAAATAACCTATGTAGCCTCCTATAAAAGTGTACCTGTACATTTAAGTGCAAAGTCATTGAAGTCAGATGAATACTCACTCTTTATTCTGTGCTTCAATTTCCTTTTGTAATTCCTCTTCTCCGCAATATATTGCTTGAAGATTAAGGCAGGGCCTGGGCGCTGTCAAAGTTCAAAGTAAATTTATTATCAAAGTACATATATGTCACCATGTACAACCCTGAGATTCGTTTCCTTGTGGGCATACACAGCAAATCCAAGAAACACAATAGAATCAATGAAAGACTGCACCCAACAAGATAGGGAGGGAGGGAGGGAGAGAATGTCGACTCAGACCACGAGAGGCCTGCGTTGGGCATTTTCATACCTTACAAGGCGCAGATTGAAAGTCTGTGTGGGGCGCCACTCCTCACAGACACTAGAGCAATGTGTGGTTAAGTGCCTTGCTCAAGGACACAAACATGCTGCCAGCTCGAACTGGCGACCTTCAGATCACTAGACGAACGCCTTAACCACTTGGCCACGTGCCCAACACAAGATAGATAGACTACCAAAGTGCAAATATGAAAGAAAGAAAAAAAAAATGATAATAAATATCAAGAACATAAGATGAAGAGTCCTTCAAACTGAGTCTGTAGGTTGTGGAAACAGTTCACTGATGGGGCGAGTGAAAAGTTGAGTGAAATTATTCCCTCTGGTTCAAGAGCCAGATGGATAAGGGGTAATAACTGTTCCTGAATCTAGTGGTATGGATCTTGAGGCTCCTGTGGTTTCTTCCTCAGCAGTGAGAAGAGAGCATGGTCTGAGTGGAGGGAGTCCTTGATGATGGATGCTGTTTTCTTGTGACAGCGCTCCATGTAGATGAGCTCAATGGTAGGAAGGGCTTTACCTATGAGCCATATCCACTACTTTTTGTAGGATTTTCAGTCAAGGTGTTTGTCAAAATTTTAATGTCATGATAAATCTTTGTAAACTTCTAAGGAAGCAGAGATGGTGTCATGCTTTCTTCATAATTGCCCTTACATACTGGGCCCAGGACAGATCCTCTGAAATGATAACACTCAAGGATTTTAAAGTTGCTGACCCTCTCCAGCTCTAATCCTTCAGTGACGACTGGCTCATGGACCTCCGGTTTCCGCATCCGAAGTTAATAATCAGTTCCTCGGTCTTGTTGACATTGAGTGAAAAGTTGTTGTTCTGGCATCACTCAGCCAGATTTTCAATCTCCCTCGCATGTGCTGATTCATCACTATCTTTAATTTGGCCTACGACAATGGTGTTACAACACTTAATATGGCTTTGCAGCTCTGCTTTGCCTCAGTGTCATAAGTATAAAGCAAGTGGAACACGGGGATAAGCACACAGCCTTGTGGTGCACTTATGCTGATGGAGATTGTGGTGGAGATGTTAGAACATAGAAATCTACAGCACATTACAGGCCCTTCAGCCCACAATGTTGCGCCGACCATGTAACCTATTCTAGAAACTGCCTAGAATTTCCCTACTGCATAGCCCTCTATTTTTCTAAGCTCCACGTACCCTTTGCCTTCTGTGGGCAAACCAATTCTGGATCTTCAAGGCAAGGTCTCCTTCCCCCATGCCTCATTACTTCTGAATGAGCCTTGCATGGGGGTCCTAATCAAATACCTTAATGAAATCCATATACACTACATCTATTGCTCTACCTTAATGAATGTGTTTTGTTACATCCTCAAAGAATTCATTCAGGCTCGTAAGGGATGACCTGCCCTTGAAAAGCCATGCTGACTCTCCAAATGCTCATAAATCCTGCCTCTCAGGATCTTCTCCAACAACTTGCCACCACTGAAGTAAGATTCACTGGTTTAAAATTTTCTGGGTTATCTCTACTCCCCTTCTTGAACAAGGGAACAATGTTTGCAACCTTCCAATCCTATGGTACTTCTCCCATCCCTATTAATGATGCAAAGATCATCGCCAGAGGCTCAGCAATCTCCTCCCTTGCTTCCCACAGTAGCCTGAGGTATATCTCAGAGCCGACCACAGTGCTACTGGTCTGGCTGCTACTGCCTTGCCCAGATAGGCCATCCCCTTCAGTAGTATCCAAAGGGTTATACCAGTTGCTTAGGAGAATGGCCACAGGGGGACCCTTCTCCCCTTACCTCTCTCAGTGTTCACCCATCTACTCCCAGAATTCTGCACTCTGGGCTTAACCACCTGCTCAAAAGTCATATCTAAAAGTCGCTCTGCCTCCTGGATGATCCTAAGTTCATCCAGCTCCAGCTCCTTAATGCAGTTTTTCATGAGCTGGAATTGGCTGCACTTCCCACAGGTGTAGTCATCAGGGAGACTATCAGGCTCCATGAATTCCTACATCCTACAGGAAGAGCATTCCACTGTCATATATGCCATCCTGCTTGCACTGTACAATGGGCAACTAAGACCAAATCTTCTAACCTGTTTCTTTCGAAGCTTCTTGAGTCAAAGCCTGACGCTCCTACTCTCACCGCTGGCCTACTCCGAACAATGGCTGCCCCACTTGCCCCTTCTATACTTTTATTTAATACGCAGTTCTCTGCTCCTGATGCTGATTGGACCTCTGGAATATCCAAGTGCCCGCCAGACTCTCCTTTTATAAAAAGCTTCAATGACCTGCGTGTAATCTCTTTGAAGTACTCTGCTCCTGGCGCTGAACGGACCTCTGGAACGTCCGAACATCCGTGAAGCTCGCCTTTTGTACAAGCTTCGCTGACCTGCAAGTAACTTCTTCGAAGTGCTCTGCACCTGACTCTGGAATGCTGTTGCCAATCTGAACTGACTAGGATCCACAAGTGAGGAAATTGAGGATCCAGTTGCACAAGAGGTATTGAGGCCAAGATATTGAAGCTTAATGATTAGTTTTGAGGGGATGATAGTGTCGAATGCTGAGATGTAGTTGATAAAGAGCACCTTGATGTATGTATCTTTGCTATCCAGATGTTCTAGGGTTGAGTGAAGAGCTAATGAAATTCCATCTGCTGTGGACCCGTTGTGCCAGTAGGCAAATTGGAGTGGTTCCAAGTTGCTTCTCAGGCGGGAGTTGATATGTTTCATCACCAACCTCTCAAAGCACTTCAGCACAGTGGATGTAAGTGCTACTGGACAATAATCATTGAGGCAGGTTCCCATGTTCTTCTTATGGCACTGGTATAATTGAAGCCTGCTTGAAGCAGGTGGCTACCTCAGGCTGCCAAAGCAAGAGGTTAAAAGATATTGGTGAACACTCCTGCCTGTTGAGCATAACTCTGTTCTCAATACATCCAGATTAAATTAAAATAAATCGCAGGTATAATATGCTGCGTTTTATTTCTTTGATAGATACATCGTGTAAATTTCACATTGACCAACAAATTTATTTAATTGTTGCTAAATCTACCAGGATGCTTCACAATACAATACATACAGTATGATTGGCAGAAGTATGACTTTAGGGATATATTGAGTTCCCCAGAACACAATTAGTGAGATAATCAGTATTTGTAAGTAACGTCAATTAGGGGAACTATGGCCAACATACTGCAGCAATTCCATGTCCTTTCCAACCATCTATTTTGCTATAAGTTCTCAGAGCATTTATGCCAATATACAAGATCCTTAAGTACAGCCAGGTGGCATGTATGGCCTGTCAAAAAGATTTTGTTTGTAAAAGCAGTTAAAAATCAGCAAGGGAGGTATGATTTAGTCTAAACTAGGTTCAGGTATATTTGCCCTCACAGCTCCCCATCCCCCAATATGTGAATGACTGATCCAAATAGCTTCCAGGCAAAAATTTATTCCCAACACTAACAGCCTAGCTCTTTTGCTTTAAGTACTCCTGCATTGTAACTCTCTAACAATGACTCTAACTGGCCTAAACTATTGCCAGATACCCATTCCTTTAATGGTGCTACTTATATAGATTTCCAGCCATTTGAAGCCAATTCTTGTATCTCACCTTGTTCATATTAGTTTTCACCTTACCATGTTCTCTGGTCTTTCAAAGAGGTAAGAATAGAATCTGAGCATATTAATGAAACAGCAATAGTTCAGAAGACAATGTAGAAGGCAAACCAAAAAAAAAGCGAAAAAACAGATTTTTAAGTCAGATAGAATTGCAATACAACAGAAGTCTAACAGAAAATAAAGAGCTCTGAAGCAGAAATTATAAGTAAAAACAAACAGTTAAAACGACAATACACTGATTCTATTTTATATCCAATAAATTTATGCACTGCATTTCAATTTTTCAGTAAGTCTGCTGAGGTATTGGTCCCAGTGTTTAATGCAACTTATTTTTAGATTTCTTGGCACGGTGTCTAAGCCATGCACTAATATTAGTCACCATGAACATATACAGTAGTTATGTAACATCTGTTAAAGCATCACTTCTGAAAATTTATAATCTACCAATGGGAAATGTATTGGCAATACTTTTCAATAACTTTAAACAAGATCCTTCCTGTTAAGCCAGGTGGACCAGGAGCATTCCTCACACCAGAATGGTATTGCAATCACCCTTCACTTTTCAAGATAATTCTGGCTCTGTTTTCAGAACTTATTCAGGCTTAAATTTACAATGTGTATTCAAATTATCTAGAGATTTGATTTGAATGTCTCTAAAAACTCATTACAGATTTGATATTTATTGCAGCAAAGTCTGATTTCAAATGCCCACCCAAGAAGTATAAAGGAAAGATACTAACTCATTTAACTACTCAGCACCAATAACATGGTTAACAAAATAAGTGGGTGGAAGGGTGGATCATAATGAATATATCACTGTACTTGAATCTTTGCAGCTCTCATTTGATTTTGATGTGGCAATTTCAGTCCACGTCTTGTGATATTCATCGAAAGCAATCATTTTAATTCTGCAATGAGACACAATTATTAATGCCTTTGTCAGAGTTTACTTACTTTAACTTATGTTAAAATGATACACACATTGCAAAATATAACTGATGAGTGAGAAAAGTGTGGATAGTTATTTTATTAATAACTGAGCAAAGGTGACTAATGATTATAAAACTTCACCTATTATAAAATCAAAAGCAAATTCAAAAAAATCAATTGAAAGCTAGGAATGAAATATTAACAGGACATAGAAAATAGAGGTGGGGGTAAGCAATTTTGCCCCTTTAGTCTGTTCCCCTCTTCAGTTATTGTTGCTCCATTATCTCAGTCACATTCCCACATTCTTCCCAAATCCCTTTTTTGTGTCTGGAAGTTAATCTACCTCCTTAAATATATTCAGTAATTTGGCCTCCACAACTTTCTGTGGTGAAAGTTCCACAGATTCACAACTCTGAGTAGTGAAATTTTTCCTCATCTCATTCCAACACATTACACCCCATATTTATTTATATATTTATTGATACAGCATGGAATAGGCCCTTTGACCCTTCAAGCCATGCTGCCCAGCAATCCTACAATTTAATCTGAGCCCAATCATGGGGCACTTTACAATGACCAATTAACCAACCAACTGGTATGTCTTTGGACAGTGGCAGAAAACCAGAGAACCTGGAGGACACCCACGCGGTCATGGGGAGAATGTACAAACACCTTACAGGCAGCAGTTTGAAATGAACCTGGGTCGTCTGTACTGTAAAGTGTTGTGCTAAACTTTATGCTACTGTGCTGTCCGATCCTGTGAACCCAGTTTTAGATCTCCATGACAAGAAAAAGTTCTCCCTCCATCTATTCTGTTAAGCTCTATCAGAATTTTATATGTTTTATTGAAATCAATCATTCTTCTAAAGTCAAGAGAATAGGGAGGGGAGGAGAAGATGGTGGTGCGACGCAGTGCATGCGGCCGCTCTGAAATGATATCGTATTTGTAAGTAGGTACCGTGCACAATCCTGATTTGATGGAGAGAGATGTGAGAAGCACGGAGGAACACCTGGAGAAACTTCTGAAATGCCCGCTTTGCTGCCGCTGCTACTGTGCGATTGAGACTCCCGGGGGGGGGGGGGGTCCCAAATCCTCGGCTTTGCCTATTGCCTGGGCCGGGGTCAAAGCGCTCGGTGCTCGGTGTTGGAGGGCCGGTCGGAGGCTCAAAGTTTTCGGACAGACTCAAAAGTCGGCTGTGGTCCGGTGCTTCCAGGGTGCTGCATCGGCAAGTTTGCGGCACTGGAAGCTCATGGCAGGAAGAGAGTTTTTCTTCCTTCTACCATCTGTGTGAGATGATGGGACTTTTGAGAGATTTTGAGACTTTTTTTTACCGTGCCCATGGTCTGTTCTTTATCAAATTAAGGTATTGCTTTGCACTGTCGTAACTATATGTTATAATTATGTGGTTTTTGTCAGTTTTTTCAGTCTTGGTTTGTCTTGAGTTTCTGTGATATCATTCTGGAAGAACATTGTATCATTTCTTAATGCATGCAATACTAAATGACAATAAAAGAGGACTGCGTGTCCTCATAATCTAATATAGGCCCAGTTTACCTTTTTGCATGACAGACTCACTATCCCAGGAATCAACCTGGTGAACTTTTGTTATATTCCTTCAATGGTAATTATATCCCTTCAGAGGTAAGGAGACTAAAATGCACATAGTAGTTCAGGTCTGATCCCACCAAGACCCTGCATTGTTGTTTTATGATATCCTTATACTCAAAACCTCTTGCAAAAAGGCAGCATACAACTTACAGTATGTACCTTAAATGCTGCACCTGCATGATTGCCTTCAGTGCGTAAGTGACACCCAGATCCCTTTGTTGATCAACAATTTGTTTTTCTGCATTCTTTATTTACAATCACCAGTAGCACTCCAACAATCTATCCTTATGCAAAACCCTATACACCAAGTCAAAGTCTTCAATGGATACCATTAGAGATATTTCTTGGAAGATTTTTGAGAAAGACAAAAGTGGTTATGAAAATACTTCAGTGAGAATGTAAGAAACAAAAAAACGGTCAAATGTATACAGTCAGAGGAATTGAGAGTGGACTGAGGAATCCAAAAATCCATGAAGAGTTCTGAGGATGAAATCTAAATTTTCTATTTTTTTTAACTGCTATATAGAAGATTGTGAATGGCAGTAGGTATGCAGAACTTTGCAAGAACAGAAACGGTTCCAGAAGAAAGGAAAAATTGGACAAAACCCAACTCCTTGATGATTGCTACTTGCATAGATTAAACTTCTGGATCTGCATATCTCAGTTCCACATTGCACTGTTCTTCGCCTGTGTGATTAGAGAAGCTGTAATTTTAATTTTTAAAGCACAACAGGAAAATATGACTGCATTGTGACCATTCAGGAGTAAGCTAAATCCTGTAACAGTATAATTTGGGATGTAGAAAAGTTGGTTCTGCATGTTCATGCCAAAAAAATAAGAACAGACTGGCAGATCCTTCACCGAAAAGAAAGTAATGCTTTAAATCTTTATCCCCACAGCCTTTCTCTTCTTTGTGTCTCTCCCACAACTCCTTCATCTGCCTCTGGTTTGCTACTTTGACCACTTTAAGATCGCTCACAAATTCTTGTTTTAATTAGATAATGGGTATATTTGATTGGTGTGTATTTTGATTTTTAAAATGTCTCTTTACTGTCTCCGTGATCTGGCTGACATTAGTGAAATAGTAGTAAAATTAAAAAGTGAAAATTGTATAATTTTGAATTTGAACAAAACCATGACTGGCCTCCCAACCAATACCAGCAGAATTGGCTTCCCTGATCAATAATATTAATGTCTTGTGCACATTGCATTTAAAAGCTTGCACACACTGGAAGTCTCAAAAACAGCAAGTTCAAGATTGAGTGGATTTCAAAAATAATCATAGGGTCATACCACATAGAAACAGGTTCCTCAGCCTAACTGGTCAATTCTGACCAAGATTCCCATCTAAACTGTTTCCATTTGCTGGTGTTTGGCCCATAGCCCTCTAAAGCTTTCCTATATACATATATGTTCAAGTACATTTTGAATGTTGTTAATGGATGTGCCTCTGGCAGCTTGTTCCATATACTGACCACCCTCTGGATGAAAATGTTGCCACTCAGGTTTCTTCTAAATCTCTACCCTCTCAACCCTAAACCTGTCTTGTAGTTCTTCATTCTCCATCTCTGGGAAAAAGACTGTGCACATTCACCCTATACCCTCAGCTTAGGTAGGAGTCTTGGGCAGCATGGACAAATAATAGGCTTTTCAATTTTAATTTCACCTCTGCAAGATCACTCCTTATTCTATTCTCCAACCTACATAACCTATCTCCATAACTCAGTCCTTCAAGTCCCAGCAACATCCTTGTAAAGCTGCTCTAACTTATTTTTTTATCTTAATAGCATTTTTCCTATAACTTGGACACCAAATCTGAACACAATATTCCAAATGTGGCCTCACCAACATCATGTTGAGCGCACACACACACCTTCCTCCAATAGCTAATCACACACATAAAATGATTATTTTTCTGTAAGTTTCCCTTTGATTTCCTTTGGATCACAAATAACCTGAAGCAACGATTTAGATGGAAGAGAAGAATGCAGTAAGAACCTGAAGGTCTGCTAATGCTCAGCATTTACTGAAATCTGAGATATTTAAGGAAAACCTATTGATCATTATTTATAACAAACACATGGAAGCACTTTCCAGTGTTTTTCTGAAGATGAGATCACATGTTAAGATAAGATTATGCTGGTCACCCAGGTGTTTCGTTCTTAGAAGACTACTAAAGGATAGATACTGAAATCAAAGAAAATTTAAATAAATACCATACATATTTAAAAATAAATAAATTGTGATCATGTGTAAATGATGAAAAAGTCATTTCTTCATACTTTTCTGAAGTGAAGCAGCTGAATATTTGATTAACAATGTGCTGGATTTTCCAGTATAATTAACAGCATAATTAAAGCAGTCAAACAGCAACTTCCAAACACCATAGAAGTACTGTGAAATGTACCTAAATTCCAAAGATGGGTTGTCCAAAATATTCCCCATCTCTGGAAATTACACTATGATATCTGAAGGAAAGTTTTTGATGGTTAATGAATATATATCTTTTGGCAAGAAATAAAGGAAAGTTATAAATCAACAGAACTGAAAGTCTTAAGGAGAAAAAATAAGACACAACCAAATGTCCATTGAATCTTCTGGCTCCAGTCTCATAAAAATCCTTCTATTTGATTGAAATCATGTTGTTGAAGACCTACTTTCAGGACTCAGAAATTATACTTCATGGATGTTTAACCAATGGTTACACTTCAGTAGCATGGAATGGATTGCATCAATCCATGAAAGCCATTGGGTTCAAGTTATCCACAATCATTTGGAAGAAATATTTTTGACATACTATATAGCTGCTAATACCAATTAATTATTCTTACATCTATGGCATGTTGTCATATTAGTGCAGTCATTTACGCCTGGCCATTTGAAGACCATCAGGTTTTCATTAATGGTTGAATTGCCAAAATTCAGTAAATGTCTTTCTAATGATCTTGGGCATTCTCGAAGCAAACCCATTCTCTATGTTCAACCCAGAGAGGTATAGCTGTTTATCCCTTCAATTGTACTGTTTTGGCAATACACCACAATATTCCCATTGACTTTGCTGACTGCTGCTTTCCATTGGCAAGACCTGTCTGGCATTGTCCCTAAATTCTGAAGCCTGATTCTGTTTCAATTTAGACAACTTCAACACTTATTAGCAAGTATTCATCTCAATTGTTTTTACAATCTGCATGGTTTCATCTGCTGTTCTTTACCCACTTGCACATCTAGTCTGCACATTCTCTGATTTCTGACTAGATTTCATTGTCTTTCCTAGTTTTATATCAACAGTGAAATTAATTTCATCTGTTTCTGAATATACAAACGTTCATAGTAAACGTTTAAAAGTCATACTGACACTAACCACTTTAATCAGACTCCATCTCTCTCTGACACAAAAAAAACCCCACATAACTCCTCTAAAAGTAGTTGTTCTTCATAGACTTTGGCCATTTTTTTCTGTCAGGTTTATCTCAAATGTAAGTTTTGAATTTGCCTATTGAGGTACACCAAATTTTAGGAATCTAGTTAAGTCCATTACATTCTACAGGGCTTATCATACCTCAAGCAGTCCAAAGAATTTGGACATTCTGAGTTATGAAAACTAGGTCATTTTGCACAGATGTTGTTATTTATTTTAATAATTAATTTCAATATTTTGCACAATTCTGTTGCTGTCTATAATTATTTGACTCCATTCTGAAATATTCCATCATGTTGACCTGCTTCTCATTTCCTGGTAACACATCTGCTTTCACTGATACCCTCATATTTTCCTAGATTTTCACTGTTGTTCAAAATAAGAACTGTTTCTCTGCTGATTTTTCAGAATTCGCCTTTCATTTTCCTGCTGACTTTTCATGTTTAAAAAATCTGGAAATTCAAAAATACTGAGTTTATCAAAATAGGTGGTAAAGAGATCTCTACTGCAGAGGAAGATCTTCAGTAAGTTTAAAAGCCAAGAGGATTTGACAGCATGGAGATGCTAAGTGAGGAAGTATTTGGTGACTGAGAGAAAATGTAACATGTGTTGCCACTTCAAACAATATATTGCATTTACAAAAAAACTTTGTTGTGTGTGTCTTGAATATCTGAATACTCATTGCTTATACCTGGTTCCATTTATCTACTCACCTCCGCGGTTTGCTGTAAGTTTGGCTTTGAAAGTGAGCCACAGGAAAACATTCAACTGCGAAGTTCACTCCAGCTGTTGAGGATCATAAACAAACTTGAGAGACTCTACCATCCAGACAAAGAATAACATTGTCACATTTTATTTCCTGTTTCCTCAAATCTCCAGCTAGCATTACCAAATTTAGCTGCCAGGTTAGAATCTTCAAAGAAATTACCATCCCCGCAGCATCCTAAATGTGAAGCATGCAGATTACAGAACGTAAACCAATGACTGCCAAATGCAGCATGAACATATTCTATTGGGTAAAAATCTTTGATCTGCATAAATTATTTTCAAAACACACACACATTTGATCTATGTAATTTATAGTTGTTTGCATTCTTCACCACTTCTCTTTATTTCATCCCATTTTCTTCTAATTTACTGAGGGTTATTCTGACATAAGCACTTCCAGCTCTATAGTGTTTGTCAAATTAGCTTTCAAAATGGCCAGAAACACTGGGATTCTAAACATGAGCGTTGACACCCATTTTACTGAATGGGGTGGGGTGCGGTGTCCCCAATAGTAGCTACATAACTGTTACTTTTTCAGACTGTCATTGGACAGCGCTCAAATAGGGATATCCTGAATGATGGACGATTTTCCATCCTCGCAACCCCAAAGTTGTGGAAACCAGATCTGGTAAGCCATTTTCTCGTATGGAAATATCAACACTAAGGAATGGAAAAGATTACAGAAAATGGTGGATACAGCCAGACCATTACAGGCAAAGCCCTCCCAACTATTGAGCACATTTATATGGAGTGCTGCCACAAGAAAGTAGCATCCATCATCAAAGATCTCCCACCATCCACACCATGCTTTCTTCTCGCTACTATCATCAAGCAGGAGGTGCAGAAGCCTTAGGTTCCACACCACCAGGCTCAGAACTGTTATTACCCTACAACCATCAGACTCCTAAATCAACATGATACCTTCACTCACCACAACTATGAACTGATTCTTCAACCTACAGCCTCACATTCAGGGACTCTTTACAACTTATTTTCTCAGTATTACATTTTGTTTGCATAATTTATTTTCTTTTGCACATTGGTTGTTTGTCAGACTTTGTTTATATAGCTTTTCATAAATTCTATTGTATTTCTTTATTTTCCTCTAAATGCCAGCAAGAAAATAAATCTAAAGGTAGTATATTGTTACATGTATGTGCTTATATAAATGTTATTTTGAACTTTGAATTATTTGATCTTACTCGCTTTGAGCTGCCTGCAGGTTCTGACACATTCCAAAACCATTTCTCGATATCTTGGTGGATTCTCCTTTAACATCTTGGCAGCCTCCATATTGACTGGATTTTCCAGTACTGGGTTGGACAACATCACCTAATTGGGAGGGTTACAGCACAACTTGGAATAAAGCTTCCCATAATTAAGAATTTCAGAAAGAAGCTGCCAGACTAATTAAAATTCCAAGGGAGTTGATTTATCTCAGTCTAGTCCTCATTCTGCTAGCTTGAAAACTGAGCTTTCAACCCAATCTAAGTTAAACTTATTTTTATTTATTCACAGTAGCATAGTGGTTAGCCCAACGTTTACAGTACCAGCGACCTAGGTTCGATTCCCGCCACTGTCTATAAGGAGTTTTTACATACTTCCTGTGATCACATGGGTTTCTTCCGGGTGCTCCAGTTTCCTCCCACAGTCCAAAGATGAAACAGTCAGTAGTCTAACTGGTCATTGTAAATTGTCCCGTGACTAGGCCAGGGTTGAATCGGGGGTTGCTGGGCGGTGTGGCTCGAAGGGCCGAGAGGGCCTGTTCCGCACTGCACCTCAATAATTTTTTTAAAAATGGGAAGTGCAAGCATATATAATGCTTGAAGAAAAAAATTGGTATTGACAGGGCAATTCTGTAGACATTCAGATGTTCATGTTACCAGAAGAGTTACAGTACTTTGGTAACTGCAACTATATTAAAGTATTTGTTAATGCTGTCAGTAGAAAAGTGAAGGGAGAAATGTGAAAAGACTGAAAAAGGAAAGTAAGAATGAAAGAAAATAATATTTCCCTAATGACTTGTTATATCCCAAAATGAGCGAAAGAGGCTACGTGAGCATTACCAGGACTGTGATGTAATATTCTGTATAAATGACAAAGTAACCCATGAGATTGGCATCCCTAGGCATTCATTCCCTTCATCACTGCTGTATAGTGGCTGCAAGAGGGACCATCTATAAATGGTATTCTGGTGGCATCTCCCAAACCCGTGATTTCTATCGCCAAGGACAAGGGCAGCAGATATACGAAAACATTCTACCTGCAGATTACCTTTCAAATCACACACCATTCTGACCTGGGAATACATTCTAGTCATTCATCGTAACTGGATCACAGTCCTGGAACTCCTTGCCTATTAGTAATGTGTAAGTGTGCAGCAGTTCAAGAGGGCAGCTCATCACCACCTTCCAAAGGGCGGTTAAAAATGGTTATTAAATGCTGGATTTCTGACAAAGTCCACTCAAAAAAGTGAATTAAAAATAATGGATATCTTTCCAATAAAAAGTATGACATGGTTTGAAGTCCTGACCCATCAAAAATGTATGTTGGAAAGAGAAAAGAAATAAGAATATTTCAGGGAGCAGGCTGGTCTTTTGGATTTGCAAATCAGACAATGGCTCCCTCTGCTGGAATCATAGGTGATTACATCTTATTCGAATACAGAGATAATAGGTAACAGTAGTAAAAAGCAAATAAAGACAACGAATTTAGACAAGGTCATAAAATGCTACAAGGTATAGCGCAGATATGGCTGCATTTATAAAAATGAAGGCATTTTAATAAACACTTGATATCTGCTAATGAAGCAAGCTAAAAGAAGGAGCAGCAGGAAGAGACAAAATGTGTAGAATGTGTGTGCCACTATCAAATTGGAGATGATAATATTTCAAGGAATATTGTGCAGAGTCACTGCACTAAAGGGCTAGAGACAAAACAAGTAGGAAGAGCAAAGTGTAAAAAAGCAGCTGAAGAGGAATTTCTACAACCATTTTGTACGTCCTCTCCATGGATGCGTGGGTTTCTTTTGGGTACTCCAGCTTACTCCCACATTCCAAAGACTACCAGTTAGTAGATGAATTGATCATTGTAAATTGTCCTGTGATTAGACTAGGGTTAAATAGGTTGGTTACCGGGCAGTATGGCTCCTTGGGCTGGAAGGGCCTGTTCAACGCTGTACGGTATCTCTAATTAAAATAAAATAAAATAAAATAACTTGGAGTCCTGCTTGGTGTCAGGGTAAAGGACATCACAGAGGATATGGAATACTCTGCAGGTCCTGGACATGAGACAGACTTTTATACTAATGATACAGCAGAGTATATATACATAAGTGCAGTTATGAAGAAAGCACAGCAATGTCTCTACTTCCTTAGGAGGTTGCAAAGAATCAGCATGACATCTAAGACTTTGAAAAACTTCTATAGATGTGCAGTGGAGAGTATATTGACTGGCCGCATCACAGCCTGGTATGGAAACACCAATGGCCTTGAATGAAAAGTCCACAAAAAGTAGTGGATACTGACCCAGTCGATCACAGTAAAGCCCTCCCAACCATTGACAACATCTATATGAAATGCTGTCGCAGGAAAAGAGCATCCATCAACGGGAACCTCACCAACCAGGACATGCTCTCTTCTCACTGCTGCCATCAGGAAGGTGATACAGGAGCGTCAGAACTCACACTACCAGGTTCAAGGAGTTAATACCCCTCAACCAACAGGCTCTTGAACCAAAGGGGATAACTTCACTCAACTTCACTTATCCAATCAATGAAATGTTTCCACAACCTATGGACTCACTATCTCATGTTCTTGATATTTATTGCTTATTTATTTATTATCATAATTATTATTTCTTTCTCCTTGTATTTGCACAGTTTTTTGACTTCGGTACAGTACATGGTTAAATGCCCAAATTAGTGCAGTCTTTCACAAACAAGAGAAAATCTGCAGATGCTGGAAATCCAAGCAACCCACATAAAATGGCGGAGGAACTCAGCAGGCCAGGTGGCATCTATGGAAAAGAGTAAGCAGCTGATGTTTCAGGCTGAGACCCTTCATTGGGACCTTTCATTGATTCTGTTATGGTTATTATTCTATGGATGAATTGAGTATCGCTGCAAGAAAATGAATCTCAGAATTGTATATGGAGACATATATGCACTTTGATAATAAATTTACTTTGAACTTTGAAATCCTTTGGTCAGACTTGCTGGAGTTGGGAGGAAGATAAAAAGTACCTCAAAGGGAGTAGCTATTTAGGAATTCTTGCCACTGCTATGCCAAAAAAAAATAGTAAAAGGAAGATAAGGCTAATCCATACATGGCTTAAGACTTGGGGCAGGAGACAGAGTTTCAGATTTATCAATCACTGGGACCAGTTTAGGTCAGGAAGCAGATACACAAAAGGACAGTTTGTACCTCAGTAATACTGGGACCAATGTCCTCAGGTTCACAGGTGTAAATGTAGATTTAATCTAAATTGGCAATGGGGGTGATATATAGAAACAAAGGTAATAAGGAAATGAGAGTGTGGAACAGTACTAAATATGAGGCAGTGCCATTTAGCTAAGAGCAGACTATGAAGGACTGTAGGTTTAGAGTGTATGTATGTAAATACACAATCTGGTGAATAAGTTTGGTGAGTACAAGCACAAATAGCCTTACAGGAATGTGATGTGGCAATAATAGAAACATTATATTAAAATGGTGAGGACTAAGTGCACATGGATACAAAGAAGGAAATTGAGTTCTATGTACTGACTGGGGAAGGTAGGTGGGTTTGGTCAGAAAAATACGTATTATGTATGTCAGTTTAACTCCTCAAGTGAAAGGAGAAGTGAAGAACATTCACAGAGGACAAAGAGAATATGCAAATAGAATCAACACACATAAAAGTTGCTGGTGAACGCAGCAGGCCAGGCAGCATCTCTAGGAAGAGGTGCAGTCGACGTTTCAGGCCGAGACCCTTCGTCAGGAAATAGAATGGTAGTTAAAATAAAAAGGAATCAAAAGATGTTCCAGTGTCAGGGAACAAACAAGAGGATAGTAAAGAATGGGGTGAGAAGAGGTGCAGGACAAAGCTAGAACATTAATGAGTAATTTGTATAGGTGTTAACCAAGTAAGAGGAGGTAGAGGTGATAGAAGAAATAGATGGGGTAAAAACATAGCTAGGATGTGCTGTAATGGTCAGTCTATTTTACAGTGGAAACACTGCCTTGTTGAAAATGGCTTGCATTACAGTTTAGGAAGAGATCAGAATATTTGAAGGTCTTAGCATAATCATAAAAATCTCCACAGATACAGGCAAAGTGCCAGAGGATTGGAAAGTGGGAAATGTGACACCTTTGTTTGAGAGCACATGTTGTAACTATAGGCCAATTAGCTTAACACTGGCAATGGGAATGTTTTCAGAAACAATAATCAGGGAATAAAAGTTATCAGGTACCTGCAGAGATTTGGGTTACTGAAGGAAAGTTGGTACAAATTTATCTAAAGTAGATCATATTTGAATAATTACTAGAATTTTTAGATGAGGCAGCAGAGAAGATTGACAAAGGGAATACGGTAGATGTTGTCTTTTTAGATTTTATGCTGCTTTTATGGTCTTTGGGGAAGTATATAAATGACTGCTTAATAAAACTGAGGCTCATGAAAGAAGGGTTAATGTAAGAATTGAGGAAAAAATAGCTTAAGACAGTATGTCATAGAATATGACTACTTGTCAGACTGGAGTATGCTATTCCCCAAGGGTCAGTACTAGGACCACTGCTTTGCAAGTAACTCTCTGGGTCCAATAAAAGGTGTAAATGCTGGTCTTAAATGCTTTTCTTGTCAATGTAAGACCCTGATAGACATAGGTAAAACAAAGTACTGCAAGTGCTGTTCATTGGTTCATTGGAGAGACCGATGGTGGGGGAGTTGTATGGACCAGGTTGTTGTGTAGACCAGGCCCTCATGTCCTGATGTCACATGTTACAGCCACCCCAGGGGAGGAGGTGCCAGAGAGAACAGAGGCACACCAGGTACACTTGAATCCGTGGTGGGTTAGGGGCTGGCCCTCCTGTCAGTGTTGCTCCCTGGAAAACCTTTGTCTGAGGTTGTGGGAGAAGAGGAACTGCATGCTTGTTCTTGCAGCAGCATAATTCCAGCACAACATCCTATACACCATCAATCTTCAGGCCATGCCACTCAGGGACTTATGCTAATAATATTTTGTGACTGTATCCTAACAATAAATTTCATCCCACCCGATGAACAGTCTTGGCTCAATACATCAGCTGTTTATTCCTTTTCATAGATGCTGCCTGACCTGCTGAATTCCTCCAGCATTTTGTATGTGTTATTGAGCAGAATATAGGGTTTCTAATACTGAGGCTAGTTGTGTTCCTGGCTGGTATCTATATAGAAAAGTAACAGACGCTGAATCCTATCTGGTTAGTATGACTCAGTTTCATGCTTATAGTTTAATAACTGAGTTAGTGGTGAGATCTCATCTAACTACACTCCTACCTGAATGCTAAGAAGGATGGTTGTCAAGGAGTAATGTTCATCCCCTTTCCTGGGATTATCTAGAAAGTAGACACATGGCTTGCCTGTGATTGCATCAACTAGGAGACAAAGAAATGAGTACAATCACTGAATTTTACATAAATCATTAAAAAATTAAGAAATCACAATGCATGAACAGATTATATGACAATCTTACCAAGTTCTCCCATTGGCTTACTTACATACTTATCTGCTTCACTAAAAGTACTTAAACTCAATTATGTGCTTCACTGTTATTGATGAAATCACACATTGCAGAACAACTGCACTCCACAAAATCCTTCTAGTCTCCACTAGCAATGTTTCCTTCTCCTCCCAGCTTCCATTTCTTCTGCACAATGAAGTATTTAATTACCTCAGTCTTCAACTATCTCTGCAATTTCCAATGCTATTCTCAAAACTTATATTTGTTCAGTAACTTTATGGAGTTATTTGGAGAAAACTGCTGACAATACCTTGTTCTTACAGGAATATTTTCAGATACTTACCATTGGGGTGAAATGGAATTGTATTGAAAGTGATAGTAGGAGGGACTGACTTGTACTCTTCTGTATACTTCAAGGAGAGTTGAAGGGAAGCACCTTAATGAAGCAAAAAATATTCTGGTCAATAAGGAATTCTGGTACAAAGAAAGAATTAGCACAGATGTTTGAAAGTTAAGATTAGACACTAAACTATAGGTTGTCCATTTCTCCAAAGCTTGTATAAGGGATCACCACCCTTGATAGACCATGAGTTTTGATGTATTATTTACTGGAAGGGCCCATTTCAACATAGGGCCCAGAACCACTGATCTCACATTCTAGAACTAGTTCTGAAGGCCTCTTAGCATAAATAACAGCTATGGACTCTGTACCTTAGCAATAAATGTTATGTGATAGTCTGTTGCTCAATGCAGTATAGGCGTACTGTTAACTCAGAGGATTTCAAGTAGACCAATATTGGTGTTAGAGTAATTTTTGGGTTTAGGTCATTCACACGTAGCAAATGGCTTTGGCCACCAGTCTTCTGTTTATTGACAATTTTTAAGTTGTAACAATGCATTTCCTAAAAGCTGTGAATACCGGAATACCAGTCCAGATGTTGCTGGTGTGAAGGTGTGAAGTTTGCATGCAGTTTCAAAGACAGCATTATCTATACTTTGTAAATATGGATTGTCCTTCATGTTAAGCATGTAAAATAACAAATAAATGTATTGTGAAAACAACAGGAATTCTGCAGATGCTGGAAATTCAAGCAACACACCCAAAAGTTGCTGGTGAACGCAGCAGGCCAAGCAGCATCTCTAGGAAGAGGTGCAGTCGACGTTTCAGGCCGAGACCCTTCGTCAGGACTAACTGAAGGAAGAGTGAGTAAGGGATTTGAAAGTTGGAGGGGGAGGGGGAGATCCAAAATGATAGGAGAAGACAGGAGGGGGAGGGATGGAGCCAAGAGCTGGACAGGTGATAGGCAAAAAGGATACGAGGGGATCATGGGACAGGAGGTCCAGGAAGAAAGACGGGGGGGGGAACCCAGAGGATGGGCAAGGGGTATATTCAGAGGGACAGAGGGAGTAAAAGGAGAGTAAGAGAAAGAATGTGTGTATAAAAATAAGTAACAGATGGGGTATGAGGGGGAGGTGGGGCATTAGCGGAAGTTAGAGAAGTCGGTGTTCATGCCAATGTATTGTGGATTCAGTTTGGAACAATGGATTCCTAAAAGCCCAGTCCAGATGCTGCTGGCGCCAGCGGGATGGATGTAACCGGGGAGTGTGAAGTTTGTATGTAGCTTCAAAAGAAAGCATTGTCTATACTTCGTAAATATGGAATTGTCCTTTGTGTGTGTAGCAAATAAATATCAAGCCCCACGTTGGGCAGCAGATCTTTCCATCGGAAGGGTCTCCGTATGCCTGCTGTACCTTGTTTTGTCCAATAAAGAAGCTGCTTTGTATCTACCAGTAACTCTCTCTCCAGTGATTTCATTCAAGCAACAACAATTGGTACATGTCATTGGATCCCTTGAGAACATGTAATGGAAAGTTGAGGATGGAAGAAATGATCCCCCAAAGCATTGGAGAATTCTTTGATGTCTCCACAAAGTACTTGTAATACAATAGCAGCAATATCAAGTCAATGCCAGCATTCTCTTCCAGGCCAGCACCTCCTACTTCAAGGCTTTAGTCATGCAAGCCAAGTGTCAATAGGTAAGCAACATCAACATCATCATCATTATCATCATCATCATCATGTATGACACTAGGTTGTTTAAATAAGCATTATACTCCAAGCTCCATTAAGATAAGAGACTTCCACGAGGGACATTCTCAAAGTCACCTAAAAAAAACTAACATTCTCATGGATTAGTGATAGTATCTTAAGAGTGACAATACAAAATGGAGGCAATCTCAGAATGGCACTACTGAGGATATGTGCAAACAGTGGAAGGACTGCACATCTCACCGAACACAATCAATTTCTCACAAGCACCAAATGCTACACATGTGGATTCTGGATACTTCAGAACCTCCAGAGCTGCAGTGGAAGCAAGATATTTTTAGCTTCAAGGGGTGACAAAGAAGAAATGACTAATAGATCATGACTTTATTTACTGTTCTGGTAATTTCCAGATGACTTCCAGATGAGTCATATTACTACAAGAACTTTGGTCACTCTGTAAGTGCAATTTCTTTCCAACTAATATGTTTTCTTCTGACATGCAAAGTGATGTTACCGTTCAACAGAAGAATTTCTCTAACTATTTAGCTGAGGAAATCAGCACAACTGAATCCATTCTTGTCCTTGCCCAGCTTGTACACATCCCAGCAGGGATTAATAAGCAATGATCAGGAGCTGAAACATGTGATGCTGTCTCACTGAGATCAGCCAATAGCACACTTTAGGATTTTCCAACTGGTTGGCCCCTTTATTGACAGAATTAATGGGAAAGGTTTGAACTCATTTAAACTTCATGAGAAAATAAAGTAGCATCTTGGACTGTATTCCTTTTGATATTTTATGAAATAATTCAATATTCTTTTATAAAAGAAGAATCTATTTTTTATTATACCAGGACAATGTAAATATTTAACTTTTTTTTGTGCAGGGATTATCAAATGGGAATCAATGTTAAATTAGAACTGCATTCGTGACTTCAGTATACTAAGTAATTGAAGATCTTAATTTTTATCTAACTTATTCCTGTCAATGTTAATTCAGAACACCAGAAAAGAGAAAAACAGCATGGTTTTAATTATATTATTATTCCTAACAGTGATTATTTATTCTATGCAACATGAAACACTTCAGAAATCTTACAGTATTATTTTTCTGCTATAAGCTTTGACTCAATTTTTAACATTGTATTTTCTTTAATCCAATTTTCAGATGTCACTTGGGGTAGACTTGCTCTCCACCCTTCAGCAATGGAGTTCCACAAGACAATTTCAGTGATGTATCAGAAGTACACTAAGATGACTTGAAGTTTATCATCCTACTAAGATCAGAAATCAGGACCTGGTCAGGTGCTAAGGGATTGTGCAGCCCAACTAATGGAGGTTTTAACAGAGGTCCTGACGAAGGGTCTCAGCCTGAAACGTCGACTGCACCTCTTCCTAGAGATGCTGCGTTCACCAGCAACTTTGATGGAGGTTTTAATAGATGCTGCCTCGCTAACAGAAGTCTTAGTGGACATCTTTAAGATCTCTAGCAATAGCTGACTGTCCCTGTAGGCTTCAAGGCAACTGTCTTCATTCCAGTGCTCAAGAGTATGATGGTAACTGGCTAAATGATTACCACCCAGTGGCACTGACCTTAATAATCAGGAAGTGCTTTGAGTGGCTGGTAATGGTTCATATAAAATCCCACCTTTCAGCTACATTGGACCCTTTCCAGTTCACCTACTACTCAAACCAGTCCATTGATGATGCCATAGCCTCGTCCCTCCCCACCGTCCTGTCCCATCTAGAAAATGATGCCTCATATGCCAGGAATTTAACATGATCACGCCTCAGAGGCTAGTGTGTCATCATTAGGACTCAACACACCTCTATATAACTGGATCTTGTATTTTTTTACAGACAAGACCCAATCAGCCCAAGTTGGCAGCAATATTTCAAGCTCCATCACAATGAGCACTGCTGACCCCAGGGCTGTGTGCTCAGCCCACTGTTGTTCAGACTGCTGATTCATGACTGCACTGTCAAAACCAGCTCATACCGCATCATCAAGTTCGCTGATGATACAACAGCAGCTGGCCTCATCAACAACAACGAGTGTCTCGTCCGGCTGTATCATTGAGTGATACTGAAGTTGCAAGATTATACCGAGGATAGCAAAAACTGCCAAGATAATCGCCGGGGTCTCCCTCCCCCTTATTTACTGGGAGTGTGTTTTTGAAGGACCTAAAGCATTGTTGAGTATCCCTACCATCCATCCCACAATCTCTTTGGCCCACTACTATCAGGAGTGGTGTACAGGAGCATCAGGACTAGAACTGCCAGGCTGGGTAACAGCTTCTTTGGCAGGCTGTGAGACCAATGAATATCCTACCACCACTGAGGTCTCATCACCAGGACAGTGAGCTGTTTACTGTTACCTCTGCTGTGCACTTCACCTGCACTTTGAGATATATTTTATCAAGTAATTTGTTATAATATTATGTTTAATGTCCCGCATGCGATATATGTATTGTGGGTATACTGTGGTCTGCAGGAATGTTGTTTCGTTTGGTTGTATATAGGTGCAATCAGATAGCAATAAACTTGAACTTGAAATAACAGCCCATGCAAACCCAGCAAACAGACATCAAGAATTTAGTGGTCCAGGAGAACATGGACAAAATTCCATATACCAGGCAGGTAGGTAGGTAGGCAGGTAGGTAGGTGTGGGTGGGTGGGTGGGTGGGTGGGTGTGTGTGTGTGTGTGTGTGTGAGTGTGAGAGAGAGAGAGAGAGACACACAGACAGACAGACAGACAGACAGATAGACAAAGAGACAGATTGTGCATGTGTAGGGAAAATAAAAACAAGTATAAAGGGGAAGGAGAAAGAGAGATGAATGATCAAGATTGGGAGAATTATGTTAACACTGTTGTAGATGAAAATACACATAAATTCCTAAAGCAATTACCCTGCAGTAAGAACCTCAGAACTGAAGGCTTGGGAGAAAAATAATAGAAAAACATGGGGGTAAAAATAATGATTTTTGAGCTTAAAGCCTCAAAATCTGAAATTAATAGTTAAAATTGTTTACTACAGAATGGAACTTCCTTTACAATTTCAACCCCAACTGCTACCCAATTAGCCTCAAAATGAAATCTTGAACAATAGAAGAAAGAGAAAATGTTAATCTGCTCAAATTCATTAGAGCAGAAAACTGCAGACAGAAAAAAAGGCAGTGTAATTCTAGAATAGCTGAAAATCTGAAACAGACTTCCAGGATCTTTGTTTAGTCTTTTCATTTAAATTATTAATTGACAACTTCTGCTGATGCAGGAAGCATAATTTTTGTTTGCTCTGTACCACACAATCATTTTCAGAAATGATAAATGAAAGAAGTTTAGTTCTATGCTTACCTTCCCAAAGAGAATCTTTCAATCCTTGCACTGTGGCCACCCATTCCAGTAGATCTTCTTTAACTGGGTATGCAGAAATGCCCTAAAGTTGTATAAAATGATATTTTATTAATAAAGTGCTTGTGTGCTTACAAAGACATATTCAGATATTTGGATTCCTCAATGTACAACCACCCTCAAATTTCTTTCCATTGCCCATTTCCGCTATGCACTTAACATCTGATAAACTCAAGTGGTTGGTAACTGCGGATATTTTGGTTCAGTTATGAGGCCTTCAAAGATAAAATCACCCACCAGCATTTATTAATCTGCCTTGTTTCAGAAGAACGATCAATAAGATATGGTATTGGTGGACAGCTGTCGACCATACACTGTATCTCAGCTGAGATCACTTCCCTCAGCAACATAAAGGTTAAAAAATAATTGTCCTTGTACCTAGGTGGAGGGGAAGATGGAGCATTTATGCTTAGGAACCCAATGACAACCTTAGGTCTATAATAAAGCAGCAGTTGAATGAGGTTAATCTTAAGGTCTAACATCAGGAGTGAAGCACTCAACCTTTTCCCGAGGTACTGTTAGAAGTTTGAAAACCACTATATTTCAGCAACTGCCCCACCTGCTCACACATGGCAGCAAGCAAAGTGAAAAGTATCATTTACAGGCAAGAATCTCATAAATAAAACCTCACAGATGGAACTTTTACTGAAGTGGTCACACCCTGAGTGCAGGTTTCAGACAGTAGATGGGTGACTACCAAGAGTGAGAGTGTGACATTGTTACATGACAGGAGTCATTTAATAAGAATAAGTCTTATCGGGTGTGAGTCATTATTGTGTACAGTTCTGGTCACCGAATTATAGGAAAGATGTCAATAAAATTGAGAGAGTAAAGAGGAGATTTACTAGAATGTTGCCTGGGTTTCATCTCCTAAGCTACAGAGAAAGGTTGAACAAGTTGGGTGTTTATTCTTTGGAGCGTAGAAGGTTGAGGGGGGACTTGATAGAGGTACTTAAAATTATGAGGGGGATAGATAGAGTTGACGTGGATGGACTTTTTCCATTGAGAGTGGGGGAAATTCAAACAAAAGAACATGAGTTAAGAGTTAAAGGGCAAAAGTTTAGGGGTAACATGAGGGAGAACTTCTTTACTCAGAGAGTGGTAGTTGTGTGGATCGAGCTTCCAGCAGAAGTGGCTGAGGCAGGTTCGATGTTGTCATTTAAAGTTAAATTGGACAGCTATATGGACAGGAAAGGAATGGAGGGTTATGGGCTGAGTGCAGGTCGGTGGGACTAGGTGAGAGTAAGAGTTCGGCACAGACTAGAAGGGCCTGTTTCTGGGCTGTAATTGTTATATGGTTATATGGTTTTTGAATTAGCAAGTGAGAGAGTGAGATCATTGCAGGGTGGGAACCATTTAGAAACATAGAAAACATACAGCACAATATAGGCCCTTCAGCCCACAAAGCTAGTTAGAACTACCTAGGCTTTACCCATAGCCCTCTATTTTTCTAAACTCCATGTAGCCATCCAGGAGTCTCTTAAAAGACCCTATCGTTTCTGCCTCCACCACCGTCATCAGCAGCCCATTCCATGCACTCACCACTCTCTGTGTAAAAAAACTTACCCCTGACATCTCCTCTGTGCCTACTTCCAAGCTCCTTAAAACTATGCCCTCTCATGCTAGCCATTTCACCCCTGGAGAAAAACCTCTGACTACCCACATGATCAAAGCCTCTCATTATCTTGTACACCTCTATTAGGTCACCTCTCATCTCCGTCGCTCCTAGGAGAAAAGGCCGAGTTCACTCAACTATTCTCATAAGGCATGCTCCCCAATCCAGGCAACATCCTTGTAAATCTCCTCTGCATCCTTTCTATGGTTTTCACATCCTTCCTGTAGTGAGGCGACCAGAATTGACCACAGTACTCCAAGTGGGGTCTGACTAGGGTCCAATATAGCTGCAACATTACCTCTCAGCTCTTAAACTCAATCCCACGGTTGATGAAGGCCAATGCACCGTATGCCTTCTTAACCAGAGTCAATCTGCATGGCAGCTTTGAGTGTCCTATGGACTTGGACCCCAAGATCCCTCTGATCCTCCACACTGCCAAGTGTCTTACCATTAATGCTATATTCTGCCATCATATCTGACCTACTAAAATGAACCACCTCACACTTATCTGGGTTGAACTCCATCTGCCACTTCTCAGCCCAGTTTTGCATCCTATCAATGTCCCTTTGTCCCGATGTTCTGAAACATCTAAAGCCCAGCACTTGAAATAACCATTCCTGCCCATGAGCCATCTAAGTCTCTGTAATGGCCACACCATCATAGATCCAAGTACTGATCCACCTTCTAAGCTCATCCGCTTTTTTCATAATACTCCTTGGATTGAAATAGACACATCTCAAACCACCGGTCTGAGCACGTCCCTTCTCTATCACCTGCCTATCCTCCCTCTCACAATGTCTCCAAGCTTTCTCTATTTGTGAGCCAACCGCCTCTTCAGTTTGGTTCCCACCCCCCAGCAATTCTAGTTTAAACTCTCCCCAACAGCCTTTGCAAACCTCCCTGCCAGGATATCAGTCCCCCTGGGATTCAAGTGCAACTTGTCCTTTTCGTACAGATCACACCTGCCCCAAAAGAGGTCCCAATGATCCAGAAATCTGAATCCTTGCCCTCTGCTCCAATCCCTCAGCCATGCATTTATCCTCCACCACACTCTATTCCTATACTCACTGTCACGTGGCACAGGCAGTAATCCCAAGATTACTACCTTTGAGGTCCTGCTTCTTAACTTCTTTCCTAACTCCTTGTAGTCTGTTTTCAGGACCTCCTCCCTTTTCCTTCTTATGTCATTGGTACCCATATGTACCATGACCTCTGGCTGTTCTCCTTCCCACTTCAAGATATCGTGGACGCAATCAGAAACATCCTGGACCCCGGCACCTGGGAGGCAAACTACCATCCGTGTTTCTTTCCTGCGTTCACAGAATCGCCTATCTGACACCCTAACTATAGAGTCCCCCATCACTGCTGCCATCCTCTTCCTTTCCCTACCCTTCTGAGCCACAGGGCCAGACTCTTTGCCAGAGGCATGACCACTGTTGCTTCCCCCAGGTTGGCTGTCCCCCCCCAACAGTACTCAAGTAGGAATACTTATTGTTAAGGGGGACAGCCACTAGGGTACTCTCTAGTACCTCTCTAGTATTTGAAAAGAACAAGTCTCGTTGGGAGTGAGTTTTACTTGAACCAATAAAATGGAGGGAGGAGTAAGCAGAGCAGCCATTGTTGGAGTGGGCCACTATTAGAGTGATCAAGCTTCAGCTTAACAGGATTTGTTGAGAACAGGCAGGGGCTAAGGGTGCTGATTCATTTGTTACCATTTGATTTCATTGTGGAACATGGGCTTGAGAAGTTGGAGTCAAAAGTATAACAAATTTGATGAGAAGAGGCTGAGTAAGTGACCTAAGTGAGTGCTAAATGCAGAGATTTCATAGAGAAGACACAGGTAAGAACATTTAAGCTTTTTTCCCTTAGTCCTTAGTTTAGTGTAGGCAGGATGGTTCAGGTGGTGATGCTCCTCCTGTGAGATGTGGAATTACGGGGTACCTAACAGTCTCCCTGATGACTACATCAGCAGGAAATGTTCCTGACTGTCAAAGTCATGGAAGGGGAGTGAGAGCTGGATGTACTCAGGATCATCCAGAACTTGAAAACCTCACAGATGAAACTTTCACTGGGTGGTAATACCCAGAGTGCAGATTTCATATGGTAGATGGGTAGCCACCTGAAGTGAAGGGAGAGAGCAGTCACTTCAGGGTTCCCCTGTGACCATTCCCCTTAACACCATGTATACACCTTTGGATACTGCTGGAGTATGGCCTATCAGGTCACAGCAGCAGCAGAAGCCAGGCCAATTGCACTGTAGCCAGCTCTGAAGCTCAGCAGGGAAAGGTAAAGTCAGGCAGAGTGATAGTGATAGGAGTCTTGATAGTTAGGGGAATAGAAGATTCTGTGGCCAAAAAAGAGATGCCAGAATGTTGTGTTGCTTCCCACGTGCTAGAGACCAGGAAGTCTCGGAGCGCCTGCAGAATATTCTCAAGAGGAAGGGGGAAGAGCCAGAGCCTAAGCGTGTGGACGTCAGCCAGGTAGAACAGTGAGAAGAGTTTAAAAGGAGACAGCTTTATAGAGCGGGTGTCAGAGGAATGGGTGAAGGAGTAGAGGGAGACAGTAGAAAGGCTTTGGCTTAACGGGGTTTAGGCATTTACGGGTCGAGGCGAGGTAGGTTGCCTGCGGAGAATACAGACAGAAAGAATGTGTGTGAGGCCAGTATTCTGTGCTTGATGTCAGATGAGGGAAATCCTGGAGACTCAAAGCCTCCTGGACGACCACATCTGTGCCAGGCGAGTCAAGCTGCAGCTCCTTAGGGACGCATTAGGGAACTGGAGGCGCAGCTCAATGACCCATGTCTGGTTAGGGAGAGTGAGGAGGTGATAGAGAGGAGCTATAGGCAGGTAGTTACACCAGGGATTCGTGAGACAGATAAGTGGGTAACAGTCAGGAGAGGGAAGGGAAAGAGTCAGATGCTAGAGAGTACCCCTGTGGCTGTACCCTTTGACACCTGTTTAAGTAATGTTAGGGAGCGGGGGGAGACAGCCTATCTGGGGGAAGCAACAGTGGCTGCACCTGGGGCACAGAGTCTGACCCTGTGGCTCAGAAGGGTAGGGAAAGGAAGAGGATGGCAGCAGCGATAGGGGACTCTATAGTTAGGGGGTCAGATAGGTGATTCTGCAGATGCAGTAAGGAAACACAGAGGTAGTTTGCCTCCCAGGTGCCAGGGTCTGTGATGTTTCTGATCGCGTCCACGATATCCTGAAGTGGGAAGAATTACAGCCAGAGGTCGTGGTACATATTGGTACCAACGACATAGGTAGGAAAAGGATGGAGGCCCTGAGAGCAGACTACAGGGTGTTAGGAATTAAGCTGAGAAGCAGGACCTCAAAGGTAGTAATCTCAGGACCACTGCCTCTGCCATGTGACAGTGAGAATAGGAATAGAATGAAGTGGAGGATAAATACGTTGCTGAGAGATTGGAGCAGAGGGCAGTGATTAAGGTTTCTGGATCATTGGGACCTCTTTTGGGGCAGGCCTGATCTGTACGAAAAGGACAGGTTGCACTTGAATCCCAGGGTAACGATATCCTGGCGGGTAGGTTTGCAAAGGCTATTAGGGAGAGTTTAAACTAGAACTGCTGGGAATCAAACTGAAGAGACAGAGGAGGAGGCAGATGGCTCACAAATAGAGAAAGCTTGGAGACATTGCGAAAGGGAGGATAGGCAGGTGATAGAGAAGGGACGTGCTCAGACCGATGGTTTGAGATGTGTTTATTTCAATGCAAGGAGTATTATGAACAAAGCGGATGAGCTTAGAGCGTGGATCAGTACTTGGAGCTATGATAGTGTGGCCATTACAGAGACTTGGATGGCTCAGGGGCAGGAATGGTTACTTCGACTGCCAAGCTTTAGATGTTTCAGAAAGGACAGGGAAGGAGGCAAAGGAGGTGGGGGCATGGCACTGTTGATCAGAGATAAACACTGCAGAAAAGGAGGAAGTCATGGAGGGATTGTTTGCTGAGTCTCTGTGGGTGGAAGTTAGGAACAGGAAAGGGTCAATAACTCTACTGGGTGTTTTTTATAGACCACCCAATAGTAACAGGGATATCGAGGAGCAGATAGGGAGACAGATTCTGGAAAGGTGTAATAATAACAGGGTCGTTGTGGTGGGAGATTTAATTTTGCAAATATTGAATGTCATCTCCCTAGAATGAGGGGTTTAGTTGGGGTGTGTTAGGTATGTTCAGGAAGGTTCCTTGACACAATATGTAGAGAAGCCTACAAGAGGAGAGGCTGTACTTGATCTGGTACTGGGAAATGAACCTGGTCAGGTGTCAGATCTCTCAGTGGGAGAGCATTTTGGAGATATTGATCACAATTCTATCTCCTTTACCATAGCATTGGAGAGGGATAGGAACAGACAAGTTAGGAAAGCGTTTAGTTGGAGTAAGGGGAAATATGAGGCTATCAGGCATGAACTTGGAAGCATAAATTGGAAACAAATATCCTCAGGGAAACATACAGAAGAAATGTGGCAAATGATCAGGGGATATTTGTGTGGAGTTCTGCATAGGTATGTTCCAATGAGACAGGAAAAGGATGGTAAGGTACAGGAACCGTGGTGTACAAAGGCTGTTGTAAATCCAGTCAAGAAGAAGAGCTTACGAAAGGTTCAAAAAACTAGGTAATGATAGAGATCTAGAAGATTATAAGGCTAGCAGCAAGGAGCTTAAGAATGAAATTAGGAGAGCCAGAAGTGGCCCTGAAAAGGCCTTGGCGGACAGGATTAAGAAAAACCCCGACATTTTGCAAGTATGTGAAAAGCAAGAGGATAAGATGTAAGAGAATAGGACCAATGAAGTGTGACAGTGGAAAAGTGTGTATAGAACTGGAGGAGATAGCAGAGGTACTTAATGAATACTTTGCTTCAGTATTCACTATGGAAAAGGATCTTGGCGATTGTAGGAATGACTTACAGCGGACTGAAAAGCTTGAGCACGTAAATATTAAGGAAGAGGATGTGCTGGAGGTTTTGGAAAGCATCAAATTGGATAAGTCGCCGGGACTGGACAAGATGTACCCCAGGCTACTGTAGGAGGCGAGGGAGGACATTGCTGAGCCTCTGGTGATGATCTTTGCATCATCAATGCAGATGGGAGAGGTTCCAGAGGATTGGAGGGTTACGGATGTTGTTCCCTTATTTAAAAAAGGGAGTAGAGATAGCCCAGGAAATTATAGACTAGTGAGTCTTACTTCAGTGGTTGGTAAGTTGATGGAGGTGATCCTGAGAGGCAGCATTTATGAATATTTGGAGAGGCATAATATGATTAGGAATAGTCAGCATGACTTTGTCAAAGGCAGGTCATGCCTTATGAGACTGATTGAATTTTCTGAGAATGTGACTAAACACATTGATGAAGGTAGAGCAGTAGATGTAGTGTATATGGATTTCAGCAAGGCATTTGATAAGGTACCCCATGCAAGGCTTATTGAGAATGTAAGGAGGCATGGGATCCAAGGGTACATTGCTTTGTGGATCCAGAACTGACTTGCCCACGGAAGGCAAAGAGTGGTTGTAGATGGGTCATATTCTGCTGCAGGTCGGTGACCAGTGGTGTGCCTCAGGGATCTATTCTGGGACCCCTTCTCTTTGTGACTTTTATAAATGATCTGGATGAGGAAGTGGAGGGATGGGTTAGTAAATTTGCTGATGACACAAAGGTTGGGGGTGTTGTGGATAATGTGGAGGGTTGTCAGAGGTTACAGCGGGACATTGATAGGATGCAAAACTGGGATCAGAAGTGGCAGATGGAGTTCAACCCAGATAAGTGTGAGGTGGTTCATTTTGGTAGGTTTAATATGATGGCAGAATACAGTATTAATGGTAAGACTCTTGGCAGTGTGGAGGATCAGAGGGGTCTGGGTCCATAGGGCACTCAAAGCTGCTGTGCAGGTTGACTCTGTGGTTAAGAAGGCATTCGGTGCATTGGCCTTCATCAATCGTGGGATTGAGTTTAAGTGCGGAGAGGTAATGTTGCAGCTATATAGGACCCTGGTCAGACCCCACTTGGAGTATAGTGCTCAGTTCTGGTCACCTCACTACAGCAATGATGTGGAAACTGTAGAAAGGGTGCAGAGAAGGTTTACAAGGATGTTGCCTGGATTGAGGAGCAATGCCTTATGAGAATCCATTGAGTGAACTTGGCCTTTTCTCCTTGGAGCGACTGAGAATGAGAGGTGACCTGATGGAGGTGTAGAAGATGATGAGAGGCATTGATCGTGTGGATAGAAACATAGAAACCTTACAGCACAATACAAGCCCTTCGGCCCACAAAGTTGTGCCGACCATGTCCCTACCTCAGAAATTACCAGGCTTACCCATAACCCTCTATTTTCCTAAGCTCCATGTACCTATCCAAAAGTCTCTTAAAAGACCCTACCGTATCCGCCTCCACCACTGTTGCCAGCAGCCCATTCCACGCACCCACCACTCTCTGAGTAAAAAACTTACCCCTAACATCTCCTCTGTACCTACTCCCCAGCACCTTAAACCTGTGTCCTCTTGTGGCAACTATTTCAGCCCTGGGAAAAAAGCCTCTGACTATCCACACTATCAATGCCTCTCATCATCTTATACATAATTTTTCTTTTCTCGTTATTGTTTGAGATTAGGCCAATCAATGTAGTGTCATTGGCAAATTTAATTAGCAGATTGTCAGAGGCTTTTTCCCAGGGCTTAGATGCTAGTACGAGAGGGCACAGTTTTAAGGTGCTTGGAAGTAGGTACAGAGGAGATGTCAGGGGTAAGTTTTTTTTACACAAACAGTGGTGAGTGTGTGGAATGGGTTGCCGGCAACGGAGGTGGAGGCAGATAGAAAAGGGTCTTTTAAGAGACTCCTGGATAGGTACATGGAGCTTAGAAAAATAGAGGGCTATGGGTAACCTTAGGTAATTTCTAAAGTAAGTACATGTTCGGCACAGCATTGTGGGCTAAAAGGCCTGTATTGTGCTGTAGGTTTTCTATGTTTCTATGAAACAGTAAGTAGATATTTTTTCATTAAATAAGTAGTGTAAGAAGAGACTGAGTTAGTGTTCATGGGTTTATCGACTATTCAAAACTCTGATGGTGGAGGAGAAGATGCTGTTTCTGAATCGCTGAATGTGTATCTTCAGGCTCCTGTACATCCTCCTTGATGGTAGCAATGAGAAGTGGACATGTCCTGGGTGATGGGGGTCTTTAATGATGGATTCCACCTCTTTGAGGTATCACCTTTTGACGATGTTCTGGATCCTGAGGCGGCTAGTATCCATGATGGTACCAGCTGAGTTTACAATTTTCTGCAGCTTTTTCCAAACCTGTTCAGTGCCCCCTCCATATCAGACAGAGGTGCAACGAGTTAAAATGTTCTCCACAATACACCTGTAAAAATTTGCAAGTGTCTTTGGTGATATACCAATTCACCTCAAACTCCTAATGAAATATAGCTGCTGTCATGCCTTCTTTGCATTAATATGTTGGGCCTAGGATAGATCTTCAGAGATGTTGATACCCAGGAACATTTAGATAGGTACATGAGAGTGAGGAAAATGGAGGGATATGTTCATTGTGTTGGCAGAAGAGGTTAGTTTAGCTAGTCATTTTATTAACAATGTAATTGGCTTGACACAACACTGTGGGCTGAAGGGCATGTTCCTGTGCTGTCATTATCATCAGATGCCGTGCCCGGTTTGAGCTTTGACCGCCATGGCCCTCACACTCCTGTTTCCGGTCAAGTGGATCAGTTCATTGGTATTAATTTCCAGTTCTCTGGCTGCTGTCTCCATCATCATTTATCTTTGTCTTCCTCTTGCTTTCTTCCCTTCAATCTTTCCCATAATTACCGTGCATTCTAACTCCTCTTTCCTAATCACATGTCCAATGAAGTTACATTGCCTTTTCATGATTTCATACATTATTTCTCTTTTTGTGTTTGCTCTGTTCATGACATCCTCGTTAGATATTCGTTTTGTCCATGATATTCATTGCATTCTTCTCAAAAACATTTCAAAAACATTCTTCAATTCGTTTCCTCATGGTACTAGATATTGTCCAACATTCTGATCCATATAACACAACTGGATAAACGTAACATTTCAGTACTCTGAGGCGGGTTGTCATGCCTAGTTTAGTATTGGCCAGTACACTCTTCATTCTCGTAAAGGTGTCTTTTGCCATCCCTATTCTTCTTTTGATGTCCATGTCACATCTGCCATCTGATGTCACCCAGCTTCTTAAGTAGCAAAAGTTCTGTACTGTACTTGTTTTATGTCTTCCCCATTTATTCTCAGCCTGCAGATAGGATTCTCCTTCTTTTTGCATATCACCATACATTGTCTTTTTGTAATTGATAGATAGACCCATTTTTGCACTTTCTTCAACAACTATATCAATTAAGTTTTGTAGTTCTTTCTCCGTACTTGCAATTAACACAGTGTCATCTGCATATCTGAAATTATTGATGTTTTTATCACCAACTTTGATTCCCAAGATGTCTCTTATTTCTTGTAATATTGTTTCACTGTACACATTAAATAAATCAGGGGAGAAAACACACCCTTGTCTAACGCCTCTCTTGATTTTCTTAAACTGACTCGCCTCTCCACCTATTCTTACAGTGGAGTTTGTTCCCAGTACAGGTTTCTGATCAGGCAGAGGTCTTTCGAATCTAGATCTAGAGTTTCCTGTAATATTTCAAACAACTTATTGTGCTTCACTTTATCAAATGCTTTTGTGTAGTCGATAAAACAAATCTTTTTGCACTTGAATAACTCGTTCTGATAGTATCCTTAATATCAATATTGCGTTTCTTGTACTTTTGTCTTTCACAAAACCACATTGTTCTTTACCTATTTCAGCTTGTATCTTACTTTTAGCTCTTGTCATCAAAATTTTTATAAGTATCTTGGTGATATGACTCATTAAACTTATGGTCCTATGTAATTCACATTCTATTGCTCCAGGTTTCTTAGGAAGAGTGATAAATACTGATTTTTTTCATCTCTTCTGGTATTATTTCAGTCTCATAAATGTCATTGATTAAATCAGTAAGTTTTTCAATTCCATAATCTTCAAGGGCGATAATTTGTTCTGTTACTAATTCATCAGGACCTGCTGCCTTTCCTTTCTTCATCTTATTTATTGTATTACGAACTTCAAATTTTAAAATACTTGGACCTTCAATGTTTTTCTTAATTTCTAGTTTTTCGCCTCGATCATCTTCAAACAATCCCTGAATATACTCAGTCCATCTGTTCACAATCTCATCTTTTTCCATGATAATGGTACCGCCCTTTGCTTTCAAACATCCACCTGAAGAACAGAGGAGCTTTTAACCAGTGATATTCTTGATTTGTTGATGTAACCTTTTTGGATCAGTAATAGGGATTCTTTCTATTTGCTCACATTCCTGGTTTAACCATTCTTTTTTGGCTTTTTTACATAAGCTTTTAACTCTTTTGTCTAAGAACTTACAAACCCCATTTCCAGAAAAGTTGGGATATTTTCCAAAATGCAATAAAAACAAAAATCTGTGATATGTTAATTCACGTGAACCTTTATTTAACTGACAAAAGTACAAAGTAAAGATTTTCAATAGTTTTACTGACCAACTTAATTGTATTTTGTAAATATACGCATATTTAGAATTTGATGGCTGCAACACACTCAACAAAAGTTGGGACAGAGTTAAAATAAGATTGAAAAATGCACAGAATATTCAAGTAACACTGGTTTGGAAGACTCCACATTAAGCAGGCTAATTGGTAGCAGGTGAGGTATCATGACTGGGTATAAAAGTAGCGTCCATCAAAGGCTCAGTCTTTGCAAGCAAGGATGGGTCGTGGCTCACCCCTTTGTGCCAAAATTCATGAGAGAATTGTTAGTCAGTTCAAAAGGAACATTTCTCAACACAAGATTGCAGAGAATTTAGGTCTTTCAACATCTACAGTACATAATACTGTGAAAAGATTCAGAGAATTCAGAGACATCTCAGTGCGTAAAGGGCAAGGTCGGAAACCACTGTTGAATGCGCGTGATCTTCGAGCCCTCAGGCAGCACTGCCTAAGAAACCGTCATGCTACTGTGACAATTATAGCCACCTGGGCTTGGGAGTACAGGTGTCCCCCGCTTTTCGAACATTCACTTTACGAAACTTCACTGTTACGAAAGACCTACATTAGTAGTCTGCTTTCGCTTTCAGAAGGTGTTTTCACTGTTATGAAACAAAAATTCAGCACGCGATAAAAAACCAGCGTACGAAAAAATCAGCGCGCGATAAAACGCAGCACGCCCCGACCAGTCACTCTCCCCCGGATTTGGAACAGCATTGCTTTAACACGAGCCTGTGAGCAGCCGTTTGCAAGATGAGTTCTATGGTATCGGAAAAGCCTGAAAGAGCTCGTAAGGGTGTTACACTTACGGTAAAACTAGACATAATTAAGCGTTTCGATCGTGGTGAACGAAGTAAGGACAACGTGAGTTTGGCTTGTGGAAGTTGATGAACATGATGTTGAAGAGGTTTTGGCATCCCATCACCAAGAACTGACAGATGAAGAGCTGATGCAATTGGAAGAAAAATGGCTAACAATCGAAACCGAATGAGTAATGATAAAGTACGACTTTAATTTTGAAAGGGTACGTCAGTTTAGGAGATATTTGCAGGATAATTTGAGTCCTTATTAAAGAACTGTGTAATAGAAAAATGCGCGAGGCTTAGCAGTCAAGCAAGCCTTCCACATCAGCCACAGCAGACGACGAACCTCGACCTTCGACATCAAGGCGGGCAGAGATAGAAGAAGGTGAGCGGCCTGCTCTAATGGAAACAGATGAGATGACACCCCAGTGTCCCACCACCCCAACCCCCAGACCACGGACAGATACCGATTCGCGGAGAATGCAAAGGTAGCCGGGAGACACACAGTACATCTTTAAGAAAAAAGCCGAAATAAACATGCTAATTAATTAGGTGCCACCAACACGTAAATGTCGGTTCAGATCAGAGACGACGCAATCGGAAATCGGCACTGATCTGGGCCGACAATTATGGGCAGCACCTAATTAATTAGCATGTTTGTTTTGGCTTTTTTCTTAAAGATGTGCTGTGCACCTCCCGGCTACCGCTGGACCCCTACATGCTTCGGGGATCGGTATCGGTTGGTGGCCCGGAGGGTGGGGGCCACTGCACCACCCAGCCTGTGACGACTCAGTCTAACACACCATCTGCTTGGCGCTGTCCCCATTCCGGTAAGTGATACTACACTGTACATACATTATTTCTATTTTATATAGGCTGTGTATTTTTAGGTGTTATTTGGTATGATTTGGCAGATTCATAGCTTAAAGGTTACTGGAGGTATATGTCAACAGCGCTTGCGTGAGATTTTCTGCCGACGGCGCTTGCATGAGATTTTCGCTACAGAGAACAGTTCAGTAATGATTGTGGAAAAGTATTTCTACTTTATATAGGCTGTGTATTTATCATATCATTCCTGCTTTTACTATATGTTACTGTTATTTTAGGTTTTATGTGTCATTTGGCATGATTTGGTAGGTTATTTTTGGGTCTGCAAACGCTCACAAAATTTTCCCATATAAGTAAATGGTAATTGCTTCTTCGCTTTACGACATTTCGGCTTACAAACCGTTTCATAGGAATGCTCTACCTTCGGATGGCGGGGGAATCCTGTACTTCAGAAAACCATTGTCACTCAACACAGTCCGTTGCTGCATCCAGAAATGCAACTTGAAACTGTATTTCGCAAGGAAGAAGCCATACATCAACTCTATGCAGAAACGCTGGCGAGTTCTCTGGGCCCAAGCTCATCTCAGATGGACTGAAAGACTGTGGAACCGTGTGCTGTGGTCAGATGAGTCCACATTTCAGCTAGTTTTCAGAAAAACGGGCGTTGAGTTCTCCATGCCAAAGATGAAAATGACCATCCAGATTGTTATCAGCAAAAGGTGCAAAAGCCAGCACCTGTGATGGTATGGGGGTGCATCAGTGCCCACGGCATGGGTGAGTTGCATGTATGTGAAGGTACCATTGACACTGAGGCGTATATTAGGATCTTAGAGAGACATATGTTGCCATCAAGGCAACGTCTCTTCCCAGGACGTCCATGCTTATTTCAGCAGGACAATGCCAGACCACATTCTGCACAGGCTACAACAACGTGGCTTTGTAGACACAGAGTGCATGTGCTTGACTGGCCTGCTGCCAGTCCAAATCTATCTCCTGTTGAAAATGTATGGCACATCATGAACAGGAGAATCAGACAACGGAGACCACGGACTGTTGAGCAGCTGAAGTCTTATATCAAGCAAGAATGGACAAGATTTCCAATTGCAAATCTACAATTAGTATCCTCAGTTCCAAAATGATTAAGAAGTGTTATTAAAAGGAAAGGTGATGTAACACAATGGTAAACATGCCTCTGTCCCAACTTTTGTTGAGTGTGTTGCAGCCATCAAATTCTAAATTTGTGTATGTTTACAAAATACAATTAAGTTGGTCAGTAAAACTATTGAAAATCTTTTCTTTGTACTTTTGTCAGTTAAATAAAGGTTCACGTGAATTAACATATCACAGATTTTTGTTTTTATTGCATTTTGGAAAATATCCCAACTTTTCTGGAAATGGGGTTTATATATTCTATAGGATTTGCTTTCTTCCATCTCCTTTCTTCCATTAGATTTTTGATTTCATCTGTCATCCATTTATTCTTTGTGCTTTTTTCTTTTTTAGGAATCACTGACTGCTGATTCTACCAAGGCATCCTTTAGAGAGCTAAACTTCATTTCTACGAGATTGCTATCATCTTCAACAGATTCTGTTTCTAGACTTTGAAATCTATTCCTTACTTCAATTGTAATTTTTGTCTTAAGTTTTCTTCTTCAATTAATTGCCAGTAGTCAAGGGATTGTTCAGGTTTTTGCTTCTTTATTTTTTTAAGTTTTACTTTTACATGACATACTACTGGGTTATGGTCACTATTACAGTCTGCACCTGGATATGTTTTGCATTGAGTCACTGAGTTTCTAAATCTTTGGTTTATAGTAAAGAAGTCAATTTGATTTCTAACGTTATCACCTGGACTTTTCCAGGTCCACAAGTGTCTTGGATGGTTTTTAAAGTAGGTATTCATAATGACCTGATTATCCATCTTGCACCATTCTATCCATTTCTCACCTCTTTCATTTCTTTCCCCTAGTCCAAATTTTCCTATGGTATTTCCATCAGCACCTTGTCCTACTTTAGCATTTAGATCTCCCATGACAATAACAATATTTTGAGATTTGCATCCATTCTTTGCTTGTTCAAGCTCTTCATAGAATTTATCTATATCCTCATTTGTTCCATCTGTTGTTGGTACATATACCTGCATAATTGTGTATAACCTGTGCTGTACTGTTCTATTTTCTTAGACTCCATCAATCTCAACTTGCACCAAACATTCATATGTACAACTACATTTATCACTACTTCAAGGATCACACACTCATAGCGCTTCTATCACCGCAGACTTAACATCCAGAAACATTACAGCACACATATTAAAATATTTCTCCTTCTCCAATGCAGGTCACATACAACTTTCACCAGTAGGTGGTAGCCTGTAGCCATTTGACTCAATAGCCTTTATTAGCCCAACAACCACAATACTCAGTCAGACAAAATGGTGGGCCCACACTATCCATCTTTCAACATCTTGCTTCCCTCAATCCCCTCTTTCTATCAATTCATTTTATGGTATGCCAGCATCACCAGCATTTTTGCCCATCCATAATTGTCTTGATCAGATGATAATGAGCCACCTTGAGCTGCATTTCCACAATTTTAGATTCATGGAGAGCTACATCATGAAAACAGGCTCTTTGAAGTCTGTGTTGACCATCAGTTAACCACTTACACTCACCCCATATCAATCCATTTTTTATTCTCCCCATATACTCATACCTCTTCCCACTCCCAACAACTTCTAGCACTAACTTGCATACTAGAGCACTAGGGACAACTTACAGTGGCCGACCAACCTGCATTTCTTTGGGACTCATGAAAGAAACTCATGTGCTCATTGGGAAAACATGCAAAATTCATGCAGACAGCACTGGATGTTAGGGTCAAAGCTAGGTATCTGGTGCTGTGAAGCAACAGTTCCATTTGCTGTGCTACTATGCTGCCTGTACTATTGGCTAGGAAGTTCCAGGATTTAGAGCCAGTGGTAATGTAGGAATGGCAATGTATTTCCAGGCCAGATTAAGTGATCTTGTAATATTCTTGTGTTTCCGCTGCCTTCATGCTCTTAATGGTAAATGACTTGTGTTTGTAGTGTATTGTCAGTGCATTAACTATATTCCATTTGTAGATGTCACACACAACAGGTATGGTACAAGAGTACTGGAAGGATATTTAGGGTGGCAATGGGAATGCCAATCAAGTTGGGTGCATTGTTCTGGATACTATTGAGTTGTTGGACTTCCCAGTGCCTCAGGAAATATTGCAGTGATATCATGGGGCTGTGACGATGAACATTCAATAAGCACAACAGTCTTTCTTTATGTGAGGTAGGACGCCAAGCACAGGAGTGCTTTCTGTCTGATGCCCCTTCTTCAGCTTTACCAGGAGGCCTTGATATTACACTTGGTCAAAAGCTTTCTTGATATTGTGCTTATCACATCTGTGAAATTTAACTGTTTGATCGACATGTAGTTCAGAGGGAGCTTTGAGGTCTGGAGTCAGTTGGTCTTGATGAAATCCAAACTAGGTATTGGTGACCAATTACACTGGCATGAAAGTACGTCTTGGTAGCAGTAATTATGACTTTTTCCATCATTTTTATGTTAGGTAAATTGATTAGATGGTAATGAGCCTTTTTTGATTTATCCTGCTTTTTGTGACAGGGCGTACCAGAGCAATTTTTCCTTTTGCTTCGTACATGGCATTGTTATAATTTTACTGGAACAACTAGAGATATAAGATTTGGAGGAAGTGCCTATAATCTCTTTCTCGCCCCTTTCTCCCACCCTATTCTTAGACTTTAGTTACTTAAATCAACTCTGCATCTTCCTTATATGCTACATACTGCTTGCGATGCCAGGCAGTACAATTTAGAAAGCAGGAAAATTAGCAGTTAAAAACAGGCATTTAGGGGTTACAGTAGAAAGTTAGAAACAATTGGCAATCAGAATGCTGACATAATTGGTACCAATTTTGTGGCTTTTGTGTTCAGTCCATATCCATAGAGAAAAAAAACAATATTGTTTGCCTGTATGGCATAAAGGATCTGCTTTCCTAAACCTCACACGAAGCGTACTCAACTTAAATTTCAAGGGCCAAGACAACAAGCATTTATTCCCATATTGCATTGATTGGCTTAATTATAATTTTATTCACAGAAAGGCATGTAATTAAAACAATCAAGCAGCACAAAACCAACAAACTTCTTGACCTATTTAATGCCTAGTACAGAAAGCTGTATGGAATAGGCTGAGGATTGTTGCGGTGCCAGGAACAGTGAAGCTAAGGACTGAGCCTCAGGCGGGGGTGGGGGGGGATAGAGAAGTCAGGAAGTGATGAAGAAGATGGAGGTAGCAAATATATGGGTGATAGGAGTTGTATGGAGGAAGGCGAATGTCAGGTTCCTGCAAAACGGAAAAATAAGTGGCGAATTTAGAATTACAATGGCTTTTTCCTTTTTTAATCATGCAATAGAATGGTAGAAACTTGTTAGCTAATTATCAGGAGATTTTAATTCTCATGGTACTGTGTGGAGTTATAGTAACACAAATATGAAAGGACTTTATGGAAGAAAAATGATGCTCAGCAGGTGGCAGTAATGCACCTCATGTTGGTCTGCCCACTGCCATTCAACATTACTAGAAGAACTGTATGGATAGAAAGTATAAGTTTTGAAAGAGTGGCAGAAATAGACTAGACTCTGCTGGAAAGCTGGGAAAACATTTGAGGAAAAGAATAGGAGGAAGATTATGGGAAGGCAGAATTATGTAATAAACAATGAAGTGACAAGAGTAAAAACCAAAAAAAAAGATGGAATACAAAAACAGAACCAATAAACACCAGGAATATGAACAGAAGTGAATAAAGCATCAGTAGATCAAGTTAATAAATAAGAGGAATGCAAATGATAAGAAAATGACAAAATGAAATCTATTCAAATGGAATCCAAAAAACGCTTTCCCAAGATGAGGGACTTCAATTATAAGAATAGATTTGAGGAGCAACAACTTGAGAAGGATGAGGGGAGATCTGATAGAAATTTATGAAATAATGTGCCTGGAAAGCATGGATAATGGGATCGAAGAAGGTAGCTGTATGCTGATTGACTGTGGCTTTAATGGTTTTCTTTGGTGGAAGGTCAAGGGCAAGACCTCACTGGTAAAAAATAAAGTGACAGAGAATTGAAGGAATAAGAGAACTGTTTTAGTTCGGTATTTGGTTAGAATCGAGAATACATTCTGTGGAGGTGGGTTCATTGTGCCTTTGCATGGCAAATTAGATATATATATTGTCACAAAAGGTTTGTGAGAGCAACAGAAAATGGCCTGCTGGGTGGAGCTGGAGTTGATGCGGTCGTGAACAATATGGATACGATGAATTGATTTCTATCTTTCTGTGCAGTGACTAATCTATAAAAATATGAATATGAACTATTTCAACTCACAAAGAATCCAACTTTTTGAAGTTCAATATATTCCCTTTCCAGCAACAAATAAGCCTTGGACTGCATGAGCTTCACAGTTGTTGAGTACCCATCAAATGAAGAATCTTCTTGACGATGTAAAGGACATTTTATATTTTCTCCAGCTTTGTAGCATCAAAAAAAAATTTTTAATTAGATTTTCTAGTAATTTTATATGAACAAATTAAATCAAATATGCTTAATATTTAAATAAACAATATTGTTGCTAAGTTATAACAGTAAAAGATTAGAATGTATTAAATGGCCAAATGCATATGGAATTTGTATGCACACTTGGTTATCTAATCATAATAGTCACCCAATTTACAATACAGTATTTGCAGTAGAAAGACATTATGCTGTTGAAACTGACATACATATATGAACGCAAACACAAGGAAATCTGCAGATGCTGGAAATTCAACACACATCAAAGTTGCTGGTGAACGCAGCAGGCCAGGCAGCATCTCTAGGAAGAGGTACAGTCTACGTTTCGGGCCGAGACCCTTCGTCAGGACTAACTAAAAGAAGAGCTAGTAAGAGATTTGGAAGTGGGAAGGGGAGGGGGAGATCCAAAATGATAGGAGAAGACAGGAAGGGGAGGGATGAAGCCAAGAGCTGGACGGTTGATTGGCAAAAGGGATATGAGAGGATCATAGGACGGGAGGCCTAGGGAAAAACGCAGAGGATGGGTAAAGGGTATAGTGAGAGGGACAGAGGGAGAAAAAGGAGAGAAAAAGAATGCGTGTATATAAATAAATAATGAATGGGGTACGAGGGGGAAGTGGGACATTAGCGGAAGTTTGAGAAATCAATGTTCATGCCATCAGGCTGGAGGCTACCCAGACGGAATATAAGGTATTGTTCCTCCAACATGAGTGTGGCTTCATCTTTACAGTAGAGGAAGCCGTGGATAGACATATCAGAATGGGAATGGGACGTGGAATTAAAATGTGTGGCCACTGGGAGATCCTGCTTTCTCTGGCGGACAGAGCGTAGGTGTTCAGCGAAACGATCTCCCAGTCTGCGTTGGGTCTTGCCGATATATAGAAGGCCACATTGGGAGCTCCAGACGCAGTATATCACCCCAGCCGACTCACAGGTGAAGTGTCGCCTCACCTGAAAGGGCTGCCTGGGGCCCTGAATGGTGGTAAGGGAGAAAGTGTAAGGGCATGTGTAGGCAGAAAGCAAGATCTCCCAGTGGCCACACATTTTAATTCCACGTCCCATTCCCATTCTGATATGTCTATCCACGGCTTCCTCTACTGTAAAGATGAAGCCACACTCAGGTTGGAGGAACAATACCTTATATTCCCTCCGGGTAGCCTCTAGCCTGATGGCATGAATATTGACTTCTTAAACTTCCGCTAATGCCCCACCTCCCCCTTGTACCCCATCCATTATTTATTTATGTACACACATTCTTTTTCTCTCTCTCCTTTATCTCCCTCTGTCCCTCTCATTATACCCCTTACCCATCCTCTGCGTTTTTCCCCCCTCCCCCTTTTCTTTCTCCCTAGGCCTCCTGTCCCATGATCCTCTCATATCCCTTTTGCCAATCAACTGTCCAGCTCTTGGCTCCATCCCTCCCTCTCCTGTCTTCTCCTATCATTTCGGATCTCCCCCTCCCCCTCCCACTTTCAAATCTCTTACTAGCCCTTCTTTCAGTTGGTCCTGACGAAGGGTCTCGGCCCGAAATGTCGACTGTACCTCTTCCTAGAGATGCTGCCTGGCCTGCTGAGTTCACCAGCAACTTTGATGTGTGTTGATACATATATGAATATCTTTTTTGAGCCCTTCTGAGTATCATGGAAGAAATATACCTGTACAAATTCTCTTGTCTATGCAATTTGTGCAAGTTCAGTGGCTTGTTCCTAGGTCACCATTATAGCACATAAAAATGATTGCATCACTTCGCAAATTTTGTGAATTCAAAACCTACTGTTCACTATTGAGAACAGGCCTTGCTTTCCATACCTGCAATAGAGAACGAAACAGGTGTAAAAATATTTAGTGCAACACTTCACAAATCCAGATGTAAGGTCAAGGTTTGACTCCTGCCACTGTCTGTAAGGAGTTTGTATGTTCTCCCCTGAATGCACGGGTTTCCTCCAGATGCTCCGGTTTCATCTCACGTTCTAGAGATATACAGTTAAGGTCAGTGAGAAGTGGACATTCCATGTTAGCTCTGGAAGCATGGCAACACTTGCGGGCTGCCCAGCAGTCCTTGCTGATTTAATTTGGCAAAAATGATGCATTTCACTGTATGTTTTAATGTACATGTGACAAATAAAGCTAACTTTTTGCCTTTAGTGGTTCTACAGTCTATTAACATTGAGCAAATAAATGCTACCAAAATCCTTTCAACATCTTAATTTTAATAATATGCTCAGAAAACAGTTAAGATTGAATTGCACTTTTCAGTGCCAACTCTCTTGCCTATCTTTTAAGCCTATACTCAAAACATTCAAAAGCTTAAGTTCCACACAGATTATCAAAGTGTATAGTATATGCCTATACTTCTGTCTATTTTTCAATGCTTATATTATTAGCAGTGTTTACATTACAAACATTAAATTGATTGTTTGATGATTGTGAAGTCCCCTTAAGTTGAAAGACTTCATATCCAAACATAAATCTAAGTTCCTGCAAGTGGAAGTTAGATACTGCGAAGGCTGCACTAAGGTGAGGTGTTGAAGGCACTGAGATGATAGCAGCTGCACAAACATCTTGAGGAAAGTGAAGGGCAAGTCAGTTGAGGGTGGGTTAGAAAGGCTGAAAAGCAAGTTTAGATGGTCACAGAAAGTTTTGGGCTGCTGACAAATTAAAGGTGTCATTAGGGTACATTTAAGTAGCACTGGGTATGGTCTTGGAGTCACTGGCAGTGGGCATTAGGGGAATACTGAGGGCTGAGTGGTCACTAGAGGCTGGTTAAGGGCACTGAGGATACTATGATTTCAATATGAGAGAACATTGGGAATTGAGAAAGGCGCCAGTGAACAACGCGGCCAACGACAACATCCTGCTGACAGGTCATGAATCTACTTATTTTACTACTACTTCTTTCAAATATGATTCTACTACTAAGCTGTGTGTGATTGGAACCTGTGATCTACATGCTGAAGAGTTTCGGCCTGAAATGTCAACTGTACGCTTTTCCTAGATGCTGCCTGGCCTGCTGAGTTCCTCCAGCATTTTGTGTGAGTTGTTTGGATTTCCAGCATCTGCTGATTTTCTCTTGTTTGTGATTTGAGTTACATTTTAATGGTGTGTTCTTGGGTCGATTGAGCAATCCAGCTCTTTGCTGTCACGGAGGGAGTTTACTGAGGTTTGGAGCTGAGCGTGCAGCCTGGAGACCTGGAGGAAAGGAGACAGGCCTCAAGCTGATGATCAATTCCACTGTTTCTCTCCGAATGAGGTGTGAGAGCACGAGCCTATTATTGACTCCATTGCTTCTCTCTGACTGAGCACTGAGCAAGGTTGAAGTCAATGAAGACAAGAGCGCAGGACGGGTGGGTGTTCAGCGCTGTTTGCCTGATCTTCCTCTCCCTCTCACTAGCTGCTGTTGGAGGAAAGTACTGGACTCTTGAGTTCCATGTTGCAAGGATTGATTGGTGAGGCTGTGGACTAATTTCAGGGGACTTTGAGGTTCATGTTGCTTGTGTTTCTGGATTCTGGTTCCTCTTTATTTTTGCTGTTTCTGAGTGGTTTGATCTGGGTGATCAATGCAGACTCAGGCACTTCGGTGAAGACTGGCCCTGCAACCTGCACTGGCTAGTGCAGCCATGCTGAACTGAACTAATCTGAATACTACTGGACTCCTGGTTTGATATTTGATATTCCACATGTTCTTTGCTTGCTTTCTGCTGTTGGCACTATTTGTTTTGTCTTTGACTTGAATGTGATAGAGTGTATATGAGGTAATAGGGGTTATTGAGGGAAAATTGTGGAATAATGTGGAGGAGTAGTCAGGGTGCTTTCTACGGTGGGGATGGAAATATTAAGGGTAGCACAAGGACACTGAACTAGGAACGGTATTGAGCTGGTATATTTAGTAGGCTTCTGTGCACATTGTGTGATGCAGGATGTGTTGATAGCGTGGTAATAGTATTCAAACCAAAGAGTTATAGAGCACAGAAACAGGCCCAACACATCCTTGTCAAGCAGGTTAACTAAGCTGGTCTCATTTGCCTGCATTTAGCCCATATCTCTTTAAACCTTTCCTATCCACGCACCTGTCCAAATGTCTTTTAAACATTGTAATTCTACCAACCTTTACCACCTCCTCTACCAAGTCATTCCATTTATTCAGCACAATCTATGCGGAAAAACTTGCCTCTCAGTTCCACTTTAATTTTTTTTTCCCCTCTCACTTTAAGCCCATGCCTTCTAGTTTAGTCTCTCCTACCCTGGGAAAAATACAGGGTAGTCCTTCACTTTATTCATGTGCCATGATTTTATAAACCTTTATAAGGTCACACTTCAGTCTCCTTTACTCTGGGGAAAACAGACCTAGCCTATCCAGTCTTGCCTTATAACTCAAGCCTTCCCAGTCCCAGCAACACCCTTGTGAGTCTTTTCTGCACTCTCTCTATATTCTTGCATATTGAGGATCATATAGGGCAATTGAAAGTCTTGTGATGCCTGGTGTCGAGAATATTCAGGGTAGGGGCTTTGAGCGATTGTGGTGGGAACACTAAGATGGAAGATTATTTTGGGAATATACTGTGGATGATTGAACACAGAACATTACAGCCAGTATAGGCTGATGTTGCTCTTCAGCCCATGATGTTGTACTGACCTTGTAAGCTACTTTAAGGTCTTCCCTCCATTTTTCTATCATCCATGTGTCTACTTAGGAGTTTCTTAAATGTCCTTAATGTACTTGCCTCTACCACTATCCCTGGCAGGCTGTTTCATGTACCCACCACTCTGTATTTAAAAAAAAAACTTACCTTTGACATTCCTCCTATACGTTCTTCCAATCACCTTAAAATTTTGCCCTGTCATATTAGCCATTGGAAAATATCCCTGGCTATCCACTTGATCTAAGCCTCTATCAAAACACCTCTCGTCCTCCTTCACTCTAAAAAGAAAAGTCTTAGCCCACCCAACCTATCCTTCTAATACAATCTCTCTAATCCAGGCATCATCCTGGTAAATTTCCTCCAAAGCTTCCACATCCTTCCTATAATGAGGTGTGCAGAACTGAACACAATACTCCAAGTTTTGGGTAACCGGGGTTTTATAGAACTCAATTCCTCAATGATTGAAGGCCTTCTTTAACAACCCTGTCAACTTGTGCGGCAACTTTGAAGGATCCATGGACAAGGACCCTGTGGAGGGTTGCTCCACACTCCAAAGAATCCCACCATTAACCCTGTATTCTGCCTTCAAATTCGACCTTTGAAAGTGAACCACTTCATTCTTTTCTGGGGTGAACTCCATCTGCCACTTCTCAGACCAGCTCTGCATCCTGTCAATGTCCCATTGTAACACTATCCCCAACTCCACCAACCTTGGTAATGGTAATATACAAGTTTCCTAACTCACCCTTCCACTTCCTCATCCAAGTCATTTATAAAAATCACTAAGAGCAGGAGTCCCAGAACACCACTAGTCACTGACCTCCGGGAAGAATATACTCCATTTACTACTGCCCTTTGCCTTCTCTAGGCAGGCCTATTCCAAATCTACATAGCCAAGTCTCCCTGGGCCCCTTGCTCCCTGACCTTCTGAATGAGCGTACCTTAGCGAACCTTATTAAATGCCTTGCTAAAATCCATGTACACCACATCCACTGCTCTATCTTCATCAAAGTGCTTGATCACACCCTCAAAAGAATTCAATCAGGCTCATAAGTTACGACTTGCCCCTCACAAGGGGATAGGTATTTAAGGTGATTTTATGCAGGATCATCATTGAAGATAGTTTTGTGTGGCATCAAAAGCACTAATTGTCATGTGATTACTGGGATAGACGTAAGTGATGGGGTGGAGTGTGGTATTTCATAAGAAGGTATTACGTGAATTCAGGAGTTGTATTGACAGTGATTTTGGAGGAGGATCAAGTAAGTTTTCATGGTTGTATTATGCTTTTAGGGAGCTAATTTTATGCTGAAGGTATTTAGATTGTTCTATGAGTAGAGATAACAAGGTTTATTTTGAAGAGTGGATAATCAAGATATTTCTTTGGAGGGGGTACTTCGGAGGATATTTGGATTTAGTTAAGGGGTTATTGAGGATCTTCTTTGGGGATAGTGTTATTGAAAGTTTTACTGAAGTGGGGTGTGGATGGTGCCTTGTTCCAAACTGTTGCTCCTCCAGTAAGCATCTCTCATTCACAGTCCAGACCATGATTAACCTTATTGTATACCGAGAATGACGCGGAAGGTGGTTATTCGGCCGATTGGTTCCAAACTGGCTCCTAGCTTTATTTCCCTGTAGCCAAGCCACTCCCCTACAAATGCCCATCAACTCCTTTTTAAGTCTCTTGCCCTTAACCTGCCACATAGAGGTGATTTGCAAGCTCCAAGTAACCCACCAACCAGACTTCGAGAGCTGAGAGACAGTCGGACCTGTTCGACACCTCATGCATTTTTATCGACAGTTGTATAGACTTTCGCGCCATTTTGCAAGAAACCGCTTTTCATATTCGCAGCCAACAGTAGACATGCCGTTCAACCCACGGCTGCGTCCCTTACTCGAAGCTGGCCCGAGTAAAATGCACTCACCATCCAACGACTGACGACCGCCCCTCACCCGGCGGACCGAAGGCGGGACGCTCGGATACCGGAAGTATTGTTTTGGTTGCCCGGTGACGAGTCAGATTCTTTCCCCAGGTGCGGCTGTGCCCCCTAGTGGTCGCAAGCCGTCGCTCTTGCTCAGGGACTCAAAAGCATGGTAGAGATCAGAACTCAATTTTCATTACACTCAGAAACTGAGCCTCCGTCCTCTAATTAATTTGATTGCTGTCATCAACTTCGAACCAGAGAATCTCCAGCATCTAAATAAAGTCCCATCGAGTAAGGTAAACAAGAAATCATGTGTGAAGTATACTTGCCACAGAATTGTTAATGTGTCAATGTGTTTTAGATAGATAAAGAGAAAGGTAGAGACTTCATTGATCTCAAAGGAAATGACAGTGTCACAGTAAGTAAGAAAGAATAAAAAAATAAGTTAACTTAAACAGTCTAACGGCGGGCGGGGTGAGGGTATCACTTCTCCGGCTAAAGGTTGACTCATTATGGAGGCTAATGGCCGAGATTAAGAATGCCTTCTTTCTTTCTTTTTAAATCTTTTTATTGAATAAGTATACAAAAAGGTAAGCCATATAGGCACTAATACACTGTTAGAATATAATAAAATTACAGGAGATATTAATACAGAAAAAAGAATGATACAAACAATGTAATTTAAACATAACATAATAAGGTAACATAATAGTATACTACTATATATATATATATATATCAATAGAGAAAAGGAAAAAAACCCAAAAAAAACCTCCAAAAAAATCCACCGTGCATCTAAACTAAAAGCAAAGCAAAGCAATGGGCTAACTTGGAACCAAGTAGAGTTAAAGAACTTAAAATCACGTCCTCAAACCCGACCTCCATTAAAAACAGTAAAAAAAACAAGAAGGGAATATAAATATGGAGCAAAAAAAAGAAGAAAAAAAATTACATTAAATGAAAATATTGAATAAAAGATCTCCAGGTCTGTTCAAATTTAAGTGAGGAATCATAAAGATTGCTTCTAATTTTCTCCAAATTCAAGCATAATATCATCTGAGAAAACCAAAAAAAGGTAGTTGGAGCATTAAGCTCTTTCCAATATTGTAAGATAAATCTTTGCACCATTAAAGTAAGAAATGCAATCATTCTACGGGCTGAAGGAGAAAGATTACTGGAAATTTTAGGTAATCCAAAGATAGCAGTAATAGGGTGAGGAGAGATATCTGTATTCAATACTTTTGAGATAATATTAAAAATGTCTCTCCAAAAAGTTTCCAGAGTAGAAGAATGCCTTCATTAGGCGGTGTTTGTCTTAGTCTATTACTAAAAGTGCTCCTCTGTTCAGCCAAGGTGGCATGCAGAGAGTGAGAAACATTGCCTGGAATTGCCAGGATTCTCCGTAGGGTCCTTTTTCTACCACAGCCACCAGAGTGTCCAGCTTGAATTCTATTACAGAGTTAAACTTTCTAATCAGTTTATTGAGCCTGTTGGCATCACCCGTGTTGATGCCATTACCCCAGCACTCCACTGCATAAAATATTGTACTGGCGACAACAGACTGGTAGAACGTGTGAAGGTTTTCTTGATTGGACAAATGCTGGAGTTGCCTATGATATAATTTCTTGTGAATGAATGATTTATACAAAGTGAAGAAATTTTTTAAAAACAACAAAAAATGTTGACACCATGACCAAAAAAAGTCCCAAACTGCAACTGAGAAACTGCTCAGTTCCAGGAATTTAATACCACAATAAGGACCTAAGTCAGGATGGTGTGTGACAATGAAGTCATTGTTTTTTTTTCCAAAAGTGACCAAAAGAATTGATGAGGGCAGGACAGCAGGTGTCTACCAGGATTTCACAAGGCTTTGGACAAAGTCCCACATGGTAGACTGGTCCAGAAAGTTAGAGTACACAGGATCTGAGGTAAACTAGCTGTGGAAGGTTTTTCATATTCAAGGCTTTCTAGTGGTGTTCGTCAGGAATTAGTGTTCAGTCTCCCGTTGTTTGTCATGTATTGATGATTCGGTTGAGAATGTAGTGGCATGATGACAGTAAGCTTGTTGATGACAGCAAAATGGGTGGTATAGTGGACAGTGAAGGTTCTCTAAGATTAGAACAGGATACAGATCAACTGGGAAAATAGGCAAGGGATTGGTAGATGGAATTTAACTCAAAATGTGAAGCAATACATTCAAACCAGGGCAGAACATATACAAGGAACGGCAGAGTCGTGGAGTGCTGTTGAACACTTAAGGTACAAGTACACAGTTCCCTGAAAGTGGCAATACAGACAGGCAGGATGATGAAGAAGGTGTATGGCATGCTTGTCTTCATTGGCCAAGGCACTGAGTACAAAATTGGGATATTACACTTGTATAGAATGTTAACACAAGGAAATCTGCAGATGCTGGAAGTTCAAGCAACACACACAAAATGCTGGTGGAACGCAGCATGTTAAAAACAACAGAAATTTCAACTGTACTTCTTCCTATAGATGCTGCCTGGCCTGCTGCGTTCCACCAGCATTTTGTGTGTGTATAGAATGTTAGTTAGGTTGCACTTGGAGCATTCCAGTCACCACACCTAGGAAAAATGTGGTTAAGCTGGAAAAGGTGCAGAAAAGATCAAGAAAGTTGTTGCACAGATTGGAGGCCTTGAATTATAAGGAGAGATCTGGGTCGCCTAAAGCAGGCTGAGCAGTTTGATGACCCTTTCTCCCACCTTCAGTTCTCCTTTTCCTCTTGGACAGTCTACTCTGACCTTCTGCCTGCTCTGGATCTTTTCATCTCTTACTGCCAATAGGACATCAACTGTCTCACTCACTTTATCCAACCTCAGCTCCTGGGAATGCATTGCCCTCCACTCTCTCTGTACCTATTTTAACTTCACTATCAAACCCACTGACAAAGGTGATGCTGTTATAGTCTAGCATCTACCTCGCTGAGGCTAGATAGCCGCACTCAGTTACCACCTCTTACCCCTTAAATAATACCCTACTAAGAAGGATCAGGCAGTACCAACCTCATCACTTCTGGAGATCTCCCATGTACTGCCACCAGCCTTATAGTTCCTGCACACCCCACTGCTTGTTTCCACCTCCTACCCAAGATCCATAATCCTAACCATCCCAGTAGGCCCATTGTTTCTGCCTGCTCCTGCACACTGATATTCCCTTCTCTCAGTTCCTCTGCCTCTGCCACATCTGTTCTCAGGATGAGGCTTTCTATTCCTGAACTCTGAGATGTTCCCTTTTCTTTTTCGGAAAACAGGGTTTCCCATCACTGCTTTTGAGGCTCTCCTCTCATCTCCTCCATTTCCCTCACCCCATCCTCCCCAAACGTAACCGGAATAGGGTTCCCCTTGTCCTCACCTACCACACCACATGCCTCCACTGATGTGATAACCAACAATTCATTGATTGCAACTTCTGCCATCTCTAACAGAATCCTACCATCAGGCACATCTTTCACTCCTTCCCCTACCCCATTTTGCTTTCTTCAGAGATTGCTCTCTATGTAACTCCCTTGTTCACTCAGCCCTCTCCGCAGATCTGCCTCCCTGCACTTATTTCTGCAAGTGTGGCAAGCACTATGCCTACAAAGCTATGTGACTTATATCCGTGTCTAGAGTAAACAATAAAAGAGGGAAGAAAATCAGGAAGAAAGGGGAATCATAATATTTTTTGTGTTGAGAACTCATCTCTGTTGACAGCTTATCTACCGATGCCTATTATAAACCCACGAACTCTCACAGCTACCTGGACTATACCTCTTCCTACCCTGTTACTTGTAAAAGCGCCATCCCCTTCTCTGAATTCCTCCATCTCCGCTGCATCTGCTCTCAGGATGAGGCTTTTCATTCTAGAATGAAGGAAATCCACCATCAATGCAGCCCTCAACCGCATCTCCTCCATTTCACGCATGTCTGCTCTTACCCCATCTTCCCTCCACCCTACCAGGGATAGGGTTCCTCTTGTCCTCACCTACCACCCCACCAGCCTCCGCATCCAGCACATAATTCTCCACAACTTCTGCCATCTCCAATGGGATCCCACCACCAAGTACATCTTCCCCCTGCCCCCCTCACTTTTGCTTTCCCCAGGAATCACTCTGTACGCAACTCCCTTGTCCATTTGTCCCTCCACACTGATCTTCCTCCTGGCGGTTATCCTTGCAAGCAGAACAAGTACTACACCTGCCCCTACACCTCCTCCCTCACTACCATTCAGGACCCCAAACAGTCCTTCCAAGTGAGGTGACACGTCACCTGTGAGTGTTGTTGGGGTCATATGCTGTGCTCGGTGCTCCCAGTGTGAACATCGATTTCTGTTCCCCCCCCTTCACTATTCCCCATCCCCTTTTCCCTCTCTTGCCTTATCTCCTTGTCTGCTTATCTTCTCCTCTGGTGCTCCTTTTCTTTCTTCCATGGCTTTCTCTTCTCTCCTATCGGACTCCCCCTTTTCCGGCCCTGTACCTCTTTCACCAATCAACTGACTAGCTTTTTGCTTCATCCCTCCCCCTCCCGTTTTCATCTATCTCCTTGTGTTTCTCTTTCCCCTACTCCACCTTTTAAATCTACTCCTCAGCATTTTTTCTCCAGTCCTGGTGAAGGGTCTCAACCTGACTGTACTTTTTTCCATAGGTGCTGCCTGGCCTGCTGAGTTCCTCCAGTATTTTGTGTGTGTTGTATGGATTTCCAGCATCTGCAGTGTTTGTGATATTTTTTGTGTTGTTATTTTGAGTGGGTCATAGTTGTATAACATTGAAATTAGATTAGATTATGAGGACACACAGTCCTCTTTTATTGTCATTTAGTAATGCATGCATTAAGAAATGATACAATATTCCTTTGGTGTGATATCACAGAAACACAGGACAGACCAAGACTGAAAAACTAACAAAAACCACAGAATTATAACATATAGTTACAACAGTGCAATAATACCATAACTTGATGAAGAACAGGCCATGGTCACAGTAAAAAAGTTCAAAGTCTCTCGGAAGTCCCACATCTCATGCAGACGGGAGAAGGAAGAAAAACTCTCCCTGCCATGCCCGACCACAGGCCGACTCTGAGTCGTCCGAAAACTTCGAGCCTCCTATCAGCCCTCCGACACCGAGTACCGAGCACCATCTCTGCCGAACGCTTCGACCCCAGCCTCGGTCACCAGCAGCAGGCAAAGCCGGGGATTTTGGGGCCTTCCCTCTGGAGATTCTCGATCGCACAGTAACAGTGGCAGTGAACCCGGCATTTCAGAAGTTTTCTCCAGATGTTCCTCTGTGCTTCTCACATCTGTCTCCATCAAATCAGAATTGTGTGCGGCATCCTACTTACAAATACGATATCATTTCACCGGAGAGCTGCGCGCGCTGCGTCGTGCTGCCATCTTTTCCTCCCGCAATAATGCCCCAAATGAAGACTTGGTACCACCACATCCATGTTGACCTTTTTGCCTGTCTATACTGATCCCATTTCGGGTCTTCTCTGCCTTGCTATTTAAATGTCTGATGAAATGCTTCTTTAAATATAATCATTGTTATCATTCCACCACCATCACTGGCAATGTACTCCAGGTATCAACCACACTTGTGTAAAAGATTAGCTCTCACATCCTTTGATACGCCTTACTCACACTCTAAGCCTTTGCCTTCTTGTTTTCAATACCCTATCACAGTAATACGATTCTGATTATCTACCCTATCTATGCCTCTCATGATCTAATATTCTTCTATCAACCTCCCTCACTAAGGGAATACAAGCTCAACCTATTTAATCTCTTCCAGCAATCTAGGCAACATACTGGTGAATCTCCTCCGCGTTCCTTCAGAATAAAATCCCTCCTATAGTGCGTAAGTCAGTATGGTGCTCTATACTCAAGTTTTTGATAGAAGACTTGAGAACAAAGAAAATAGGAGCTAAAGTCGGTCTTTTGATCTTTCAGGGCTGCTGCACCGTTCACTTTGTTTGTGGATAATTGCCCTAAGCCTCAAATCCTTTTCTCTGTGCCAGTTTCACATAGCTCTCAGTTCTCCAATCTTTCAAAAATATATTCCCTTTAAATAATGAGCATTGGAGCCTCCACAACCTGCTGGTTTGGAAAATTTCAAAGATACACCATCCTCTGTGAAAGAGTCCTATGCAACTTTGTCTTAAATGACTGTCCCTTGTATGTATGCATCCTTGTCTGAGACTTGCTCACTAGTGGAAACATCTACCATTTCATATGTTCCCATGTCTTGACATTTCAATTATATCATCCTCATCCTTCTAAACTTAAAGGAACACAGAACCTTTTGTGACCGGACAATCCTCTCATCCCAGGAATCAACCTAGTTAATCTGGCCCATGTACTATGCCAGTTTATCCTTTCAAAACTGTAATGTCAAAACTGTACACAGTATTGCAGGTGCAGACACACTATATGATTGTAACAATGCTTCACTATTTTTAAACTCCAGTCCCTGAGTAAGAAGGCCAATATCCTATTTGTATGCTTCACTGAGCTTTTCGTGTCATTCCTCACTTGTTCATTAATCACTGATTCATCTGGTGCTCAGGAAAACAAAAATGCAAGCTTCTCTAACCTCAGTGAACTGCTGTGTTGACATATACTCAGTGTACATTAAATGCAAGCACTGAAGAGTTCATTGGACGTTCTACTCATATTAGCAAATAACATAAAAGTATACCACTATCCAATGAATTAATATCTTTAAAACAAAAATAATTTTAACATACAACATCTCTAGGAAGAGGTACAGTCGACCTTTCAGGCCGAGACCCTTCGTCAGGACTGACGAAGGGTCTCGGCCTGAAAAGTTGACTGTACCTCTTCCTAGAGATGCTGCCTGGCCTGCTGCGTTCACCAGCAACTTTGATGTGTGTTGCTTGAATTTCCAGCATCTGCAGAATTCCTGTTGTTTGCGTTTATAATTTTAACATACATAGTTTGCATCACCGCAAACAATGAAGAGGTGAGCAAAGGCGAGGCTGAGTCGAGGGTTGAAGCATGCAGCTGTGAGGCGAGGTTGAGGCATATTTGAGATGAAGTCAGGGCGAGGTCGAGGCATATTTGAAAATAAGTCAGGGCGAGTGGAGAAACGGAGGAAAGGCAGTTTAGGGACCCTTCCAGCTAAACTGAGAGCGAGATGCTGGGCCGATTTGGAAAGGTCAGGGGCTGAACTGTGGCAGCGGGTCCAGGCACAGAGCGTATTGATGTGACAGGGCCCAGGTCCCGGTGTGGGGAATGAACCAGTGTTTGAATGATTTAAACGCTGGGCCAGATGGCTTGGAAAGGCAAGGTGTCAGGACCAGAGGCAAGGGTCAGACTGGTTCTGCTTGCTGCTCCACAACATTTACTCCACTTTTCAATGCACTGAGGCTGAGGCTGCTCCAGGCTTTGTGTCTGCGGGCTCCATGATGTTTACTGTGCTATGTGCTGAACTGAGACTGAGGCTGAGGCAGTGGGCCTGTTCTGGACTTCGTGTCTGAGGACTCACTTTCATTCTAAATGCTATTTTCGTACTTGTATTGTTTGCACGATTTGTTTCTCTTTCTCTCTCTCTGCACATTGGGTGTCGGTCATTTTTTTTAACAGGTTCTTTTTGGGTTTCTTGTTTTGCGGCTGCCTGTAAGGAGATGAATCTCAAGGTTGTATAAAGTCTACTTACTTTGATAATAAATGTACTTTGAACTTTTGAGTTTGCCAAGTGCATCCCTTTAACCCAACATTGCTGCCCTGTGTAACCTTTTCTACCTTCATAAATATGTTGATGCTTTCTGGTGGAGTATGATTCTATGATCATTTTACTACAGCATATTGCAAAAAAATGCCTTCCTCACTGTTTTCTGGAAAGGTGATGGAAATATCTGAAGAAATGGGGAAATCTGAGCCAAGATTGTCAAAGTCTTCTAACAAAGATACAATCCTACACAATACTGTATAGTGATCAGAAGTCATGACCCTTGACAGCTCAGACTGTAGCCAATTACACCATCCTTAATGCTGCACAGACCAGAATGATTATGGCCCAGTGTCCCAGAAACAATGGGAGAATATTATCGAAAGAGAATGGGGGAAAATGTGTATGGTTTGCCATTGTCAGCTTATATTGAAGTTAGCATCAGGTCATAGCATATCCTCAGCTAATTGACAGAAATAAAGTCAACTGAATTCGTAGTTAAGTTTAAAAATAATTGACCTCATTCCCAACTTCTCATGAAAGCTATTTACAACCTAACTTTACACAGTTTACTTTGGTAAATGCAAGATCTGATATAATTTTTCTTTAATCAATTAATGATTTAAATTAGGAGCAACCAGTTGACAATTCCACTTTGGATGGTCTAAAGCCTGGTGGAGAAAGGAGGAGGTTTGGGCATGGGGCTAACAACCCCATCCTAGAGTTACAGAATTGCCAACAGAAGCTACAAAGACATCATCCCTGGGAAAATAAAGATCTTCATCCAGAAGACGTACGAAGTAGTGTGATGAAACCTGCAGGTCTGTGGAAGCCACAGAACTAATCATCCTTCTATGATCCAGCAGCACCACCAATAGAACATGGAATTGAGGTCGTCCAAAGAACACCAGGAAGCTGACACCAAGAAGGTGGGCTACTCCTGGGGACAACTTGAATGATTGGCCTAGGACAAACAACTCTGGCAAGCTGTTGTTGGCAGCCTGTATCCCAGTAGGGATGATGGGCTTAACTAACTAATTAACTAACAATTAGTTGACAAGTGCCCCAGTAGATCTGAAATACTATTCATCTTACCATTTGGAAAATTATTCAAACATATCACTAGATTTTCAGATGGAAGATATTGCATAGATTAATATGCAATAATGCTGATCAGCAGTGATAGTGATTTAGTGATCTGCTTGGGGTTTTTAATGGGCAGGTTACTGAGAATTTCAAATAGTAACTGGAACTAATCCAACATTATTTGTTAATGAGCAAAGAAAACTTAATAGTACTTTCAATGCTACTCTGTCAACATAATTTGTTGGAAGTGTCTGAATAAATCAGTGGAATTTTGAGTTTACAGATCTAACAGGAGTTGAGTGTTTTGACCTTGCCCCCTTTCCCAAATATGTTGACATCACAACTATAGCTCTGTTAATGGAGATTGCTGCATACTTTATTCATGTGATACTTTACAGCATATGTTGGCAGTCTAGATCATTTTTCACTTGATGTATCCAACTGAGACTTCAACTGACTACTTTGAGCACTCTTCTCTACAATGGACTTTGTTCTCTTAAACTCGACTTTGACTATAGAACTCAGACCAATTCCCCTTCATTAACCTGCTTCTGAGTGGAAGCACTAATAATTGGGGTACTATGGTGGCATAGCAGTTAGTGTGACATTGTTACAGTTCGGGGCATTCCAGAATTTGGAGTTTAATTCCAGCGCTGTCTGTAAGAAGTCTATACGTCCTCTCCATGGAATGCATGTGTTTCCCCCATGTGCTCCGCTTTCCTCCCACAGTCAAAAGGCGTACTGGGCATGTTAATTGGTCATCGTAAATTGTTTCGTGATTACGTTAGGGTTATTCAGGTTTATTGAGAGTTGCTGGGGCGGCATTGCTCAAAGGGCTTGAATGGCCAACTCTGTGCAATACATAAATAAATTTGGCGACAAGTTCAGATATTTAAACCAGGACCTTGTGTGTTGACTTTCTTTCTTTAGAGTTTCAGGAACTTTTATTTTCCCTTTTGAATTGTATTTGAAATTTCTTAGATTGAATGTCTTGCTTTCTGGAGTTGCCCTGTGTTTTTGGGATTTAATCTTACTCACCAAAAGGCAGAAGCAGAGTTAGGCCATTTGACCCACCATGTCTGCTCCACTATTCAATCATGGCTGATGCTTTTTTTTTCTACTCTTCAGCCCCACCACCCACCCTTCTCTCTGTAACCTTTGATGTCGTGTCCAATCAAGAACCTATCAATCTCTGCCTTAAATATACCCAACGACCTAGCCTCCACAGGTGCCTGTGGTAAAAAAATTCCTCAAATTCTCCATCCTCTGGCTAAAGGAATTTCTTTGCATCTCTGTTTTAAATGGACACCCTTCTATCCTCAGGCTGTGCCCTCTTGTCCTAGACTTCCCCACCATGGGAAACATCCTTTCAACATCTACCCTGTCTAAACTTCTCAACATTCAAAAAGTTTCAATGTGATTTCCTCCCCCCCCCCGCAACCAATCCTTCTAAATTCCAGTGAATTCAGACCTAGAGCCATCAAACATTCCTCATATGATAATCCTTTCATTCCCGGAATCATCCTTGTGAACCTCCTCTGAACCCTCTCCAATGCCAGCATACCTTTTCTTAGATGAGGAGCCCAAAACAAAACTCAAGTTGAGGCCTCACCAGTGCCTTATAAAGCCTCAGCATCACATCCCTGCTCTTGTATTCTAGACCTCTTGAAATGAATGCCAACATTGCATTTGCCTTCCGCACCACCAGCAGGTTAACCTTTTGGGTGTTCTGGACAAGGAATCCCAAGTCCCTTTGCATCTCAGATTTTTGGATTTTCTATCCATTTAGAAAATAGTCTGCACATTTATTTCTACTACCGAGTGAATGACCGTGCATTTTCCAACATTGTATTTCATTTGCCACTTTCTTGCACATTCTCCTAATCTGTCTAAGACCTTTTGCAGCCTTCCTGTTTCTTCAACACTTCCTGCCCTTCCACCAAATTTCATTATCATCTGCAAACTTGGCAACAAAGCCATCTATTCCATCATCTAAATCATTGATATACAGCATAAAAAGAAGCGGTCTCAACACAGACCCCTGCAGAACACCACTAGTCACTGGCAGTCAACCAGAAAAGGATCCTTTTATTCCCACTGACTGTCTCCTGCCAATCAGCCAATGCTCTAAACATGCCAGTAACTTTCCTGTGATGCCATGGGCTCTTAACTTGGTAAGCAGCCTCATGTGTGGCACCCTGTCAAAGGCCTTCTGAAAGTTCAAATATACAACATCCACTGCACTCCCTTTATCTATTCTACTTGTAATCACCTCAAAGGATTCCAACAGATTCATCAGGCAAGATTTTCCCTTAAGGAAACCATGCTGACTTTGTCCTATCTTGTCCTATGTCACCAAGTACTCCATGTAACAGTTGACTCCAGCATCTTCCCAACCACTGAGGTCAGGCTAAGTGGTCAATAATTTCCTTTCTGCTGCCTTCCTTCTTTCTTAAAGAGTGGAGTGACATTTGCAATCTTTCAATCCTCTGGCACCATGCCAGAGTCCAATAACTTTTGAAAGATCATTACCAATGCCTCCACAATCTCTACCGCTACCCCTTTCAGAACCATAGGGTGCAGTTCATCAGGTCCAGGTTACTTGAGTACCCTTAGGTCTTTCAGATTTTTGAGCAACTTCTCCCTTGTAATAGTAACTGCACTCACTTCTATTCCCTCACACCCTTTAACATCTGGCACACTGCTAGTGTCTTGCACAGTGAAGACTGATGCAAAATACTAGAACATATAGAACATAGAATAGTACAGCACAGTACAGGCCCTTTGGCCCACAATGTTGTGCCGACCCTCAAACCCTGCCTCCCATATAAGCCCCCACCTTAGATTCCTCCATATACCTGTCCCTAGTAGTCTCTTAAACTTCACTAGTGTAAATACTCATTTACTTCATCAACCATCTCGTCCCCTGTTATTTCCCCGGCCTCATTTTCTAGTGGTCCTCTATCCACTCTCATCTAGCTTTTATTTTTTACATACTTGAAAAAGTTTTTACTATCCACTTTGATACTGTTAGCTAGCTTGCTTTCATATTTCATCTTTTCCTTCGAATGATTATTTTAGTTGCTCTCTGTAGGGTTTTAAGAACTTCCCAATCCTCTATCTTCCCACTAATTTTTGCTTTATATGCCCTCTCTTTTGCTTTTACATTAGCTTTGACTTCCCTTTCAGCCACAGTGTACTATTTTGCCATTTGAGTTTTTTTTTTCATTTTTGGAATGCATCTATCCTGCACCTTCCTCATTTTCTCACCAGGTTTCATTGGGAATTTAACCACAATTCAGGTTCTTAATCAAAACAAAGCTTCATAAGAAAGGTGTACATCTATGATTGTGTTTATCTTTATTTGCCTTCCCTTTACAGTTCCTGGCAATATTGTACAGTTTTCACAGTTTTGATTCAGTCATAGTTAAATTTATGTTACTGATTTCAAAAAAAAATCCAAATAGTTAACATTTGCAGTTGTACCAGGAAAGACTAAACTTACTGTTTCCATATTCCTTTTGCTGAAGTAGGGTCAGCTTTCTTTACCACTGTCTGTGCTATAGAGTGTGTCACACAATGCTATAGAATCTCTATGAAATTTGTTCCATTAAAATTAACAGAATGGAATTTGAGTTGGTTTTTCCATAGCTGGGTGATCATAGCTACCAGATTACCATGGATGTGGTAACTCCTGTCTTTACCTTTCTTCCTTCCTTTCTGAAACCCTTGTTCATTCCTTCAGTCTCCCTCAGTCTTGTTGCTGTGTATTTCCATTTATCTCCAATTTATTTGTTCAGTCTACAAAGTGTATATTCCTCCTTTATTTCCTTACTTATTAGCATGATTGGAATTGGTGGCTTTGCACCCAGGCAAATTCATGGAGTAGGCCTTTCATCCTTTATTGATCCTTCACCGTGTGAGGGAAAGATCAGGGAGAGAATGATATGGAGAAAATTGCACAGCTGTTGTGTATGAATATCTGAAAAAAGATTGGGGAAGGATGAATAGAGAGAAGAGTCAAAGATTACACTGATAAGGATGGGAATGAACTGGGGCAGATTATAATGGAGATAATTGGGTGAGAAGTTTGTGGGTGAGGCACTGAGATCAGAGGATGGGAGAAGATTAGAGTGGAAAGTCAAAGTACAGGCATATGGAATGAGTATTGAACTGGAGGGAGAGGGTCTGTAGATGAAATAGTAAGGCAGGCAGGAAATCTGGGCTTAGAGAACTGGTGCATTGGGAAGAAAATTATAAGCAGAGGGCTGATAAATGGCTACTTGTAGTGGAAGGAAGTAGAAGATTATTAAGCAATGAGGTGCCTGGGTAGATTGAAGGAGCAGCAAAGCATATTGGAATGCATTTTCCAAGATTGAGATGATAACTGAGAATGTTAAGCTAAAACCAGAAACTTGCCAAAAGGAAGAACTAGCCATGATAGAACATTAATTACTACAGAACTTCTCACCTGTGGCTAGACTGGAATGATCAGGAATGCAATATCAGAGGAGCAACATTCATCCTTCTATATCTTTTAATTGTAGAATTCTTTTTAAAAATATCTTCTGTCTGGGATCCTGCTCACATACTGATGACAAGCAGGAGGGCTCTTGGTCAGGAAGCTTGTGTGACAAGGCCAAAAGCCAACTAGAGCCGGCAAATGTATTGATGAAGGATGAGATCAGGACAGTAGAGCAGCCTCCTCCTAGCCCAAGAATCATAAAATCTTACAACGCAGAACCAGGCCATTTTGCTCATCTCAGTTTTCCTCCAATGAAAACATTAATCCACCCTACTTTCCTATTCGCGTAACGTGCCCTTTTATGGAAGTAATGGACCAGCCACATTCGTGGCAAAGAATTCCAACCTGAATAAATGTATTTATTTTTTCTATTTCCTCTTGATTGGTTATTGAACCCATGGCCTTTCTGGTATTTATGACTCAGTAGCACACAAGATAGTTAATTATTTTCCCACAAACCTTCAAGCAAGTTCCTATTTTTAGTGTTATATTGACTAGTCTATGAGTTACAATGGGAAAGAATCATGTTAAATTCATTACATCACTCATGTTTATGTAGCAGTAAAATACACAATCAATACAATGCAGGGATGTATTTGAAATTCTTCATACAAAACATTTAAAAAACATCTGTGCAAAAATACATGTGGAGAAATAAATCCTGTTACAATATAACCCACATTAAGTAATTAGCCACGAATGCTTGCCTTCTCTTTATAAACATATTATCCGTATCATTGTAAGATATACATAACAATAGATATTCAAAAGTAGAAAAGCACACCTCATCACAAAATATTTGCAGGAAGTGGTTTTGAAAATGAAAATGTCTGCGAGAAGTACAAATCAAATTCTGATCACACTGCGAAATCTAAATGCTAGTGTAATTTATGTTTCATCATTTAAAAAAAAAACTTTATACAACCTCAGTGACTGCATGACATAGCAGCTCACATGCTCAGGAAAGTAATGTGTCCAGTTCTTTGTAAAGGAGTCAGTTGATGCTCTTTCAGTTACATTTTAATCAGATGTTTTGATAAGATTAAGGTCTGTTTGTCCTCAACATTGTTCATGAGAAGCTCCAACATATCCTGGCATTCTCTCCTTTCAGCATCGATCTGAGTATTGTTTTAAAGAATGGTGGTCCTCACTAACACCACAGTTTATTCACCAAATCAGACTCCCAAACACACAATAATCTCCCCATTAAGAAAAGTTGATTGTCATCTCAAAGCTTGCATGTCGGACCAATTTACATTAAATAGTTGCATAGCAACAAAAAAATAAGTGAAATTTAAACATACTATTTATATAAATTTTAAAAAATTCTAAATTATGAGTCTTGAATCAAACATGTTATAACTGTAGCCTTTTATGTTACCATTAGCATTTCCCCAAAACATATGAATTCAATAATAATCAAATCCAACTTTGCTAGAGAAATTCCAAAGAACTACACATTCCAGAGATATGCTTATAAAAGATGTCTTCAAAGCATTGATTTTCGTTTTTAAAAAACTGCAGAATTCTACTTGTTGCACTTTCATTTAAAAAAAGGTTTGTTCTGTGAAATTTGCTGCTAGTAATGCAAGGTTTATTTCACTAAACCACATAACTAAAGCACGTTTACGGTTATATGGGATTCTGTTCATAGAAATAACAAACGTATGAAAAAAGTCATTAAGTAAAAAAAAATTGGTGCAGTTTACAAATAGTCTTTACACTAAAATACACTGCCCAGTGTAATACAGAAATTTACAGACATGAAACTCCTTGGCTCATTCCGTGTTCTGGATACACAAAATCTCATCCAAGCCAATACCTGGATGACTACAACTTGTCTCGGCATTCTCTATTGGCAAAGGGAGGGGAAACATTGATCAACGACAGACCACAATTCAGTGACTCTTGTTGAAAGACCAGTGTGTATCTTAACATCAGCTAGGTCTGCATGAGGTACAGCAATGGTGTCCTCCAACAATGAGCAGCCCATCAATCGAGTGAAGGCTGACTCTGGAAGAAAGGCCACTTGGAAGAGGTACAGGATAATATCAAACATGCAACCCAGCAAAATTTGGGACACAGAGGGAGCAATCAAGCAAATAAAAAGCATAGAAGGCATCCATTGCTGTTTAGTCAGGACCAGAGTACTAAATTGCTAACAGACTAGATGAGCTGTTATTATCACGTATATAACTCTGTTTCGTTCCCTATTTTCTTTCTAAAATCAGATTATACACAATTATAAAATTGTTGAAACAAATTCTAAGAATATATATTTTTATATATATGCATTTTGTTTTACATTTCAGCTCTAATAACAGATTCATTTGCCAACTGGCCATCACTGTCCCCCAGTAGCGTAGCCTGTACTGGGTCCATTTGCATTGTTTTATGGGATATGTGTGCAAAGATTGGCACATTAGTTCCACTTGGATGGCTTGCCATGGATAAATGATGAGAGAGCAATGGAGTATTTGCATCATGATTTGATCCTGAGGAAGGCAAGCTTGTCACGTGACCAGTACTTGTTGATCCACTTCCACTGCTAGGTGACCGGCTCTTTGGAGGTGGACCATGTGGAATGATTCGTGGTGGACCTTGCTGGTAATGGGTAGCTGAATAGGCAGCGTATCCTGCAGGCACCGGGTAACTGTTAACTTGAATAAATCTCTGATGCTGAGCTATTTGTGGACCAATTAGACTTCCAATCTGGCCCTGGGGTAGGCCCTGTGCTTGATATATATGAATTGGATACCTTGTGTTACTGAGGTTACTAACTGGGCTTGCACTCAGAGATGTTGTCTGGGTTGTGGCATTACCACCAGATGGCGTTGTAGAACTGGTATGGCTTGATAGTCCTTCCCAGGATCTCAGCCTGGCATGAATGTCCTTAAATCGTGGTCTTCTGGCTGGGATCTCATGCCAGGTTTCTGTCATTAAATCATACATTCTAGAGGGGCAATCTTCTGGGCATGGGAGTACCTGCCTCTTACGTATCATTTCTATCACCTCTTGATTAGAAAATCCATAATATGGTTGCAGCCCAAAGCTAAAAATCTCCCATAGCACCACACCAAAAGACCAAATATCTGAGTCACTTGAGAACTTCCCAAACAGTATAGCTTCAGGAGGCATCCATCGAATTGGGAGGAGGGACTTATTCTGCACCCTGTAATAATCGGCTGCATATATTTCTCTTGAAAGGCCAAGATCTGATATCTTCACTCTTAGTTGCTCTCCAATAATGATGTTGCGTGCAGCAAGGTCCTTGTGAACAAAAAAGTGACTGGACAGGTATTCCATTCCTGCTGCTATCTGTATGGAGATGTGCAAAAAATCTGCATGGTCCAGGCTGGATTTGACAGTGCCGTCTTCATCACTGCTGCAGCCAACATCAGAATGGGGTGATCTCATGATGAGAAATTCATGAAGGTCACCATGGTTCATGTACTCAAAGAGCATGCAGACTGGTTGCTCCTGGGTTACCACCCCAAGTAGGCAGACAACATTGGGATGATGGAGCTCTGACATCAGGGATGCCTCCTGCTGGAACTCTGCCCAAAGCTGAGAATTACCAAAATCCTTCAGGGTCTTTATAGCAACAAGCTGCGCATGATCCATTCCTGGTAGGTAAAGATGACCTTTGTAGATTTTTCCAAAAGCACATTCCCCTAGCTCTTCCATAAAACGAACAGCAGAAAGAGGCAACTCCTTAGCTTTGCTCTGCTGGAGAAATGGAAAGTAGATCTCATAAGTTTTAACATCAACACAATAAAATTTTAAAAATATATATAAGTTGCGTCATTGATGAAAGGAAGAGTTGAAGCTTTTTCTTTCAAAAACTGCTATAAATTAGATAACAAGCAGTTTGTTTCAAACTCTGCTTACAGAAGCACAATGTGAAAGTTTCAACAGCTGCAATGGATATCTTTTCACCCCACCCTAGGTTTCCCTGTTCAGGTTATGGCAGTCATGATTCCCTGTGTTATCTTACCCACATTTTTTTAACCATTTTTAACCTGTATATCAATTAGATTTTGTGAAAAAGCTATTACATCACTACAAAGCCTAAGACTGCCCTCAAGTGATGTCCAAGCTTGTACTTGCTGTGTATTTAATACTTCAGTAATGTTTGAGTAATATTACATATATATTGTTTGCTAAGCATTCTTTGTTTAAATAATTCATTACAAGTTCTATGTAAAGGTACTGGGTGATAATAATCATAATTTTTCTAAAAAAGCAGAAATTCCTGGCTACATTGGAAAAATAGTTATATTTGATTGCTCAAAAGATAACTGACTCATGTATACTGAGCAAATTGAGCAGTACTTTAAAGCAAATGAAATAGCCAATAAGAAACAAGTGCCAGTGTTGCTGAGTGGATTGGGTTTAAAGGCAAACAGTTTGCTTAGGAGTTTGACTGCTCCAACAAAACCAGCTGAAACTACCTTTGCTGATTTTGTGAAAGTAATGCAGGAACATTTAGAACTGAAGACATTGTTGAATACAGAATACTTTAGGTTTCATAAGCAGAAACAAAACGAAGGGGAGTCCATTTCAGCGTAGGTGCTGAATTGAAGAGATTGTCTAAGCATTGCCAGTTCAGTGATGGGCTTAATAATGCATTGAAAGGTCAATTAGTTTGTGGAATCTTACAAGAAAGCATTCCAAAACAGCTCATAACTGAAACACAACTTATATTTAAAAGAGCAGTTAAAATAGCTGTATCAATGGAAACAGCAGGTGAATACACAATTGAGTTGCAGTCAGGAATGAAAGTGAGCGTGGACAAAATTGCAACACCTAAACAGAAACCAGCCTGGCTAAACAAATCATGTTGGTGTTGTGGCAGGGGCTCACATACAGTAGGTTTAAAGGAGAAAGCTACAGAAAATGCAACAAAGTAGAATGCATACAAACAGTGTGTCAGGCAGACAAAAAGAAATGGACTGCATAGGGAAGAGAAAAAGATAAAAAGTCAATTTGCAGTTTCAAAAAGAGCACTAATCTGCATACTTTTGATGAAAAATCTGGTAATGATGTGAGTAACACAGGACTGAGTTGCCTTGAGAATTACAATGTGAAAACTAACGAAAGGCAAGCAATATCACTTACACCAGAAGTGAACGGTAATTAAAATGGAATTGGACATTGGCTCTTATGTTTCAGTCATTCCACAAAATGAGTTTGTTTGGCATTTCAAAGATACTGAACTTTTAAGCCTGCAGATATCCAAACTAAGACTTTATACTGAGAAAAGATAACTTCTGTGGAAATGACATTCGTAACAGTGAAATACCACAACCAACAAGCCACATTCGGTTTGTATATGGTTAAAACATGAGGGTCAGTATTGTGGAACCATGATTGGCTGAGACAACTACAACTTGAGTGGAGATCCACCCACTATTTGCATGCCACATCCCCTGTAAGAGTCAACTGAAAGTGAATTGAGAAAGATACTAGATGATGCCACATCAGTGCTGAATGATGGCAATGGAAAACTCATACGTATCAAAGTACAAAGTAAATTTTATTATCAAAATACCATATAGAACCCTGAGATTCATTTTCTTGTGGGCACACTCAACAAATCTACAGAATAATAACCGTATCATAACCAAATAAAGACCACCCAACTGGGCATTCAACCAGAATGCAGAAAACAAGCTGTGCTAATGCTAAAAGAGGAAATAATAATATACATAAATAAGCAATAAATATCAAAAACATGAGTTGAAGAGTCCCTGAAAGTGAGTTCATTAGTTGCAGGAACATTTCAATGATGGGGCAAGTGAAGCATATTCTGCAAAGCTGCAAAACCAGCCTCTCACAAGGCAGATACATGTGGTGTCACAACCAGGTCTTTGAAGAGTTTGGCTGCAGCAATTGAGACCAAGAGGATAGCAACCAATTCCTTGCACCCTAGAATTACTAATGCTCTGACACCAGCAGCATTAGTCTGGGAGGAAGGGAAAACTAATCTCCTTCCTAAGCCAGAAACAGGACAGATGAACATGGTCCATTACTGGAAAATGCTGGTGGATATCACAAACAACTCACTTTTCCACCAGAAATTGCTACCACCAACCTCAGGCCAGACTTGGTTCTCTGGTCTAATTCATTACAGATTGTCTACATTGTGGAACTCACGTGCTGTTGGAGGATTCAGTGGCTGAAGCATATCAGGGCAAGAGGCTGCGCTCTGCAGACCTAGCAGCTGAAGCTCAACAACGGTGCTGGAAAACCAGTTTGTTCTGTGAAAGTGGGTTGAAGGGGATTTATAGCCACATCCACCATCAAATTGCTGAAGGAGCTAGGTATCCATGGTCAGACTCTACAGCAAACTACCAGAACCACAACAGAGACAGTCACTGTCTTTGGATCAAGCGAAAAGACCTCTCCCAGGCTCCAAGATATATTAAGAGAGTGGGAAGGCACAATGGGGGTGGGGGGGGGGGAACTCTGGGATACCAGAAGTCATTGTCTAGCCCTCCTGAGATGTAGTGGGCTAATCAATGAAACAGCAAGAAAGGATGGTTTCCACTTCAAAGCCCCTGCATGTCAACCCTGTGCTACTTCCAACATCAAGGCAGTCTCGAGCAAGTGCTCATGATCCATGTGTTATTTTGATTTTTTTGAAACTGAGTCCATTGGTAGTAGGAACATTTCAATGATGGGGCAAGTAAAGCTGTCCCTTTTGGTTCAAGAGCATGATGGCTGAAGGGTAGTAACTGTTCCTGAACATGACGATGCGAGTCCTGAGACTCATGTAACCTTCTTCCTGATGGCAGCTGCAAGAAGAGAGCATGTCCTGGGTGGTGTATGTCCCTGATGATGGATGCTGCTGTGCTGTGACAGTGTTTCATATAGATGTGCTTATATTAAGGATAAAATAGAGTCCAAAGTGTTCCTCACCAGAAACACTCACAAAGGGCTTTCTCATTATAATAGGCTTACTTTTGGAGTAGCATCTGCACCTGCGCTCTGGCAGAAAGCTATGAACCAGGTGCTACAAGGCTGCTCATGTACTTAGTGTTACCTGGATAACATCATAGTTACCAGTATGGATGACAAGAAACATCTTCAAAATCTCAGCACAGTTTCAAAAAAATTAGAAGATTATGGGCTCAGAGCACAATGTAACGTGTGAATTCTTTAAACCAAGCATTATTTACTGTGGTCATACCACCTTTGCACAAGGATTACACGAGTGTGCTGAGAAAATTCAGGCAAAGGATGAGGCATTTAGGATTTGTCAATTAGGTTCCTGCCTAACCTGGCTACTGTGCTCTACCCCTTGAATTCATTACTGCAGATGAGGAAGAAATGGCAATGGACAAAGCAATGTGAGGTGGCTTTCCAAAAGCTAAAGGAAATGGTGAAGTCAGACACTGTACTCACAATTTATGATTCACATTACCCAGTGAAGTTTGCCGTGCACTATTCAGCATGCTAACACGTCCAGATGAAGGGTATCCAGAGCTGCAAACCCGGAATCAACTCCTACAAGCACCACAGAAGAGGCCCCAGAACCTGAGATTGTTTCACAGCCACAAGTCTCACCTGCCAAGTAGAGTGACCCCTCCTCCACCCCGTCAGGAAAGACATTATCCCATAAGAATAAGAAAGCCTCCACAGAAATTAAATCTGTATGGGACAAATAAATATTTACTGTGCTCTAGATGTCTATATAGTAGTTATATAATATATTGTATATATAGTTGAGATACATTGTACGTTGAGTTGGAGTTTAAAGCTAAACAGGAAGAAGTATTGTGTATTTAATATTTGAGTAAGTAATATTGTATATATGTATAATTGTTTGATTAAGCATTTGTTTAAATAATTTCAGGTTATATGTAAAAGTACATAAATGGCATACGTCATCATGCTGCCACATCATAAGCGTGCTCCTCACTTAAAATAACATCAAAACTAAGACTCGTTCTCCTGGGCTCCCGTCTCTTTCCTGTAATTGGTTTTATGTTTTAGAGTTATAAAACCTAACAGGACTAACACTCTAAGATACTGAAGAGTGATCAGGAGCAAGAGTGCTGAACTAGTCTTCCTTTTTTTTCTGGGTCAAAGACATTACAAAAATTGCAGACAACCCAGATGGGAATCAGCTGGCTTGGAAAAGGCCAAGGATCACCCAGGATTTGTTGATTTCTATGACTCAGTATAACGTAAAGCAAGAAAGATGTTTAATCTCTGAGCTTCTAAAGGGAGCTGTAATGACCATACTAACTTTAATGCAAGAGATTCAAGAACAGTTGTCAAGTATTTAACAAAGAACATACTTACATTCCAGCTGCGATACTTCAGCCAGAAAGAAGTAAAACAAAGATTATATAGATCAAAACATTGACATTTACATTCTCTGATTGTGGACCCTCACCTATCAGTGGTGCAAGTCAGGGGAAATGGTGCTAATGGCATATAATTTGTCACTTGCATAAATTAACAGGTGGAAAATTGGGAACTATGAACACAGGGCCTCCCAAGCTACATTCTCAGCAGGTTCAGGCACTCTGCACTGGGACCGTACTGTTGGAATTTTTACCCTTTCAAAACCGATGGTTTGCTCAGAACTACTATGCTGTCAAGAAAAAAAAGAGAAAAGCAAGCAGAGGCATTAACCTCTCAAGTGACTTTGAGTAGGTTTTTCCAAAATAGCCCATATTAAACTAACTTGTAATAGGTGGCTTTAAAAAAAAATGAAAAACACACATTGTGCTTCTAGCAGCACCTCATAACTCAGAATCTTGTTTTAGAGTACTAGAGGCTCTGCCACTTAATAAACACCATTAAGATCCTTCCAAAGCTGCAACAGATTTGAAAAACGAACCCATGCATTGCATAGCAATGGCAGGAAATAAAGTTTCATTATAAGTGCACAGATGGTCTGTATTAAGAGCAAATCCTCAAGGGCAATGTTGTTTTAAGCTGACATACACTATATTATATACCCAGTAATAAAAGAAAATTGACCTCTCCATGACTCCTGGTGGATTTTATTTTTGTCTCTTCACACCGATACTGGATGACTATCAAAAGAGAAAAGAGGAGCCATAACTTTAGAGATCCAAGAAGGCTTACATCTCAACAGGAGGCAGCAAATCTGCTTGGTTTTGTTTGACAGACTGGTCTTGTACTCAGCCGATCAAACTGTACAGCAAACGAAAGATACACACTCGGTTCCCAGCCAAGATAAACTGAACTCAGTGGAAGAAAAACAACTGACTCCAGACAGCCCAGATTTCTTCATTTTCTCTCCCTCTTTCTTGAAAAACCACTTATGTTAAGTACTATGCAAGTCTGGGTTTCATTTACTGTGTTTCAAAAAAGAAACAATTAAAGAGCCCATTTTCCATTGTTTTTTTGTTCCCTGGATCTTCACTGGATTCTCCTTTTAAAAGAAACTGAAATATAAACTGTTTATACATAACTTTAATTTTTTAAAAAAACTTATCATCTCTTATCTTCTACCCAAAAAATAAAATTCTATATAATTAATCTTGCATTCTATAAGTGAGGATATGAATTGGCAAATCCTGAGACTTACAGACCAGGAATAACTTTAGACTTTATTCATTCTGTTGGGCAATTTCAGCTGGAGCAGCCATGGGTTACTCAATTAGCCTCCGTTCTCCTGGGTAGGAGAAAAAGGAAACAAAAGTTGGCTAAGGGCGCTGTTCATTATTCTAGTGCAAAGTATGCTTTCTGGCCATGGAAAAAGGATAAGTCTCAGCACTTATTGCATGTGCAGTCAAACAGATTGTCAACACCACTGAGATGGTTAATTTGAACAACAGCCATTTAGATGAAATACTAGGTAACTGCTGATGGCTTTTGAAGGAGTATGAATCAGGCACAATGATCAAGAGAATTGTGGAACAAAAACTGCTAAGAGAAATTATAGATCAATCTCATTTCATCAGTTTTCAGAGTAGAACTACCTCACAGTCATGGATGAGGATGTAATAGTGAGAATCTCAGTTAACAGATAATTTAAAATACAATGTCAAAATCTATGAGATTATGACTGAGCACATATACATAAACCAAAGTTACTACACATACTAGCCTGGAAATTCAATTACAGGGGTGGTTCTGGGCCTGGTCCTGCAAAATTCAACTGTATCTGAGGCCCAAGGGATGTTGGCAGCAACTAAATGGACCTTACTTAGGAAAGAGGCCTTAACTTGAAGCATTAGGCCATTGTAGAGCACACAAAGGAAAACAGCAGCAAGTCCAGAAAAGTGGCTGGAGTGGATTTGGGTGCAGATACCAATGTAGATTATTTTGGAAACAAAAGGCTGGCAGAAGGAGACAAGAGCTCTTTGGAAGATTGGGGACAAGAGATGGAGGCAGGGAGGTTCATGACAAAGGACTGGGCCACAACAAAGGTAACGTTTGGGAGTGAATTATGTTGGAAAAATAAAGTAAAAGGTTATGTAGTGAGTAGGGGAACTTGCCTAAGGCGACAATTAGCATAGTGGAGACAGGGGTGAGGAAAGGGAATTAGCAGGCTCCAAAGAAAATATATAAGTAAATGTATTAAAGGAACTACCCCAGCATCAAGCTATGGGCTCCTTAGGGAGGCACCCTAAGGTGCCCATAGAATCCAGTGCAATAAAAAAATGTTGTTATTCTGAGAGTGCTCAATGATAGCCTCGCTTTAGAACCACATGGTCAAATCTCCCCATCAATAATATAAACTCACATTGCAGCCATTGCATGTCTGATGCATAACTTGCCTCAATCATGTAAGTATTATTCACAAAAGGGAGCACCTGATCAGATTTCCAGTGTAGCATAAATTGATCCAGAAATAATAATTAAATAGTTCCACCAGAAAAAAAATGATTTTCTTACGTGTGGCATTGAAAAAGAAAACACATCCAAGCACTGTCCAAAGAGAAGCTTGAACTTCTTGTCTTCTGGGCTTTCTCTTGTATTTTCTCTGCTAATAATCTGTGTGAATCTTGCTCTCACTTTCTCAGCACAACATCATTCCCTTTGGTCACAGAAAATTCAAGCCCAATATCTGTTCGATCAATACTGCCAGTCCAAGAACAAAATTAGCCCAATTTTCACACTTCCAGTTCTTGTTTCCTAAGGAAGTTGAATTTGTATTGCATCAATCTTTAGATGCCATCAATATACAGTCGTCCCTCCGTATCCACGGGGGATTGGTTCCAGGACCCCCCGCGGATACCAAAATCCGCAGATGCTCCCTTACATAAAATGGCGTTGTATTTGCATATAACCTACGCACATCCTCCTGTATACAGTACTTTAAATCACCTCTAGATTACTTATCATACCTAATACAATGTAAATGCTATGTAAATAGTTGTTATACTGTATTGTTCAGGGAATAATGACAAAAAAAAAAGTCTGTACATGTTCAATACAGACTCAACCATTGTAGCTCTTCTGGGAATGCTGATGCTGCCTCAGCATGAGCTGCTGCCGATTCTCCCGTGATCTTTAAGTTCTTGAGGCTGCAGCGCTTTACATAGCTAGCCTTAAGGTCCTTCCTCTCGCTCACAATACAAGTAGCAAACGAACGAGACGTGAGGCGAACAATGCTCAAACAATTAGAGCTGGAGAGAGACTGAGGATCTGTGATATGGCGGGGGGCTACAGCAGGGTATGCCTACACATCTCTTCATTCGCGTGGATTCAGCGTAGTGCTCGGCGTGCGGCAAATTCAAGTTTTGCTTTTTGGAACATTCTGGAATTTTTTTTTTGAATATTTTCGATCCACGGTTGGTTGAGTCCGCAGATGCAGAACCCACGGATATGGAGAGCCGACTGTACAAACCTTTATGATCAGAAACTTGTCTGTTGTGCTACAGGGATGAGATGCATATTTGTATTCATCAACTTCAGCATTTCCAATTACCCAGTCTCAGAGTGACAATGCTACAGAGACACAAAGTAAACTCGTCAAAGTGCTTTCCACATTTAATTCAAGCACTGCTGACAGGGAGGATCGGGACGAATGGAATTACCTTTCTTGTCGAACTCTTGCTGTTTCACTTTAGTCTTCACTAAAGAACTGGGGAGTATATATGAAGTGTTTACTCACCTGTGCTCTCAATACGATGTCCAATAAATGGTCATTAAACAGTTCACAGAATATATTACTTCATCTCAGACTCAAGAAGATCTTGCTCAAGTCTCAGTCCATAATAAGTTAGCTAATTACAGCTGGAAGAACTCCAAGTGATCTCAGAATGCACCATTTTACTGATTTGCTTTTAACTGAGAAACAGAAAAGCAAGTTTAAAATTTGTAAGAGGAAGTCCAGGAAGATTGAAGATGAAGATAAATCAAAATTGGATCATATGAAGTTCAGTTTGTAACAGTGTGAGGATTACTGGAAATGGGGAGGATTGAAGGAGGTAAAGCTCTTGTACGAGTTTGAGAAAAAGTTTTGAATTCAAGGGTAATAATATGGAAGAAACAAGAAAGAAACAGAACATTTTTTAATGCAAAATAAAGCAAGGAAGTTTATTAGAGAATAAATTGGTGATAAAGGCAAAGTTGCAATGCAGGGAAAAAGACTCAAGGTTTTGGTGAGTGGTACGGTTCTTCAAATAAAAACAGGATTTTTATTAAATTTTATAAGTGTGAGGCAGGTGCTATAACAACCTCAGATATAGATACAGAAGCAGTAATCACTTTTGGGATATGCCTGAACTTTATAAGACTTGAGAGATGTTGAGACAAAAAGAAGGGTCTAAAGTGAAAAACTGAAACCAGACTTCCTGGAGGCAGCTTAAGCAACAGAAGAGATGGGAATTCTATTTGACCTCACAGCAAGAGAATCCAGTAATGCTGATGGATGAAGTGTGTGGATCTACCAGAAAGAGGAGGTGACAGCTGCTGGTTAGACTAGTGTGAAAAAAAACATAGAAAGGAACAAGACTTTCATTGTCTCACTTTAGGGAACAGAGGGGATCAAGAGGTAATGAGTCAGTTACTATTCTAAGAGATGTCTGTAGATTTAAAGTATCGATGGTGTATGACATGAAAGCATACTGAAAACTATGTTAAATTTATAAGGAACGGACAGTGAGGATCAGAGTCTTGAGAAGAGAATACAGTAGTGAGAAAACCCTGAAATTGAGAACAAAGTCAGGTGTTGAGCTATTGATTATCCACATAATAATTTAAACATAATTTGATAAACAATAAATGGAACAATGTTTAGGCAGGTCACGTAACAATACTTTTTTTTAACAGAACCAGTTTTGAAGTAGTTTGAAGACTCCAAGAGCGGAGCTCTATAATACATAACGTAGACAGCAGGACAATCAATAGAATGCCATGCCAAAACGCATTTAAGTTGTGGTCATGAGGTCAAAACTCTTAAATTATACATAGCATGGACAATTAAGAGCAGCTCCAATAACAGTGGAAAATATGAGAACGGTATGAAATCAGTTAAAGGGCAAAAGATGCATTAAACTAGCGGAAATTTCAAAGCAGAGGAAAGGCGGTCCATGAGTAAAAATGATTGAAGAGATGATGTAGGACTTGGTTAAATCCTAATGCAAACATGCAATGGACAATGATAAAGCTGCTGTCAAAGCAGGAGCCTCAGAAGACTATAGACTGCAGGAAACTGACATTTCTGGCAGGGATATACCTCGATGTTGGATGGTGTCTCTTTGCCAACATTATTAAGATTAGAATTAGAGGACAAAAGTGGGTTAATCTTTCTCTCTGAGGGTTAAGAAAAGTACCACAATGAAGGATGTGGATTTCAAATGAAAATTTCCAAAAATTATGACAGACAGATGTGCATTGTCATGGGGAAGTAGAAAGCAGATGGTTTCTTTCAAACAGTAAATTTGACTTTTCCTAATAATAAATTAGAAATTCCGGCATTTATTATTAGAAGCTCAACATGGATAGCTGATGAACCTGGTGAAGGGAGGGGAAAAAAGTTTTTTAGCTGCAGCAGACTCAAATCAATTGATGCACATCCACAGCTGAGATGTCAAAATGAATATATCTCAGTTTGGATTGTCAGTTGAACTGGATACAATAAAGGAAACTGGAAGGGAAAAGATATTTTGTCTTATATATTAAGTGATGATAACTTACTTAAAAGGACTACCTGAAAGATGGCGTGCTTTTGACATCATGATATTGAATTAGAGACTTGCAAAAACTGTCTTGGCTGCTACTACATCCAGGATTTAATGATGATCCTTTGTCAATTCTACTCACTTCCACACAATCAGCATAAGGGATCCTTCAAACCCCAGAACCCAGGAAAGATTGTAATATAACAATACCCCAGCAAGAATCAAAGCTTTCACATGAAACAGGAGGAAACTTGGCCTCTAAAAATATGCAGTATTCCCCTCACTTCTTTAGCACTGCACTGATGATTAACTGATACAGTTTTGCCTCGATAGTCTACACAAATTTCCCAATAGCAGTTTTACTGAGGGTCCAGCAGAAAACTGTGAAGAAGACCAAGGATCAATCACCTTCACTCACCCTCACCTCTATCAATCACAGAATTGTCAGCAATGCGCAAGATCCAAGGAAAGAGAAGAAATAAACAAACAAATATAAGTCCTCAGTAACTATACTGGATGCAGCTTGATTGACAGAACTAAATTTTGGAAGTGAAGTACAAGAATGTTTAGGTTCTAAAGCTCAAATTTCCAACAGTGAAACTGATAAGGAAAAATCTCTTCCCCAGCTTTTGAAACAGTTTCTGCTCTGAATTATTATTGGATGCCTCCTCTTCAATTCAGTGATGACATTGCAAAACATGTAAAAGATGTCAGGGTAATTTACACTGGTAGAAATTAACTGATTTATGTTGCAGACAGAATACTACAAGTGTTGATATGAAATTTCAACAGACAGAGGGTCATTTAAGACCATGTTATACTGTTGAAACATGATACATAACCATTAGAACAGGATTCATCTTTTAAAAACTTATTTTAGATAGTTTGCTGACTGCATTTCCTTGGGAATATGTCAGAGTATTATTAAATCTGACACTAAATTGCTTGTTAAAGCACAACTGACCAAACAGTGTAAACGATTCTCATCTCAAGCAATCAAGACAGAAGCAGGCATAAAAGCCTGGCCCACACAGCATGAGCAGATTCCCCATACCTCAGAATGCGTACTTCCTTCATCTTGTTTGCATTTTAAACTAATTGCATTATTATCCAAAAACTTTATTGTACCCTGAAACAAGGCTAATAAGAAAGTACTTTTTTTTTAAGCAAAGAGTTGCATCATACAGTCATATGATTTGGTTTTTTATCCCTTGCAAAAAGATATGCGATGCAAATTTTGTAATAGCCATCCGTTATTAGCATTTTAGGGTTCTCAGAGAACTGATTACTTTCAGTTAAAGTTTTGGGATTATCAGATATGAGAGTTCTGCGGTCAAAAAGTGAGATTCTTTTTCTTCTTCAGCCCAAGTGTTGGCATTGAGGACCCCCAGTGAAGAGTACAGGTCAGATGCTGTGTAAAGTAAGTGTTGACTGTTTTCAGAGCAACGTGCTGGGTGAGTCTAATGGAGTGCTGAATGACCTATAGAATTCTGAACATTTCATTCAAAAAATGTCTTGGCTATCAGGTCATCAAACAATGTAAAATGGGGAAACAGCACTACTATGGTGACTCCTTAGTTGTACAAACACCCTTCCCCTGTTGGCTCACAATTGGAGTTAGCATGGTGAATTCGGTAGGTAGTGATCATTTGCAACCAATCAAAAGCTTCAAAGGAAGAACATGAGCTTTACCGATTTAGTCCATTAAAGACTGTCCAGAGTAGGCTGATTCAAAATATACTGAATTTAGCTTGAGCAATTGCAAATGTATTGTTATTTGCCTAAATGCTGGAGATGTCAGAAGGAGAGATAAAATCATCCAGTATTCCCATTTCTGAGTGTGGACATTAGGAAGGAGCAGGCTTTGAAGGTAGCTGTGATGGGCCCCTCAGTCAAACTGCTTACCATTACTGGCGTCTAGGCTCAGCCATGAAGAAAGCTCACTGGGGTGAGGCACTGGAATGCTGGCAGCACCTGTGAACCTGTATTCCAACAAGAGTCAGTAATTTCAGGAAAAGAGGGAAGAGAGCTGAAAAAAAGAACCATAAACCTGTCCACACTGTCCAGGGTGCACGGCCCAGAAGAGGAATCTCTTCAAAGTCATCAAGATAGCAATTTCACAAACTGAATCATTCCATTCTATATCAATTTTCTGTTACAAAGGAATCAAAGGAAGGTGAAATGATATGTTTATTGCAAACACAAATATTTTAAGATTTATGATACGAAATATGATGGAGAAACTATTAGCTGACTGTTAAATCCAAGGATACTGATTTACATGTCAATGCACATCCGTAACAGGGAACAAGATTGATAATTTAACATCAAAAGTATTATTGAGCTCAGGATTATCACATCCCAAACTACCAAACTACGTCCACCCGGTAACCTAAGTATACTATGCTTGAGGCTTACTAAAAGATTCCCAATATGACAGAAATTAAGAACCTTGCAAAATAGTTTCTTGGTTACATCTCTGTTTAACAGCTTTGACCTGTATCCTTCACTTAGGTATTTGATAGTATAAATTCTAAACCAATTTCTGTAAGACATAACAATGCAGTTTTTGCGGAATACTGCTTGTGAACAAAACACCATTGAATATATGGATGGACATCATTAATTTCCAAAAGACGCTTAAAAGACATTTAAAATTTAGTTCCAGTTACCCCTCCTTATTTTAGGGTTTCCTCAATATCTTCAAATACATGGAAATGAGTTTTAGTTTCCACCCTGTTGCTGGTATCCAGTTCCTAAGCCATGAGATGGTCCCAGAGTGCCATGTACTTTGGACCACCAGAAATGCAAATGTCAAAATAAACTGACTGGCATCATTGTGTAGTATGCTGCAAATGCATTTCTGCTCCATGCCAGGAAAAACCCTGCACTGTTTCAGTATCTTTCCAGCTGAGATTGGAGAATGATTTCTATTTTTAAAATGTACATACAGTGGCATGCAAAAATTTGGGCACCCCGGTCAAAATTTCTGTTATTGTGAATAGCAAAGCGAGTAAAAGATAAACTGATTTCCAAAAGGCATAAAGTTAAAGATGACACATTTCTTTAATTCTTTAAGCAAGAAAACATATTTATTTCCATCTTTTACAGTTTCAAAGTAACAAAAAAGGAAAAGGGCCCGAAGCAAAAGTTTGGGCACCCTACATGGCAGTACTTAATAACACCCCCTTTGGAAAGTATCACAGCTTGTAAACGCTTTTTGTAGCCAGGGGACTGATATTTAGGTCAGGGGACTGTGAGGGCCATGGCAAAACCTTCAGCTTGCGCCTCTTGAGGTCGTCCATTGTGGATTTTGAGGTGTTTTTAGGTTCATTATCCTGTTGGAGAAGCCATCCTCTTTTCACCTTCGGCTTTTTTACAGACGGTGTGATGTTTGCTTCCAGAATTTGCTGGTATTTAATTAAATTGATTCTTCCCTGTACCAGTGAGTCCCCTGACCTAAATATCATCGAAAATCCGTGGATAGACCTCAAAAGAGCAGTACATGCAAGACAGCCCAAGAATCTCACAGAACTAGAAGCCTTTTGCAAGGAAGAATGGGTGAAAATCCCCCAAACAAGAATTGAAAGACTCTTAGCTGGCTACAAAAAGCGTTTACAAGCTGTTGATACTTGCAAAAGGGGGTGTTACTAAATACTGCCATGCAGGGTGCCCAAATTTTTGCTTCAGGCCCTTTTTCTTCTTTGTTATTTTGAAACCGTAAAAGATGGAAATAAAAAAGTTTTCTTGCTTAAAATATTAAAGAAATGTGTCATCTTCAACTTTATGCTTTCTGGAAATCAGTTCATCTTTTACTCACTTAGCTATTCACAGTAACAGACATTTTGACCAGGGGTGCCCAAACTTTTGCATGCTACTGTACATCTAATGTGTTTTCTGCAATTATGTGGTAGACTACATGATACTCATTACATGGTGTGATTTTCTTCCACTGGGACACAATTGCCAGATTATAACAACGTTTCTTGCAGAATAATACAACATTCTTCTGTCAAATGATTACTACAACTGTAATCATCAACAAACCACCAACTGTCAATCAAGCCACCTGAAGCAAAGAATTTAATTGAAATTAATTAAATATTAGTTTCTGTAAAAGACCATCTGAAGCAAATGATGTGCTAACAATGATCAATATTTTCAATTCGGTACATCAATGCAGATATTGCCCCCTAGTGGTCTCAATCATAACCTTACATCTTTTTGGTTAACTTCCCACCCACTACCAAATGCTTCAGAGCAAAATGTGTCTAGGTTCCACATTATACATGAGTGCAAAAGCTATCAACACTATGAGTGAAAATGTATATTGAGGATCAATGAAATGGATGTTGGCTAAACTCCTGAGGCACTTTAATGAAAGGGAATTTCTTAAAACCTGCTCTCATCCACTTGGGTTGTTCTGGTGAATTGTGACAGAACACTCTTAATGAGTATGATAAAAATTTCCACTGATTTGCTGTGACGTATTGCAGGTAAAATTGGAATAGTACAGTAATTTCTTGGGAAAGTTTCTTATTATTGTACAGTGGTTAAGTCAAGGTAGAGTTCACAATAAGGACAACAACTGATAAAGTAGACGGAAGTAAAATTGTTGTGCAAAAGTGTAATGGTGGAAAAATACATTAACATTAAAATAAACATTTCTTACCTTTGGTTTGTATGCACTGAGCATGGACATTTCAACATTTTGGCCTCGCATGGGTTTTGGCTGTCTTTGATTGACAGGAGTTGATGACTTTTGATTATTACGACAAATACAGATAAAGAAGAACAAAAGAGCAATTGCCAGAGGAATTGCCACACTGGGGACCAGGATATACAGAATTTCCATCTTGTTGTTTTCATTGGAATCTGGTTAGCACGAAAAAGTTAATGCATTAAAAACAAAATATGATTAGCATACTCCAATAAGAAAAAATCCTTCTATCTGTACAGATTATTTTATTACATCAGGCAATCTCAAAAGTGTTCATAACCACTGGGATACATTTGAAATGGAATTACTCTTATAATTTAGAGAGATGAGGCAATCAACTTGTGACCCGCAAGGTTCCACAAATGGCAATTAGATGGCTTGGTTGGTTATGGTGTACCATATCAACAACTGTTTCAGTCTATTCAAATGGAAGGCCACTCAGTCCCTCAAGACTGTGGATCTGATCTCGCCCTTGACTTCACTTTTCTGTGGGTTTCTCACATAGCTGATTGTTCTAAAATTTACAATTCTCTCTCTCCCAGGCTCAATTTGACTTAATGACAGATTCTCCACAGCTTTCATACAGACTTCCATAGATTCACGGCTCTCTCAGATATGAAATTCCAGCTCATTTCAATTTTAAATAGGTGGCCACTTATCCACAGTCTACATTCCCTAGTTCTAGATTTCCCATCAGAACATGAGAATAAGATGAAGTACTCTGACTTATTGCACCATATCTCGAGTCAACTTAAGAAATTTCGATCGGTGATCCTTACCACACAGAGGAATTTCGCACAACTCCAGTTTAACAGATTCATCCAGTGTAAAGCACCACGGAGCATCTTTGTGATTTCCTGGGTTCCGGCAATAGGAATGGCCACCATTGAGTTCAGGATATTTAACAGCTGTATATGAATGACTATGTGGATATTGGGAGTTCCACGGCTGGCACTGCCGCCCTGATTTGGTCACACTCACTGTGCCACGGTAGTCGTTACCACTGATATTAAAACATTTGTGATCTGCAGGTATAAATAAAACAATTCTCAGCAAAAAGACTTAGTAGGAATTCATGCCATGTTTTCTGGATGAACCAATCAACTTACAACCCAATTACAAACTAGTAAGATTCTTAAGACCACTCCCTAATTTGTGCTGACCTCAGCTGGTGTCAACAGTGAAACCAGAAAAGCCCCAGATTAGTAAAGGCCACATCGAGCCCTTGATAGCCATACATCTGCCCCTGCTGTGAAGACATCATTGGCCCGTTGTGGTAAAAGAGTTTGTTGTAGCTCATTACCACACACGCAATGTGGCTAGTTACTGTCCATAAAACAGTGTTCTCGAAAGGAACCGCTACACTTAGGAAAGGGCTGGGGATGTAGAGAAAACTGGCAACAGAGCAAAAGAATATGCATGTGAGCATTCCATGTTTATGTTAGCAGAGAACAGAACAGTATCTCTTGTTTTCTACTTGTTTGAAGGCAACCCCATATTTACTTCATATTTAATCTACAACTATTTGACCAAGGCACCCAATACTAATTCCCTAGAGGAGCATCACTTTGTGTTGTGCCAAACTATGCACAGCAGGAACTACCTCGAGGTCTCTGATAGCTTAAGCAGTTTGTCTTGAGCTGTGCTAAAAACATCATAATCAATCTCAGTCTCATCTGGAGAAGAAGGATGCTTATCTGAGAATGCTGTTCTTGGACTACAGTTCAGCATTCAACACCATAATTCCAACCACGCTCGGCAGGAAGCTCAGAGACCTCGGTCTTGACCCTGCCTCGTGCAGCTAGATCCTGGACTTCTTGTTAGATCACCAGCAGGTAGTAAGAGTGGACTCCCTCACCTCCACCTCTCTGACTCTCAACATAGCCCTCAGGGCTGTGTACTAAGTCCCCCCTTTACTCCCTGTATCCCAATCACTGTGTCGCCACCCACAGCTCTAATCTGCTAATTAAATTTGCCGACGACACTACAGTGATTGGCCTAATCTCAATAACGAGGTGGCCTACAGGGAAGAAGTCATCTCTCTGACACAGTGCTGTCAGATGTATAGATTGTGGCTGGGGATCTGAGTCACCCCGACCACAATCTATTCCAGCTGCTACCATCCAGGAAATGGTACCGCAGCATAAAAGCCAGGACCAATAGGCTCTAGGACAGCTTCTTCCACCAGGCCATCAGATTGATTAACTCACGCTGATTTGAGTGCATTTCTATGTTACATTGACTGTCTATTTATTATAAGTGATTATGATTGCACATTGCACATTTAGGCGGAGACATAACATAAAGATTTTTACTATTTTTACTCCTCATGTATGTGAATGATGTAAGAAATAAAGTCAGTTCAATTCAATTCCTCCTCAGTCAGAGTTGTTACGAAAGCATTTTGTCAGGGTGCCTACCCCTGATTGCAATGCATTGTGTGCAGCAAGACCAGGAGCATCAATTATGTCCTTCATGATGGAATAGTTCTGATGACGTAATACTGATCATTATCTTATTAAAGAATAGCAACTGAACGAGTTAACTTCCATGTTGTTTATTTAGTCGATTCAAGCTGACATCAGTTGCTGCCTTCCAAAAAGGGTGAAACAGCAAAATATTAAAGGAGAAAAATGTAAAAGCAATATTCTGAAGACAGCTGTCAAAACTAGCACTTTATGAATATTCTCCTTTAGTCAAGTTTACTTACTCTTATTTATAGGTTCTGCCATTGGAATTCCAATGCGCATGCAGTTTGCTGCCTCCGGGCTGTCTGGCATGGGGAGATCTTCACAGTTTGGTAGCTTCAGTCTCATTAGGATCAAAGGATTTGATCTGGCAAAGATATATTCAGTCTTGCACAGATCATTTTCCAGGATCTCACACTCATCTCTGCAAAGGTCACGAGGTTTGGGTATTGACGATGTATCATCACAGTATGGGAATGCAAAATGACAGAGTGAAGGGATGGCAAACTGAGAACACCGGTCAGTTAGATGATTTGAGGTTCCAATCATTGTGAAAGCAGCTGCAGAACAAATAAGAAAGATAATTTACTGTTTCAAGTTTCCCAAATTAACAACAGTAATTACATTAGACAGGAGAAATCAACGCAGAGCCTGAATCAAGATGATGGAAAACTAAAAGTTACAGAGATTCTTTCCTAACTTCATCAGCATAGATGCATTTATGCATGATGTTCTGTTTTGTAAAAAAAGACAGTATTATGTTCAATTGACTGTAATTTCTCATAAATAATTCAACTACTCCTTTATAAATAACTAGAGAAAATGCACTAATAATTGTGTAACTAAGGTGTCACGTACACTTTTAAACCAACAGTGAGTTTTTCTGTTGGGATCTATTATCTCAACTAAGATTGCAAGGGAAATCCTGAAACTGACTAAAAACTTTTTAGAATAAAGAAAGTGGAAATAATCATCCTGGGTTTTCACTCACGCCTGCTCTTCGATGAGACCTGCAGGAATATGTATACCTTTGCTTTCTAATCTTGTATCTAAATTTGTTTTGTTCTGTGATCTAGGCTTGTGTATTTAGAATGGTCATCTGGTTAAGACACTGGAAGTTGACTAGTAATGATAGAACCATACACCATTATGAATCAGCACTTTTCCTAACTAAGCAAATTCCAGAAACCATCTGAAAATTTTTAATCAGCACTGTTGAAAAATTGAAATCAGAAGGGCAACTATAAGCATGTGTGAATACAAGAACAGTTTATTTATTATCCTTCTTATACCTGTAATTTGGTTTTCAATTTCTCCTTGCATCTGTAGAGAGTCCACATAAATGCTGCTGTTTGCAATGAACCTTGCACAGGCGATTCCCCTGTAGGGCTGACAAAAGCCATCTTCTTCAAATGTAACTCTGCAGGATGAAAGGAAAATTGGAACTGAATTCAAGGTAAGCCACAAGTTACTGGTCAATAGAGGGCACTGTTGCAAAAAAATTCTTAACAATTTCAAACCGTTCAATGTTCAGAAACTATCGAAGAACATTTTGAAAAAAATAAGTCACTTAAAAAAAAACGAAGGATTTCAGTGAGCTTCTAATTTTGGCTCTCTTCACTCATAGAAAAAAAATAAAATCTTTTAAGTGCTCATACTTGCATTAAGGGATTGGAGTTCTTTTTCTTCCCAGTTATTCTCCCTGTTCCCTCTGAAATTACTGGCATTTTAATATGATTGGTGATCCTTTATGACTATATCCAGAGAAACTGTCAAACTGTCTGTTCACAATTAAATATTACACTGCTTTAAGCATCATTACAGGGACCATTATAAAACCTATAGGTAGTTGCACAATCTAAGCAGATACAGTGGCAGTGAATCTTCTTAGCATCATCTAAAACAGTATAACTTGCCATTCATCTCATTAGGATTATGAAAATGTTCTCTACTCTTTAAATTGCTGTGTATGCTGATCACACCTGAAAAGTCTCTTGAATGTGTTTAAAAACATCATATCGAAATGTTCCCTCTAATGTCTGTGCACAAAGGAATTTAAACTGCGCACAAAAGGTTGTCACCCTCTACCTCGTTGGCATGTTATATATATTTCACGATCGTGCACAATCATGTCTCCTTTTCCAGTTTCTGATGTAGACGGTGTTGACAACATGGAGTTTCCGATTATTTGCCTGCAGATTTTAGAACTGGCTTATTTATACTGTTTTTATTTTAAAAATTATAGATTCACAATGTCAAATTCCATAGAAACAAAGGGCATGAAGCGCAAAAGAACTGCTAGTTCATTTAAAGCGGAATGGCTTAATGAAACAGTAGAATCTGCTACATTGAAAGCTCATGAGGTCAGGAACATGCAGCTACTAGAAATATTTATGTACAATACAGAAACTAGTGTTAACTGCGTGTATTGTCGCGATACAAAAGTTGCTGCAGAATTTGCAAGTGGGAAGAAGTGGAGTGATATTTGGAAACTTGACTTTTTAAAGTGTCATTTAGCAAACAAATCACATATGGACGGTGTGCAAAAGTTCCAGTGAGAAAATCCTTCACTACCTGCTACAGATTTGCTTCATATATTTTGTGAGAGTGCAGATGAATGAGAGTGAAAATGATCAAACCCAGTTAAGATCAAAATTCTCACTGATAGTATTTCATTAGCTGTTAAAATGAATACCTCTATTTAAATCAGTGTGCACATGCTGTTGCACTGGGCAAAAAATTGCACAGCACAAGATTTTTGTGCACACTTGTCATTACAAATTAGAGGGAACATTGATCAGCCCCTTTTCAATTTTTATATCATTATCATGAAGTCCCCTGATTGCTGTTCATCTTCCCAACCCTTTTAAGACCAAATTTTGGAAGTTAGTTGGAAAGATATGTATCAGGCCGAAAGCTCTATAAATGTTGACCAACAACTGGAAACAAATTGAGAAAATAAATAAAAACAACAGGAATTCTGCAGATGCTGGAAATTCAAGCAACACACATCAAAGTTGCTGGTGAACGCAGCAGGCCAAGCAGCATCTATAGGAAGAGGCGCAGTCGACGTTTCAGGCCGAGACCCTTCGTCAGGACTAACTGAAGGAAGAGTGAGTAAGGGATTTGAAAGCTGGAGGGGGAGGGGGAGATGCAAAATGATAGGAGAAGACAGGAGGGGGAGGGATAGAGCCGAGAGCTGGACAGGTGATAGGCAAAAGGGGATACGAGAGGATCATGGGACAGGAGGTCCGGGAAGAAAGACGGGGGGGGTGACCCAGAGGATGGGCAAGAGGTATATTCAGAGGGACAGAGGGAGAAAAAGGAGAGTGAGAGAAAGAATGTGTGCATAAAAATGAGTAACAGATGGGGTACGAGGGGGAGGTGGGGCCTAGCGGAAGTTAGAGAAGTCAATGTTCATGCCATCAGGTTGGAGGCTACCCAGACGGAATATAAGGTGTTGTTCCTCCAACCTGAGTGTGGCTTCATCTTTACAGTAGAGGAGGCCGTGGATAGACATGTCAGAATGGGAATGGGATGTGGAATTAAAATGTGTGGCCACTGGGAGATCCTGCTTTCTCTGGCGGACAGAGCGTAGATGTTCAGCAAAGCGGTCTCCCAGTCTGCGTCGGGTCTCACCAATATATAAAAGGCCACATCGGGAGCACTGGACGCAGTATATCACCCCAGTCGACTCACAGGTGAAGTGATGCCTCACCTGGAAGGACTGTTTGGGGCCCTGAATGGTGGTAAGGGAGGAAGTGTAAGGGCATGTGTAGCACTTGTTCCACTTACATGGATAAGTGCCAGGAGGGAGATCAGTGGGGAGGGATGGGGGGGACGAATGGACAAGGGAGTTGTGTAGGGAGCGATCCCTGCGGAATGCAGAGGGGGAGGGGGGGAAAGATGTGCTTAGTGGTGGGATCCCGTTGGAGGTGGCGGAAGTTACGGAGAATAATATGTTGGACCCGGAGGCTGGTGGGGTGGTAGGTGAGGACCAGGGGAACCCTATTCCTAGTGGGGTGGTGGGAGGATGGAGTGAGAGCAGATGTACGTGAAATGGGGGAGATGCATTTAAGAGCAGAGTTGATAGTGGAGGAAGGGAAGCCCCTTTCTTTAAAAAAGGAAGACATCTCCCTCGTCCTAGAATGAAAAGCCTCATCCTGAGAGCAGATGCGACGGAGACGGAGGAATTGCGAGAAGGGGATGGCGTTTTTGCAAGAGACAGGGTGAGAAGAGGAATAGTCCAGACAGCTGTGAGAGTCAGTAGGCTTATAGTAGACATCAGTGGATAAGCTGTCTCCAGAGACAGAGACAGAAAGATCTAGAAAGGGGAGGGATACCTCCTCTTATTTACCCCTCGATCGTGACCCCACTAAGGAGCACCAGGCCATTGTCACCCACACCATCACCGACTTTATCCGCTCAGGGGATCTCCCATCCACTGCTACCAACCTTATAGTTCCCACACCCCGCACTTCCCGTTTCTACCTCCTACCCAAGATCCACAAACCTGCCTGTCCTGGCCGACCTATTGTCTCAGCTTGCTCCTGCCCCACCGAACTCGTTTCTGCATACCTCGACACTGTTTTATCACCCCTTGTTCAATCCCTTCCGACCTATGTTCGTGACACTTCTCACGCTCTTAAACTTTTCGATGATTTTAAGTTCCCTGGCCCCCACCGCTTTATTTTCACCATGGATGTCCAGTCCCTATATACTTCCATCCCCCATCAGGAAGGTCTCAAAGCTCTACGCTTCTTTTTGGATTCCAGACCTAATCAGTTCCCCTCTACCACCACTCTGCTCCGTCTAGCAGAATTAGTCCTTACTCTTAATAATTTCTCCTTTTGCTCCTCCCATTTCCTCCAAACTAAAGGTGTAGCTATGGGCACCGGTATGGGTCCTAGCTATGCCTGCCTTTTTGTTGGGTTTGTGGAACAATCTATGTTCCGTGCCTATTCTGGTATCTGTCCCCCACTTTTCCTTCGCTACATCGACGACTGCATTGGCGCTGCTTCCTGCACGCATGCAGAACTCGTTGACTTTATTAACTTTGCCTCCAACTTTCACCCTGCCCTCAAGTTTGCCTGGTCCATTTCCGACACCTCCCTCCCCTTTCTAGATCTTTCTGTCTCTGTCTCTGGAGACAGCTTATCCACTGATGTCTACTATAAGCCTACTGACTCTCACAGCTATCTGGACTATTCCTCTTCTCACCCTGTCTCTTGCAAAAACGCCATCCCCTTCTCGCAATTCCTCCGTCTCCGTCGCATCTGCTCTCAGGATGAGGCTTTTCATTCTAGGACGAGGGAGATGTCTTCATTTTTTAAAGAAAGGGGCTTCCCTTCCTCCACTATCAACTCTGCTCTTAAACGCATCTCCCCCATTTCACGTACATCTGCTCTCACTCCATCCTCCCACCACCCCACTAGGAATAGGGTTCCCCTGGTCCTCACCTACCACCCCACCAGCCTCCGGGTCCAACATATTATTCTCCGTAACTTCCGCCACCTCCAACGGGATCCCACCACTAAGCACATCTTTCCCTCCCCCCCTCTCTCTGCATTCCGCAGGGATCGCTCCCTACACAACTCCCTTGTCCATTCGTCCCCCCCATCCCTCCCCACTGATCTCCCTCCTGGCACTTATCCATGTAAGCGGAACAAGTGCTACACATGCCCTTACACTTCCTCCCTTACCACCATTCAGGGCCCCAAACAGTCCTTCCAGGTGAGGCATCACTTCACCTGTGAGTCGACTGGGGTGATATACTGCGTCCGGTGCTCCCGATGTGGCCTTTTATATATTGGTGAGACCCGACGCAGACTGGGAGACCGCTTTGCTGAACATCTACGCTCTGTCCGCCAGAGAAAGCAGGATCTCCCAGTGGCCACACATTTTAATTCCACATCCCATTCCCATTCTGACATGTCTATCCACGGCCTCCTCTACTGTAAAGATGAAGCCACACTCAGGTTGGAGGAACAACACCTTATATTCCGTCTGGGTAGCCTCCAACCTGATGGCATGAACATTGACTTCTCTAACTTCCGCTAGGCCCCACCTCCCCCTCGTACCCCATCTGTTACTCATTTTTATGCACACATTCTTTCTCTCACTCTCCTTTTTCTCCCTCTGTCCCTCTGAATATACCTCTTGCCCATCCTCTGGGTCACCCCCCCCGTCTTTCTTCCCGGACCTCCTGTCCCATGATCCTCTCGTATCCCCTTTTGCCTATCACCTGTCCAGCTCTCGGCTCTATCCCTCCCCCTCCTGTCTTCTCCTATCATTTTGCATCTCCCCCTCCCCCTCCAGCTTTCAAATCCCTTACTCACTCTTCCTTCAGTTAGTCCTGACGAAGGGTCTCAGCCTGAAACGTCGACTGCGCCTCTTCCTATAGATGCTGCTTGGCCTGCTGCGTTCACCAGCAACTTTGATGTGTGTTGCAGAGAAAATAAATAATTTTGACCTCTACTTTTTGAAAGGATGTGTGGATGAACGCAAGTTATCATGACATATTGAGACATCCAGGGAGTTTGCAAAAGGACTTAGACTGGGAGAAGTGACAGATGGAATATAGTGCAGGGAAGTGATTAGTCCTGCACTTTGGTAGAAGGAATAAAGCCATAGACTATTTTCTAAACAAGGAGAAAATTCAAGAATCTGAAGTGCAAAGGGACTTGGGAATCCTAGTGCAAGGTTCTTTAGAGATTAACTTGCAGGTTGAGTCAGTAGTAAGGAAAGCAAATGCAGTGTTAGCATTCATTTTGAGAGGACTAGAATACAAAAGCAAGGATGTAATGCTGAGGCTTTATAAGGCATTGGTCTGGCCACACTTGGAGTATTGTTAGCAGTTTTGGACTTCCTATCTAAGAAAAGATATGTTAGCATTGGAGAGGGTCCAGAGGAGGTTCACAAGAATGATTCTGGGAATGAAAGGGTTAATGTATGTCATGCATTTGATGGTTCTGGGCATATACTCACTGGAGTTTAGAAGAATGAGGTGGGGGAATCTTACTGAAACCTATCTAATATTGAAAGGGCAGGTAGAATAGATGTGAAGAGAATGTTTCCTATAGTAGGTGGGGGGGGGGTGTCTAGGACAGGAGATCACAGTGATGTCCATTTAGAAGAGATGATCAGTTTCTTCAGCCAGATGGTAGTGACTCTGTGGGATTCTTTGCCACAGAAAGCTGTGGAGGCCAAGTCATCAACTGGAAATTGATGGGTCATTTATTTGTCAGGGCATCAAGGGTTACGGGGAAAAAGGAGGAGAACTAGGTTAAGAGGGGTAATAACAGAGTACCCCTGTGGCTGTCCCCCTTAACAATAAGTACTCCTGTTTGAGTACTGTTGGGGGCGGGGGGTGCAGACAACCTACCTGGGGGAAGCAACAGTGGCTGAACCTCTGGCACAGAGTCTGGCCCTGTAGCTCATAAGGGTAGGGAAAGGAAGAAGGCAGCAGTAATAGGGGACTGTATAGTTAGGGAGTCAGAGAGGCGATTCTGTGGATGTAGGAAAGAAACACGGATGGTAGTTTGCATCCCAGTTGCCAGGGTCCGGGGTGTTTCTGATTGCATCCATGATATCCTGAAGTGGGAAGGTGAACAGCCAGAAGTCGTGGTACATATTGGCACCAAAGACATAGGTAGGAAAAGGGAGAAGGTCGTGAAAACGGACTACAGTAAGTTAGGAAGGAAGTTGAGAAGCAGGACCCCAAAGGCAGAAATCTCAGGATTACTGCCTGTGCCAGTGAGTATAGGGAATAGAGTTAGCTGGAGGATAAATGTGTGGCTGAGGGATTGGAGCAGAGGGCAGGGATTCAGATTTCTGGATTATTGGGATCCCTTTTGGGGCAGGCGTGACCTGTACAAAAACGACGGGTTGCACTTGAATGTGAGGGGGACCAATATCCTGGCAGGGAAGTTTGCAAGGGCTATCGGGAGAGTTTAAGCTAGAATTGCTGGGGTGGTGGGAACCGAACTGAAGAGACGGAAGAAAGGGCAGTGGGCTTACAAATACAGAAAGCTTGGAGACAGTGTGAGAGGGAGGATAGGCAGGTGATAGAGAAGGGATGCACTCAGACTGATGGTTTGAGGTGTGTCTGTTTTAATGCAAGAAGCATCATGAACAAAGTGGATTAGCTTAGAGCGTGGATCAGTACTTGGAGCTATGAGTTAATGGCCATTACAGAGACTTGGATGGCTCAGAGGCTGGAATGGTTACTTAGAGTGCCAGGCTTTAGATGCTTCAGAAAGGACTTGTGGGTGGAAGTTAGGAACAGGAAGGGGTCAATAACTCCACTGGGTGTTTTTTTTATAGACCACCCAACAGTAACAGTGATATTGAGAGGTATTCAGGGAGGCAAATTCTAGAACGGTGTAATAATAATAGGGTTGTCGTGGTGGGAGATTTTAATTTCCCAAATATTGATTGGCATCTCCCTAGAGCAAGGGGTTTAGATGGGGTGGAGTGTGTTAGGTTTGTTCAGGAAGGTTTCTTGACACATTATTGTAGATAAGCCTACAAGAGGAGAGGCTGTACTTGATCTGGTATTGGGAAATGAACCTGGTCAGGTGTCAGGTCTCTCAGTGGGAGAGCATTTTGGAGATAGTGATCACAGTTCTATCTCCTTTACCATAGCATTGGAGAGGAATAGGAACAGACAAGTTAGGAAAGGGATTAACTGGAGGAAGGAAAATATGATGCTATCAGGCAGGAACTTGGAAGCATAACTTGGGAACAGATGTTCTCAGGGAAATGTACAGCAGAAATGTAGCAAATGTTCAGGGGATATTTGCGTGGAATTCTGCATAGGTACGTTCCAATGAGACAGGGAAAGGATGGTAGGGTACAGGAACTATGGTGTACAAAGGTTGTTGAAAATCTAGTCAAGAAGAAAAGCTTACGAAAGGTTCAAAAAATACGGTAATGATAGAGATCCAGAAAATTATAAGGCTAGCAGGAAGGAGCTTGAGAATGAAATTAGGAGAACTAGAAGGGGCCATGAGAAGGCCTTGGCAAGCAGGTTTAAAGAAAACCCCAAGTCATTCTACAAGTATGTGAAGAGCAAGAGGATAAGACGTGATCAAGTGTGACAGTAGAAAAGAGTGTATGGAACTGGAGGAGATAGCAGAGGTACTTAATGAATACTTTGCCTCAGTATTCACTACAGAAAAGGATCTTGATGATTATAAGGTTGACTTACAGTGGACTGAAAAGCTTGAGAGCATATAGACATTAAGAAAGAGGATGTGCTGAAGCTTTTGGAAAGCATCAAGTTGGATTAGTCTCCGGGACCGGACGAGATGTACCCCAGTCCACTGTGGGAGGCCAAGGGAGTAGATTGCTGAGCCTCTGGCAATGATCTTTGCATCATCAATGGGGACGGGAGAGGTTCCGGAGGGTTGGTGGGTTGCGGATGTTGTTCCCTTATTCAAGAAAGGGAGTAGAGACAGCCCAGGAAATTATAGACCAGTGAGTCTTACTTCAGTGGTTGGTAAGTTGATGGAAAAGATCCTGAGAGGCAGGATTTATGAATATTTGGAGAGACATAATATGATTAGGAATAGTCAGCATGGCTTTGACAAAGGCAGGTCGTAGAGCAGCAGATGTAGTGTATATGGATTTCAGTAAGGCATTTGATAAGGTACCCCATGCAAGGCTTATTGAGAAAGTAAGGAGGCATGGGATCCAAGGGGACATTGCTTTGTGGATCCAGAACTGGCTTGCTCACATAAGGCAAGGATGGTTGTAGACGGGTCATATTCTACATGGAGACCAATGACCAGTGGTGTGCCTCAGGGATCTGTTCTGGGACCCCTACTCTTTGTGATTTTTTTAATGACCTGGATGAGAAGTGGAGGGATGGGTTAGTAAATTTGCTGATAACACAAAGGTTGGGCATGTTGTGGATAGTGTGGAGGGCTATCAGAGGTTACAATGGGACATTGATAAGATGCAAAACTGGACTGAGAAGTGGCAGATGGACTTCAACCCAGATAAGAGTGAGGTGGTTCATTTTGGTAGGTTTAATATGACGGCAGAATATAGCATTAATGATAAGACCCTTGGCAATGTGGAGGATCAGAGGGATCTTGGGATCCGAGTCCATAGGACACTCAAAGCTGCTATTCAGGTTGACTCTGTGGTTAAGAAGGCATACGGTGCATTGACCTTCATCAATCATGGGATTGAGTTTAAGAGCCGAGAGGTAATGTTGCAGCTATATAAGACCCTGGTCAGACCCCACTTGGAGTATTGTGCTCATTTCTGGTTGCCTCACTACAGGGAAGACGTGGAAACCATAGAAAGGGTGCAGAGGAGATTTACAAGGATGTTGCCTGGATTGGGGAGCATGTCTTATGAGAATAGGCTGAGTGAACTCAGCCTTTTCTCCTTGGAGCGACGGAGGATGAGAGGTGACCTGATAGAGGTGTACAAGATAATGAGAGGCATTGATCGTGTGGATAGTCAGAGGCTTTCCCCAGGGCTGAAATGGCTAGCATAAGAGGGTATAGTTTTGAGGTGCTTAGAAGTAGGTACAGAGGAGATGTCAGGGGTAAGTTTTTTTTTAACGCAGAGAGTGGTGAATGCGTGGAATGGGCAGCTGGCAGCGGTGGTGGAGGCGAAAACGATAGGATCTTTTAAGAGACTCCTGGATGGCTACATGGAGCTTAGTAAAATAGAGGGATATGGATAAGCCTGGATAGTTCTAGGTTAGGGACATGTTCAGCACAGCTTTGTAGGCTGAAGGGTCTGTATTGTGCTGTAGGTTTTCTATGTTTCTAAGTGTACCACAAACTACAACGGGAAATAGAAAAGGCATGTCAAAAGGGCAATGTTATGATAGTCTTGGGAGATTTCAACATGCACATTGATTGGGAAAATCACATTGGAAGTGGATCTCAAGGGAGTGAGTCTGTTGAATGCCCACGAGGTGGCTTTTTGGAGCAGTTTGTCGTTGAGCCTACTAGGGGATCAGCTATACTGGATTGGGTGTTATGTAATGAACCAGAGGTGATTAGGGAGCTTAAGGTAAAAGAACCCTTAGGAGACAATGATCACGATATGACTGAGTTCAACTTGAAATAGGGAGAAAGTAAAGTCTGATGTAGCAGTATTTCAGTGTAGTAAAGCAAGTTACAGTAGTATGAGAAAGGAGTTGAACAAAGTAAATTGGAAGGAGGTGCTGGCAGGTATGACAGCAGAGCAGCAATGGCGTGAGTTTCTGGGGAAAATGAGGAAGGTGCAGGATAGATGTATTCCAAAAACAAAGAAATACTCAAATGGCAAAATATTACAACTGTGGCTGACAAGGGAAGTCAAATGTAAGGTAAAAGTAAAGAGAGGGCATACAACAAAGCAAAATTTAGTGGGAAAACAGAATTGGAAAGCTTTTAAAACCCTACAGGAGCAACTAAAAGAATCATTAGGAGGGAAAAGATGAAATATGACAGCAAGCTAGCAAACAACATCAAAGTGGATAGTAAAAGCTTTTTCAGTATGTAAAACATAAAAGAGAGATGGAAGTGGATATAGGACCACTAGAAAATGAGGCCAGAGAAAAAATAACAGGGACAACGATATGCAGATGAACTAAGAGAGCATTTTGCATCAGTCTTCACTGTGGAGGACACTAGCAGTGTGCGAGATATTGAAGGGTGCAAGGGAAGAGAAGCGAGTGTAGTTACTATTACAAAGGAGAAGGTCCTCAAAAAGCTGGAAGACGGGGTACATAAGTCACTCAGACCAGATGAACTACACCCTAGGGTTCTGAAAGAGGTAGCGGTAGAGACTGTGGAGGCTCTTAGTAATCATTAGACTCTGGCATGGTGCCAGATGGCTGGAATGTTGTAAATGTCACTCCACTTTTTAAAAAAGGAGGAAGGCAGCAGAAAGAAAATTATTGACCAGTTAGCCTGACCTCAATGGTTGGGAAGATGTTGGAATCAATTGTTAAGGATGAGGTTATGGAGTACTTGGTGACACAGGACAAGATAGGACAGAGTCATCATGGTTTCCGTAAGGGAAAATCTTGTCTGACGAACCTCTTGGAATTCTTTGAGGAGATTACAAGTAGGATAGATAAAGGGGATACAGTGGATGTTGTATATTTGGACTTTCAAAAGGCCTTTGACAAGTTGCCACACATGAGGCTGCTTACCAAGTTAAGAGCCCGTGGCATTAAAGGAAAGTTACTAACATGTTTAGAGCACTGGCTGATTGGTAGGAGGCAGTGAGTGGGAATAAAAGGATTCTTTTCTGGTTTGCTGCCGGTGACTAGTGGTGTTCTGCAGGGGTCAGTGGTGGGACCGCTTCTTTTTATGCTGTATATCAATTATTTAAATGATGGAATAGACAATTTTGTTGCCAGGTTTTCAGATGATACGAAGACTGGTGGAGGGGCAGGTAGTGTTGTGGAAACAGGTAGGCTGCAGAAGGACTTAGGCAGATTAGGAGAATGGGCAAGAGAGTGCAAATGAAATGGTCATGCACTTTGGTAGTAGAAATAAATGTACAGACTATTTCTAAACGGGGAGAAAATCCAAAAATTTGAGATGTAAAGGGTCTTGGGAGTCCTTGTGCAGAACACCGTAAAGGTTAATCTGCAGGTAGAGTCGGTGGTGAGGAAGGCAAATGCAATCTTAGCGTTCATTTCAAGAGGTCCATAATATAAGAGCAGGGATGTGATGCTGAAGCTTTATAAGGCACTGGTGAGGCCTCACCTTGAGTATTGTGAACTGTTTTGGGCTAGGAAAAGATGTGCTGGCATTGGAAAGGTTTAAGAGGAGGTTCACAAGGATGATTCCAAGAATGAAACAGTTAGTGTATGAGAAATGTTTGATGGCCCTGAGTCTGTACTCGCTGGAATTTAGAAGAATTGGGAGGGGGGACCTCACTGAAGCCTTTCGAATGTTGAAAGGCCGAGAGAGAGTAGACGTGGAAAGGATGTTTCCCATGGTGGGTTTGTCCAGGACAAGAGGACGCAGCTTGAGGGTAGAGAGGTGCCCATTTAAAACAAAGATGCAGAGAAATTTCTTTAGCCAAAGGGTGGAGAATTTGTGGAGTTTAATACCACAGATTCTGTGGAAGCCAGGTTGGGTGTATTTAAGGCAGAGCTTGACAGGTTCTTGATTGGACGTAGCATCAGATGTTATGGGGAGAAGGCTGGGGAGTTGGGCTGAGGAGAGGAAAAGAGGATCAGCCATGATTGACTGGTGGAGCAGATTCAATGGGCCAAAGTGTCTGATTCTGCTCCTGTGTCTTATGGTCTTAAAACAGTTCCCAAAATCTGGTTCCCACAGTGTAAATTTTCAACCTTAGAAAATCCATAATTAACTCAAATTGAAACTGTTGGTATTTCAATCCACATATCCAACTACTCCATGTTTCATAATGAGACTTAACCTTCCCCATAACCTATTTAGAAACTGTCAGTTGTGGTAACTGATTGCTCACTAAACACGGCAAAAGTTGTGAGAAGTAATCAGCTTCAGTGGAACTAGTAAGAACCACAAACATTCTGCTTTCTTGTGTTGCTTGTAATGCATGAGCTTGAGGCAGGAACATTTTATTTACTCTCACTGACTTGTTACATAATCTGAATGTTCCCAGTAAAACAAGCTTTCACTGCCCATTTCCATTTGTCCCAGAATACAGAAGGTGAATAAGAGTTTGATTTGGGGTTTGATATAAGACAGCATACTTCCTTCTGTGAGGAGCAGAAGTAGAACAGCTGAGGGGAACTAAGTTGGTTTATTCTTATTATGTATCTATTACATAAACAATAAACTTTGAAGTAACTTGTGAGAACAAGAGAGACAAACCAAACTTCAGCATTCTGGAGTACGTTAGCCAGCTTTTTTGTGAGTCATAATCTTCTGGCAAAGTTCTCTTATGACTCATCCATTTCAAGATTCATGATTGTTTAATGTCATTTCCTGTACACAAGTATAAAGGAGAACGAAATAATTGTTACTATGGGCCCTATGCAGCACAAAAAATATTTTGTGGTGGCATCCAAAATTAGAGGGTGTTGTAACTGAGGAGGGAGGAAGGAGCCCTTTTCATTTGTGAATGGCTCAGATTTACAGTGATCAGCAAAAGGTCTAGGAGGACAATTTCTTTTTGTACAGCAAAAAGCACTGCTGAATAATCTATGTTAAAGAGTGATGAAAGCAGATTCAACTGTAACCCCCAAAAGATAATTCGTTGAGAAGAAGCAAGTTGCAAGGATTTGGGGAAAAAAACAGCCAATGTACCTGATACTAAAAGACCTGGCACAGGAACACTGGGTGAACAGCCTCCTCCTATGCTACTGTATATCCTTCGATAGTTTGTAATAAGTTCCAACTATTGCCTGACTTTGTATAATTTACATTAGAAGTGCAAAAATTATATTATTAAAAGTATTACAAAGTGTAAGTGACCAATGCAGAGCCATCAGTCAAGTCTGCATGAGGGAACAAAATTTAATATCCTTATCCCTGCTCCCACATCCAATACTGACTCATTTATAAATAATTATGGCGCAGTAATTTTAACTTCCTTTCTGACAGAATCAATTAAGAGCACTAAAGGCAAGACATTATTTTTGACCAGAGTAGAGGTCAGAAACACCACTTGTTATGGCACTATGTCCGGCACTTGCTTAACCTTTGTTAAATGGACAAAAGGATGTTTTAAAAATCCATCAAATGAACGTTCACTCCCATCAGAACTTTCACTTTTAACTTAATCTCAACATATTAAAAACAGAAAGTATACACAATGGAATTGTTAATATTGAAAACAAAGTGTAGTAATTTGTATCTAATCTCTTTGTTTTGATAATGTTCAATTGTGTTCATCAAAATAAAAAATATATTAAAATAAATGCACTGGCATGCAGGTGATACGGCTAGTTGACATAGACAACAATCTTCCTTCTCCAGTTTCCTCATTCTGCTCTGAAGACACTAAAACGCTGGAGTATAGTGGCACAAATGACCTCCAAAACTTTAACTAAGCGCCTCTTCATTATGTATGGGCTTCGAGGATGAACGTCAGCTATTTTTTTTTCCAACAATGTAAGTGTGATCTCACCAGGAACCCATAAAGGTAATGTTCCAACAAGGGTCATTGAATGACAATAAGGAGCAGGAGTCCTTAAATTATTTTGTTCTTCTCCTCTTAGCCCAGGAGGTTCTGGGACTAATTGCAACACTGCCATCATTCTGGTTTAGATCAGCATAAAGCAGATCAAAGGCACTGCATTCCTGCTCTGCAAAATTCAATCCCACAAACAGCAGCAATATTTCAGCAAAGTCTTGCGGACTGCAGTCATTTATTAAGAAAATGTATACTACTATTAGGAGCTGTAGATGCTTGAGTCAAAACAGCCAAAGATTGAAAGATTACAGGTATTGATTGCAATTGGAATTCATATCTGATTATGTCAGATTACACTAGTAATTTACCATTTAGTAATTAAAATATTTATGAATCTGTCTCACATCAACTGCTATCAATATTGTAATGCTCAAGTCCTTGGTTTACTTTAACAGAACAAGTCCAGGTATCTCAATCAACCCACTTTTGATCAAAATCTTATTTTGATTGGATTGTATTTTGGGGCTTAACTCTGGACTTCAATTTGGAGAGCTGGTATGAATTGTAGTAACTATTTTGTGTTGCTCATAGATTCATACAGCATGGAAACAGGCCAATCAGTCCATACTGACCAAGATGTCAATTTAGGCTAGTCCAATTTCCCCTGTTTGGCCCCTAACTTTCTGAACTTCTCCTATCTAATGGTATTTTTTAAATTGATATGTATGGTCTCTCAAAGTTCGAAGTAAATTTATTAACAAACTATATGTATTTTGGCGACTGCATACAATGCTCCTTTGGTCAACATCTTCTGGATAGATCATGGAACCATCTTTTTCACTTCTTTTATGTCTTTTATTTGTTTCTCATCTTAAATGTGATTCTGGAACTGTTGGCGACCGTGTTTTGCTGTTTGGAGATCGTTTGGGTGCTTCAGTGCTCTGCAGTCTCCGAGATTCTAGGAGGCAGAGGCAGCATGCGTGCACCTTGTGGAAAGAAGCCTGCAAAATGGCGCAGGGGCCAACGTTTGACCCCATTTCACCGAATAAAGCTTCCATCGTTTGTCCATTAAAGTGATTGAAGCGTCAAGGCAAGTCTAGTACTGTTAGAGACTGTATTTTGCTGTTTGGAGATGGTTTGGGTATTCCAGCACTGTGCAGTTTCTGAGAGGATTCCAAGAGGCAGAAGCAGTGTGCACAAACCTTGTAGCAGGCGGACTGCAGGACAGAGCACAAGCTGATGTTCGGCTCTATTTTGCTGATTAAAGCCTCCATCGTTTGCTAACTAAAGTGATGAGGGCATTTGAAGCATCAAAGTGAGTGTGGAAGGTGAGCTCTGGCTGCTTGTCTTTTGATCGCTCTAATGCACTATCAGAGAGGGGAAAGCCTGCCACTGCAGAGAGTGTTGTCCAGGATTTTTCTGCGTTTTGAATGTGGACCTGGACTATAAAATCTTTTTTTCAGTCTGATAACTTTTATGTTCTGTGTTTTCTCGCCTGATCTTCTCGTTTTATTTTTGTGAGAGGAGGGGAATTTGGGGGTCAACGTGCCTGATCCATTTTGCTCGATTTTTGTGTGAAAGGAGGGTTTTGGAATTGATGTGCCTGATCTGTTTTGTTCATATTTTTGTGTGGGAGGATGGATTTGGGGGTCAATGTGCCTGAACTGTTTTGCTCAGTTTTTGTCCGTGAGGAGGGATTTTGGGGTGTATCTGCCCGCTCCTTATCTGTTCATTTCTTTTTGTGGGGAGGTGGGATTTGGGGGTTGATGACGTGCTACCTTTCTTTCTTGGTTTCATGGCTACCCAGAGAATTGAAGAATTTCTGATTTGTATGCTGTACTTTGATAACAAAATGAACCTTTGATATGTCACTATATACAATACTTGTGGACATTTTCTTGTGGGCATACTCAGTAAATCCGAAATAGAATAATGACCATTACAGAATCAATGAAAGACCACATCGACTTGGACGTTCAACCAGTGTGCAAAAGACACAAATCGTGCAAATGCAAAAAGAAAGAAATAATAATAAAACACCAATAAACAATAAATATTGAGAACATGAGATGAAGAGTACTTGAAAATAAATCCACAGGTTGTGGGAATATTTCAATGATGAAGTAGAGTGAAGTTATCCCCTTTGGTTCAAGAACCTGAAGGGTGAGGGGTACTAACTGTTCCTGAACCTGGCAATGGGGGTTTCTGATGATGTTTGCTGCTTTCCTACAACAACATTTCATGTAGATGTGCTCAATGGTGGGGAGGGCTTTACGCATGATTGACTAGGCCGTATCCACTACTTTTTGTAGGATTTTCCATTCAACACTGTGATGCAGTCAGTCAATATATTCTCCACTACTCATCAATAGAAATTTGTGAAAGTTTTAGATGCCATGCCGAATCTTCACAAATTCCTACGGAAGTAGAGGCACTGCAGTGCTCAAAGTTCAAAGTACATTTGTTATCAAAGTATAAATACATTATATAATTTTGAGATAGGTATCCTTACAGGCAGCCACAAAATAAAGACACCCAAAAGAACTCATTAAAAAAGACCGTCAAACACCCAATGTGCAGAGAGAGAAAAGAACAAATCATGCAAACAATGAAAGTAAGCAATCAGCATTCAGAACCAAAATTTTACAAAAGACACGATGCCAGGCATCACCGCAGTAGGAGCAGGCCACAGCCTCAATTTAGTGCAGAGTCGAGTAAAGATTGTGAGACCACAGACACGAAGCCAGGCATCACCGCAGTAGGAGCAGGCCACAGCCTCAGTCAGCGCAGAACTGAGTAATTGTCACAGAGCAACGAGCAGAACTGGTCCATCCCTCACTTCCTGTCCCAACACCCTGACCTTTTCGTTCTGGCCCAGCGCTTAAATCATCCAGGCATCAGGTCGCTCCTCACTCTTAGACTGCTTAAGTGCCTTGACCCTGCCATCACGATTCAGCTCATACCCACAACTTGGCCTGTACCCAACCTTTCCAATTCGACCCAGTGCTTAAATCGATGAAACATCGGGGTCAGCCCTTGCTCTTGGACCACTCTAGATCCTGCACCCCTGGCACAATTCCACCTGTATCTGACCTTTCCCATTCAGCCCAGCACTTAAATCGATGAAACATCAGGGTACCGAGACCACTCAGAGCTTGTATCCTGCTGGCACCATTTGGCACATACCTGGCCTTTCCCATTCGGTCCAGTGCTCAAATCGATGAAACATCAGGTCTTTCCTCACTCTCGGGGATGCCTCTGCTTCCGCTCACCTCAACTCTTTCTTGTCTTTCTATTGTTAGCAGTGATCATTATTAATAAAGTCTTATTAATAAGTATTTAGTGGTTTTCTTTGTTTTATTTGCCGCCGATAATTAGTCACTAGCCCCATCTTAAACTGGAAGCTTTCTTCATAATTGCGCTTACGTGCTGGGCCCAGGACAGGTCCTTCGAAATAATAACACCCAGGAATTTGAAGTTGCTTACCCTCTCCAACTTTGATCTTCCGATGAGGACTAGCTCATGGATCTCTGGTTCAATCACTTCCTCTGCCTCAATCACTTCCTCTGGCAGCTTCATTCCCAATACATACCACCCCCTGTGTTAAGAAAAGTTGCCCCTCAAGTTCCTTTTAAAACTTTCCCCTCTTGCCTTAAACCTATACCATCTAATCCTTGACTTCCCCAGCCCTGGGTAAAAGATTGAGGGCATTCACTGCATCTTGCCCCTTGTGATTTTATACATCTCTATCAGTTTCCTATGCTCCAAGGAAAACTGTCCTCACATGTCTAATCTCTCCCTATAATTCAGTACCTTGAGTCCTGGCAACATCCTTATAAATCTTTTCTGCTCTCTTTCCAGTTTAATAGCATCTTTCCTCTAGCAGGTTGAACAGAACTGAACATGGTACTCTAAATGTGACCTCACCAGCATCTTGTACTACTGTAACATAATCTCCAAACTACTGGATTCAGTGCCCTGAAGGCCAGTCTGCCAAAAACCTTCTTCACCTTACTATTGACATGTTATTCCACTTTCATGAAACCATGTCTTGTAATCCAGCATTCCTGTGTCTACAACAATCTCCGGGACACTACCATTTACTGTGAAAGTTCTACCTTGTTTTGACTTTCCAAAATGCAATACATTGACCATATCTGAATGAAATACCATTTCTCATTCTTCAGCCCGTTTACATAGCTAATCAAGATCCCCCTGTAATTTTTGTTACCTTTTGATAAATATTACTGTACAGTAAATAAATGGACAACGGGAAGGCATCTAAATATATATATGACATTAGTCAAGTTTAAGCGTGATTGGTGCTGTCTCACAGTTGCAGGAACTGAAACCAGCCTGGCCAAACAAACTGTTCAATTCAGATCACAGTTATTGTCCATGTAGTGTATGCATGTTCTCTCTGTGACTATGTAGGTTTTCTCAGGATAATCTGGTCTCCAAAGACATGGTAGATTACTTGGCTACTGTAATTTTGGTTAAGCAACATACATCAAAGTTGCTGGTGAACGCAGCAGGCCAAGCAGCATCTATAGGAAGAGGCGCAGTCGACGTTTCAGGCCGAGACCCTTCGTCAGGACTAACTGAAGGAAGAGTGAGTAAGGGATTTGAAAGCTGGAGGGGGAGGGGGAGATGCAAAATGATAGGAGAAGACAGGAGGGGGAGGGATAGAGCCGAGAGCTGGACAGGTGATAGGCAAAAGGAGATACGAGAGGATCATGGGACAGGAAGAGGTCCGGGAAGAAAGACAGGGGGGGGGTGACCCAGAGGATGGGCAAGAGGTATATTCAGAGGGACAGAGGGAGAAAAAGGAGAGTGAGAGAAAGAATGTGTGCATAAAAATGAGTAACAGATGGGGTACGAGGGGGAGGTGGGGCCTTAGCGGAAGTTAGAGAAGTCGATGTTCATGCCATCAGGTTGGAGGCTACCCAGGCGGAATATAAGGTGTTGTTCCTCCAACCTGAGTGTGGCTTCATCTTTACAGTAGAGGAGGCCGTGGATAGACATGTCAGAATGGGAATGGGATGTGGAATTAAAATGTGTGGCCACTGGGAGATCCTGCTTTCTCTGGTGGACAGAGCGTAGATGTTCAGCAAAGCGGTCTCCCACTCTGCGTTGGGTCTCACCAATATATAAAAGGCCACATCGGGAGCACCGGACGCAGTATATCACCCCAGTCGACTCACAGGTGAAGTGATGCCTCACCTGGAAGGACTGTTTGGGGCCCTGAATGGTGGTAAGGGAGGAAGTGTAAGGGCATGTGTAGCACTTGTTCCGCTTACACGGATAAGTGCCAGGAGGGAGACAGTGGGGAGGGATGGGGGGGACGAATGGACAAGGGAGTTGCGTAGGGAGCGTGGGTCACCCCCCCCCGTCTTTCTTCCCGGACCTCCTGTCCCATGATCCTCTCGTACCCCTTTTGCCTATCACCTGTCCAGCTCTCGGCTCTATCCCTCCCCCTCCTGTCTTCTCCTATCATTTTGCATCTCCCCCTCCCCCTCCAGCTTTCAAATCCCTTACTCACTCTTCCTTCAGTTAGTCCTGACGAAGGGTCTCGGCCTGAAACGTCGACTGCGCCTCTTCCTATAGATGCTGCTTGGCCTGCTGCGTTCACCAGCAACTTTGATGTATGTTGCTTGAATTTCCAGCATCTGCAGAATTCCTGTTGTTTGTAATTTTGGTTAATGTAGGTTAAGGCCAAGAGAGTCAAAGGGGAGTCAATAAGCATGTTAGAGAAAGAGCACATTGTGTGCTACAAAAGGAAAATTAATAATAAGGTTGCTCCCCTTGGAACCAGAATAGGCCTAATGGATTGAATGATCTTTTGCACCCTATGAGATTATCAGGTTGAGATACCTGGAATTACTTGTTGCAATAAGGCTGGTGATGGAACCAACAAATTGAAGCCAAGCCCCACACAAAGATGCACTTAGAGATCATTTAGTTTGTGGAATCTTACAACAAAGCATTCAAAAAGCAGCCCCTAATGAAACACAACTTCCATTCAAAAGAGCAGTTGAAATCGCTGTTTCAATGGAATCTGCAGAGTCATGATTGAATTGCAGTCAGGAGTGAAAGTAAGTGTAAACAAAACTGAAACCCACCTGGCCAAACAAATTGTGTTATCATTGTGGCAGGGACACAACAGACCAAAGCAGATTTAAAGGAGAAACTTACAGAAAATGCAACAGAGTAGGACATATATATAAAGAGTATGTTGGGCAGACAAAAATAAATGAACTGCACAGAGAAGAGAAAAAGATAAAAAATCAATTTGCAGTTTCAAAAAGAGCACTAATCTGCACGCTGTTGAAAAATCTGATAATGATGAGAGTGACGCAGCACAGTGTAGCCTTAAGATTTACAGTGTGAAAATTAGCAATAGACAAACAATATGGCTTATGCCAGAAGTACACAGCAAATTAATTCAAACGGAATTGGACACTGGTTCAGCTGCTTCAGTCATTCCACAAAATGAGTTTGAACAGCATTTTAAAGATACCAAAATGAAGCCTGCTAAAAATTTATACTGGAGAAAAGATAACTTCTGTGGGAATGATGTTTGTAACAGTGAAATACAACAACCAACAAGCCACATTGAACTTATTAAACTTGTATGTGGTAAAACCAGGAGGACCAGCACTGTGGGGCATGATTGGCTGAGACAACTACAACTTTTTTAGTGATCCATCCATTATTTGCATACCACATCTCCTGTCTCCATGCTGTACACCATGAACTGTTGCCCAACAGAGGACAAACAGGTGTTGAGGTATTGGTGCCAACCTCTGTGCCTCTGGTTGGAAGGCATATTGCAAGCATATTGCACTAAGGAAGGACCATGCTGCTCAGAGGAAGTGTGAAAAGTGATGAAAGAAGTGATATGACTACGACAGTTTTTGTAGGCAACATATTTGAGAAAGCTTCCGATATATTAATCATGCAGTTACTTGTGAAATGTGGTACATTTTTAAGCTGGAAGAGAGTTCAAAGAGCTTCAGGAAAGTTGCAAGCATTCAGCTTTTGTGAGCATAAGGAACCAGAATCTACTCTGCATGCATTAAGGTTATTGTACGAGCTTAAAGTGGGAGACAAAAAGCTGTTTATAAAAGTAGATGCAAAGACCAAAACCCAGCTGGATGAATAGAAGGCCAAAAAGAAAGGAGTCAATGCACATACAAAAACAGAGGGTTCATCAGAGGATATTGTGGATGTGGGAACCAAGAGGAGAGATCAGATCGTAAAGGAAGGACAAATAAGAGAATACAGTGAACTAAATGCACCTTCACATGGTCAAGGTACACAAACTAAAGGAAGTAAAAGGGAGAAGAAAGGTAGCTACTGCTGTCAGAGCCACTTACTGCAGTATCCTACAACCACCACAAAGGAGGCTCCAGAACCTGAGGTTGTTTCACAGCCACAAGTCTCACCTGCCAAGCAGAGTGACCTCCACCATCTTGACAGGAAAGACTTTATCCCACAAGAGATAGAAATCCTCTATGGCCATTAAATCTTTAGGCCTGAATGCGATCATTTAAAATTTACTATGCTGTGGATGTCTGTATGTAGTAGTTGTATTATATAATATGTAAGGGGGTTTCGACTTTTATGTTACTGCGGAGGCTAATTAAAATGGCGTCTTTGTTATGTTAATCTGGGGAATGCGGCTTTGTTGTGTTAAACGCTGAGAAAGTTTGTGCTAGCAGCTTGTTTTTCCTTTAGAGTGTGATAAGTAAGTGCTATTAACCAATTGGGATAGTTGTTATGGTTTTGGTGTATTTGAAGATACTGTATGCGCGGGGTTTTGGGGCAGAAGGCGGGAGAGCGAGACAGAGGATGGACCAGGTGCTGTGAGTCCGCTAATGGGGTCGGACCCTGAGCGGGACGTTCGGCGAGGTGACGGAGACGGACTCGTGTGGAGCATCTGGTCGACTACCCGTTGTTGGTCCCAGGTGGCCGGTCGAGGTGGTCCAAGGGGGTCGCAGGGTGAAGAAGAAGGTCCTTGAGCTCCAACAGTTTTTGTGCATGAAGAGATTGAACTTTGATAAGTATGGCGCCTTTTATTTTCCATTTATATTTTATTCTCTTTTAATTATATAGATCCAGTAATATCTATAAACTGTAAATCATTTAATTGCATCTGGTGCATTGTCTGTTATTTGGGCGGGGTGGGGTACCTCACACAGCATCCACACAAACGAATTACCCAGTTTGCAGGGGCCGAGGCTGTTTCCCTAGACGACAGCGAGCCCAGTGACCCTGAGGGTGGCCGGGGGGTGGGGGGGGGGGCGGCTACAAATATACTGTGTATATCGTTGAGATGTATTATTTATTGAGTTGGAGTTTATAGCTAAGCAGGGAGGAGTGTTGTGTATATAAAATTTCAGTAATATTTGAGTAATCTTGTATATAGATTGTTTGATTAAGCATTCTTGTTCATTTAAATAATTAATTATAAATTATATGTAAAATACGTGTATTACATACGCCATTACACTACCACATGATATGTGTGTGCCTCATTTAAAGTACACACAAAGTTAGACCCACATTTTGGACTTCCATGTCTTCCTTTGAATTAGTTTAATTTTTTAAAGTTACAAAACATAATACTCACTATTCAAAGAATCAGCACAGAACAATTACACAAAATACGAATAGTAAAAGCTATCATACCTGCTCCATGCACAAAAGGTGTTAAATCTACTCCAGTTTAGGGGGCAGAACCAATATTGTCTGATAAAGAAAAATTATGACTCAGAACTTATTGAGTATTCCCAAACATGCTGGTTGTTACTCACCGGTCATTTCTCTTCTGCACTCCAGCATTAGACTCCTGCCTCTGACCCCGTCCTGCTGCCCTGCCTCCATCCCCTTCTCCAATAGCCCACTCTCCTCTCCTCTCCTATCAGGTTCCTTCTTCTCCAGGCCTTTGCCTTTTCCACCTTCCCAGCTTCTTACTTCATTACCCCCCCCCCCCACCCAGACCAACCAAACTTCACCTACCACCCTCTGGTTTGTCCTCCTTTCCCTCTCCCATTTTCTTATTCTGGCATCTCCCCCCTCCCTTTACCTTCCAGTCCTGATGAAGGGTCTTAGACTGAAATATCAACTGTTTATTCATTTCCATAAATGCTGCCTGACCTGCTGAGTTCCTTCAGCATTGTGTGTTGCTTTGGATTCCCAGCATCTCCAGAAATGCTTGTGTTTATATTGGTCTCCTCATGTAGTCCAATGGTGCAGCAGGTACCTGTGATGATCTTTGAGCAATTACACCAAGGAATTCCCCTGGTGAAGCTGTGCCATTTAAACCTGACACAGAAATGACAAATTTATTATTTCCAAAGAGGGTGAATGACTATGAGGAGCCGAGAGAATTGTTTGGTAATTTACTGTACACCTATTTTATATTTCAGTATTCTTGACATGTTTTTAATATTTATTGGTGTGTTTATTTCAAATGTTTTTGAATTTCAGAAACAACTATTCATAGATTTTGACAGATTGAAAAGTTGTTTTTTTTTGGTCAATTTAAAGAGATGACTTGTTCTGCTCATCCCCATCCATACTCTCACCAGCCCATACCATGGTAATTCTATCATGGGAATGTATTGCAATTAAGGGGCAAACCAAAATGCAGAAGCATTTTCACAATGGTGGATCTAGAGTAGAATACACTTAAAATTAATAGTGATAGTAGGCAGCAAGTCCAAACACAATGGGTGCCTTCAAAACAGAATATTTTGATTAATATTCTCCACTGAAATGTTTAGCTCAGATATAAGAATCCAGTGTTCAGTATTATCAAACTGCACTGTAAAGAGAATCTCCAAGAACGGAGTCCTTTGTTGTGTGAACTACTTATTCATTTCAGTAAAGAGAGTAGATTATCTATAATCATTAAAAATACCTGAAATCTTTCAAAGATTCAAGTCAAGGATTTCAGTTAATTTAGTTACTCCTTGCTAGCTTAATTGAATTATACATAATACTTTTTAATACATTTTTAAAAGGTTTTAGTTGTTTTATTGATATTTAAAGAAAGATTGGCTTTATTTGCCACATGTACTGTACATTGAAACGTACAGTGAAATGCATTATGTCAAATCAAATCAAAAGTGAAGATTGTGCTGGGTAGCCTGCAAGTGTCACCACACCTACAGTGCCCATAACTCACTAATCCCAACCATATGTCTTTGGAATGTGGGAGCAAACTCACGTGGTCATGGGGAGAACATACAAACTCTTTACAGGCGCTGGCCGGAATTCAACTCTGATGTTATAACTGGCACTGTGAAGTGGTGCACTAACTGCTCGCTACCATGCCATCTGCAACTGTATATAAAGTTTCCTTCTATAAAACTAATGACCACATCACTATTAATGACCATATCTCTATTAAAAATATAGATTTATTCCTCGCATCTATATTACAATTAGCATTAATAGCTATTCTAAAATTGTACAATACAAAGATGGCATTTAATAAACTGCAAAGCCATGCATTCTCCATGCCTAACCTATTTTGCAATTTACCAAATACAATAAGAAATTTGTCTTCTGCAGAGTGCCAAGTCTAAACCTACTGCTGATTAAGCAAACAACTACAAGTTAGAATTCTGAACACGATTGGCGGAGTGCCGTCAATCCGTTATCCTAAATATAAAAAGATCTCACTTAACAAGGCTAAACCTAGTACAGCATTAAAGTGGCTTGCTGTTAGGATATGCAAGCACAACATAAATGTCAGCTCTTGAAAGGAGGCAGAACGCCTCTCTCACTTCCCTTTGTAAAAAAAACCCTATATGACGATCTCCTCTATACTAATATAGAGAACCTCAAAAGTATTGAATTTTGACCTTTTTTTTATACATCTAATGCTTTTTTGTTGATTCATGCAAGCACTATTCCTTGTTTTCATGGTAGAGAACACCACTAAATTGGAAAAGGGTGTGTTGAAAATTAGATAAATAGTGGTGGTTAAGTTACATTGAAATTGACTTTTGAAACCCTGCAGATTTAGGAAAAAGAAAAGCCCAAGGGTATAAAGAGCTGGCTTGATTTCAGAGGTAGGGAAAGAGCAAGTAGAATATGAGATGGCTGAACAAGTCTTAATTTCAGAACTGCGATAAATAAGTTTCAAATATAAATTCCTTGGGCTACTGTTTCAGCTAATCGTGACTGCAAAAGCACAGAAGTTGAAATGTTCTTTTCCTTTTTATGCTGCCGCATTTCTGGGGGAAAGTTGGCTATGGTATAGTTCCTTGACACAGGGAAGTGATCTTCTCCACTTCTAATTTGACTATAGGGAACATCAGTGGTATTCTCTGAAGATTATTCAGTGCACAGATGGAAAGCCGTAAGGAAATACATACAGAAGTCACAGTATGCCTTGCAGTTTCATTGCTTCAGGCTTACTTACAGCAGTAAAGAACTTGCTATAATGACAAATTCTGTAGGTCTCCAAATTTTCTTTCCCTTCAAAGGAACAATACTGAGTCCCAGCTGGTATTTCAGTAAAATGTATTACTTGGCTGAAACAGTGAATTTAACTTCTGGCTGTGAATACAAAACCACTGAGTACAGGAATTACCTGTTCAGAGTATTAGACACTCATGGCTGAAGTGCAGTGAGCCAATACACATTGTATGAAATGAAACCTAAGGCCTTCCCATAATTATTTCATGAAATAGTATTGAATTTAAAAAAAAATTGTTCTGCAATGATGGGATCAGATTTGAGAGCAGGAAGGAAGCCAACTCCAAAGATTCAGCTGCAGATGAACACACTGTATGCATTATCCAATCAGTACTTTCAAACCAGTAAAGTGGTCTCCTGCAGTCTGTGAGATTCTCAAATCTTTCCTCCAAGCAGTACAAAGGACTAATAATTTGCCTTCCTTGCCAATATTTCTCTTTAAAACACAAAAACAGCAAAATCAGGGTCTGTAATACCAGATGTCTGGATGCTATGTATGATGATTAAGCTGGAATTTTATAAGTTAGTTCTTGGATCCAAATCTTGTGTTTAAGGACATCTGTGCAAATTACACTATTGTCCACTAGAAGCTTACTGTGATATTGGTCTTTGGGTCATATTGATTTGAAGTAATTTCTACCTTGGTGACATAATTGATGCCACGTCTACAATATCCATGAAGAATTAAGTCATTCGCAGCAATAAGAAACCCTCCCTTTGATCTCATGCTACTTAAAGGTGTGATCGATTTTTTGCAGGTTACAAACATTAAATAGCACAGCTAAGACACAGAATCATAAACAGATCAAAGAATGAACCTTTGAAGCTGTGCCTGTACGATTTCCAGTTTGTTATTGCTTATGCTGATTATATGGCACCTTCTTCCTTTAAGAGAGACAGAAAATGAATGTTTTACAACATGCTTGGTTGAATTGCTGGCAGTGAGTAGAAACTATGAGGATGGTGAAGCATTTGAATGTTGTGCCCCATGCCAGATAACCTGAGGCCTGTTGATACACCCACTGGGCTGAATCATTAGATGTGCCATTTGCAGTTCAAAGTAAATTTATTATGGAAGTATATATATGCCACCATATACAAACCTGAGACTCATTTTATTGTGGGCGTACTCAATAAATCTATAGACTAATAACTAACAGAATCAATGAAAGACCACACTAACTTGACATTCAACTAGTGTGCTAAAGACAATAAACTGTGCAAATATAGAAAGAAAGAAAGAAAGAAGCAAGCAATAAATATCAAGAACATGAGATGAAGGGCCCTTGAAAGTGAATTCATTGGTTGTGGGAATATTTCAATGATGGGGCAATCCCCTTTGGTTCAAGAGCCTGATGGTTGAGAGGTAGTAACTGTTCCTGAACCTGGTAGTGTAAATTCTGAGCTTCCTGTACCTTCTTCCTGATGGTAGCAGTGTAAAGAGACCATGTGCTGGTTGGTGGGAGCCCGATGATGGCTGCCGCTCTCCTGTGACAGTGTTTCATGTAGAAGTGCTGAATTACAGGGAGAGTTTTACCTATGATGGACTGGGCCATATCCACTACTTTTTGTAGGACTTTCTGTTGAAGGCCATTAGTGTTTCCATACTAGGGCTAAGATGCAGCCAGTTAATATACTCTTTACAACACATAGAGAGAAGTTTGTTGAAGTTTTAGATGTCATGCCAAATCTTCACAATCTCCTAAGGAAGAAGTGCCATGTTTTCTTCGTAATTGTACTTAACTGCTGGGCTCAGGCCAGATCCTCTGAAATAATAATTCGGAGGAATTAAAAGTTGCTGACCCTCTCTGACTCTGATCCTTCGATGAGGGCTGGCTCAGGGACCTCCAGTATCTTCCTCTTGAAGTCAATTATTAGCCCTTGGTCTTGATGACATTGAGAAGAAGATTGGTGTTGTGACACCACACAGCCAGATTTTCAATTTCCCTCCTAAATGCTGATCCATCATCATCTTTGATTCAGCCTACAACAGTGGTATCATCAGTAAACTTGTATATGGTGTTGGAGCTGTGCTTAGCCACACAGTCATACGTGTAAAGTGAGAAGAACAGGTGGCTAAGCACACAGCCTTGTAGTACACTGTGCTGATGAGATCATGGAGGAGATATCGTCAATCCAAACTGATTTTGATCTGCACGTAAGAAAATCAAGGATCCATTTGTGCAAGGAGATATTGAGGGCAAGGTCTAGGAGATAATTGATTAGTTTTAAGGGGATGATATTATTGAATGCTAAGCTGAAGTTGATAAAGAGCATCCTGATGTATGCATCTGTGCTGTCCAGATGTTCCTCTTGTAGCAGAGTGTACTGCATCAAGCAGAGTAAATGATAAAGTGATACAACTGATGGAAGCTGATGCACTGGGTGTCGTTGACTATGATCATGATGTCATAGTTAGAGTAACACAGCATGGAAACAGGCCCTATGGCCCATCTCATTTTTGCCAACCATGGCGTCCACCAAGCAAATCCAATATGCTTGCATTTGACCTGTATCCTTCTAAATCTTTCCTATCCATTAGCCTTTAAACTCACTGCAACACTACATCCATATTTTTAAGTGTTTAGTTCCTACTATTTGGCTCAGTTGCTGCCTTCTCCCACTACCATTCACCATGAACAGTAATTGGTGGATTTTCATTACTCTGGTGTCTTAGGGCCTCTCTCCTCCCCACCCACCAAGGCCCCAGAGCTGTGCCAATAACTTTGGGAGGGGGGAGCACTATCACCAATGTTTTGCCGTTTTTACAAGCAAATTTTAAAGTTTTCTTCAGTGACCTGCATCATTTATTCCAGTCTCAAAGTACTGTATGTAGTGCTGGGAGGCTTTAATGAGTGCACACCAGATAGCGCCAGTGCTTCTTACAATTTTACGTCTAAGTACTATGCATTAATCCAATAGACAGGACAGTTTTCGGCTCGTTACTGATATCATGTTAAAGAAATTACAACACAAACTTTTTTTGCATATTGCACCAGGCCATTCTGGGTACAGGTATCTCTCATTGGTATATCTTATGCCAGCTTTCCATTGCTCCTCAATATACCCCATCTCCCACACTCTAGGTCACCTCTGCTAATTAGATGCTGGTATCCTTTATAATGGTTCTTTCAAGTGTCTATTTTTTATATTTCAAAAATAAACTTTTCATAATAAAGAATATATATATATATATATATATATACACACACACACACACACACACACACACACACACACACAAAAGAAGAAACAGTTCAAAACTTTTACATTCAGTAGTGTTAACCTATTTTTAAAAACTACAGCACCATTGCCACTTATGTGGCTCCCTAAGGTTATACACTATATCATATCTGAGGAGCATCCCCACTTCACTCAGTCTCTCCATGCACTGTAAAGGATGGAGCCCAAACTGTGGTCCTTCCCCACAGAGCCTTAGTATTGGCTACACCACACTTCAGTGCATCCCTCAGCATACACTGTAGCTAGAATATGCCAATGGCAGCATTCCCTTATGGACATCTCACTGTGCAAGACGACTAACAAGTTTTGGGCAGACCAAAAAGCACCTTTCATTGTTGATAAATTTCCAACAGCATTTAATGTCTGCCTTGGACTTGCCCCTGAAAACAGCTTGTAGAGCAGAGAGTGCTCAGTTATGCAGCTTCTGAGGTTGAACCAAGACAAAAGGATCCTTGCTTTCTTATCCATGCCCTTTTAGTGAATCCATAATCTGCAAAGAGGTGGTTGACTGTCTCTTCCCCAATGCAGCTGTCCCGAAGGCAGCATGCATTAAGGATGATATTTCATCTGTACAGGAAGGATCTGACTGTGAGGGCCTTATGACCACCAGCCAATCAAGGTCTTGGTGCTTGTGAGTTGTGATGGATATTTACTATCCTAGAACAATGGTCTCGCGTTTGCTCATCTTTCTTTCTAAACACAGCATCTAGCGCTTGTAAGATCAAAAACAGATATAAATAAACTTCCAACTAACAATTTGTTTAGTTTCTGGTCACAAATGGGAGTCAGTCTTCAATTCTTAAAATGTAAAGGGAAAACAGTAATCAGTTTGAAGTTATAATAAGGTACTGACTATAGAACAGCATTATTTATTGCATAGATGCTCTATCTGTGAAAACCAGATGCTAGCTCACAACTAGCACCTGTCTTACTGCTCAAGAGTTGCCTAACTTGGGTCGTTTCGAACAAACTAGCTGACTCTTGAATTGTTTAGTTCAAGGAAGATGAATAAAATTTTTAGCATATCAATAACTGATGTGTTTATACAGTAGTTAGGTTTTATGTAGTCAAGAAAGTTAGCTTCACAGCATTTATAGCCTTAGTTGATATCTGCGTCTCCCAAGATGCTTTTATACCGCTTATGTTAAAAGGATATCTGAAGAAATATCATGGGCATGTGAAGTCACCTAAGTGGTAGGAAAGGCGTTTAAGTATAAAGAACATCCCAGGCTTGTTAGGAATGGGATAAGGAACATCAAGAAAAAACGTGGCAGAAACTGAAAGTATCTTCTCCTTGGTAGGGAGAGGGGACCCACCACTTGAATAGTGGGTAACGGCAGCTAAATTCGTTATGGAGAATAAACAGAGAAGTAAACTAGTCTTTGAAGATTCGGTAGTTGCAGTATAATCTTCCTTTAGTACTCATGGATATTTATATCTGATAGGGCTTAAGGTCTTCGTTTGAATTCAGAACTTTGGAGTCAGCAAACCAAATACCATCACAGAGTGAGTTCTGGCAGTGAAGTGTTCTACCAAATTTTTTGGGCTGTTTGTTCAGGGAACCACACTGTAGTATCCATCGAGTCCCTATCATCAGCGTCTGCAATATATTCTATTACTGACTATTGCCTGATGGACTTGTAGTCAAAGGTGTTTGCTTAGAAAAAGTCTTTCACAAATTATTAACTAATGAGATAACTATTAAAACTGAAGGGAAACAAACACACTTTTCAATTACAGCTGCTGCCACATTACTGTTTTTACCTGCTTTCTCTTTGCAACAATATCAACATTTTATTTCCAAAACATTTATAATGAGCAAAAGGAGAGTGATTTAGATTAACAATATCTCTTATCCGTTAATATGTCATGGTAACCCTTAAAACAATTTGCTTTGCTCCTCCCTACTATTAAGAACATTGGGCTGTATCATCAGTTGTAGCAAGAGCTGCCAACACTTAGCAACTATACATGTCAGTCATTGTCAGATAATAATCAAGGGAGCTCCAGCATGAGTTAGCTGACCAAAATTATGAATGACAGCTATTCAAGCTCTTTTGTACCATACTATTCATTTCTGTGAAGGGTTGTGATGCAAAGGTTAATTGAAAACCCCTGAAATGTAATTGGTTGAAAGTAATGTTTGTTTTTAATATGCATCATGGTAATGATGACAGGCTAGATTATGGTGGTGGATAAAAGAAATTAGGTGGTTCTCTGATGATCAAGCCATGTTTTCACAGCTGAAAGACTGGTTAGGCTTAAAATCCTCAGAAGAATGGCACACATAAGTTTACTAGTGTAGTGCCAAGCAAGTGCATACTACACATACTTTTGCATCTGTTATCTCCTTTTAGTTGACTTCACTTGATAATACTGTATGATTTTTTTTGAGAAGATGCCAAAGAGGGTTGATGAAGACAGTCCATTTGATGGATTCATAAATTTTAGCAAGTTGTTGACAAGGTCCCATGTTCAAGGCTGGTCAATGAAATAGATGCCCTGTATTTCAAGGAAGAACGGCAAATTTGAAACAAAACTGTCGTAGTGGCCAGAAGCAAAGGGGTAAATTTCTGTGTTGTAATTTTTCTGTAATTCTACAAAGAAACTGGAAATAACAAAAGAATAAAAACTGGCAAATGTATTTGATATATTGTTAGTTTATGGAATTGTGGGTTAAAATCAAACAAGCTTGAGTTAATGGACATCATTGATTTCATATTTATGAATGCCTCCAGCCCATCGCTCTACAGTTAGCTGCATTGGCCCGAAGGGCTCATGACAGTACCTCCCTCCCTAAGGCCAGTATCTGATGGCTCAGGGAGACTTAATGCTCTCAAGACAGACCTAATGCTGTCAAGGTAGGTCTGGTAAGTTCAAGACAGACCTGATGCTGTTGAGATAGGGGCGGTTTTAATTCTTTGTCTCAGTTTAATCAACTTCAAGAAAAACTAATGGATAACCTCTTCAGTTTAAAATTCTTTCCTCTGGTTGGGTGGGTGTGGTAGGGATCAGAAAAAAAGTTTTTTCTGATTTTCAGTTTCTTTGCAGAATTACAGAAAATTTACAACACAGAAATGTACCCCTTTGCTCTGACCTCTTAGCCAGTTTTGTTTCCAATTTGCTGCTCTTCCTTGAAATCCATGGCATCTATTTCATTCAACTTGAAACAGACCTTATGCTCTTGAGACATTGAATATAACTCAAGAACACTGAATACTATGGGAGACCTAGCAAACCTTGTGGATCTAGAGAACCTTGGATATAGACTGGATACGCTAGGAATGTACACTCGGACCGTAGACTTGGGACAGAACTGAATTTAGGAGGCACCCTTGCCTCTAGTGACCGATGCACAAGCTGTTGATGCACCTCCACTGGGTCCATTGATTGTGAGGTCCTTGTGTCACATTAAGCGTTAGCAACAACTGAACTCAGGTGCAGAGGAACAACATAACTCCCATGTAAAGATGGAAACAAAAATTTATACATAGGAATTCCAAAAGAACATTGGTGGCTCCACCGAGCGACACCGTGAGACAAATCATTCTCAAAACAAGGATCCCGCTATAAGCGCTAATCGGGAGTACACTTTAAATAATCACATCATTATCATCATTATGTGGCATGTCATATGATGTGAGTGACCATGGTCTTATGAGCATTATTGTTTTTGGCAAATTTTTCTACTGAATTGGTTTGCCATTGCTGCCTTCTGGGCAGTGTATTTACAAGAAGGGTGACCCCAGCCATGAATACCCTTCAGAGCTTGTCTACCTGGCATCAGTGGTCACATAACCAGGACTTGTGATATTCACCAGCTGCTCATACAACCATACATCGCCTACTCCTATGGCTCCATATGACCTTGATCAGAGGGCTAAGAAGGTGTTACACCTTGCCCAAGGGTGACCTGCAGGCTAGTGGAGGGAAAGAGCACCTTACACCTCCTTTGGTAAAGAAGGATTTCCACTCCACCACCCTTAAGTAATCCACAGAACTCGGAAAACCTGTCAAAATAAACTTGACGAGATTAAACAGAAAGCACAAGGGTTTAACAATTCTAGTTAAGACAATAATTAACAAATACAGGTGCTGCAGAAACCTCGGAGCCCAGCACTCAATGGTTAGCCACACAGTCCTGAAGGGTTTCTGACAAGTTACTGGCTGTCACTCAGTCCTGAAGGCTTTGCCACATCAAATGTTTGACTGCTGTGGGACTTGATGATGAAAAGGTCTGCCCTTGGGAATTTGGAATGGAGGACATGCAGTCACGTCAAAAGGAACAATGAAAGGTGACTTAGATGATTTAGTCAAATCCTTTTAATGATGCCTAGAAACAACATTAAAGAAAGCAGATCATTGCTACTTGAGTCTTCCATGAAAGTATTCATTGAGAATAAATCAAAACCATTCCATCTGCTTTTCCATGAAGGATGTGGGCAGTGATTAGTCCAGGTCTCAATAACCCGAATAATTTATCTTGTGAAAAAAATAGCCACTGACTACGATTGGCTTTCAGAGGAAACCAACCACTGGCTCATATTACTGAGCCACTGACAAATTTCAAGTAAATTTCCCCAAATGTAGCACAGGGAATATCCAAACAATTAACAGCACCTCAATTATGCTGAGGTTGACTAATTCAGCATAGCCAGAGATAAAATCTAAGACCTTCTACACAGTAACAATGGACAATGATCTATTAAATCTGTCCATTGTCATGCTGCCTGGGGCATCATGACAGGAAAATTCCTATTTTCATAACCCTCTGCCCACGCTCACAATCACATCTTGACTTGGAAATGGTCAATGTGATCAGTACAAAACTATTAAAATAATTAGGTGAATAGAATAATTATGATTTATCCACAAAATAACAGCTGAACAAGGAAGCCAAAAACATAGCTGAGCTAAGATCTTGCAATATCTGAAAAAAATTATCATTACATTTTAATTGCATATTGTCTGTTTTAAGCTCACTATGTAGGTTTTCTGATAAGTATCTTGGTCTAAGCTAATATTAACAGTTCCTCCTCCAATTGTTCTTTTTTCTCTGAGCAGAATGAAATGCTATTTAGATCTCTGTACATAATACTATTGTGTTAAAAAGCATTTGCTTTGACTTCCAAATCTGGACTATATATGGAAATAATGCCTTCTGCATGAGTTCTGTAAATGAGCCTACAACTTGGACAAGAGGTTAACTTTGCACATAAAAAAATGCTGTGCCTCAGTCAGTTTGAGAATGGCATTGTAAAGTTTTTAGCTCGGCATTTTCTCATCTCCCTCCAGATATCCACATCAATTTAAGTTTAACACAAAAATATAATTTATTTTATTAGTGTCCAGTGACTGAATTTTCAGGCATGGATTTAGATGCAGGGCATCTAAGCAGATAATGCCACAGCCTCATCGATACCATAATACCTATATATTAATGCAGTACCAGACAAAACCATGACCTAAGATTTTGACAGGATGAGGTACAAAATGAAAAATGGTGAACCTCCGGGTGGAAGAAGTGAACGGACACTATGGTGGAGACTTTGGAACAACAGACAACACTGTGTAACATATTGCAATCCCACTTTCTCATATTTACCCCCTTTCAGAAAAGTCACCAACCAAGACCCCAGAGGCGCAATGCCATTCAGAAAGGAGCAAGAACGTTAAGTTCTAATTGAAGTTTGCTGATGCACAGACATGACTCAAACAAAATTTCAGTAACCTCTTGGATGTTTGTAGGAACTCACTATGAAAAATAGCATCTACCATATTCCTTGCATAATAATAAACAGTAAAATTCAGAACTATTTTGTTGGCTATAGTTGTTTTTTCACACCCTATGGATTTGAAAGTGTTGTCCTCCATTGAAAGGCATTAGTCTGGTTACACCCTTCCTTTTCTTCAAGTTCAACATAACATTTTTGGGGTAAAAGTACTCCTCTGCCTCATCCATCTTTTCACTATGAACTAATCTCACCTCATAATTATATACAATTGTCTGGAATAGACAGGGTCTGATTAGGAACAGTCAACATGGATTTGTGCGTGGAAGGTCATGTTTGACAAATCTTATTGAATTTTTTGAAGAGGTTATTAGGAAGGTTGATGAGGGTAAAGCGGTGGATGTTGTCTATATGGACTTTAGTAAGGCCTTTGACAAGGTTCCACACGGAAGGTTAGTTAGGAAGGTTCAATCGTTCCTTTATTAGCATTCCTTCATTAATATTGAAATAGGAAAATGTATTCAATAGTGGCTGGATGGGAGACACCAGAGAGTAGTGGTGGATAACTGTTTGTCAGATTGGAGGACGGTGTGTAGCGGTGTGCCTCAGGGATCTGTACTGGATCCAATGTTGTTTGTCATATACATTAATGATCCAGATGATGGGGTGGTAAATTGGATTAATAAGTATGCAGATGATACTAAGATCGGTGGCATTGTGGGTAATGAAGTAGGCTTTCAAAGCTTGCAGAGAGATTTAGGCCAGCTAGAAGAGTGGGCTGAAAGATGGCAAATGGAGTTTAATGCTGATAAGTGTGAGGTGCTACATTTTGGTAGGACTAATCAAAATAGGACATACATGGTAAATGGTAGGGCATTGAAGAATGCAGTAGAACAGAGGGATCTAGGAATAATGGTGCATAGTTCCCTGAAGGTGGAATCTCATGTGGATAGGGTGGTGAAGAAGGCTTTTGGTATGCTGGCCTTTATAAATCAGAGCATTGAGCATTGGAGTTGGGATGTAATATTAAAATTGTACAAGGCGTTGGTAAGGCCAAATTTGGAGTATTGAGTACAGTTCTGGTCACCGAATTATAGGAAATGTCATCAAAATAGAGAGAGTACAGAGAAGATTTACGAGAATGTTACCTGGGTTTCAGCACCTAAGTTACAGGGAAAGGTTGAACAAGTTGGGTCTGTATTCTTTGGAGCGTAGAAGGTTGAGGGGGGACTTGACAGAGGTATTTATAATTATGAGGGGGATAGACAGAGTTAACATGGATAGGCTTTTTCTATTGAGAGTAGGGGAGATTCAAATAAGAGGACATGAGTTGAGAGTTAGGGGGCAAAAGTTTAGGGGTAACATGAGGGGGAAACTTCTTTACTCAGAGAGTGGTAGCTGTGTGGAATGAGCTTCCAGTAGAAGTGGTAGAGGCAGGCTCGATATTGTCATTTAAAGTTAAATTGGATAGCTATAAGGACAGGAAAGGAATGGAGGGTTACGGGCTGAGTGCAGGTCGGTGGGACTAGGTGAGAGTAAGCATTCGGCACAGACTAGAAGGGCCGAGATGGCCTGTTTCTGTGCTGTAATTGTTATATGGTTATATATCCCCCATTTCCTGAGCTGTTTGATTTGTGGCACTGACAGTATTAATAGTTATATTTTTGTTAATGCTACTTTCAACTATTGAGGTTCCCACCGCTAGATTTCCCTCTCTAAACCCTTTCTTTGCCATACACTTCTCTTCATCAAGAGCTTCCTTAACTGCCCTAAACTTGATAATTGAATAATACACAAGGCAGAAAGGGCCCAGTTTTCTTGCCTCCAGTTTCTGTGTTTCTCTTTCACTTTACATTTGTTTCAGTTACGTTTCACTGAAGCATGTTGTATCATTCATGCATTACTTTTCTGCCAGTTCGATCCCACAGCTGATGTTACAGTTCCAGTGCAAAGCCCCCACACAGCAAAGTAAAATTGGGACACAGTAGGAGGTCATTGGCTCCATTGAATTTATAGTGGTGTATACAGAAGGATAACTGATACTGCAGAAACACTGTTCTTATAAAATGCATACTCAAGACATCAAGATCCCTCCACCTTTTTGAATCCCTCAGACCTTCAGCAGTATAGTTTGGGAACAGGATTTTTCTTGGTGTTAACTGATTGAGTGGGTTAAATCAAAAATAAACTTATTTAACAGACTTTGACATAAAATTACATTGGGTTGGAAATCATATATGGCACAATTTGCCAAACCTGCATATAGTTTCCTTGTGTGATTTCAAACTGAGCAGCAGATTTATAGTATGTAGAAATTATTTGAGAGAATAAATGGCCACATAGTAACTACATTGCCTTGAAAAAACATACAGCTCCCACCAATATTTTCACATTTTACTTCCCCATTTAAAAATTTTAAAATATATTGACGTAGGATTTTTTGTGGTAATCTACAAAACATTATGCATCATGTCAATCAAAACAAAAATTCCAAAATCTGTAAACAATGTACTAAAATTAAAAACCAAAATTGTGAGGCTGATAAAACATTCATTCTCTTTGTAATTACTACAGTAATTTTCCTCAGGTGCAATACTATATACTACCTTACAAACTATCCAATTTGTTGATGTAGAAAATTGGAGGATCACCTGAATAAATACCCCCTCTCTCTGTAAGGTCCAACAGTATGGTAGATTTTCAACAGACCAAACCAAAATGAAGACAAAAGAGCATTCAAGGCAAGTCAGAGAAATGATAATAGAAAAACACAAATCGGAGGACGAGTACAAGACCATCTCAAAGGCACCAAGCATACCTCAAGGCTCAGAGCAGTCCATCATAGAAAAGCAGAAAATATGAAACCATAGCCACACTGTCTAAATTAGGCTGTCCCGATAAACTTAGTTGCTGGAAAAGAATGACACTCATAAGAGAGGCTACTGTGATGCCAAAAATCACTCTGAGACACCTGCAAAAGTCAGTGGCTGCAACTGGAGATGAAGTTCATGGCTCCACAATTTCTAAGTCCTTGCACAAAAAGGGTATTCGTGGAAGAGTGGCAGAGAAGAATCTCTGGCTTAAAAAAAAATATCCTTGCCTGTAAAGACTTTGCAAAGCATCATTTAGAAGATATTGTAAAGATGTGGAAGAAGGTCTTGTGGTCGATGAGACTAAAGTGGAATATTTTTGGCCTCAACACTGAGTGGTACGTGAGGTGTAAATCTAATACTGCACATCAGCCAAATAACACCATCCCTACTGTAAAGTATGGTGGAGATAGCTTCATGCTGTGGGGATGTTTTTCAGCAGGAGGAACTGAAAATCCAGATAGGATTGATGGGAAGATGAATGCTGCTAAATACAGAGAGATCCTGGATGAAAACCTGCTAGCCTCTGCCAGAAAGCTTAAACTGTGGAGGAAGTTCGTCTTTCAGCAGGATAATGACCCAAGGCACACTGTCAGAGCAAACATGGAGAGGCTTTAAATGATGAAAATTGATATCCTTAAATGGAGCAGTCAGAGCCTTAACCTTACCCCAATCTTTGGCAAGATCTCAAGATTGCTGTCCGCCACTGCTACCCAACTAACCTGGCACAGCTTGAGCAACTTTCCAAGGAGGAATGGGCAAATCTTGCTCCATCATGTTGTGCAAAGCCAATAGAGACTTATCGGAAAAAGCCACTGGCTGTAATAGCTGTAATGGGGGGGGGGGGTTCAGCTAAGTACTGAGCAAAGGGGCATGAATACTTTTGAACTGCTGACATTTCAGTCTTTCAATTTTTAGCTTTTCAGTTTTTAAAGTTTTCCCCGTCTTTTAGGCTCCACTGTGCAAAAGAGCATGTGATTCACAAATAAAGATTCTCAGTTAAGTTGATCAAAATCCCTGGTTGTAATACTCACTTACATAAACAATGTTTTCTGTTGGGAGCTGAATACTTTTACAAGGCACTGTATTTCTTAATTTTGGCTAAAGATAAGAAAATATTTGCTGTGTAATCACTAACTGCAAGGACTCTGAGACGGTGATCTCAGTGCTGAATCACAGGGCATCTGAGTTTACAGTCTGAGATTAGTGAGCAGGATACACCTTCACTCTCTCTTCGTTGAAAACAATAAGAGAAAACAAATTGCAAAGAGGAAACAAAAAATATCTTTGAGAGTTACCCAGCTTTTGGCAGTGGTTTGTAAATAAAGGTGCATCTCAACTAGCATGCCAGCTGCAGCCTTGCATGTCATCTCAGTTGTCCTGAGTTAATGAGGGGAAGAGTCTGCTGGCATTCCTGCCTTTGTCTTTGTTCATTTAGCTGTTGCTAGAAAATGTGCAAATGGACATGTCAGGCAAGATCAAACTTGCCTATTTAACTGTGTTCTCTGAAGCTCACTGAATACTGTGGTCAGTTGGTGCTGGGTGGTGGGTGGAGGTAACAGGAATTCAGTTTCTTTTTACATGATCACATCCCAATATGTCATTCCTTTCAAAAATGAAAATGTGACACTTGTAGAAGAAATATATAGGGGACAATTTAAAAAAAAGTTACGTTGAAAATCATAAATATTCCACAGTTTGTAATGTTTAGTAATTTTAAAAAAATACCAGAAACACACAGGTTGGTCAGGCAGTATCTCAGCAGGTGAGAAGGGTTCTGGGGAAACTCAGACATGGCAAAGCATTGGGACCGGATGGTGTGAACCCCAAGGTCCTGAAGGAGTGTGCTGAGTAGTTGTGTGGAGTTCTCCAACACATTTTCAAACTGAGCCTCAGCCTGGAAAGGGTCAACCGTGTGAAAAACATCGTGTGTGGTCTCAGTACCCAAAAAGGGCCAACCGAAAGTCTTGGATGACTACCTTCCAGTGACCCTGACTTCACACATCATGAAGACCCTAAAGAGGCTGGTCCTAGCTCAACTCCGATCCCTGGTCAGATCAACCCTCAATTGCTCACAGTTTGCCTACCAGGAGCACACTGGAGTTGACGGCGCTGTCATCGACCTGCTGAACAGTGCCCACTCCCATATGGATCAGGAGGGCAGCACTGTGAGGATCGTGGTTTTTGATTTCTCTAGTGCCTTCGATACCATACTGCCCTCATTGCTGGCAGCAAAAGCTCATTCAATGCAGATTGGTAGTTCCATTGTATCCTGGATAATGGAGTACATGACTGGCAGACCACAGTTTGTGCGGCTTCAGAGCAATGCATCAGGCATGGCTATAAGCAGCACTGGGGCCCCACAGGGGACTGTACTGGCTCCCTTCCTGTTTGCCCTGTATACCTCGGACTTTAGATACAACACTGAGTCATGGCGTCTGCAGAAATTCTCTGATGACTCAGCAGTAGTTAGGTGTATAAAGGGGGGACAAGAAGATGAATACAGGGCTCTGGTGAAGGACTTTGTCTTGGTGATGTTGTGCTACAGATGATTCAGCTTGCACCATTTGACAAATTTGATGTTGATGGAATTTAGGAAAACTAAGCCTGCATTGCTCCCTGTTACTATTGATGGTGAGGACATGGATGTAGTGAGGACCTACAAGTACCTGAGGGCGCACCTGGATGACAGACTTGAGTGGAGAATTAACACAGAGGCTGTGTACAAGAAGGGCCAGAGTCACCTCTACTTTCTGAGGAGACGGAAGTGCTTTGGAGTATTCAGGCCTCTCCTTCACATATTCTACCTGTCTGTTGTGGGGAGGCTGTGGTAGAACAAAGGACCCTACGTAAAGTTCTGGCAGTTCTGGACAATGGTTCTCACCCTCTGCGTACTACCTTGGCTGAATAGCGGTACACTTTTAGTAATAGACTAAGACAACTGCACTGCTCCGAAGAGCACTATATGAGGTCATTCTGACCCTCGGCCATAAGGCTGTATAATGAGTCAACCTATAGCCGGGGAACTGATGCCCCCCTCCTGTTAGACTGTTCGTGGTAACTTATTTCTTATTCTTTCTACTTCTCTTCTAATATTTATACCTGTGCACTTGTAATGCTACTGTGACACGGTAATTTCCTTGGGATCAATAAAGTATCTACCTGTCTTTCTATCTATCTGTGGAATGACAAACAAAACTGACCAAATGCCTTCAGTCTGTTTCCCTTTCTACAGATGCTACCTGATTTGTTTGAACTTTCCATCATTTCTGTTTTTCAGACAAACAGAATCCGTGTTTGTTTTTAATTAATATTCTGTAGTTCTAACATTACAGCAAGAAATGTATCTTTAGTCACTTTCACTTTAAAATGGTAAAACCACGATGTTCAGAAGTGAGTACCACAGACAGCCAATACTTTCACTTACTTACAGCCATTTCCTCCAACAGTGTCTGCAAAAACCTGAACACCAGATTAGTTGGCCTAAACACAACAGGCAATAAGCACACTGTTAATACTTGCTTGCTCTGAAGACCAATGATTATTGCTTTGAAGATCTGGACTCTGCAGGGCAAGTGAGTGATTTATCTTCAATTCTGAATTGCTCCAAAATGACAGATCGTCAAATTCATTGGAAGCTGATTGGTTACAGATGATCTTCAAAGAACATTATTTGTCTGTATTACTTGTACAGTATTCTCCAAAAATCATGGCCGATCTGTAAGACTGATATTCTGTTAACTTTCAACATTTTCTATCCTTCACACAGATACTTAGCACCCTTTTCCTTTCCTTTTGGCAAACAATAGCTGGCTCCAAGCCAAGGATATACTCATTATAAATTCCAAAGAGGCAATGTTTTTAAACTTTTGAAATTGAATTTGAAATTTTTTTGTACCTTTCGATAAAATTAAACTCAGAATCATAATTCCACGTCCCATTCTGATATGTCTATCCATGGCCTCCTCTACTGTAAAGATGAAGCCACACTCAGGTTGGAGGAACAACACCTTATATTCCATCTGGGTAGCCTCCAACCTGATGGCATGAACACTGGCTTCTCAAACTTCTGTTAATGCCCCACCTCCCCCTCGTACCCCATCCATTATTTATTTATTTATATACACACATTCTTTTTCTCTCTCATTCTCTCCCTCTCACTATACCCCTTGCCCATCCTCTGGGCTTCCCCCCCCCTTATCTTGTTCCCTAGGCCTCCCATCCCATGATCCTCTCATATCCCTTTTGCCTATCACCTGTCCAGCTCTTGGCTCCATCCCTCCCCCTCCTGTCTTCTCCTATCATTTTGGATCTCCCCCTACCCCTCCCCCTTTCAAATCTCTTACTAGCTCTTCTTTCAGTTAGTCCTGACGAAAGGTCTCGGCCCGAAACGTCGACTGTACCTCTTCCTAGAGATGCTGCCTGGCCTGCTGCGTTCACCAGCAACTTTTATGTGTGTTGCTTGAAATTCCAGCATCTGCAGATTTTCTCGTGTTTGCCAAAGTGATACTTGATGTGTGGAGTTAAGAGAGGTGAATATCAGCAAGCCTTTCATATCCAGCACAATTCATTGGAAATTGTGTATGGACGTCAAATGAAGATAAGTTCAGAGGCTATCACTGGGCAGCCTGTGGGATTTCATCTTTTACAGCCACATAAGACAAGCACCATGGGCAAATATTACTGAGCAGTAGAGCTCCTGGTGTACCTGGAACTGACTGGGGCTGTTGTTATTGTAACATTTACCAGATTTGAAAAAAAGTCTCAAGTGGCACTGCTGTTATTTGCTATAAGATTCTTGAAATTGGTACTCTGCCACCTATCAGACCATATTTGTGTATTGCCTGGGTCTTAATGCATACACTGATAGACTGCTTCATTTACTGAAGGATTGCAAATGAACTGAACACTGCACAATTACCAGATATCTTCCTCCTGCCTTTGTAATGAAAAGAAGGAGATTGATGAATATGGTTAGGCCAAAGACACTGCTGGAAGGAACTCTTGCAGTGATGTCTCAGTGCACTGTTGGATGACCTCTTACAGCAAAAATCACCATTTTCCTTTGTGTGAGTATGATTCTAAGCGCTGCAGTTCATTCCCCCGATACCATGTTTTACCATGGGCCTTTGATGTCACACTCAGTCAAATCTTGCCTTTCTATCAAGGACGGTCAATCTCCCCTCGCACCTGAATTCCAGTTCTTTGGTTCATCTTTGGACCTAGGGTTCAATAAGGTCCAGAGCTGAGCGGTTCAGGTGAACCCCAATATGGTATCAGTGAGCAGATAATTGGTGAGTAAACAATACTTGACTGCTTTGCCAATAACACCTTCCTTCACTATGCTGATGAATGGAAATGGATTGCTGGGCAGTAATTAAACGGATAGGATTTGTCCTGCTCTTTGAAAACATGACACATTTGACCATTTTCCTGCATGTTTACATTGAAAGTAACATTTTCCCACTCCTGAAACAGCTTGGCTAGAAGTGCAGGTAGATCTTGTGTTCAAGTCCTTAGCTGTGAGGAGTTGCAATGTAATAGGGGAACAAAGTCAAAAAGGGTGACAAATACAGGACTGAAAGTGTTGAATGCATGTAGCATATGGAATAAGGTAGATGATCTTGTGGCACAGTGATAGATTCGCAGGTATGATGTTGTGGGCATCACTGAGTCATGGCTGAATGAAGATCATTATATGGAGCTTAACATCCAAGGATACACATTATATCAAAAGGACAGGCAGTTAGGCAGAGGGGCTGGAAGAATGAAATGAAATCCTGAGAAAGAGGTGACATAGGATCAGATGTAGAATCTTTGTGGGTAGAGTTTAGAAACTGTAAGGGTAAAAAGACCCTGATAGGAGTTACATACAGACCACCAAACAGTAGGCAGGATGTAGGCTACAAATTACAATGGGAGATGGAAAACACATGTCAAAAGCGCAATCAACACACACAAAATGCTGGTGAACGCAGCAGGCCAGGCAGCATCTATAGGAAGAGGTACAGTCGACGTTTCGGGCCAAGACCCTTCATCAGGACTCGGCCCGAAACGTCAACTGTACTTCTTCCTATAGATGCTGCCTGGCCTGCTGCGTTCCACCAGCATTTTGTGTGTGTTGCTTGAATTTCCAGCATCTGCAGATTTCCTTGTGTTTGTGTTTTTAAATTCAAAAGCGCAATGTTAGGATAGTCATAGAGGTCTTCAATATGCAGATAGATTGGGAAAATCAGGTTTGGTGCTGGATCCCAAGAGAGAGAAAATTTGCAAAAGGTCTACAAGATGGCTTTTTAGATCAGCTTGTGGTTGAGTCCACTCCAGAAAAGGCTATTCTTGATTGAGTGTTGTCTAATGAACTGGATTTGATTTGGGAGCTTGAGGTAAAAGAACCCCTATGAAGCATTCCCCCTGCAATTTGAGAGGGAGAAGTTAAAGTCAGATGTATCAGTATTACAGTGGATTAAAGGGAATTTTAGAAACATGAAAGAGGAGCTGGCCGAAATTGATTGGAAGTGGTCACTAGCAAGGATGACAGCAGAACAGCAATGGCTGGAGTTTCTGGGAGAAAGTCAGAAGGCGTAGGATAAATACTTCCCAAAGAACAAGTGTTGAATCATGGCTGACAAGGGAAGTCAAAGATAGCATAAAAGCAAAAAGAGGGCAAAAATATAGCAAAACTTAGTGGAAAGTTAGAGGACTGGGAAGCTTTTAAAAACCAACAAGGCAACTAAAAAGCCATAAGGTGGGAAAAGATGAAATATGAAGGAAAGCTATTGAATAATATCAGAGAGGATACCAAATGTTTTTTCAGATATTTAAAGAGTAACAGAGAGGTGAGGGTAGATATTGGACATTGCAAACTGGAGAGTTAGCAATGTGGAGCAAGGAAATGGCGGGCAAACTGAATAAGTATTTTGCATCAATCTTCACTGTGGAAGATATTAGCAGTATGCCAGAAGTTTGAGAGTGTCAGGGGGCAGGAGAGAGTGCATTTGCTATTACTAGGGAGAAGGTGCTTGGTAAGCTCAGAGGTCTGAAGGTGGATAAGTCACCTGGGCCAGGTAGACTGCATCTCAGGGTCCTGAAGGAGGTCGCTGGGGAGACTGTGGACTCACTAATAAACTTTCAAAAATCACTAGATTCTGGCATGGTTCTGGAGGACAGAAAAATTGCAAATATCACTCCAAGAAGGGAAGGAGGCAGAAGAAAGAAAATTATAGGCCAGTTAACCTGACCTCAGTGGCTGGGAAGATATTGGGAGTCCATTATTAAAGATGAGGTTTCGGGTTACTTGGATGCACATGATAAAATAGGGCACAGTCAGCATGGATTCCTCAAAGGAAAATCTTGCCTGAGAAATCTGTTGGAATTCATTGAAGAAATAACAGGCAGGATAGACAAATAAGAATCAGTTGGTGTTGTGAGATTTACAGAAGGCTTTTGACAAGGTGCCACACCTGAGGCTGCTTAACAAGAGTCCATGGTATTACAGGAAAGGTATTAGCATGGACAGAGGATTGGCTGATTGGAAGGAGACAAAGAGTGGGAATAAACAGAGCCTTTTCTGGATGGTTGCCAGTGATGAGTGTTATTCTGCATTTGTGGGCGATATTAAGAGAGGTAGAGTGGTATATAGTGCTGAGGAAGCCAAGAGTCTGCAGAAGGATTTAAGACAGATTAGGAGAATGGCCAAAGAAATGGCATATAGAATATAGTGTAAGGAAGTGTATGGTCATGAACTTTGGTAGAAGGAACAAATACATAGACTATTTTCTGATTAAACTGAAAATTCAAAAATCCAAAGTGTAAAGGGACTTGAAAGTCCTCATGGTTAACTTGCAGGTTGAGTTGCTGGTGAGGAATACAAATGCAATGTTAGCATTCATTTTGAGAGGACTAGAATATAAAAGCAAAGATGTAATGTTGAGGTTTCATAAGGCACTGGTGAGGCTTCATTTGGAGTATTGTGAGCGGTTTTAGGACCTTTATCTAAGAAAGGGTCTTGGTCCAAAATGTCGACTGTTAATTTATTTCCACAGATGATGTCTTACCTGCTGAGTTCCTCCAACATTTTTGTGTGTTGTTGAGAAAGTGAGAAAGGATGTGCTGACACTGGAGAGGGTTCAGAGGAGGTTCATGAGAATGATTCCAGGAATGAAAGGATTATTGTATGAGGAGTGTTTGATGTCTCTGGGCCTGGACTCACTGGACGAATGGGGGGGGGGGGGGCGGGGTTCGCATTGAAACATACCGAATTTTGAAAGGTCTAGATAGAGTGGATGTGGAGAGGATGTTTCCTATAGTGGGGGAGTCCAGGACCAAAGGGCACAGTCTCAGAATAGAGGGATGCCCATTTAAAATGGAGATGTGGAAGAATTTCTTCAGCCAGATGGTGGTGAATCTGTGGAATTCTTTGCCACAGATGGCTGTGGAGGCTAGGCACTTGTGTATTTTAAGGCAGAGGTTGACTAGTCAGGGCATGAAAGTTACAGGGACAAGGCAAAGAATGGGGTTGAGAGGGAAAATGGATCAGCCATGATGAAATGGCGGAGCAGACTCAATGGACCAATTGGCCCAATTCTACTCCTATCTCCTATAATCTCATGGTCTTATATTGTCTGGTTCCATCACCTTCTTGGTATCCAGTGCTCTCAGCTGCTTCTTAATTTCTCATGGAATGAATAAACTGGAGACTGGCCTTTGTAATGATAGGTATCATATAAGAAATAATCAACTGATCAGCTTGGCATTTCTGGCTGAACATGGTTGTAAATGTTTCAGCCATTTCTTCAGCACAAATCTGAGGGACACCTGATTTACAACTGCAATTTTTATTTACATAGTGAAGAAAGAAGGAAAGGAAAACAATATATAACCACAAGAGATTCTGCAGCTGTTGGAACTCCAGGGTAACACACACAAAATGGAGAGGAATAGACATTTTACATTTTGGGCTGTGATCCTTCATCAGGGCTGGAAAGGAAGGGTATGAACATTAGATAAGAAAGCGGATGTGGGGAAGGAGCACAAGCTGGAAGGTGTTAGGTGAAGCCAGATGAGGGACAAGGTATGTGGGCGGGGAGGGAGATTGAAGTGAGAAGCTGGGATGTGATCATTTGAAAAGGTAAAGGGCTGAAGAAGGAATATGATAGAAGAAGAGAGTGGACACTGGGAGAAAGGGAAAGAGGAGGGACGTGATAAGCAGGTGAAGAGAAGGGATAAAAAGGGGAGTCAGAATGGGGAATGGAAAAAAAGAAGGGGGGGAATAAATGACCGGGTGATATAGAAATCAATGTTCATACCATCAGGTTGGAGGCTACCCAGACAGAATATGAGGCATTGCTTCTCCAATCTGAGAGAGGCCTCAGTTGTAGCAGTAGAAGAGGCCAGAAAATTAGGGGTGTGAAGTGGAATTAAAATGGTTGGCTACCAGGAAATCCCTTGTTGCAGGTGGAGCGAAAGTGCTGAGGAAAGCAATATAGCACATACCAAATAAGAGAAACTGAGAACCACCAGAAAGGTTAGGAATAGAAAGCAAAGAAAAAACAAATTCAAAAGATGTCTTTTAGATTATTGAAGCAAGGAAAGAGATAACGATGCAGAAGGAATGAATAGTTTCAGAAATCAAAAATGTACCTGTTCAACAAACAGCCATTTCTTGTGCAGTGGAGGGTATGCAGAGTAAGATACAGTTCAGTATTAGAAGCAATGAGGCATAACGTAGGAAGGTAATAGTACAAGGCATTTCAATTATAAAATTGAGATGCTTTGACATCTGGAGTGAAAAGAGGTTGGAGAAGGCTGAACATGAAAATGAAGGATGGAGTAAATGAAGACATGAACAAGTAAAAGTTGTATGAAGTTGAGGCGGAGAGATTAGATGTAATGTGGTTGCACTGACACGTGTACATACTGTAGGCTTTGGCAACATAAACAAAGATCTACTGGCAGATGCTGGGAAGATTGACAAAACTCCCAGAAGCAGTTTTGTTAACAGAAAGGTAAGAGAATATGAGCTTGTGGCTGAGCACAATGCTGAAAGGTCATGTCTTTCCTGACTCAGCTTAATTAAGAGAGGGTAAGGGAATGAAGCCAGGGATTCAGAAGTGCTGACAGCAGCACAAGAAGAAGGTCTTAAGTTTTCTGACATTCACCTGGAGGACCTTCTGGCTCATGCAGCTCTTGATAACAGACAGGTAATTTGAGGGCAAAGCAACACACATTTGAACAATGGAGAAGAGTGTTACTACAATATTTGAGGATACAAATTATGAGCATAGACTGCATTTTGCTAGGTTATAACTTGCTTACTGATAGTTCCACCCAAAATCGTGGGATTGGGTTGGAGGGATGGGATTGGGTGTAGGGAAGGAGAGAAAGGTGAAATTTGTGTTCATGTACCAACATATTATTTCATATTGTTTCACAACATCGAAAGAAGCTATTCTGCTCATCAATTCCATACCAACGTTGAGAGCAATCCCACTGCTCCAAGTACTTACTGCAACCCGTTCTCTCTCCCATGCCCAGATTCTCCCACCAGCCACCTGCACTGGTAGCAACTTATTGTAGCCAATTCACCTTATGGTCAGCGCATTTTTGGTACGTGAGAGGGAACCAGAGCATCCGGGGGAAAGACAGACAGTCACAGGGGAATATGCAAGATCCACACATACTACATGTGGTCAGAATCAAACTGATATCACTTACAATCCAAACAGAAAATTCATGGAAAGACACCAAATCCATATTTAGTGCATTTATTAAAGGTTTGAGTGTCTTGAAGCCCTGAAACTTCTAAATACAGCCCAGTAAAATTAGTCATCCTGAACACAGATTTTAAAAACATAGCTTGGTTTTGTCTTTCAAAAAGAATGTTTTGGCTTCACAGAGGGTGCAGTGCAGATTTACCTGATTGTATACCAGGAAGGTGGGACTTCAGCTATCTGGAGAGAATGGAGTATTTTGGATTGTTTTTCCTTGGAACCAGGTGGGTAACAAAATATTTAAGAGGCTTTCAAAACCATGAGAGCTTTTGATAAGTAAGAAGAAACTATTTCCATTGCAGAACGTTTGGTAGAAAGAGATCACAGAAAGGTATCAAAGAGCAAAAGAGGAGATGTTCTTCTTACCTACCTAGTGGTTTGCAAATGATTTTTTTTTAAATTCAGTGATTTGGAATACACTGCTTGATGGGGTAACAGCAGAGAAGAAAGCCACTCAGCTCATTGGGTCTGTGCTAGCCCTGATTATTTTATCTCACATAACCATCTCTCCTTTTCGATCCTTTTGCCACTTATTTCAATAAATGGCTGTGTAGATGCACATTAGTATCCAATTAACCTACAAACATGTCTTTGGAATGCGGAAGGAAACCAGATAATCTGGCGGAAAGTCTCATGGTTATAGAAAGAATACTGCGAACTCCAAAGAGAGAGCGCCTAAAGTCAGGATCAAATCCCTAGAACTCGTGAGTCAGCTGTACTATGTGTAGCACCACCGTGTGGCAAGATGTAAAAGCTCCATCATTAATACCTACTTTTTGGAAAGCAGAAAACATTGACAGAGAAGAGAAGAAAATAACATACAGACTAAGCAGTCTTATTATCATATGTGAAAGCATGAGAAACAAATGCCCACCACTACAGCAAGTACTGTGGCCCGATTGCAATTTGTTTCATCACAAGCAAGGACCATAGTAAAGCATTTTTAAAGACTGGCAAAACAATATCGAACGGGTTGCAAATGAAACAATGTACAAATGATTGCTTTAAAAGAAAGAATGTTTTAAACTTATTGAAAATAACCCCATGCCATTTTCCAAGTTCCTTGAAACTCTTTAAGTACAACTGTGTATGCCTGAAGTAAGAATGCCCGATGAATGTTAGCTCTGGAAATAGGTAACAATATGTAGACGAATACTCACTGCGTTGCCTTGCCTGAATTTGGAGTCGGTGGGGGTCCTGCAAGGAGGGAAATACAGAGAGTTAATATTCTTGAGCTGAGTGATTTTTTTTCCTCATTCTCTGTTTATTCTGGTTTTATTTATCTTCAGGTATCTGTTGCTTCACACTTTGATTCATGTCAAAGCATTGAAAATCAGAGCTTGGTGTAAAGAATGAAGTTTATCAGTGACAGATGTTTTCTGGAAAAATATTCCATTGACTATTGGACTAACAGTTGGATGTATTATCCAGTGTGGAACCGACCCACATGGAGACAAAGATTCCATGTTAAATTCCAGACTCATGTTGAGTTAATCGAGCCACATTCAGTAGGAGGATGTCGTTCATTCAGATCATGGGCTGGGAAGGACAGGAGCAGAAATCTAGCTGTCTACATGCCACCACTGAATGTTAACTGGTTGAATATGCAAAGGCAAGAATAGGATTACATTTGCTAATGCTCTCTCTGCTCCCTAGCTGTCTCATTTGATGAACTTCCATTACAAAGAATACAAAGATAGCAGAAGTCAGAAGGAACCCATCAGGCCTTAGGAAGGGTGTATGCATGTGGGGAGGGGGAACTGAAATTGGAAAAAAAGTTAAAATAGTTAGACATGCAAAAGGAATCTATTGGTGTTGGATTATTATTGGTACCTATACCGAGATACAGTGAAAACCTTTAGTTTTTCATGCTCTCCAGGCAGATCATGCTATAGATAATTACACTGAGGTTTTCAAAAAGAAAACACTGTAGAATACAGTGTTGCAGTTACAGAGAAGATGCAATACAAAGCAGAGAAATAACACGCAAGGACCACTAAGAGGTAGATTGGGAGATCAAGAGTTTATTCTTTAGCATATGAGAGGTCCATTCAAAGGTCTGGTAATAGTGAGATAGAAGCCGTACACAGAGCTGTGTCTCAAAAGTTTCATTCACTCAGAATGTTGTTGCCCATGTCCCCATAGATCTAGCCTCTTGTAATTTTGAACAATATTCATAATTATGCTTAAAGTTAGAATCTTTTTGGATGTTGAATGTAGCAGTTCATGCAGCCACAGAGGATCAAGGATATCAGATGATGAGAAGATACATTAATACAGCAGCAGAAATACTAAAATGAACCTTAGTTCTTATGGTCATGTTCAGGTAAGTAATCAAATTATTTTAAGAGGCTATTCAGCTCCCTGAGTATGTAACAGCTCTCGGCAGAGTAATCCCAGCAGTCCCATTCCCCTGCTCTTCCTCCTTAGCCCTGATTATTATTTTCCTTCAAATGCCCAGTTCACTTTTGAAATCCTTAACAAGCAGTGAATTCCGGATCATAATCATTCACTTTCATCAGCCTTTCAATTTGAAAGTTTGTCCTCTGGTCTATAAGCCATTTGCCAATGGGAACACATCTCTACAACATCTTATTTAAACATGCCATGCTCTTCTCTCAACCTTTTTATTCCAAACAGGACAGCCCTAGTTGTTTTTTTTTGTCTGACTTTGAAGCTGAAATCCTCTATTCCTGGGGCCATTCAAGTAAAATTTTTTTTATAGCATCTCTGATGCCTTCAACACTCTGAAGTGAGATTATTAGAACTGGAGGCAGTATTCCTTATTTAACTTGTTTATTTGTTATGGAATAGAAGGAGACCAGTTCCATGCACAGCAGTCCCAGGAAATGGACATCAGTCCTATATGATGTCCATTTCCTTTAACACAGGGGTCCCAACCTGGGGTCCACAGACTCCTTGCTTCATGGCATTGGTACAAGACATAAAAAGGTTGGAAATCCCTGCTATAACATATTCTCTTGCACATGTCCAGTTCCCCTCCTCTGATTCTCTTTGCCATTAACCTATGCTAAGAGATATTTTACAAATGCCAATTAGCCTCACAGCTTGCTTTTGTAATACTGGTGGAAACTAGAGCATCCAGACAAAATCCACATAGTAACAAGGAGAACACGCTTCCCTGACAGTATCCGAGCTCAGGATCAAACTCAGGTTTCAGCAGCTGTGAGGCCTCATGCCTATCCACCCTGTACCTCTGTTTTAACTGTAAGCTAACCAGTTCCTTTATAATGATTCAAAATTACCTCCCTGCTTTTGTTATCTACACTTCTGTTTATGAAATAAGTCACTTCAGTGCGGGGGTGGGGGGGTTAATCAACAAAACAGGGTGTTAGAATTTTTAAAATGTTTTCTTGCACTCAGCTAGAATAATTTCCACTTCAGAACTGATTCACCATAGATAATCTGTAATTTCAGACGCAGCCATCCTGTACCAACTTATGAACGGTGGTGGAAAAGGGGGAAGTTGTGACAAATGTGACCCAACTCCATTCTCTGATTGCAGTGCATAAATTTAGCCACCATACAATATAACCTTACAGCTACTTAAGAAAAAGCTTTGTTTTTCTCTCCTGATCCTTCTCAAAATCACTTACCATACTTGGTCAAGGTAGGAAAATATCTTCCAGACCTCAGCCAGTGCTATACTAAAAGCAGATGACAAGGGTATTAGTGGGGGTTGGGATGAGCTTGAAGATTTTAAAAAAATTGCATAGGATTTCCATTCCCTCATCTAGGAAAAGTGTTAAATTTTCACTCACCACCTCTCCTCAGAGCTACAAGTGTGAATGAAAAGTGAACAATGGATGGGTTGCAGATGTGCTCCAAGATTTTATTACAGGCCAGTAATTCCTATACCTCCTCCACACCAAAATCGGGTGCTACCAATGAGAGGGAAATTTTCACATTCTACTTCCTCCATTTTGTTCTTTTGAATTTACATTTAAAAAGAAATCAAAGACTCCTCTTTAAAGAAAAAGAGATTTTTCTTTTGACTGGAATATCATGTGGTATCCTAGTCCATTTCTCGCATGCAAGATGGTACAGGATTTCCAACCCTTTAATATTTATTTCAAGCCCAAACCCGTTCTCAACTCCACACCAGGAATCATGATGCAATGATCAGGAATGACAACAACTGTTTGACTTTATTTTTCACTTTTTAATCCAGTATCAATGAGATTGCTAACAGCTTGTCAGATCAGCTAATGCAACACAAAAAAAAGATTTAAAAATTGGGACCAGTCTGGCATCAGTGGCTCAAACTCATGAAGTGACTCATTGAACAACTGAGCCCTTGGGGTGCAAGAGATTTAAATTATAACCATAGCAAAATGCACTGTGGCACCACAAAGGGAGAACTGCAGCCACAGATCTAGTCTTGTAAAGTAAGGTTACTAACTGCAAAGCAATACACTAAAGGGAAAATAAATCCCACTTAAACCAATATTATTTAGTTTTATCAACATATTCCTTTTGTAATATTTTAAAATCCTTAGCCTAAAAATTGTGCAGTGTCCTACAAATGCTATGGGTAGTTATAGTGTCAGGAACTCTACTGCCTTAAGCCCAGGCCTGAGGCAATACTGAATCAGCTCTGCACATTTTCAAATGAAAGTGTGCTGCCTCAGTCCCATGTGGGCTCCAGGCAGACCAGGAGGGAGCGAGAGTAGATAATCAGGTAAATGACTAGTGGTTGCAGGGTAGAAGGTAAGGATAAGTGGCCTGAGAGTCAAGGTCAGGTTGGTTCAATGATCAGGTGTTCTGCCACAGATGGGCAGTGTAGTGAGAGAAAGGTCTGTGGGAAATCATTGTGTAATGGGCCTGGGCTGATCATAGAGAAAGAGTGGGGGAAGACAGATGGATTAATGGGGAGCTCAAGGCCAGAGCCAGTCAGAGGATCAGGAGAAGATTTTGTGCATGTGCATGTGTTTTGTTGCCATTGTTATGTTGTTGTTGCTTATGTTGTTCTGCTGAACACTGTGGGCATGCTATGGTGGTGTCAGAATGTGCAGTGACACTAGCAGGCTGCCCCGAGCACATGCTTAGGTTGTATTGGTTGTTAATGCAAACAATGCACTTTGCTGCATGTTTTGATGTATGCAGACATCCCACTTCTCCCAGAAGATCCCTGTCACGCGCACTGTTGAACTTGAATGCACGCGAGGTCATTACCCGCGCATCATCCATGTCAGCGCGGGAAGGAGATCAACTCCTCGAGCTTGCAGATAATGGCGGGCTGAAAAGTATGTTTGACATAACATCTCTGCCGGCATTCTGGATCAAAGTCAAGGCTAAATATCCTGAGATAGCCACGAAAGCACTGAAAACGTTGCTTCTATTTCCAACATCATATCGTTGCGAAGCGGAGTTTTATGCAATGAATGCAACAAAAACTAAATTGCAGAATAGACTGGACATAAGGAACCCCCTTCGAGTATCGCTGTCTCCCATCACCCCTCGATGGGACCGTCTTGTTGCAGGAAAACAAGCCCAGGGCTCCCACTGATTCAACGATATTGGTGTGTTGCAATGATTTTATATGTTCATTCGAGGAAAATATGCGCTGTGTGTTTAATATCTAAACGTTACTTAAAATGTTATGATGCTATTGACTTATCACCTATATTCCGGTCGCGATTAACACCCCCCCCCCACCCACCGAGTTGGCCGGTCCGCAAGAATATTGTCAATATTAAACCGGTCCGCAGTGCAAAAAATGTTGGGGACCCCTGCTAAGTAGACCTATCGGTTTTCTCTTGGGCGGGCTTTACAGTCGACCTCAAAAATAATGACAGTGTTGCTCGCTGCACTGTTTGCAACAGTGACTTTTCTATTGCCCATGGTGGGTTAAAATGTAAAAGACATGTTGAGGTGAGTTTAACAGGTGTCATTACAGCATAGCTAACGTTATTTAAACTAGCTGGCTAGCTGCTAAGGAGCTACGCTATTGATGTCCTACGTGATGAGGCCAAACTCCTTGTAGACTTGCTTAAAGTTGTAATAGAATAAACATGATAATATAATATAAGTACATATTTTAATGTCACATTTGCTGCATATACCCAACTTGGTTTACAGATTAGACAAAATCACTAAACAAAGTATTACGGGGGGGGGGGGTGCTATCTCCCTGAAATGAGTTTTTGCAGGGTGGGATGTCTGTGTATGTATGAGAAGTGAGTGAGTCTGAATCTGTGTGTGTGTGTGTGTGTGTGTGTGTGTGTGTGTGTGAGAGAGAGAGAGAGAAAGAAAGAAAGTGCACGTGTGTGTGTGTGTGCACTTGCATAGAAGGTAAGGGCGGTGACCAAGGGAGGTGGTGAAAACAGTACCATAGTTTAGTGCGGGTAGGTTAATAAAGGGTAAGAAGTATGATATTTATCCTAGACCAGATTTAAAAGATATATGGAGGATTAATGCAGGCAGGTTATACTGAATAATTATACAATTCTGTGTATGATCAACAATCATCCACACCAGTTTAATTTCCGTGTTATGTTCCAAATGGGGTGTTCCATGGAGACTGATATAATTAGATGGGCATCAGATTACGTTGTGTGTAATCTGATGCACATCTGAAGTGTAAATCAGATCAGGTGTGCATATATCTCTGGAAGTATGACAGGTTTTGATCCAAAATGTCAACTGTTCATTTCCCTCCACAGATGCTGCCTGACCTGTTGAATTTCTCCAGTAGTTTGTGTGTATCTGGTATAGTGCAAATGAGGATGGAAAGGTGCAGCAGACTCAATGCTCCTATGTTTGATGGTCTTATGGTCTAATCCAGAGAGGAGGCTACTATCATCTCACACTCCATAGGTCACTTTTTCTCATGATGACCAATACCATTGCCAACAAGGCAGCAAAGGACAAGAGAAAATAAATTGGATTTCACTGGAAAATGAGCACCAAAATGGTGCTGGTTTGTGCTCATCTGACCTGGTGCAGGTTGCAAACAGAACTTTGTGCCCTTCAAGTCTTTGTCCTTGATTTGGACTTTTCTAAGAGCTGGCATGTACGAATGCTAGAGCAATCCCCAATGTACTGGAGGAATGGAAGGGTGTTGCAGGATACGTGGGAGGAAAGAAACCGTCATTGTTTTGGTCAAAACCCTGTATCGGGACTCATTCTCCTAGCGGACTTCTCTTTTGACTCCTCTCACTTTCTACAAATCAAAGTTAGTTGCCATGGGCACCAGCTATGCCTTTTTTTTGTTAGCTTTGTGGATAAGTCCCTGTTCCGAAGTTTTTCTGGTACCACTCTCCAACTCTTCCTCCATAAATCCCACCCTTCACCAAGTTATTAATGCTCGTTGGTGCTGACGGGAGTTGTGCCTGTAGATCATAAATGAGAAGTACTTCATCTTCATCTTCAGCTGCTGGTGGACGTCATCCCAGTAGTGGTTCATGGATATATGAAAGCCCCCTGACTTCCTGATACTGCTCCATGTACTGAACTGAGGAGCAGAAAGAATATCTTCACATGTAGGTGTTTGGAATTTGCCCAGTTCCATAATGAGGTGGCAGGAGGAGGCACCAAAAGCACCAGGGACATGACTAGAATGCTATAAATTTTATGGTGTTCACACATATGATCTCTTTCTAATCATAAATTCTACATAATTCCATTTGCTGCAAACCCATCAAAGAGCTTACACGTGCACCCATACCTGACATCTATGATATAATGTAACCGTGTAGATGTGCAGGAAACTCTATCTTTTCAAAATGCCCTCCCCCATGAGCCTCAAATCAAAATAATCTACAAATGAATGTGTCACATCGAAGTACATAAGGCTGTACCCCATTGTGATTGGGCCCAAAGCATTGGCTTGAATTTTGGCTTTTCGCACCAATATGAAATTGGTTTTGGAACCTAGAATTCCTTGTTTCATATCCCCATAACCTACGTAACATTTTAATGGAGATCTTACCAAATTTGACAAAAAGCACGCCTGTAGTTGACACAGTCTTTTGCCCATTTGTTGCCACACACTGGAAATAACCTGTGTCTGTGGTGTCGAGGTTTCGTATTCGTAGGCGGGAGCCATAGTTAGTTAGTCGGTAGGATATCCTCCGTGGCTCCTGGACAACTGGAGCGTCGTTCTTCAGCCATCGGATGGTAGGTGCCGGATTGCCAGACACTTTACAGTACAGCTCTGCAGTTTGACCAAGTGATGTTGTGATATTATTCATTGGCTCATCAAGGATTAGATAATAATCTGAAAAGCAGATTTAAAAAAGTCTTTAGCTGCAAGTGAGTAAAACAATTCAGTTAATAAGAAAGAAATGTAAAATGCATTCAGTAATTTAAAAAAATAAGTACTGCAATGATGGGTTAATGGATTATTTCATCACAGGGCATAGCGCAGACAGCAAACATTTTTTCCTAGTTCTACTGTCTATGTTGAATTAGCTGACCTCAACTAAACCAGTAGACAATATGAGAACTTGCATCATTCAGTTGATTAGAGAAAGGAGTCAAAAGCATCAGTGAAGTCAAATGGCCTTACTCAACTGGGCTCAGTGGTAGCATTTTCACCTCTGACCTATGAGGTCATGGGTTCAAGCTTCCAAAATGGTACCCTATCGTTAGGTGGTGCTTCGGGTGAGGTAGGAAACATGAAGAAAATGATAGTGAAACAATAACTCCTTCTCTTAAAAAGCAAAAATCTTGTTTGAAATATAATCACGTAAACTTGAAAACTTTGGAAAGCGATTCACTGGGATTGAAACAGTTCTCTCCTGTCTTAGCTTGCTCTTGTTTACAAATCTTCTCTCCTCGGACAATTTGGTATGTTGTAGACCTAAACTCTCAAAGTCAATTTCTTTTTAGTATTTCTCATAAAACACATTTAACTGCTAACACCCATTGAGCCATCCTTTAAGTGCTGCAGCTTGTACTTCTCTTGGCAGCATTATCTGCTGATTACTTTGTAAATTCCAAGCACTTTGTTACTCTCTTTCAAGATGAGACAAACCACTGGTAGTTCAACGTGGGAGCTACTAGCATTATATGGTAATGAATCATCAAGGCTGTCTGAAGGTACAGGATATACAAAAGAACTGGCAGCCTCATGGAAGTCAATTAATATTTTGAAACCTTCTAAATATGAGCCCCACACCCCCACCCCACTAATACAGTCTAAATTTTAATGACTCTGATAAGGTATTACTAAAACTGTATTAGGCAACTTCTGTAATCGCCCAGTCTCTTCAAGAAATTGTGCGCTTTAATTATATTTTTAAAACTGCTCAAGGAGTAGCTGAGAAATACAGTTGTTCAAGGTCCAATTCATCGTCCTTTACACAGGCTCAGAAAAATACAAATGAACTGCTGTGTGAAACTGCATCACGAGTCTGTTGAGTTTCAACAGATGGAAATGTCGTGGTCACCAGTAAAATGCTCTATATTGCTATTGTGCTCTGCTTTGATACTTGAGGAGACAGCAATTCCACCACTGACATTTGGGTAATGGCAAATATAGTACACAAAATATCTGCAATACAGGATTACTGGCTAATATCTATCCTTCAGAATAACAAATTCCCTAGAAATGTATCTTATTGCTGACACAAAATACCCTGCAGATGCTGGGGTCAAAGCAACACGCACAACACGCAGGAGGAACTCAGCAGGTCGTGCTGCATCCGTGGAAATGTTGACTGTTTGTTTCCACGGATGCTGCCCGACCTGCTGAGGTCCTCCAGCGTGTTGTGCATGTTATTTTATTGCTGTTTGTGGCACTTTCCATGCTCATTCTCAGAATGCCATTTGATCCTTCACTTGCAGCCGGAGGACAATACCTACAGCACAATACAGGCCCTTCAGCCCACAATGCTGTGCCCAACATGTACTTACTTTAGGAGTTACCTCGGGTTACCCATAGCCCTCTATTTTTCTAAGCTCCATGTACCAGAGGTGGTTTAACACCTCATCTAAAATGTGCCTTCAACCACACATCATTCCTTCAACATGACACCGAAGACTCGCATGCTTTGCATGCCCAGGTTTCTAAAATTGGGTCTAAACACAAACTTCTGAATCAGACGTGACTATGTCAAAGCTGACAATATTATACTGGCTGCGTTTAGATCTTTCTTTCGACCTCTTGGTGCACTGCTTTCGTTGGTGAGAGCCACAAACCCTTCGTCAAGATTTACCAAGTAATACAAAAACAGAAAATGCTGGGAATGCTCAGCAGATTAGACCATATTTGCAGAAAGAGAATAAGAGCCAATATTTCTGTTTCTGATGAAGGGTCAACAACCTGCAATGTTGACCCTAGGCTTCCCAACCTTTTTTATTAGATTCAATTAGATTCAACTTTATTGTCATTGTGCCGAGTACAGATACAAAGCCAATGAAATACATTTAGCATCTGACCAGAAATGCAGAGAATAGTGTTATTTACGAAATAACTGCGAATAAGAAATGTGCTACAGCACACAAATATAGAAGTACTGAGACAGTACAATACGGATGCAATACTGCTTCATGCTGTGATGAGAGGTTCAGCAGTGTCACAGCCTCTGGGAAGAAGCTGTTCCTGTGTCTACTTGTGCGGGAGCGGAGGCTCCTGTAGCACCTACCGGATGGGAGGAGAGTAAAAAGTCCATGGTTAGGGTGAGATGCATCCCTGATAATGCTTTTCGCCCTGCCCAGGCAGCGTTTATAGTGGATGTTCTCAATGGTGGGCAATTGGGTGCTGATAATCCGCTGGGCAGTTTTCACCACACGCTGGAGTGCTTTGCAGTCCAATACGGGAAAATTGCCATACCACACTGAGATGCAGTTGGTGAGTATGCTCTCAATGGTACAGCGGTAAAAGTCCGTCAGTATCATATATTTATGCCATGGACCCCTACCATTAACCAAGGAGGCTGTGGACCCCAGGTTGAATACCCCAGCCTTAGAAGCAACTGGACCTGCTGAATACTTACAGCATTTTCTGTTTTTGGTTTAAAATTTCCATCATCTGCAGTTTTTAAAAATTTTTCATCCAACATATAACACCTGATTAAAAAACTCCTTTGCCACTGTTCCAACATCAGAGAATTAATTTGCCAATATACTGAATCTAACTAATTAATGATATTTATTTATTAAGATGAATCTGAGATCCCCTCACTGCAGACAGAGAATCTTTATAGTGCACAATGGTAATTTTAATTAAAATCATTTAGAAATTCAGCTCTCAATTCCCTCCCTCCAACCACCCCCTGTTACTTTCTGTTGAGAATTAACCCCAGAACAACCATTCTTTGTTTTATACCACAAAGAAATGCTTTACATTTTCCACAGCAACTTTATTCAGAACATAAGCTAATTCTCTGCTGGGTTTGTGTTGGCAGCCATATGCAGTGCTTGCTTCACTTTAAACTTATCTCAGATTCTGCAGGGACTTTGGGCTGTTACAACTTTTTAAATTAAAAAAATAGCTTCTACATTTCAGTTACTCCAGTTACTTAGTTCAGTCACATTTTCCTCCAGCTATTTTCTCTCATGGAGATACCTACTCAGGCGGGGGGACAATTCCATGGGCGTCACCCTTATATGCTTCAAGTAAATATCAGTATTCCCAGTACAACAGTTTTCCCAGTACAGTTGCTAAGCACCAATAAAGATTTAATCCATAAAGGGTATTAAGGGGAAAGGAAAAATACACTATGAATCTTTTATAACCTCAGTTTTCCCAAATGGCTTTATATCCAAGAAAATTCGATTGAAATGTATGAAAAGCAGCACCAATTTTATGTACAAAATGAGCCCACGAACTGTAAAGAGCCAAGACAATATTTTGAAAAGGACATTAAGACTCTGGGGTTGGTCCCTACTCTGCAGCAGGAGATCTTTTGATCTGCGATGTGTAAAAATTAGTTACTGTCGCATGGTTCACAAAGAAAATGTCTGATTGATGTGAGGAAGTTGAAGTACAAAGGCTTAAATGTGGTAGCCTCCATGATCAACTTGACCAATGACCCTACGCATGAAGTTCTGGGTTAGGTACGCACCCTAACTCGTGCCGCACCATTAGTACGGGAGGAAATCAAGCCCATCGTAGCTATGTTTAAAGCTAAGCATTAATGCTAACAGGGCAGTCAGGCTGGCAGACATCAGCGATCTAATATATACAGCGCAAAATCAGTCATTCCTGTTCACCAAACAATCAGTGATAGGACAGTTAGCATGGCAATATATTAATATTGCCTGGGCTAAATAGGGCTTTACCAATGTTACACCCACTCTGTAACATAGACATGGAGACGTCTCAAGTGAGGGGGCCAGGGAATTGATTTATAATTATGACTATTCACTAGTACTGTGTGTACCTCTACCATAGAACATTTTCAATCTTATTAGTACTGGTCGGTTTCAGAGTTCTCCCCATTCTCACACAAGGAGAGCAAAACTGGCAAGATTACCCATCACTGTGTAATGGCATCAGATAATTGTAGTCAAAAAGACCACGTCTCTTATAGCTGGTTGTTAATGCAAAGGATGTATTTCACTGGACATGTGATAAATAAATGAATCTGAATCTCAATCTTCTTCTGTGTTTGTTTTGAATCAATGTGCAGAACATTAGAATGTTTTCTTGAAAGATAACATAGAAACCTACAGCACAATACAGGCCCTTCGGTCCACAATGCTGTGCCAAACATGTACTTACATTAGAAATTACCTAGGGTTACCCATAGCCCTCTATTTTTTTAAGCTCCATGTCCCTATGCAGGAGTCTTTTAAAAGACCCTATTGTATCCGCCTCCACCACCATCGCCGGCAACCCATTCCACTCACTCACCACTCTCTGCGTAAAAAACTTACTCCTGACATCTCCTCTGTACCTACTTCAAGCACCTTAAAACTGTGCCCTCTCGTGTTAGCCATTTCAGCCCTAGGGAAAAAGCCTCCGACTATCCACACGATCAATGACTCTCATCATCTTATACACCTCTATCAGGTCATCTCTCATCCTCCATTTCTCTAAGGAGAAAAGGCCGAGTTCCTGCAAGCCTTATAATCTCCTAGATCTCTATCATGACCTGGTTTTTTGAACTTTTTGTAAGCTCTTCTTTCCTTCTTGACTAAATTTACAACAGCCTTTGTACACCACGGCTCCTGTACCCTACCATCCTTCCCCTGTCTCATTGGAATGTTCCTATGCAGAACTCCACACAAATATCCTCTGAACATTTACCACATTTCTGCTGTACATTCCCCTGAGAACATCTGTTCCAAATATATGCTTCCAAGTTCCTGCCTGATAGCTTCATATTTCCCTTACTCCAATTAAACACTTTCCTAACTTGTCTGTTTCTATCCCTCTCCAATGCTATGGAAAAGGAGATAGAATTGTGATCACTATCTCCAAAATGCTCTCCCACTGAGAGATCTGAAACCTGACCAGGTTCATTTCCCAATACCAGATCAAGTACAGCCTCTCCTCTTGTAGGTTATCTGCATATTGTGTCAGGAAACCTTCCTGAACACACCTAAAAAACTCCACCCCACCCCACCTAAACCCCTTGCTCTAGGGAGATGACAATCAATATTTGGGAAATTAAAATCTCCCACCACAACCACCCTGTTATTATTACACCTTTCCAGAATCTGACTCCCCATCTGCTCCTCGATGTCCCTGTTACTATTGGGTGGTCTGTAAAAAACACCCAGTAGAGTTATTGACCCCTCCCTGTTCCTAACTTTCACCCACAGAGACGCAGTAGACACTTCCTCCATGACTTCCTCCTTTTCTGCAGCCATGACACTATCTCTGATCAGCAGTGCCACACCCCCACCTCTTTCGCCTCACTCCTTGTCCTTTCTGAAATATCTAAGATCTGGCACTCTAAGTAACCATTCCTGCCCCTGAGCCATTCAAGTCTCTGTATTGGCCACAACATCATAGCTCCAAGTACTGATCCACGCTCTAAGCTCATCCGCTTTGTTCATAATACTCCTTGCATTAAAATAGACGCATCTCAAACCATCGGTCTGAGCGCATCCCTTCTCTATCACCTGCCTATCCTCCCTCTCACACTGCCTACAAGCTTTCTCTATTTGTGTGCCAACCACCCCTTCCTCTATCTCTTCAGTACAGTTCCCATCCCTCCCCCCCAGCAATTCTAGTTTAAACAAGTTTATATTGTAAGCCACCTAGCCACACAGACCCAGGGAAGTTCCAAATATAATCTATACATTTATTGGCTCACAATCTGATCTCAATCAAATGATATACTACAGTTAGTCTCAGCATATTTGGCTGGAGAGGGGAATAAACAAACCAGGGCAAACTAATGTTTTTGTACAAGAATGGGATGGGGAAAATGGTGAAAAGCATAGTTGCAAACAAGTAAATCTACTCAGGAAGATACAAATCAACAGATAATTATTTTCCAGTGATTTCCTAGATTTCCAAATATTAAAGTGGAAGCCTGGAAACGCTGGTGGTTTGTATCATGTTGTTTAGGTAGTATGAATGTGATTCGACACTTACTGGCTGACCTCAGGATAACTAAGCCTGATCTGTGTGCTGCTAAAAATCCTCAATGAACATTTCTGTGATGCAGTCATTGCAAACCGTTAGTGAAGAAGTACATTTCTAATAAAAACTTCCAAGCACGTTATAAGATATGCACATCCTTCTTCTAATTCTGGAAAGGCGCAAGTACAGATCTTCGGCCAAGTTTTCTAATCTATATCTAGTGGATACAGAATTACAATACTACACTAGATACAAAGAAATCAAAGCAGAATTATTGTCAACATATTTTATTTGGGATCAACACCATACAACCTTCCACATTTGCAATGTTATACAGAATCCCTCATAACAATGTAAACTCCAATTTTTGGAATGAAAAATAACATCAAAAAATAACGTCAAACAACCAAAAAGCATCAACATATGTTACATAGCATTGTCCTTTTGCAATTAGATAATCACAATTCTTACAACTTTCTGTGGGCAGAACCATGAAGAATCTGATGGCATGTAACTATTAATTTCAATAAATGATAAGTATAATGCACATTTCCTATCTATCACATTCAACTTATATCCCACTGCAAAGAAAAGTTGAAATCAATATAAGCTCTCCCAGAACACAAATACCCATAGTTTCAAACGTAGGGATTTAATCTTTATCCTGATTGCAACGTTTATATTTTTGGCATTTGTCCAATCTAATTCCACAAGTAAAGTGGGATCTCTACTTAAAGTCATGCAGTCTTGTAAGTTAATAACAGTGCTTCAAAAAATTTGCTTTTTTGCACCAAAAATCTGGAATACTCTGCTGACTGAGATACAGGAACTGAGATACACAGTGGAACGTTTCAAAACACTGCTAAAAACCTACTTTTTAAAATTTGGCTTATTTACAGGATTACTTAATGCCTGTTGATGCTGATTACATTTATATAATTTGGTATATTCAATTACATTTTATTCCATACAATGTCTTTATTGATGTTTTTTAATTTTGTCTAGTATCTTTATGATTACATTGATTTATCATTACAATCTATTTACAGCGAGCGTTGGAAAAAAACTACAATTGAGCATGTGCTAGTCCATAACACATCTTAATGTATGAAAGATGCTATACAAAATAAAGTTATTATTAAGAAGTATATGTTGCATAGCAATAAACCAAAAACTGAAAGGAAATAGGAAATAGTTGGTCAGGACATAAACTTAAATGAACTTACTAAGAACATATGAAAACAACAAGCAGTCTGCAAATCTAACAAATAAAATTGGGCAGTTGTAATCACAGGTTTGGCTTTATAAAAAAAAATCTGTCTTCAACTCCTCTATAAACAATGGAAATTCACCATGTACTGTAACAAAGTTCAAATTTGGAAGGAACCTCAACAAAAATACCTCAACTTAAATATAGTAATACAGTATAGAAGTTTCAGTACAGTTGCAGGGATACTTTAAAGAAAGGAAGGTAGAAGTAAGTGTAGATTTTTTAGAATGCACAGATGCCCAGGTTTAAGTGTGAATAAAAGGCGGGGGAATTATTCATCACCTCAAGTTATAATTAGCTCGTTTTGTTCTTGTTATAGATTGGTTTTATAATACTTAGCAACATTTGGAAGACGGATAATATTTCCAGTCTGCAAATATGGTATGCAACAATGTAATTTTTATTAGTCATAATGGACATAGGAATTTAAGATGGAAAATATTGCCACAGAAAGCACATACATATGTATGATTTTTTAAAAAAAGTATGTTGTGGATGTAACTGAGTGGAGCTGATTTTCCATTTAGACTTCTCAGTCTCTCTTCGGTAAATTAAATTGGTAAATTGTTTTCACATGTACAGTTGAAAAGCTTTGCTTTGCATGCCACCATACAGATCACTTCATCACATCATGCACTGAGGTAGCACAAGGGAAAACAATCAGAGAATGTCAGATAAAGTATTACAGTTTAGGACGGTGATGAATACTGGTAGCTCGGGTTGAGGCTTCTTACGTTCCGGTGTTTGCTGAGTTTGGCTGTTAGCTTGCAGACGTTTCATCACCAGTCGCAATGTCACCTTGACGGGCAATGAAGCGTCTGCAAGCTGATTGCCAAACCCAACGAACACTGCAACATCAAAGTGTTAGCGGTTACATAGAAAGTGTAGAGCAGGAAGGCAAGAAGGCGCAAGACCATAACGAGGTACATTGTGAAGTTACGAATCCATCTTATCATGATAGATGACTATTCAATATTCCGACAACAGGAAAATAGAAGCTGTCGTTGAGCCTGGTGGTACCTTCTTTCAGACTTTAGTATCCGCTGCTTGAAGAGAGAATGTCTAGATTAGGTGGGGTTTTTACTCATGTTGGTTGCTTTACCACTGCAGCAAAAAGGATAGACCATAAAGTCCATGGAGGCGAGGCTGGTTTCTGTAATATGTCCACAGCTCTCCGCAGTTTCTTGCAGTCGGATAGAGCAGTTGCTATGCCAAACCATGATGCACCTCAGTACCATTGATGTAAACAGAAGCACGTGCCCCACCCCCTTCCTGAAGTCAATGACCAATTTTTTGCTGACATTGAGGAAAAGGTTGTTGTCATGACACCTTATCACTAGGTTTTCAATCTCTTTCCTATACTCTGACTCATTAATTGAGATACAGCCCACCACAGTGGTGCCATCTGCAAACTTGTTGATGGAGTAAAAGCAGACACTGGCCACATTGCTGTGAGTATTTAGCAAGTAATTAGGGGGCTAGGGTCACAGCCCTGTGGGGTACCAGCACTGAGAATAATCATGGTAGAGATACTGCTGCCTATCCTTACTGATTCCTGGAGATGCATTACAAGAAGAACATTTCGGTAACTTAAAGCATTTGAAATTCTAGGAGAAATGGTTTATGTTGCAGCAACAATTGTAGAAATAGTCACTTCCCATTTGAAGATATCACCCACAGATTTCCTTTGAGTAGAAATGTACATCCATCCACTGTCCAGAAATGAAGATACAATGGAGATACACAGGTAACCAATTTAATGAATTCCTCTTCTGTTTCAAGTATCCTTTCCCAAAGTTGAAGTCTCATGAAGGACTTTTAATGGGTATTGCCTTTATATGGACTGTCACTGGGTTATTCCTCAGTTGAAAGTGCTAAAGCTAATTTCAATTTGGCTCACTCTATGATCGCCACACATATATTTTCAGGAAGTATTACCATAAGGTCTCCTCCCAAGTTTCCCTCACAGTGCCTGCAGTTTAGAAAGGAACTGGAGAATCTTTGCCTGTCAGAGACTAGCTTGCTCACCACAGACCATGCCCTGGACCTGGAAACACCTTGCTTTATACATTCAAAAGCAGACCAACTGCTGCATTCACTCACTGAGCTTTTGACACAACTTTGCAATTATTATTATTGAGAACAGCTAGAAGAAGTAGACTTAAGAATTTTTAAAAAAATCTATTTAGAGATACAGCACCATAACAAGCCCTTCCAGCCCACAAGCCAGTGCCGGCCAATTACACTCATGAGATCAATTAACCTAGTAACCCATTCGGCTTTGGATTGTGGGAGGAAACTGAAGCACCCAGAGGAAACCCACGCAGTCACAGGAAGAACATACAAGAGAGCGGGAGGAATTGAACCCAGGTCACTGCTGCTGTAATTGTGTTAAACTAACCATAAGTTTATCAATACCCTGATATTAGTTTCCATTGGGTGTAAGAGAGGCAGAAAATCTCTCACTGCTTTCCTCTTGAAGTTTATTAATTTGCTAGCTATAACTTTGCAATTGCCTGCAGCAACTTTATCTCTGAATAAAACTTGGTATAAGAAGCTCTTTCACACCCTCAAAGTCACAAGCAAAATTCCTGAGGCATGAATAGTAATCATCTAGAATAGCTTTGAATGTACTTGACCGGTTTAACCCCAAACAGACCCCCTTCAATAGTTTTCATTTAACTCAATCAGAATAATCTTCTATTCCTTTTGCCCTTCACAATACTGTATGTACCAAGGCTTCCCGGAAATTAATCTATGCTTCTTGCCTCAATCATTCCTCAAGATTGCAAATCCCATATTCTAACCACCCAGAGCTAAAGATGATTCTTCTGAATTCGCTTTGGGATTTATTACTGTCTGATATTAATGACATTTCGTTTTGGACTTCACCACAAGCAGAAACATATGCGTGGCTATCATAACAAACTCTTTCATAATTTTAGAAACCACAATATGCTTAGTCTTCTCCCTCTAAAGAGCCTCAGTCTGTTTAAACTTCCAATTAGAATAGCCACAAAAACAGCAGGAAGAATAATGGTTGTTTGTAACAGTGGGGATTGGTGACTTTTGAGGAAGACCACATTGAATAAACTGGGAAAAGCTTCAATCAAGAGGTGGAAGCAGTAGTAAGCTTTTCTGTTTCTCTTAATGAAAGGAAGGGAGAGATAAATGAGAGTTCCAGAAAACCATACCTTATGAGATGTGCAGTTATTTCATAAAATGTTATGTTTTTGAGTAAAGATTGCTTAATTTGAAACCATGTGATTTCACTGGAGTGTCAGCTACAGAGCCCTCTAACTACCACAGGATGACCTCATCAAAGCTCAAGGACTTCGAGAGATCATTGAAACACACATCCTGTTTGAATTACAGTATCATTTTGGTGTCCCAATGTCTCAAGCGAGGCCTCAGCAAAACAAATACTCAGTAAAATCACTTGCAGATGTAGAACAAATATTTCATTTTTCCAGAGTGTCTTCCAGTTCGAGTTTGAGAATACTAATAGTGTCAATGCAGTTGTATGTACAGTATGGCAGATGTGTTGGAATTTTTTGCAGGGAGGAGATTGTGGATGGATGGTGGGCGTACCTTTCTGTTTTGCACTGAGCCTTATGATAATAAAGAATTGCTTACCTGAATCACTGGAACTGTTCCATGCTGGGGTGGATTGCTGCAACTGAGTATCATCTGGTAAATCTGTTCCTGGAGGAAACCAAAAGGAAATACTTATTAATGTCTATAATATTAACCCTGAACATGAGTCAAACATACTTCATATCCTTACAAGGAAATATAAAACCTCTCTTGCTTAACTTATAAATGCCACAGGTTTTTCACTACTGATGTTTATTTTGTAAGTGTGCATTGCTTGAGGTAACATAAGTAACAAGAGGTTTTATTCTTTGCAGTCACTGTCAGTATCGAGCATTCCCCTGCTCCTTCCATTGCCCTCCAAAAATATGCCTTGGCCCAGGTTCAGAGGAACAGCCACTCCACCAAAGTAAATTCACATTTCCACACCAGACATTCCCTTGGCAGTTCAGAGCAAGATTGTCATTCACTGCTAAATTAGCTTCATCACTCACTGGTCCTGGAAAATGGGTTGAAATTACCTAAATACAGGAAAGCATCTAGTCTCAGCAGGGCCTGGGCCGCAAAGAGAGTGCAATCCAGTTGCCAATAAAAAAATATTGTGGTTAAACATAGAAATAAACCCCGAGTGAATTGTCATTATATCATAAAGGCTGTTAGTAGCAAAACAATGGGCAAGGGATGAAAAGTAAAGATTTGTAAGTTTAACAGGACCAGATGTACTTCTGTCTTTGCGTTGTCATGGATCGAAGTTGCCACATGGTTGATAGAGGGGCTATCTACTAATGTCAGAGCTGGCACGTTCTAGCATGAAGCTGAGATCTGGAGAATTCAGCATTTTAGCAAAGATCCCTACAGGATCGGTAGACAGGGAAATCACCATGCAGACAACTAGTTTATCTATGATCTGGTAAGTATAGCTTATAAGTTCTGGTAGTTATAAGAGTATCAGTTGGTAGGCTGTTGGAAGATATGTGCCCCTCACTCCCAACTATTTATAGCTAAATGCATCTTAATTCCAGTTTAGAGGAAAGGGCCTCACTCATTTCTTCCCTACCCTAATCTGGTAAGATGTAAATTGCAGCAAGTTAGAATAAGTTGCTGGAGCCTCTCTAAAATGCAGAACAAGTCCTGAAGATGCAATTGTGATTTGATCTGTCACTTTAAATTGAAATCTGAATGAGGGAGCAGTGAAGGCACTCTCACCAAAAATAGTCATAGTCACACTTTATTGATCCGGGGGAAATTGGTTTTCATTACAGTTGCACCATAAATAATTAAATAGTAATAATAAAACCATAATAGTTAAATAGTAATATGTAGATTATGCCAGGAAATAAGTCCAGGACCAGCCTATTGGCTCAGGGTGTCTGACCCTCCAAGGGAGGAGTTGTAAAGTTTGATGGCCACAGGCAGGAATGACTTCCTATGACGCTCTGTGTTGCATCTCGGTGGAATGAGTCTCTGGCTGAATGTACTCCTGTGCACAACCAGTACATTATGTAGTGGATGGGAGACATTGTCCAAGATGGCATGCAACTTGGACAGCATCCTCTTTTCAGACACCACTGTCAGAGAGTCCAGTTCCATCCCCACAACATCACTGGCCTTACGAATGAGTTTGTTGATTCTGTTGTTGTCTGCTACCCTCAGCCTGCTGCCCCAGCACACAACAGCAAACATGATAGCACTTCCTCGGCATCGTCCGGCAGATGTTAAAGGACCTCAGTCTCCTCAGGAAATAGAGATGGCTCTGACCCTTCTTGTAGACAGCCTTAGTGTTCTTTGACAGTCCAGTTTATTGTCAATTCGTATCCCCAGGTATTTGTAATCCTCCACCATGTCCACACTGACCCCCCCGGATGGAAACAGGGGGCGCCGGTACCTTAGCCCTCCTCAGGTCTACGACAAGCTCCTTAGTCTTTTTCACATTAAACTGCAGATAATTCTGCTCACACCATGTGACAAAGTTTCCTACCGTAGCCCTGTACTCAGCCTCATCTCCCTTGCTGATGCATCCAACTATGGCAGTCATCAGAAAACTTCTGAAGATGACAAGACTCTGTACAGTAGTTGAAGTCCAAGGTGAAGAGAAAGGGAGACAAGACAGTCCCCTGTGGAGCCCCAGTGCTGCTGATCACTCTGTCGGACACACAGTGTTGCAAGCACATGTACTGTGGTCTGCCAGAGTTGGAAAAATGTGTTGGAAATAATCACAAGAGCCTGAAGTGGCTGAGCACACAAAGTTTTACATTTTTTTAATTTCCTTTTGGATCTGAAAACAAGAATTCCATTTTATCTGTCAATGCTTCTATTTGCACCAGAAAATCTTTAATATTTAAAAACATCATACAATACAAATGATATTGCTTTTGTTGTGTTCTCTATGGTGAAACTAACACCAAAGCAACTGACTCTGACTGAATTTCTGCCGGATTTAGTTGAGAAAATCTGTTTACAAAACCGGCTTCTTTTTTTCCTGCTTCAGTTACATGACCAGGCCACTTGCACTGACTTCCAGAAGCTAAATGAAGCCCATAGTCTTAACTGGGCTATCAGCTGGGCAAGCAGAGATTATTTTTTAAACAAGAGATTAAAGGAGAGAGGCTTGAAAGCATATTTACTCATGCTGGTCTCATGAACTACTTGGCTGCTGCTGAGGTGTGGATCAGGATTTGAGAGTTAGACCATTGTTCTCAACTCATTCAGAAATTAATAGCACAGCACTTTGAAAAGAGGAAATATGGTACCATTTCCAGCTGAACTACAATCTCTAAGGAGATCAGTGGTCTCAGGAGACACCACTTACTGCCAGCAACTGGTTGCTGTGGAACCTAGTGAAAGCTAAACATGAGGTTTCACTTGATGAATAGAAGATAGCTTAAATGAAGAAAAATTAAAATATCCATAATATATTTGAAGAGCAATTTTGACATTCTTTATTCCTATCTTTACATTCCCCATTTCGGTGATGAGAAGGTCTTGACCAAGACTAATGTCCAAAGGTTTGTAAATATACACCAATGTGATATTACACTTTAATTAATGAAGGTACTCATCACTATTTGGGGATTATGTTCCTATCCAGACCAAATTTCAATCCACAGCTCATTTCTAGAAAGACCAATTCTCATATTAATTAGCCAGGGTGAACAGGAAAAACAGAAATGCTTTGTAAAACAAGGGTTTTGGCCTGAAACATCGACTATACTCTTTTCCATAGATGCTGTCTAGCCTGCTGACTTCCTTCAGCATTATGTGTGCGTTGCTTAGATTTCCAGCATCTGCAGATTTTCTCTTGTTTGTGGAAATCTGCAGATGCTGGAAATCCAATGTAACACGCATACAAAATGCTGGAGGAACTCAACCGGCCAGGGAGCTTCTATGGAAAAGAGTAAACAGTCAATGTTTCAGATCTTCCAAGTCGTTATGAAGGGTCCTGGCCCAAAACATCCGACTGTTTACTCTTTTCCAAGGATGCTTCCATTCACCATTGGGTGCCACAGTAGTGTAGCGGTTAGCACAACACTATTACCATTCGGGGCATTCCGGAGTTTGGAGTTCAATTCCGCTGTACATCCTCCCCATGGAATGTGTGGATTTTCTCCGGGTGCTCCGATTTCCTTCCATAGTTCAAAAACATACAGGGAGGTCAACTGGTCATTGTAAATTGTCCTGTTAGGGTTAGGGTTAATTGGGGTTGTGGGATTGCTAGAGTGGCATGGCTCAGAAGGTCAAAGGGCCGACTCCATGCTGCATCACTAAATGAATTAAATAAATCAATCAATCCAGTGAAATTACAAAGCAGCATTAGAGAAAAAAATCTGTTACACTTACAAATTGCCCTGGGATTTGCAGCTTATTGGATTGCCTGCTTGAGTTTGCATTTAATTGGAGTACAGAGAAATACTGTAACATGATAAATAGCCAATTTTATTCTCAAATCAGATTGAATCCAATGATAGTGGCTCACCAAGTCAAACTGATGAGATTACTCTGCTATCACTGTCTGCTGAAGTGCAAAACTGAGTGATGATGGATTTTCAGAAAATTACCTTCTTCAGCAATTATTACTGTTGAGTTCGACAGAAGAGAAAATAATTGTTGGAGTCACTCAGATTAGCCCCTATGCCCAAAACACCAGGGTGGATTTTCACCTTGTAGAGTTAACATTTCCGGCCAAAGATGCTTTGTCAGAACTTGGTAAGTGAAGAACCAAGTTTGTTCTATGTTGCAGGGAGAATGGGAGAGAAACGGCCAAGCTAGAGGGAATTTCAGAAAGATACATACTCCACTCACACCCACCATCCCTCAATAGAATATCAACTTGTTTTCTCTCTTTGTCTCCATTCCAACAATGGATTTCAGACCTGCAATGTTAACTCTGTTTTGTTTTTCAAATTTGCTGCTTGATCTGCCGAGGATTTTCTGTGTTTTTTTAATGCAGAGATAAGGAGGATGCTTGGACTGGACTACCAGGGGTAATGGTGGAATCAGATAGAATAGTCATGTATAAGAGTCTTTTAGATAGGTACAAAAATATGCAGGGAGTGGATGGTGGGGCGGGAATATCAATTACGTGAAGGCAGAAGAGACCTAGTTTAATTTGGCATCACGTTCAGCACATAAATCAGGGGTTGAAGGGTCTTTTCATGTGCTGCACTGTGCAAGCTTCACTGGTTCCCAAGAAAAATCTCCAGCTGCACACTCTCTGCTTATTGAGTCCCTGTTTGTTCTTCTAGCTAGATGCACTTTGTTTTGATTACCCCTCCTTTTAAGCGGCACTCTTACAAGAAACAAGTATGATGCCAGAAGATTTTGAAGAGTTCAGAACTTTCACTGCAACTGCAAACACTTAGAAATTGCCTAATTAGTGAAAAAGCAAACATTGGGTGGTTTGCCTGAGAGCAAGTTGCTAATGCTTTTAAATATAATTGGAAATGACCATGTCACAATCTGTTGCAATGGTTGAGGTTGAGAACAGGATACGAAGAGCACTATGGGCAGTGACCAAAATAGTAGTCGAGTAATAACTCTGTCATTTAAGCTGACTTGCATTTATTAATGAGGGCCCCGTGGGTACAGGAGGATACTCTGGCTGCCAAAAGCAAGGCAAACCCAAGAATCAGACTAAGGGGAACCCAAGTGTTAAATTCATAAATTTAATTCAATGTACTATATTGATTCTGCTGTTTCCCTCTCAAAGTGTACATGGCTGGCAGAGAAACAAAGTCAAAATTATTATGTCTGCGTTTATTAACATTAGACAAAGTGAATGCATCATCCGAAATTCATGTTATTTTCAGAGGGAAATGAATTACGATGTAATTTTCAGAAATAATATTTTTCATTCTTTTTTGTTTGCCTTGTGTTTAAGATTGTGTGATTTGGAATGTGACTTGATGAGTTCTCTTTAAGGATTACTGAGCGTTGGATGGATCAGTACATTTTTCTGCCACCACACACAGGGTGCATGGTTCCACACAGAATGCCAAGATTACCAGCATCTCAACCAATCCTGACATAATCCACAACAAGCTGTGCAAACATAGGAATACTGCAGTTAAATACTCACTCCCCTATCCTTGCCTCACTTCCACATGTGCACAATTTCAGTAAGGATTACTGGATGACAATCAAGAAGGAATCTCACTTGATTTTTCCTTGATATGCCAAGTCTAAATACTGTACGTTGTTATTTCATCTGAGATAAGTTTAACTTTCTACATAGTAGGTATCAAACTGGGAACTTTGCAGTTGGTTCTCAACCAGTATCACAGCGTGTTACCAAATCTTTGTGAGGGGGGGGTTAGATTGGGTATTCCCTTTGGCAATTGTGTATTATACGGGACCGTTTCTGATGCCTGAGGTAAAGGTGTCCTACTCCTATGTAAATCATCCAACACAGAAGGCTATTCATGCAGGTAATGATACTGAGAACAAAGAAATAAATTAGTGACACAGAGAACCTAAGAGACAACAGAAAAAAATCCATTTAGACATTATACAGTAACCAACAGAATGTACAGAATGGAGAAAGATAAATGCAAAATTTGTTTTATTAGGCTGCTCTGAACTGCCTGCAGCACGAGAAAATTTTTTTTAAATTATAGATTATGAGAACACTCAGTCCTCGTTTATTGTCATTTAGAAATGCATGCATTAAGAAATGATACAATGTTCCTCCAGAGTGATATCACAAAAAAAGGACAAACCAAAGACTAACACAGGAATTCTGCAGATGCTAGGAATTCTGCAGATGCTGGAAATTCAAGCAACACACATCAAAGTTGCTGGTGAATGCAGCAGGCCAGGCAGCATCTCTCGGAAGAGGTACAGTCGACGTTTCAGGCTGAAACGTCGACTGTACCTCTTCTTAGAGATGCTGCGTTCACCAGCAACTTTGATGTGTGTTGGTTAACCAAAGACTAACACTGACAAAACCACATAATTATAACATATAGTTACAACAGTGCAAAGCAATACCATAATTTGATAAAGAGCAGACCATGGGCACGGTAAAAAAAAATCTCAAAGTCCTGATCAACTCCCGATAGTCTCAGATAGCAGGCGGCAAAAGGGAGAAACTCTCCCTGCCATAAACCTCCAGGCACCAACAACTGCCGATGCATTGGAAGCACCCAACTATAGCCGACTCTGAGTCCGTCTGAAAACTTTGAGCCTCCGACCAGCCGTCCGATACAGCCTCCCGAGCGCCATCCTCTGCCAAGCGCCTTCGACCCTGCCCCAGTTACCGAAACAAGCAAAGCCGAGGATTCGGACCCTTCTGCTCCGGAGATTCCAGTCCACACAGTAGCAGCGGCAGCGAAGCGGGCATTTCAGAAGTTTCTCCAGATGTTCCTCCGTGCTCTCTCACGTCTGTCTCCATCAAATCAGAATTGTGCACAGCATCCTACTTGACAGATAACAGACATCACCGGAGTGGCCGCGCGCACTGCGTCGCATCGCCATCTTCTCCTCCTCCTCCTTTTGATTACAAGTCACCTCTGCCCATTCAGTTCTGTTGATGATGTACAATGGCATGCAAAAGTTTGGGCACCCCTGGCCAAAATTTCTGTTACTGTGAATAGCTAAGCGAGTAAAAGATGACCTGATTTCCAAAAGGCATAAAGTTAAAGATGACACATTCCTTTAATATTTTAAGATTACTTTTTTATTTCCATCTTTTACAGTTTCAAAATAACAAAAAAGGAGAAGGTCTCAAAGCAAAAGTTTGGCCACTCTGCATGGTCAGTACTTAGTAACACCCCCTTTGGCAAGTAACACAGCTTGTAAACACTTTTTGTAGCCAGCGAAGAGTCTTTCAATTCTTGTTTGGGGGATTTTCGCCCATTCTTCCTTGCAAAAGGCTTCCAGTTCTGGGAGATTCTTGGGGCATCTTGCATGCACTGCTCTTTTGAAGTTTATCCACAGATTTTCGATGATGTTTAGGTTGGGGGACTGTGAGGGTCATGGCAAAACCTTCAGCTTGTGCCTCTTGAGGTAGTCCATTGTGGATTTTGGGGTGCGTTTAGGATCATTATCCTGTTGTAGAAGCCATATTTTCATCTTCAGCTTTTTTTTTTACAGACAGTATGATGTTTGCTTCCAGAATTTGCTGGTATTTAATTGAATTCATTCTTCCCTCTACCAGTGAAATGTTCCCCGTGCCACTGGCTGCAACACAAGCCCAAAGCATGATTGATCCACCCCCGTGCTTAACAGTTGGAGAGGTGTTCTTTTCATGAAATTCTGCACCCTTTTTTCTCCAAACATACCTTTGCTCATTGCGGCCAGAAAGTTCTATTTTAACTTCATCAGTCCACAGGACTTGTTTCCAAAATGCACCAGGCTTGCTTAGATATTCCTTTGCAAACTTCTGACATTGAATTTTGTGGTGAGGATACAGGAAAGGTTTTCTTCTAATGACTTTTCCATGAAGGTCATATTTGTGCAAGTGTTGCTGCACAGTAGAACAGTGCGCCACCACTCCAGAGTCTGCTAAATCTTCCTGAAGGTCTTTTGCAGTCAAACAGGGGTTTTGATTTGCCTTTCTAGCAAAACTACAAGCAGTTCTCTTGGAAAGGTTTTTTGGTCTTCCAGACCTCAACTTGACCTCCACCGTTCCTGTTAACTGTCATTTCTTAATTACATTACGAACTGAGGAAACGGCTACCTGAAAACACTTTGTTATCTTCTTATAGCCTTCTCCTGCTTTGTGGGCATCATTTATTTTAATTTTCAGAGTGCTTGGCCGCTGCTTAGAGGAGCCCATGGCTGCTGATTGTTGGGACAAGGTTTGAGGAGTCAGGGTATTCATAAAGCTTTGAAATTTGCATCACTTGGCCTTTCCAAACGATGACTGTGAACAAGCCATAGCTCTAACAAGCTAATTAAAGTCTGAGACCTTGGTAAAAGTTGTCTGAGAGCTCAAGTCTCTTGGGGTGTCCGAACTCTTGCATGGTGCTCCTTTCTTTTTTTCACTCTAAAATTGTACAAAACAAAAATAATACAGTAATCTTGCTTAAAATGTTGAAAAGGTTGATTCATCTTTAATTTTATGACTTTTGGAGATCAGTTCATCTTCTACTCACTTAACTACTCACAGTAACAGAAATTTTGACCAGGGATGCCCAAACATTTGTATGCCACCGTAAATGCAGGTTGTCAACAGGGCAATAAAACGTTAGTAAATGATCCTCTCCATTGGTAAGTGCAATGCAATTCTGTTGTATCAGATTCAACAGAGCGGAATCTGACAACATTTAATTACATATTGTAGACTAATTTCAAGAATTGTGTTAAATGGAAAACATGGTTTACTTTCACTATGGTACAATTATCTAACAAAGAAAACCACTCCATTTAAACATACAAGTAGAAGAAACACCCCAAGTGTAAAGGGCAAATAAATGAATATTGATATGGAGAGATCTAATAAAATAGTCACCTATGTGCTTTATAAACAAAAGCTCAAACATCCTGATTTTTTTTTAAATGTCTAGTTTATAGAAAATCCATCAACCTGTATTTCTCTCTTGGAAATCACGTTATCAAGTGTTAATATGGTAACAATTTTCCAAAGAATAAACTAGCACCAACTAAAGGATCCAACAAGCAAAAAGAATTCACCTAGAAATTCTTAAAGAGAGTAAGTACTAGCCCTTGCTGACTATTAGCCCACATCTGTTCAGGCCAAATATGTTTACAACCATTGTTTTCAGAACCCAACACGCTTTGAAACTCTAAGCTTACAGGTCTTAAAACTTATACATTGCTGCCCAATTTATTAGCATACTGATATCAGGGTCCAGACCTTTGAGAGACCCCACCACCCCAACAAAGCCTCAGTACAACTACAAGTATGTTCCAAAGTGCCATTACAATAACAAGCACTCTGTGCAGGAGACAGATTGCGCCTGGTATACCTCAGATAATAGCTTAATATCTCAGTTAAGGAACCACAGTTTAGGAGCCATGTCCTGTGTAACTGGGGCTTCCCCGAGTCAAAATAAACTTAGGTGAGGGATTTCCTTTCAACTTTACAAGTCAGGACCTGAACCAAGAGTGGGAGAATTTAAAAGTGGTAATTAGCTCATTGTTTGTTAATAGGCTATTAACTAATTAACAGCCAGTGAAAGGAAGATTGGCTCAAGCAGAGTGGCCATTGTGAGCATCAGCCAGTGTAGGAATGGGGGAAGGATTTGGTACGAATATCTTTAATAAGGCAAGTCTCATTGATTGGCTAAATGAGTGGGAGGAGCACTTCATCCAATAAAATGAAGATAAGGTTAAGCAGAGCAGAATTTGTGAGTTGAGGCTTTGGTGAGGAGGTATTGATAGGTAATGTTTTAGTCTGCTGGTTGAAGAAGAAAGCAATCAGCTTTATTTATCACATATACATACAAACATACAATGAAACATGTTGCTTGTGTTGAATCAAATCAGCAAGGATTCTGCCAGGCAGCTTACAAGTTTTGCCATGCTTCTAGTGCTGACATGACATGCCCACAACTCACTAACCCTAACCATATGTCTTTGGAATGTAGGAGGAAACTGGAGCACCATGGAGAGAGTGGTGAGAATGTACATATTCCTACAGACAATAGATCAGAATCAGGTTTAATATCCACAGCCATCCATGGCAAATAATTCCACAGATTCACCACCCTCTGGCTAAAGAAATTCATTCTCATCTCTGATCTAAGTGGACTTCCCTCTATTGGCTGTATCCACTGCTCCTAGACTTATCCACATGTTGACCTTTTCATTCCTGGGATCATTCTTGTGAACCTCTCTGGACCTGTCCAATGGCAGCACATATTTTTTTTAGATAAGGAGCCAAAAACTGCTCACGATGCTCCAAATACAGCCTGACCAATGCCTTATAATGCCTCAACATTACATCCTTGCATTGTATTCTCATTCTCTTGAAATGAATGATAACATTGCATTTGCCTTCCTTACCACCAACCCAACCCACAAGTTAATCTTTAGGGAAACCTGCACAGGGATTCTTAAGTCCCTTTCCTTTGTACCCCTGAGTTTTAAATTTTCTCTCAATTTAGAAAATAATCCACATCTTTATTCCTTTTACCAAAGTGCATGACCATGCACTTGCGTACACTATATTCCATCTGCCACTTCTTTGCCCATTCCCCAAATTTAAGTCCTTCCGCAGACACTGTTTCCTCAACACTACCTGTCCCTCCATCTGTCTTTGTATTGCCTGCAAACTTGGCCACAAAACCATCAATTCCTTCATCCAAATTATTAACATATAACATGAAAAGAAGTGGTCCTAACACTGACTCATGACCCACCATTAGTCGCTGGCAGCCAAAATAAAAAGGCTCCCTTTATTCCGACTCTTGACCTCCTACCAGTCAGCCAATCTTCTATCCATGCTAGTATCTTTCCTGTAATACCCTTGCTCTTATCTTGTTAATCAGCCTCACGTGTGGCACCTTTTCAAAAGTGTTCTGAAAACCCAAATAAACAACATCCACAGACTCTCCTTTGTCTATCCTGCCTGTTCTTTCTTCAAAGAATTCCATCAGATTTGTCAGGCAAGATTTCCTCTTGAGGAAACTGTCCTAATTCTAACCTATTTCATCATGTGCTTCCAAGTACCCCAAAAGCCTCATCCTCAACAAGTGACTCTTACATTTTCTCAACCACTAAAGTCAGGTTAACTAGCCTAAGATTTCCTTCCTTCTGCCTCCTTCCCTTCAAGTGTGGAGTGACAGTTGCAATTTTCCAGTCCTCCGGAAGATGGATACATCTCCAGGGCCTGACATAGTGCGACCTTGGACTTTGTGGGAGTTTAGAAAGGAGATTGCAGAGGCCCAAGTGAAGATACTTTCTTCATTGTAAACCACTGGAGAAGCTGCAAAGACTGGAAGGCGGCTAATGTTGTTCCAACAAATGAAAGAACTAGAGGTCAGTCAGCCTGACATCAGTAAGTCAGGGTAGGGGCATCTGAGAGCCAGGTTCTAGTATTATTTGGATAGACAGTCTGATTAGTGGGAGTCAGCATGGCTTTGTATGTTGGAAGTTGTGCTCGATGAAACTTTTAGTTTATTTTTGAAGAGGTGACCAAAATGGTAGGTGAGTGTAGGGCAGTGGATGTTGACTACTGAACTTTAACTAGGCCTTTGACAAAATTCCACAAAGTAGGTTGTTCTGGAAGGTCAGTCCCTACAGAATTTAGGGAGAGATAGTTTGGCAGATTCAGAATTGGCCCAGTGTGTGAAGTAGGCGATAGTGGCCAAGGTTGTTTCTTGACTAGTGGTGCGCTTCAGGGATCAATGTTGAGACCCTTGTTATTTGTTAATTATAGAAGTGATTTGGATGTGAATACACAAGCGACCGAGGTGTCGAGTGCATAGTTTGCTGCAAGAGGCATCACAGATACACGGTGGTGTAAAAGGAGTATAGGAGTTGTGCTTTTATGTCAGAATCAGGTTCATTGTCACTGACCTACATTGCGAAATTTGTTGTTTTATGGCAGCAGATAGTACAAAACAAATGTCACATGCTACCATAAGAAAACAAAATAGTGCAAAAAGAGAGCCAAAACTGTGATTTACTGTTCATAGACTGTTCAGAAATTTGATCATGAATAAATTGTCCCCTACATACTGAATGTGCATCTTCAGACTCCTGTACCTCTGATGGGAGTAATGAGAAGAAGGCATTTCCTCATTGTGAGGTTGCACTTGGAAGTTCTGTATACAGTGTTGTTCATCCTGTTATAGGAAGGATATGGTTAAAATAAAAAAGTGTGCAAACAAGATTTAAGAATTCAGGGATCAATGTTGAGATCCTTGTTATTTGTTAATTATATAAGCGATTTGGATGTGAATACACAAGTGACTTAGGTCTAGGTTAGGATGCAGAAGTGGGCTGAGAAGTGGCAGATGGAGTTCAACCTGGAGAAGTGTGAGGTAGTACACTTTGGAAGGACAAACTCCAAGGCAGAGTACAAAGTAAATGGCAGGATACTTGGTAGTGTGGAGGAGCAGAGGGATCTGGGGGTGCATGTCCACAGATCCCTGAAAGTTGCCTCACAGGTGGATAGGGTAGTTAAGAAAACTTATGGGGTGTTAGCTTTCGTAAGTCGAGGAAAAGAGTTTAAGAGTCGGGAGGAAATGATGCAGCCCTATAAAACTCTGGTTAGGCCACACTTGGAGTACTGTGTCCAGTTCTGGTCGCCTCACTATAGGAAGGATGTGGAAGCATTGAAAAGGGTACAGAGGACATTTACCAGGATGCTGCCTGGTTTACAGAGTATGCATTATGATCAGAGATTAAGGGAGCTAGGGCTTTATTCTTTGGAGAGGAGGAGGATGAGAGGAGACATGATAGAGGTATACAAGATATTAAGAGGAATAGATAGAGTGGACAGCCAGTGCTTCTTCCCCAGGGCACCACTGCTCAATACAAGAGGACATGGCTTTAAGGTAAGGGGTGGGAAGTTCAAGGGGGATATTAGAGGAAGGTTTTTTACTCAGTGAGTGGTTGGTGCGTGGAATGCACTGCCTGAGTCAGTGGTGAAGGCAGATACACTAGGGAAATTTAAGAGACTACTAAACAGGTATATGGAGGAATTTAAGGTGGGAGGATTATATGGGAGGCAGGATTTAAGGATTGGCACAACATTCTGGGCCAAAGTGCCTGTACTGTGCTGTACTATTCTATGTTCTAAGAATGTTACCAGGACTAGGGGGCCTGAGTTAAGAGGAGTGGAACATAGAAGAATGAGAGGTGATAAAAATGTTTAAAACTGAGTCAGATGAGTTGGGTGGCAAGTCTTTTTCTCATGGTAGGAAAGATCAGAACTAAAGAGCACAGACTTAGAACGACAGGGGAAAATTTAAGAGACCCGAAAGGCAACTTGTTCATGAAGAAGTTGGTGAGTCGATGGAATGAGCTGTCAGAGGAAATGGTTGAGGCATTTAAGGAGCACTTGGATAGGTACATGGAGGGGTGGTGGTTTGGGACAAATGTTTAAAATTGGGACTAGCTGGGAGGAAATGACGCTCTGCTAAAGGGCCTGTATCTGTGGTGTTATTTAGTTATTTAGCAATACGAAGTAGGCTCTTCTGGTTGTACTGCTCTGTGACACTACAACTCGTAGCTATAACTCAACAGCTGCTCAGTGTGATGTGATATGTCTGAGTGTTGCAGACTTGAAATTTTACCAGATGTATCACATAATCATAGTCACAGATGAGCTGAATGGCCCATTCCCATTAACTGGGCTATGCTAAGATTCCCATCTAAACTAGTCTCGTTGGTCCCCGTTTAGCCCAATTCTCTCAACCATTCTTATTCAAGTACCTTTGTAAATGCCATTAGTGTAACTCCTTCCATTGGCAACTCATTCTACATACTGACCACCCTCTGGGCAAATGAGTTTTACTTCAGATTCATTTTTAAATCTCTCCCCTCACCTTAAACCTATGTCTTCTCGTTTTAGAATTCCCAACCCTTGCAAAATAATTCTCTGCCCCCTCATGATTTTTTGCACTTCTATAAAATAACTCCTCTTTCTCCTATGCTCCAATCAAAACAAAAATCCCAATTTACTCAATCCTCAAATCAATAAGAATAATGATGGTGTTTCCATCTCTGCTGTGAGGACTATTACATAACAAATAAGAGCAGGAAACAAAGTAGGTCAGGAAGCCCCTCAAGCCTGCTCCATGATTCAGCAAAGTCATGGCCGACTTCTCAGCAGGACCCTACAAACAAGACCACCTGCAGTAAATCACCGATCCTGTTAAAGATGTCACCTAATTTAAGCCTGAAATGCTCAAACTGAGCATGACAGGCCATGTGATGTCACTCCATGTATGCTCTTTTTGCATACAATCTGCAGTATCCCACAACCAGAGGTAATGTTTTAGCAATTTATTTACAGAATTTAAAATTTAGTCACCCATGCTTAAAAGCCACAGGCGTACGTGACCTAATGCCCACAGAGTTACATGCAAGAGATCTATACATAGATTTTCAATTCAAGACATTTTGTGCGGACCTTGAGCATAGCTCTGACTCATTACTTGGAAGACTTTTCCAACAGCTCCTACAACACAGCTGGTTAGAATACAATGATAAAACACCTCATGGCTGATCCCTCTACTTCTGTCCCTGTCTGAAAGCATCCAGGTATTTTTCTCTGAAGGAGATTACACACAGTTTGAACTAATCTATTATTGAGTTGAAATCAGATTAATCCAGTGTTTCCTTCACCATGTTTTTAACCATGCTTTGTTAAATTGTGAATGTGTTCAAGTTATCTTGTAAACTAGAGCTTATAAAAAAAAATCGAATTTTGACTTTCCTGCACCTCTTCCTTTAATTAATTTGACCTTCCATCCATTGTTTCCTCATATGTTGCATCCTGGGGCTTGGTACTTCCTACATCTGTTTAGAAAAAAGATTTACAATCTTACTGACCAGAGCTGATCTGAAATAACACGGAAACATATGATTTCTAGAGTAGTCAAACTGAAAAGCCCAAGTCCATCAGAGAATAGGATTCAATATATGCTTTAAGTATGAAGTCTGATCTGCCTTCAGGGTTCTTGTTATTGGTTGTTATTTTAAGTACTTTGTTCCCAAGGCCTAGTGGGGAAATGATCCAGCAGAGTTTGTTACTGAATGTCTTGAAGAAAGTTCATGTTTGCACAGACATTAGACAAGAATGGCAACAGCTTAAACATGTCTCCCTTGTTGGAGTCACAAAGATAGCTTGCACTGTTTTGCCTCAACAAACCTGAGTTAAGTTAGGGATGGGAGGATGGCCAACAGCAGTGCAATCATTTCTCAAGTACTTTGTAGGGAAAACAACAGATGAGATGGGGAAATTAAACTGCTTGTTATTGGTGTCATGTTGCTGCTTCTCCAAAGTTTCTCAATATGTGCTGTTTTTTTTTAATGCAGCATGACATTATTTTTAATGGAAAATTGCTCTTTAAGAAATAACATCAAACTGACTTGCAAAGAGATTTTTCTTATTTTTTCACTTTATGCCATCATTCCCAAGAATCCCATTTCCCCATTTATTTCCCTGTGGCCTCTTATCTCCCACACTTACCCACCAATACGAGCATACCAGGGAGCAATTTACAATGGCCAAATAATTGGGCAACCTGGGATCTGGAGCATCTAGGCCTCTGCATCTTCCACAACACAGGTGCCCTGCAGGGCTGTGTGCTAAAGCCCACTGCTGCGCATTCTGCTCACCAGTGACTGGACAACCAAACATCACATTGTCTTTGGCGAACTTGACACGACAGTGGTGGGGATCACCACCAACAATGATGAGATGGCCAGCAGAGAGGAGCTGGAAGAGCTAAAGGCCTGGCGCCAGGCAAATAACCTTTTCCTCAATGTCAACAAGACAAAGGAGATGGTTATCAATTCCAGGAGAGCTCACACAGCTCACACCCCGCTTTGCATCACGGGCACAGTAGTGGAAACTGCAAGCAGTTTCAAAACCCTGGGAGTACTCATTTCACCCAACCTGTCATGGTCCGAGAACACATTCCATACAAGCAGGAAAGCACACCAACGCCTCTATTTTTTTTTGAGGAGGCTGAAGAGAGCTGGACTATGCACATCTATACTCGCATCATTCTACAGATGAGGAGTAGACACCATCCTAACGTGCTGCATCACTGCATGGTATGGTAAGTGCACTGCAGTAGGCAGGAAGCTCCACATTGAGTAGTCAAAACTGCCCAATGCATTACCAGCACCAGCCTACCCACCATCAAGGACCTATATACAGAAAAGAGCCAGTAATGTCATGAAGGATCCCACCCAACATGCTCATGGACCATCAGGGTGGAGACTATGTAGCACCTACGCCAGGACCATGAGACTCAAAAACAGTTATTTTCCCCAAGTAGTAAGGCTGATCAACACCACCCACTAACTCACCCCTCCACAATGCTCACCACCACCACCTTATCATTTCCTATCAGCCACCTTAAGCACTCCTGTGCTGAGTGTTAATTTATGGGCATACAATCAATCTACGTGTATAAGCTATCTTATGTATTTATATTTGTATTATTTTTTAATTGCTTTCTTTATCTTGTCTTTTTTGTGCTGAATCAGATCTGGAGTGATTGTTATTTCACTCTCCTTCATACTTGTGTACTGGAAATGATATGAAGCAATCGTGATCTTGAGCACGTAAATCTGCGAGGTCACAAGGAAAACAAAACAACTCCACACAGATAAACAGGGGACAGGTTCGAGCCTGGGTAGCTGAAGCTTTTGGGCAGCAGCACCACTGCTGTGTCTCCATGGTTCATGTCAAAAATCACAGCATTAAGACATGTGTTCATGTCGAATATCACAGCATTAAGATGTGTATTTCTTGTAATATTCAATCCGATATTTCAGTGCTATTACTTTTCTTCTCACTATTGAAGGGCTGCTGATTATATTCCACCATGGTTCATTTTGAATAAAAGGAAAAACTACTGTTCAACCCACGAAAACCACAAATTACCTACATTTTCTTACTCTGACTCATCTTTTTTCCCGGTCCTGATGAAGGGTCTCGGCCCAAAATGTCAACTGTTTACTCTTTTCCATCGATACTGGCTGGCCTGCTGAGTTCCTCCAGCATTTTGTATGTGTTGCTTGGATTTCTACTGTCTGCAGATTTTTCTCTTGTTATTATCTATACTTGACGTAAACTTCAATTCAGCACTCAATCTTCTGAAGATTCTATAAACTTGTTCTTGCCTTATGCACCATGATACACCCCAAAAACTGACTCTCCTTGGTGAATTACGTTAACAAATCCAGTAACACAGTTATTCCAGTGTTCCACATGTGATTTTTGTCCTTTTGTACCTATCCTGCTTCCATTTGAAACACTGTTTATCACTGTTTCTCCAAAGGGGTAAACACAATGCTATTCTCATGTGGAGTTGATTGAATATATGCTGATATAATTAGATTCATTTCAAACATTTCAAATTTAACATTCTTCTAAATTCCTACTTGAGCATCATCACAAGTCACTGCCTTTTAAGGAGGATGAGAGAAAATAAGTGGTCAGAAAAACAAACTGACTTTAATAGTAGTCTTTAGTCTTCTGAGTTTAATCCAACCAACTCCTTGAGAAAAAGCTCAGGTCCAATGCTGGTTTTGTATTTTTTCCCCACCCTCTCCTAGTCACATGATCCTTATGTGGCCACTACCAGGAGAAGAAAAATCATTTTTCTTTACCCCATGCACTTCTTGCCTATCAAGATTACACATTTTCTGTTAAAAATCAAAACTATTGAATTCTAAGGGAAGTTTTAAATCCTTATCACCAATGCTGCTGAGATCAATGAATTGAGCAGAGACCAGTGTTTATGACCTAACTGTTCATTGTTGGTCTATCAGGGAAGATGAAATTTCACACTTGATCTCAAAGAGATGAAAGAAATAGTTTAGTTTTTGAATCTGCAGATAGTTTACATAAAACATTTAGCAATATGTCAGAGGAATCACAGCCGGAGTGGATTCCAAGTGTGCTGACAGTTCATGAAATCTCTGAAAAAGGTGTATCTACCAAAATATCACTTGAGAGGACTATATCGATGGAACAAACCACTCTAAAGGGGTGAAAAGTGAAATGTTAAATAAGACACTTTTACTCTAAAAATAGAATATTTCTGCATGTCATGGTATTAGATAGAATTGTATTTGGTTTGAGATAAGATAGTACAGGCCCTTTTGATCAATGTTGTAATGATCTTTCACCCTATTCCAAACCTTCCCTACACGCAGTCTTCCATTTTTCTTTCATCACTGTGCCCATGAGTCTCTTAAATACCCCAAACGTATCTGTTTCTACCACCATTCCCAGCAGTGCATTCCATGCACTTAACAGTTTGTGTATTTTTTTTTAAAAAATACCTACCTCTGACATTTCCCCCCCCACTTCAATCACCCTAAAAGTACATCCTCCCATTAACCATTGCTGCCCTGGGGGGGGGGGGGCGGGGGAGGCTTTGGCTGTCCACTCTATTTATACCTTTTATCTTATACATCTGAGATAAACCCACAATCCTCATTATTAGCTAAATCTTGAATCATAAATGCTAATAGTAAATACTAATACTAACTAGTACAGTGAACAAACAAAAATCTGTAGGAATTCAATGGGTCAGGCAGCAGTTATGGAGGGAAATAGACAGCTTGATGAAGGGTCCAAATCTGAAACACCAAGTGTCTATTTCCCTCCACAGATGCTTCCTGACCTGCTGAGTTCCTCCAGATTTCCAGCAACTGCAGTCTGGTGTCTCAATTAGTAGTGAAGAGTTTTTTCTATATCTTATTGAAATAGACAGGAAGCACCTTATCGTTTGAGCTCAAATGCAAAAATAAGTTATCTCTTTCTTGAGCTGCTTCAGTATGTTTAGCATTTTCTCTTTGGAAGGCAGCTGTATGATCTCATCTGTAAATGGTTTCACTGAATTCCATTTCAACCTGAGGATGGTCGGGCTCTCCTTAATACCTCAGAGTTAATCTTTTCGTCTCTGAGACTGAAAGATCAGGAAGATTAAATGTTCAGCCTGTGCCAATTGAAGTACTATAATTGACGACGTCTCCCTGGGTTAGCAAAAGCACAATTGGCTAGTGTACTATAGTCCTTGAGAGATTTCCACAACAGTGGCTTTATCTGGCACAATGTATGCACAGGGATATAATTTATGCTTTCAATTTTTGCCACCAAATCATATCTAGTGTCTGAAAAATGTATGGGCAGGCTTGTGATGGATAAGCTGAGCACTCAATACCAGTGCCTCCTGGGACCCCAGGGAAAACCTCTTTGGATAATTTTCAGGTTTTTCAGACAAATAGCATATCACTCTTTGGAACTCTGCAGAGCAGCAGTGTTGGGTTCTCTCAAGTAGCATTTTATTTGCATATATCCATGATAGAGGAGTAAAGGAATGGGAAGAACTTGTAAATACAGAGAGTAAGATATTACACAAAGATTCACTAGAGGGAAAAAAAAACAGTCCATTCAGTACTGGAGGGAGAAAGGGGATGGAGTTTTAGAACATAGAGCACAGTACAGGCCTTTTAACCCACAATGAAGTTTTGCCAAGTGGAGGTCAGATCCTTGTCAAAAGAAATGGGGAACAAGTTCAAGAATGAAAAGAAAATGTACAATAGATTATTATCATATTTGTACAAATGGTGTGAAACAATCAAAAATGATATGTTCAAAACCTCGTGCCATGCACTCCAAACCAATCACAAACTGAATCACAGTACATTGCCAAAATATCAAAAGGAAAACTCTTCTGATGGCTTGCTTTCTAATTGCACTAATTAGTGCAGTACCGAGCCATGCAGCCAAGAAAGTTCCACTTCAACCTCTGGTCTAAATTTTGCTCGTGGAAGAACAACAACTTTGGTTGATTGATTATGATTCCTACCAGAAAGTATTTAAGATGAATATCTTGCAGTATTAGCCTTCCTTGCAATTCTCGGTAAATAACTTAGTAAAACTTGCTGCAGATGTGGCAATATTGGCAGAGAAGGTGACTCAAAATTAGCAATTTCAGTTATTTTCCTATGGATTGAGTTCTCGTGCTGTCTTACTTGTTCATGAGGAAAATAGATTTTGTGCCAAAAGCACATTAAATAAACTGTTACAGAACACAAACTGGTTGGTCAAGTGAAGCAGGCAATGAGAATGCTAAAACAATGAAAGTGCCTCAGGGGATGAATTAATTACATCCGGCAGGCTATGAAAATTGCGACTATGGTTCACCAGCAAACAAATCTTGTGGCATTCATTTTGAGTTTACCAGTGAAAGAAGGTTGCATATGGATATTCAGATTCACATAGACTGGCAGATACATGCTGTTATTTTGTGTCACTAGCTGGCCCAACTTCTCATACCTGCCTAGTTTCTCAGAGGACTCATTGGTAGGAAGTGCTCAGTACATCTACTTGTGATGAAGAATCTTCTAATATTGCAGGACAGCTGCTGTATCAGCAACAAGTAGCACTTGCAAGAAAATAATGATCCCGATTCATATGGTGCCCAACAAAACCTCAGGATATGCTGATGTGCTTTACATTAGAGGTGCAGCTATAGTTCTAATCTTGGAAACACAGCAACCAATTCTTGCAAAATCAGACCAAACAATGTGTACCATGACAAACAACAACAACAGGAGATGCTGCCTGGCCTGCTGCGTTCACCAGCAACTTTGATGTGTGTTGTACCATGACAATATTGGCAGAGGGATATTAGAAAGCTCATCAGATAAAATCTGTTTCTCTGTTGAAGAATGGATATGGGATCAATTACACCCACCTGAGAAAGCAGATGGCGAGCTTTATTTATTTTCTGTGATTTCGAGAACACAGTCTGGCCCTTTGAGCTGTGCTGCCCAGCAACCCACCAATTTAACCCTAGCCTCATCACAGGCCAATTTGCAACGGCCAATTAACCTAGTAACCCTACGTCTTTGGACTGTGGGAGGAAACCGGAACACTTGGAGGAAATCCACATGCAAGAACATACAAACTTGTGCTCAGACGCCCCGAGATGTCATAGCATTACGCAAACCACAACGCTACCATGGTGACTATGTGGCATTTAATTCCAAACAATGACATCGATAACAATGTTACATTCTCGCAGTGTCAACTTGTGACATCTACTCAAACCTTTGGAGTGAGGCTTGAATTTGCTAATTTCTTGATCAGAACTAGCTATAAAATTAAGCCACAACAGAAACTGTATAGAGGCTCTGATATAGCCATCAAGCATTGAACTATATTAATCACATTCACCAGCACTTGGCCCATAGCCTGCTATGGCATGGTAATTCATGTTTGTTTAAATACTTAAATGATGCAAGAGTAACTACTTCCATTGCCCTGACCCCTGTCCCCATCAGGCAGTATTCCAGATTTCAACCACCTCTGGATGAAAGGTATTGTTGTTTGGATGGTGATCTGAATTGAAAGTAGTGTTAATCTTTGTGTTTTCCTGCTGTCACCCAAGTTCAGAATCTGCGGAAATTAGGAACCATGCCTGGTGCATTCGTTGTCTCCGTAGATCAGTCCCGAATTCTTGGATGGAAAGAATAAAGAACCTAATCAACAGGTTGGAGTATTCACAGATATCTTTAACCTCTCACTTCGGCAGTCAAAGGAATCCACCTGCTTCAAGCTGACTTCAATTATACCGGTGCCCAAGAAAAATGTGGTGAACTACCTCAATGTCTATGGTACAGAAGGACTTGCATCTACTGTGATGAAGAACTTTGACAGGCTGATGATGAAACATATTAACTCCTGCCTGAGAAATGACTTGTCTTCTCTCCAGTTTGCCTCCCTTCACAACTGATCTACAGCAGATGCATTTCACCGACTTTTCACTTAACCCTAGAACATTTGGTCAGTGGGGATATATACATCAGGATGTTTTCAAGTTTAATAGTCCTTCAACCAAAAATGAATACCGCCAAATGAAACAGCATTCCTCCGGGTCAACAACACACAGCACATATAGTTACAATAACAGAAGAAAAAAAACAAACAGTTGAAAAAAATATCTAGCCCAAGTCCCTGGATAGCATGGCCTATAGATTGATGGTGCATGAGATGTTGTTCTGGTCCAGCATGTCTTCCACTGATCGAACAACGAAGGGCAGCAAACACCAGCACCCAGCCCAGGGTGAACAGCAGCATGCCCACAGTGGCCTCTATTCTCTCCCACACCACCTCTGGTGTCTCCTCTTCATAGTGGCTGCAATAGGCAATACCACAGTACGAGGTCCTGGTCCAAGCGATGAATGAAGCAATGCAACCACCCTGCAGTTGGTCTTGCCAATGAACCAGTGAACTGGACTTGCCGAATTCTATGTTACCAATATCCAGCTGGGTCCTGTGATCACAATAAAAATGTCCAAGACAATGATTTGCACCATTCGTCCCTTAATACAAGCACAGCCTCAACACAACAATGTCCAAAGAGTCCAGGTGACAACATGGTAATGTGCAGCTGCATCTCCAGCAAGCGATTCAAACGGACTAGATCACTGATTACAGCTCTACTTTCAACACCACTCAATAGGCTCCAAGACCTTGGCCTCAGTACCTCCTTGTGCAACTGGGTCCTGGAATTCCTCAGACCCCAGTCAGTTTGGATTGGTAACAATATCTCCACAATCGGCATCAGCACAGGTGCACCAGAAGGCTAAGTGTTTAGTCCCCTGCTCCACTCGCTTTATACTAATGACTGTGAGGCTAAGTGCAGCTTCAATGCCATATTCGAGTTTGCTGATGACACCATTTAGCGAGGCTGAATCAAAGGTGATGATGAAACAGCATATAGGAGGATTACTCAAAATCTGGCTGAGTGGTGTCATAACAACAACCTCTTACTCAATGTCAGCAAGACCAAGGAGCTGATTATTGACTACTGGAGGTCCATGAGCCAGTCCTCATTGAGGGATCAGAGGCAGAAAGAGTCAATAACCTTAAATTCCTCTGCATTATTATTCCAGGGGATCGGTCCAGGGTCCAGAGCATAACTGGCACTGTAAAGAAGGTATGGCAGCAGCTCTACTTAGAAGTTGCAGCACATCATATAAAACTTCGACAACATTCTGAAGATGCACAGTGGAGAGTCTATTGACAGGTGGCATCATGACCTGTTGTGGAAACGCCAATGCCATTGAATAGAAAAGCCTACAAAAAGTAGTGGATACAGCCCAGTGCATCATAGGTAAAGCCCTCCCTACACAGAGCACATCTACAAGAAGTGCAATCGCAGGAAAGCATCTATTATCAAGGACACCCACTATCCAGACCATGCTGTCCTCTCACTGCTGCCATGCAGAAGGAGGTGCAAGAGCCTTGGGTCCCACGCAACTAAGTTTACAAACAGTTATTAGCCCTCAGCCATCTTACTCTTAAACTACAGTGGGTATGTATGTGTATATATATAAAACATAAAATATAATATACTAAATTTTTTTCCTTTTTGTATTTGCACAATTTATTGTCTTTTGCACATTGATTGCTTTTTTAGTTTTGTATGCAGTTTGTCGTTAATTCTATTGTGTTTTGTTTGCATTTACTGTGAATACCCACAAGAAAATGAATCTCAGCACATACGGTGACATATATGTACTTTGATAATAAATTTACTTTGAACTTTGATGGAAAGGAATTAGACCACTAGGTCTATAAGGATGCAGGCATAAATCAGGTGCATTTATAGATATTCATTGCAAATCATTTTGATAAACGCATTCTTTCACAATAACGGGATTACCAAAAGCTGTACAAAGGACTCTTTCCCCCCCACCACCCACATCTAAGCTGAATTTAACAAGAGAGTAACTATTCCACTTAGAGGAGATAGTGGCGGCACAAGAACATCTTGTACATTGAGGCACATATCGCAGCATCATAGATAGAGTAGTGTCACCTCTGCCACTCAACCACAGCAGCTTGAGAACTATTGTAGACTAAGATGGTGTGGAAATATGAGAGCAAAGCAGGTACCAGATCACAGTAGACTGCAATTAGAAGAGGGGTGGGTTCAGAGTTGATGAATGAAATGCTTGCCAAAATGATGCATCTTAAAAGGAGTAGAGAACTAAGAATAGTTTGGAAATGGAATCCCAGGGAGGTGGATAAAGCTGGCTATCAATGTAGCAGGGAGGGGATGGAGGATGAGTGGAAGGTCAGATCTCTCTTCATCTAATCCTTGCTGTATCTGAGCTGGAAGTTAGGCATGTTATCAATTAGGTATCAGAATCAGGTTTCTTATCACTAACCTACATGATGTGAAACCTGTTGCTATGTGTTAGCAATATAATGCAAAGAGATCAAAATTACTATGCATTACAAAGTAAGTGGTAGAGAAAAAGGAATAATGAAGAGCTCATAGACTAGTTCTGGTTCAGAAATCTGGTGGCAGAGGGGAAGAAGCTACAGTATTTGTAAACCAGTGAACATGGGCCTTCAGGCTTCTGTACCTCCTCCCCAATAGTAATTAGAGGAGAGGATGTCGCAGATGTTGAGTGTCCTTAATGATAGGCATCACTTTTTTGAGGCACTGCCTCTTGAAGCTGGCAGCCTCCTTCAGCCCCTTGCAATCCAGTGCATTGGAGCCTCCATATCAGGAATGCTCTCCACGGTACATCTGTGGAAATTTGCAAGAGTCTTTGGTGACATACTAAATCTCCTCAAACTTCTCCTTCCTGAATTCCACAAATGATCTCCTGGTCTTGCTGACGTTGAGTGTGAGGTTGTTGTTGCAACAGCACTCAACCTGTCAGTCTATCTCACTCCTGTACACCTTCTCATTGTCATCTGAAATCTTACCAACAACAGCGGTGCCATCTACAAATTTATAGTTGCTGTTTGAGCTGTGCCTAACTACACGGTCAAAAGCTTAGAAAGAGTAGAGCGGCAAATTAAGCATGCTAAGTATTTGATTTATTGACTTTACATTTATCAATTACCGTGATGAGCCGAACATGAATACCTTCAAACAGTTGAGATACTGCCCAATTATGCAAGCAGTCTGCAGCACTGGAAATGATTTGGCGACAATATTCTGGTATTACATTGGCTGCTCATGCCAGAAGTGCATTAGAAGTTCAATAGTTGATATAGTTTGCTGAGAGCATTTCTGGCACTGATCAGTTTTTTAAAAAAAAGTCTAACATATTTGTACAATGTTTTTTCACAGCCACATGTTGTCCTAAATCATTTTAAAACCAATAAAAGACTTCTGAAGTGTAGCCACTGTTGTAATGTAGAAAATGTAATGGGCAAGTTTGTGCACAGCAAACCCCCAGAAACAACAACGTGATAATGATTAGCTATTCATGTTTCTGACATTGACTCAGGGATAATATTGGTCAAATTACTGAGGATAACTCACCTACTTTGAAACTGCGACAAATAAACTTTTAGACCATCAGCAACAGAAGCAGAATTAGGCCAATCAGCCCATTGAGTCTGCTCCACCATTCCATCATGGCTAATTTATTATCCCTCTCAACCCCATTCTCTTGCCTTCTCTATGTAACCTTTGATGCCTTTAATAATCTAGAATCTCTCAACCTCTGCTTCAAATATACCCAATGACTTGGCCTCCTCAGTCATCTGTGACAATGAATTCCACAGAGTCACCACCCTCTGGCTAAAGAAATTCCTCCTCACTCTTTTCTAAAGGGACACCCTTTTATTCTGAGGCTCTGAACCTAGACTTCCCCACTATAGGAATCATTCTCTCCACATCTACTCTATCTCAGCCTTTCAATATTCAATAGGTTTCAATGAGATCACCCCCTACTTTTCCAGCCACATGAGCAGACAAGGAATTAATTTATCACCTTCTGACCCTGCAGTCCCACCACAGGACTGGAATGTGGGGCCGGCTGAGACTTTTAGCTTTGTCTCTGGAGTGGGGCTTGAACACACAATCTTTTGACCTACAGGATAAGAATGCTGCAGAGCCACAGTTGAGACCAAAATAACATTGAGTTCAATTCAGCATTGAAAATGATCACTTCGCTCTTGGGTTTTCTGCTCTCGAAGCCAACTCATTGGCACCTAGAACAGTACAGGAACAGGCCCTTCAGCCAACAATGTTGTGCTGAACCTATTACATTAGTAATCAAATGGTCAATTAAACTAATCTCTTCTGCCTACATAACGTCCATATCCTTCCACTTTCCTCATTCATGTGCCTATTGAAACATTTTTTTTTGAAGTCTCTAGTGTATCTGTCTCTACCACCACCCCAGGCAGTGCCTTCCAGGCACCTGCCACTTTCTGTGTGGGAGGGGAAACTTGCCCCTCACATCTCCTTTGAATTTACCCCCCTCACCTTAAATGCATGTCCTCTGGCATTAGATATTTCAACACTGGGAAAAAGGTACATTCATAAGCATTCAATAACAACACTGGATGTTTACTTTTCTATCTCTATCACTTCCTTTCATCTAACTTCTTCCACTTCAGGTCATCTATTTCCTTCATGTTCGTAGAAGAATGCTGTGCGCAAGTTGTCTACCTTATTTAGTGATACTCCAACAGATACTACATTCAAATGTACTTTAATCGGGTATGGGCTTGAGAAATGTGGTGCTTTATTATCCCTCTTGGGTAAGCACACATTCACTGACTCTAACACAATATGTGCAACGCAAGCAGGCACTGCTCTCCAGAATGACTCCAGATTATTAATACACATATTTTGCTACATTACCCTCTGCTCCTAAAACTGAGACACCATGCTGTGGAAGTTCACTTTCGGTCAGCAACACTAAGAAACCATGATTGTATACACTTCCAATTTCATTAAGATTGATGGAAGTGAATGTGTGAAGATGAGTGTGACTGCAGCCATAGCTCATGCATGTGTTCAGTTAGCATTGGTGACCCGAGATTCAGTTCTCCTCTTATCCATGTGCTCCACATCAGTTATCAGAATGGGTATATTTCAACTTTCATAGAAGATAACAAATGATCCTTTTGAGGACCTCAGCAGCCCAACTGCATCAATGGAAGGAAATCAGTCTCATTCCTCCATTGTACTGCTGCACTGCAAAGTCTCTTCAAGGAGTGCCAGCTTTGAAGGAGTTTTCCTCCTCTCTCTCTCAGATGGAAGTTCTGTGAGTCCCTCTTTCTGCCTCCCCTCTGGTTTTTCACTAGGTCCTGAAACAGGATTTTGATCTGAAATATTAACACAGATGCACTCAAATGCTGTGCTCTTCCAGCAGATTGATCGTTGCTTCAGATTTCAGCATTTACTGTCACTTGTGTCTTCATTTCACACAAGATCTTGCCTGGATAAGAACTCCAGTCTCTCACAAGCTGCACTAAGACTGCGCAAGCCTCATGAGTGTTCTCAGATATCCTGGCACGCACCAATTTTCCTGAGACATCTGGTCAAAGAGGCACCAGAAGGTGGAGTCACCTAATGAAAACACCCAGAAAGAACAAACCAAAAATATCCACAGCAGAAATAAAAATCAGTGCAGTGCACTCCTGTTGGATTAACTCTAATTACGCGGAGACCCTGAACTCGTTGATTTAACACTCCTGCTCTGCTCTAACTTCTAGAAAACTAAGACCATCTGCAGTTGACTGCTCAATGAATCGCCCTCCAGATGTGTGCTTACCCAGCTGGATCACTGGATGGCGATCAGGAGTAGATTAAATTTATTTTTCCTCCTGTTTCTGTTCTCCGGCCATGCCTGTGCAGCAGGAATGTTGTGGTCTGGCTGGGATCAGATAACTACCAACCACATACTGAACCTGGAACCATCCTGTTCTTTATTTTCTGTACTAGTGCAGTATATTTATCTGCCTTTCATTTTAAATTTCTAAAAGACATGTGCAGAAAAATAGCCTAATCTAAGCAAGTTACTCCAATAATAATGCAGGACAAAACAAGCATGTTCTCTAAGAAAACTTGAGCGCTCCAATATGCTATATGGTTATTTTGAATAATACTTGGCATTTTTTTTGTTCCAGGGCATTTATAACTTATTGAAATGCTGGAACTGTTCCAATGCATTGCCTCATTGATGGGCGCTTGCAGTAGTGACATTTGCTTCTAATGCCAGAAATCTGTTATCTAGTGCATCAGCGTATATCAATTATGGACAAGAAGGGATAACAAATGCTATTTGGATAAGAGTCCCAGAAGAATTTAAACAGGCATTGCTATTATTCAGGGATTGCTTTTGACAATCTTTTCCTGAGTCAATTGAAGAGTCAGTTTCAGTGTTGTGTTGCACGTCTAATATGCTTTCTTAACTTATCAACAGAATACCAAGGTTGTTGGGAACATGGAGGAGGATGTCCTTTGAATTTAGTACAACAGTCACAAAACATAGAAATGTAGAAATCTACAGCATGTTACAGGCCTTTCGGCCCACAATGTTGTGCCAACCATGTAACCTACTCTAGAAACTGCCCAGAATTTCTCTACTACATAGCCCTCTATTTTTCAGAGCTCCATGTACCTATCTAAGAGTCTCTTAAAAACCCCTATTGTATCCAGCTCTACCACCTTCGCTGGCAGTGCATTCCACTCACCCACCACTCATTGTGTGAAAAACTTGCCCCTTGTACCTACTTCCAAGCACCTCAAAACTATGTTAGCCACTTCCTGAGAGAATGCAAAATATTATTGAGTGTTAATTCTACTGTATTTTGTTTCTTCCCTGTGGAATGCTGAACCTCGTCCCATATCTGAAACTGGCCATTTCTCATGTTCTGGTCTCAAATATTTACACCAGCAGGTCTTTCAAACTTTTAATCAACCTTCAAACCTGTCCTGAATTTGCAGAATGCCCCTGAATTTGTTTTGCTGTACTGGAAAGACCAAAACTTATCTTCACGAGTACTTTCTCTACCCCATTAGATATGATCAACATCAAAAATGAAAATGGAATTATGTATCACCTTCCACAATTGTTAGATGTTCCAAAATGTTTTGTAGCTAATTGATTACTTCAGGATCTGTTAGTGTTATAGAGGAAGCCCATGTGAAGACAACAAAACCTCACAAAGAGCAAACAAACATATTGCCAATTAACATCTCTGAGGACTCTGCATTATTTATTTTGCTTGTTCCCTCTGTGCATGGAAATTAATGTTATAACCCAACATTTACAACACTCAGGTCATCATTTGGCCCACTGCGTCTGTGCTGGTTAAAAAAGAGTTAACCTACCAAATTCCATTTCCCTCCAGATCACAATGCATCTGATACAGAATATACTCATCTATATCCTGGTAGACCACTTTAATCACACTGACAAAGCAGATAACATGGTACTTGCGTGCAGTCTGGCCAGTTTCACCATGGCCATTAGGAACTTGAATCCACAATCCATGCCTGGGATAGAACCTGCCCAGTGATTATTTCTAACACGGCAGTAAGAGTGTTACTTCACAGTGCAATATTGTAATTTGCAAGTTTTCACTTTGGACTTTAATTTCCATCATTAGTCAAATGCTGAACTCTATTAGTTTAAATCTTTGCTGTATCATCTGAACACAGAGTCCACTGCTGCCTCACTGACCCAGCCACGAAGTTTAATATTACTGTATCTGGGAATTGAAACAGTTTGCAACAAGGATGCAGCCCCTGACAGGATATGCAAGCCTGGGATAACGAATCCAATGCTTTTTCAAAGGCTCTTTACCCAAGACCTCCTGTGAGCTTCAATCATTGGTAACTGTCTGGCACTTTATCAGAATTCAAGGACTGCATTGATTGAAGCTTTCAGGATTTTGACGGGATTGACAGAGGAGCCACTTCCTTTGGTCATGATATCTAAGACAAGCGGATATAACTTCAAAATCAAAGCTAGCCTATTGAGCAGATTAGTCAGGAATCATGTTTGTTTTTCCAAAGAGAATGTGAAACTCTCACATGCAAAAAGCTGTAGATATAAGTTCAGGGAACATTATATGTGAGATGAATAGTTTTTATTTCCTAAAGACAAAATATTTGATGTGAGACACAATTAATATTCATAGTAAAAGAGGTTCATTACTGACAAAGGAAGCAAAGCAAGAGGCAATTGTATAGAAGCTATGATACAGTGTGTGGTGAAATTGAGCAACTGTTCCATGCTTGAAGCTCTCTATTTCTATTAACAGAATTGGAGCCAGAACAGGAGGATAGAGTCAGGGTGGAGATTAAGTCATGATCTTATTGAAAGACATAAAACACTCAAGGGTTGAATGGCCTACTCTTAGTCTGACGTAGTCCATCAAATTGGGATGTCAACTGGATATGCTAGTCAGATAGTTATGACGAGATCTTCGATGGTATCAACTATCATTTACCAAATTATTTTCTAACAGAATTTTAATATTAATTTTATTAGCTTTACTTTTAGTGAGCTCAGGTCTGTTCCTCTGCCAAATGCTTATTCTATTGTGTTGCCATGTTATGATAATGGAGGATCCGAAACTCTCTTTTTCTTTCCCCTGAACCTTCCTCCTTGGATGTTCTGACCAGAATATGAAAACTGGAAAAGAATTAGTCCTAACTTCACTTGGTTGCAATTCTAATTCAGTCCTCCTCCATTACCAACACCGCAGCTGTAAGAATTAAGTTTAAAAAAATATCCTTGGTACTGTTCCCACTCCACCAGTTTCTGTGCTGGTAATACGGTGGAAACTCTGCCAAGAATAAGTGCTTTAAGGAAGCTTGCAGCCTTTGTTTCCTGTAGTTGGTCTCAAACTATTAATAATAGTACCAGTAACTCATCCATCCAAAGAAAAGGTCTTAAAATGCAGCATCCAGGTTCAGCTGAAATATTATTTATATTTCATTAACTTATTAATATGAACTAGTCAACTATTTTCCATTTCATAAAATAAATACTGCACCATATGTTCAAATGATTTTACAACATGGTCAAAAACTCTGAGCCAAGCATTAAGCTGGAATGGATCATTATACCACTTAAGATCAGGGAAACAAAGAAAATTGAGAGCTTGATCAGGGAGAAGGAGGAAGCATATGTCAGGTACAGGAAATTGTTATCAAATGAGTCCCTTGATATTTATGGAGGATATAGGAAAGACTTTAAGAAAGCACTTGGGGCAATAAGGGCACACCAAATGGTCCTGGCAAACAGAATTAAGGGGAATTCCAGAATCGTTTAAAAATACATCAGAGGTAAGAGGGTAACTAGGGAAAAAGTAGGTCTGCTCAAAGATGGCAACAATGTTGTTAAATGAATCACATGTGGTGATGAGTCAATGCATAAGAGTGAGCTAGAATACCTGACTGACAGGTGCCTCAACAACAGCCTCTTGCTCAACCTCAGTAAAACTGAAGAACAGACTGGTGACATTAGGCTGGAAAACACGCTCCAGTCTATATTGGTGGATCAAAGGTGGATACGGTCAGTAGTTTTAAATTCCTGGACATTAACTATTGGATGACCAGTGCGAGCCTCAGCACATAGATGCAATCATTGGAAAGGCACACCAGCATCTTTACTTTCTTAGAAGGTTTATCATGTCACTGAACAATCTAACAAAACTTACACATATGTACTGTTGAAAGTATCTTGATGGTTTCACCGTGATCAGGTAGGGGAATTCAAATGCACAAGAATGCAAGAAGTTGTAGAGAGCGGTAGACACAGCTCAGTATATCATGGGCACATCCCTGCCCAGCTTCAGTCCTACCTACAAGAAGCACTGTCTTAAGATGACAATATCTATCATTAAAGATCCCCTCCATCTGGACCATGCCATATTCTTGTAGCTACTGTCAGGCAGGAGGTACAGAAGTCTTTTGCCTTACATCAAGGACAGCTACTTCCCTTCAACCATTCTGTTCTTGAATCAACCTGCACAACCCCAATCATTACCTCAAGAGAGCAACACTATAACCACTTTACACTATAATGCAGGAAACAAGAGATTCTGAAGATGTTGGAAATCTTGAGCAGCATTGCTTTATTATAATTGGCTTTTTTTGGGTTCTGATTGTGTTCCTTCTTGTAAAAGTTGTGTATACAACATAACAGCACAGTACAAGACCTTTGGCCAGCGATGTTGTGCCAAACTTTTAACCTACCCTAAGATCAATCTAACCATTCCCTCCAACATGGCCCTTGATTTTTCTATCATCCATGCGTCTAAGTGTCCTGAATGTATCTGGCTCTACCAGCATCCTTGGATGTGCAATCCATGCGCTCACCACTCTCTGTGTAAAACACTACATCTGACATCCCCCCTACTCTTTCCTCCAATCACCTTAAATTATGCCCCCTCGTATTTGCCATTTCCACCCTGGGAAAAAGTTCCTGGCTGTCCACTGCATCAATGCCTCTTTTCATCTTGCACAACCCTATCAAGTAATCTCTCATCCTCCTTTGCTCCAGAGAGAAAAGCCCTAATCTGCTCAGCCTCTCTTCTTAAGACATGCTCTGCAATCCAGATAGCATCCTGGTAAATCTCCTCTGTACCCTCTCTAAAGCTTCCACATCCTTCCTATAATAAGATGATCAAAACTAAACATTATATTCCAAGTGTGGTCTAAGCAGAGTTTAATAGAGCTGCAACATTACCCCATAGCTCATGAACTCAGTTCCCTGATTAATGAAGACCAGCACACCATAGACCCTACTTAACAATCCTGTCAACTTGCACAGTAACTTAAGGGATCTAAGGACGTGCACCTCAAAATCCCTCTGTTCCTTCACACTGCTAAGAATCCTTCCGGAACCTTATATTCTGCCTTCACATTCAACTTTCCAAACTGAAGTACTTCACACCTTCTCAGGTTGAACTCCATCTACCACTTATCAGCCCATCTCTGCATCCTATCAATATTGTTATAATTTATAAAAGTCGTTGGTGTGCGTACTGTGGGGATGGAACTGGACTCTCTCACGGTGGTGTCTGAAAAGAGGATGCTGTCTAAGTTGCATGCCATCTTGGTCAATGTCTCCCATCCACCACATAATGTACTGGGTGGGCACAGGAGTACATTCAGCCAGAGACTCATTCCACCGAGATGCAGCACAGAGCGTCATAGGAAGTCATTCCTGCCTGTGGCCATCAAACTTTACAACTCCTCCCTTGGAGGGTCAGACACCCTGAGCCAATAGGCTGGTCCTGGACTTATTTCATAATTTACTGGCATAATTTACATATTACTATTTAACTATTTATGGTTCTATTACTATTTATTATTTATGGTGCAACTGTAACGAAAACCAATTTCCCCCGGGATCAATAAAGTATGAGTATGACTATGACTATGTGAACGCAGCAGGCCAGGCAGCATCTCTACGAAGAGGTACAGTCGACGTTTCAGGCCGAGGCCCTTCATCAGGACTAACTGAAAGAAGAGATAGTAAGAAATTTGAAAGTGGGAGGGGGAGGGGGAGATTTTGCCTGGCTTTTGTGTGTGTTGCTTGAAATTCCAGCATCTGCAGATTTCCTCGTGTTTGCGACGTTACAATTTGGTTTTTTTTGTGCGTGAATGCTGCTATGTACCTATGATACTGCTGTAAGTAAAAGTTGTTCACTGCTCCTGTGCACACTTTCATGTACTCCTATGATTTTTGACTTTGCTGTGTGTATCAGGAAAGAGTAGTGTTAGATATATTGATGCACACTAAAGTGGACAAAATTCCAGGTCCTGATAAAACCTCTCTCAATGATGGGAAGCAAGGGAAGAGATTGCTGGGGCTCTGACAGAGATGTCTGCATCTTCTTTAGCCATGGATGAGGTATCAAAGCACTGGAGGGCAGTGAATGTTATTCCCAAGTTCAAGAAGGGCAGAGGCAATAAGCCAAGAAAACTACAAGCCTTTGAGCCTGATCTCTGTAGAAGGGAAACTACTGGAAAAATTATAATCACTTGTAAAAGCAAAGACCAATTGGAAGGATTTGGCACAGTTTTGTGAATGCGAAATCCTGCCTAACACATTTTGGGATCCCCTTCCAAAGTATTTTAGATGAAGTTACTAAGAAAATTAGTGAAGGCAAGGTGGTAGACATGATACACGTGGTCTTTAGCAAGGTTTTTGACAAGGTCCTACATGGCAGACTGGCCAGAAAGTTAAGGAACATGGGGTCCAAAGGGTTTTGTGAAAATAGATCCAAAATTGGCTTGGTGATAGGATGTAGAATGTGGTGGTGGGGTTTATTTATCTGAAAGTCTGTAATCAGTGTTGTACCACAGGAATTGTTGCTGGAACCTTTGATGTTTGAATGTGAAGTTCTGTGCTCTGATAAGTAAGTTTACTGATGACATGAAGATTTGTAGTTAGCGAGGTTAATTGCCTATAGATAGAGAAATTTAGATCAGCTGGAAAGTTGGGTGGAGTAGTGGCAGATTAAGTTTAATCAAGACAAGTGATGTAATGCATTTTTAGTCATGTAATATCAGCAGCTCATGTAATGGGGATTTAACAAGCACAGACATACAGGGAGACTTTGAAGTTCAAAGTCCTAGCTCCCTGAAAATGGCAACATAGGTGAATAGGGCAGTGAACTTATTTGACTTCATAGATTGAATATAAGAGTTAGGATGTTATATGGCAGCTGTACAAGGTATTGGTTAGGTCAGACTTATAATACTGTGTGCATTTCTGGTTACCACACTATAGAAAGGATATGGTAGCAGTAGAGGTTCACCACATTTTGGCCTGGTTTGGAATGCTTCAGTTATACAGCAGCAACACACACAAAACGCTGGGGGAGCTCAGCAGGTCAGGCAGCATTCATGGAAAAGAGTACCTTTGACATTTTGGGCCGAGACCCTTCAGCAGGACTGGAGAAAAAAAGTTGAGGAGTAGATTTAGAAGGTGGGGGAGAGAGAAACACAAGGTGATAGGTGAAACTGGGAAGGGGAGGGATGAAGTAAAGTACTGGGAAGGGGAGGGATGAAGTAAAGTGCTGGGAAGTTGATTGGTGAAAATGATACAGGTCTGGAGAAGGGGGAGTCTGACAGAAGAGGACAGAAGGCTATGGGAAAAGAAAAGTGGGGAGGAGCACCAGAGGGAGGTGATGAGCGGGCAAGGAGATAAAGTGAGAGAGGGAAAAGAGGATGAGGAATGGTGAAGGTGACGGGAGAGGGACATTACTGGAAGTTTGAGAAATTGATGTTCATGTCATCAAGTTGGAGGCTACCCAGACGGAATATAAGGTGTTATTCCTCCACCTAAGTGAGGCCTCATCACAACAGTAGAGGAGGCCATGGATAGACATATCAGAATGGGAATGGGAAGTGGAATTAAAATGAGTGGCTACTGACAGATCCCGCTTTTTCTGCTGCAGCGTAGGTGCTTGGCAAAGTGGTCTGCCAATCTACATTGGGTCTCACCGATGTACAGGAGGCCACACCAGGAGCACCGAACACAGTACATGACCCCAACAGACTCACAGGTGAAGTGTCGCCTCACGTGGAAGGACTGTTTGGGGCCCTGAATGGTAGTGAGGGAGGAGATGTAGGGGAAAGTGTAGCACTTGTTCCTCTTGTAAGGGTAAGTGCCAGGAGGGAGATCAGTGGAGAGGAACAAATGGACAAGGGAGCCATGTAGGGAGCGATCCCTGCGGAAAGCAGAAAGTGGGGTAAGGGAAAGGTGCACTTGGTGGTGGGATCCCATTCGAGTTGGCATAAGTTGTGGAGAATTATGTGCTGGACACGGAGGCTGCTGAGGTGGTAGGTGAGGAGAAGAGGAACCCTATCTCTGGTAGGGTAGCACTGAGGATGTTGAGCTTTTCTTCTGGAACCTCCATCTCCGAGCCTATTTCTTTGGCAAGGACTCTCCACCCCACACCAATTACCCCTTCTCCCGTGTTCAACACTCCTCCTCTTCCTGGACACCCTGCCCTGGTCTTCTGCCTGCTCTGGATCTTTACACTGCCAACTGCCAATGGGGCATCAACCGTCTAAACTTCAACATTCCTCTCTCCAATTCCAACCTGACTCCTTCCGAATGCTCTGCTCTCCACTCCCTCCGCGCCAACCCTAACCTCACCATCAAACCCTCAGAAAGTGGGGTGCTGTATTAGTCTGGCATACTGATCTCTATCTTGCTGAGGCCCAGTGACAACTCTCAGACACCTCCTCTTACTTACTCCTTCAACAGGACACCACTAAGGAACACCAGGCTATTGTCTCCCACACCATCGCCAACCTTATCGACGCTGGGAATCTCCCATCCACCACCACCAAACTCATAGTTCCCGCACCCCGCACCTCCTGTTTCTACCTCCTACCCCAAGATCCACAAACCCACCTGTCCAGGTAGACCCATTGTTTCAGCTTGGTCCTGCCCCACTGAAATTATATCTGCATACCTCAACTCTGTTTTATCCCCCCATTTCAGTCCCTTCCTACTTACATCCATGACACTTCACACACTCTGGATCTTTTCAATAATTTCAGGTTCCCTGACCCCATCACCTTATTTTTACTGTGCATGTCCAGTCCCTATACACTCCTATTTCCAACCAAGAAGGCCTCAAAGCTCTCCATTTCTTTCTGGACACCAGACCCAACCAGTTCCTCTCCACCACCACTCTCCTCCGCCTAGCAGAATTTGTCCTCACTCTAAGTAATTTCTCCTTTGGCTCCTCCCACTTCCGTCACATGAAAGGTTTAGCCATGGGCACTCACATGGGTCCCAGCTATGCCTGCCTACTTGTTGGCTACATGGACCAGTCTATGTTCCAAGCCGACACCAGCGTTGGTCCCACACTTTTCCTGTGCTACACTGATGACTGCACTGGTGCTGCTTCCTGTGCTCATGAAGAACTCATTGTCTTCATCCACTTTGCCTCCAACTCATACTGCTTTCAAATTTACTTGGTCCATTTCTGACACCTCCCTCCTCTTTCTTGATCTCTCTGTTTCTATCTCTGGAGACAGCTTATCTACTGATGTCTATTACAAACCCATGGACTCTCACAGCTAACTGGACTATACCCCCTCCTACCCTGTTACTTGTAAAAACACCATCCCTTTCTCTCAATTCCTCCGTCTCCGCTCCACCTGCCCTCAGAATGAGGCTTTTCATTCCAGAACGAAGGAGATGTCCTCCTTCTTCAAAGAAAGGGGCTTCCCTTTCTCTACCATCAACACTGCCCTCAACCGCATTGCTTCCATTTTATGCACATCCGTTCTCACCTCATCCTCCCGCCATCCTACCAGGAGATAGGGTTCCTCTTGACCTCACCTACCACCCCACCTTTCACAGTGTCTTGAAAGCATTTGCACAGGTATGGTGGAAAATGAGATTAGCATAGAAAGGCATTGACTATTTGGGACAAAAGATCTGGTTCCATGTGGTTCGACTGTGTGATGCTATGATTATAAATCTCAGGGGATAAGTCCAGATCAAATTGTTTTCTGCACACTTAGCAAGGAGCCAGACTCAATTTGGAGAGAAATAATGGTGTGGAGTGGTTGGTTCATGCTGAAAGTCAGGAAGACCTAGAGAAAAATAAAATGAAATGACCACTTGTATTGTAGAAATATCTTTAATCATGGAAACTCCAGGATTAAAAATACTTCTAACATAATATATTCCTATATTTGCTTCCTCTCTCATCGCTCACACAAGTGGCACCTTCTCCCCCAGCAGTCAGGACAAACAGTACTTCCAACAGCTCAACCATCATGTCTGACCCTATCCCACCGTCCACTTCCACCTTCACATTGGAACAAGTACCGTGGTTGATTTCTCCCTTCCCTAATCCAGGTCTCACCAAGACTAACGACAACTATTAATCTGGTTAACAAAAAATAATTTACAGACTGAGCTTTGATTTTTTTTCTCCACTGTTAATTTGACTGTCTGGCATGCTGGAAGGCACTTTTGCCTTTTGTCTTCCCTAGGCAACCACTCAACTCCTTCACCTAAACTTTCCCCAGGGTTGCCAGTGTCCAGCTCACCAATCCCCTTCTTCACAGGGATGGGAGTTAAATGTGAACCTTCCCTCCTTCAGACTAGCAGAGTGGCACAGCTAGTGGAACTGCTGCCTCAGAACTCCAGTAAACACAAAATAATCTGCAGATGCTGTTGTCAAAGGAACACTTACAATGCGCTGGAGGAACTCAGCAGGTCAGTCAGCATCAGTTGAAAAGATTAGTCGACGTTTCAGGCCGAAACCCTTCCTCAGGACTGAAGGAAGAACTTTGGGGAGGGTTTGAAGAATGCTGGTAGTTGAAAAAAACAGTAATTTGAAAGACAAAGGGGTGGGGAGGGGAAGCAAGGAGGTGATTGGCAGGAGAACAATAGTAGAAGGAGGCGGAACTATGAGGGAGGTGATGTGAAATAGGGATAGAGGAAGGGAGGGGGAGGGAATTACCGGAAGTTGGAGAATTCTATGTTCATACCAAGGGGCTGGAGACTACCAAGACGGTATATGAGGTGTTGTTCCTCCAACCTGAGGTTAGCCTCATCATGGCAGTAGAGAAGGCCATGTATGGACATATCTGAATGGGAATGGGAAGCAGTGTTGAAGTGGGTGGCTACCAGGAGATCCTGTCTGTTGTGGCGGACGGAGTGGAGGTGCTCGACGAAGCGGTCCCCCAATCTGCGTTGGGTTTTACCGATGTAGAGGAGGCCGCACCGGGAGCACCAGATGCAATAGATGATGCCAACAGATTCGCAAGTGAAGTGTTGCCTCACCTGGAAGGACTGTTTGGGGCCCTGAATGGTGGCAAGAGAGGAGGTGTAGGGACTGGTGTAGCACTTACGCTTACAGGGATAAGTGCTGGGTGGGAGATCCGTGGGGATGGATGTGCGGATAGGTGAGTCACGGAGGGATCAATCCCTGCGGAAAGCGGAGAGGGAAAGATGTGCTTAGTGGTGGGGTCCTGTTGAAGGTGGTGGCCCTCACCCCATCTTCCCACCACAACAACAGGGACAGAGTTCCCCTTGTCCTCACCTGCCACCCCACCAGCCTCCGGATCCAGCACATTATCCTCCGCAACTTCCGCCACCTTCAACAGGACCCCACCACTAAGCACATCTTTCCCTCTCCACCCCTCTCCGCTTTCTGCAGGGATCGATCCCTCCGCGACTCACTTATCCGCAAGTCCATCCCCACGGATCTCCCTCCCAGCACTTATCCCTGTAAGTGCAAGTGCTACATCAGTCCCTACACCTCCTCTCTTGCCACCATTCAGGGCCCCAAACAGTCCTTCCAGGTGAGGCAACACTTCACTTGCGAATCTGTTGGCGTCATCTATTGCATCCGGTGCTCCCGGTGCGGCCTCCTCTACATCGGTGAAACCCGACACAGATTGGGGGACCGCTTCATCGAGCACCTCCACTCCGTCTGCCACAACAGACAGGATCTCCGGTAGCCACCCACTTCAACTCTGCTTCCCATTCCCATTCAGATATGTCCATACATGGTCTCCTCTACTGCCATGATGAGGCTAAACTCAGGTTGGAGGAGCAACACCTCATATACCGTCTAGGTAGTCTCCAGCCCCTTGGTATGAACGTAGAATTCTCCAACTTCCGGTAATTCCCTCCCCCTCCCTTCCTCCATCCCTATTTCACATCATCTCCCTCATAGTTCCACCTCCTTCTACTATTGTTCTCCTGCCAATCACCTCCTTGCTTCCCCTCCCCACCATTTTGTCTTTCAAATTAGTTTTTTTCAATTACCAGCATTCTTCAAACCCTCCCCAAAATTCTTCCTTCAGTCCTGATGAAGGGTTTCGGCCCGAAACGTCGACTACTCTTTTCAACTAATGCTGATTGACCTGCTGAGTTCCTCCAGCACATTGTGAGTGTTCCTCAGAGCTCCAGTGTTCTGGGTTCAAGCCTGACGTCCAGTGCTGGCCGTGTGGTATCCGCACATTTTCCTTGTAACCACAGGAGTTTCCTTGTACATCCCAAAGACAGACAGGCTGACAGGTTCATTGTTCACTGTAAATTTGCCCAAGTGTGTATGTGAGCGGGCGAACTCGATGGGTTTGGGAGAGAATAATATGATATTAGTGTAAGAGGGTGCTTGATGGTCGGCACATACTCAGTAGGCCAAAAGTCCCATTCCTCTTGAAGCTGGCTCCCAAAGAGGTGGAGTCCTTTGTACTGTAGGGCCTCCTGCACTACAAAGAGATTTGTTTTGACAGCCAGTTAAACCATGCACTTGCATCACTGGTTTTCAAACGCCCACAGAGATTAGACTGAACTTTGCACTGCGTTTGCTGGTTGTCTGCCTGTTAAAACCTCCTTAATATGAGTCGGTGCAGCAGGAAGTACCTTACAAACAGGAAGCTGGTTTCCATCTGACTGGGGAGGCATGTGTAGCACAGTCCTTCTAGATTCCCACTGAAATTCTTGTTTGACATGCACAGCCTCAATTATAGAGTGAGTACACCTTCCCCAAATAGCTCAGCTAAGCTGTTCAATTTCCCACGTGCCTTCAACATGCCTTTGGAAGGGAAGTGGGAAAGAAAAACTCCAAAAAGGCAAGTTCGACAAAATGCCTGCTGGTTGAGACTGGGTGAAGAGAGGACAGTGCTACTCTGTGGTGGCTACCTTCCAATCATAAACAATGCACTTCCTGGTCAGGCACACCAGGAAAATGACCACCTTTAAATCTCTATCCAATACCACTTTCAGCAACAGTACAAAGAAAGAGACTGTGTCAACTTTTATCTCTGACAACCTTAGAGCTCTGAAGATGGCTTGCAGGATAATGAACACCATTAGCTGGGACATATAATACAATGGCAGAGAGATTATCATACAACTATACAAACCATTGGTTAGACCACAGCTGGCGTAGTGGGCAGTTCTGGTTGCCACACTAAAGGAAGTATATGATGGTACTAGAGAGGGTGAAGTGGAGATTCACCAAGACATTGCCTAGAATGGAATGTTTGTGTGTGGAGAGACTGATTAGGCTGGGTGTGTTTTGCCAACAACATTGGAGGTTGACGGGAATCTAACCCGGCTATGCACAATTGTGAGGGGAATAGACAGGCTGGGTAATAAAATTAAATCAGAGATCTTAGGTTTAAAGTAAGGGGCAGGACTTTAGGGGGATTCTGAGGAAAATTTTCACCTAGACACTGACTGGAATCTGGAACACACTTCTTCTGCAGGTGATGGACAGGTATTCCCACAGTATTTAAGGGGTATTTAGACAAGCACTTGAATAAACAACACTGAATACTATGAGCCAAGTGGTTGAAAGTGGGATTAGCAGTGATGGGTACTGGATAGTTGACTTAAGGGCCTGTTTCCCTGCCGTGTGACTCAAAATCTGTTCTTCAGTTTTGACCATTGGGTCAAATGCCTTCTCTGATAGTCAACAGAACCAACGTGAAACAGTGTTAGGTAGTGTCAATTCATGTTTCATCCAGCAAAGTCACTAAACACAAGCAGCACAGAATTACCAAATACATATCAGTAGTCAGAGGTGGTCAAACAATGACAAGGGAGCTAAATGGAAGAAATTCAGTGTGATGCACTCGAAAGCAATCTTTGAAGTTCAGGTGAAGGCAGATTGCTGGGCCACAGTTCGCAAATGACTTTCCACTGGTCTACTAATCTTCAGAGCTGAAATAGCAAGTTTCCCTCCATTGTTCAGCTAAGCTCATTGTAGCAAGCACAAAAACTTAAATATAAAACAAAAATACACTCAGTGGCCAGTTTATTATGTACACCTGGCTGCTAATGCAAATCTCTAATCAGCCAATCATGTGGCAGCAACTCAATGCATAAAGGTATATGTGGTTAAGAGGTTCAGACAACATCAGAAAGGGGAAAAAATGTGATTTAAGTGACTTTGACCAAGGAATGATTGTTGGAACCAGATAAGGTGATTTGCAGATCTTAGAAATTGCTGATTTTCACACACAAATCTCCAGAGTTTACAGAGAATAGTGCGAGAAACAAAAAAAGACATTCAATGAGTGGCAGTTCTTAACACCTTGTTAATGAGTTTGGTCAGAGGAGAATGACTGGACTGGTTCAAGCTGATAGGAAGGCGTCAGGAACTCGAATAACAATGTGCAGAAGAGCATCTCTGAACACATGACACTCCAAACCTTGAAATAGGTGGACTACAGCAGCAGAAGACCATGAACATACACTCAGTGGCCACATTATTAGATAGAGGAAGTACCAAATAAAGTGGCCACGGAGTGTAGATAGCATTAACTATGATGATTGTGTGCAGGCTGCTTTTGATATGGTTGTTAAGGTACTGCAGAATATTTCTTCATGCGGCATTATGTGTTGAGAGAATGATTCTAAGCCTGACCAAAGACACAGAGCAGGTGCCTCAAAGAGCCAACTTTACTCTTTACATTCTTTCCATTCAGCAATTTTAAACCATTGATTTTAAGAGACGTCTCTTGGACACTAATATTGCAGATGGCATATCGGTAAATCCACAGGATATCTTTTGTTTTTACTTGCTATTAACACACATGCGTGAGCCACTAATGTCTTGTGACATCCTTGACAAAATGGAAATTACGTAATCTCTGTTGGCACCACTCTGCTCCTCTACTCATATTGAGTTGGCCTGGTACTGATTATATACCATTAAATTCACAGCCAATATTCTTCCAATAAATCTAAACCAGTTTACTGAAAAGTTCCCTCAGGTAAATTACACACACATGTTGATCCAAGCCGAATTTATCAGAGACAGTTTCATTTAAATTTAAAGAATGAATATGGTGTACCATGCAAACATGCATGAGGAAAAAGTAATGCTAAATGTTGGAAAATGCTAGGTTTTGGTACTGAGGAAGAGAAAGTTCTAAACAAATTGAAAAATCAGTATGTGAAAAGTATGTGACCATTAATCTGCCCTGATGGTTTAAATGAATGGAACTGAGCTCCAGTGTTAATACCCAGTCTGTACTGAATTAGCTGATCTCAGTTGGAGTTCTGAAAACTGAAATTGGGGGAGGGCTCAGCTTGTGAATGATATCCAATGACTCCTGATACAAAATATATACTGTACGTTGATTTAACCAAGTTCAGGGTGAGACTTGTAGTAAACCCTCTATGTTCAAATAATTGGAACTCTTGGTTCACAAGGTAATTGCCGAGAAATTATTTCCCTTAGTGGGGGTATCAAGAATTAGGGGCCATAATTGCAGAATAAGGGGTGGTTCATTTAAGGCATAGATTGAGGAACAATTCTTTCTTTCAGAGGGCTCTGACTCTTTGGAATTCTGTAACCCAGCGGCTGTCAGTGAGCATTCTCAAGGCAAAGATACGTAAATCACAAGGGTGACAGGGAAAGAGCAGGAGAGTGGTGTTGAGGTCAAGATTGGATCAACCAAGACTGTACCAAATGGTGGAGCAGACTTGAGGGGTCAACTGGTCTACTCCTGTTCCTGTTTCTCAAGTTCGTAGAAAATGCTGGAGCCTTAGGTCAAGGGTATAAATGTGACTGTTCTGATTTTAGGATGTGTAGCCATAGTTAGACTGGATGGTAAGCACAGTGTGACTGGACAGTCCAGATCTTGTGTGTCGACACCATCATACATCATGCATTGATGACATGGAGCCATAGACGGGCTTGTTTTGTAACTGATCAGTGTAGCTTTTATAAGAATGCTGCATGTTGCTCCACACTTTGACAGGACTGTAGGCAATCCCACTTTGACCACGAGCAAAGAGAGTGCCTGAGAATTGCATAGGATTGAAGGAGGCTATTCAGCCCACCAAGGACAGGCTGCTTCAGAGACTTCTATAAAATTTTTCATTAGAGTTCCTTTTTGAACATCAACTACTTCTGGCATCTTTTCAAGCAGTGTATTCAAATTTGCCTGAACACAGATCTTAAATATTCCTGTCCAGGTTTATACCTGTGCCCCCTTACTAACATCTCTCCAGCTGGTGCAAATAATTTCAATTTATTCACTCTACGGAAATTTCACATAATTTTGGTCACTTCTTTTGAATCTCCCCCTTTATCTTCTCTGCTCTGCAGAAGTCATTCAAAAAAGAAAATCACCCAGTATTCTTGCTCCTGAAAATGAGCACAGTTGAAAGAAAACAGCAACATCTCGAAGATTGGCTCCTATGTCTGTAACTAGAGGGTCATGGCCTGAAAACAGGAGGGGGGCAATTGGGATTGAGATTAGTACCAAGGTAGTAAATCTCTGAAATCCAGCTGTGGATGTTAAACATATTTAAGAAAGATATCAACAGACTTTGAGATGTTCAAAGATCACAATATGTGGCAACGTGTAAGGTTATTGAATGGCAGAGCAGGTGTGAGGGACAGAATAGTCTATTCTTAATTATTTCTCCAATCACCACCCGCCCACTGCTCTCTCTCTGAGGAAACTTCGCCTTGTCCACAACAAATACGATAATTAACCTTGCATATTCACCACTGCAGTCCCACATTCTGAAACCTAACTGCACTACTCATTGGAATGAAGTCATTTAACCTCCTGTTTTGTCAATGCCCCACTCCTCCCCTATCCATTACATTGTCACAATCCTAAAATATCACTCCTTGTCTTGCAACATCTTGTTCTTTTTCTGTTCTTACTACCACAAATGCAACCTCGTGAGAATAAAGATGTCCCCTAGTTTCCTCCCCATTCAACAGTTAAAGAGCATCATATTTCCCTTCAATAAAAAGGCAAACCGTTGGTAGACCACCAAGAACACCCCTCTCTCTGCGCAGATGAAATGAGATAAATTATGTATCCATGCCCCATTCAAACACTCTTGTCCTCCTACATAAGGAAATTGTCCTTGGTCTACTGTTCCCATCCACCACAGAAAATTAAACTATAGTCTGGGAGCCTGTTTTTCATCAGCACTGTAATTATTTTATCATCATTATCATTTTTCATTCCACTATCATCCTTGCACACCACCTTCTCTCCACCCCCCACCCTCACCCTCACCCAACCACAATTTTCCCTTCACTATAACATAAAGATATAATTTTGGTGGACAGCTTGCCTTATTATACTGTAATGTACTTTGATCAGTTTCATATTCTGGATTAATATTAAACTGAGTTTCCAGCTGTCCTTTTAGCTGGATGTGGGGAACTTCTACAGCATTAATCATAGAGTGGCAAGGTTCTTTCTTAATCTGCAGTGGTATAATGGAAAAAGTACTTAACTGGATGCCAAGTCCTTTGAAACATTGTGATTGTCCACTTGATAAACAGTTTGTTTTCCTTTAAATGTTTTTGCCAGGCGCAGTATGTGATAAATATTTAGATAATAATTCAGAAGCATAGTGCTTGGGTGATGGGGTTCTCATTTAAACTTTCTCAATACTGAAAGGCCTGGATAGAGTGAATGTGGAGAGGATGTTTCCATTGGTAGGAGAGTCTACCATCTGAGGACACAGCATCAGAATAAAGTGAAGTTCCTTTAAAATAGAGATGAAGAGGAATGTCTTCAGCCAGAGACTCGTGAATATGTGAAATTCATTGCCACAGAGGACTGTGGAGGGAAAGTCACGGGGTGTATTTAGGGCAGAAATTGACAGGTAAACCAGTTAAAGGTTATGGGGAGAAGGCACAAAAATAGGGTTGAAAAGTAAAATCAGTCATGGTCTAATTCTGCTCCTGTATCTTATTAACTCTTTATTACTAGATATTAAAAACACTTTTTAACCTGAAAAATTAACTTACTTTTTCTTGCCAGAAACTAACTGAGCTAATGAGAATTCCTTGGCTTTGCTTTTTCTTTTCTTTCAGATTTTCAGATCTGCAGTGATTTTGATTTGCACTTTAAATCCCTATTATTAAGCAACTTACCATGAACAATGTAGTAAGCATTCACATATTTCAAAAATTTTAATAATTATATTATACTTTATGTGAATTCTATTATACAAAATCACATGGCAAAATATAATCCAAAACACTATTTAACATTTTAAATGTTGTTATAACAAGAGTGTCATGACTATCATGTATAAACAGTACAAGTTAGATCAACAGTAATGCAACACAGGCACTTACAATATTGCGAAAAAGTTTAGCAAAACAGTCTTTACACATTGGAATTAAGTGCAATAATCAAATGAAGGAGAAGAAACGATTTTCCCAGCTGAACCTGACATCCACAATGTTCCTCAAAATTAATCCAGCAGATTGGTTCAGGGCAAATCAGACATTATAGGATTCGTTAGATATATTGTAGAATTATTAAGCTACTAAATAGTTCTTAGTTCTAAGACCAGCATTAACTTATATGTTTAGATTTAACCTTGGACCGTGAAAGAAAAAATATATAAATCACTACAATAATGGCTTACTTTTCTGCTGAATTATTTGTCATAATTACAGGTTATGTCATTTAAAGATCATACATTATTTTGTGGGCTAGGCATAAGACAGCTTAATTACGGTAAGAATTGAACTATTACTATGAAGTACAATGCATTTACATATAACAGCAGGGGATCTACTCATTTTTCTTTCATAAAGACTGCTTCTGTATTTAAAAAAAGGAATAATTGGAAATAGACACAAAGTGTCAGGAATAGCTCTGCAGAGATAAACAGAGTTAATATGTCAGGTCCATCATTTATCATTAGATGAGATTTGATGAAAAGTCACTGAAATGTTATATCTCCTTCCACCTTCACAGACACGGTCTGACTTGCGGAGGTTTTGCATCATCTTCTGTTGTCATTTCAGATTTCCAGTGTCTGCAGTTTCTCACTTTTACAATAAATTCATCTGCATGCAGTGGCAGTCACAAGGCCAGTCACCCCAGACATGTTCTCATCTCCCGCTGAAACTTTGGCAGAATTTCTGTGGAATCCCCAGAATGGATACTAAACAGCCAAAACCTCTCAAGTATCTAAACTGTAATTATTGTGCTGGGCTTTACTCTATGATTGAAAACTCTATCCTTAGTGTCACAGAATAAAGAAAGTTAAGCAACCAATTACACTCATGAATTTAATTGCTGAGAAATTCATGTGAGTAACTGGTTGCTTAACTTTCTCTATGCTGATAATTAGCCAAGGCGTACAAGTGACACAAAAGATGCCTTTGTGACAGTTAATTCTCAATCTATATGTTTCCTCAGTGAGAAACGCACTGACTAAAAATAGATTAATTATATAATTTTTAGATGCCAGCAGATGTTCATACTAATTCACCAGAGAGAGCTATAGAAAAGTAGCAGAAGACCACTCATCAGACCAAAGTTCCACAAGCACTGGTAGCCACATGGCATTTCACTCAAGTGAAACTAACGTCTGTACGTGCATTTGAGGAAGAGCAATGTCATTGAAAACCCACCTGCTTTCACTCAGTATTCGCACATAAATTTCCTACTAGCACAATGGATAGGGACAGATTGGTCCCTTTACCTTGACTCCCAACTATCATATTTACCTCCAGCCCCCTGTACATCTCCTCCTCCACGTGCTGCAGAAAGCTCACATCTTGATGAACAATCTGGCTATGATCAGCTACTCATCACTGACCTAGATTAAACATTAGCTCACTAAACGAGCAGAACATTTATAGAGTCACATTTTCAGATTGATGAAAACATTAAGTGTTAAAACCCAACAGGCACTACAGAAGCTTTAGAGCTTTCAGCACAATATTCTTGTTGTTAAACTATTGGATCCATCCCATAAACATGAAGTGGATGAATAAATAAAATGTGTCCTTAATAAGTATATTAATTGCTTGTCATTTCTTTTCTAACTACGGAAGACAGTCTGTTGTTCATAGCACCATGATTGTAATTGTATGCTCCATCAAAGCTTTGCCTCAGACAGTCTCAAGGATTCCCAGGTTCTGTAGTTGAATTTTCTCTGACATAGTTTATTACATTGTTGAAACATCTCTGAATGTTTCAATTCATAAACCAAACTTGCCAGTTTTTGAAATATTATCTTTAACTCAGAGATAGTACCCTCTCACAAATCAGAAGGTTGTAGGTTCAAACCTCAGTCCTGAGCACAAGATCTATGTGTGTACTTCAGTGCAGCACTGAATGATTACTGCAGTGTCTGAAGTAGTCTTCCAGATGAGATATTAAACCAAAGTCCCCGCACCCCCCCCCCCCGCTCTCTCTGCTGGAGGCACATCAATCTTAGAAGAGTATGGGATGTCATCATGTCCTCAACGATATTTACTCTTATACCAAAATGACAAAAGCAGATTTACAGGTCATTACCCACTGATGTGCACACAGTAGCTAGTGTTCTGCGCTTTGCAAGAGTGAGTACTACTTAATGCTCTTTGTGATGTCCTGCAACTATGAAAGGAGTTTTTGAAAATAGAGGATCTTCCTTAATTATAAATGCAGTGTTACATGTATTACCACTGTAAGAAATGGTTTTGATATATTTTTGCAAATTAAATAGAAAAATAAGTTGAAATGTCGTTTAATCACTGATAGATGCCTCTAATGTAACAAAAACAATAGAATAATCTTCTCAATTACTACTGCAATCAGAAAGTTGCTATCTAGATAAGCTCTTTTTTTTAATGAGACTGTACCTCTCAGAATCAAGAAAAATATCAAGAAAATATCCAAGACATCTTCAAGGAGCAGTGCCTCAGAAAGACAGCGTCCACTATTAAGGGCCCCCATTACCCAGGACATGCCTTCTTGTCATTGTTACCATCAGGAAGGAGGCACAGAAACCTGAAGGTATATACATCAGTCAGGAACAGCTTCTTCACCACTGCCATCAAATCCTAAATGGACAATGAGCCCATGAACACTACCTCACTTTTTAAAATATTATTTCTGAATTGCACTATTTTAAATCTAAAATACTGTAACTGATATACTTATTTTTTCTTTCTACATTATCATGTATTGCATTGTACCGCTACTGCTAAGTTAACAAAGTTCACACCACATTCTGGTGATAATAAACCTGAATCTGAAAATAACAAGGTTATTAACAGAATGCTTCGTAACCTGCCTGAATCCCAATGAAAATGTAACCAATCAGTACAGTGTTATGATCTTTAAGGCTGGCAATGATTTGAGAGCAAATATGTACCAATTTCTCATGCCTTATTAGTGGGAGCAGATAAAGTTGGGAGCAATTCCCTTTTGAAGAAAATTCAGATATTTCCTTAAGTTAAGATACCAGCAACATTTTACACTTTAATTCTTTCATAAACAGTCATAATTATAAAATACTCTCAAAATAAAACTGTGATGAGTATCAAATCAATTTAAAAAATTACACAACATTGTTAAAGTCCAATTTTTCAGCATCTTAGCTGTATCTTGGGATAAAATTAAAACACATGGCCTCCTTTAATGTTACTTTATGGAGCTGCAGTTACTTTTTCATGTTTAGATATTAAAAGCACCATTAAACAGGCAGTAAAAATGTTTCACATTAAGAAAGTGGGGTGATAAGTTTATAGCTGAGCAGCACTGCTAATGGCATGAGCCACTGCAGCCCAAAGGCATTTAAGCTTTTTTGGAAATTTGATCCCTCATTTTAGTGTCTTTTATGTGCCCTTCAATTACCCCTGAGTAACCTTATTTAATGTTCCCATTAGAAATTCTAACACAGGAAGGGTGAATAACTGGATCTGGTTTCGCTATGTCCTTCAGTAAATGTGAGACCACAGAAATCATATCTCCCCATCTTAAATCATACTGCCCCGGTGATACTTAAATTATATTGTGTTTGCACTGTTACTCCGGACATATTTCGATATCAGGTTCCAAATCACAGAGAGGGAGTTTTGTAATTTAGACTGAAGACACTTTTAAAGTTAATAGTACCTGCAGTTAATCAGTCCAGAATGACTTGTTATTGTATGTTAAATTTGTGGTCAAACAATACAGAAAATGGACACATGCTGTGACCCTGCCAGCAGTAGCTGGTTACAGTGGACAGAACAAGCACTATTATGATTTTGTCTTTCTTGATAAGTGAAGATGAAAACTCCCAAAACACTCTTCAAGGAAAAGGAACCAAGATACCAAGGACAAAATATATCCTTCAATCAACATCAGGAAATCCAATTGTTAGAATAATTGTCTAAAAATTCATGATAACACCTTTGTAGTTTGCACTTTATATTCTGCTCCTTTGCCTACAAAACATGGGGTATACTTCAAAAATCTTCATTGTTTATGCAGCAGTTGTTTATAACGATTTTGGTGATTGTTCTTTACCAAAAACATTTTCTCTGCCTCTTGCAGATGACCGAAATCATATCAAGAAAAAAGGTTTACATGAAAATACACTTTTCCTTTGACTTCCTGCCTCCATTTATGCAGTGTAATCCTTCCTAAGATACTAAACCTGCTATTCTTTTATCCATGCCATCTATACACTTTGTGAAACTTGAGGCCCCAGGGCAGATTTCTGGAGAACGGCATCTGTCACATCCTGACAATATTTCTTTTATCCCTACCAACAGTCTCCCCTCTCAACTATTCACTATACATCTGAAGTGACATGGTTGCCTCTGATTCTTCATATTCCAACTACATTGAGGAACACTTGCAAATGCTTTCTTAAAATCACTGGGGAACATTCACCAAGTAGCTCCTATTTACTAGGATGCAAATAAAAATCAACAAAATTAGTCTGCATGTGCTATCCTGAATAAGTCCAAGTCACTAATAAGATTCCCCTAACTTCCCTATTACTGTTGTTTCTCAAATGTCTTTTACAATCTCCAAAAGATGTAATTAAGAGTACCTCTTAAATCAATCTTCTGAAAGAAATTTAAGTGAAAATCAACAGCCCTTTACAGTACTTCACAGCTGAAAAATATCTTCTCTGTGGTTTATGTTCAGAAAAGTGAAATTTTTTTCTGAGGAAGGAAGTTATAAAATAATGAATGAAAACAAAAATATTAGGATAATGGAAGTGTACATTAGAAATGAGGTACTGGAAATACTCAGCATTCTCAGATAGCATTCTGAGGACAGAGAAAGTGTTAATCTTTCAGGTCAAAGACCCACTATCAACACTGGAAAGGGGAGGAACATGTGTTTTAAACTGTAGAGAGTAGAGATGGAGAAGAGATGGAATTAAGGTTCTGGACGGAGATCCAGTTTATCAGTGTGATACAATTCTTTCAAAATGATCTAGTTAATATGAGCAGTTAGAGGGGGAGGATAAAACAAGCAAAAAATCATGCTGGAATATTGAGACATGGAACAATGCATTAGCTAAAAATCTGAAACAAAAGACAATGTTGGAAATACCCAGCAAATGAGGTAGGATTTGTCGAGAAAGAAAAGTTAATGTTAGCCTTACATCAGAATTGACCAGAAAAGGCTGGTTATCTGAAGAGCTGAATTTGTAATTGAGTTCTGAGTGCAGCAATACATTTGGACTGAAGATAATGCACTGTTCCTCTTTTATATTGAACTTAATTAGAATAGTAAACAAACATATCTGGGAGGGAATGGATGGAAAACGGAAAATAAAAGTGACAGGGCACAAATGGCCAGATCAGAAGTGATCTGAAAGTTGCCATTCAATATGCATTTCTCCAGTACAGTGGAGGTCACATCATGAACACAGAATGGATTACAAGAACTGCAAGTGAATTGCTGCTTTACTGAGAAAGGTTATTTGGATCTCTGGAGATTGTGAAGAGCAGTGTTGAATCTCCAGTGTTGTTTGGGGAAGGGCGATAAGAAGGGGAGTGACTGGTGAAGGGATGGGGAGTCGAGAAAGGTACAGGGAAAGCAGATGGGAGGGGAAATGTGTTTGTTAGAGGAATCTCATTGAAGATTGCATAAACTACAGATGGTGATCTGCTGAGCATGGTGGCTGGTGGAGTGGAAGGTGGGGACAAGAGGAACTCCATCCTTGTTGGGCTGGGAGGAGTTGAGAGCAGGAAGGGCAGAAATAGATGAGATGCAGCTGAGAACCCTGTGGCCTTTATTAGAGAAGCTGTAGTTAAACAAAAAGAAATGTTATCCCAGAATGAATGTTACAGAGACAAAGACTGAATGGAATCCTTACATGAAGTGGGGAGGGAAGAGGTGTAATCACGATAACTGTAAGCTTGTAATGGGTACCGGTCGCTATCTTGTTTTCTGAGAAGGAGAAACAGTAGAAAGGGAAGAGTTAAGTGGAGATAAAAGTAGAACATGTGAAGGCAAGAGAAGGACAGTAACTTTCAGCAAACAATAATGACATTATCAACTTAATTACATTTGTGGTCTCAAGAGCAAACTGGTTGAAATCAAGACCACTCAGCATAGACCACGCATTAAGCCAGAGAGACTTTAATTTTATGGTGAAAAATCATGCATTTACCTGTTACACCACCTGCAGAACTAATGGAAAGCATGTAATATGATGAGATGAAAGGTTTTTGTTTTCTTTTGCTGTGGTTGGAACAGGAAAGCCATGTGCGGAACTCAATATCAACATGAGGGTTGCCATCTGTGTAATACAACCTAAGTCATGCCTGTCTCTCAAGATTAGAGTGGTGAAAGAAGATACACGACAAATATCAGTGCAAACAATGGCCAAACCAGAATATTTTTTCCCAGCTGTCAAATCTTCAAATTAGAGCAAGCAAATCATAACATTATAAAACATACATTATCTTCTTTAGCTTACTCATTCCAACAGTATTTTTATAAGAAGTCATTTAAAGACAGCTCCAGCTGATGCCAAATGGACTGAATTCAGCTCAAGGAGGCAAAGTGAGTGACCTGACTATATTGAGGTACGGTTTCTTCAGCACCAGTTTCACTCTGTTGATCATATTTAGTGCGAATATGGGAGCCTGCAGAAATGGAACAGCAGTCACCGCTGCTGCTCCTCAAATCTGCTCCACTCAAGAACATCATGGCAGACTCTGTCCCTCACGTATCCTTTTACACATGATTCCTACATCACTTGATTCTTTGGGTGCCCAAAATTCCTTCAATGTCAACCTTATATGGAACCCTGAATAATTGGAACAGAAAGGCACTGTTGGGAAGCAAGGATGACACCATAAAGAGCAAGTCAGATGACAAAGTCAAGACACAAATTGTACGAAAACAAACTTCTCATTGTTTGTGATTTTGGACATAATGTTAACAGTTACAAAATTAATACTTACTGTGTTGTGAATATAAAGTGGCTTCTCTTCATTTTATGTGATTTAAAATGAGACTCATAGGCAGAGAGACCATTCAGCTGGTTTTTGGAACTTTTCAATGCAAGGGATGATGTGGTATTTCAGAATTCTGACTTTGAAAGGTTATGTCAATCTATTACATTTATGAGATATCTGCCAATCAATTCTGTGAATCGACCAGGTTCAGCAGCTACCATGCAGCTAGTGTTCCTTCAGACAGCAAGTCCCAGCTGGAAACATCCAGCTTTAGGAATGATGGCTAATGCCTGAGAATAGGAGTTGGAAAGATGTAAAGGAATATAAAAATTTCCTCTTGTGGTTTCTTGAGAAAATGAATAAAGGGTCAACGGTGTGATTAGAGAACTCACTTCCTGCTTAAGATAAATTAACTAGTTCTCTCTTTGGCATAGTAAAGGGGCAATCAATTGGATTCATAGGATTAAAAGAGGTAGAAAGAATATTGCCCGGATTTTTATATAGAAAGCCTCCCTATCACATAAATTATTAGCATTCCCTAGCAAATGGAGTGTCGGAAAGGTAGAAAGGGAAACAGTTTGTCCTCTGAGTAAGAAGTGCCACATCAGTCTCAGCTGATCACCATGTTCGCACACGATCTTCATCCCATGACCCCCATATAATACATTGTATGTGCTTAATTACATCAAAAGTGACAGAGATCTATGAAGACTCTGGTCAGTTTTGAAAAAAGGGAACATCTCTGACTCCACAGTTTTAAGCTATTACTTGAAACTCTTCAGCCAAGCTTTAGCTCATCCAATCAGGTAGTCTCAGCAAGTGGTGGAGGTATTAAAAGAGGACCTTGTGTGGTATTTACTGTGGATAAGAATTTGGAGGGCAGGTGGAGTGTGGTATTTTGAGGTTGAGGAGGAAAAGGTAGTGCTGAGACTCCTGAAAAGCATTAAATATTTTAAGTCCCAAGTGCACGATGGCATATATCCCAGAATGTTGAAGGAAGCAAGTGAGGAGATTCTGGGCTTTGACAAGGATTTTTGCAACAATCAAGGTCCTAACAAATGCTGTGCCTATGTTCAAGAAGGAAACCTTGTGCTAGTGGAGGCTATGCAAGAATAATGAAACGAGTCTTTGCAGACTGTAACCTACAGGTCCAAACAAACCTTTTGGCCTATGGAGCAGTCGAGCTTCCTCCATTACTGTATGGAGCTGAATCATGGACAATCTACAATAGGCACCTGAAAGCTGGAGCAATACCACCAAAGAGCCCTGTGAAAGCTGGAGCAATACCACCAAAGAGCCCTGTGAAAGCTGGAAAGACAGATACACTAACAGCAGTGAATTGTGGGAGGGAGAGACATCAAAGATATGAGAGACAAGGATAGGTAGACAGTCAGAATCTTTACTTCAGGGTAGAAAAGTCAAATATGAATGGCATGTTTTTTAAATTAGAGGAGAAAGTTTCACAGTGATGTGAGGGGCAAGTTTTTTTAATGCAAAGTGCAGTAAATGCCTGGATTATGTTATCAGGGGTAGTGGTGAAGCAAGCAATTTGGTGGAGTTTAAGAGGCTTTTAGATATGAAGGGAATGGATGGATACGGATGATACACAGGCGAAGGTCAATTAAATAAGGTGGCATCAAGATTGGCATAATGTTCTGCACTGGATATGTTGTCCAGTTCTATACTGTGTTCTATGTTGTTCTAAATGTCCCACTTGGTTCAGTGGCCAGTTTTGTCCAGATATACTGTATGTACACACTTCTTCATAGTCATAGTCATACTTTATTGATCCCGGGTGAAATTGGTTCTGAAGAACTTTGAGATATTTTCTTCTGTTAAAGGTGCTTCTGCAGACTCATTTTACTGTAAATAGTCAGCACAGACTCAATGGGCCAAAAGGACTTTTTCGGTGGTCTATGAATCTTTGCCTCTAATTTCAGTGCATGGGGCAGCCACCTAAAGCAGTCGAACCATACAAAGCCTAGGCTGCAATATCCCACCTGCTATCATACAGTCAACACCACAAAATATAACTGTTTGTCAAATGTATCTGCAATTAGACAGACCTTTGGTAGTTATTTGAGTCATTCAGGAACGTCAAATTTATTCTTATTGCTAGAGGAATTCTATCATGAACTGAAAACAAACTTGGCATGGGATTTCCTAGAATCTGTCAACCATTCAAGGGTTAAGCCATCCTGCATGAACAGGAGAAACAAATTTGGCACACACTGTTACATATTAGCAAATGACTGTCTCAAACCTCATTACTGTGGTTAATTTGAAACACAGAGATGTTTTCATTGTAAACATTTCATATCAATTGTTCATCTAGATTTAATAAAGCTAAACTGGGCATTGATATAAAAAACTGTTGAACTAAGGTAGAGTGCTAAATCCAGTTCATGAGGCGCCTCAGAGATGGACAATTTTAACCAAGCATGCTGAACGAGAAGTAAAATTAGAACTAATTATACTTCTGATACTGCTTGAACTCTGGATTGTTCATCCACAAGTTGTATCAGAAACCGACCGAGAGCGATCCATACTGTGCTCCATTGTAATGGAGGATATCTCTAACTGGAAAGGGCACTTGGGGAAGATTTACGTTCTGATCACCCCAGCCATAGAATCCTGGAGGGGAGCAAAAGCTGAAAATTGGGGAAAAAAGGAGGAAAGGTAGCCTCTGCCAACTGTGGTCTGGACGCAATGAAGACAGAAATTCAGCCTTACTGTCCAAATCCCACATTTATTCCTAGCACCTTCACATGGACAGCTCAAATAATCACCACTGGGTTAAAAATAGAAAATGCTGGGGGTTACTCAGCAGGTCAGGCAGCATCAGCAGAGCAAAAAAAAAAACAGAATTAATGTCCTAGATCAAATACTTTTTAAAAATCAAAACTGGAGGCGAGAGAAAAAAATAGTGTATGCCGAGTTACAGCGAGGGGAGCATTTAGAGAATCAGAATCAGGTTTATTATCACTGGCATGTGACGTGAAATTTGTTAATTTCACCTTAACAAATAGAAAGAATGTCTATGACATTGTGGGGACACAGTTATTTCAGGTGCCAGCTGGGAGAGGGATCAGTCTTCCCATGTACAAGTCAGTGAAGATGAGTGTGGGCAGCAAGAAAGAAAATCACATTAGCAATTTTGGAACTGTAAGAAGCAGAACACAGCAATAAAGAAAATCTGAAACAAAAGAGAACTTTTAATGACCTTCCAATTTCGATAGGCTAACCAAGCTCTATAAAGGTACATCAGAGGCTGATATAATCTGAACGTAACAGTCAGCCAAGCGCTCTAGCACTCTCTCCATTTATTGGCACTAAATATGAAACATCCCAACCATGGCGTGTTACTTAGGAGAAAAGCAAGTACAAGTTTCATGAATTTACAATCATTGCCTCTAGGCAACATTTTCAAAGCATTTAATTAGATTGTCAAGCCCTTGTACTTGGTGTTTTACAATCTTTTAAAAATATGTTCAGAAAACTGTGAGGCGCTTTCCTCATCCACATACCTCCAGTGAACAAGGCATTACACAACTCTGGAACAAATGCACCTGCAGTCTTCACACCAAGGTGAACTCACAGATTAAGAATTAAGAGGTTAATGTTGGATCCCAAATGCAAAGGTTCCCTGCATATTTTGGGTCATTGCAAACAGAAGCCACTTAGCCTTACACAAAACATGCAGGTAGCAACCTGCAGCTTACTTAATCTTCCAGTAAATGCATACGGTTTTCCCTATAAAATTGCCATGGGTCGTGATATCTGTAATCTCATGTGGCTTTAGCCACTTCCTGGCTACATAGCCAGAGTGAAATGCTTCACCATCCCTGATGGTTTCTGGGTGAAGTTCACAGCTCGGCAATGCTATGGAAGTGTCTTCCCAACAAGAGCTGCTGCAGTTCCCCTTTCCAGGCCAACCAGAGATGCCACATTCCATGGGAAAACTGAAGGGAATAGTGAGAGGGGATGATGCAAACACAGAACTAGGCTTGAATTTAAACAGTGCTATTATTCCCAGATAAAATTGTATCATTGTAACTGGTTGTTGACTGACACGATGAACAGCGATTTGCTATTTTCCTTCTAGAAAGAGCTGCAGTAAAGTATACTGTGTAGAAGTGGAGGAAGGATATGTTGGTTTATTTAGAAATCAGCCATAATTGAAGGGCGGAGCAGACTCCGTGGGTGAGTGACCTGATTCAGCTCTTACCGTAGCTTCAGGGTTGATTTTTCATTGGCACATGTAGCAAGAACATTTTCGAATATCATTCTTTTAACTGTCCTGGGATTTCAAGTGAAAGATTTCCCAGCTCCTGAGAGATTACATAGCTCATGAAAGATGATGAATCATTATAAAATGAAGGTTCAGGTCAGATAAATCAGGAAGTCTATTTCCTTTCTTCAGTTAGAAGTACAGTTTGTCTTGTACTTGAAGTGCCTTAACATATTCCAATTGAATTTACATATAATACATTAAATTGTGCTGATTCTGTTTTGTAGATGTGCATTTAATTTTTGTGCATCCAGGAGAATTCTAATTCTTCCACCCCCGAGCTTAAGACCATTTTCACTTAGGAAAACCCCCCTTCACCACAACCTTGCACAAACAGCAATGTGATGTGGCACTAAAATCTCGGCTGAAACTTAAATGCAGAAGAATGAAGTGCGCTCTGGTAGTCAACTAATGGGCCGAGGAGGACCCTCACTGGACCCTCTTCTCAATAACTGAAGTTTCTGATTCCCCTTGCTTTTTTCAGTGTCAGCTTCAGCTGAAGTTGGAAACACTTCTGCCTTCAAGTGAGAAGGCTATGGGTTCAAGCAATACAATAACAACTAGATAATCTGTTTTCACACTGCGGAAGGAGTGATAACTACTGGCTCCATGACATGAAGAGAACTCGCAGACTCTTCTTCAAACTTGTGCTATGGCACCCTTCCAGTCCAGTGGTGAGGGCCGATGGGGATGGGGATTCAGTTTCATGTCTCACCTGAAAAACGTTATCTTTGACCATGGTATTACACCTACATTTAGTGCTCAATAGCAGAAGTTGTGTCCATAACCTTCTGACTCAGAGGCATAGGCTCTACCAATGGATAACACCTACACTGAGGGGCTGGATGGAAACCAAGATGTGATCTCCACCATGTCCATACTAAACTTATCCACGGAAACAGCCATCTCCTGTGTTTACTCTGTTTAACAAAAATGGACAGAACATGATTTAATAGGGGGAAAAAACAAAGTACTTTAACGAAAACAAATATAAGTATCCTTTTAAGAATGATATCATCCCAATCTATGATAACATCTGCCGATGATGCCCACAGTAAAATCTGATACTCCATAAATATCTGCGATTTCCACTCTCCCAACCCTGGAGGCACACATCTAATTGAGGCTATTATCAAGTCACCACACAGCTCTTCTACATGATCTATTTTGACACTTCTACACCACAAGTATGAAGTGGCATAAGTCTTTTCAACCCCCCCCCCCCCTTTGCCTCCTGAAAGTACCAAGAAACTATACTGGAATGCATTGTAATGGATACCAGCAATCCCTACGAAACAATCCTTCAGTATACAATCCTCTGGCCAAGGCAGTGAGTGTCCAGATTGTTCAACAATGAAGAAGGTCACTGTTTTCAATTCATGCAAAAGCCACACTACAGTATGAGTCAAGTGTGAGATATCTGGGTGGATTATTCTGGTAACTTTGTCCCTCTTCTCAGTCTGCTAATGTTTTGATCAATTAATGATTCTGCTTCTGTGAAACAATCTTCTTTAAAGCAAGCTATGAATGGAGCTTGAAGCCTTCCTGAAATGTGTAGCTCAAACAACAGACTGGGTCACTTTCCTACTGAGCCATTGACTTAGCCTGTCATAATAACTTGATGACATTAAAGGTTTTAGCCAAATTGTTTGTAAAAGTGAATGTCAAAGGACCACGTTGATATTATTTCAATGCAGAGCTGATGAGTATGGCTTTCCGTGAAAAAAAATCAAAACGTCAGTCCTGCCATGCTCTTGTTAGATGTGCAAATCTCTTAATAATGTCATCATTGTGAGGTTAATTAACTGCAGTGCCCTGATGGTCAAATGCTTTATTTCAGGGTATGACCAGGAGCATGGAGAGAAAAGAGCTCTCTCTGTGTGTGAGAGGATGCTTTGCATGGCCAATTGATTCCTTTCCTTCCCCATTAACGATATTTAATCAATTAAAGAAGATCAATCTTCAACCAAGGGTTTACACCATGGAAACACAAAACAAACAAACAGATGACCAATCGGGGACAAGTACCGCCTAATCCTCCCTGCATGATGGCACAGCGTTATTCTTCACTGTCATTACTTATCAGCAGGTAAAATCCCAGTCATTGTTTGTCCTGCTTTTTCTCTCTTCTCTCCAGATTTACATTCTTTTTTAAATCCTTACAGAACGTACTCTTTTCACCATTGAAATCAATTAACAAAAAAATCCGGCAGGTATTGTTGAGAAAGGGTACCTGCAGTGAAATAGCTTTCACAAGCTGGTAACTGGTTCAATATGCTGGGCACAGCAAAGAGATTTTTTTTTAAAAAGCATTGTTTTAGGAACTTTTCTGTGGTGGATTTGTATTACAGCAGGAAAATGAAAATAGAAACAAAACGGCCCAGTTTCTCCAGTGGCAGACAGAACCTTCAGACCAATACGTTCCATATACAAAACATGGTGTTATCTTTGACTGCCTCTGAGACAGCTGATCACAATTCAAGCCTCACTGTAGAATTATCTTGCACATCGTCAAGGCTGATACTTCAATTCAGTACAGTTCTATTCATTCCACAAATGTGGAATTCCAGGAACTCCTAAATGTATATCACATTAATTCTGCACATTACTCCTTCTCAGACTTGTTCATCCTCTATCTCCTATACCAATCCAACAACGTTCGACATAAATTCGCTTTCTTTCTGGACCTGAAGTTCAAAAAATTCAGTTAATTGGCATTTATGGAATTCCAGCATCCACTCTGCCTCCCTCCAATAATTCACATCCTCTTCAGACTGACCTTCTTCGCCCCAATGACTGCAGGTTTTGTCTTACACATCACTTTAATTGTCATTTGATCTCACCTACCTACTGTTTCGCACATTATCTATTTGTTATTATCTTTCCCACCCACCTTTCTCTTCTTAAAATTCATGTTATTCCTTTCTCAGTTCTGATGAAAAATTGTCAACCTAAATCTTTTTCTTGCCACAGTTACTGCCTGACCTGCTGAATGTTTTGATTTTATTTTGGATTTCCTACACCTACTGCATTTTGCCTTGGAATTCCATTTCAGGAATTAGAATTAGAATTTACTTAAATCTTACATCCATCCCACAATGTGAGGGAGTAAAAATCTCTGCGTTATGACTCTGTTGTAATGTACAGACATGTGAATTTACAAGTCTAATGGCTTGTAGAAAGAAGCTGTCCCGTAGCCCACTGGTCCTGGCTTTAATGCTGCGGTAGCGTTTGCCAGACAGAAGCAGCTGAAACAGTTTATGGTTGGGGTGAACGGTGTCTCCGATGATCTTCCAGGCTTTCTTTCTGCACCTGCTGCTGTAAATGTCCTCAGTGGAGGGAAGTTCACATCCACAGATGTGCTGGGCTGTCCATACCACTCTCTGCAGTGCCCAGCGATTAAGGTTGGTGCAGTTCCCATACTAGGAGTGCTGCCTTGGGTGAGAAATATCCCGAGATCGTGTAGGCCACTATAACAAAACAAGTCACTTTTTCATTCCTTATCACCTTCTTCACTTGCCCACATTTGAATGTTCTTGTGACGTAAACACGTCAGATTACATCCACCAGAAACAGTGATACTTGTATCCATGTATATGAAATAACCAGCAAAGCAGAAATATAATTGTGACATACAATGTGACTACCCTGTGGCATACAATGTTTCTCAGCCTCTGCATCAATACTATGACAAACAAGTTTAGAATTTGAAAATAATGCTTTATTTGTTACTCAAATAAAGTCAGCATTTCCCTCTTAATGTAGTATTTCCAGGAGTGTAGGGTACAAACAGAAATGCAAGGTGGCAGGGGTTTGTAGGGAGAACGGATCAAACTTACCCTTCTGACTCGCAACGGCCCATATCGAGTTTGAACTCTACCACTTCCACAACCAATAAAATTCAAAAATGCCAGGCATTAAAATAATAACATAAACAAACTAAAAGCAATTAACAAATAGCACTCTCATCATTTGCTACAGTATGAATCAGCAAGTAATTAAAGTGAGATAAGTACTAGACACAGTAAGTCTTAGAAGGATCTTATTCTATCATGCAAATTAAGGAAGAAGATCCCTGATACTGAACATCTCTCTGGCCAGGACTTTACAACAGCAAAGACATACTATACTTACTATAGCTCACAAAAATGAATGGTCATCTCTTGTCTTTTACGTTGTGATGTAGGAATCATTACATTAGCATCACATGACCAACTAATCCATCATAAAGCTGCTCTTCCAACAGTTAGCTGTTGGCCTGTCAGCATGCTTCACTTTTCACAAACATTGTACTGTCTCTTTCATCTTTGATGTGGTTAATGCAAGAATTGGGTGTCTCCCACAAGCTAATAACCTGAGACTTCTTCACTCTAAATAGCAACAAATGAAACTGTGTATTTTGAATGTGAATTCAAGACATGTACGTTCATGTTCAGAACTCACTAATGTAACTGTGCTGGCAGTCTCACTGTGAACTTTAACACATCCGATAACCTGCCATTCAGAAGTGGGGGTGGGGGTCGATTTTAAGTGCCTGCTGGTTTCTGGTGTGAAACCACTTGCTTGATTCAGATTCCTGTCGGTTGCCTGTGGCAATCTGAGGCTACAACCATTCCAACTTCATGGCCTCATTAACGCACCACCAGCGTTGGGCAGGAAGCAGCCGTTGGCCTTGACTCAGCATCGAGAAAAGGGTTCTGGGCAGTTACATTAAAGGGAATCCCATACTTTCTGACAAGACATGAAGCTGCCTGAGGAATGCAGAACTGCTTTTTACTAGGACTTTTTTTTGCTGTGCTCTTCACTGGGAAAGGCACAGTGACATCTTTACTCAGGCCAAGTGACATCATCAGCATTTGTGAATTAGGACCCAATGGTTGTGGACTGGGGAAATTCCTTTTCCAGAACTGTTTTAAAATCAGGCTGTGTGTCCTTTAGTTGGTTAAATAACCCTGGGTTTTTTATTTGCCTTTAATACCTTTAATAATTTGCAGTGCCTTATTAAATCATTTGAACTTTTCAAGTGTGAAGATACCCTTTGGAAAATTTAGTATTCTGTTGAGCTTTTCAAGATTCAAGATTGTTTAACGTCATTTCCAGCACACAAGTGTAAGGAGAACAAAATAATTGTTACTCTGGATCCGATGCAGCACAACACAAACACATTAAGAACACAATAGTAAAAAATATAAATATATAAGATAGCTTATATACACAGATTGATTGTATGTCCATAAATTATCACTAGGCAGAGGAGTGTGTGTACATAAGGTAGTTGTGGGAGCAGTGGGTCAGAGAATGGACGTGTTGATCATAATGCTGCTTGGGGGAAAATAACTGTTTTTGAGTCTGGTGGTCCTGGTGTGGGTCAAACAGTCCTTGAGCTGGGTGGTGGCATCCTTCATGATGCTACTGGCTCTTTTCTGTACATACAACATGTCCTTGATGGTGGGTCAGCAGGTGCTGGGGATACACTGGGCAATGTTGACTACCCGTTGTAGGAACTTCCTGCCTGCCACAGAACAGTTTCCATACCATGCCGTGATGCAGCCTGTTAGACGCTCTCTACTGCACACCTGCAGAATGATGTGAGTACGGATGTGTATAGTCCAGCTCTCCTCAGAACGTAGAGGCGTTGGTGAGCTTTCCTGATTGTGTGGAATGTGCTCTAGGACCATGAGAGGCTGTGCGAGATGAGCACTCCCAGGAGGTTGAAACTGCTCACAGTTTCCATTGCCGTGCCGCTGATGTAAAGTGGGGTGCGAACGGTGCAAATTCCCCTGACAACTCCTTTGTCTTGTTGACAGTGATGAAGGGATTATTTGCCTGGCATCAGGCCTCAGGCTCTTCCGCCTCCTCCCTGTAGGTTGTCTCATCGTTGCTGGTGATGAACCCCACCACTGTCGTGTCACCAGCGAACTTGACAATATGTTAATCGGGTGCTTAGGCCATGTGGTCATGTGAGGGGAGTGTACTGCATTGGGCTTAGCACACAGCCCTGGGGGGTGGGGGTGGGGGAGGATGAAGGGGAGGGAGGAGCAGTTGTGTATCCTGACTATCTGAGCTCTTTTGGGTAGGAAGTCCAACACCCAGTTGCACAGCAGTGTATTTAGGCCAAGGAGAAGGAGTTTGTTCACCAAGGTTTGTGGGACAATAGTGTTGAATGTCAAACAAAGCATTCTGACATGTGTCCTTGTTTTCTAGGTGTGTCAGGGCTAGGTGCATGACAAATGCTATGACATCTGTCATAGAGTGGTCCTATCGGTAAGCATATTAGTGAGTGCTCAATATGGTAGGAATGGCGTTTTGATATGTGCCATTACCAGCTGTTCAAAGCACTTCATCATGATTGGCGTCAGAGCCACCAGGCAATAGTCGTGTAGTTTTGAAGATGTGGAATTCTTTGGCACCGGGATGATGGTGGCTGATTTGAAGCCTTTGGGGACAGCAGCCTGGATGAATGAAATGTTGAATATGCCCACAAATACATCAGTGAGCTAGTGTGCACACTCTCTGAGTACTCAGACTGGGATGTTGTCTGGCTTGATTGTCTTGCAGGGGTTGACTCTCTGCAGAAATCTTCTCATGTCTGTGGCTGTTACAGAGAGTGGCTGCTCACTTGGCAGAGGGTAGCTTTGTGCTGCATGTCTCGAAGCATGAATAAAAGGTACACACACAAAATGCTGGAAGAACTCATCAGTTCAGGCAGCATCTATGGAAATGAATAACTGATTGACATTTCAGGCTGAAATTCTTCAGGATTTGAAAGGAAAGGGGAAGACACCAGAAAAGGTGGGGAGAGGGGAAGGTGGCTAGCTAGAGGGTTATGGGTGAAGCCAGGTGAATGGGAAAGATAAAGGGCTGGAGAGGTAGAAATCTGAAAGGAGAGGAGAGTGGATCAAAGGAGAAAGGGAAGGAGGAAGAGGAGTCCTTGGGGAGGTGATAGGCATATGAGAACAGGTAAGACACTAGAGTGGGGAAGAGAAGAAGAAGGGAATTTTTTTTTACCAGAAGGAGAAATTGATATTCATACCATCAGGTTGAAAGCCACCCAGATGGAATGTAAAGTGCTGCTCCTTCACCTTGAGGGGTGCCCCAATTTGGCACAAGAGGAACAAGAATGGGAATCAGAATTAAAATGTTTGGCCACCGTGCAGTTCCACCTTTGGTGGATGGAGCTGATGTGCTCGATGAAGTGATCCCCCCAATTTACGATGGGTCTCACCAATGTAGAGGCGGCTGCATCAGGAGCATCAGGCACAACAGATGACCCTAATTCAAACTGAAGTGTTGCCTCACCTGGAAGGACTGTCTGGGGCCCTGAATGGAGGTGAGGGAGGAGATGAATGGGCAAGTGTGGCACTTTGGCTGCTTGCAGGGATAAGTGAGGACGGGAGATTAGTGGGAAGGGATGGATGGATAAGGGAATCACAGAGGGAGTGATCCGTCTGGAAAGTGGAGAGAGGTGGGGAGGCAAAGATATGTTTAGTACTAGGTTTCCTTTGGAGACGGTGGTAGTTGCGGAGGATGATGCGTTAGATGCGGAAGCTTATGGGGTGGTAGGTAAGTTGTTTAGAGCAACAAGGAGGGAGGCATCACTGGTACAGTAGGTCCTGTTATTCCTTGTGTAGTCAGTAATGCCCTTGATGCCCAGCCACATACACTGGGGTTTGTTACTGGGCAGGTGATGCCGAATTTTTTTGTGTGTCGGCGGTCTTTGCCCTCTTGATGCCTAAAGTGAACTGGGTCTGTGTTTTCTCTGTTTATGGTGGCCTCCTTGAACATCTGCCAGTTAGTCCGTTCAAAACAGCCCTGAAGCATAGAGATTACAGTCGGCTCTCTTTATCCGTGAGTTCCGCATGCACAAGTTCAACCGACCGCGAATTGAGAAAACCCGGAAGTGCTCTTCCAGCACTTGTTGTTCAAACATGTACAGACCTTTTTTTTTCTTGTCATTATTCCCTGAACAATGCAGTATAACAACTATTTCACATAGTATTTACATTGTATTAGGTATTATAAGTAATCTAGAGATGATTTAAAGTATAAGGGAGGATGTGCGTAGGTTATTGTGGATCTGGATCAAAAAAAAAACGGAAGTTCTCTTACTAAGTAAGTTGGAACAGGTACATCCGGTATTATTTAGCATCAGTTAGTCAGACATTTGTCTTAGTATATAGTATATATTTTACCTTTCTATGCATATAAAATATTTAAGAAAAGTATGTTTCAGCGCCGGGCTCGGGAACGGAAATTCCCAAGTTCAATCCAGTGACAGATCGCTCCCAAGTGCGCTTTTCATCCCTGCCGGGATGATATGGAGGACCAAAAACCCAGAACCCCAAAACTCAATAATTAAACCACTGCGTTGCTTAGTAATAATTGTAGCTTTAATCGGGCAGGGCCTTTCTCATTTTATCCTTTAAAATTGTTCCGATCGTTGACCAACATTAACCTAACGCTTTTCCAATGACCCATGGCATTTCACCTCTTTCTGATCGCTTTATTATTTCCACTTTATTTTAAATTGCGATTGTGGTTATTTTCGTGAACAGAAATACTGCGGATTAAGAGCTCCGCCGCGAAGTCCTAATGCCCACCGCACTGAGACAGGTTAAATAAGTTCCAGGGTTCCACTGGGTCCTAAGGTCCACCGCATTGAAACAGTCTGAATAAAAGATTTGAGCATCCACGTTTTTTGGTATCCGCGAGGGGTCCCAGAACCAATCCCTCGTGGATAAGGAGGGCCGACTGTACTTCATAGGCCATACAGTGATAGTCCTCTTGACTGGTTTCTCCATTTTCAGCAGTGGTCACTATGCTAGGATTAATATTATGGAGATGTGGTCAGAGAGCCCCAGATGAGGGCACGAGATGGCTTTGTAAGTACCACATCCGATCTGTTTGCTTGCCTAGTGGCTATGGTGACATGTTGGTGGAATTTAGGTAAAATGTCCTGCAGGTTAACATGACTGAAGTCTCGCACAATTAGGAAAAGGCTGTCCTGAGGCTTGTTTTGTAAAGACCTGATAAAGCAGTCGTGCATCCTTGGCATTCGCACTCGGGGTGGGGGGGGGGGCGCGCGAGAACATACGAATACTACAGTAAACTCCCTCAGCAGGTAATGTAGCTGACTTTTAAATACAAGTTGTTCAATTGCCCTGAATAGTAGCTATAGATGAGTTTGTGCACCAATCTTTGTTAACGTATGCACAGATTCTACCTCCTTTAGACTTCCCTGGCAGGGTGCTTCTGTCTGGGTGGAACAGAGTCGTCCCATTGAATTGAAACACTGTCAGGCTTCTTGTTGCTTAGCCACGTTTTGTTGAGAACCAGAATGCAGCAGTTTCTCATCTCTTTCTCTTTAATTTTCTGCTTTTACCCCAAATAGTAGTTCATAGGTATCTGTGGTCATTCTGGGACCATATCTGGTCCAGAAAGTCATGTAATTAGCTGTTTTATTTAAATTATACAAACAAAGCTTTAAGAAAAAGTACTTGCCCATGCAGGAACCTAGCAAGCCCCCCTCCTACTATTTGCCTGTTTGCTTTCTACATACACCCCATCACATTTTGGAGTATTCTACTGCTTCCACTAACCCTTCAGCAAGTAAAAATCCTAATAGCTTGCTGCAGCAGAGAGGCATAAGTAATAAATTCGCTTCTGATTTTGCAGCCAACTAGCTCAAATCGATACTCTTATGTTCATTGAAACAATTTCATTTTGGACCCTCCATCAAAGTCCCATATAATTTCAAACACCTCTTAAATCTGACCTTATCCTTTCTGGTTGATGAAGAACAATCCAGGCTTTCCTAATCTCTCCACATTACTCATTTCAGATATGAAACCAGAGAATGTCCTCTGTGTTTCCCCTTGGCATCTGTCCCATGACCTGGTCCAAAAGGTTAGACATAACCCACCAGCAGAGATCCAACCAGTCTTTTATGTAAGTTTTAGCATATATTCTTTGCCATTCTTCTCTGGGTTTCTAATTTTTTTTAAATCTTATGATTTTTGACAGCTAAGGCAATGATTTGCAGAAAAATTTCTGGTCAGTTCACTTCAGTCCTCACTCAAAACTTACACAAATGCACTTTCCAATTGAACAAGTCTAGTTCAGCCCTTCCTAAGACCAGGTCTCCAAAGCTGATAACAGACTGAAATTCAATAAACTGTCAGCTAATGGTATTAAAAATCACATCCTCTTAAAGGAAAATGTACAAGATTGATTGTGGGTCATTTTGATAGACACCCACCTAGAAAGTAAATTTCACTTTTGTTTTGGTCTGCTAAATATGCACTACATACAGTGCTGCGGCTCAATTGTGTTATATGCACAGAAATCTGAAAATGAGGAAAACTATATTAAAAATTCAACTACTGTGGTTTACAGTTTCACAATAATCTGTGCAGTTCCCAATATTTTAAACTAGTATGCCTTTATTGCACTGATCACTGGGAAGATATCAGATCTTACGGTATCTCTCCAAAGAGAGCAGCTGCATAAAAGGTTACTATGGAGGCAAAGAAAAACATACCTATCTTCTTTGTGTGTGGCATCCTCCATGTGATCATCTGCCTTGATCAAATCCCATTCTCTGAGCGGCCCCAAGGCTCTATGAGATGTGAGATGTGAGGTTACAATACATTAGTCCACAGTACATTAGCGCACTGTGTATGAAGACGATGCACTCAGTGATGAAACAACTTATGAAGAGGCTTCAGGCTTCATACTCTGAGCAGGAAAAGCACGCTGCCGGCAGACGCTCTGCGCATGACTCAGCATAACAATGGAGACCCTTTGATGGGCACCTCATTGATTATCACATTGCAATGTGCGCCCAGTTTTTAAACAACTGTTCGGTGCAGCTGATTTGCAGTAAGGAATTGCTCCGGTTATTTTAGTAAGAGAGGAAATGCTTGGTGTATGAGTTGCAATATCACTAGGTGTGACACTGACACTAGAGAAATATCTGCAGACTAAGACAAAATGCACAGGTAGCTTCCATGGGCCAATTTTCTAATGGCTGAGATTTCATCTCGAAATGATTGGCCTAACCTTTGAGCATGAAAAATAGATGTTAATCAACCCAATTTCTAGGTCACCTGCATTTTGTGTTGGTAAATAAACCAAAATAAATTTTTTCTCAGCTACTTTTTCATGAAGACCGTGACTTCTCAAACTCTTTCAATGTCTCATTAAAGATCTGGTATACGTCCTGTGTGGACTTGCAGACAGGAACCCACATCAGATATGGCCAGGTTTTAATCTTTTAATCATCAAGTCAGAGGAAAGAAAAAGCGTTGTTATGATTCACTATAATCTTGGCATGCTGGGACTGGAGTAAAGCCTGAAATAGTTCTTTCTGGTGGCTCAACAATTCTGAGGAAAATGGGATTGTTCAGAGCAGACATGGAGACTAATAGTTGATACTTCTAAAGAACACAGTCTAATCCATTTGGTCCATTCAAATCACTTTAGGTTGTGAGCTTTTGCACACACTTTAAAAAGAGGCTTCATAAATGCTAAGTAATAGGAGAGGCCATTAGCCTCATCGCAGTTGTCTCTTTGGTGTGATCAATCCCAAATAACCATTTTCTTAGCCTACAGTTTCTTCCTTCTCTCCGAAAACAGCTCTTGTTGTGCCTGGAATCCACTCACATAGCCTGCTTTCACTCTGACTCAAAATGCTCTGCATGTCTTCTGTTCTCACCTCCAAGGTCTCAAATTTCAGCTAGTTTCCTTGTGCTCTCACTGTTCCACATTGTGAATGATTTGCTGGGGCCAACCTGATCAATCACAGTAAACTGCTCCTTGTGGAATTGCTTCGTTGCATAGCAGCCACATCTATGAAGAGCAGAGAGATGACTGTGCAGTGACATTGTCACCGAGACCTTTTACTTCTATGATTACCAGTCTGCCACCGTCCATACACTTTCAACAAACTCTTGGCTCTAATGAATGCAGATACTAATAGACATGTTCCCTATCCATTACTACTCTCTGCTACTGTGGAATGCCAGTCAGAAATAAATGAAATTACTCAAAAATATGAAGAAAAGTGATAATACAAGTCGCATGCTGGTTTGACTTTCCAGAATGCTTCACCCCACACTTAACTGTATTAAAATCCATTTGCTACTCCTTGACCCATTTCCCTAACTGATCAAGCTCTCCTTGTAATCTCCAAAAACCTTCACTGTCCTAATTTTGTTATTCCATATTCCCTACTACTGATGTCAGGCTGTAGTTCCCTGACTTGTCCTTGCCGCACACTTTAAATAATGGAACAACATTTTGCCAACTTTCTAGTCAGTATCAGAATCAGATTTATCATCGGTGTCTTATATGATGCGAAATTTGTTGTTTTGTGATAGCATTACATTGCAAAAATACAAAGTAACTAAAAATTACTAGGTAAATAAATATTGCAAAAAAAAAATTGGGAGTAATGAGATAGTGCTTGAGAGTTCATGGACCACTCAGAGATCTGATGATGTAGGGGAGGAAGCTGTTCCTGAATTGTTGAGTGTGTGAGTCTTTAGGTTCCTGTACCCCTTTCTCAGGTGGCAGAAACGAGAAGAAGAAATGCCTTGGGCAACTTCATCAGTGGCCAACAACGAAACAAGTATCTCCACAAGACCTCCACAATTCCTTCTCCAGCCTCCCACAAAGTCCGAGGATGCACCCGGACAGGTACTAGGAATTTATTCAACTTATCATGCTGTCAGGCTTCAAGTAACTCCTCCCTAGTAATATGAATATCCTCCAAACATCTCCACCTGTTTCCACTAACTATTGAGCAACCACAATTTTTTCCTCAGTAAACACTACATTAAAAATCTCACCCATCTCCTGTAGCACAAGACATAAGCAGTCCTGCTGATCTTTAAGAGAACCTCCTCTCCCCTTAGCCACACTTCTATTGTTCAAGTAACTATAGAACTTCTTGGGATTTATTTATACCCTTTCTTTGTCCTCCTTATTTCCCTCTTAAATTGTATTTTTATTTTTTTCAGTTGTTGAGTTGTCAGACTTTTGGACTCTGAACAAATTCAGAATGAATTTGGACCAGGCAGGTGGGAGTGAGGAATAAATTTCTGTTGTAAAGTTTAGTTTCCCCATGTGTCACTTGTAGCAGCCGAGCCCGGTTGACTCCTCTTGAATCCTCACAAAAGCTATCACACTGTATGGCAGTGAGTCAGTATTCTAGATGTATGGGGTGCAGGGAGGGGTAGCCCCTCTGATGGGGAAACATGCCACGTCTGTTTCAAGGTGGTTAGTCCACCTTTGGTCCCCACCTGGCACTCAGCTCTCACCTGTGGCTCCCCGAGCTGTTTGCATGCGACAGCGGCCACACCCCGGGCAACGGCTTCGAAAAGCCGGCTAAACCGGGTGAGGGTAGCCGACGGGTCTCAAACCCTTGGTGAGATAGGGAGTTATCTATCCCAGCATGTGAAGACAGACTCCAGCAGATTCAGTGGTTGAGACCAATGGAAGGTTCAACGGTCAAGAAGGCGGTCTCTGCAAGCGTCGTGGAACAAGTAGAGCAGGATCAGACACTGAAGACGTCCTGGTCATCCACTGCGCCTAGTCCCATCTCCAGCTGTCTCGACTCTGTCTTGCCACTGGATCCGATGGGAATTGGGAAGAGAGAGTGAGGCTGATGCTGTGCAACTCTCCCTCACTTAAATCCAAATCACGCACTAGTCTCAACACCATCAAATGATGTCGAGGTCCTCATCGACGTCGACGATGGACAAACACATTCTAGGTACATTGTGTTAACTCAGCCCTGGGTTCCCAGCTGACAGCTTCAGACCCCCAGGTCCTACTACCATTGTCACTGACTCCATAGCTATGTGTACTTCACTCTCATCTCATCCCCTACATATGAAATCTCACTCATATTTGGATAATTTAAAATTTTTATTCCCATTTCTTCCCTGCTAAATCACCTTTCCCTAAATTAATCAAAGCTAAAAGCCTGTACCTAGCTCTCTGCCAAGTCTTATTTTCCCCTCACTCCACTCTCATTGATCATACAGCCTCTCAGCCTGGCATCAGTGGTTTCAAATCTCACTGTAATCTTCGATTCTCTATATAATCTCAGACCACTCTGTCCCCTCCTCCATTGCATTCTCCCAGCCATTTGAACATGATCTGTTTAAACCTTCAGACATTTTGAATTTCCTCTCTGTGACATAGTTAAAAAAATTTTTAAAAACTGGAGGATACATAGAGTTAGACAATGGATGATCAAGAAGAACAGTAACAGAATTAGAACAATAAACGTATTTGTCATTACAGGAGATTTATTTTCTGTACAATTAACGTTCACTTTGTTTATCAGCCAGTAGAGATCAGGCATTATTTCAACCAGTGTAACCTGTCTTGATATTTCTCTTTCCTCCTCACCTTCCTAGATCATTCTTGGTCACTTCTCTTCTTTTCTGGTGCCTCCGAGTTCTATATACTCTATTCTTCATATTGTCCAGTCCACCATGGGAGAGTTCAGCTGCAAAGCTCATGATTAAAAGAGGGGAAACCCTTCAAGTCTGTGACAGCTGATCTCTGGACTGCAATATCCTTGAGAATGGATCCCCACTGGGAAAGTTAGATTGTAGGAAATACTTCCATACCCATCAATATTTCAGGTCATTAAAAATTGCCCACTGCACAAAAAATAACTTTTAAATCCACTTAGTTTAATATTCTGACAATGTATTTTCCATTTTTTTCCCAATACGAGATAGAACATGTGAAGTTGAACTGAACAAACCCTAGTAAGGGTTCAAACCCTCATTGTTAATGACCTAATTGACATCAGTCAGGATTGCAACAGAAATGCTTAAGTTAACCTTGGTTTTGACAAGGGACAATTCCCAGTTATTGAATTAGTATTAACTCTGGCTATTCTGACTGCACAAAAAAAGAATGGCCATTTATCAAAGGGTAGCATCTCGCAGCTATGAAGTTGTAACTAAACAGGAATCCATGTCTTTAAGTGGATGGAAAAAAAGAACAAAGTATGTTTTGCAGCCTGCAGTTCTCTGCAATAACAAAATGCCATGCAGATGACATTCAATATTCCATCTAAGAAGTAAAGACTGGTCAGTTGCAACAACTGCATAAGAGAGATCGCTGTTCCTGGGGCACAGGAATTTGACTGGCAAAATGTCTAATCAGCAACAGTCAGTCAGTCGTAGTAACTGCTGAAAGAAAGTTCAAACAACAAAGAAATACCAGACCTCCAAGTAATCAAGGCATCAGCCTGTCATTTTCTGAGAAATCCCTGTCTATCCTGTGTCATGAAACCTTGTCCTATTGGAAATTGTAACAGAGCTTCCTCAGACTGCTTGCTTTATCGCTATATCTCTCTTTTTTAAAAAAAAGTAAGGCATAAAGGCAAATGGGCAGTATCACCTGATACTCATTTGAAGCAGTATGGGAAAGAGACTTGATCTATTACAGCCACAGGAAAGACTGAGTGCGTTTAATAAACTGCCCAGACTTAGAAAAGTACAGAGTTTACCGACAAGTACAGGTTCAGGATTCCAGTAGATTCCTTTCACCATAACAGAAATAATAATGAAGGTATATAATTGAGAGAAAGGGACATGAACCATGATTTATGCTTCTGTTGTATGCAACAGTATACTACCTGCAAAGGCTGGGCAAAAATAGAATTAGAATGTAGTTTTGCTTTAGAGTTTTAACTGGAGGTCTTTTTCACAGTGATATACATAGCATGGGTGTCATGGTAACATGAGGGTTAGGCATTGCTTTACAGCGCCAGCTAGAAGATTGGAGTCCAATTCCCACCGCTGTCTGCATGGAATTTGTTCGTTCTCCCCATGACTCTTCCAGCTTCCCCCCCAACATTCCAAACACATGTGGTTAGGGTCACTAAGTTGCGGGCATGCTATGTTGTGGTTAGGGTCGCTAAGTTGCGGGCATGCTATGTTGTGGTTAGGGTCACTAAGTTGCGGGCTGCTATGTTGTGGTTAGGGTCACTAAGTTGTGGGCTGCTATGTTGTGGTTAGGGTCACTAAGTTGCGGGCTGCTATGTTGTGGTTAGGGTCACTAAGTTGTGAGCTGCTATGTTGTGGTTAGGGTCACTAAGTTGCGGGCATGCTATGTTGTGGTTAGGGTCACTAAGTTGCGGGCATGCTATGTTGTGGTTAGGGTCACTAAGTTGTGAGCTGCTATGTTGTGGTTAGGGTCACTAAGTTGCGGGCATGCTATGTTGGGGTTAGGGTCACTAAGTTGCGGGCATGCTATGTTGTGGTTAGGGTCACTAAGTTGCGGGCATGCTATGTTGTGGTTAGGGCCACTAAGTTGTGGGCATGCTATGTTGTGGTTAGGGTCACTAAGTTGTGAGCTGCTATGTTGTGGTTAGGGTCACTAAGTTGCGGGCATGCTATGTTGTGGTTAGGGTCACTAAGTTGCGGGCATGCTATGTTGTGGTTAGGGTCACTAAGTTGTGGGCATGCTATGTTGTGGCTAGGGTCACTAAGTTGTGGGCATGCTATGTTGGTGCCGGAAGCAGGGCAACAATTTCAGGCTGCCCAGCGCAATCCTCGATGATTAAATTTGATGGAAATGACGCACTTCACTGCATGTTTCAATGTACATTTGACAAACTAATTTTAAAATATATTTAAGCAACACACAGAAAATGCTGGAGAAACTCAGCAGGCCAGGCAGCATCTATAGGAAAAAGCACAATCAACGTTTCAGGCCGAAACCTTTCGGCAGGACTGGGAAAAAAAAAGGCTGAGGAGCAGATTTGAAAGGTGGAGGGAGGGAACAGAGAAACACCAGGCAATTGGTGAAACTTGGGGGAGCAGGGATGAAGCAAGGAGTTAGGAAGTTGATTGATTTATACTGAAATTCCTCACTCATTTTCACATTTCTTTGCATCATCACCTGTAGCGCTCCATCAGGCCCTTCCTTGCCCTTCATATAGTGAGTGACAGACCAATAGTACCATTTTGTTATGTAACTAGAAAAATAATTGCTAGCTGACACCCAGCCCTCCGCACTAACCATAACTCACTTGGAGCCACCCCAGTCTCTTGTGCCATATTTTCTTTTACGTACTTGACAGAGGTCATGAAGGAAACACACGTAAACAACAGGAATTCTGCAGGTGCTGGAAATTCAAGCAACACACATCAAAGTTGCTGGTGAACGCAGCAGGCCAGGCAGCATCTCTAGGAAGAGGTACAGTCGACGTTTCAGGCCAAGACCATTTGTCAGGACTAACTGAAGGAAGAGTTAGTGAGGTTTTCCAGGCCTTCAGGTCACCATTGATGATTGGAGGGGAGAGTTCATGACAAAAACATCCTTGTGCCTACTGTGAAAAGAACACATAGCACTCCAATTTCAAAGCTTGCATTTATGCAGCACTTTAATGTGGCAATAATTTACTGTCAGGCACATTAACAAAGAAAACTGATGTACAAAGTGATATTAGGCTAGATGATTAGGTTAGGTCACTTCCAACTTTAAGAAAGGTCTGAAAGAAGAGAGAGAGGATGATAAGTTTTATGAGGGAAAGCTCATTCTTAAGAGTTCAAAGGTGAAGCATTTCAAACTGGGAAGATCAACAGAATCTCTTTTGGTATATCAGGAGAAGATTACAGAGTAATCAGACCTTGGAAGATTGATAAACAAGGATGAGGATTAAGGTGATGCTGTTGTTTTAACTGGGTGCCCATACTAAGCAGGCACAGGCATAATGAGTAAAGAGGACTGGGTACAACATCCAGGAGTACGTTCTCAAACTTGACTTTCAGTAAGATCAAGGCTCACCCTGGACCTCTCATTGAGAGAAAGTAGAACGAGGAATGAGCCAGGAATCCCTCAGAAGTGCCAAGCCTCGAGGTAGCAAATGTGTGAATTAGACTTTAAGAGTAGAGGACCTGAGACAGGCACAGATGTGAGTGGGGAGGCAATCAGTGAAGACATTAAAAAATACATAAAATAGGGGACATTGTGAGTGACTTTAGAATAAAAAAAGCTTTGTTATCAGGAGCTGGCTATTTAAGACGGAGGTGGGAAACTTCTCTTTATTCTGTGGCTTGTAAACTTTGAGAATGCTCTTCCTCAGAGGAGTATGGACGTTTAGTCATTGAGACCATTCAAAAGTGAGACAAATACACCTTTTGGCATGAAAGCAATCAAGAGGAGTTAGGATCAGGCAGAAAACTGTCAGGATATTAAACACTCACAACCTCAGAAAAAGTTGGACCTGGCTTAAGAAGATCAGCCTCTTCCTATTTCCAACACTTATAGTCCATGGCACAAAACCCAGTTTCAAGTCAAAGTTTGCAAAGATTAATGAAATCATTAGTTTGTAAACAAAGATGGAAGTAAAGGCTGAACACTCCCACTCACACAGTACTGGGCACTGGGCAAATACAAAGTTTGTAATTCTCAAATTTAAGTACAAAGGTCAAGAATAGTCATGGAAAGGGAGAGCTTCTGTCAATGGCATAAGATCTGCACTCGTATTTTTCAGACAATGCTCTTTGCAAACTAATGGGTCAAAATGTAAAGAAACACTAGTGTAATGATGGAGATAAGGGAGGAGAAACCAATAATAGACAAGTGTGGTGCACCAGTATGCAGTGATGACATAGCTACATACTCCCCCTATTTTCGACATGAAGTAGTTCAAACCACGGAAAGGACTGAGATTTGTTTCCATTTCTTTTTGCATATACCATGCACATGCATGCAATTCATTGGGGTCAATCTCTCCACCTTAATTTCATGCTTCTTAAAGCCTGTGACTCACATTGTTTTACAGATGGACAGGCAATAGCAGTGCTTTGGTAACTTGCCCAAGTAATCTTTCCTCAGGCAGACATATAGAGGAGGCATGCAAGTTAATTAGCCACGGGGCCATGACAGTAAAATCTGTTTTCTCTTTGTTTCTACCTTCAATTCTCTTTCCTTACAGCCGTTCTCAGAATGGTGATTAATGGGAATGCACAGTTACACAGGTCAGGGTGGCCCTCTGGTCATCCCTCATAATGCTTTCCTTCCAGGAGACCAAAGGGCAAACAGATTGGAAAAGAGCAAAGCCCTCCTTTTTATTGGCTTTGTACTGTCTGAGAGCTCTTGGTCTCAACCCGATGAAAAACCCAAACCATCCACTCTTGTTTTCCTTTCCACAGATGCTCGCTGTCCTGCTAAGTGTTTCCAAGAATTTATTCTATGCTAGTAAGAAGAGAAAATAGGATAAACTATTGACTACAGTCTACAAAAATGGTATCAGTCATTGATCCTTACAGAAGGCTGTCTTTCTCCAAGTACCATAAAATTGTTTTTTAAAGGAAAAAAGAATACAAGTAGGACAGAAGCAGCCCATTCACCCCCTTACGTCTGCTCCACCATTCCATGAGATCATAGCTGACATGATTTTACCTTATTACCACTTTGCCTGTACCAACCCCCCGTTTCTTGATTGCCTTTTAGCAGAAAACTTATCAGTCTCTGGATTCAAGTAATTTTGTTCGTCCTTTGGGCTGATTAGATGAAGCAACATTCCACACTCATCTTGACACTCAATGTCTTTCCCTCATATATGAGTTTCATCAGAGTTGGATGTTGACTGTGCCATATCATGAAAAACTGCAGAAAAACAAAGACAACAAAACACACGTTGTGGACATTCAGTCTTTCAGAATATTTACTGCATGAAGTGGAGCCAGTCAGAGATGGAGGTTGTCAAGGTGACAATTAATCACTAACACGTCAGGTCTACCCTTCATTATTTGCTCGTTCCTGACATCTGTCGCTTGCATGTCAGCAGGAAAGTGCTATTTGTCTTTTATCCACCTCAAGAAGCAATGAAAGCAAAGAAGCTCTCTGATGGACCGGGAAGGTACCTCACCCCTCTCAGGTTTCACTGTAGCGATCTTCTACATCTATTCCAAGTGTGTTGATTCACCATTTTCAGCCAAATATATTAACGACTACAGCACTCTTCTCTTGGTTCAGGAGGTTGTGTGTTCAGATCACATTCAGGCCTGGGCACATGAATCTATGCTGACACTTCACTGAGACCTTGCTGCCTCCCCAGAGCTGATATTTTTTGGAGGGTAGCAAGTCTAATGTTTCAAGTGGATTGCAGAAGAACAAAGACAATAAACCACTCCAGCTCTGACCATGTATATCAATATTTTTTTGAATGGTGCAGCAGTCTCAAGGGGCCAAATGCCCTACTCCCGTGCCCAACCTCAAATCCACATTCCCAGCTGTCTCTGGAAAACTTTCACCTTTTCATTTTTCAAGAGTACACTTAACTCTTTTAAAAATATTCAAATAATTTGCTTTCACTGCCTCTCGGCAATAAGAGTTCTTAAGAGTCTCAGCCTTCAGAGAAAAGCATCTGCCTCATTTCAGTCCTAAGTGGGTGAAATGTCATTTTTAAAAAGTGGAATTAGATTATCTTTCAAGGGAAAATATTCTCTCCACATCTACTCCTCCAACCTTGCTTGTCCCTCTCAATCTTAGATACAAGCTTAGCTTGTCCAACTTTTCCTCATAAGACAACCCTTCCTTTCCAGTTTCAAACTAGTAACTCAGGTAGCTCAGAAAAAGCTCATTATAGAGTGTGCTTCTTCTATTCCCTCCTGCTTTGTCATATTCAAGGACAGTATGAACTGTGGGATGGTAGAATCTTGGACTCAGGTTATACACCCTCAGTAATCCCAACCATCTTTATGCCCTTTGCACGTACTTTATGCTGTTTTTAAGCTGACCTCTTTAACAACTATCTTGATTATAAACTCTGGTACTATGCTTCAACATCTCCAAATTTTGATTTTTTTCTTTCACAAAACTCCATAAAAACAATCAATTCAGCCAACCTCCTTTTCTAATGTCTCCATTAAACTCGGTATAATTACCAGCTACTGTTAACAGGGACTCCTGCTGGAAAATGCACTTCAATAAATATTAGGTAGAAACAGAATTGCCACAAACTCTCTTTGATATCCTCCAGCTACTCAACATCACGACTCAGATAAGATCCTCCAGTGCTGAAATGGATCATTCAACACAAGTCTTTTGGTTTCAAGCACATGATCAATCTGTCCAATATCAATCTCCAATGCATTCCTTCTGTTTTTAATCCCTCTTGTAAAAATTAATTCCCTATTTAAAAACTTAAGTGTGTAATGAAGAATACCTCATTCTGACCATACTCAAACCAAACAAATACTTATTACTTTCATTCTTATAGATTATCTGAAATGAGAGCTTTCATATTACTGTTGCACCATCCTGTGCTATAACCCCTAATAATCCCAAAGATCTCCAATAGTTTGTTCACTAACCTTTTGGTCATTACTTGTCACAATTCTCTTCATAACCCCAACTTCTTATTGCCAGTAACATGCTAGTAAGTCTAAACTGCACTATCCAATTTGTTTTTAATTGCTAATTAGTGGTACCATAAACTATAGAAAGCTCCTCTGGTCTAACCAAAGCCACATATGTTCAAAGATTTCTCTTTAACTTTTCTTTTTTGATACAAGTCTATTGACTTTTAAGTTCTTTCTCAATGATATTGCCAACTTCAGTAATTTTTTTCTCCACGTTCTGATATCTCTTTGCTTTCCTAAGCTTTTTAAGATCATGTTATTGATATAATATTTTCTTTTCCTTTATTCCCATTTCCAATATTTACAGCATCTCCCATTCTCAGATTTGGTAATACATGGTGACTACCACTTATCAGAAATGCTTTGGGCCAGAAGCATTTTGGATTTTGAATGTTTTCGGGTTTTTGGAATATACAATGAGATAGTTTGTGATTGCCATCATTTCTTTGTAAGCACCCTTTGTCTTACACTTGTTCAACACACATATGCACTGATGCAGCCATTCAGTGTGTTAGATTTTCATCAGCAATGATCTAGGAAAACTCATCAACGAATTTCTCTGCTGCTTCGTGATCAGCAGATGCTTTATCACCACAGATCTTTTTAAAAAATCAATGCCATGCCTTTTCTTAAATTTCCGAAACCAGCCTGATGAATATTCACAATTACCTTCAAGTTTCAGTTCATTATGATAGATCTTTGGTCACTTTATAAACAACATATGTTCACTCTGACACTGATGAATCCACTCTTTCAATACATGATCAATATCTTCATTTATCACTTTATCAGTGTTTATCTATTTTTCATTAACTTCAGTTCATTCCAGATGTGAGGTCTCAGAACAGTCTGTGGTGTGCAGAGACCTACACATTGCCTGGAAATTTTCCAGCACCTTGTGGAATTTGTGACATCATGTCAGTGCTCAAAAAAAGAATCGCAGATTTCAAAAGTTTTTGGATTTTGGAATTTTGGATAAGGGGTATTCAACCTGTATTTATTCCTTCCTAGAATATAAATGCATATTGATTTCATCCTGATGTCAATTGGCATTAAAGTACCTTGCAGCAAAAAACTATTGACTTTGCCCAGAAACTGCTTAAGCAAAACAAAATGTACTTGGATAATTCAAAACTGCTTATTTTGAAAGTGAATATCAGATGGGGACTAAGTAACTGAAAATTCTACTCACTCATCTTGGACGTCTAGCCCTTCTCTCATGGCTGTAACAATACAAGGCTATACAACCCTCATACTATTTAGTCTGTGAAGTAAAATGATAAGAAACAGACCATCCATTTTGTAGGGCTTAATAAAGTTGTGATCATTTCCAGCAGAGCTATTTTAAAGTTATACAAATTGATTGCATTTTTAAAAAAGATACTCTCCTCCAGCACTACTGAAATTTTTCAGTCACCAGCAGAATATAAATTAGATTTTTTTTGTTGAAAATGTGCAGAAGCCTTTACATTTCACTATGGCTGTATTCAGCATTAAAGTATCTGCGATATTTATTCTGGACACTGATGGTGATAAGGAGTTTTGCAGTCAGATAAAGGAGAACCATTGAAATTAAACACAACTAATTAGTTACAGTGCTCTGGGAGCTCAGTTAGAGTCATAAAGGCATAGAAAACTACAGGACAGAAACAAGCCCTTCAGCCCATCTAGTCCATGCCAAACCATTTATGAGAAATATTTGTTCATCTCCTTGAAACGACTATTTGAGCAAAATCCTTTACCCAAGTAACTAAACATCACTAAATCTATCAACTGTGGGCGTAAATCCAGCATTCAAATTCACTTTGTTTTTGTCCAGAGCCAGTTAATGACAATTAGCAAACAGTGCCCTTGGTGATTCATCTGGATAGAGGGCCCTCAATTTAACTGTGGTACTCTTGTGCCACCTCGATTGAAATCAGCTAATTCAGACAATAATCCAACCAAGAGTCTTGCTTTATACAGCTCAAATGCAGATTGAAGATAATTCAGTATATAATTATTTCCAGTTTTTCTTGATTTTTGTGTTTTTATCCTGGAAATTATTGCTGTTCCAGTTATTTCAACAGAGACATATCATTAAGAGCTCATTGGGTTTTGAGTCATTGATTGCAATAAGGTTCGTGATATAGTAGGTACAAGGACTAGTGAACAATGGCTTTTACTTCAGAAAGTGTACAGTTACATTGGTGAGACCTGTGAAATGTCTGCAGTCCAACAGAATTGGTGTTGCACACGATTTACAAAGAATTTTGTAAAAATAGGCTCACTGCCATTTGTGTGAATCTGTGATGGAAGTATAAACAAAAGGAATAATATGGCACTAGTATACTGACGATTTGAGGAACAAGATGATCAGAGTTGAGCAGAGAGGTGCAAACATGGTCTATTTCCCCAGTTGAGACATCTTCGCCTCATTCACTACTAACCCTGAGCCCCCTCACTTGTCCCCCCCCCCAGTCTCTGACCTAGATCCTGTTTTCTTCCCCTACCAATGTCCTCTGTGGTGAGCAAGACAAGCTCCTGATCTTCACTCAGGTAAATGGCCATTTTCCCTCCTCTGATCTCTTTTTCATCTTCTCTCTCAATCTTCTTTGTCCTCCTTCTAATCTATAATCCCCTCCAACTTCCTTTACCATCTCCATTCTAAACTCTCCTTGCACTCCAATCTCACTTCCAATTTCCTTTCTCATTCACACATTCTTCATTTGCTCTTAACTCACACTTATTTCCCAATCCATTCGCTTCTTTCCTGACATTTCATCCTATGCTGATCACTTCAGTCAAGTCCTCCAAGTCGCCCCTTTCTCCTGATTCCATTAATCCACACTATGTCCACTGCCACTCCTCTCAATCTACTCCCCTAACCTCTTACTCCCCAATCCTCCTCTCCCAACGATCTCTTGACCTTCTCAAAGCAAGCAGCAAGCTGATAGAAAACAGCAGGCAGCAGAGATGCAGAGTGCTTCAGGCCGCAGGCAGATGTGTAACCACAACAGCGGGTGCACAGGCACAAGTGGGGGATGGGGAATGGCCCCAAGACATCATGCCTGCAGTCACAGTTGTGCACTTAAGGAAATACAATATGAGTTTTATTGAAAAAGCCTTTTAGTTTTCTTCAGTATGTTTGCTATTTAGCAGCCTATTAACAAGTTAACCATAGCAATATGTAATCAGGTAAAGATGAGGTAATTACTGGTTTGAAACACTCATTGACAGCATCTCTAATTTATCTGAATTTTATGGAGAACATGGTAGATTTGTAGTGCATTCAAAATGAAGTCATTATTCAAATGTCTGAGTGGAATTTCATAATGTTTCCTCTACAATCCAGATGGTAAATATTTTGCCAATTGAATGAAGGCCTCTTTCCTGCTCACTAAGGTTACTTTTATTGCTGGGTGACCCCAACAGTACCAAGATCAAAGGGGAAGAAAAGCCATTCCATTGTGTCACCATTCATTTAGTCACCATTAGAATGTCATAATTGAGTTTGCAGAAAGCTTGACTGGTGACTCTGTCAAAAACTGAATTGCTGAGTTTGGATCTGAACCTGACTTGGCCCAAGATTAAAGCTGAGCTGAGCAATTTCAAGCAAGGTGGCAGTCAGGCCATGAACGTCAGTCTCCTGGGGTAATCGAAGAGAAAACTTGGCCCAAGTTCCTCCTCTTGATTGCAATGTATTGCCTCTTAAAAAAAATGGACGATCAAATACAGGCATGGTGGCTGGTTGTCAAAAAGTCCTGCAAAACTCAAAAGGAAAAGAAAAAGAAACACTTGTGGTTATCAAGCACTCGAATAGAGTTTCAAAAGTAAAAAGTTTAGTTATTCATAATTGAGAAAAAAAATCTTTACCCAAAGGATAATGAATATTTGGAAATCTTTACCCAGGAGGGGTGCGGAGTCTCAGTCACTGAGAATGCTTGACAGGAACAGGTACTTTTTTTGATATTAAGGTAATCAGGGGGTGCAGAAAGGGTTAAGGTCACTTGCATCCTTATTGAAATGTAGAACAGATGCAAAGGGGAAAATGGCGTAACCCTGCTTCTACTTCTTATGTTCTTACCCTAAGGAGATATGTGGGGTTGCATCCACAGCACTCTCCTAGTGACGGGCTGCTCATTCTGCGTGGTGGGGTAGGAGTGGATAACAACGCCCTCTTCTCATTGCTACCATCGGGGAGGAGGTTCAGGAGCCTGAATGTACACACTCAATGTTTTAGGTACAGACTCTCCCCACTGTCGTCAGGTTTCTGAATGGTTCATGAACACCCCTCGCTATTCCGCTCTCATTTTGTACTATTTATTATTTATCTTTCAGATTTCTTTTCAAAAGTTACAGTAACTTTTTTTTCAATGTCTGTACTGTACTGCTGCTGAAAACAAAACAAATTTCATGACATACTGTATGTCGGTCATCATAAAACTGACTCTGATTCCGAATGCCGTGACTAAACATCCAAGCCAATACTGTGGCCAGCACTTTCAGCAATGCAGCACTTCCTCAGTTCTAGACAGTGCAACAGAGGAGGGAGCACTGTTGGCTTGAAAACTGGTCATCTCTGCAACAGTCCTGCCAATTGACTTGACGCCCTTCCGGGAAAAGAGGCAATTAATTCTCCACATTCTGTTGTCCACTGAACACCAACCCCCCCAAAAAAAAACTGTTAATGTCACTGTGCAGAATTGACCTCCCAATCTATTGCAAAATGTGCTTTCCACAACAGTACAAACATTCGTCAAATCACGGATATTTCAAGCACATAATGTACACTCAGTGACCACCTGCACACCTGCTTATTAATGCTCTAATTTAATCAGCCAATCATGTGGCAGCAACTCAGTTGTTCAGACCAAACATCAGACTGGGGGGGGGGGGGGGAAGAAACGTGACCTAAATGACTGACCGTGGAATGATTGTTGGTGCCAGACAGAATGGCTTGAGTTCTCAGAAACAGCTGATCTCCTGGGATTTTCATGCACAACGGCCTCTACAGTTTACAGAGAATAGTGCGAAAAACAAAAAAAAATGCATTGAGCAGCAGTTCTGTGGGTGAAAATGCCATGTTATTGAGAGAGGCCAGAGGAGAATGGCCAGGTTGCTTCAAGCCGACAGGAAGGTGACAGTAACTCAGATAACCACGCTTTACAACAGAGGTGTGCAGAAGAGCATCTCTGAATGCACAACATGCCGAATGTTGAAGTGGATGGGCTACAGCAGCAGAAGACCAAGAAGATATTACAGATAGCTAACAAATTTTATTTATTTACTTAGCACGGAGTAGGCCCTTCTGGCTCTTCAAGCCACACCGCCCCAGCAACCCCACAGCCTCAATTAACCCTAACCTAATCATGGGACAAATTACAGTGACCAATTAATGTAAACACAAAATAATCTGCAGATGCTGGGATCAAAGCAACACTCACAACACGCTGGAGGAACTCAGCAGGTCAGGCAGCACCCATGGAAACGATGAGTCTAATTAATGTACCCAGCAACACACATAAAAGTTGCTGGTGAACGCAGCAGGCCAGGCAGCATCTATAGGAAGAAGTACAGTCAACGTTTCCGGCCAAGATCCTTTGTCAGGACTAACTGAAGGAAGAGCTAGTAAGAGATTTGAAAGTGGGAGGGGGAGCAGGAGATCCAAAATGATAGGAGAAGACAGGAGGGGGAGGGATGGAGCCAAGAGCTGGACAGGTGATTGGCAAAAGGGATATGAGAGGATCATGGGACAGGAGGTCCGGGGAGAAAGAAACGGGGGAGGGGTGGAAAAAGCAGAGAGGATGGGCAAGGGGTGTAGTGAGAGGGATAGAGGGAGAAAAAGGAGAGACAAAAAAAAGTGTGTATATAAATAAATAATGGATGGGGTACGAGGGGGAGGAGGGGCATTAGCGGAAGTTTGAGAAGTCAATGTTCATGCCATCAGCTTGGAGGCTACCCAGACGGAATATAAGGTGTTGTTCCTCCAACCTGAGTGCGGCTTCATCTTTACAGTAGGGGAGGCCATGGATAGACATATTAGAATGGGAATGGGATGTGGAATTAAAATGTGTGGCCCCTTACCCTGGCAGACAGAGCATAGGTGTTCAGCGAAATGATCTCCCTGTCTGCGTCGGGTCTCACCAATATATAGAAGGCCACATCGGGAGCACCGGACGCAGTATATCACCCCAGCTGACTCACAGGTAAAGTGTCGCCTTACCTGGAAGGACTGTCTGGGGCCCTGAATGGTGGTAAGGGAGGAAGTGTAAGGGCATGTGTAGCACTTGTTCCGCTTACAAGGATAAGTGCCGGGAGGGAGATCAGTGGGGAGGGATGGGGGGGAGTGAATGGGCATCTGCAGATTCCCTGGTGTTTGAATTAATGTACCTCATACATCGTTGGACTATGAGAGGAAACCAGAGCACCTGGCCACTGAGTGAAAAGGTACTGAAAATAAAGGTGGTAATACCTTTAAAAATTTGAAGGAACTTTAGGGGACACAGCCTCAAGTTTTGGGGGAGTAGATTTAAGACAGAGATGAGGAGGAACTGCTTTTTCCAAAGAATGGTGAATCCGTGGAATTCTCTGCCCAATGAAGCACTGGAGGCTACCTCAGTAAATATATTTAAGACAAGGTTGGATAGATTTTTGCATAGTAGGAGAATTAAGGATTATGGGGAAAAGGCAGGTAGGTGGAGATGAGTCCATGGCCAGATCAGCCATGATCTTATTGAATGGCGGAGCAGGCTCGATGGGCCAGATGGCCTACTCCTGCTCCTATTTCTTTTGTTCTTATGTAAAAATGATGGCGCAATTTTCTTTGCAACCTTTCCTCAACTAACACAGCTAAGTGAGTGCAAGAATCCCAAATCTTAGCCACCACTTAGCAGAGGAAGGCAAGGATTTTAGTGGAAACAAGAAACAACTTCACAGCAGACAGAGCAGTGAGAAACTGTTTTTCATCACTGAATTTCAACTTATCACTTAGGATGTAGTGGGGGGTAGGGGGAGTGTTTTGTATTAAACGGTTGAACATGCTAGTCAGTTTGAACAAGAAACCCTTTTCAGTCTGAAGTGACATTGAAAAGAACATAATCTACTTCACAAATAGAGTCAGCATTGTCGAGCTTCTAGGTGGATAAGCATTGAGCTCACCCTTCGCCATCCGGCTCTGATGGAAGCCATGCGACTTTCAACCCATTCTATCATCAGCTAGCACACATAGCCCCACAAATCACTACCTTACACCTCATTAAAATCTTTGCCAGCTGAGGGTGTCTATGGATGTACAACAAGCATCACCCCTTTCAGCTCCTATGAATGTGAATACATGCTTAGCAGAGAATTAGCGCTGGAACACTATCAGCAAAAAATATTCAGACATGAGCTATTAAATCAAACAGAGATAACAGTATTTTGTATGAGCTGCTGAAGTTGGAGAATACATTTGCTGAATGGAGTATACACTATTATAACTTGTAAAGATTGCTTTGCCACAGCTCAGTATCAAGACTTGTTGAGACTACTGTCAATCACCTGCTATAAAAGCACACTGCAGAATTTACACACTATTTTATTTCAAATTATGTATTTCAAATTCTGCAAACACTGTTTTATATCATACAGTAGTGAACACATTGATTTGCGCTTTGTGCATACAAATTTACAATGGCTCATCTAAAACAAGGTAAAATTATTGCATTTTAAAAACTCTTGGTGGAAAGTTTATTTTTCACCAACTCATTCCCTTGTCCTGCAAAGGCTCTCGACTCAGTCTGGGTAAAGTTCTATGGGGCCCAGCACACTGTTCAATAACTTACAAAACAGCCCCTTACCAGCTTTCAAACAGCACATTTATCACAAACATCTGCAGCACCGCTGAGATGTTTCACTCTGATCTGTGCTGAAATAGTTTTGGCTAAATCTTTTGCCTTTCATCCTTCTCCGCTGAAAACTTCAGACCAAGCTGCCGTGCAATCCCAAGGGTGCACCAACTCTTTGCAATCTGACCCACCGAAATTCTTCAAGCCTGAGGGTAGACAGTGAGCTTTGGCAGGCTTTTCCCCCAAATAATGGTTCTGTACCAATCACTCCCGGCACCAGGTCTGAAATAAAGTTTTATGTCTGATACATTTTCTGGGCATACAAATAATTTTCATATGAGAATGCTCAGGCAAAGTTATTGAACAGACTGTTTTCTTCCAACCAGCTATCAGGCTGATGTATAGCCAAGTTAGATGACACTGTGACACATCCAATTAACTTCAAAAACCAGAACTTATGTCATAATTTTTGGGCAATAATTCAAAGGCTAATTATTTCCTCATTTCTTAACCTCCTTGCTAACCCTCAGCTCTTTCAAACATTGGGTTTATTATAAACATCTGTAAAGAAGCAGCCCTGAAAATAGTTGCTGTGATATTTTGATGTGATCTGTGTAGAGCTTTCCCTTCTGATTTTTCCCCTTCCGTCCACCCGTCCTGAAGTTGGTGAACCCAGCTGCCGCCGCACTGTCGCAAGGGTGCACGGCAATCTTATCCAAATGAAATCCTTCAAATGAAAGACCAATCAGTGAGTGTTGGCAGGCGAGGCAGAAAACTCCCGCTTCAGTGCAATACTGTCTCTACCTAGCACTGATAATGTGCAGTTTCCAGCAAGGTTCAGTGCCCCAGGATGAAAATTGAAATCATGGATCGTTTTCCCTATTTGCTTAGACTTTTGGAGATGCGAATTGAACGTAACAAAATTCTGTTCTATAAATCGTAATCTACAGTACTGTGCAAATGTCTGAGGCTGTGGTGGTTAAGGCCTTTGTACAGTATTTTAGTAATTTTATGCATTGCACTGTACTGCTGCTACAAAAAGAAGCAAATTTCATGACATGTGTCAGTGATGATTAACCTGATTCTGTTGTGGACTGAGTGTGGGAAGAGAGCAGGGAGAGGGGAATCATGACTGGTATAAGGGGAAGGGAAAGAGGAGGGAGGAGGAAACACCAGAGAGACATTCTGTCATAATCAATAAACCAATTGTTTGGAATCAAATGACCTTGATTGGTATCTCAGGGCTGGGTGTGTCTGCACCCGTGTCACCCTCCACCTGCACCCTGGAACCCCTTCTCTGCCACCTGTAGCACTCCACCCTCACCATTCTTAACATCATTTGCTCCTGCCAGATTCACAAACTTGCTCTCCGCTCCACATTGACAAATGCAGTACTGTGCGAAAGTCTTGGGCACCCTGGCTATATATGTGTTCCTGAGACTTTTGCACAGTACTGTAACTTCCTAACAGTTATGCTCCAAAAATGCTCCAGTACCCAAGGCAGCCAATCAAATCAGGCCATTCCTATTGTGCATCCCAGTTCTTTCTACATTGCCCTGCAATTGTTTCCACTTTCAGTAATTATTCAATTCCATGCTCACAGTTTATTACTGAGCCTGAATTTACCACCCTTTCAGATAGAGCCAAAGAACACGCAGGTCAAAGTTCAAAGTAAAATTATTATCAAAGTACATATATATTACCACAAACAATCCTGAGAATGCGGGCATTCACAGTAAATACACAAAAACAAATAATAATATTATTAACAATAAATAAGCAATAAATATTAAGAACATGAGATGAAGAGTCCTTGAAACTGAGTCCATAGATTGAGGGAACAGTTCAGTTTTGGAGGTGAGTGAAGTTGTGCGACGCTATCCCCTCTTGTTCAACAGCCTGATGGTTGATAACTGCTGAACCTGGTGAGGCTCCTGAACCTGGTGAGGCTCCTGAACCTGGTGAGGCTCCTGTACCTCCTTCCTGATAGCAGCAGCAAGAGGAGAGCATGGCTTGGATGGTGGGGATAATGGATACTGCATTCCTGCGACAGTGCTTTTACCTGTGATGGACTGGGCTGTATCCATTACTTTTTGAAAGCTTTTCCATTCTAGGAACTAGTCAATATACTTTCCACTGCACATCTATAGAAGTTTGACAAAGGTTTAGATGACATGCTGAATCTTCACAAACTTCTAGGGAGGTAGAGTCACTGCTATGCTTTCTTTGTAATAGCACTTCCCAGGATTAAACCTCTGAAATAATAACACCGAGGGATTTAAGGTTGCTGACCCTCTCTACCTCTGATGCCCCGATGAGCCCTGGCTCATGGACCTCTAGTTTCCTCCTCCTGAAGTCAATAATCAGCTCCTTGGTCTTGCTGACATTGAGTGAGAGGTTGTTGTTGTGGCTCCACTCAGCCAGATTTTCAATCTCCCTCCTCTACGCTGATTCGTCACCACCTTTGATTCAGCCAATGATTGTGGTGTTGTCAGCAAACTTAAACATGGCATTGGAGTTGTGCTTAGCCTCACAGTCATAAGTATAAAGTGAGTAGAGAAAGGGGTCCAAGCACACGGCCTTGTGGTACCCCTGTGGTGATGGTGGTTGTGAAGCAGAGATGTTGTTGCCAATACAGGGTCTGCAAGTGAAGAAATCAAGAAACCAGTTGCATTGGGCCGGCTGGTGGCGCAACGACATCGGTGCTGGACCCGGGAGCGGAGGTTCCCATGTCCGACCCAGTTGAGTCCGTCCCCGAGTACGCTTTCCATGCATGCCGGGTTGAGTGTCGAGATTGCAACTCGACCTTGTGAAATAAAAGGAAAAATACTGCAAGAATGTCTGTGTGAGGAGTAGCACGACACACAGTCTCTCTCTCGCTCCGCGCCTTGTAAAAGCCACGAAAAAGACATCATAACGGACACGCAGACACAGACGCGCACGCACAGGCTCACACACACACGCCAAAAAGAAAAGAAACCAGTTGCACAAGGAGGTATTGCAGCCAAGGTCTTGGAACTTATTGATTAGCTTTGAGGAGATGATAGTATTGAATGCAGAGATGTAGTCAATGGAGAGTATCCTGATGTGTGCTTCTTTGCTGTCAGATGTTCCAGGGTTCAGTGAAGAGCCAATGAAATGGCATTTGTTGTCGGCCTGTTGCGGATGGTCTGGATTTTATTTTTGATCAGCAGCTGCAGTGAGGAAGAGATGGGGCATGAAATGAAACCAAGGTCTCATTTCAAAACAACACACACAAAATACTGGAGGAACTCAGCAGGTCAGGTAGCATCCATGGAAATGAACAAACATTTAATGTTTTGGGCCAGCAGCCTTCTTCAGGACTGGAAAGGAAGCGGAAGTTGCTGGAATATAAAGGTGGGCGGGGGAGGGGAAGGGGGATAGCTAGAAGGTGATAGGTGAAGCCAGGTGGTTAGAAAAGATAAAGGGCTGGAGAGGAGGGAATCTGATAGGACAGGAGAGTGGACCATTTGAGAAAGCGAGGGAGGAAAGGCCCTGGGGAAGTGATAGACATGTGAGAAACAGTAAGAAACCAGAGTGGGGAACAAAAGAAGAGAAGGCGGGGGGAGGGAATTTTTTTTTAAACCAGAAAGAGCAATCGATATCCATGCTATCAGGTTGGAAGCTACCCAGATGGAATACAAGGTGCTGATCCTCCACCCTGAGGGTGGCCTCATCGTGGCACAAGAGGAGGCCATGGAACACATGTCAGAATGGGAATGGGAATCACAATTAAAATGTTTGGTCACTGGGAAGTTCCGCTTCTGTCAGATGGAGTGGAGGTGTACAGCGAAGCAGACCCAATTTTTGACAGGTCTCACCAACGTAAAAGAGGCAACATCGAGAGCACCGGACACAATAGACAACCCCTCTGGATTTGCAGGTGAAGTGTGCCTCACCTGGAAGGGCAGTTTGGGTCTCTGAATGGAGGTGAGGGAGGAGGTGAATGGGTAGGTGTGGCACTTTGGCCACTTGCAGGGATAAGTGTCGGAAGGGAGATTAGTGGGGAGGGACAAATGGACGAGGGAATCACAGGGGGAGCGATCCCTGTGGAAAACTGGGGTGGGGGGAGAGGTAAAGATGTGCTCGGTGGTCAGATGCCTTTTGAGATGGTGGAAGATTGGAAGATCATGGGGCGGTAGGGAAGGTCAAGAGGAACTATCACAGTTAAGGTGGCGGGAAGATGGGGTAAGCATGGATGTTCAGGAAATGGAGGAGATGTGGGTTAGGGTACTATCAATGCTGGAGAAGGGGAAACACCATTCTTTGAAGGAGAACATCTCTGATATCCGTTCTTTGAAGAAGGAGGACATCAAAGTTCTTCTGTGTGCAAATTAAAATAGCAATGTCATGATGGTTGCTGCAATTTAACAATGAAGACAGTGGCTCACCACTAAAACAGATGAAGTACTGAAGCACCAAGACCAGAAAGACCTGCTGGTGTCGTGCAAGCTGACCTCAGACTGGTAGGGTCATGACAAGAATACAGCATGTCTCACTGGCAAAGTCTTAGCAGCATGTAAAGTGTCAAACTGTGGAAAGAAGGGGATAATGCTACAAAGAGAGGGTGGTAAATGAATGCTAGATTGCATTAAAAGGTAACAAATAACTCAGAATGAAAAATTGACCCATTTTCATCAAAGTGGATCAAGTTAATGAGTTCCAGTCCAATTCTCAGTTTATGATGAATTAGATTCTTTCACTTAGGATGGCAGTCGGCATGCCAGTGCCCTTGGCTACATTACTACAGTGACAACACTGAGAAACTACTTTGTTGCCTGTGAAGTGCTTTGAGGCACACAGACATCATAAAAAGGGCAAAATAAATGTAAGCCTATTATTCTCAGCCAGGCAGAGACGGTATCCAGTGGACTACACAAGTTACCAACAAACAAAATCAGGTTTTAATGTGGTTCTTTATGCAACTCAACAAGCCAAAGTACCCACTTTTCATGAAGAATAGTTCACTTGAACAAGACAGATGAGCTGTCAGTGTCCATGAATTCAAGCCACAGTAAATGTTGTGCTTTCAAAAAGAATGGAGAAAATCTGCATCAAACAGATATCCAATTATATAACTTTGGAGCACAAATGTAACAAAGACCCCTCAGGGAAACAAAAAGTTCTTTCGGCAGACTATACTTTAAAAGGGATTTGAGCTTCTATGGAATGCACAGACTGCAATGATCCCCTGTTGCTGATATGGGTCAAGATATAAGAAGGGTAATAAGTCAAAATAGAACAAGGGAGATGGGACATTTGATACCTTGGAGCTTTCATTCATTAGTTTCTGTCTGGATAATAAATGAACTCAGTAGAATCTGAAAGGGTGGACTCTATATGGACTTTGATGAAAGGAGTTTGCAAGATTAGATGGTAATTTTTCCACTTTAAAACTCCTTACATAATATATAAATACTAATTCTGAACCCAATTATAGGTGTGGCAATGCATTAAGAAACCAAGGTTAAATTCATCAAGATAGGTTTGTTTACAGCCTCTCTGCTGGGACAAAGATAATCCAGTTTCAATCCAGGAAATTACTGACAACTCAGTAGATGTGACTGGGAGTTTGCTCATCTGCCTCTGGAATTTGCCAGTTTATCACATCCACTGCAGCCAAGATACATCACAGAACAATCAGCTTGCCATAATCACTCTGCCACAGTACTCAGAGATTAAACAGAACCCTAGATTGTGTTCAATTCCCCAATAATGCATCCAGAATGCAATCTTTACACCCAGGCAGATAAATCAATTTGTCATGAAGCCTTGTGGATCGTTTGCGCTTGCAGTGAATGCCCAAAATAATGGAAATTAGAAAACCGGCCAACCTCTTAAACTGATTTGCCAGATTGAAATCTACCACCTTAAGGATATAACATTTCACGTTTTGTTTCTAAAACAAAGATCCTCTGAATCTAACATTACATTCTACTTGAGGCTTAGCTGACAGTAGATTTCTGACTAACAGTATGGGTAGTCCATTCCATTGGGAGTTCTGTGGCAGTCCACTGAGATGCACAGCATCAAACACGAGAGGATGGAAAAAATGTTGCAGTTTCAAACGGAAAATTTTCCTCTCCTCCTGTGTTTCTGGCTGTCAGTTTTGCCAAAGGTTACAACAATTAACCTTTGCTTTTGAAAAAGGAGCTGCAGAATGCCTGATTCAAATTCCTCGGATGGCTGCATGCCACTGAATTTTGTTACTTTCAACCAACTGAATTGGAAAATATTCCCAATGTGCCAAGAATAAAAGGAATATACTCTGCTGGATATCTGACATTCCAAACAGCTGTTCAAGGTGTACAGTGGGCTTCAAAATCAACAGTTCCCTCTCTTAGTTTGGTGTCTGCTGCAATGAAAGATGAACAGGTGAAACAGAAAGAGACTGCCATGCAAATCACGAACAGGAGGAGGCCACTCAGCCCCTTCAGCCTGCTCTGCCCCTCAATACCAAGTGTGTAACTTCAGCTTCACATTTCCATCTACCCAAAATAAACTTGCATTCTCCTTGTTTAGCAAGTATCTACTTCTGCTTCAATAACTATTTATTTTTCAGAAGTGGCCACTGATTCCAGATTATTCACAACTGGAAGTGTCCTCTGTGTATCCATCGTGTCAATCCCCTTGGAATCTTATGGGTTTCATCAAGTTGTCTCCATTCCTCTGAGCTCCAATGATACACATATAGTCTGTCCAACCCTGTCTTCGTAAGTCTACCTGCCCATTCCAGGTATCAATCCGGTAAATCTTCATTGAACTTCTTCCAAACTACAAACATCCCTTCCGAAATAAAAAGGCAACTGCCTCCATAAATGAAGCAATCCCCATATATTTGTATTCTCACAATAAGTATGAAAGATCCTATTGGCTTTTCTAATTATTTTCTAAACCTGAGTACCAGCTGTTAGCAAATCATTCACTTGGACATGCTGAGTTTGCATGGGAAACTAAATGTGAATGGTCTGAGTGGGAAAGATGGAAGAGAGGACCCAGAATTTGCAAAGGAAACAGTTGTTTCATAATGCTAAGACGTGGAGGAGAAGACTTGTGGAGAAGGCTGGAATCTCATTGAAGATGACGGAAATTGAGAAAGATAATCTGTTGAATGTGGAGGTGAAGAGATATGTGGGAAATAAATGTAGTTACCAGCTATGAGGGGAAGTCATGGCTCAGAACGAAGGAAGACATTTCGGAGGTACTGAAGTGGAAAGTCTCATCATCAGACCTGTTTATGCAAACAACCCCTTTACTTCTTCCCTTTTCATCATCCAGTGACTGGAGCATTCCTTCCAGGTGAAGCAGCAATTTACCTGTGCTTCTTTTAATCAAGTCTATTGCACTTTGTGGTCTCCTCTACACTGGAGAAGCTAAATGCAGTTTGGGTGACTGGTCTATGGAACCCCTATGTTCAGTTCACAGGGGTGATCATGAACTTCTAGTTACTTATCCTTTAGTTACCCATCCCATCTCTACTCTGACCAATCTATCCATGGCATCCTGTACTGTTGTAACAAATCCAAATGGAAATTGAGGAACAGCATCCCTTCTTCTCTCTGAAAATGTTGCAGCCTTTGGAATGCAATATCAAATGCTACAACTTCAGGTAAGTCACCTTCTCTATATTGGAATTGGCCATTTCTGCTTTAGGTCACCCACCATCAATATAGACTCAGTTTTCTCCCTCACTCAATAAGCATTTAAAATTTTTAAAGGGGACCCTTGCATTCTGTAATACACATATACAATTCACAGAAATATATTGCAAATTCTAAAGTCAAATCAAGGTAGGACTGTCACAGTGAACATTTGGGCGCTGGGAAGTGTTGAGTTCAGGTACAAGGTTCCCTGAAAGAGTAGTTCCAGGTATACAGGTTGGTGAAGAAGGCTTTTTGTATGTTGGCACTCTTCAGTCAGGCCATTGAGTATAGAAGTTGAGAAGTTATGTTGCAGTTGTATAAGACACTGGTGATGTCACACGAAGTATTATGCTCAGTTTTGGTCACCCACCTATAGGAAAGATGTTATTAAACTGGTAAGTGTGTCAAAAATATTTCTCACCCTCTATCATCAATGCCACCCTCACCAGCATCTCCTCCATTTCCCAGACATCTGCCCTCATCCCATCTTCCCATTCCCATAAATGAGATGGAGTTCACCTACCACCCATGAGTTTCCAAGTCCAACAAATTATTCTCAGTAACTTCCGTCACCTTCATTGGGATCATATGACTAAACACATCTCCCCACCACTCTCTGCTTTCTGCAGGGATTTTCTCTCTACGTGACCCTGTTGTCCACTTGTCCCTGCCCACTGATCTCCCTCCTGGCACTTATACCTGCAAGCAGCTACCCCTCCCCCCTCATCACCTTTCAGAGCGCCAAATAGTCCTTCCAGATGAGGCGGCTGACACTTCACCTGCTACTGTATCTGGTGCTCTCAGTGCGGCCTCCTCCATATTGGGGAGACCAGATGTAGATTGGGGAACCCATTTGTCAAACACCTTTGCTCCATCTGCTACAGACGGTGGGTGTTTTCCAGTGGCCACCCATTTTAATTCCACTTCCCATTCCCATTCTGACACGTCAGCCCATGGGCTCCTCTACTGTTGCAACGAGGCCACTCTCAGGCTGGAGGAGCAACACCTCATATTCTGTCTGGGTACAGCCTCCAAACTGATGGCATGAACATCAATTTCTCTAACGTTTAGTGATTCTTTCCCTCCCCTCTCCTTTACCATTCCCATTTCAGGCTCCCCTCTTAACTCTTTCCTTCTCCTTACCTGCCCGTCACTTTCCTGTGATGCCCCTTCTCCTCCCTTTTCTCCCATGGTCCACTGTCCTCTCCGATCAGATTCCTCCTTCTTCATCCCTTTACCTCTTCCACCTATCACTTCTCAGCTTCTGCCTTCAAACCCCACCCACAACTCACCCACTTTCCCCCTCACCTGCTTTCACCTATCACCAGCCAGCTTGTACTCCTTCCCCCTCCTCCCACTTTCTTATTCTGGTCTCTTTCAGTCTTGATGAAGGGTCTTGGCTGGAAACATCGACTGTTCATTCCCCTTCATAGATGCTGCCCGGCCTGCTGTATTCCTCTGGCATTTTCTGGACGTTGCTGTAGAAAATATTTACAAGGATATTGCCAGAACTCAAGGGATTGAGTTATAGGGAGAGGTTGGTCAGGCTTGGTCTCTCTTCCATGGATTGTAGGAGTATATATGAGGGGCAGAGACATGGTAAATGCACTTAGTCTTTTCCCAGACTTGGGGAATCAAGGACTGGGGAGTTCCGGTTTAAAGTGAGAGAGGAGAGATTTCAAAGGAACTTGATGGGCAACTTTATTTTATACAGATTGGAACATATAGAGAATGAGCTGCAGGAGGAAGTGGTTGAGAAAGGTACAATAACAACTTTGAAAGGTCAGTTGGACAGGTACACAGGTTTCAAAGGTTGAGACAAGCTTGGATGGGCATCTTTATTGGAATAGACCAATTGGGCCAAAGAGTCTGCTTATCTGCTGTATAAATCTATATATAAAAAAAGCGGTGAACTTTTGTTTCTTAGAGGGAAGTTACAGTGAAAAAAGGAAACAGCTATGGGACTTGGATCATGCCTTGCTTCACCCAGCTCTTTGAAAACTTAAGTACACATAAAGGAAACAAATGTTTGGGTCATATAAGATAAAAGGGATTAAACACAAATTGTTCATCTTCTGTTCTGTGTAATAAATGCATTTTGTAATGATTTTTAAAAACACCTGCACTTTTTAGAATGTGCAGATTTTTTTAAAACCTTTACAAAATGCATTTACTAGAAAAAGCCAACTTTTATTGCCTATCCCTTGAGAAGCTGCTAACAAGTTGCCTTCATGAACACTGACTGTAAGTAACAGAGCAGTAAATGACAGGATCATTAGGCCATCTCTGAGTGCAGTTAAGAATCAAGCCTAGATAGAGTGAACATGAAGAGGATGTTTCCTATAGTGGGGTAGCCTAGGATCAGAGGACACAGTCTCAGAGTACAAGGATAACAGAGATGAGGAAGAATTTCTCTAGCCAGATTGTGGTGAATCTGTAGAATCCATTGCCAGAGATGTTTATGGAAGCCAAGTCATTGGGTATATTTAACATAGAAATATGGAAAACCTACAGCACAATACAGGCCCTTTGGCCCACAATGCTGAGCCAAACACGTACTTTACTTTAGAAATTACCTCGGGTTACCCATAGCCCTCACTTTTTCTAAGTTCCATGTACCTATCCAGGAGTCTCTTAAATCCTCCACCTTCATCGCCGGCAGCCCATTCCACGCACTCACCACTCTCTGCGTAAAAACTTACCGCCTGACATCTCCTCTGTATCTATTTCCAATCACCTTAAAACTGTGTCCTCTTGTGTTAGCCATTTCAGCCCTGAGAAAAAGCCTCTAACTATCAGCACAATCAATGTCTCTCATCATTGTATACACCTCTATCAGGTCACCTCTCATCCTCCGTCACTCCAAGGAGAAAAGGCCAAGTTCACTCAACCTATTCTCATATGGCATGCTCCCCAATCCAGGCAACATCCTTGTAAATCACCTCTGCACTCTTTCTATAGTTTCCACATCCTTCCTATACTGAGGTGACCAAAGCAGAGGTTGATAGATTCTTGATTAGTAAGGGTCTCAATGGTTACCAGGGAGAAGGCAGGAGAATGGGATTGAGAGGGGTAATAAATTAACCATGATAGGTTGGTGGGACTAGGTTGGGCATGGACTAGAAGGGCCGAGATGGCCTGTTTCCGTGCTGTAATTGTTATATGGTTATATATGGAATGGCTGGGCAGACTTAATGGGCTGAATAGCCTAATTCTTCTCCTATGTCTTATGGTCGACATAGACCATGCAAAGAGGTTTAGATTTTCTCCCGTGAAGGGCACCTGTCACCACTACAGAGCTAGCAGTTTCTGTTTGCATTGAGTTGAGTGAATACAGATCACATGGTGGGATTTGAAATCAAGTTAAAACTGGTTAGTTCACACAGGTCTCCGGAAAACCAAGTTGAAAATGTAATTGCATCCCATGCGCATTGAACTCCATCTTAGAATATTGATTCTATTGACCAGATATCAACAGTGGAGATGAATAGGCTTGTCCACTATTATTGTATCACTATCACATTTAGAATCTATGACCCAGGACACATTTCAATCTTAGTGTCCCAACTTCCATAAAGTGACACTCAGTCCAAATCTGGCAGCAATCACTGTGACTAAACTAAAGTTGCAATGATTGAATTAAACTTGTAATTCTGATAATCTGTGCTTTAATCTCCCACTTTCAGAAAAGCATTGCCCTGCCATGGTATTTATATTTCCCACACCAACAGTATGCGTAGCTACTTGGATCAAAGTCATTTTGCCCTGCGGACTTCCATGCAGTCCATTTCTCAGCTTAATCCTTTAAGACTACCCAAAAAATGTTTTGGCATACCAGCACTTAACAGTCTGGAATTCTGTCTCTCCTCATAGATACAGATTTAACAAAATTCATGCTGAAAGTCTGGACAGGCATCAAAGTAATCAACTGTCTGAGAAAATCAGTGAAAATACTTCTTTAAAAAAAAGACATATGCAGATAGTTAAAACTCAGTTGTACCTCAATCTCATTATAGATAAGATAAAGGATCATCATGATTTACGTTAGAATTTTAGCCAAACCGAACGAAGCTGTTACAATGAAAGTGTTACAACAACCACTTTGCTTCTATTGCATTGCTTGCTATTGCATTCTCCCTGACTGAATGCTTTCCTAAATCTGGGCTTGCCCCTCCTTTCCCAGAGATGTCACAGTGGAATAGGATCACTGGTGTAGGTAATCTCTGATGCGATGTCCTTCCAATCAATCCTTGATTTTCCCCAAAACCTTTCCAAGTACAACACATTTATACAGTGTCACTCACAGTAAAATATGTTTCCAATGCTGTCATTCACAGCACATGACATATTATTCCAGTTATTCACATTATGCTCCCATACATCAGTTTTTCTTTCACACATTTGTCCTTATCACCTTCTGCAAAAATAACAGGGTTGTTATCATGGGTGACTTTAACTTCCCTAATACTGATTGGCACCTGATTAGTTCCAAGGGTTTAGATGGGGCAGAGTTTGTTAAGTGTGTCCAGGACGGATTCCTGTCACAGTTATGTTGACAGGCCGACTAGGGGGAATGCCATACTAGATCTAGTACTAGGTAATGAACCAGGTCAGGTCACAGATCTCTCAGTGGGTGAGCATCTGGGGGACAGTGACCACCGCTCCCTGGCCTTTAGCATTATCATGGAAAAGGATAGAATCAGAGAGGACAGGAAAATTTTGAATTGGGGAAGGGCAAATTATGAGGCTGTGAGGCTAGAACTTGCAGATGTGAATCGGGATGATGTTTTTGCAGAGAAATATACTATGGGCATGTGGTCGATGTTTAGAGATCTCTTGCAGGATGTTAGGGATAAATTTGTCCTGGTGAGGAAGATAAAGAATGGTAGGGTGAAGGAACCATGGGTGACAAGTGAGGTGGAAAATCTAGTCAGGTGGAAAAAGGCAGCATACATGAGGTTTAGGAAGCAAGGATCAGATGGGTCTATTCAGGATTATAGGGAAGCAAGAAAGGAGCTTAAGAAGGGGCTGAGAAGAGTTAAAATTGGGAGTTAAAATTACTAAGAGACATAAGGATCTATTCAATTTCAACCTTTTACCATTAATTAATCAGGTTAAACAACTGATTACTAAATGGTCCCCTTTGTCTCTATCACTGATTGGCTGTATTAATGCTATTAAAATGATTATTTTACCCAAATTTTTATATTTATTTCAAGTGATACCGATTTTTATTCCTAAATCTTTTTTTGATACTATTGACTCTAAAATTTCCTCTTACATATGGCAAAATAGAAATCCCAGATTAAGTAAAAAATACTTACAGAAATCTAAGAAAGAGGGTGGTTTGGCATTGCTTATCCTAAGATTTTACTATTGGGCAATTAATATCCGATATTTAATATTCTGGACACAAGATTGGAATACAACTCCAAGCCCATATTGGGTAAACCTTGAAGGCCATTCTGTACAAAGGTTTTCTTTAGCTTCCATTTTAGGAACTTCACTGCCTTTTGCACTATCTAAATTGAATAAACAAATTTTCATAGTTAAACATACATTGCGAATATGGTTTCAATTTCATAAATTTTTTGGCCTGAATGAATTTATGTTATCAAGCCCTATTATATCTAATTTCTTTTTCCATACCTCGGTAATGGACCAAGCCTTTTTGATATGGTAAACGAAAGGTATAATATGTTTTCATGATCTATTTCTGGATAACTGCTTTATGTCTTTTGAGCAGTTATCTGAGAAATTTGATTTGCCTAGATCCCATTTTTTTAGATACCTACAAATAAGAAATTTTTAAAATACTATGTTGCCTACCTTTCCGACTTCAAATCCTTCTGGCATTTTTGATAAAATTTTAGGTTTTAATCCTTTGCAGAAGGGATTAATAGTAATAATTTATGATATAATTATGAAATTACAGCCAGATATATCTGATAAAATAAAAAATGAATGGGAAAGGGAACTTCAACTTTCCCTACCTATAGAGAAATGGGAAAACATTTTTCAATTAGTTAGTACTTCTTCTATATGTGCTAAACATACATTAATACAATTTAAAGTAGTACACAGAACTCATATGTCCAAAGATAAACTAGCTCGTTTTTATTCCCATATAAACTCTACTTGTGATAGATGTCACTCTGAAGTGGCTTCTTTAACTCATATGTTTTGGTCCTGTCCTCTTTTGGAAAAATATTGGAAAGACATTTTTGATATTATTTCAACAATTCTACGCTTCGATTTAAAACCCCATCCTATTATGGCAATCTTTGGATTGCCAATGGTAGAACATAGATCTTTGTCTTCTTCAGCCTGTCGAATGATAGCTTTTGTTACTTTAATGGCGAGGAGATCTGTTTCGTTGAATTGGAAGGAAACTAATCCTCCAACTACATTCCAATGGTTTTCTCAAACCATATTAAGTTTAAATTTAGAAAAAATTAGAAGTTAAATTTTTGACCCTTCGATTAAATTTGAAGAAACTTGGAAACCTTTTATGCAACATTTTCATATGATGTAATCTGACCTTTCCGAATCTTTTTTCTAAACTTAAATTACATGATGACAGGAGCGGAGTTAACGACATTATTGAACGTGTCTGGTACATGCTGTTGGTCTAGCCCTGTTTTGCTTTTTTTTTGGGGGGGGTTCTTTTTTTCTTTTGGGTTTTTTTTTGTTTATATATTTCTTTTCTTTCTATTTCTTTTTTTAATGATTAATTTCATTATGAGTTTGGAAGTCTTTTATATCTATGTTACTTAAAATTCATTTTATATATGCTGATGAACAATATTCCAATCTCTTTGTACTAACTTTGTTACTGAGTTTATAACTTTGAAAAGTTAATAAAAAGATTTAAAAAGAAAAGAGAGGAGCAAGAAGGGGGCATAAGAAGGCCTTGGCGAGTAGGGTAAAGGAAAACCCCAAGGCATTCTTCAATTATGTGAAGAACAAAAGGATGACAGGAGTGAAGGTAGGAACGATTAGAGATAAAGGTGGGAATATGTGTCTGGAGGCTGTGGAAGTGAGCGAGGTCCTCAATGAATACTTCTCTTCGGTATTCACCAATGAGAGGGAACTTGATGATGGTGAGGACAATATGAGTGAGGTTGATGTTCTGAAGCATGTTGATATTAAGAGAGAGGAGGTGTTGGAGTTGTTAAAATACATTATGATGGATAAGTCCCCAGGGCCTGACGGAATATTCCCCAGGCTGCTCCATGAGGCGAGAGAAGAGATTGCTGAGCCTCTGGCTAGGATCTTTATGTCCTCGTTGTCCACGGGAATAGTACCGGAGGATTGGAGGGAGGAGAATGTTGTCCCCTTGTTCAAAAAAGGTAGTAGGGATAGTCCGGGTAATTATAGACCAGTGAGCCTTACGTCTGTGGTGAGAAAGCTGTTGGAAAAGATTCTTAGAGATAGGATCTATGGGCATTTAGAGAATCATGGTCTGATCAGGGACAGTCAGCATGGCTTTGTGAAGGGCAGATCATGTCTAACAAGCCTGATAGAATTCCTTGAGGTGACCAGGCATATAGATGAGGGTAGTGCAGTGGATGTGATCTATATGGATTTTAGTAAGGCACTTGACAAGGTTCCACATGGTAGGCTTATTCAGAAAGTCAGAAGGCATGGGATCCAGGGAAGTTTGGCCAGGTGGATTCAGAATTGACTTGCCTGCAGAAGGCAGAGGGTCGTGATGGAGGGAGTACATTCAGATTGGAGGATTGTAACTAGTGGTGTCCCACAAAGATCTGTTCTGGGACCTTTACTTTTCATGATTTTTATTAATGACTTGAATGTGGGGGTAGAAGGGTGGGTTGGCAAGTTTGCATAAGACACAAAGGTTGGTGGTGTTGTAGATAGCGTAGAGGATTGTCGAAGATTGCAGAGAGACATTGATAGGATGCAGAAGTGGGCTGAGAAGTGGCAGATGGAGTTCAACCAGGAGAAATGTGAGGTGGTACACTTGGGAAAGACAAACTCCAAGGCAGAGTACAAAGTAAATGGCAGGATACTTGGTAGTGTGGAGGAGCAGAGGGATCTGGAGAAAGCTTATGGGGTGTTAGCTTTCATAAGTCGAGGAATAGAGTTTAAGAGTCGCGATGTAATGATGCAGCTCTATAAAACTCTGGTTAGGCCACACTTGGAGTACTGTGTCCAGTTCTGGTCACCTTACTATAGGAAGGATGTGGAAGCATTGGAAAGGGTACAGAGGAGATTTACCGGGTTGCTGCCTGGTTCAGAGAGTATGCATTATGATCAGAGATTAAGGGAGCTAGGGCTTTACTCTTTGGAGAGAAGGAGGATAAGAGGAGACACGATAGTGGTGTATAAGATATTAAGAGGAATAGATAGAGTAGATAGCCAGCGACTCTTCCCCAAGGCACCACTGCTCAATACAAGAGGACATGGCTTTAAGGTAAGGGGTGGGAAGTTCAAGGGGGATATTAGAGGAAGGTTTTTTACTCAGTGAGTGGTTCGTGCATGGAATGCACTGCCTGAGTCAGTGGTGGAGGCAGATACACTCGTGAAGTTTAAGAGACTACTAGACAGGTATATGGAGGAATTTAAGATGGGGGGTTATATGGGAGGCAGGGTTTGAGGGTCTGCATAACTATGTCGGCCGAAGGGCCTGTACTGTGCTGTACTATTCTATGTTCTATGTTCTATGAGATAAGTTCATAGTTCAAAGTACATTTGTGTCACCATACACAACTCTGAGATTCATTTTCTTGCAGGCATACTCAATAAATCCATGAGAGATTAATAAACACAATGAAAGATTAAAAAAAAAATCTTGGGTATTCAGCCAGTGTGCAAAAAACAAGAAATGTGAGAAAAAAACAAAAAAGAAATAATAATAATAAAAAACAATAAATATTGAGAATATGAGAGTCTTTGAAAGTGAGTCCATAGGTTATGGGAACATTTTAATAATGTGGCAAGTGAAGTTGAGTGAAGTTATGCCCTTTGGTTCAAGAGTCTAAAGGTTGAGGAGTAATAACTGTTCCTGAACCAGGTGGTGTGAGTCCTAAGGCCTTCTTCCTGATGGCAGCAGTGAGAAGAGAGCATGACCTGGGTTGTTAGGGTCTCTGATGATGGATGATGCTTTCCCCTGACAATGCTTCGTGTAGGTGTGTTCAATGCCGGGAAGAGCTTTGTCCGTGATGGACTGGGCCGTATCTACTACTTTTTGTAGCATTTTTTGTTCAACGGCATTGGTGTTTCCATACCAGTCCATACCAGGCCAGTCAATATACTATCCACCACGCATCTATAATAATTTGTCAGAGCTTAAGATTTCATGCTGAATCTATGCGAACTCCAAAAGTAGTAGACGTACTGCTTGCTTTCTGTGTAATTGCACTGATGTTCTGGGCCCAGGACAGTTCCTTTCAAATGATAACACTGAGGAATTTGTTTCTGACCCTCTCCACCCATGATCCTTTGATGAGGACTGGCTCATGGACCTCTGGTTTCCTTCTCCTGCAATCAATAATCAGCTCCTTAGCCTTGCTGACATCGAGTAAGAGGTTGTTGTTATGCCACCACTCAACCAGATTTTCACTCCCCCTCCTATATGCTGATTCGTCACCACCTTTGATTTGGCCAACAACCATAGTGTCATAAGCAAACTTAAATATGGCATTAGAGCTGTGCTTAGCGACACATAAATGTAAAGCGGGTAGAGCAGGGAGCTAGGCACACAATCTTGTGCTGATGGAAATTGTGAAAGAGATGTTGCTAATCCAAACTGAGTGCATCTGCAAGTGAGAAAAATTGAGGTTCCAATTGCACAAGGAGGCATTGAAGCCAAAGTCTTGGAGCTTATTGATTAGTTTTGAGAGGATGATGGTATTGAATACTGAGTAGTAGTCAATAAAGAGCATCTTGGTGTATGCATCTTTGCTGTCCAGATGTTCCAGGGTTGAGTGAAGAGCCGATGAGTGGCTTAGTTCCTTAAAGTTCCTTAGTAGCTCCTCTTGAGAAACCCAAATTGGTACAGATGATGCAGTAACTCAGGTGCACTTTAAATTGGCAGCCTTAAAATCGAATAAAATCCCAGAAGTATTACAGGTAGGAGTTATTGATCACACTGGTTCAGTGGTTCTTTGTATGAGATCATTAACCAGAAGGCTACTGGCAGCCAGAACAGAAGAGTAACCAGCACTGTCAAAATACTTAAATGAACACTAAGAGAGAAACAGGATTTCCCATCCACCAACTGCAATGTCTTTTGGTGCAAACATCAAAAATCTGCTCCTCAGCTTCACCATCATGGGGCACTGGTGAGTACTGCCATCTCCAAAGGCAGTAGAGACTGTATACAAATGCAGCCTAAGTCAATACAGAGTAAAGGAATGCTTCGTGAGATGAGCTTTTCCAATGAAATGCTAAACTGGAACTTTTGAAGGCAATAAAGGGCAATTTTAGCATCAGTATTTCCCCAACACATATTCAGTATAAATTAGTTCAAAGACAGAGAGCTCACAATGAACACTTGGCAGCTGAGCATCCACGGTTGACAGCTGGCAACGGATCACATTAACAAATCAATAAATTCGATACTAAATCTTTAACATCAACTTTTAATCAATTGTCTTTTCAAATATTTCCCTCTAGTTTTCTTCCCTACAAATCTAGTCCTATACCTGGAGCTGGTAAACATTAATACCAGCCACCTACAGATTATTCCACATTGAGGAAAGAAGGTGAGAGTAGCAGATCATATGTTTGTTTATCCTGTACTAATCCGAAGTCCACATCCCTATCTATCCTAGCACAAGCCACTTTTTAAAGCATCTTAAATGGAACCTCCATCTCAATGGCCTTCTCCCCACCCAGAGCAAGTATACTAAAGCCAACTGCAATTCCTCCGGTACTATTCTGGCTACTTCACAGATATTGTCCTGCTCTGGCCCCCCGCCACACCAGAAATGTTTCCCAACTGAACCACGGGCAGGATAAAATACTTTCATGTGCCACTTAGCAGTTGATTTATTTCATTTCATTGTCAGCATACGTGCCTTATTTTATATATATTGTACAGATTATCTGCATCTGGTAATGCAGTCTCTGACATTAATACTTCTTTTCCAAAGAGCAGATGTTCCTACATTCTCAATAAATCTACAGAAACTTCCCTGAGAAAGCCTGTTACCAGGATCTTCCTACATGATTTCAAAAGCAAAACACAGGTGTCCACTGCTTGTTCAAAAGGAAATAGTCCACTGATTGAAACTAGAATCTCAGCAAGAGTGGAATCTCAAAATGTAACCAGATCAGTTTGCGATATAACTTGTACCCGGTGCTTACAGACCCTGCATTGATTAGTCGAATTTCTCATGTAATCTTATGCAACTTTAGCTTAGTGCAGGAAGCAACTCATTCCCTTAGGGAAAAGCACAGGAGACTAAATCTACACTAATCTACCACAGGATTGTTCTAAATATAAAACTTATATTGAGAAAATACATGGCCTGAGTTTTGCAAAACAAAAAGTTGTTCATTATTCATGTCACTGTTTTCTTCAGAGACGCATGGAATAAAATCTGTGATTGAAGGTTTAAAATCTTATCAGTTTATGTACCAACACTTTCCAATGGCTCAGTTGTAAATGCCAAGGTCAGTATTGTCAGATCAGGTTTAATAGCACTGGCTTATGTCTTGAAATTTGCTTTTTTGTGGCAGCAATACATAATTTTTAAACATCTATAAATTATAATAAATTACAAATGTATAGCTAGGGTGTCTAAGACTTTTGCACGATACTGTATTTGTCAGGTGGAGCAGAGAGAAAGTTTGTAAATCTACCAGGAGCAAAGGATGTCGGGAATGGTGAGGGTGGAGTGCTGGGGGAGGGGCGTGGGTCAGGTGGCAGAGAAGGAATGCCAGGGTCAGACACACCCAGCCCTGAGACACAAGGCAAGGTCATTTGATTCCAAAAACATCACAGAATGTCTTCATGGTGCATCCTGCTCTCTCCTCTCTCCCTTCTCCTTTTCCCAGCCATGATTCCCCTCTCTTTCTCACCCCCTCCTTCCCACTCTCAGTCTATAATAGAGACCCATATCAGAACCAGGTTTATCATCACTCACATATGTCATGAAATTTGTTTTTTTTCCCTGCGGCAGCAGTACAGTACATAAAATTACCACAGTTCATTGATTGTGTTGTGTATGGTATTTACTGTGATTGCCTGCAAGAAAAGGAATCTCAAGGTTGTATATGGTGACACAGAGATACTTTGATAATAAATTTACTTTGAACTTTGAATCCCCCACAATGTCTGGGAAAGCAACAGGATGTGCTGTTTCGTGTCTGCTGATTATGGAGCTTAGCTCCTCTGGTGATGGTCCAGGTCAGGTGAACAGAAGTGAGAAAGAATCACCACATATGTGCAACAGATGAGTTGATCATAAAGCAAACTCCACTGCCTCTGCCTTTAAAGGACCGAGCTGTCCTGTCTTTGCAGAGAACAGTGAAGCTATCAAGCTGCAGAGCTGCATCTGAAATGGTGGGGTTTAGCCATGTTTCTGTGAAGCAAAGTACACAGCAGTCCCTGATGATCCTCTGGTACTGCGATCTTGCTCTGAGGTCTTCAATTTTATTTTCTCGAGTGTGTACGTCCATCATCAGGATGGTCCTGAGTGGTGATTCTAAAGGCTTTGCATTTCGATTGTACTTTAAACTGGCTCAGCTTCCGTGCTTCTCAAACTGAGTCCGCAGTCCAGGATCCATTAACTTTTGAGTATGATAGATATTTTTTAAACATCTTAAAACTACGTTGCTTCCTGAAACACCCATGGCGGTGACTGTGGATTTCAGCTGTAATAATCCTGAACGGGAAACTCTGATGATTCCCATTGGAGCTGCAGCCAAAGAGCTGCCTTTTATCAGCACTATCTTGACGGTCTGAAGATGTGATGTTCTCACATTGTGTTCTGAATTTATTAGATATATATGTAGGCAGTATGGTTATTAAAACTGCATATAACATTTCTAGATGAAGTGGATAAAGCAGTTAGGCTCCCATTATCCCTTACAAAGGAAAGGCTTGGAAATGGGGAAAAGGGGAGTCATTTGAAGTTTAATTTTCCATTTCAAGTGTTCTAAACCATCTCACAACAAATGTGGTACTTTTAATGTATAGTCATAACAGAGACTGTATTTAGGAAGTACAATAGTCTGTGCACAGCAAGCTCTCATTAACTGGCAGGACACTCTGAGCAAGTAGTGATTTTGAGATATTGATTCAGGACTCGACAGCGGCCCGGACATCATGGAGAATATCTGTGTTCTTTCCCCAAACGGTGTCATTTGATCCATTGAGAATCAGAAAGTACTACATCTCAGGATCAGCTCAGACTATTTTTGAATCTCAGGAATGGGACCTGAATCTGAGGGGTCCGTGCCCTAAAAACCTGCACTGCCCTTCAAGCTGTAGCACAGAAGTCTTTACATATCTGTGAGGGCTGGGGAAGGTGCAGGAAATTAGTTTTTATCCAGGGCGTGTTGAAATGTTATGAACTTAATGGGTACTTTGCCTCTGTCTTCACTGTGGAAGACACTAGCAGTGTGCCAGTGTCCATGAGTGTCAGGGAGCAGGAGTGAGAGCCATTGCTATTACAAAGGAAAAAGTGCTAGGCAAACTCAAAGATCTTGGGTAGTTGAGAGGGGCACACCAAACTTAACTTCATTTTCAGATGGGACGGGGTGCATTGGCCTCCCCTCCTCTGGGCTCCCACCTGATCCACTTGTACTTTCGGCACTCAGAGACGAAGGTTAAACTTATAGATGGATATTGGAGAAGGATACTTGGAAGTTAGGCAATGCAAACACAATATAAAAAAGTAGACACCATTTTAACTTTCTAACAATCCCAGTTATGTCCACATCCATTTGTCTCACATCAAACTACTGCACTGTATGAAAAAGTCTTCATTATTAATACATTACATGTAATCTGTCAGTGAGTCTCATTCCAAACAGTGACGATCCCCCCTTGAAAATCTTCTGATGTTCTTACAATAGCAAACAGACTTGTTTCAAAACTTGACCACATTCCTGTCTCCTAGTAACCATGAAATATTATTCATAACAATACCACAATTTATTTTTCATGGCTGTTCAGACTTCCAACGAGATTCATTAAACTTCTTGAGGGTCATACTAAATCTTGTTACATTCCTCTTCCTCACTCCTTCCTCCTTCTCAGGAGATGGACTTTCCTTGTGCCCTGCAGATACTGGCTACTATTCGGTACTATCTGTGCAAACCAATCAGTAATTTATCCAACTATGGAAGGTATCATAATTGGTTTCAAGCCCTTTATATGTTAGTCGGTGATCTCACACATTTAGTTTTCAGTCACTGAAGAGTTTCAGGAACATGAACTCCAGTCGGAGGGTACCGAGGGAAGATGCTTCTTCCTGCCCTAGGCAGTTGCTCTGCTGTAGAACATCATGTTTCCTCCCTCAAACAAACTGCATTATTTTGCTGCCTTTAAGACTGAAAAATCTGCTGGAGTCAGCCAGCTGCATCAGTCTGACCAAAGCTGGATTATATTTCCATCCTGCACTGTTGAGCGTTATTACTACAGCTTCCTCTACCCTGCATTTCTCAAAGGAACATTATTAAAATATTCACAATTCCCAGCACTGCCCGCCTAGATTCGACCACCCAAATCGAAAGGAATTAAATGAACTCTCCAGTCTTTATTGCTTCCCCCCCCCCCCCACCAACCTTACCAACTGCATTTTGCAGACTGATGTTGCCCCTTTAATGTTAGGGAACAACAATTTCCTATAGATAAAACAAATAAGAATGCTTTACAAATGAAAAATTCACTCCACATCATAAAGGGTTTAAACCATATAGAGCAACAGTATGTAATTGCAAACAGATTGTCCAAAGTATTATCTCATTGTTCGAAAATGTTACCCCAGTTCATGTAAAACTCTTAACTTCAGCTAAGATTTTTTAAAGAAAGCATATCCTCTGTTAATTCCTTTTCTTCAGAAGTTGTTTACTTTGGATTCCTGGGAGTATGGTCAACATAATGCTTCATGAAACAATGTCCAAACACAAAACTGTTGTGTCCCACTGCACTAAATCAGAATGACGTTTTCATACTGCTTGCTGCCTCCACAAAAGATGCAGATCACTGCCCATCAGTGAGCAATACACCCCTTCTCCATTTTACTTACATTAACTGACTGTCATATGACCTCCATTAGAATTAAAGGGTTGTAACACTATATCAGAAATGTTTTGTTATTGTACATTTTTAATCCCTGTATTACAGGAGAAATTTCCTTCAGTAATTTTCTTATCCTCCCAAATGCAGGTCAGATTTCACGTGCGCCTCCATCATGTAACTCTTTACCTCCCCACCCCACTTCACCTTCCACAGGGATTGCTACCTCCATAATTCCTTTGTCCATTCCTCCCTCCCCACTAATCTTGTTCCTGGCACTTAACCCTGCAAGCAGTGCAAGTGCCACACCGGTCCATTCACCTCCTCCCTCACCTCCATCCAGGGCCCCAAACAGTCCTTCCAGGTGAGGCAACACTTGTCCTGCATATCTGCTGCGTCGTCTATTGTGTCCAGTGCTCCCAATGCAGCCTCCTCTACATTGGTGAGACCTATCATAAATCGGGAGGCTGCTTCATTGAGCATTTTAGAGCTTGTTGATTAGTACTGATATCATGGTGTTGAAAGCTGAGCCATAATCCATAAACAGCGGCACTGTTCCCTCTAATCTGCCTGGGTGAACAGCTCCTCAATAATTGAATTGCTCCTGCACACATAGCCTTTGTTGCTGCACAGGTGGAATTTTCTTTTATATAATGTTAATATAATTTTGAAATTATGGTAATATATTTTGAAATCTATATTAATATAATTGCAAAATACCCTGCAATTATGTTTTAATGAATATAATCCATAAATTTCTAAATAATAAATGTACCTCAACCTTTACTTTGAAACATTTTAAAGCTTCAATATATTTATACTGTCAGTGTTTCAATTTACAATACTGTTACAAATTGTAACAATAAACACAGAATGGAACTCAGAAGCTCATTGTTAATAAACCACTAGGCCGCTGAACACTGACATTTGTAGTTCTTCCTCCCCTCCCCACACTTTTTTGCTCTAACTTCTCATCTTTTTTTCCAATCCTGATGAAGAGTACCATCCCAAAATGTCGATTGTTTACTCTTTTCCATAGATGCTGCATGGCCTCCTGAAATGTCGACTGCATTCTTTTCCATTAATGCTGCCTGACTTGCTGAGTTCCTCCAGCATTTTGTGTGCATTGCTTGGATTTCCAGAATCTGCAGATGTTCTCATCTTTGTGCTACTACTACACTGTGAAGTCTCTTCCAGGAATGCCCACCCTGAAAAATTCAAATCTGTCCTTCAAAGGGAGTTCGAGAAACCCTCTCTCACTGCGCCCCCTCTGCGATCTCTATGCCCTCTGACACCCTGTACTTCTTTCTCCCCTCTCCAACCTTTTTTTCCCCCAGTCCTAATGAAGGATCTTGGCCCAAAATGTCGACTGTTTACTCTTTCACGTAGATGCTGCCTGGCCTGCTGACTTCCTCCAGCATTTTGTGTGTGTTGCTTGAACATGGACACTGTCTAATCAAAACATTTCGCTTTTGCCACTGTGATACAAAATTAATCTGAACAGTGTTTATAGACAATGGATTTGTAATAAAGATGGATGAGAAAAAGTTTACGAAATGTGAAAGATTTTCTTTGCTTTATTGTCTTTCAATTTACCCTTGAATTAGTAAATAAAATCTAGAGTATATATGCATCTGTTGTAGACCTATTGCAGCAATAGGCAAATTACAGTGAGTCCAGGTCCTTGCTTAGGCAGGAGTTGATTCTGGCCATGACCACCCTCTCAAAGCATTTCAACACCGTAGACGTGAGTGCAACTGGGCAACAGTTGTTGAGGCAGCTCTCCCTGCTCTTCCTTGGCACTGGCATGATCGTCACCCTTTTGACACAGGTGGGAAGCTTTGACTGCAGCTGTGAGAGATGAAGATATCTTTGAACAAGCCCACCAGTTGGTTGGTACAAGTTTTCAGTGCCCTACCTCATGCACCATCAGGTCTTCATGCCTTGCGAGGGTTCACCCTTATGAAAGCTGTTCTGACATCAGCCTCCGCGACTGAGGTTACAGACTGACCACTGCCTATGAAGCCTCAGCATTATATCCTTATTCTTATATTCTAGTCCTCTCAAAATAAATGCTAACATTGCATTTGCCTTCCTTACCATTGACTCAACCTGCAAGGTAACCTGTCTTTAATAGAAGACACCATTATCTTCCCAACCACTGAAGTCAGGTCAACTGGCCCATTCTTTCTTCTCCCTCCCTCCATTCTTAAAGAGTGAAGTGACATATACAGTATAATTTTTCAGTACTCTGGAACCATTCCCGAATCTAGTGATTCTTGAAAAATCTACTAATGTCGCCACAGTCACTTCAGCTATCTCTTTCAGAATCCTGAGGTGTAGTCCATCTGGTCCAGCTGACTTCAAACCTTTCAGCTTCCCAGCACCTTCTCTTCGTAAAAGGCAACTACACTTACTTCTGCTCTCTGACACTCTCGAATTTCTGGCATACTGCTAGACTCTTCCACGGTGAAGACTGTTGCAAAATACTTAGTAAGATCGTCTGTCATTTCTTTGTCCCCCGTTACTACCTCTGCAGCGTCATTTTCCAGCCACCTGATATGTACTCTTTGCCAATTCACATGTAGGTTTAGTGGCTTGTCCTGAATTATGTCAGAAAACCTGCTGTCTAGTCTGTCCTCAATGTCTTCTATTACAGGCAAGTATAGTAAAGGTTGTTTGGGATTACTGGCTTCAAATGCAGTTCTAGTTTCTAACTTGTGCCAAGTTTTAATGGAAGCTTTAAAGTTCAAAAGGTTGCATGGATCAGAGGATTCTGGAGATTTACACTACCGTCTGAGAGTTCAGAACTTTCGTCACTGTCCCAGTCACTCTCATCATTCTCACTGCTGTCATCTTCATCACTATCTGAGCCTCCTAAAATGTAGGCTATTGGCTATTCTGAAATGGTAGAAACAAATACAGCAGCAATGCTAAAGGGGTATTAAATGAGCAGGGAATGGAAAAAGATAGGCTGTGAGCAGGCGGATGGGATTAGTTTAATTTGGCATCATGGCTGGGGACAGACTTCATGAACCAAAGGTCCTGTTCCTGTGCTGTACTGTACTGAAAGAGCTTCTTCCCCTCCACCAGCAGATTTCCAAATGGACAATGAACACAACCTCACTATCTTTGATCTCTTTTTGCACTACTAATCTAATCTAATTTGATTTTATAATATTTCTTATTGTAATCTATACTTTTTTGTGTATTGCACTGTACTGCTGTTGCAAGGCAACAAATTTCACGACATACGCGAATGATATGAAACCTGATTGTGATTCTGTTCTAATGCTCTAAATTATCATGAGCTGGAGCCAAGCCAGCTCAACAATCAATAGTACCAAGCTGCCTCAATTCTCAGCAATTAGTTAACTCAATGCAGACCTATGATCAAGCACTGGCTATTCACAAGAATGCATGGCTAAGTTTCACACCATGTGGTAAATGCATCCAGTGTACTTTGAAGTTAATTAACTAGAGGGCACAGCAGGGTAAATGTACAGACTGCCCGATCTGGAACCAGCATTCAAACCTTGTTCTCAAACTGCGCTGCTGACCGCAAAGGCACCATTTGAAATGAGCCTGGTCAGTTTCAGTCTGGTTCCGATTAAATGTACATCTATTGCCCAAGTTATATAGAGTCTATCCCGTTTAGAGTCCAGATTCTACAAATGGGAGCAATCTTAACACAACATAATAATTTCAGATTGACTAATTCCAATCTTCAGCATACATCTAAAGTCTCATCACAGTGTTGATAATCAACAGCCAATGACCTTAATCTGTCATACAGGTTCTCGGGACATTTGCAATTCATTTAGTCATTTTGAATTCAAATTGAACCCAATTATATTTCAAAAATTAAGTTTCTGCAGTACCTGAGTTCAGGTAAGCTCAAGGGAGCTGCATCTAAAGCCTCTTGCAAAGGGCAGATGCACTTTACTTTGGGATATTCAGAAAACTATCTTGGCCAGACATCATGAACTAACAATTAAGGGACCATTTGGGAGTGTGGAGAAGCCACTGACCAAGAAAAAACCACAACTAGCCTGGAGCAGATGAGGCTAAGGGGTTGTGGGGAAGTGGTGGCCAATATTTTTGAAGAAGTCAGTGATGTGAATGTATTGTCTTTAGGTTTGGATGGAAGGAAAATGGAGAGCTATGTGAGAGGGAAGTGTTAGATTGATCTTGGAGTAGTTTAGAAGGTTGGTACATCACAAAGGGCCTGTACTGTGCTGTACTATTCTATGTTCTATGCTTGCTGATCACTTAATTCTCAATGGCACTCAACCGGTGGATTCAAAGAACAATCAGCAAAGATTGTTGATCAATATTTAACTCAGTTTCATTGATTTGTTGCATCACGTTTTCAATTTCATCCAGAATACAAGTACGATTGTATCCATTAGCAATCACAAAAGGAGGTAGCATTTCAAGGAGTCATCTGGTGGTGACAGAAATGTCCCATATGGAATCCCTAGACCCTGCCACAGGTGGGACAGGTGAGATCTGATGGGATTGGTGAGCTTTTAGAGATGTTCTCCCCTCCAAACACTGTTTGCATTTGGTCTCCCTGTGTTCCTGTCGCAGAGACCAGAAGTCATCAGTACTCTTTCACCATTTCCAGTGGTCACAGACCACTCAAAGATAACCATGAACTGGCGAGAATGATACCATTTTGCAGAGACTTTTGAAAATATTATTTAAAATTTGTTTGGTTCTCCTGAAAATATCTTGTCCTGGTGGCACTTTGAGCAGAGTGCTTGTTTCACAGGTCTGCCATGCACACAGTAGACAATGTGACCAAACACCAGCTTTAATGTTGGAGACACTGACCTGTCAGAGAAACTTGACACCGTTTGCCTATTCTGCCAGTGGATTTGGAGAGCTTTGTAGAGACACTTGTACTTCTCCAATACAGAGAAATGCCTCTTACAGGTTTAAGCCTCCTTCTGAAGGAGATAGAGGCCAGAGATCACAGTCACCAGGAGGCCATGACTTTAATGTCAAGTTTGTGGCCTTGGGCTTTTCCTCCAGTTGTCCACAGGCTCTAGTGGCACACTGGTGGTAATGATGGATAATGTCATTGATGTTAGTCTTTACCAGGAGTTGGCTCCCAGATTTGAAAATGGATTTTGATCATTACGGGCTTTGCTGATCTTGTAATAACAAGCAGCCAGTTTTGTCAGTGAGACAGGCACAAGGCCTAATAGAAACACCCCTGATCGAAGCCCCAGTACCTGAGACATTACATTACAGAACGAGCAGCAGATCACAGAGATGTCAGCTACAACAAATGCTGACAATTGCTGATTAACCACTGCTTCATCTGCTATCTCTGGTCTCTGTTTAATGAGAAGTACAGAAATACAGCATGGCACGGACACCCAGCAAAGTCATCTCTACTTGGTCAGTGCCACACAGAAAACCTGATAACTCCCAACCAACAGAAGCTGTGTTGTGTCCACAGTCCTAGAATGCCTTGAAATCCTTTGTAATCAGCACCTGTGACGAGGCTCATCACTTCCCTTTCAGAAAACTGTAGGGCTAGCTTCATGAGAACAAGCAGGGGATCCAAGATAAAATTTGAGATTTGCTTAGATTGGAAAAATCATGTCTGCATGGAAAGCAACAGATCTACAAAGGGTTAGACTTAATACCTAAAGTAATCTAAATAGATGAAAGATCCCTGGGATTCAGTAGTAGTTGATAGCCACAACATGCATGGATTCTTCAGCACTACCCAAAGGAAGACCCATCTGACTGAAAGCCAGGAACTGAGGAGATCTTTTTGATCTTTTCCAGAACAGAGTGCAGTTGATAGTGACTGGATGGAACAAGAGTTCCAGATGCAATTGCAATGAAAATTCCATCCAGCAAGAGGTACAGTGGATGTGATTTTCACTTCAGACAAATCCAAGTACAGGACACTTTACGTGGGCTCATGCAACCTCGTTATCCTTTATCTGTCAATTACAAAGATTACAGGGACTCTTTCAAAAATTCTATTACCTTTCTCTATCTGCTGAATGACAATATCGATTCTAATCATCTGGTCCACTACAGAAAAAACTTCAGTGCATGGCATCAACTTTCAGTCTTCCTCCCAGAAAAACTGTACCTCATTGCCAAAGCTCCCTGCTGAAGTGGAATTAATCTACAAGATGAATGAGAACCTAACCTCAAAACAGCAAAGTATAGTACTCAAGATGATACCTGCATGTCTACACGAGGGTTTAGCCATAAGTCATTGAAGACTCACTCACTGAAGTAAACAAGAAGGTAAACCTCACGTAAAAGCACCTGGAAGACAAAGGTCCTCAACCAACTTGTCTCTGTTCCAAACTAACTCTGTAATATTACACAGCTCCTCATTAATGAAACTATAATCTCTGCACTTTTACCTGCAGGCCTCTCAAACTCCACCATTTGCAAACTCCATTTCTTCTGGAATTTCATTCTTTACATCCCATCTGATGGTTGTCACACTTATTCTATTAACATATTTCCCTATGACAAAGCGAACTAAGGAGAAGCCAAACAGGTCAACAACAATTTCAAACAAGCTCTGAATGCACCAAGCGGAGGGAAAATGCTAGAAGCTTTCATTAGAAACATAGAAACAGAGAAAATAGGTGCAGGAGTAGGCCATTCGGCCCTTCGAGCCTGCACCGCCATTTATTATGATCATGGCTGATCATCCAACTCAGAACCCCGCCCCAGCCTTCCCTCCATACCCCCTGACCCCCGTAGCCACAAGGGCCATATCTAACTCCCTCTTAAATGTAGCCAATGAACTGGCCTCAACTGTTTCCTGTGGCAGAGAATTCCACAGATTCACCACTCTCTGTGTGAAGGAGTTTTTCCTAATCTCGGTCCTAAAAGGCTTCCCCTTTATCCTCAAACTGTGGCCCCTCGTTCTGGACTTCCCCAACATCGGGAACATTGGGTTAGAAGTGGTTCCCTCAGACTGACATAGTATGGATTTGTGAAGGGGAGATCCTTTTGAGAAAATTACTGGAGTTCTTTGAGGATATAATGAATACAGTGGATGGGGGAAACAGGTGTATGTTGTATACTTGGATTTCCAGAAGACATTCGATAAGATACTGCATAAAAGACTTTAGCCATAAGGTAAGGATGCACGGTGTTCGGGTAATATATCATAAGGATAGACAATTGGTTATCCAATGGAAGACAGAGTACTGGGATAAATGGGTTGGCAGTCAGTGCTGAACAGACTACCACAAGGTTCAGTGCTGGTCCTGTAACTGTTCGGGATATATATTAACAACCTGCAAGGTGGGACTGAGGGTAGCATATTTAAGTTTGATGATGACAATAAATTGACTGGAAAATCAAACAGTGCAGAACACGCTGAGAGCCTGCAGAGAGATATCAATAGACGAGGCGAGTGGGTAAGGATCTGTCCCAAAGTAGGATATGCCTTTCCAAATGGGTATGAATCCTATCCTTCAGTATCCTCTTCAACAGCTTCCCTACCACTGACACAAGGCTCACTGACTGATCATTACCTGTGTTATCCCTATTTCCCATCTTGAGCAAAGGCACAACATTGACACTCCCCAGGACTCTGTTGTACAACACTGGTGAATACAAGGTCTTCCACTTTGGAAGGAAAATTAAAAGATCAGGTAATTATTTAAATGGCAAAAGATTTGCAGCATTAGTGTTGTGCAGAGGGACTTGGGAGTATATGTGTGGGAGTCGCAAATGGTTGGTTAGCAGGCACATAAAGAGGGCAAATTGAATGTTGGCCTTCATTGCTAGAGAGATTGAATTTAATAGCAGAGAAGTTAAATGCACAGGGCACTAGGAAGGCTGCATATGGAGTACTGCATGCATCTCTGGTCTCCTTATTTGAGGAAAGATATATTGGTTTTGGAGATGGTGCAAAGCAGGTTCACAGTTTTGATTCCAGAGATGATGGGGTTAACCTATGAGGAAAGATTGAGTCACTAGGGTCTATATTGAAATTCAGAAAAATAAGGGGGGGGATCTTATAGAAACATATAAAATTGTGAAAGGGATAGATAAGGTAGAGGCACGAAAGTTGTTTCCACTGAAAAGTGAGATGTGAACTAAAGGACATAGCCTCAAGATTCAGGGAAATAGATTTAGGATGGAGATGAGGAGAAATTGCTTTTCCCAGTGAGTAGTGAATCTGTGGAATTCTCTGCCCAGGGAAGCAATAGAGACCGCTTCATTAAGTATACTCATGACACAGATCTGAGTTTTGCATAGTGGGAAATTAAGGTTATGGGAAAAAGGCAGGTAGATGGAGCTATGTCCATGGCCAGATCAGCCATAATCTTATTAAATGACAGAGCAGGTTTGATGGACCAGATGGCCCAGCCCTGCTCGGACTTCTTATGTTATTATGAAGCTATTGTATCTTCTCCTACATGCTAATTAAAGTAAAAGCAACTCAATCATTCAGTACTGACAAGGATAACCTCATTTAACCCCATATATTTATCTTGGCCAATAGAAGCTGCAGCAGGTTACTTTAGGGAACAGGAATTAGGACTAGAGGTCATAAGGCAAACACCTAATGCCTACAACAGCAGCTTATCAATGCATCTAAAGATCAACATTTCCGAAATTCATTGCCTTCTGCCACACCACCCAGATCTAAAGCAGGGGGGAAGGAATACACCATTCCAAACAATAGTGAGCAATATATCCATGAGATGTGCTTTGTTCATTGAAGCTAAGACATTGCCACATTGAGCAGGAATCCCAATAGACAAGCAGTCTTTGTGTGGTGTGAAAAGCTTCCATCTGAACTGGCTGTCGTGCTCTTGATGAGAAAAGACTGGTCATTTTGCTGGGCCACTGTTTGTTTTAAACATCATTTGTTGCTTCATCAAGCATTCTCCCTTTGCGTTGTTTAAGGAAGCTTTTGTACAAGTGCCAGACGTCTAAGCGTGAGCACTCTATGCAAAGGTCAAAGGCAGCAACTCGAAAGAACTGGAAATGGGGTCACGTTAAGAAGAGAATCTGGAAAGCAAAGTAAGCCCTCGACACAGCAACATGGCATATTTGGCTCCTTCTTAGGGGTACAGCAGGGCAGGCCGTCACATTAAACACTCCCAGAACGTGCATTTACAACCACTCCTCTAAGTATAGTACAGTCATATTCATTCATGCACAATGTGACTTAATTATACTGACTGCCACACTGGCTTCTCCTTAGCTTCTGCCATTTATTCCAGGCACATCAAAACTCCATATGTAAAAAGCAAAATACAACTACAGACCTATTCTGAGGAAAGGCATCAATCCAAAAATTTAACTCTGTCCCTCAGCATCCATACTACCAGTATCATCAGCATTTTCTCTATAAAGCAGTTACTCTATTGGGGATATTCTATAGGCCCCCTGGTAGCAGCAGAGATACAGAGGAGCAGATTGGGAGGCAGATTTTGGAAAGGTGCAAAAATAACAGGGTTGTTATCATGGGTGACTTTAACTTCCCTAATATTGATTGGCACCTGGTTAGTTCCAACGGTTTAGATGGGGCAGAGTTTGTTAACTGTGTCCAGAACGGATTCCTGTCACAGTATGTGGACAGGCCGACCAGGGGAATGCCGTACTAGATCTAGTACTATGTAATGAACCGGGTCAGGTCACAGATCTCTCAGTGGGTGAGCATCTGGGGGACAGTGACCACCGCTGCCTGGCCTTTAGCATTATCATGGAAAAGGACAGAATCAGAGAGGACAGGAAAATTTTTAATAGGGGAAAGGCAAATTATGAGGCTATAAGGCTAGAACTTGCGGGTGTGAATTAGGATGATGTTTTTGCAGGGAAATGTACTATCGACATGTGGTCGATGTTTAGAGATCTCTTGCAGGATGTTATGGATAAATTTGTCCCGGTGAGGAAGATAAAGAATGGTAGGGTGAAGGAACCATGAGTGACAAGTGAGGTGGAAAATCTAGTCAGGTGGAAGAAGGCAGCATACATGAGGTTTAGGAAGCAAGGATCAGATGGGTCTATTGAGGAATATAGGGAAGCAAGAAAGGAGCTTAAGAAGGGGCTGAGAAGAGCAAGAAGGGGGCATGAGAAGGCCTTGGTGAGTAGGGTAAAGGAAAACCCCAGGGCATTCTTCAATTATATGAAGAAAAAAAGGATGACAGGAGTGAAGGTAGGACCGATTAGAGATAAAGGTGGGAAGATGTGCCTGGAGGCTGTGGAAGTGAGCGAGGTCCTCAATGAATACTTCTCTTTGGTATTCACCAATGAGAGAGAACTTGATGATGGTGAGGACAATATGAGTGAGGTTGATGTTCTGGAGCATGTTGATATTAAGGGAGAGGAGGTGCTGGAGTTGTTAAAATACATTAGGACAGATAAGTTCCCGGGGCCTGATGGAATATTCCCCAGGCTGCTCCATGAGGCGAGAGAAGAGATTGCTGAGCCTCTGGCTAGGATCTTTATGTCCTCGTTGTCCATGGGAATGGTAGCGGAGGATTGGAGGGAAGCGAATGTAGTCCCCTTGTTCAAAAAAGGTAGTAGGGATAGTCCGGGTAATTATAGACCAGTGAGCCTTATGTCTGTGGTGGGAAAGCTGTTGGAAAAGATTTTTAGAGATAGGATCTATAGGTATTTAGAGAATCATGGTCTGATCAGGGACAGTCAGCATGGCTTTGTGAAGGGCAGATCGTGTCTAACAAGCCTGATAGAGTTCTTTGAGGTGGTGACCAGGCATATAGATGGGGGTAGTGCAGTGGATGTGATCTATATGGATCTTAGTAAGGCATTTGACAAGGTTCCACATGGTAGGCTTATTCAGAAAGTCAGAAGGCATGGGATCCAAGGAAGTTTGGCCAGGTGGATTCAGAATTGGCTTGCCTGCAGAAGGCAGAGGGTCGTGGTGGAGGGAGTACATTCAGATTGGAGGATTGTGACTAGTGGTGTCCCACAAGGATCTGTTCTGGGACCTCTACTTTTCGTGATTTTTATTAACGACCTGGATGTGGGGGTAGAAGGGTGGGTTGGCAAGTTTGCAGACGACACAAAGGTTGGTGGTGTTGTAGGTAGTGTAGAGGATTGTCAAAGATTGCAGAGAGACATTGATAAGATGCAGAAATGGGCTGAGAAGTGGCAGATGGAGTTCAACCTGGAGAAGTGTGAGGTGGTACACTTTGGAAGGACAAACTCCAAGGCAGAGTACAAAGTAAATGGCAGGATACTTGGTAGCGTGGAGGAGCAGAGGAATCTCGGGGTGCATGTCCACAGATCCCTGAAAGTTGCCTCACAGCTGGATAGGGTAGTTAAGAAAGCTTATGGGGTGTTAGCTTTCATAAGTCAAGGGATAGAGTTTAAGAGTCACGATGTAATGATGCAGCTCTATAACACTCTGGTTAGGCCACACTTGGAGTACTGTGTCCAGTTCTGGTCACCTCACTATAGAAAGGATGTGGAAGCATTGGAAAGGGTACAGAGGAGATTCACCAGGATGCTGCCTGGTTTAGAAAGTATGCATTATGATCAGAGATTAAGGGAGCTAGGGCTTTACTCTTTGGAGAGAAGGAGGTTGAGAGGAGACATGACAGAGGTGTACAAGATAATAAGAGGAATTGATAGAGTGGATAGCCAGCACCTCTTCCCCAGGGCACCACTGCTCAATACAAGAGGACATGGCTTTAAGGTAAGGGGTGGGAAGTTCAAGGGGGATATTAGAGGAAGGTTTTTTACTCAGAGAGTGGTTGGTGCGTGGAATGCACTGCCTGAGTCAGTGGTGGAGGCAGATACACTAGTGAAGTTTAAGAGACTACTAGACAGGTATATGGAGGAATTTAAGGTGGGGGCTTATATGGGAGGCAGGGTTTGAGGGTCAGCACAACATTGTGGGCTGAAGGGCCTGTACCGTGCTGTACTATTCTATGTTCTATGTTCTATTTTCTGTTTACCATTACAGAACTCTTTGTAGTGGGAACATCATACATATATGTGATTAAAACTCCATTAGAAGATCAAATGGTTCCAGTTTTCTCTCAGTATCGATCACTCAAAGAACAACAGAGCATTATCGCACTCATTCAAACCTGAAATACACAGCTATTTAACAAATTCTAACAGAATTATTGGCATACTTATAGGGAAAATGAAAAAACGCGGCAGGAGTATTTAAATGTATCTTTAAACAATATTACATCAGCTGCATTCTGACGTGTTTTAGTTCTGCAATGAAATTAAGCCAGGATTTTGTACTGAAATGCCTGCATTGTTACCAACACCAGTAGTTATGGCTCAGACATCAATGACTTAGAGTGGCCACATAGTCTCTCAGAGCAGATTCAGTTTGCTTTTTGAAAGAGATACAGCATGGTATCAAGCCCTTCCAGCTCAATTGTGTACACGCCACCCAATTACAACCACGTGACCAATTAACCCAGTAACCCGTACGTCCCAGGAAGTGGGAGGAAACGGCAGCGCGTGGAGGAAAGTCACATGGTCATGGAGAGAATGTAAACATTTATTACAGACAGTGGTAGAATTAAACCCGGGTTGTTAACATTGTATTAACGTTATGCTAGCTACCATGCTCAAATATGAACACATCACATCTTTTGAATTGAAGGTGGGGGAGGGAGCCACATGTTATCCATATTTAAGGAGTCTTTTTGTGCTAATTAAAGTTTATATTTCTTGCAGGCTTGTGTTTTTTTTTTAAAGAGGTATGGTATAACTGAATGATTGCAGAACAGGAGGCAGCCCAATCAAGTCCTTGCTAACGCTTGGAACAACCCAGCTGGTCTCACTTCTCTGCCTTCTCTCCACAGCCCAGCGCATTCTGTCCTTTCAAATACATGTCCAACTCCATTTTGAAAGCTACATTTAAATCTGCTTTTGCTATTAACCCTGTCAGTGCATCTTAGACTCTAGCCATTCACTGTTTAAAAATAACTTTTTTTTACAAAACTTTTGGATTTTGCTTGTAATGAACATACATTCCTGGCTGCCGGATTCTCGACAATCTGACAATGGGAACAGAATATATCAAGTCTGTCAAAGTTCTTCATGATTTTAAATACTTCTATCAAATGGCCTCTCAAACACATCTGTTCCAAGGAGAACAATCTCAGCTTCTCCTCTTAATTCACAAAAGTCAGCCACTTCGAAAATCATTGAAAAAAATCTCTCTGCTGCACCCTCTCTAAAGCCTTTACACCTTTCCTAAAGTGTGTCACCAAGAATCAGATCGAACAATCCAGCTATGACTAAACCAATATTTTGTAATGTTCATCATGTCTTTTTGCCTCTTGTACTTGGATGTTCACAGAAGCTGCTCATGGACTGTTTGTCCCACTTCCATCAGGGAGGATGCAATGGAGCATACATGCCAGGATGACCAGACTCAGAAGTCGTTACTTTCCCTGAGCAGTAAGACTGATCAACACCTCTAACCACCCCACCCCTACTTTATCATTTCCAGTCAGTCACCTTATGTAAGGCACTCCTGTAGCTAGTGTCAATTTATGTGCATTCAATCAATCTATGTATATAAGCTATCTTATGTATTCATATTTATTGTGTTTTTTTATCATTGTATTCTTTTCCTTACTGTGTTTTTTTGTTTGTGCTGCATTGGATCAAGAGTAACAATTATTATGTCCCCTTTTACCTTGTGCACTGGAAATGACATTAAACAATCTTGATTGCTGAATCTTAACCATCAACACAAGTTTGGCTCACCACAAATAGCACATCGTTGAACACCAATCACTTCACTGCTCGAAGTCTGTCTGTGTAATTAGTTTCTCAGGGTTTTTTTTTGAAACAATGGTACTTGGAATGTTCTTTGCTTATTTTACCACATCAACTTTTATAATGCTAAGACACAGACGATACAACATTATTAGGGACCTCGTCATTAAAATAATGAATAGCACTTATTTGGCAAGGCTTTCTGCCACCACATCCCTACCTCCCTACTTTGCCACCAGACATTAACTCACACTGGCAGTCTTGACTCATGGTCAACAACATCCCCTCTGTATCTCATCTACACAGTCGTGCAACATGTGTTAAAACAAAGTTCAATTCTCCAGTAACAGATGAATCATTGCATGGCACCTTCACCATTCTTTCGCCATTACTTCTAAAATCTCAAAGGAGGAGAGTGTTAACCTTTCTCATCATTTACAGTAGATGCTGTGTCCATGCATCTCTCTGCCCCAAAAGTGTGAAGGACATGTATGTAATGGGAGTTTAACATCCATGAATATCTTAATCACAACAACATTTTGTATATATATATGCTCTACTTCAGGTAGTCATACCACCCATCATGATTTTAAAGTCAATTTTTAAGATGACAGTAAAATCGTGATCTAACCATCCATTGAGGAATTTACTTCCATAAGCCAATAATATATTTTCCATCTTTGCTTCTTTGCTTTCCCTAGATTCTGACACTGCAGTTCAAAATCCTTAAGGGGCTTGATGGTGAGGTGCAGGATTGACACAGGGAGGACTAGAACTGAGAGTCACTGAGGGTGTTGAACAATCAGAAGGAAGAGAAATTTCTTCACCCAGAGGCCAGTGACTCTTTGGAATTCACTATCCCAGAGGCACGTGGAGCCTAATGATTGCATTCAAGATTGAGAATGAAGGATTCTCAGATATTAAAATCAAGAATTGTGGAGTTTAGTGCAGCAAACTGCAGCAGAAATAAAAGTTCAGCAATGTTTATACCGAACGGCAAAGCAGACAGAAGGAGCCAAATGACCTGCTCCTGGTTCCCCTTATGTTTTCCTTGCTGCTTATGAGAAAGAGCAGAGAAAACAGATTGAAAAATTACTGTTAATGATACTGTGGAAAAGCCATTAGTTAATAAAAACATTGAAATTACATCCAACCCAATTTACCTACAGCATGCAGTGTACATGAACCCTTCACAGTGAGGGCAGGAGGACAGGGAATGGGCCACCAGGCTGCCAGAGACATGATTGGGACAGTGGAGGTAATTTGCCAGCACTAGGCTGCTGACTGATTGCTATCCCATGTCACTTGCTGGAAAGTACAGGTGTGTCAGGATATTAGCTGAGGAGAGGCTCAGATTTGGCTAAACGCTCAACGCTCTCATAAAACATGGCCACCTGGACAAGTTGCTGGAATGCAAGAACAAAGAGAAACAAAGACCATGTGTGCATTTCTAATGTGTTCTATGCCCTAAGATGTCTAGTCACATTACAGCCTGTTCTGCTTTAATAAATACAGAAGTCTACCAGGTCCAAGGAGCAAGATCTTTGAGATAAGAGTGTATTTGTTCAATCTGAATGACATTATTGATTTAATAAACTGTATATGTGGCACAATAAAGATCTTTTGTGATTCTGAGAACAACTGTATTTCAAGCCAAAGCAAAAACAGAATTCCCATCAATTTTAATACTGCATTTTTGTCAGGGAAATTTTGTGGGCAAATAAGTTCTTACCTCAAACAGTAACCAGTATAAATGAACAAAGTTGGTGATGAAAATATACCTCCATAAAAGTTTTCACAACAAAGATAGGATCTCGTGGATTAGAATACCATCTGGGGCCAGTGTAGGAATGAAACGAAGGCTGTAATAAATACAAGCCTCGAGTGCAAGTGTCCAAATGAAAAAGATTAAGACCAGATTCAATCCTATTCCTATTAATCCACATCACTAAAGCTCAGAGTTTTGCTCTTAAGTTTGACAATCTGATTTAGATCTCCACTGATCACAAAAAGATGTGGAAAATGGGAAAGGTTGCACTGACATGTTCCAGGGTGCGTTTTTACTTGAGAGGTTAAAGCAACAGATTTACTTTCATATCAGCCTGTGGTAGCACTACATCTCGGAATCAGAAGATCGTGGATTTAAGGAATTTTAGACACTTCAGCACAGTCCAGTGGAGAAGGAGTGCCCAGAGGAGTTAATTGAAACTGTATGCCCTCTCAACTACAAAGCCCCAAGGTACTATTCAATAAACAGAGGAATTCTGCTGGTCCTTTGTGACATTTTGCCGCCATCAAAAAGGCTTCAATAAAGGTGAAAAATCTTCTCATCTACATTGCTGACTGGAAGCAATCCCGAAATTCTCTAAGGAAGGTAGGTTTCTTCATACCAAGAATGACCTGCACCCAAGCACAGAGTGCTTCCTACTTCCACTTGTTGAAACGGGACAGATTTTCATCATGAACAACGAGTGGAGGCTAATAATCATGGAAGCGAGCAATGCGAGTTTGAATTGGGAGAGATTTACATCATGAACAAACTCATATTACTCACTTCCATGATTATTAAACTTAACCAGAGATTGTCCCACACTGACCTATTCACTTTTAGCAGCCTGCAGCCAATTATTCACCTGATGAATAATGTGAGAGTAAGGATGGATTTCTCTTTAACCAAACATACTCTGTGCATAAAATAAGGTTTATCTATGCATGTCCAGTGAATATGGCTAGAAAGCAGGCTGTCATAACAGGTGCAGACTTCCAGGCATCTTAAAAACCTCAGCGATTTATAAACTCCTTCAAATGGATATCACACTGTCAGAAAGCTTAACATTTTATCTCAGTGTGTTGGAGTAATACACACTCTACTATAACAGTGCTTCTCACACCAACCACCTACAAACAAACTATTAGTTTATTTTTATGTTGCATTTATATTGAACTAACTCAAGCACAGCTAGTGCACCGAAACTTTGATCCTGTGGAATCCGGAGATGGTTCTCTGGTGAACTGGTCTTAACAGTTCTAAGAGAATCCATTTGTTCACATTCTACCCCAGCAGGGTGTGACTGTCAACCAGCAACAACTGACCAGTACTGACCTGTGAAGTCACGATGAGTTCTCCATGTCGACAGTCTGAGGGCAATGGTGAGGGATTGCTGATGGAAATCAAGGTTAGTATCACTAATCAAAGGAAGAGCTGACCTGGGTGGAGACTGTGCTGCTGCTGGTACTCAGAGGCGCCAGAGTTGGTGCCTTCAAGTCGGATCAAAGGTGGCGTACAGTGAAACTGTGAGTGACTGTCTTAGACGTTTCTTTTGCAATCGCAAGACCCTGTTGGACACTGATTGCCGCAGGCCAGCTTCCCTTGTTTGGTGGGAGTCAGGCGGTGAGGAGGCAATGCCACCACGGTTGTAACTAGAACTAGGCCTCAGCCCTCAGGCTTGTGTTATAGAGTGGCGTTCGGGCTCAGTTAGGAGTGGCCTCTCTCGTTGGTGCTGTCCCCTGTGGCTGCCAGGCAGTCAGGAACTTGGTCTACAATTTGTTTTCTTATGTAACTATGTGCTTTTTTCCTATTTCTCATTATTTTGAATGTATGGGTATGTTTTTGTACCTTGGCCCCTCAGGAACGTTTTCTCATCCGGCTATATCCGTGTGAGATTTGAATGACAATTAAACAATATCATTTTGATTGATTTTCTCTAAAATTCAGCTCTGCATCTTTCCTCACAGATCTAGCCTAGCCACTAGGGTACCTCCAGCATCCTTTGCATTTAACATCCAAGAGCTGATCACTGTGGGTAAACTGCCACTGTACAGGGTGAGGGGCAGGAGGTGAAAAGTTCCCTATTTCTCCCACCCCACCCAAAGGTAAACAGGTTAAGAATCAATGTCCTGAATTCTGAGTCTGAACCTTTCACCACCCCTCAATTCCACAATCACAAATTAACAATTTTTGATACACCCGTGATGCATTTACATGATACAATAAAACAGAGGAGGAGGTAATAAATCAACGCTGGCTTGCCGAGCAATCCCAATAGCTCTCTGATTTCTCCTGGAAATGTATTTCCTCCTTTTCCGTCTATTTCCTCCAGATTAACCACTCATCTACACACCAGGATATTTTACAACTGCCAACTAACTTAGCAGCCTGAAAATTTTTGGGAAGTGGGAAGACACTAGAGCATAGAGGCAGCGCCAGGTAACTGGATTACGGGTTTTAAATGAAAAGGGAGCATGCAGAGGTTTGGTATTTCACCTGTGCATCGTGTATTTGTGAACACTTCTGCTGAATCGCTTATATGATCAACTACTGATCTCACAGTCTAACTTGCAATGGCCTTGCATCTTATTGCTTGCCTGCACTGCATTTTCCCCATAACTGTAATATTATATTCTGCATTCTGTTATTGTTTTCCTATGTACTAACTCAATAGATTTATGTACGGAATGATCTCTCTGGGCAGCGTGCAATCAACTCTTTCTCAGTTGATGTCACAGTAGTAAACCAATTACCAATTAAACCACTTTACCTCAAAAAACAGACATAAAACAGGCCATTCAGCCCCACTGACCTATGCCTGTATTTATTTTCCCTATGAGCATTCCCCTAGATTAATCACCTTCTCTTCCATATTTCAGGCCCTTCGGCCCACAATGTCGTGCCAACCATGTAACCTATTCTAGAAACTGCCTAGAATTACCCAATCGCATTGCCCTCTATTTTTCTAAGTTCCATGTACCTATCAAGGGTCCCTTAAAAGACCCCATTGTATCTGCCTCTACTACTGTCACTGGCAGTAGATTCCACACACCCACCACTCTCTGGGTGAGAAATTTACCCCTGATATCCCCCTTGTACCTATTTCCAAGCACCTTAAAAATGTGCTATCTCGTGTCAGCCATTTCAGCCCTGGCAATAAGCCACTGGCTATCCACACGATCAATGCCTCTCATCATCTTATACACCTCTATCAGGTCACCTCTCATCCTCCACCGCTCCAAGGAGAAAAGGCCAAGTTCACAATCTATTCTCATAAGGCATGCTCCCCAATCCAGGCAACATCCTTGTAAATCTCCTCTGCACTCTCTCTATAGTATCCACATCCTGCTTGTAGTGAGGTGACCAAAACTGAACACTGTACTCCAAGTGGGGTCTGCCCATCTGCTTCCTTTCCCTCCAAGCACCTTTTCCTCCGGCCGCCATAAGGGAGGGGAGCTGTCACTGCCTCGTATTAATATGAACTGGAAAGGTGTGAATATAAACAGGTCATTTTCCCCTTGTTCTGACCCTCAGCTGGTACGACCATCTCAGATGGCCCACTGCCCTTGGCTGAGTGCGGTCAGTGATGGGTGGCTGGGGTAGCTACTCTGTGGTCAAATAACTGTATGGATACAATGGGCCTTGGATCCAAGGTTGAATCAGCACCTCTTTCTCCCAAGATCAACAAGGGTGGGTGTGTTAACAGCACCATTCCAACAGCGATGGAGCATCCAAGAGCTCAGGAAGCAGAATCCCTGTATGGGACATAGTCATTCACCGCAGAAGTTTCTGGAAGAGGTAAAGAAATATGTAAAATTCCTGGAAAATTGAATTAAAACAAAAAATAACAAAAAAAGGCCTTTTCTTCTGGAGGTGACTTTCTTCTTGAGCTTTCTCAGTCGGCCCAGCAGGAAGCTGTAGCGGAAACCAGTCTTTCTTCAATCAACTTTTTTGTTCTGCATTAAAATGGCTTCCAGCATTTGTCTTGACCCCCAAGAAATGTTTCAGACCTGGTTAGACACAAAGCAGACATGCCGAGTCCTCTGTCAGCTTCAATTGAAGTTTGCTTGCTGAGTATTTCTTTCCTGACACGGAATGGTTTTTGTGGGGGGATGGGGGCAGTGAGGGGAGGAGAGACTAACCCCCGCCCCCACTTCATCCAGCCAGCTTTCCCATCATATAATGACACATGGATTTTAACTTAATGAACAGAACTGCTAACCCCAGTGACCTGAAACCCTCCCCCATTCCAGAGAAAAAACAAATTCCCCTGGACCCTAGTGATTTGCAGCTCGTGCTCTCGTTTGAGAACCTTGGCATTACTTTTCAAGGCTAAAAGGCACTGCTTTTTTCTTCGACATTTGCCACAGAAGAATAGCTGGTGATCAGATCTGACAAAGGAGAAACTCACGTGATTCTAAAATTCCTCTCCCTAAAAGATCTTTCTTTGAAAGTCTAGTGCCCCAACACATGTAATTTAAAGCAACAGTTTCAAACGAGCTTGGTTAGTACTGCAGCTTTTCGGAGCCCACTGCCTGTCACAAGGACAGTTGCTCATAGGCACAGCACAGTGACCACCCTTTGCTCAGCCACAGGGTCAGTGCCGTGAAGAGCATCACTCAGAACTTGTCCTCACCCAACACCCAGAAATGTGAAGTCCCGATGAAGGGTCTCTCATTTCCGTAGATGTTGCCTGGCCTGTTGAGTTCCTCCAGCATCGTGTGTGTGTGTGTGTGTGTGTGTGTGTGTGTGTGTGTGTGTGTGTGTGTGTGTGTGTGTGTGTGTTGCTTAAATTGGGAGTCCCTTGTTCTGGTCAGGACTACAGGTGATTTTAGTTTATTAACTTCCTTGGAGGCTAGAGTCCAGGGGAAACTGTTACACTTTCACCACTTGGTCATTTATCATCTTGATGGCAGTGGATGCTGGTGAAGAAGGAGTGAGAAAGCACCTTTATCAATATGTATATATATGCACACATATTTGCCAGTTACTCCTGCATTTATATATATCACTTAGCCGTTGGGAGAACACTTGCACAGTCACGGGATCCTGGAAAATGGACACAAGGTGTTCAGGCTTCAGTGAGTTGATCACAGGTATAATGTGCTTCTGTCAGGCCAGCAGATCTCACCATCTATGGGAAGTGAACCTGAGTGCACTTAATAAATGCTCTTGGTCAGATCTACAGAGACAATCATCCACTGGTTCAGACCATGACTTTGACAGGTCACCACTTATGCCGACAGCTTCCAATGTGCCTGAATCCACAGTCACCATTGCGGACATTGATCAATCTTCCAGAGGTAAACCCATAGAAAGCACCTGGCCAGGATGGATTCCCTGGCCATTTTTTTAGATTCTGTGCAGATCAGCAGATCAGGGGGTATTGCACGGCACTTTACACTCCTCCCTGCTTCAATCTGTTTTAAGATCAAACTGCACTTGCTTTAAGAACCCTACTACATCCCGGTACCTAACAACTACCACTCAGTGGCTCTGACATCCACCATCATGAAATGTTTTGAGAGGCTGGTCATGGTATGGACCAACTCTCGGACAATCTGGACCCTCTGCAGTTCAGCATCTCCCTGGCCCTATATTCGTCTCTGAAGGCTCTACACAGTAAATGCACCTATGTTAGCCTATTGCTTATTGAGTACAGCTCCCCCCTTCAATACCATAATTCCAAGGCAACTCATCTCTAAACTCCTAGACCTAGGTCTCAATACCTCCCTTTGCAACTGGATCCTTGACATCCTGACCAACAGACCAAATCAGTAAGAATAGGCAGCAATGCCTCCTCCCCATGAGGCTGCATTCTCAGTCCCCTAGTCTACTCTCTACACTGCTGACTGCACGGCCAGATCCTTTACACTTTACACTTTACTGTTGCCAAACAATTGATACTAGAGCGTATAAGCGTTAGATCCTGCTCTAACTCCATCTGCAAGTTTGCAAATGATAGCACTGTAGTGGGGCGAATCACGATTAACAGTGAGTTGTACTGGAAGGAATGGAAACATGGTGTTGTGACAACAACCTTTCCCTTAATATCAGCAAAACCAAAGAGCTAATCATTGATTTCAGGAAAGGGGATGATGGAGATACTCCTGTTTACATCAAGTGCTGAGTTCGAGGGAGTCGAGAGCTTCAGGCTTCCATGAGCGAACATTGCCAATATGCTGTCCTGGTCCAACCACGCAGACACTATGGCCCAGAAAGTTCCCCAGTACCTTTGGAAGCTAAAAAAGTTTAGCATGTCCCCTTTGACCCTCACTAGCTTTATCAATGCACAGCAGAAAGCCTCCTATCTGGATATATCTCACCTTGGTATGACAATTGCTTTGTCCATGACTGTAAGAAACTGCAGAGTTGTGGACAGAGCTCAGCACGAAAAGCAGCCTCCCCTCCTCGGATTCTGATATGGACATTTCACTGCCTTGGTAAAGCAGCCAGCATAACCTATCTAACCTGGGACTAACACGTGAACGAATTTCAGAGCAGAAAGAATTTTGCCCTCAAATCAGGGAACAGGATCCTCTCTTTTCTGTTGGTAAATAGAGGCACATCAGGTACCCCTCTCATCATCACTGCTGTTAGGTGGTCAATTACTCTTTTAGCAAAATTGCAGATGACACCAAGATTGGGGGTGTTGAGGACAGTCAGGAAGGCTATCAAAGTGGGATTTGGACCAGCTGGAAAAATAGTCTGAAAAATGGCGTATCAAATCTAACACAGACAAACATGAGGTGTTGCATTTTGGGATGACATACAGAGTGAACGGCAGAGCACTGAGGAGTGCAGTAGAACCAAGAGATCCTGGAACAGTGATCCATAATTCATTGATAGGTAGATAGGGTCACAATGAGAGCTTTTGACACATTGCTCTTCGGAAATCAAAGTATTAAGTCCAAGAGTTGGGACGTTATGTTAAATTTGCATAACATGCTGGTGAGGCCAAATCTGGATCATTGTGTGGAGTTCTACAGGAAAGATTAAAAGAGTACAAAGGAATTTTACTCAGATCCTCGAGTCCCGGATGTTGCCAGTGGAAATGGTGGATGTGGGTTCGACAGCAACATTTAAGAGATATTTGGACAAGTACATGGATGGGAGGGGTGTGGTCCAGATGCAGATCAATGGGACTAGGCTGATTAACAGTTCAGCATGGACTGGATAGGCCAAAGGGCCTGTTTCTGTGCTGTAGTACTCTCCAACTATATAACTAAGTGTTGCCCCTCCTTCAGTTACGAAAGCTCTCTGTAGCCAGGAACTAGGTCATTCTCCCACGCTTCATTTCCACTCTACAGACCAAATCACTTCCATAAACACTGCCCTGCACCAGCACACCACTCCCCAATCGCCGATTAAACCATTCATGAAATTATTAACTAAAAATCACAAACTACCATTTTTATTTGCCAGCTACGTACCCACCACATTGTTTTGCAGGGATAGTTAGTATTAAATGGCATTACAAATAGCTTCTCTTTGGTCGTGAAACAGCCAGTGACAGCAACAGCAGAGTTGGAACTCTGCAGTGTTGTGGAGAGTCTGTGAAGTGCACAGGTCATTTAATGCATATCCCAGCACCTCTGCTGAAGCTGCTGGTGACTGTGCCATACGCAAGGTATCTGCAGCATCAGAATACTTTTCTGTGCAATAATTTAAAACAACTGAACAACCTAAGTAAATTGGGCCCTATTCTACAGACAGACACTTGTAATTAGCTCAAAGGGAACCATACAAGTACGTATTTAGAGGGAGGTATGTTTCACATACTGGGTGAATATACTAGACGACTACAACCTGTCTCTTCAGTAAGGTGAAGTGTTACACGCTCTGACTTGATATCTGATGTCCATTGCTTGCAGTTCACTCAAGAGCCTTGTGCAATTACCCTATCCTCTAGTCGTGCTCTCAGCAAGGGCAGTCTGAAAAACCATTGAAAAGCAGGCACAAAATAATGTGAAACATAAATTAGGAACACAGCTGAGAACAATTCGGTCTACACCTAATCATAGAGAAGGCATAACAATTAAGAATTGGCATATTTCTCCTCCTTAACCCCTGTGAAATACCCAAATTTTGAGGGATAACTGTACCCCTCGCTCTCTACAGCCAACACAGTCAACACCACCAGGTCAGCTGAGGTCAGACAGATCGGAAACCTTAAAGCACACTCTTTAAGGACTGGCACTGCACCACATGTCTTAGTTTCTGCATTACGCGTTTCTAAACTCTCTCTGACTGCGATGAAAATTCCAATCCATAAACTGCAAAACAGATATTTTGAGTTAGTTGCTTTGCTAATTTTGGCATATCTAAGACCTAAGAATGTTTCGCTGAAGTGACAGTGACCTTTCCCAGTATCATGCCAACGACGTGTCAGACCATATCAATGGTGATGTTATATTCCAGTCCACTGACTGAACCTACTTCAGTAGCCAAGCTAGTTCTACTTGTGGATAAACAGCCCACAGATGGTTTTTAGACGTCATAGAGTCCTACAGCACAGAAACAGTCCCTACCAACCTTCAAATACCCAAATACATTAACCCGAGACTCACCCCACTTACTATTTTCCACACATTTTCATCAATTCACCTCAGATTCTGCTACACAATAGGGGCAATTTACAGCAGCCAATTGGCTACCCACCCACACCTACTTTGAAAGCGGGCAAAAAAACACAGAATACTGAGGAACGACATGTGGTCATATGGAGAACTTGCAAACTCCACCTGGGCAGTGCCAGAATTCAGAGCTGAACATGAGACAGCAGTTCCGCTGCATTCTAGGACCCATGTTGTTCTATAATTATTATAGAATATTAAAAGATGCCAATTCCTTTTTAAGGTGAATATCCATGGGCTCCAGACACCTTCATTCCAATCAGCCACGTTTTGGTTGTGAGGGTGACATCAGGGTAGTTGAACACAGGGAACGTTATACGTAGCTGAGTCAAATCCTGTTCTTTGTTGACGTCTACAGCAAGGATCACCAAAGAGGGAATGAGACTGAGGTTTTCACTTCCTACAGATCAGTTATCTGGATAGTTAGAAAGATTCTTCAATCTGAAACTCAACTCCTGTTTCTCTTTTCCCAGACACTGCCTCACCACTTTCAGCATTTTCTGAGTCTGTACCCCGACCTGGGATTGGACTTACAGAACAGGACACACAATCGGCTCAGCTGCTCAATCAAAATTGAGAATGGTGGAGGAGCTCAAACCAACATGATTACAGAGACGAAGCTTGCAATGAAGAGGACTACCTGGAATTTGGCTCATTGATAATGTAGCAATGTCATTTTATGCCTAGAGTAGCATGCTGCAAAAAAAACATGGAAAGCACTGCTGAAGTTCCTTACTGGAGGGGGTAAAGGGTTAAGAAAAAGAGTCCAATTTGAGATCATAAAATCAGAAAAAAATTGAAATATAGAAACAAAAGAATGTGTTGCAATTATATAGCACCCTTCACATCTGTGTCAGGTTTATCAACCCCACTATAGAAAATATTTGGAATTATCTGCATATTTATAATGTCGGGTCAGCAAATTATATTGCAGAATTAAGGAAAATCATGCAACTCAAATTCTGAAGTATTTTCAGGATCGGTTAGCTTCCGTTATTCACTGGGTCCCGTGATTTTCGGTCTACTGATTAGAACAGCAAGGCCTCTCATTAACAGATCCACAGATATAGCAATTCTTGTTTACTTTAAAGGGACTGTTAGCTCTGAAAGTTGTTTGGCAAGTTTTTCCTGTCTATTCTGAACATACAGGCCAAGTAAGCTAAAACACCACTGTATTATAAAAATGCACAATGACTTGATGAAAACAAGAAGGACATTGCTCCCTTGTAAGAACATTTTTCACATCCACAGATTCAATCATTAGCATTCTGATCAATGAAACTAAAATACGCTCCCTATTGTGCTAAATTCATAATATTTGTGTTAGTTTTTTATTAAAAACCAAATGAAAGGCAACTGTAGCCAATTTGCCTACTGCCATTCCCCAAGACCCACTGCTTCCTTGACATGAGGAGATCTCTTGCTGGTCCCCACAGTCACTCATCAGGAGGAAAGGAAACCGAATCCAAGCAAAACACATTAACAAAGGGCAACAATACCAACTGACATGAGAGAAAGTTAAAGTGGAAGATGTGCAAAAAAGAGAGGTGGAAGAACAAAGATGAATGAGGAATGAACAGCAACATGAAGTCTTTGATAGAAAATTATTCAAGAGCCCTGGTACCAATTCGTTAACCCATTATAGTTTATTCCACAACATAATTTCTCAGAGAATCACCATCACTTGCATAGAGCTCCCAAAGTTAATGTGATGTATGTTCTAAAGTCAATTCATTCCATGTCAGAGGTCTCCGAGAGCCAGTAAGGGCAGGGTTAATGATAAGCACAAACGCTGCTTGTTCAGCGAGCTGTGGGAGGTGTGGCATGAGCTTAGCGAGAACAGCAGGAGCCCTGATGGAACTTCACATCAATGCTGAATGCTGTCTAGTCGGGCATCTTAACTTCCCATCGTGACTGGGTCTCTGTTTTCTTTTGTGCCGCCTATCCCCAGAATTCATGGTCACAGCGAAATCATACTTACAGCAGGGAGCAGGAATGGAAAAGTTTACCCAAGATTACTTGCTTAACAAACTTGATCAACTGTTTCCACAATGCAACTGCATTTATTCAAAATGGAGATATATAAAAGAGGAATAAAAAAATAAAAGGTTGAATACAAAAAATTTTTAAAAACTTACATCAGTGCAGTACCTTTTATAAAGGCATGATGTTGCAAAACCATTTATAGACAATGGAGAACATCTGCAGTATAGTCACTGCAGATGTCTCTCCTGTCCTAATATAAGAGAGACTGGTTTGATAATCACCAGACAGTTTGTTTTAGGGATGTTAACTGTGGGATATATAGGTCACATTATCAGCATTCACTTTCTTTCTCATATCAAAATACTGCTACATGAAGTTCTATCTTCACCTTAGACAGGAGACAAGGCTTAGAGTTAATATTTTATCCACTGTCAGTGCAATGTTCACTCAGTGCTGCAGTGAGATGCCAAACTGGATCCTGTGCTCCAGATACAGCGTCCCTATCCGAATATCAACAATCCTTCTGTCCCCACAGATGTTGCTCAGCACACCGAGCTCTTCCAGCAGTTTATCTTTTGCTGTTGATTCTGTGCTCCATCCCTAGACTGGGAGTTGAACCCTGACCTCCCGACTCAAGGTGAGGTTAAGATTAATGTACACCGAGATGAAGCAAGTTTTTGTTGACTGAACTAAGAACAAAAATACCTAAGCTTTTTCCTTTGAAATAAGCAAGTGGGTGGGTGGGGGGGGGGGAGGAATTTTTTGCACTTCTACTCACTTCTCCCATCCCCTGCATGAAGCTTTCAGTGATTTATGAATTTTGTGCCTGCATGAGGCAGTCTGATTCCCAATGTGGCCCATTTATCTCACACACTACAAGGTCCAATGTCTTTTGATGTTTCTCAAACCCCTTAGCTCCATAGCCAATGTACTGTTTAAGGTGGGGAAAAAAAATCACCGTTGCATTATTCAAATATTTGAACTGGAATATAGCTTCCTTCAGATGAGATGCTTTCAATTGACTTAAAACATTTCTTGGCACTACTCTGAAGAAGAGCAGGGCACTTCTCCCTAGTATGCAGGCTATTATTCAACCATCCACCAACATCACCAAAGCACAATCTGGACAGAATCACACTACTGTTTATATGTGCCTGTCATGTGCAAAATTGGCTGCTACATTTCCTACATTACAAGAGTGACTGTAATGAAAAGCATGTTTCGTTTCCTTGGAAGTGCTGGAGTGGTAAAAGGGACAAGGGAAATGTGCCTGTTTTTAATCCTCAACTCCACATTTTGATAGTCTAGCACCCCACAAGTCAATGCTAAAAGAACACTTTCAGCTATTCAAGTGTTTAAACATTTACCTTTTACAAACCACTAAGAGTAGGGAACTGCTTGACCAGTTAGTCGAATCACAAAAGATAAATGAAGGACAAAGTCCTCCTTAGGCCTCTATCCCTCTGAAACCCAGGTACCACAGGCAATCTTCATGTGAGGTGTAGACACTGTCCCACTTGGATGTAGCCAGGCCTTATGATTCTGCTAATTGACTCTCAGGGTAAGAAGTACTGACTGGCAGAACTTTCTGCTGTATAACTGAGTCTAGAAAGGAATGGTACCTCGTCAGATTTGCATGAATCTTCAGAAAATTGCTTGCCTGCTTTTTATTGGGGAAGTAAAATGAGGGTTTGAAATGATGTCCCCATTAACAGATAGGTAAGAAACAATGAAAAAAATTGATGTGTCAGAAAAGCCTTAGGACTCTTGTTTATTTATTATTTATTACTGATACAGCGCAGCGTAGGTCCTTCTGGCCCTTGGAGCCATGCTGCCCCACAACCCTGATTAACCCTAACGTAATCACAGGACAATTTACAATGACCAATTAACCTGCATGGTACATCTTTGGACTGTAGGAGGATACCAGAGCAGATGGGGAGAACCCACACGCTCTACGGGGAGGATGTACAGGGACTCCTTACAGATCGGCACTGGAACTCTGGAACATCAAGTGAAAGGACTGACTGCAGCAGAAAGCTCTAAAAGGGAGGGATATGTGGAGATAGGTGTTCAAAGAAAATCATAAACTATCTTTTAATAATAAACCAAATTTACAGCCTTTCACCTCAAAAACAAAACATTCACCCCGCAATTAACTACAGATAATGTGCTTTAGATTATGGCCAGAAGATCCTTCTGTAAAAACGAATTACAAGTTGTACCAATGATGCAATTTCACACCATTCTTGCAAGGATGTGATCCAAAGGCTGCTTATCGTGTTTGTTATTGTTTGGGATTTCTTGTTTGCACACATCACAGTGAGGGATGTTACCACTGGCAAGGACCATTTTTATTTGAGAGTGCCTGTTATTTCCAATTCAAGTTCAAGATCAGTTGGATATACAACATATGAGGTAAAGAGAATTATCACAATTACTCTGCCTAAAACTATGAATAAACCCTGAGAGTACTTTGATATTTTCTGAATCAGTCTTGCTTTGGTGATAAAAAGCATAAGGAACTAGTGCTTTTATGGTGTATATGACAAATAAACTCTTCTCAGGCATCCAGCTGGGTTCAAGTATCGATTTTATCCAACATTTTTTTTGACCAACTCTGTCATCTTCATCAGGGATGATGCCTAGGCAAGTCTAGTCCAGTGGTATGTATACTTCCATTGTCCGCCCTTCTTGATCGGTAGTCCTCATCCAATCAGGTTTCCGCTGTCCTACCTTGTTTACAATCGAATTCAGGTTCTTACTTGGAGTGAGACCTTCATCTTTGTTAAAATTCTTTTCCTCCAGTTTTATTTCAATGGCTTCCTTTACCAGGTGGTCCCAAAAGTCATTGGCATGGCACAGTAGCTTTGTGCTGTCGAAGTCGACCCTATGGCCATTTCAAATGCAAAGTTCTGCTACCGCCAATTTCTCCGGGTAACCCAAATGGATACACCTTCTATGCTCCTTGATGCGGGTTTCCACTGTACACCCTGTCTGGCCGATATACACAGCTCCGCATTCACAGGGAATCCTGTAAATGCCAGTCATCCTGAGTCCCAGGTCATCTTTTGACCTGAATAAGCTGTGATTTGAGCTTCCTTACAGGTTTGTGGATGGTATTATTCTGATATTTCTTCAGAATCCTGGTGAACCTTCTAGACACTGGAAATATAGGGCAGACAGAACAGACAGTAGCAAGGCAAGGCAAGTTTATTTGTATATCGCTTTTCAAACACCAAGCAGTTCAAGGTGCTTTACAAAGGACAAGATATAAAAATCAAACATCGAATTTCAGACAATATAAAGAGAATAAAATCACACATAAAAATAAAGAAATAAAAGTTACAATGCAGGAGATTCTAATTAAAAGATACAGTGAAAAGAAAAGTTTTAAGCCTCGATTTAAAAAGAGCTTGAAGTTGGGGCAGACTTCAGATCATCTGGAATGTTATTCCAGATATGTGGAGCATAGTAACTAAAAGCTGCTTCACCATGTTTAGTTTTGATCCTGAGGACGGTAAGCAGACCTGCCCCAAACTACCTGAGAGCTCAGGAAGGTTCATAATGCAGTAACAGATCAGAGATGTATTTTGGCCCTAGGTGATGGGTTCCTCCTCATTGTTGTTTAACCGTTGGCGCTTTTAAGGGCCTGATTGATTTCCTTTGGTTGTAGCCATTCTGCAAGAATGTTGTATATAATCATCTTATTTCCTTATGGAAACTCTCTGGGTCTGAAGTAGTTAAATTAAGGAATTGTGCTAAGTACATGAATTGAAATTAAATTCAACATATCAAAATTTGACTTTGATATACATCATGTGAGTAAGGAGACCTTACTAAGGAAATTAAAGAGTACAGACACAGAGTCCTCGGAATCCTGGTATATAAATCACTAATAGTAGCAAGGCAGGATGCTGGAGTCACAAAGGATACAAAGTGTTGAATGTCTTCTGGAGAGAAACAGAAATTTAGAAGAGGGGCGGGGAGGGTTAATATTGTCCCGTTATTCCTATCAAACCTTGAAAAGACCACATTCTTAGTGTGCATATCCAGAAACAGTTCTGGAAAAGGGACACTGGAAAAAGTGTAGAAATAATTATGAAGATTTTCTTACACAGAATGTGGATAATGCAGAATTCACAGCTACATGCAATGACTGAAGATAGTCAGATTTAAGGAGAGGCTTGATACATTCATCAAAGAGGAAACTAAAAGAAAAAAGCATCTGGTTAATTGCACCACTGTTCAATTTCTGTGCCTTTGATTCTTTACACATCTATGAATATAACTGTAAATAGTCAATCTGTTAAAAGAATTGAGTTCTACACGGTATGTAAAAGGAAACAATCCCAGACATTCAGCACTTGCTCGATAATACACAAGATCCAATACAAACATAGGAATCTACAGCCCTCAGTTTTCGACTAAATGCCACAATTCAGAAATGACTATTTGTTATAAACCAAATTAGTGACATTGCAGAACTGAGCTTTACATATAGAAAATGTCCAGATTGATTTTAACCCAAGCAACAAAATGAAATCTTCCAATTGTTTCTATATCCTTGTCCCAGGAAAGAGTTCTCACTCTCAACATCAATTGGCACAACTTGTAAATCGATTTCAATGTTCCCATGACCCTGGTTCTATCCCGACCCCTGTGCTTTTTGCGTGGAGTTTTCACATTCTCTCTTTGACTACATAGGATTTCTTCAGGTGCTCCAGTTTCCTTCCAAATTCAAAGATGTTGGGAGGTGAACTGATCAATGTAACTCAGTGCCAGCCAAACCAAAGAGCTAATTATTGACCACAGGGGAAAGAAAGCAGAGATTCATGAGCCTGTCCTCATTAGGGTATCAGAGGTGGAGAGGGTTAGCAACTTGAAATTATTTGGTGTTATCATTTCAGAGGATCTGCCATGGTATCACCATGTAGGTGCAATTACAAAGAAGGCATAACAGCACCTCTAATCTCTTAAAAGTTTGCACAGATTCTGCACATTATCTAAAACTTTGACACACTTCCAGAGATGCACAGTGGAGAGTCTCGTGACTGATTGCATCACGGCCAGGTATTGAAACACAAGAACCAAAGAATAGAAAAGCCTACACAAAGTGGTGGATACAGCCAGTCCATCACAGGAGAAGCCCTCCCTACCATTGATATATCTACCAGAAGCACTGCAACACAAAAGCAGCATCAATCATCCCAGACCCCCGCCATCCAGGCCACGCTCTCTTCTCACTGCTACCAACAGGAAGGTGGTACAGGACCTTAGATCCCACAGGACTACGTTCAGGAATAACCATCAGGCTCCTGAACCAGCATGGATAACTTCACTCACCTCTACACTGAACTGATTCCACAACCTACGGATTCACTTTCAAAGACTCTACAACTCATGATCTCAGTATTACTTATTCACTTATCTATTGATTATTATGATTGCTATTTTGTATCTGCACAGATTGCCTCTTTTGCACATTGGCTATTTGTCAGTTTACTCCTGTGTAGTTTTTCATTGATTCTTCTGTAACTCTCTGTTCTACCATGAATGCCTACAAGAAAATGAATCTCAGAGTAATAAATGGTTATAGTTAATATAGTACAAGTTGTATATTTATTTATTTACTTTTACCTTTTTTTTCTATATTATGCTTTGCCTTGAACTGCTGCTGCTGCTAAGTTAACAAATTTCACAATGCATGCTGGTGATAATAAACCTGATTCTGATTCTGATATGGTGATCTATACATACTTGAATAATAAATTTACTTTGAACTTTGAATTTTAAATTACCCTAGTGCAGCTGGATGGTAAAATTCTGGATGGAGTGATTGGGAATAAGATAGGGAGAAGATTTATGGGGAGATGGAATTGCTTTGTGAGTCAGTATAGACTTGATGGGCCAAATGGTCCTATATAGTAAGGAGATATCAAAATGTGAGGTACCCAGTACCTTCGGCTGAAAATGATATATTTGCAAATGCAACAATCTACAGCAGAGGATTATGAAGCAAAAATACTTCATGAAAAGCACAACAAATCAGCAACGGGATGTCTAACTTTGGTGCTGAGTTACCAGCTCAGTGAGGATAATGTGGTTGTGATGATTCTAGAGTTGATTTCATGTCCCTAAAACGAAGAGAAGGAAAAGACATTCATACTCCACCACGACCTGTCAACTCTTTACCCCAAAAATGTATCTGCTGATGGTAGGAATGGGCAATGGATGTGTCTGTGTCAGAACACACACAAAAAAAAGCTTGCCAACTCACTTTGCCCAGGATAAAATCAGAAAGATTGGCTATTTGTCTCAGGTATCATATGACAGTGTTACGGGAGCTCAGCATGAAATATGAGAAAAAGTTAATCAGAATGAAAATGGAGATTTAAATTTATTTTAATACAAAATTGTGTTTTAGCTTTCTTTTGAGCATGAAGCACATAGAAGATTTTTATAGCGAAGTACTAGATTGAGAATTATTCTCTTAATCAAGCCTGATAACAAGCTATTTAGTTCTAGAGGACATTGTTGGAAAGAATTTGTCCGTGCAAATGCATTACAAAGGAACCTTTACTTTGTTTTCTTCAGTAAGAGTGTTTGCTGGAAAAAAAATGACAAGAATGTTTTTTTGCAGATGAATGCTTCTGCTAATGGAATTTGCATAACTTGTGAAGAAGAACAAAGGACATTTTAACCCCACACACTGAGACCTGGTGTACTCATTAAAACACAAACAAACCCTCGGGCCTCAAGGGTGATGATGAGCGATGGATTATTAGAAACGACAGCCATAATGATAAGGGCGAACACATAAACAGCCCAAAGGGAGCAAAGGAGGGGAGGCCCATAACAGAAGGAGATTCACATGTGGTACTTCAAAGTCTATTGCTGTCCCCAAGGACAAACCAAAAACAGCAGTGTGTTTAGAGGATAGGCAGAGGGAAATATGATAAGAGATGGGAATGCAAGGTGAAAAACAGCAGGTTTTAAGGAGCATAAACGGCTTAGTGGTAAAACTTGATGAAAGAGTGGATCTGCAGTGACATCATCAAAAGCTTTCACTTTTAGCGGATCCTCTTTAGGCTTCATCCATCTCCGTAATTGGTTTGGTCTAACCTAGTCGACAGTTCTACCTGATTAGAAATCTTGTCAGCTTCGTTTTGGATCTGCTGCTGATATATGTTACACATTACAACCTCTGTGCAATTATTACTCTTCTCCAGTAGCACAATGGACCCAGTAAGAAAATACTCAACTTTAAACAGAGCCCCTCGTGTCCCCTGGCAGTTCTAAACTACTTTAATCACCAAATAATTATTTTTGAAATGAACGCACTGTAGTACAGAAGCTGGCAACCAAATTTCATCCATTTAAGCTCCACAGTCAGCAGTGATTTGGCTCTGTTGGTGGAGGAATTGATTTTCCCTTTGATGCTGGGAGCACACTCCTGTTTTTCTTCAAATAGCACTGTGGGATCTTTTAGCTCTGCTCGAGGCTCTACTTAAGGGAACAATTGGAATCTTGATTCAATCTCTCCTCTGGCAGTGAAGTAGTCCCCCACTCCTGTACTAATATATCACTGTGAAAAAAAGTAAAAAAAAAGACCAAGTCTGCTGACAGCGAAGCATGGCTGACAAATATTTAAGTCAAAAACTGAACTAAGCTCAAAGGGCCTCAAACCTGAGGCTCCTCTCACCACTTCCAATCACTTCTCAACAGTAAGATATCCGATAAAAGGGTCCATTGAGGGTTGACAGTGGGTGGGAAGTGGTGATGCAGAAACCAACAGATTCGAGATAAAGAATCAGTTGATTTGTTGCAGTCTCCAAAATAGGTCGGAACATCTTTTCATCGAGACATTAATGGGCTCCTTATGTCATACCAGAGGATGCAAAATCTGCAAGGGAAAACCTTAAGATATCTGCCCTCTTCTTCTTGATCGTCCTCAAATTAACTGATTCTCCAGGCGTGTCTGCACCTTCAGCTGTCAAGGCTCAATACTTCCGGATTTGTTCCCTAAATCTTTCTGTCCACCCACCTCTTTGAGGTCATGTGAGAAAGCTTTCACTAAAATTGGTAAACTGGTTTATTATTGTCATAGGTACCGAGGTACAGTGAAAATAATTGTCTTGCATTGTGTTCATACAGATCAATTTATCATAACAGCACATTTAGATAGTACGAGGTTAAACAATAACAGAGTGCAGAATAAAGTGTTTAAATTACATTGCAGGTAGACAATACAGTACAAGGCTATACTGAGGTAGACTGTGAGGTCAAGAATCCATCTCATCTTCCTAGAGAACTGTTCTATAGTCCTATACCAGTAAGGTAGAAGCTGTTTTTATGCCTGGTGTTATATCTTTTCAGACTTTTACTATCTTCAGCCCTATGAGAGATAAGAAAGAATGTCTGTGTGGGTGGGATCCGTCACTATGCTGGCTGCTTTAACACGATAGTGAGAAGTGTAGACAGAGTCCATGGGAAACCAGCCTCGGTTTCCATGATGTGCCAAGCCTTGATCACAGCTCTGTGCGGTTTCTTTTGCTCATAGACAGAGCAGTTGCCACACCAAGCTGCAATGTACCCAAATAAAATTTTGTTCTTCTGTCCTCATTACTCCCCCAAAGCTCACAGAAGTGCCTTGGGATATCTTGGTGCAATAGATGCTGTTTCTCCTTGAAAAAGAAGGATTCTTCAAAAGCATCAGGGCCAGCATTTGCAACCCAGCTATATCATTGCCACAAAAGATGGTTAACATTTGCAAAACATAAGCTAGTTGTTTGTTTCCTTCACTACAACGATAGTGCACCACAATGTAGAGGTTAGCGTGGCACAATTACAGCTCAAGGCATTCCGGAGTTTAGAGTTCAATTCCAGCGCTGTCTGCAAGGAGTTGTACATTCTCCCCATGACCACATGGGTTTCCTCTGGGTGCTCTGGTTTCCTCCACAGTCCAAAGACGTCCTGTTGTAGTGTCATCATCAGCCGAGGACTTTCAACGGACCAACGTTTCTTTGGCAGCGTTTCCCAACTTCTGCCACGTGGAAGGACAAGGGCATGGGGAACACATATATATCATTACAGTACCTCCAAGTCACAGCATCCCAACTTGGAAGGATGTTGGCACTTAGTCGCAGTCCTGGAAAACTCTCCTGAAGAAGTGGTCATTGCTCTGTCTGCCGCAGTTAAGGAGACACTTTCACAGAAGCATTTACTCGTGGGTTTAGTGATGCCCACAAGCCATGAAGGAAAACAGGGTCACACCTCAGCAGGAGCCATTTGATGAGTATGGTATATCTAATATTTTTGATTAAACACACTTTCACGACTGCCACTGGTTTAATTCAAAGCCTGTGTCACCAACTATCAGCAAAACAAAAGAAAATGATTTGACCAGTACAGTCAAGTTGGAAATAACATTTTAAAGTAATTCTAATAATCCAGAACAATCAGGGAAGAAACAGGGTGCCTAAGTATAAAGGGGGCAGGGAAATCGGATATACTAAAACCTAAAATCACACATCAAATATTAGAACAACTATTTTTTCTGGTAAAGATATACATTATCATGGACCTCAATTTTACACAACTTTATTTCTCTCCTTTTCAAGACAGTGAATCAATACGGAAGCATTTCTCTTTGCCACCCTTCCATTGCAGGAATCATTCAACTGTCCATTATTTACATTGGGGTAGAAAACATACCAGGAGGGTAATTATGGACAGCAGGGTGTTTGTGCCTGATCCTACTTACATATTCTTTCCAGCTCTCAGCACTCATCAGGGACCTTCAAGAGAGCACATCCGACTGTACTACTCGTCTCCCGAGCTGCAAGAAGCAGTGGCTAGCACTAACTGCAGCCCTCTCCGAAGTCAGCAAGCTCAGTACAGATCAATGGGATCTTCCAGTCTCCATCTTCTCCATCACTTACGCCACAGCACCTATTCACCTCTAAACAATCAGCAATGCGCCCCCTAAAGCTCACTTTCAGCAATGTTTAGTTAGTGAATGACTTTGGTCTGGTAAGTACCGTAGATGTCTATCTCAGTTTCAGGCAATTGTTCTTTGATCTAATTAATATATTAAGGTCTGAATTCAAACTTCTTGTAAAAGTGCTAAGGTGCTCTTTTATGTTTTATTCAGCCTCAAATCCTCAAACAAATAATTTACAACATCAGAGAATATGAAACTAATATTGGCAAACAATAATTAAAGCAACTTTAACATCAAACTCCCCAAGTTATGGCAGTTTGGGTAATGGAAATTTGCCCTTTCAGAAATCACAAATCAATAACGAAAGCTTTGTGCTATATAATAAAATTTGCTCTTGCAGAATTTGTGTGAGGAAAATAAAAACTAAATAAACACATATTTTGTCAATTTCAGTCCAAGGATTATGTAATGGAAAACTGCGATCTGGACAGTTTTCTCAGAATGCATTCCCCTGTAGCACAGGGTGCTCTACACATAGTTCGGATTCCAAATGGAAACTTTTTTTTTGGAAATCAGCATTTTATAAATTTCTGAACAATTTGAACCTGAAGATGTTTGAGGTCATGAAAGGGAAAGCTGTCCACTTAAAGGAATGTTTACTCTATACAGACAGTAGATGAAGTTCCTGCTTTAACACTTTTCTCTCTTCTTTTTCATTCCTGGTTATATTATTCCATCACCTCCTAATTAAACGTATTCTTTGCCAATACTATAAAATTGCTTCACTCTTTCTGTTGTTGCTGCCATAAATACAACACCGGCTGAGTTCCTCCAGCATTTTGTGTGTGTTGTCAGCCATTTACATTGCAGTTTTAGTGCATTAATACTTCACAATTACTGCAGAGTGGTGATATTAGGTTAGACAACCAAATCTGGTTGAATAGGTGACTCTAACAAGTGTCAGAAAGAAGTACAGAGAGGCAGAGAGATTTAAGAATTTAGGACCTTGGTAGCTGATGGCACAGACAAAGATAGAACAATTAAATTGATGGATAATCAGAAGCCCAGAACTAGAGGAACACATATTTCTTAGAGGCTTACAGTGCTGGAGATAACTGAAATAAGCAAAGGCCACACTATGAAGAAACTTCAAAAAAAAGCAAAGAATTTAAAAATTGACACAATGCTTAAGTGAAGGAAATATACTGTAGATTGTTGGAAGATGAGCAAATGAAATGGTCATAGCATAAGTT